>NW_026638337.1:2504815-3757223 GCF_028554395.1 Pezoporus wallicus | reverse complement strand
CCTTGTCATTTTCCCTTATCATTGTTTTAGCTGATAGTAGCGGTGGTGATTTGTTGCTGGACTGTTCTTGTCTCAACCCGTAGGAGTTGCACTCTCTCGATCCTCCTCCCCGTTCCTCCGGGAGCGGGGAAGGGGAGAGCCCCGGTGCAGGGAGGGGGGGGAGACGAACACGGACCTTGATTGTTGTCAGCTTGGCACCACTCACTGGGAGTGAGTGAACAAGTTACCTGACTGGGTTTAAACCACGACATGAGGTATGTTTTCCACGAATCCTCCTGGATTTGAAGAGTCAGGGGGAAGTGCATCTCTTATCACTGGTAAAATAATGTTCACCATTTCAAGATCTATGAACAGGATCTTATGAGACTAAGTAGATCCAGAAAGTCAGTTTTCATAGTCAAGGGAGGAGAGATTATCGACTTCAACCCACTCTGGCTCAATGGAAAAACACGCATTTCTTCCTTTTACACATAAACGGAAAGACAGAAACTGTTTCCGCAGTCTCCTGTTGCCTACTGAGCATTTCTAAAGAGCAAAGCCTTCAGGTATCAAAGAGTAAGAAAAATCCTAAAAAATATAAAGAAAGATTAAAAAACCCAAACCTATAATTAAACTTTTCCCTAAGATAGCACAGTTTTGGATTTGTTTTGGTTTGTTGTTTTTTTTTTTTAACTGTGGAGAACTGCAAAAATCTGTGTCTTGGGCAGGTAGGAGGAACAATGCCACTTCCACCAGGGCAGGCAGCACTACTGGTGAGTCTGATGGGAGGTGTAGGCACAGCTCAGCCACCTACCATAGGGGGTGTCTGAAGCACTGCCACAGCCTGCAAGCAAAAGTTCTTTCTTCCTTAAGACATCACTGACTCAGGATAACAAGCTCAAGTATAATTTTCCAAACTAATGAGAATGTGGGGTCTAAAATATCAAGCCCCTCTCAACTCTACTGAGGGTTAGAGATCTACTGAGAAATTAAAAGCAATATCCTTTTCTCTTTTCCCCCTCCCCAACAGAGAGACACAACAGCCAATGAACCTCATGCTCTCATCTTCATTACATGAACACGGTAGCCTAGCTTCATGGAGGAATATTTTGATTAACACTGTGTCAGCTCCTCAGGTGCACTGCACTGGATGATCAACTCTAAATGGTCATATGATGCTTCACAAAGATCTTAGAGCACTCAGGAGACTGATCTTCTGGCAGTTGCATTTAGCTTCTCATGAAGTATGAGCAAGGATCTGAAATATGAGGGTAAAGAGAAACAGGTCACTTTTATCCTGTGGCATATGGCTTCTAATACTTTCAGAAGGTACAATTATGAAAGGGAGAGATCAGAGACAGAAACTGGGGAATCAGGATCACATCCAGACTTCAGAGACGGCAGCAGGGGGATACAAGATAATACTGGGGAAGAAGGAAAAGAGGCATGCAAGTTACCTAGGAGGAAAGACGCACAGGAATGTTGAGCTCTTCAATCTTGAGACCAAAACATAATATATCCTAGAGATATCAACAGGAGACCTAAGCAGAGCTGAGGGAAAGAAGTTGTCCTAAAATAACCACATGTCACTATTTATTCAGTGCCTTGCCACCTCATTCAGTAGAAAAAATCATGCCTTTTAGGACCACTGCAATTCATATCCTTTGATTTTTTTTATGTGGGCCACATAAAAATCTCAGGAGGGCCAGAGGCCAACTGGTAGACACCTGGTACAGAAACAAGAATGGGACCATGAAATATGCAGGGACCAGGACCAGGGATCATGGAATATGGCTGAGAAAAACATTTATGTCTAACAGTTACTCTTGGGAAACTGGCTTGTCAATTTCAATGCTGAAGGCATTGGTGATGTGCAGAATATTACTCTGGAGGTATGGATTGGCTTATCATACAAAACTGATGGAATTCATTTCCTCTCAGAGGGCCCTGGTTTGCCATGGATGATCTATTCCTCCAGTGCTTCCAAAGGCAGAAAGTCACTGCTGCTTTCCAGGAGGGTAAGACAGTCTGCATGCTTGTATGGCTAACAGATACTGCAAATTAGCCCCTAGGCTCTATGATTTGGTTTTCATAAGGCATGCTTGTCTCTGTTGGCAAAAATTATAACATTATTGGCCCAAGAAAAATAAGACAAATTGATAACTGTGTGTCCTTCATATTAGCTGATAATAAACACAAAATTGAAATTCAGTTAATTTGCCTGGAAGCTTCAAGTCATTTGATAAAAAAATCAATTAAAGCACGAGTAGTAAGTTTAAATGTAATCAAAATGCAAGGGAGGGGACTTTTCTACCCCACTCCTCCTGGGAGTACAGATAAGACATTCTTCTTGTCTGCTCAAGTCAGATTAAAATCCAAGAAGACGCTTCCCATAAATTAATCATTGGTCTGCATATATTAGGTCAATTACCTGGACAAATGGTTAGATTTCAGAGTATCTCAGAGACACTTATAATAATTACAAAGTAGTCAGAATTTGTTATTATTCAAAAAGAAAGGATGTTTTTACTTTTTAACTGTGATGAAATTTGTATTAAATGCAAAATAAATCTGAAGGATCTTGTTATAAAAGTGGATTGCATAGTGCCTCTATCCTGACATATACCCTTAACATACAAAGGGTAGACATGGCTTTTATTTTATTTTTGCTTGAAAATCCCATATTTCCTCTCAAACCTCTTCAAAATAAATGAAAATGGAATTTCAGACATTAATGTATGAATTTAATACATTTATTTACTGCACCAAATTCTAATAGATAGCATCAACAGCAATCATATGATAAAGAAACTTTACTCATGTAAAACAGAGATTATATATGATTCTATGAGGAGAAGGGAAGAATAAAGGACTTTAGAAGGACAACAAGCTTTAGACCTTTCGATTTTAAATACATATGTAAGAAATCAAGACTGGATATGAGGAAAACATAAAATCTTAAAGTTAAAACTAATGCAATCTGAATTTCTGTTAAACAGAAAATCACAAGAAAAGATCACCTTTTCAAGAAATTATCATTCCAAGACCATCCAGCTCTTGTTTCAATCCCAAAGGAGTTATGCACACTTCCTGTGGGCCACTTTTCCTGTGACATATATAAAACAATATATATGTATGAAGATTTTATAAAGTACTATATTTTATAGTACATAATAGTTTTTATTAATAAGATTATTTTTCTGATTTTACCTGACATCAATAAAAAAAATCTGTTCCAGCTACCTGATGCATTAGCTGGTTAAGCCACATATGATATTAGTTTTGTTTAAAGAAAAGAGGACAGGAGATAGCCGCCTTTATTTCTGTTTCTGTAAGTCAAAACTGAGGCTTGATAAAATGAGTAAATAGAAAGTACTGGGTTTAGTATAGAAAAAAGGAAGGGAAGACTTTAAAATATTCTAGAACAAGATTCAGCTTTTCAAAAAATGAGCTATAAACATCACAACCTTATATAAATTTCAGTAGCTACCAGCACTTACGCTGTTCTAAAATGAAATTAAGTACCACATCTGCCTTGGCTGCACATACCCCAAAATATCAATCAATCCTGAAAGGCAGCAGTGTAGCAATGGGGGAACTTCACTATTTTACAGCCAGAAGCTCTGATAAAATACAAATTTGAGGGCACACTGTTGTTTTACATAGATAACAATAGATGAAGTGTGAGTCTGTGCCCTTCTCAAATGCAGGGCTTAATGGAGCCCTTTCCCCATGGGAAGGTCTCACACTGCTTTCCTGTCAATGTTAATAGGAAACCTAGCAAGGATTTCCTTATCTCTGAGCAAATTGCCTCTGGGCTTCCTCACAGGTCCATGAGTATGATTAATCACCATGGGCTATGGCTTACTGCCACCTGCTAGCACTAATGAAGAGGAAAAGAGGAAAAAAGTCAGAGTTTTCAAATACTTTCCCATCATTCCTTCTCCATCAGTTCTCATTTACTATTCACCAGCTGGCCACTATCCCTCCAGTTCTGTCTTTACCTGAGCCACCAAGAAATCAAGTGGCTCATTCCACTTTAAAAGGTCATATATCTAAGGGTAGGGAAATTAGTGCTGTCTAGAAATGAGGGTAAAATAACAATACCATTTGCTGAAATGGAATAAAACATAAGACCTCTGTGTAATGCACTCTTCCTGTCTTTGGACTGGTTGAACTACTAACAAGAGCATCCCATAAACATAGGTCTTTTCCTGCTCACAACTGCGTAAGATCATAGTTTTTGCAAAAGCATCCGTTAACTGAGACTGCTTGGTAGATGGTTTCAGGAAGATGTCAGAGTGAATAGCTGATCTGGGAACTACCTATAGCTGCTATTCAGTCAGCTGGATGTCACGCAACTCACTCTTGGAGCTGAACCAAGCAGTCTGGTGCCTCAGGCTTTGCACGCAGTGCTGCCCTGAACAAACACCTAACCACTAGCAATTATTTGCAGAAAGTGAAAAATCAATGGCAGGTGATAGTCCCTTATCCAAAGCCACTCTGTGAAGCCTCTCCCTTACACCAAAGTTTGTCCCAGCATAGCCTGAGCATAGTGATAAGTTAGAAATTAAGACAGTCATTTGAGAACTCACTAAGCATCCACCTTTAGAAAGAGAGATCATATGACTTGAAGAAGCATTCTGGGGTTTTGCAATATCTAAGTGATTGCATTTGGCTGCTTTCCAGTTAGTATTTGAGTGCAAGTGCCCATAGTGTCTACTCCCTACATACTGGTATGCACATGGGCTTGACTGAAATTGATAATAAATTCTCCTAGCAGGGAAAATTAGGGAAGATGCTGTGTCACACACTGAGAGGACCCAGGTTGCCTGCCTTCTAAACATTTCCACTAGACCCTGAGCCTTTCCATGGCCTCTTACCACTTCTTCCATTAGCTGGGAACAGGGGCCTCATTAACTATACAGATACAGACGTTAATTTTGTGTCACCTGAAATGAGTGACCTCCTCTTCCAGGGTGGTCAAAAGACCATTAAGTGAGTCTGATGATTTGTAGGTACTGAATTAGAAGACCTCCGTTTTCTCACAGGGTGGACAGACGCCAGAGACAAGAGCCTGCAAAACACCATGCAGCAGCTGAACTTCCCTAGGTGTGGCAAGTGCAAAACCCTTATGATAGCCTTAGAGAACTATGGAGAACCATGGGAACCCACCTTGGTGCAGTCATTTATACTATTTTTTGGGTAGAAGCGTTGAAGGAAACTGTCCTGGAATCATGCCTGGATGTCACCTTTGAGAATGACAGTTGCCATACTCCAAAGCAACGCCAAGAAGTAAGCCAATAAAAAACAGGAGTAGGAAGCTTGGGCTTATTCCCTGGACTCCTTCATGGAGCAAAGTAGACATAATCTTTCCGTGTGCTGTCACGTTTTATGCTCCCTTGCCATAATCCTGAAGATGCTCCTTTGCTGATGGCTCCTAGTGGAAGGATGTCCCAGGATTTCATTTCTGCAATGTCTAGAACCAGGATAAACTTTCTGAGTTCCAACTTCTCATGCTTCTTAGCTTCAAGAGGTTGTTTCCCTCCTAATGTCTATACCACAATAAATACTGTATCTCCAAGGAGTTGAATGCCAGTCTAAGAAAATAGGAAAGATGGTTTTACTTTCCTTCTGCAGTATAGATAAATCAGAAAGGACCAATCATTCTACTAACCTTTTCTTGCTCAGTAGACTTCAACTTTGTTGAATGTAAGCAACCAGACTTGTACATATATGAAATTACTAACACACTGAGCACATTGCAGATATCTAGCCTTATGCATTTTAAGATTTTAATTTTTTTGCTTTTTCTGTTTCAGAATATTAATCATAAAGGACAAGTGGAAATGGAATGAAAAAGGGAGACCTGGGTGTGTTAGAAGTAGCAAAGAGATGATGGAGTTACTTGCTTCTTTTTTTCTTGTATTGCAATGTTTTATTAATTCTGCCAACTTTATCTTCCCAGGATACTAGAAGTGTAAGAGAAGTCTTTGCCTTCTCTCCCTATACCCATACAAGACTATGCCTCCTTACAGCTATTTTTCAAGTAATAACAAAACATTTGAATTCCAAAGACAGAGGTTTTCCAAACAGCAGTCATCACTCTTCCTGGCCCCTAGCAAAACCCAGTTACATTCTGCGTTCACTTCCAATTGATGGCTTGGCTAAACAAAAATCCTCATCCTGAAAGGCACAGACTCCTTGGAGTACCACGAAAGTAGCAATGTCAGACAAGTGCTGGGGAATACAATCTGATAGAGCCTGAGGAGCTAGAGAACAGAGAGACGTCAATGTACAGCTAAATACCACAGAGCAAAATCCTCTGAACAGCAAAGATATTTTACACCTCTTTCAGTAATTTTTTATTTCATATATTTAATAGTGCACTCTTATCTCAGTAACCACAAAAGGAATTAGCATTTCTAAAGCTTTTAATGATCAGAGCAACTATTCTTTCCTTAGAAGTGTTACATAATTACAACTGTCACTCTGCTTTCATGTGCATTGAATTCATCTCTGTAACAGGCGTTAATTTTGCTCAATATCAAATTCACTGTCATTTCCATATATCAGTCCAAAAGGAGGCTGTCAGAGTTTTAAGTAAATTACTTGAAATAATAAATCACAGTGTTTAGACCCAAGGCCAAGGAACTAGAAAGCATAGAAAATGCTGTTGCAGAACTGTCAAACAAGCTTTGCACATAGGGGGAAAAAAAAAACAACAAAACACTCTGCACCATTCTCTAAACTGTTGGTGCTGCTTTGAACTGCACCTCCCTGTCCTCTGATATTCACAGCACAAAGGCACACAGTTCCTCTGAAACAGAATGGATTTTCCAGCGTATTGGACACCCAGGATGGGCTAGAGAGATGGCAGTTCAACTGATGCTGTAGTACCAATTCCTGTATCAATTTAAGCCAGTTTCTTAGCTGGGATTCAGTTCCAGCTTCAGGAATAAGTTTGTGTCTCTGAAATGCATACGGGTAAGTGTGAGCCAATGCCACTGCAGCCAGTGGAGATCTACTCACTATAGTTTGTTAAGTCCAGAGAACAAGACGTGAGCATACCAAGCTGTGGGACAAATGACCTTTAAGCTCTGATAGCTTTTTGATTTCACCTCCACTGAATATAATGGGAGCTTAGACACTCACTTCATGTGAAGGCATCCACAATGCAGAAACCTAAATTTACATGCCTAAACCTGGAACTGTGTTAGACTTTACTGTCAAATCAACAGGACACCCAAATAATCCAACAGATTCACTTAGCTGAGATCAGCTCACTAGCTGTTGAAATTGAGGCAATGATGCCTTCCTGGCACCCAACGACAAATACATTAGAGAAAACTGAACAAAAAAAAAAAAAATCACTTTACTAATGGAAATGGGGGACAAAAAGGGCTGTACAGTATCTGTAAAAAGGTCAAGACAACAGAGCTGGGCTCTTCAGTGGCGTGCGATGGGAGGATGAGACAGTAATTGAAACAAGGGATACTCAAACTGAATAGTTAGGGTTGGAAAGGACCTTAAGATCATCTAGTTCCAACCCCCCCTGCCATGGGCAGGGACACCTCACACTAAACCATGTTACCCAAGGCTTCATCCAACCTGGCCTTGAACACTGCCAGGGATGGAGCATTCACAACCTCCCTGGGCAACACATTCCAGGGCCTCATCACCCTAACAGGAAAGAATTTCTTCCTTATATCCAATCTAAGCTTCCCCAGTTTAAGTTTGAACCCATTACCCCTTGTCCTATCACTACAGTCTCTAATGAAGAGTCCCTCTCCAGCATCCTTATAGGCCCCCTTCAGATACTGGAAGGCTGCTATGGGGTGTCCACGCAGCCTTCTCTTCTCCAGGATGAACAGCCCCAACTTTCTCAGCCTGTCTTCATACGGGAGGTGCTCCAGTCCCCTGATCACCCTTGTTGCCCTTCTCTGGACTTGTTCCAACAGTTCCATGTCCTTTTTATGTTGAGGACACCAGAACTGCACACAACACTCCAGGTGAGGTCTCACAAGAGCAGAGTAGAGGGGCAGGATCACCTCCTTCGACCTGCTGGTCATGCTCCTTTTGATGCAGCCCAGGATACAGTTGGCTTTCTGGGCTGCGAGTGCACACTGAAGCTGGCTCATGTTCATTTACTCATTGACCAACATCAATAGCCCCATCATAGAAGGCCACCAGATTGGTCAGGCACGATTTCCCCTTAGTGAAGCCATGCTGGCTGTCACCAACCACCCTGTTGATTTTCATGTGCCTTAGCATGCCTTCCAGGAGAATCTGATCCAAGATTTTGCCAGGCACAGAGGTGAGACTGACTGGTCTGTAATTCCCCAGGTCATCCATTTTCCCCTTCTTGAAAATGGGGGTTATATTTCCCTTTTTCCAGTCATCGGGAACTCCACCTGACTGCCAGGATTTCTCAAATATGATGGCCAGCGGCTTCGCAACTTCATTCACCAGCTCCTTCAGGACCCATGGATGGATCTCATCAGGACCCATGGACTTGTGCACGTTCAGGTTCTTAAGATGGTCTTGAACCAGATCCTCTCCTACAGTGGGCCCAAGGTCTTCATTCTCACAGTCCCTGAATCTGCTTTCCAGGACTTCGGTGGTGTGTTCAGAGCCTTTGCCAGTGAAGACCGAGGCAAAGAAGTCATTCAGAACCTCAGCCTTCTCCAAATCCAGGGTAGCCAGTTCTCCTGATAGCTTCCGGAAAGGGCTCACTTTTTCCCTAATCTGTCTTTTATTTGCAATGTAACTATATGTCCTGGGTTCAGCAGTAGCAGTCATGTTTCTCCTTCGTGGTAGCTGGTGCAGCGCTGTGTTTTGACTTCCAGCCTGGGAACAGTGCTGGTGATACCGATGTTTTCGGTTGTTGCTAAGTGATGTTTACCCTGACCAAGGACTCTGTGAGGCTCATGCCCTGCCAGGGAGGAGGGGAAGCTGGGAGGAAGCAGAGATGGGGCGCCTGACCCGGGCTAGCCAGGGAGGTATTCCATACCACAGCACATCATGCCCGGGGTGGGGGGTAACTGGGAGTTGCCCGGAAGGACACAGGCTTCCGGGTGGGACTCGTTTCTTGGCCGGTGGTATCGTATTCTCTTCCCTTGTTATTTTCTCTTATCATTGTTGTCGTTGGTGGTAGTGGTGGTGATTTGTGTTGTACATTGGTTGCTGGACTGTTCTTGTCTCAACCCATAGGAGTTGCACTCTTTCGATCCTCCTCCTCATTCCTCCAGGAATGGGGAAGGGGAGAGCCCTGGGGGGGGGGGGGGGGGGGGGGGGGGGGCTCAATTGCTCTCAGGCCGTCACCACTCACTGGGAGTGAGTGAACAAGCTGTCTGGCTAGGGTTTAAACCACGACACTATAGAATCCCTTCTTGTTACCTTTCACATCCATAGCCAAGTTTAATTCTAACTGGGCCTTAGCTTTCCTAACCTGGTCCCTAGCTTCCCGGACAACATCCCTGTACTCTTCCCAGGCCGCCTGTCCTTGCTTCCACATTTTGTAAGCCTCTTTTTTCCTTTGAATTTTCCTCAGGAGCTCCTTATCCATCCAAGGAGGTCTCCTGGCCCTCCTGCTGCACTTCCTTCTACTTGGGATGCAACACCCCTGAGCTTGTAGCAGGTGATCCTTGAATATCAACCAACAATCTTGGGCCCCCCTGCCCTCTAGGGCTATATCTCATGGAACCTTCCTAAGCAGGTTCCTGAAGAGGCCAAAGTCTGCTCTCTTGAAGTCCAGGGCAGTGAGCTTGCTGCACGCTCTTCTCACTGTCCTGAGGATCTCAAATTCGAGCATCTCATGATCGCTGCATCCAAGGCTGCCCTGGAGCATCACATTTCCAACGAGCCCTTCCCTGTTGGTGAGCACGAGGTCAAGCATGGCACCTCTCCTTGTCTGCTCCTCTATTACTTGCAGAAGGAAGTTGTCTTCCACACAATCAAGGAACCTCCTGGATTGCTTGTGCCGGGCCATACCATCCTTCCAACAGATGTCATGGTGGTTGAAGTCACCCATGAGAACAAGGGCCTGTGAGCGTGAGGCTTTTCCTATCTGTCTATGGAGTGCTTCATCCACAGGTTCTCCTTGATCAGGTGGTCTGTAACAGATCCCCACAGTAATGTCTCCCATAGCTGTTCTCCCTTTAACCCTGACCCACAAACTCTCTGTTAATATGGAGAAACTGTTTCACTGTGAGGACTCTTAAACAGCAGTACAAGTTGCCCAAAGAGACTGTGCCATCTCCGCCAGTGGAGGTTTTCAAAACCAAGTGGTGAAATAAAGTTCTGAGCAGCCAGCTCTGCATTCCTGACTGATCCCACTTCATGCTAGAGGTTGGAGACACCTTACTACTAAGTTATCCTGAGATGTGATGAATTCCTCAGAGCTTACACAGAGCAGGAGAGAAGTCTATCATTTTTCCTTTAGTACAGAAATTCAGAATTCACTCTCTGCATTCTTCCTCTACATGAGAAAGGCTTTAGCTGAGCAGCCTTCAAAAACCAAAGTCCTAGAGCTTTAGTTACCGTCTCCTTTCCTGCAGTTCCCTCTTTTCCAAAAGAAAGAAAAAGAAAACATAACTAAATTAAAATTATAGAATCAGGTTGGAAAAGACCTTTAATATCATAAAGTCAAACCAAAATGGAAAAATGGGGGGGGGGGCGGCAGAGTAATATTAAACTATGTGCTCCATTGATGTTTCCAAGAAAACACATCTGAGATGCCTTTGGACATTTCATGTGTGAAAAGCCTCGAGATGTAAATTATCACTGCTGCCAGCACAGAAAGGCAAGACACCGAGTGCTATGTAGTTAGGCTTATTGAATGACAGCTCACATTCTTTCCCCAAAGGGTGCACAGAGACATAGCACCTGCCCTTTTACACAGCTATTTCATGCCAGCATTTTAGTATCCACTTTATAGTGATCTCAAGCATTAAGGCAAAACTTCTGCCAGATGTCCATGTTTATCCATCACAATTTCATTATTAATATTATTTGGTTTAGAGTACTTGGTGTACAAGTACAGCAGGGTCAAGTTTCCATGGTTAATATTCATTTTAGCTATATGGCTATTCTGTTGCTCACGGCTATTTGCAACTGCATCAGACAGTATGAATACACAGAACAGTGCTGAGTCCACACAGCCGTGAGTGTATAAGCTGGCTTTTATTCTCTTCTCCAACATCAGCAGCATTTCCAAACCGTGTTTTAACTAGTGCCAGCATGAGCAAAAACAATTGACTGGAGAGTCAGCAAGCCTTCAAGCTAGATCCTGATTTGGCAGAAGTGGTAAAGAGCCACATTTTTATTCATATTCTGGGAAAACGTGAAGAGAACAGTGTCATATATGAGTTCTGCCCTACCAGTTCTATAGTACTTTCATAAAAATCGTATTATTGCATTAGGAGTACCTCCTTGTGCCCTTCCCATTCCTGAGGCAGCAGCACCCATACCTGTATTACTCTCAAGTGATGGGATTCTATGATACTTACCTGCCTTGCTCTTATAAACTTCCATAAGCAATACAACTGACATGACCACGTTCCATGCTCAGCTGTCTTGCTACACAGCTCTTTCCTTGAGAGATAACTACAACCTCCATTGCTGTACTGTAAGCCTATTATTCCTTGTTGCCTCTTTATTTCCTCCCTTACCTGTGGTGTAGGTATTTGAGGACCTTACCTGTATTTGAGGACCTTAATCACCTCTAAGGCATTCTGCAACAGCTGTGCATAGTGGGCAGCTGGCCAGGCTCCCTCCAGAGCCCTTCAGAGCCTCCCTTACTGCTTTGAGCAGCATGCAAGGAATGCATTTACACCTGGCAGACCATGCCCCTGTTAACACCTTCCAGCCTAACACTGCTGACTCCTGCCTGAAACACGGCCCTCCCCCAGCAATCAGTTCCCACTCTATTCCCTAGCTTTCCTGCACTTGCCTCCTTGCAAACATGCAGTTGCCTTTATAGAACTGCATTCTCTGCTCACACCATTTCAGGTTTGCAGGACAGTTTGAACACTGAAGCTATCCCCCCGTGGATCTGCATCACTTCTCACCTTAGTGCTGCCTGCACCTTTATAAACATGCCCTTTACTTCACGTAACTCACTAGTGAAAATAACTTTCATTAATGACTATCCATTTGGATAACTAGGAACAACGACCATCTGAGTACAATTCCCTACCAATCACATAATCTCATTCAGTTCCATGAAATCTAGGTTTCCCCTTATTTACATGTCATAAAGTCTTACTAGAAATCAAGACAAAAAAATTACACATTTACTTTTTCTTTATTTACAACACCCATCCTAGGAGGACATTAGACTGATATACTATTAGCTTGCATCTAACAGTGTTGGCTATCATTCACCTGAGTTGTCTTAATAGATAGAAGTTATATTTTGATTATTAACATTCCCTCTGTTCCTTGTTCAAAACTGAAGCCAAGTAATCTATCATTTCCTAATATATCCTTTCTCTTTCACCCCTGCTCTCAAAAACCCCTAAACTTGCTTTTTATGGTCTTCTGAAACTCACTTCCCCTGCAGTTCTGGGAGGGGACTGCTAATGACACACTCTTTCAATATTACATCTGTCAGAGCACCCGACTTCTCATCTTGTTGCCACTAACAATAGTCAGCAACTCAACTACAACCACCAAAGGGTGAAGGTTAAAGCAGAAAAGGAATTTAACACTTCTGCCTTCCCCGCCTCAGTGGTGGGTAAGTAGTCTTTTCTTTCCTTTGGGTACCCATAAAAATACTTTCATGTTCACACTCTTACTACTAAGGTATTTCTTTCTTATATTGTATACAATTTTACACCTGCTAATTGCTCAGGAAAAAGCCTCATAATATGCTCAGGAAGCTATGCTGAAATAGATTTACCTTTATAGGTGGAAAAAAGGGTACAGAAGAGCAGAAGGTGGACATTTTACGCTTCCAGACTTCCATTTATCAACCACCCACACAGAAAGCCAGATTTTTCAGAGGAACAGAGCTGAGCCCCTAGGCCTCCATTTGTCACAATTACCATGAAAAAGTGAAGAGGCCTAAACTGCCCTAGCAGGTTAAGGAACAGAATTGAATTCAAGAGCACCAGAGCATGTAAGCCATCAACAGCAGATGCCTCTGCCACACAGCTTTTATCCAGAGATGCTCCTGGACAAAACAGTCCTATAAGGCTGGAAAGAAGATTTTTTCACCCTCCTCTTTTCCTCAGCAAGTGCTTTACCCCTCGTGGAGCTGGCATCAAGACCAAAAGACTTGGAGGATTTTACTTTCTAGTTGTTGGGGGAGTTTTCAACCTCTTTAGTTTTGTCCCTGCTGTGTAAGCAGTTTTGAATTCTCTAACTGGCACAAGGGAAGGCTTCACATGAGAGGAAGGGAAGATTACATAGCTTATTTAATGATAGTTAGACTAATCCTCCCCAGATTAAATCATCCTAGCTCCTTAAATCCTTCGTTCTTCATGAGCCTCAAACAACCACCTATCTCTACACCTCATACATCACGTTACTACTTGCCATTGTTCTTGACCAGACCCCTTCTCTGACCAGACATCACCAGTACCAGTTATCTGCCCAGTTGCTCTGATCCCTGTTTCTGTGAAAGGGAGGCAAACTTAGATCATTCTAACATCAAACCAGAAAAATCTGAGTTACCAGCATATGATTTTTCCTGTTATATTAAACTTTAATAGTTTTTTTTTGTTCCCTTTACTAGACATTCAGTGACATGCTGTGATGCAGTGTTACTGCCCTCATTTTTTGCAGAGAAACTGTAAGAAAATGAGGCCAAACTTACTGTAAAAAGGTTTACATCATTCCTTCAAGCAGGCCTGAGAGCTCTGACACTCCCACTAACTTCAACAAGAATAAAGATTAGATCAACACTTGGGTGTCTTTGAAAACCCCACCTGAATTTTCTGCCTCAAAGCAGTTTAAAATCTAACTCCCAGACTCCTCTTAGCCAGTAAATACTACAACTGTTTCTAAAGTTACAACATTTTTCTAAACAACTGTGCAAAAGCTCTGGAAAAATAAATGTACAGAAATACATGAAGTTACTCCACTTCAGTAATAACAACATGGACTTGAAGCCATTTCCCATAAAACACACGAAAGGGCAAGAGATTATAAACACTGCAGCTGCAGACCTGCTTGACACATCTAATGCAATATTCAGTCTTTTCTAGAAAAGGAAATCAATTATGGCTAGAATTATTAATGCAGAGGCAATATGCATATATGCAGAACTGTCAACTCTGGAATGAACAGAATAGGTATTTCTTGTTAGGTTACTGCTGAGGCCTTTCTACAGCCCTAGTTCCTGTGTTTAAGTAACCATGTTTACATAGTAATTGAAGAACATAAAATATTTTAAGTTGCTGCCAAGATGAATTGCAAGATGTTTAACAAAGTGTTATATGACAAAAAAAATTGCAGTAGGAGTCTGATTTAGAAGATATTAGCAATGGAATCTGGCACTTATTCGAAAACCCCAAACCTCTGCAGAGGTTCCAGACTGCCACATCTCTGCTCTTGATACCTTAGTACACTTCAGCTTCTGCAATACTCACAAGATTTTTTCCTAAGTAACACGAAACAGATACTGGCACAGTTTACAATAACCTATTACCACACTAGCTGTGCAACCAGTTAAAATAAGTTAGAGGGGTTTCAATTAGCTAATATAATTCTTAGTGCATTTCAAAATGAGAACAAGGTGCCCAGTGAACCCCTTTCAAGCATCACCACTTATTCTGACAGTTCTTAGATATCCAAATAATTCAGAAGTATAGGTCTCTTAAAGAAGACCTAGGCTTCTAGGTCCTTCAGGCACTCCTGAAAACCTTTTCCATTGCTGAGTCGGTCAACTGGAGCTGTTTTCCTCTGCCACCTTTCCTTCAGGCTAAACAAACCCCACCTCCTTGATCATAGGTAAAACAGATTTGAGATTGGGAAAACTAATTTATTGCCAAATAGAATAAATACTTAACTACTAATTTGACTAGCAGGAAGCAAAGAGGTAAACTTTCTAACAGCATTCCTCCCCATTTTCCCAAGCTCAGCTCCACTCCAGACTCCCGCTCCCCCATGGAGCAGTGCAGGGGGCTGTAGTCAGTCTGTAACGGTCCCTCTGCTGCTCTACCTTCCTCACGCTTCCCCCTGCTCTTGTGTAGATCTTTTGCATGGGCTGCAGGAGAAGATCTGCTCTAGGGCCACAGAACACCTCCTCTTCCTAAAACCTTGATCTTCCCTCAGCTTCCTCTGTCTGGTATTTTCCTCCCTTTCTTAAATACGCTTTCCCAGAGATGCACCATCTTGCCTGAGAGGCTCAGCAGTGGGTCTGTTGAAGCCAGCTGGAACAGCTGTGTCCAGCCCTAGCCTCCCCTCACAGAGACTGTCTGTAGATCCCTCACTGCTAACACCTTGTCCCAGACACCCTATATAGATAGCCATGTAATCAGATGGTCCCCAACTCCATCCTCTTCTACTGCAGGCCCTCCATTCCCCCAGCCCTCTGACACATGGAAGGTTTCAGCACAATCCTGCCAGGAAAGGCTAAGGGGAAAAACACCATTGCACACCATGGGCTTGGCTGTGTCCTTCATCAGTAAGTTGCCCATCCCCTTCAGTGTTACATGCATAAACTGTTTATCCTCCTTTACCATAATTATTTGCTTCCAGTAGACTTACAGAAAAGAAATCAGAGAATAGAATAGTTAGGGTTGGAAAGGACCTTAAGATCATCTAGTTCCAGCCCCCCTGCCATGAGCAGGGACACCTCACACTAAACCATGTTACCCAAGGCTTCGTCCAACCTGGTCTTCAACACTGCCAGGGATGGAGCATTCACAACTCCCCTGCACAACACATTCCAGTGCCTCACCACCCTAACAGGAAAGAATTTCTTCCTTATATCCAATCTAAACTTCTCCGGTTTAAGTTTGAACCCGTTACCCCTTGTCCTGTCACTACAGTCTCTAATGAAGAGTCCCTCCCCAGCATCCCTATAACCCCCCTTCAGATACTGGAAGGCTGCTATGAGGTCTCCACGCAGCCTTCTCTTCTCCAGGATGAACAGCCCCAACTTCCTCAGCCTATCTTCATACGGGAGGTGCTCCGGTCCCCTGATCATCCTTGTTGCCCTTCTCTGGACTTGTTCCAACAGTTCCATGTCCTTTTTATGTTGAGGACACCAGAACTGCACACAATACTCCAGGTGAGGTCTCACGAGAGCAGAGTAGAGGGGCAGGATCACCTCCTTCGACCTGCTGGTCACGCTCCTTTTGATGCAGCCCAGGATGCAGTTGGTTTTCTGGGCTGCATGTGCACACTGAAGCTGGTTCATGTCCATTTTCTCATTGACCAACACCCCCAAGTCCTTCTCCGCAGGGTTGCTCTGAATCTCTTCTCTGCCCAACCTGTAGCTGTGCCTGCGATTGCTCTGACCCAGGTGTAGGACCTTGCACTTGGCATGGTTAAACCTCATCAGGTTGGCATCAGCCCACCTCACAAGTGTGTCAAGGTCCCTCTGGATGGCATTCCTTCCCTCCAGCGTATCAACCAAACCACACAGCTCGGTGTCATCGGCAAACTTGCTGAGGGCACACTCAATCCCACTGTCCATGTCACCGACAAAGATGTTGAACAAGACCGGTCCCAACACCGATCCCTGAGGGACACCACTTGTTACTGGTCTCCAGCTGGACATTGAGCCATTGACAACAACTCTGTGTGCGGCCATCCAGACAGTTCTTTATCCACCAAGTGGTCTACCTGTCAAATTGATGTCTCTCCAATTTAGAGACAAGGATGTCATGTGGGACAGTGTCAAACGCTTTGCGCAAGTCCAGGTAGATGACATCAACTGCTCTACCTCTGTCCATCAGCTCTGTAGCCCCATCATAGAAGGCCACCAAATGGGTCAGGCAGGATTTCCCCTTAGTGAAGCCATGCTGGCTGTCACCAAGCACCTTGTTGTTTTTCATGTGCCTTAGCATGCCATCCAGGAGAATCTGCTCCAAGATTTTGCCAGGCACAGAGGTGAGACTGACTGGTCTGTATTTCCCTGGGTCATCCATTTTCCCCTTCTTGAAAATGGGGCTTATATTTCCCTTTTTCCAGTTGTCGGGAACTTCACCTGACTGCCATGATTTTTCAAATATGATGGACAGTGGCTTAGCAACTTCATTTGCCAGCTAAATGTTAAGAAGTCCCAGCCACGTCTGATCACCCAAGAACCACCAAGATCAGCATTACTAGAAACAAAATAGGGACCAAAAATCCATGCTGTCACCTTTGAAATGTGTAGAAATACCTGAAGAACTTGAAGTCCTTTCATGGCATTGACTTAAAATAAAAAAAAACCCAGATGGTGATATTTAATACTGACATAATAATTGCACTTAGTATGTATTAGCAGTGCTTTCGTGTGTAGAAGACATCTGGCTAACTGCTAGCCTAAATGATGCTTTGGTAACTTGCCAGGAGGCAGAAAGACTGCCTTTGATTTGTATACACTGGCAAAAAAAATTACTGGTGTATCAGCTCCCATTTCTAGCAAGATTCAGCAAGACTTATCCTCAGCAGCATGTAAGTGCCAGCACTTAACCCTCAATACTAATTAGAAAGTTACTTTCCTCAGTGACCGTGGGCCTTGCAGTCCTGTGTCTTACACCTACTGACCACAATGAGAGCTGCACCCCATCCTCCAGTGCCCGTATTTTAAGAGGATAAGCAACTGGAGTGCTATAAACACGATCTAGAAATAATTTATTACCATAAAAAGCATAGTAATAGAAATCTCAGCTCCCTTTGGTTTACAAGAGAAAAAAGAAAAAGAAAAAAAAGGTAACTTAATCACTGTAGTTACATTTTCATATGAAAAGAAAATGTAGTTACTGAAGGCCTCTTTAGCCTAGTTGGGAAAAATTGAAACTAAAGGACTTGAAATTAGACTGAGACACGTAGACGTGAAAATAGAGAGTTCTAGTATCAAGGGTGATTTAGCAGCAAATGTGGTTTTAAACAGGTTTAGAAAATATCAGAACCTGACAATGTCTTTTGACTTTAAAAATCTATGCTTCTACGGACAATGTCAATTAAGGCCTCTATACACTGACCATATTTAGCAAAAAATTAATCACTTTTTGTTGGCAAAGTATGAACTGCAACAGGCCTTCTAGTTAACCATTGCCCACAACTATCCTAACATGCTACTTGTTTCAAATTTCATATATATATATTTATTTCTTTTATAGCTGAAATACATTGTGAGACTGTGCATACCCAGAGTAATTTAAAAGGTAGAGAGCAGAACCACTGGCAAAACAAATGAAAGGCATTCTGCTCAACAGGACACTACAACACATTTATTAGAACCAGCATTAGCACAAATGAGACTCAGTGAATCAAGCAAAAGAGAGATCAATGTTAGGAGCTCCCTGAACTAGAGGAAGCCATGCTCCTGTTCAGCCCCTGCACAACAGGATCAGCCACAATAAGGCCACCCACTCATTTCGCTTCAAGCGCTTAACAGCGAACACTGGAGCAAGCTTCTGTGTTTGTTTGGTTCTCCAGAGTGACATATAAAGCTTTCCTTAGAGAAAAACACAAGGAGCTAAGCTTTTTACCAAACAAAGCAGACTCACATGCCAACACTTCTTTTGTTGATGGGCTTTCAGAGATTTCCGCATCAGTCCTGGACACAGAGCACAGGTAGTAAAATATCTGTAAATCCTATTCCTATCTTAAACCTTGACCATGGGGTAAACAAGCTGTAGTTAACATTTTATGAGCTGATACAGAATCAACTCCCTATAGACAATAATAATCATAAGCTAGTTGCACTATATTAAATATTTCTTTGACATTTGCTGTTGGGTACAGTATTCATAATAGCCTTCCCAGGTTTCTAGAAAAAGGCAATAAGCTGCTGACTTCAGGTCATTCACATTCCAGGTGAAATGCAGGCCCAATTAGAAGACAGTATGAGATTTAGCAAAGACTTCACTAGTTCAGGATAGTGCCACTTGAGAAGTGTAGTAAACAAAGTCCAGTAATGGCCTTTAATCCTTTAGCAAAGTCACTTATAGATCAAGGGCAGACAGATTCATTACATTTAATACTGTAATGAGCTTTTTAACTTTAATGTTACATTGAATTTTGTACCATTACAATTGATGTTACTCTTGAATTTTTCAGTATCCTTAACATGAACTAGCACAAAGAAATTCCCAAAAACTCCTTGAGCATCCTTGGAGTGATGACTCATGTCACACCATACAAAACCCCACCAAACAAGGATTCCAAAAATACTATGTTTTCAGACACTCACCAACCACCTGTGGAGGCTTTTCCCTACCCAAAACATCCACAAGTTTCTCTTCTACAGATGGAAGAAACAGCAACTTTTTAGAATCATAGAATAGTTAGGGTTGGAAAGGACCTTAAGATCATCTAGTTCCAGCCCCCCTGCCATGAGCAGGGACACCTCACACTAAACCATGTTACCCAAGGCTTCGTCCAACCTGGCCTTGAACACTGCCAGGGATGGAGCATTCACAACTCCCCTGCACAACACATTCCAGTGCCTCACCACCCTAACAGGAAAGAATTTCTTCCTTATATCCAATCTAAACTTCTCCGGTTTAAGTTTAAACCCGCTATCCCTTGTCCTATCACTACAGTCTCTAATGAAGAGTCCCTCCCCAGCATCCCTATAGGCCCCCTTCAGATACTATGAATGCTGCTATGAGGTCTCCACGCAGCCTTCTCTTCTCCAGGATGAACAGCCCCAACTTCCTCAGCCTATCTTCATACGGGAGGTGCTCCGGTCCCCTGATCATCCTCCTGGCCCTCCTCTGGACTTGTTCCAACAGTTCCATGTCCTTTTTATGTTGAGGACACCAGAACTGCACACAATACTCCAGGTGAGGTCTCACGAGAGCAGAGTAGAGGGGCAGGATCACCTCCTTCGACCTGCTGGTCACGCTCCTTTTGATGCAGTTGGCTTTCTGGGCTGCAAGCGCACACTGCTCGCTCATGTTCATTTTCTCATTGACCAACACCCCCAAGTCCTTCTCCACAGGGCTGCTCTGAATCTCTTCTCTGCCCAACCTGTAGCTGTGCCTGGGATTGCTCCGACCCAGGTGTAGGACCTTGCACTTGGCATGGTTAAACTTCATGAGGTTGGCATCAGCCCACCTCACAAGCGTGTCAAGGTCCCTCTGGATGGCATTCCTTGCCTCCAGTGTACCAACTGAACCACTCAGCTTGGTGTCATCAGCAGACTTGCTGAGGGCGCACTCAATCCCACTGTCCATGTCACCGACAAAGATGTTGAACAAAGATTTTTAATTAATATCAATGTTTATTTAATTAAGTTAAATAAATATTGTGTTCTTCTAGCAACAATTCAGTACAGTATTGATACAATATTGACAATACAATATTGACAATATTGAGGATGTGGTCTTCTTGGTAATTAGGTTAGTCAATTTAAGTTTGCTGTGCGGATTTTTTGGTCTTGCTTGTTTAAAAAAAAAAAAAAAAAGCTTTTGGCTTTACAAGTTAGCTATGAGAGGTTCTGGAGATTTCAGCTGACAATAAAGGATTTTGCCATTTAAATGCAGTCAGCATTTGCTTTAACACAAGTGGAAGTTACAGAGATCAGCAGTTCCCAGGCAATAACCTCTGAATTGACCCAGAGAACAGTATTAAAACGTAGAACCTACTCGTACATCCCCTATATACTGCCCTGATCAGTGGTCTGGGAGCACTGGCAGTGCTTGTGCTGTGACTTTTATGATGGCCTAGTGTTCATGTACTAAGACAAGAAGGTATTTACAGAAAGTACAGTTTTATGAGGCATAGTCTGGCAAACTGCAGCACAGCTTTCTGCCCTGATTACTTGCTAAAAGAAAACCAAACAAACCAGAGCTATCAAAGCTTGATTACTCCCTGCTGGGCTTGTTCTTTCACCAGGTGATGCAGGATAACCAGCTAAAGAAGATTAGGACCCAGCTTCACAGTTAAAACTTGGTGCAGGGAGATGGTTTTAAAAGTGGGTGTGCTCTGTTCAGCACTAGTGTGTCAGTCCTGCATGATGGAAGATTCATTTTTTTGCTGGCTCTGGGCCAGGAGCCCTGCACAGTGTTATCTTGCAGCCCCTGCAGAGCCACATCCTCATTCTGCATCATCTGAAAAGTCATGAGTAGTCACCGAATGAAAAGACAGAGGAAGGTGTACAACACTCAGCTATCAGATGTACAGGCATTTGTGGAGAACTGCATTTGTTTATGGATGTTCAAGTGCCTACTGAAGATGTGCATGTAGCTGCCCCACCCTTGGAAGTGTTCAGGGCCAGATCAGACAGGGCTTGAAGCAACCTGCTCTAGTGGAAGGTGTCCCTGCCCATGGCAGGGCAATTAGAGCTAGAGGATCTTCAAGGTCCCTTCCAGCCCAAACCATTCTATGGTTGTATGCATGATGTGAACATGCTCTGCTGAACCCCATACCTTTACAGCAACACCTCCCAAAAGTGCTACTATTAGCCAGAATATCTGTTTTCCTCTAGCCAATGTCTACGGAGCACCTCAGGCACCCCTTGCCTCTGTGCACAACAACTGGTTCAGCAGCTGTCTTACAAACATCTGTACAGATAACCCCAAAAGCTCAAAAAGTATAAGGCACCTAGGGTCAGTCACAGCTCAGCAACATATATGTCCAAGGAGAAAATATTTCCATTTGACTAAAATGCTTTACTGACAAGTTTTGCATTAAATTATTTTGATCATTGCTGCAGCACTCAGTTGACTGCTCTGGATACAAGCTTTCTACTGACTCTACCAGCACACCTCCTGCCTTCCCTTTAAAGGCTAGAGATAAGAGAAAATACATTTTGGAAAAAAGAAAAAAAAAAAGAGACATGACTAAGAAAAATTACACCTGAACACCATAAACTGGGCAATAATTGTCATAAGCAACCGTTCTCCATTTAGCTAGATTAGCCTGGAACAAGAACTAACACTAAAGTTTTCAATGAGCAAGAGTCATAGATTTTCTCCCTTTCTCCAAAGAGGGCTGAATCATCTGACAGGAATTCCCCTCTCTCCTGCACAAGCTATACAAGCTCTGTAATACTACAAAAGCTTCATCTGCCCAACCTATAATATAAAGAGATGCTTCTCCATCAGACCTGCTTCAACAGAACACTTACATCATGAACATTAACAACATTAACAACTTCCATCATGGTTTTAAACTTAAAATCTGTTTAAGACAGGGTAAGCCAACACCTGATAGCCTGATTTGTATAGCCAGGAAAAAGATCTAACTGAAAGCCTTGGATAAACCAGTGCAAAAGTCAAACTTCACAGTACAATACTACGGATATTCTGAAAAGTTGCATTTATTTTCTTCACGTATCCCTGAAGCACCACGTATGAGTGCTAGACAGCATGGCTGACCACCTTTCATTGCAGCTTCACTAAATTCTGGTTACATTTAACGAGAAAATACCTGAACATACCCGTATGTTGCAGGGATCTCACATGTTGCTAGCACCCAAAAACCATGTAAATATGAATCCAAGAGCAGATAACCTTCTTGAACTCTGACCCAACATCCTTTTGGGAAAGGCTGAGGCTGACTGTCCCCTCAAGCCACGAACCAAGGACGCTGGTGCCCTCTTCTGGCTGTATTCTTCGGAGATCAGCAGAATACAGTAAAAAATACCAGTGATACTAAGTCGATTCACTCTTCTGGTTTAACACAATTAAAATCTCCAGGTATTTCTTTGCATGGCTGAAACTGAGAATATTTTTATGTGCCTCTTTGGTAACTAGAGGTGACAATACATCACAGCACTGGGACAGGCATCTTGTTCCTAAGCATGTACTATGCAAATATAGCTTGGAGTGAACCTGGTTTGCCCGCTAGACATCTCACTCCATTACCAGATTGGAAAACAGCGCTACTGTTACTGCTCGTCTGCAGTCTGTTTTGCCATCCATTTTGTTAATTTCCAGATACTTTTATCCTCTTTATGAGAAACAAAAGAACTAAATGTAAGATAATCGAGATGTACGTAGCACTTCAGTTTCTACCCAGACAAGGATAGCATTTACAGTATTCTACTGTAAGCAGCCCACTAATTATTACCAAATGCCTAATCTGTTGCATACTGTGAGATCTAGGGCTCTCTTACCTTCTTTTCCAAGTTATTTCCACATCAAAACACGAACAATAATAAAGAAACACAAAAGGCAGCTTGGCTGCACATGGGGAAGGAGGAGGCTATTCTTCCCAGAATTCTATGCTTTATCATTAGCCTGATCTTCACAGCACTTAAGGTCTGTAATAGTCCTCTGTGTTCAAATAAAGAGGGTCTGAAAGACAAGGACTGAGAACTTCTTTCAATTTAGCTAGGTATTCACTTGTATCAGTGTCTGTGACACTTGGGCATTCTGAGCACATTACTAAGACAAAAGCGGGCCAGACAGCAAGCACAAGCACTGGACACAACCAACCACACAGCCTCTTAGCTCACACAAACAATTTTGTCCTGCTCCAACAAGCTCTCCCCAGGATAAATCTGCTTGGAAAAGGAACTAGCCCTAAGCATCATGGAAGCAAGCCAAACAGAGACAGACACTTGGCCAGGAACCAGTACTTGCTCAGCCCACTATTGTTTTTCAGTACCAGCACAGCCTAGCCAGACAAGCACTGTACAAACTCCACGACAGAGCCATAATTTTAGCATCTTCAGGAAGAATAGGGCCAGGACTGGCTGGTCTTCCTTGTCTTGGCTTAGTTTAGACAGAAGTTAATTTGATGAATGTAGGCATGTACTTTAGGATTAACCATGTATGTTCAGTATCTTCCTCTAAATTGTCCTGGAAGTTTGTCTGTGCTAATTCTCTTCAATATTTGCACTGCTGCTGCCATCTATGTTAACAAACCCCAAGCATGGCACAAGAAGAGCTGGGACTGGCTCTCTTAGCTACTCATCACACATGCTTTCTAAGCTAATGTTTCTCTGTCTCTGCAGGAACACCAGATAAAGTACACATCCTCCATAAATGCGTTGCCAGGTACGTTCATTACGGGCACCTCATCATGCAGAGGTTTGTAGCATTTTTTACAGTAAGTGGATGCAATCAGAACAAACACCCAAGAGAAAGTCTGAGCTTAGGATACAAGAGAATAATTATGAAGCAGACAAGAGCCAAAAATAAGTATTCTGTGAGACTCTGCATTATCTGACGCAATGGGAAAATTTATACATCCACTGTAACCAGCAGAGGACCTAACAACATTTGCAAGACTCAGACAGCGTTTTAGAACATCTGAGTAGTAGTGGATGGGTTGTACCTCCTCCAGGCCACATCCGCTTAGTAGAGCCTGCCCAGCTCTTCAGTACACCAAGATGATCTTGCCCTGGGGCAGTGATTGCTGAGGAAAATTGCAAGACAAAAAGCTTGATTCCAGGAAGAAATCACAGATGCTGCTGGCCTGTTTCTCATCCTTAAGAGCAGTCCCACAAGCTGCTTCAAGGTCACAGGCTAAAATAAGTACCAACCTCAGTGATCAGAGCTAATTTTAGTCATTTGTAGAAATTACAACAGGCAGGATGTACACAGACTATTCACACAGCCAGGTTTCTCAGTAAGGCAGACATCAGACCTAAATTAACAGCTCAACTATCCTGAGCACAGTTAAATCATTCTCTCCAATTACCCAATTGCCTCTCAGACATCTTTAACTCACCTCCAGAGAAGAGGAAAACAAAGGCAGATGATAAGTGCTAAATCAATACCATCCTAGAGGATCGAGTTCTGCTTGTCCGTTTTAGTCTTAAGTGAACAATGGATCTACAATACATCCACAGCTATAAAGAACAGCTTTCTCAGGTCACCAGAGGCAGTTACAATATTTAATTTTAGAAGTTATTGATAAAAAAAACCCAAAAATTACAACATAGAAAAAATGGGATCATGTAACCACAGCACATTTGAGTCATTTGAGTCACAGCATGATAGTATGGAAACTGCTAGAATAAGATTAGGGAGCTAGTGTTGCTTTCTAATACCAGTGTTAACGAGCTCTTTGAACTGAACATCAAACTTAATCTTCAACACTTTTCAGTTCCAACCCACTCCAGAAAACTGAATGATTAATCAAAGCAACTTCGATGTGCTCATCCTGCTGTCTCACCAGTAGGCTTTACTCCCAGTGTGTTGTCCAAATACATTTTAATAGGGGGAAGACAGTGTGACCTACATAGAACTCAGTATTCACCTATTCACCCTTTGAAATACATATGCTGAAAGTCAGACTGATCTTCACAGCAGATCTAAGCAAGCAAGACCAGGCTTGACATTTCTGGAAGTGCAACTGTTTAAATATTGCCTGACCTAAAAAAAAAAAAAAAAAAAAAAAGGAAAAAATTTTCATATTTTGTGGTTGTGATCTACAAATGGGATGGTCAAGAACTGCAACTACCTCTGTTTAATCTTCATATTGACTCCATTTCTTTTCCAGGATATACGGCTGTCTTCAAGACATCTGGTTCCGTTTGTTTCAAACACCACATAAGGCTGTGAGCTTTATAGGTCTTAGTTTTTCTGTATAGCAAAGGCAGAATATCAGTGAAAGCTTAAAACTTCTTTGGGTTGCTTTCATCTCCCTTCTTATAAATCCATGTTTTTATATACTGGATCATCTTCAGTACATCATTTTTAAGTGCTCTTAAGTGGGTTTGCATCTGCATTTAAGCTTTTAATCTTTTACAGCAGCATTATTTCACCTTCATTATCACAATATGCCCAACTGAACCATCTCTTATTCCTTGATGTCAAGTACCAGCTACAGAGGAGATAACTCTAGCCTACCCCTCATGTGGTAAGTGCAGTGACTTACATAGAATGAGAGAGGATATAGAAACCAGTTTTTACTTTGCAAGAGTCAAGGCTCAGTCAGAAAAGCAGCAAGATATTTCCTTGCTCCAAGTAAGACAAATACAACAAAAGGAAGCGAGAACCCAACAGGAACATTCAAAATGCCATTATTACCCACAGATCTCAGATGAAATCGTTTCAAGATCAGTTTCTTCTGTCTCACAAATTAAAGTTTAATCCATATTGCACAAACTTAGCAGCATTCAAACTGCAGCATTATTCAATTCTTCACCTTAACTAGTTTTTTTTTTTCATTTTCCCTTTTTAGCCTTTAATCTAAAAAAAAGATTTAAGTCACTAGCTCAGTTGCAAAATAATGACAAAACAAGAAAGCAGATGAAGCAGTCATCTTCAGATACTGTAGTTGAAAAAAACTAGTATCAGGAAAGTTTGCATGTCAGAAAATAAAAGCTTCAGGGAAGTTAAAGGCAACTATTATCCATTTTGCAGCTAGGTAGACTAAAAAAAGTACAACAGAAGTTTGGCCTCTAGGAAGACATCACATGGTAAAACATTTAGTAAATTCAGACCTGGACACCTCCTACTCCATTAGATGCACCAAATCTCTTGGCACAGGAACAGACACAACTCTGGTCATAGACTGTTCGTAAGACCAAAACTCATCTCTTCCCCATTATTACTGTGATGCAATTCAAACTGCTCTAACACTAGGAGAACAGTTATGTATGTGAGATAGATTACTGCTTCCCAAATACTCAACACTACAGAAATTGCAGATCAGTAAGCACTATTACTTCAGTAGAGTAAGGCCTATTAACATGGCTTTTCAGGAAACCTTATGTTCAGCCTGAAACACCACAAATGAGCTGGTACATCTGGGGTATCTGATCATACATCATTACATTAAAACCCAAAACAAATTCATTTACTGGACTATGAAGTGTCTGAAGCAAGAGATCAAGACGGGCAAAGGCTAGACTGAAACTGAATGCTTCCTTCCCTTAAAGGATATTTATTTTGAGACAGGTTAATCAGTCATTAGCATTACTCCATTCTGGAGAAATACAAGGGTATGCATTACTAAGAGGATTCACCATCTGCAACAGGAAGCAGGCAGGAGGAAGTAAAAACTTGCACATAGAAGTGAAACCTCTGAAGCTAAGAAAAGCCTTATGGCACACACTGGTATAACCAGGTTTTAAAATTAAAGTGACAGGCTTCTTAGCTGGTACTTAACTAAGTCTGGTGAACTGCATATTATGTCAAGTGTTAAGCATATTTTTGCTTGGAAGCACATGTCCCATACAGATAACTCCCTTAGGAAGCAGTAAACACTGAAGGTTTTAAACTCTTACAGTAAGAGAATGCCTCAGACTTACCTTGCCATTTAGATGAGTTCTCTACTTTTTGACCAACCTAACAACTTTGGACAGGGGTTGTATTTAAGAGTACTCAAGGTAGATTTTCATTTGTTTTTTAAAAACACTAGGTCATGAGCAACTGGGGGCACAAGACAAGCATAGCAGCTCAGGATAAGATAGTCCTGTCCTATCACTCCCCCTCCTTCCTACTAAGAGTGAGGTTTCTCTACACGGCAGAGCAGACATGTTGAGAAGTGCTGTAGTGGCTGGAAAGGTCATCTCAGACAGCTATGCCTTAAGACTACTCAGTATCACAAGTATGACACAACAGCCATCTAGGTCAACTCCACTGCTCTAGTACCTCACAGCTTTCAGCACTCTTCTCTACTGCAGTTTGTTCACCAGTGTTTGAAGGTTTCCTAAGGCTCTGCCAGGCACAATCTCCCCTCCCTCCAGCTCTCTGCAGAACAATCCTCCTATTCACCTCCATGAATGGAAGCTTGTCTCTTAGTCAACATTGGTGTCTCCTACATATAAATTCAGTATTCACAGACAGTGTGCATCTGGAAGCTTTTGCTGTGATAGGGTAAACAAGCTGCAGAAAACAGGTTCTGTTCACAACCACATGAGCTTGTCTCAGAAGAGAAATAATCAGAAGATAGTGCATCAAGTCACTTGTGTCTATGCGGATGTCAGGTTGTTTTAGTTTGGTTTCAGCCACACAATCCACTCCAGCTACTGTAAAAGCCCTTTTGTGTAGAAAACCATAACCCTTTCCACTCACTGTCATTGCAGATATTAACTGGAGCCAGAAAGACTGACAGAAGAACAGTGTAATAAGATATTTATTAAAAGTGCTGTCAGTTTATTAAGAGCTATAGTCTAATACTCCCTTTTTAAAGGGGTATCCAATTTAAAAATGCTAGCTAAAAACCATTCTGATCATTATGGTTAGATACACAACCTGCAATGCTCTATAAAATGTTATGGGACTGACTGGGACAAAGTAACCTTCAAGTCCAGAATCCAGTCTCTATTGCAGAGGAAGAACTGCTGGGGGCTCCAGAAGAGACACCTGCAGGTACCTGGAATAGAAATGCAATCACTAAAGATAGTAGTTTAGCTGACAAATTTAATGATACCATTTTACACTGGAGTGGAAATTGACATTGGGGAAGGAAAGAATCATCCTGCAACATTGCAGAACTGTTATTCACTACATGTGTATACTTATGTATGAACAACTCTCCTGATACAAAAGTTTTCCCCTAAAGAGGCCATGACAGAGGCTTCTGTTTCAGGAATAAAAGTGGACCACTGTGAGAAGTAAGTCAGCTATAGAAGCTGTAGCCTAAGCTGTTAAACCAGAGTTATCCTGTGCTTATAGCCTCCAAGTTACAAAACATTGTCTTCCTGGTTACTCACTTTGAGTGCTTATACTTCTCCTTAATTGCTTGCAGTTGGCAATGGGGAGCATCAAGGCATGCTTTATGCAGATCAGTCAGGCAAGGCACTATATCACTTAATGAATACCCAGTGAATGCAGCAAGTGTTTCTGGCTGGCCAGAAGAGAAAAAACAGTGTTATTCTAGTGTAGCTATCATGCATCTAAGAGACACATTTTCTACAAAAGCATAAACCATTTTCACTACATCAGTGCTCACGCTAGTGTGTTTTTTTTTTTTAGGCTTGAAAAGAATTCAAGTGTATTCTGCCATCAGTTTCACTCTAGGTCTTTCTTGGTGCCAGATCTGACCAGAAGTTCCTTCTGCTCTAAGCATGTGGAATCCATTACATCATTTTGGGGTCCTGTCCTCTTCCAAAGCTGTTACTCAGCTGAGAGAGCTATCAAGGCCTGCAGTAAAGCTGCCACTCCATATAATCACTCCATTGGACACATTAAGGCTTCCCCTCCCTCCTAGGAAGCCCCTGAATGGTATCTGGGGGAGAAGTTTTGGAGGTTAAAGACTAACAAGGTCTTACATAAAGACTCAGTGAAATTGAGCAAGACAGCAAGGTCTACTTATTTCAGAAACGAGACAGGATATTTCAGGTTGGTTTAATATTAACTTATCAGGTTATTTCCATTAGATCAGGAAAAGCTACTCATCCTAGGATTTCAGCCTTCATAACATACATTGAAGCTACTACTTTTGCTTTTCAGCCTAATTCTAGTAACATAAAATGCTTGAGCTACTTATTAACATGCAGTTGTTATTCTTACCCAGAAAGACCTGTTCATCGTATAGTTCGCTAGACAGTAGGCTGCTGCAGCAGTTTGCGAAGGAAGGTACTTCAGAAATGGATCAGCTTCAAGCAGACTCAGCTCTGCAAGATACTGAACAAAAAACCCAGAAGTTTTTCAAACAGCATGAGCCTAGCTGGTGCAATCAGTTCAATACAGCAAGCACTGAAAATTGTCAGTGGTCTCAGTTTCATGTAAAAAACATGAGCTGCACATCAGATGGGTAGAAATAGCATCCTAGTCCTGTCAATCTTACAGAAGACCCTTTAGCATATTTCAGTGGAAACAGACTACAGTTTGTTAAAGCCTAAACAATCTACACTAATACGAGGTTCTGTTTCCATCAACAGCTCTGATGTAATTCTACAGATAGATACTTAGAAAATTTATGTTCTCATCCTTCAGGGCTCTTGTTTATACAGGTTGATCTCACTTGGAGATCAGGGATAAACAGACAACTCTAAGAAACGGAACGTGAGCTCTCCTGAAGTAAAGCCATTGTATAATCCTATAAACCTTGCAGATAAGCAGCAGGTCAGATACACACCATAAGCTTGGGTTAACCAGTTTCTGAGCAGGATTGCCTATGCAGCTATACAGGTATATACTGTGTCATTGTGTAGCAATACACAGTACCACCATGTCCATGCCATGCAGGCACTCTTCAAAAAAACCACCAGATTTCCACCACCCAGCTGCTTGGTCAATGCATTATCCTTTACCAGACAGACAGAAATCTTCAATTAGGCTTATGAGACATTTATCAAGCAATCACACAAGCCTTCTACTGAAGACACTAGGCTGCAAAACATTCAGTTTTAGGCCTGCACAGTCCGAGGTAAGACTTGGCATGAGAAAAAGCATATCTTCTCACAGAGCATAATACAGTAGCAGAACCTGTATTTAACAAAGGTATCTGAGCAGACAAGTGGTTCTGCTTTTCAGATCACTTCTCTCACTGCCCTAAAAGGAGAATAACTCATACCCTTGCAAAGTTCTCTGTCTTCATACAGACTTCATGCCTCTGAATATACTGAAGGAGGAACTGGTTGATGGTTGGGGCTGTTAGGTCAAAAGTCAACACTTTGAGAAGCAGGTGTTCCATTCTTAGCAGCTGCCTCTTTGTGTAGGTATCATCTGTTATATACACAAATTCATCCACTTCTGGTGGGTAGATCTCTTCATACTTCCTGTAGGAGGAATATAGAAGACATTTGCCAGCTTGAAAGTTATGGTAAGAGAAAGCTTTCTGCTCAATCCATATCAGGATGGGCACATGACACCACTAAAATTTGTGTGGAACTCTTATTTTAGTCCTTCTTCCAGCCTAGTTCAATTTAATTTCAAGTTTGGGCAAAGATGTTTAGAGCAACTCTAACTCGCCAGTCTAGATAGAAACACACTACATTGTTAGTTCTTTACTAATAGGAAGACCTCAGAGTGCACCTCAGTAACACTGAGCTCTAGACAAATCTTCATGTGCTCCTAGGCTATGTTGGGTAACCTGTCTACTTAAAGCAGTTGAAGTCTAATTGCAGATTGCAGCTGTGAACCTACTTTAGCCTTTCAGACTAGCAGCCTAACATAATAGTGGTTTTGCTACTGCTGCTATGCTTACAAATTTTCCCCACTACAGTTCCTCACATCATAAACATTAAATGTTTAATTTTGCTAGCATCAAAGTCCGCAAACTTGCTAATCTTGAGATATCACAAGAAGCTACCTACCACTGCAAACTTTAGTCCTTCAAATTAAACTGAAGACTCATCCAAAAAATAAGTTTTAGCTCCCAGATAAGGGGATAAACTTACGCAGCCAGAAGCATTGCTGCTGTTCCTACAAGCTGCAACTTCCCTCTGAGAACAGACATACAGGAAAGAAACCTGTCCAGAAAGTTCACTGCCAAGTACAGAGTCTCTGTGCGAAGTTTATATTCTTCCCCTACTTCCACCAGCCAGTCTACCAAGATGGCACGCATTCCTGTTGTGATATCTGGTTGTTTCTTCATGTAGCAGGGCTTGGGCCTAAATCGTACCTGTTTGGAGAGAGTTGGAGAATCAGAATGCTCACCCTGAAGAGAGCTATTGATGGCTGAGCTGATTAACATTCTTCATACTTATACCAAAAGGAGCATGAGTTGTTCCACTATTAATTACTCATTATTACTAACTACAACTACAGTACTAATAGTATTAAAAACTAGTAGAATCTCTAGAAAGTAGTAGTCCTACACTGAAGAGATAGGAGCTATGGTGTTAGTAGCAGAATAGTAAAAACTTGAACTATGGAAAGCCTTTGCCATCAAGCACATATGAGCCATTCAAAGGGACCTGAGACTGAACAAATCACATTTCCCCTCCTCCACCCCCACCCTTTCTTACTGGGAGAATACCCTTTAATGCTCCAATACAGAAAGGTAGGCAGAAAAACACTATAGCAAAACAGCTGTCAGTGACATCACATCTGGCTGCTTTAGTACTTTTGCAGCATTAAACTCCCATCTGTAAGAATGAATTCTCCATCCCAAGGAGTCAAGAGATGCTCTAATGGTAGGGATTTTCAGGGACAAGAATAATCATGAAAAATATCACTTGTCTACATGCTGCCTTCAGAGACGGCTTTTACTGCTTGATTTCTCTCCTCCATAGTCCAGCCTTGGGTTATCCTGGAACAGCCATACCTCTTTGCAGTATTGTGGCCCATCACAGAGACCACAAATTCCTAGAAGCTTGTTCCAAAGCACTCACTTCAGCCTCCCGGAGGTATTCATGAATGTCTTCTGCATACTCTCCCACAGTCAGAGTTACAGGATCTACCATGTGATCCTCAGGCTGGGACTGGAAGGACGTATCGACTACCATTGGAGATCCTAACAGGTAACAGGAAGCAGCAAGACATTTGTGTAATTAGCCTCTTCACCTTCTCCTGCCATGTCTAAGATTAAGTTATTTGCCTCATCTAGACACATGCCAAGTTACCTTGAAGTGTTATTTATTTATAACAAGCTACTCGCTAAGTTACCAGCATCACAATTCAGAACTACCCTACACATGCTGTGGGTACCATCTAAGTTGTTATAGGAGTTACCTGTACTCAGATCCAGCAGCAGGTGAATACTGGAAGTCATTGCACTAGTATCCAGTTCACACAGGCTTGATTCCAGCTCTTCAGCTACTTGGCAGCTGTAGTTTTCTTTCTCTTCTGGTTCATCCTCATAGATAGCAAATGCTTGCTTTGACACAGCACTGACCATTTGCTTGGGTAATTCATCTTTTCCAGATGAAGCGACAGTGTTTTCAGAGCCAGAGAAGCGTCTGATAACAGTAACATCCTGAAACAGAGCACATAGGCTGTGGGAGGGCAACTCAGGAAGAAAACAACAGTAAGTATCATTTGTTTTAGCAGAGAAAAATCACTCTCCTTGCCTAACAGACACCAATAATAAAACCCCACTGGAAAAAAACACCAGGTACAGCTAGTGCCTCAGCTTGCTGCAGTCTTGATGCAACAAAGTCCTTACCAAAAGAGCGAGGTGTAGTGAAAATCAGGACCCAAGAGAGCAGCCTCATCCCCAGTGTCCACCATCAAGGGGAGAGAGGAGAAGGTGGTGCTCAGTTCCTGAGGGGCTGGCAAGTGCAGTATCTGCTCCACATTCAGCTCTGGCAAACAGCAGCTGCTTTCCAGTGCAGCAGGTTAAAGTAACAACAGAAGTGCTCAGGCACTGTCACAGATTTATGAAGGACTTCACCTGCAAGGCAGCATCTAATGCTGACTTACAAATCCAAGTTTGAACTTTTGAGCTCAAACATTACAACCTCTTGGACTACAGTGTGTGACCAGGCTGCAATCCTTTACATCATCTGCTATCAGTAAGCCACCAAGTGAGTTAGGGGCTTTGCACAGTCACAACCATGAAGAGCTTGTGTACATATAACAGTAGTTATTTTAGGTCCTGTAAATCATCACTGTAACCCTTTTCCTGCCACACCAGCAGACCCCAGGAGGGCTGCAGGAATAGAAATGCAGGCAGACACTCTGTTGTGAGATCTAGCTTCTTGAAGACTCTGGCAGGTTGAAGGGAGCATGGCCAGCTTCAAGGCAAGGGGACCTCTGGGTAAGCACCAGTGAATGTACTTTTCCTAAACTATGCCCTGCACTTTAGAGGGTATGCGCCCACATAAAGCCCCACCACGTCTCCTTTCCCTCCAGGGTGGATTACTTGTTCGAAGTATTTCTACGGGGAAGCAGCTGGAGATTAGGATCGAACAGTTACTAGCGGGTTTCTCGGCAACTCACGCTCATTAGCTGGAGCCGGACGCAGCTCCTTACCCCGCCGCCTCGGGCGTTTACCTACAGCCTCGAGAGAAAGCGCGGACACCGCTCATGCCCGCCGCAGGGGAGCTGCCCCCGGCCCGCGAAGCGCCCGGCGGGGCTGCGAGGCTCACCTGGGCGCTGGGCCGCTGCTGCCCGTTCTCCGCCAGCACCCCCAGCACGGCCCGCCCGCAGCTGCGGGGGGCAGCGGGGCAGGGCTCCCGCCGCCCCGCCCGGCTCTTCTCCCCGGTGCGGCGCATCGCCCAGAAGTCGGTACCTTTCGGAGGCAACTACAACCAAAAAACAACCACGCACCAAAATAAAGCTGCAATAAAATAAACCCCCTCGGGCAGCCCCTCCCGCTCCGCAGGATGGCGGGTGGGCACGCTCGCCCCCCTCGCCACTAGCCCACCGAGAACGCTGCACCTCCGAGAACGCAGAGAGGAAGCAACCAGCACGCCAGGTACCCGCCCGCCGCCCCTATATAGGCGGCGGCCGATGGAGGCGGTGGCGGCGGCTGTTGGTCGCAACCCCCGGCGCCGCCGCCCTGACAACACAAGCGGCGGCGGGTCGTCATGGAGACCCCGGCGGGGGCCACCCCCCGCGGGCCCGGCCGCGCTGCCCCGCGCACAGCACCACCCGCCCCGCGCAGCGCCCGCCGGGTGGCGGGTACGAGTGGTGGGGCCGAGAGCGGAGACCCCGCCGTCGCCCTCTCCCGCGCTGCCCGTCCCAGACATCCAAAACGTGGGGAGAGGGCGCGCAGGGAGAGCTGCGGAGTGATGCGCACAGCTGCGGCACAAGGGTTTGACTGCGCTCCTCGGTAAAGTTAAAACCACGGAATTCTAGTCGATTTAAGCGTGGGTTTGACTGCTGTAGCACCTTGTAAATCTTAAGCTAGGGGACAGATGCAGAGCTGGTTGCACGGCTGCATAAGAGAGCGGCTCTCAGCTGTGAGCGGTGGAAATACAGAGCCCTGTAATAGGATTTAAGAAGCGGTTTATCCTGTGCCATCAAAGATTTTCGCCAGTGGTGTGGATAATGACACAGAGAGCACACTTACTAAATTTTGGGGTAACACCACCAGTGGTGCTGGGAAGGGCTGTGACTGTGCTGAGAAGCAAGATTAGGTTTCTGAAATTAACTTGACAAACTGGAAGAGTGTTCTGGAAAAGTGGGATGCACCCAAGGCACGAGGGCAAGCTCAGACAGAATCAACAGCTGCAGCACTGCAGGGTGGGGAACAGCCAGGTAGATTGCAGGTCTGTGAAAAAAAAATCCAGAAGGTTATCATGAACCTCAGACCGAGTGTAAGTTGCCGTGCTCATGGCTGTTCCTGCACGGACAAACCGTAATATAGCCTGTGTGGCACACAAGCCCTCTGAAAGTCCATAGAGAAGGCAAAGGAGCAAGCAGAGTAACAGCTTAAACCTCAGCATGAGATGTAGGTGAGGTATTAGCATTATAATGCCCCAGAAGAGACAGCATGGGAAATTGGGGGATTTCCCTCCTTTGCAGTTCTGTAAGAGCACATTAAAGAAACTGCTGTTAAAAACGTCTGTGCCTTGGCGGCTGTGGTACTTCTCAAGATGAAATCCAAAGTGACTGAATGTAAAAGCTATCATCCAAAAACTGGATACATCAAGCAAGGTCTTATGCTGTAATTAGGTGTAACACATAGCTCACAGTCATACAAAGATCATGTGTCACTCCTACCCAAATATATAGATGGAGATTATTTACTAAACTCATTTTCAGTCAGTGAATATCCTTCATCTCCAAACACTCATCACATCCATATACCATTTAGACATAACTGAAGAAACTGAGCTACCCAGCAGATGACTTATTAATATTTTTATGTATGAGCAGCATACGGATATCCTCAGTAGTCATATAGTACATTAATGTAACTGAAACGCCTCTCAGATAGCTTTTAACGAGGTTATCTAAGCTCCATTTTCCCAGGAACTCTTTGAAACAGCCCAATATGGATTAGTACCTGAGGGAGGCCAGTGAGCTTTTCCAGCCACTACTTAATTGTAGCAGCAGATCAAATAAAGCTTTGGGCCATTAATCATTTGCTTCTGCACTTCCCTGTGTGTGCTTGAGAGGAGACTGAAGCCTTCCTGAGAGGGTTTCTTAGGGTGTCTTGCAGTAATTACTGTCTTATGATTTCTATGAAGGAAGAGAATTAAGAGCAACTCCTGACTTTGCAAAGGATGCTTCCTTTGCGGCTCTGCAAAGGATGGCATGAAAGGACTGGTTTGGACTCATCTCTGTCTCGTGAATCTTTCCTATCTCCTTAGCTCTTTCTCCTTTTTGCAGATTTTTGTTTTGAATGTTGAAATTTCCAGATTTAGTGCCTTTTTCAATTAAAGGGATTTCCCTTCTTCTATGCTGTGGGACCAGGCATAGGCTGCTACTTTCCTCTCTGAGGACAGTCCCAGCTTTTACACAGTGAGTTCTTCACACACTTCAGCTCATGATCTGGGGCATGGAGAGTGACTGTCCTGGCCTCCAGTTCTTCCCCAGTGTCTAGCCTCCCAGAAGTGCCACAGAAGGCTTCTTCAGAGGCTGGGGAGCTGGATTTTATTTTTAAATATCCCAACAGAAATATTTGACAATTATATTTTACACTATCAACCTTTTTGCAAGTTTTGCTTACAAGAGAGAGAAGTGTTGTCTGTGCAGATGCAGATGCTTGGTACTGTGCCTGGGAGCAGGAGGAGAGATGAAGCATCATGTCACTGTTGTAAGGAGCATCCTTTATCTCTGTAGTTTGAAACTGTAACCTTAAATCTTAAATCTTAAACTGTGTGTGCCTTTAACATAGCAGACTAGGCCAAACTGTTCTAACTTACTAACATGTAGAAGGAAAGGAATGCCCGGCTGATGGGCAAAGGAACATTATGGGACTGATAACAACTAAGGAGATAGTAAATAACACCTTCAAGGTAGCAGAATGGCACCCAGCATGGAGCAAGACTGGAACAGAACAGAAGCAAGGACATACCAACTGCTAACTCAGCACTAGGACCTTGCAAGCATGCACAAGCACTGAGGTCATTCAGTAAACACAGTGAGTAAGACTGAGGAAGACAACCACCAAAGACCCCCATTCAGCAAGAAAGCACATGCGTAATTAGGATGCAAATATTATAATTAGCTCCTGGGAAAAGCTATGAGTATTTATGAGTATGCTAAATATACAGCCGCTGTCAGCAAGTATTGGGTGCGCTCACCTTTGCGAAACGATTCGCATGTGCGCTTAGTGCTGCAATAAAGAATGCCTGCTTTCTAAATCTCCAAATTGAGTCTTAGAGAGTTTCTTTGACAGACTTTTATGGTAACAAAACCACGATTCACTCCTACTCTACCTATAAGCACACATGGAGCAAAACTGCCTTTTGAAAGTAAATCATAGCATATTTTCACCCAAGGTATTTTTCTGCATATTTCTTCCTCTCATCAGCTTGAGAAGGACACAGCTGCTTCAGAAGCTCCCAGCAGCTCTCTCTATGCACAAATCAGACTACTGTGAACTGTCCCCTTCTCTCTTCACCCTTTGAAGTGTTTTTTGGTTCCTGGGTTTATTCCCTAGGTTTTCAGCTTGGCATAAACACCTGTTTGGCCTGCAGCCTGGGGGTAGCATCTTCATGGGTAATAAATCACCCATTGTTTGTGTAAGCATAAGATGAGAAGCAGTTAATGCAAGACTGTTGCAACTTTTCAGCCTTGTGTCTCTAAGTCTTATGTTGAATTACAACACAATGTTCATATAGGAAAATCCATTCGGGCAGGTTAGATGCGAGTTCTTATGACATTGGCCAGGTCGCATTCAACATTTGGCAAGTTTTCTCAAACCCATGTACTGAGCAATCACACAGAAAGTTCACATGTGCCACAGACTTCTCTTAGGTCAGCTAACTGCAGAGCAATCTGGAAGTCCAATGTATAGCAAATTTAATGCACAGCTGCATAAAACCCTGTAAAATGTGTTGCGGGAGCAGTCTTTGAGTTCAGAAAGTTTCTAAAAAGGTTTATGAAATCTCCATGACAGCAAGAGCTCTGCCTGGACTCACTGACCTGCAAGGTCCCATCAGGACCTTGTTGTATGGTCTTACAGTGACAAAGCAGTGAAGAACATGACCTCTCTTCTTTCATATGGCTATAATTCCTAGAGTTGTGAATAGTCTCCTGTCTGCAGTGTGCTCTGATTATCATAACAGTAAATGATCTCCTATTATTTAGGAATACATAGATTTTATCTTGAGTTTCAGTGTTTTTCTGAACTACCAAAATCAGAAAAATAGCCAACAATTAAAACATGCGTCCAGGGATCAGAAGTTGGACACAGCCTTGGTTGAGCTACCAACTCCACCACATTAGCTAGATGACTTTCTTAATCTGCGCTGGACAATTAGCACAGGCCCAAAACACCACTCAGGTCCAAGCTTACCTAGTATTCCTCTGTATGAAACCCCACAGTGAACAGTGAGTTTGGACAACTCTGTATAGCCCAATGAGAGAAAGCTGTTTGTACCCAGAAACCTAAGAGATCAGGACTGTATCTTGCTGAAAGCACAGGCAGTCACAGACATAGTCTGTTTTGCTTGGCTTATGATAGTGCATTAAAAAGGGCCAAAAAATGTATACTACTATGTAGTTCAGTCATCTATACTGTACAATTGTTAGTATAGCTCTGACATGGTCCTTGATGCAGTTGAGGCTCATGGCAGATTGTGCTTTTCAACTGTTCAGGAGCATAATCCAAAGGCTGGCATGGCCAGGGACCAGTCCCCATTGGCAGGAGGCATGTAGACTCCTTGCTTTGACAGACAAGAGAACCTAATACTCTAAGCTTTTCTAAGCCTTCCTAAACATAGGAGAAGTGGTCTGAGCTGAAGAGCTGTGCTTGTTCATCACCATCCAGAAACTCAAAAAGAGGCCATAACTGAAAGAGGTTGTAAATAATGAGAAAACAAACCTGAGTAGTCACAGGCTGGTGCTGTGCTGCACTGTGCTGCACCTACAGCTTGTGCTTCAGGCCTGTGCTGGGCTGTACAGGATTCTTGGCTCCAGTATAAACCCAGCTGGGTGTTAGTAACAGTGGAGCCCGCGGGCAGCTCCCCCTTCGTGCTGTTGATTGCACCACCTGCGTGGCCTTGTCTTTATCTTAAAGTGGAGCAGCAAGTTTTCATGTGAACATACAGCAGAAATGACAAATACAATGTGTTTTGTGTGAGAAAATTCTGTAAGAGGTCTCAAAAGAAAATGTCAGTGAAGCTTTCCATAGGTGGGATCTGTACCACATGCCCTGAGCAGAGGTTTGTCTGGCACTGCACAGCACGGGGTTCCCAGCACCTGAAGGGACATGAGATTATCTGTATTCTTTCTCTTTCTTGTGTTAGCTCCAGAAAATGGTATTTTAAGCAATAGCTTATGGAGTCTGAGTGCCTTTCTTACTGGAATCATAGTATACGCTAGCCCTAGTGCCTTGCATTATAGGGTATCACCAAAATAGTCTGAAGCTGACCCCAAAGATGTTCCTGTATCAAGTGGTGTGACAGGTGACAAATACAGCTCCAAACATTTACAGCATTGGGGTTGCTTCTCCACAGCAGTCTAGGGCTGCTCCTGCTAGCTTTGTGACTATGTAGGTTGCCCATAACCACTGTAGTTACTCCCATTTCACCCAGAAGCACAAGAAAATTAGCTTTTTCAGTATCAAAGCAGTCATAGAATGTAAACTACCCTTTAGTGCTGCATGTGAAGGGAAGCTATCAAGCTTAAAATCAAACATTTCTGCTGTGCTTACTTTATTCCCTTCTCTGTATCACAGAGCAGCTGATAGCATACTTGAACACTGTGCATGTTTTAATGAATGTCCTTCACAGAACATTAATTCTCAACTATGCTTTTCACTTCAGAACAAGGCAGGAAAACACCCATAACTTTGACAGAACCTTGAAACAGCTCTGCATAATCCAGAAAGAGCTGTTTCTGCACTGTTCAAGTCACCCTTAAACTGTCTAGCTCCACTGCAAGGGCCTTCTACCAGGTCTTGCTGAAGTTCATGCTAAAATGCCCTTACTGTATAGTAGATCTTTTCTTAATCAGCCCCTAATTTATGATCCCTATATTCACAGCATCTGCTGCTCAGCTGCTTTTGACAGCTGCTGTTCATTTCTACACAGAAGCTGATGGCTGAAATGTTTCAAAAGAAATTAATGTTTTGACTTGATAATCCTAGGGAAGCTAACTCTTGGGCTCTGTTTTGCAGGTGACAAATCATAGGCAAATTCCCGTAGTGCAGCATCGGGACATTAAAAGAAAAGTTATTATTTGTTGCTATCAGTTCTACTGTGTTAATAATTCAAATGGAGTGGCTTGTATACATTTGAACAAGATACTTTCTTACGCATGACTAATTGAGATCAACTAACTATAACAAAAATGGAAGCAAAATTTATAGCAACAGTAATCTTGGAAAATAGTTTATCTTTGTTTCTCTGAAAAGTAGGTGCAATGATCAACATCTATAGTGTTGTGAGGGAAAACGCTATTCATGAAGGCTTCAGCTCGGCAGAGGTCTGAAGTGCTATATAATAAATGTTCACAGGGTGGTGATTCTTTGGTATTTTTCATATGCTAAAATTCATATCATAAAACTTTGCTACAGCTAAACTAAAGGATGTGAGCAGACTGGGATGTGGTAACTATAACTGTCTGAAGCCATTTTGATTTTTTTTTTTTTTTAATAGAATGGCATTTTGATACGGGATTTCCTTCTTGACCTAAAATAGGAAGAAATCTTTCAGATCTTATCTTTCAGTAATTTGACTTTTTGAGATTACAAGCATTTACTTCAAATTAAATTGAAAATCTCTGGTAAAGGCATAAGCAATCTCTGAAGAAAAACAATGCATGTTTTGTTTTTGGAGGAAATGATCAGAATTACAACTATTTATCAGAATGCAGCATGACAAGCAACTTTGTTTATCAGTTAGCTCTGCATAAAAATCTGGCATTGCTGGAGCCTGGCAGTGTTTTTAACTAAACTGGAAAAGAGGCTGTCTTCTGAATTCTGTGCCTTACATAGTAAGCACATGACTTTGTTCCACCATGCATGGATGAAGGGAATGGTACGTGCTTAGACAGAGCCACTGACCAGTTGTTTTGTCTTCATGGTGCTCTTTCCCCTTCTACATACAGAAGTCAGTAACAAGATTTGTCAAAACTGTTGATGAGCTCCTCAGATATCAAGCCATTAGTGTGGCTTTCATAACCTGTGAAGCAAACAGGTTGTACTGATCATCCCTGGAGCACTGCAACCTCACTGTTTTCAAACTAAATAAAAATACAAATACTTGCCTGCTTGCAACAATGCATAATTCATCACAAACTGTTAAACAGATTAACCTTATGGCCAGGAAAGTGTACTGAAAGAAGAAATAGAAGTAGCCAAACTCTTCCATTCCATGGAGAGTTCCCCTGCCTTTTTTCTTTGGTTTATGTGTTTTAATTGGAATACTGTGTGGTTTCTCCACAATGTAATTTTAGTTGGCCCTTGATTATCTGAGTAAATTAGTTAATGATATTTCTCATTGCAATTACACTTTCCCATTGCAATTATCTGAATTTTGGTGTATCAAGTTGTCTATAATGAATCTGTGCTCATAATTACAGCATATTGCTAATAAATGTTTGTACTAGATGTATGGTACAACACTGCTTATGTACATACACAGAAGTTACTGTAGTTGAGCTCATACATTCTTATTGCTTACTGCATGCTTTGCTAGTGATAAATTATAGCCATTTTTCCTTACTGCAGCCAAGAAGAGAGATTAAAACTCTAGATACCAATCTGATCTCACAGGTCACAGCTTGTCTGTGTAACCCGTTTTATGTTATAACTGATAGCAGTAACAGGTCTTTCATCAACCATGTTTATTTATGTCTGTGATTCACAGTGATGATGACTTATAGAGCACCTGTAATTACAAGTGTATACCTCTCATGGAAATGCAGTGCATAGCCAGAAAAAATGACTTTGTGGGAGGGAGAGATATTAGAAGTCCAGCGTGAATAAAAGAAATCCTAACAGCATGAATAAAGAAATCCAAACAATAGGATAATGCAGTTACTAAATGGAGAGTAAATCTGTATGTATGCAGTAGAGATGGGTAATTAGGAGGGGAAAATAGAGGACTGGAAAATTCACCACATCTATTTTACATTGTTTAAAAATTAAAAAGCTCAGTTCATGTAGTAATCTGTGATGTCTGGCTTACTAACATTCATCTTGGAAAGCTGAGAAACCCTGAGTTTATAGAATTTGAATTTCCATATTCATTGTGGTAGAGAATAAGGACTCCATCGTGTAGAAAACAGAATTATGATTTTAATATGGAAAACCAATGACTGCTTTTAAAAAAGATGTTGAAAATGTAGCAAGGGATGCAAGCCAGAATAAATAAATACTACTAATAAAAAAATCTGGATGTTTTTATTAAAAAAAAAAAGGCCTCACAGGAAGAAATTTAAATATCAGAAGACTGAAAGATAACAGGATTGCATCAGGACTCCCATGGGAAGAAGGTACCAAGCTTGAAAAGCCCATTTATTCTAGTAGACACTGAGATAATACAATTCAATGACAGGTACCTGAAAACAGTCAGCGTTCAATTAGACATAAAGCTAATGTTTGTAACAATGAGATTGATTACCCATTACATCAAACCTCCAGGGGGAAACGGGATGTCTTTCAGTGTTTTCAGTATGCCTTTACTTGAGATATACATTATCTAAAAAGTATACATGCTACTGGACGATGTACTGGAATAACAGGGGAAAAGCTTTATGGCATGCTAATAGAAAGCTCAATGAGATGATCTAACAGACTTTTTGACCTCCAAGATCAAAACAACTCTTATCTGAAAATGAGTTCCTGTAGAGCTGTATTTGAGCTATAGCATCAGCGACTAGATGACCCCATACGCTTTCACTTGCATCTTTATATTTACCTAATTCCCTAAACTGGAAGCAGCTCGTTCCTCAGAAAACACAGTAAAAGAGCTGCAAACTTCTTCCTCCCTTTTTAGCCTGGATAGTCAAGAGATTGGTGTCATGTTCTTCTGTCCTCCAGATGCTGCTTTCTCCCTGTTTTCATCATTTCCTACTTTCCACCCCAGAAGCCAACTGTGTCCTATTCTCATGTAGTTAATAATCATCCAGGTGAATGAACTGTAGCCATTTTAGAAGAGTCCCTATCTGTAAAACAGCCCAGGCCTGAGTATTCATTTGTTAGCCAAAAAAAAATATTTCTGTTTATCTCTAGCTTACAGACTACCACTGTGGTACTGATAAGATAGTGAGAAATAAATGCCTTTCTCAAAATAGAATATACTATCAGAGACAGCACAGACAGAACTGTTTCATTTCCTGAATTTAGATTTATTTTTAATGTCTAGCATATATATTCAGACTTTCTTTTATCTTTTATACTTGCTTAGTAGCAAGAGAGTAGAGAGCTTTTATCTTTTCACCAGCTTTTCCAAGTTTCAGATTTTACTTTCAGACAGCAATGCCTGATATCCCATAAGACCACTAAGAATTTTACTGGTGGTCCTTTTCCAGCATGTAGGTGTGCACTGCCGACAGCTTTACTGCATTGATCTCAGCACTGATTCTTGCATTTCTCTCAGCACTAGGTTCATGGAGACATGGGATCCCACTGTTTTAGGGCAAATAAGGAAGCCTTTGGTGCCAGATATGCCAAAACAGGACATAAATGTCACTGTTTTCCCCTTCTCCTGTAATTACTATTTTCTTGTTGTCCATTTAATCTCAGTATCCCTTTTGGAACATGGTAATGATATTTCTGCCTGCAAATGATGACTCAGTGTCTCTCATGTCAGATCAGTTGCAGCAGGCAGGGCCAGCTCTTCTGTGCAGCAGTCCTGCTTAAGAACCATACAGCCGTTGCCCTTCTCTCAGATCCCTTCCCAGCACGCATTGCCAGTGTGGTTATTTGGCAATCCCACAATGAGCTCTTTCACCAGAGACAATCTGGACTCAGTCCTGGATGCCTCTAAGCATATTTACTGTGTGCAAACAGCTCTCTTTTGGGGAAACTGAAGCTGGAAATGCCCAGAAAGACTTCCCTGCTGTGTGCTTGTGAAACAGCGATGTACTGAAGTCTTGGAAAGGTTAATTAGCATCTAAGTAACCAGCTGGTTACCTCTACACCTGATTCTTCTCTCATATTTAGTGGCATGACACAAGAAGTTCTCATTTGACTTTAGGAGACTTTCCGCTCTGGTTTATGTACATATAACATCTGGGGGATCAGGTCCTCCTCCTTTTATGGGATGTTATTTTTTAGTTGCTGCTTAAGAAACAGATTAGTATAACACTCAGAATCTGGAGAAACCGAGAGAGTTGAAACAGAACTCTTAATTTGCTAGAAATTATTATAGTTTTAACTGCCCTTCTTGCCTGAAGACACAGTTTAGCTTCCTATAAATGGGATTTTCACATAAATAATATTAAAAACCTTTTAAAACTCGAGAATGTAGTTTCAAGTATTTTTAATGTTGATTTATTTAATAAAATACCTATTATAGTATGTAATATGCAGCACCACAAACAAACATACTGTATATGCATAGAGAAAATACACTTGCTATTTTAATTTTATTCTAGAATCATGAAGATAAATCACTACTTTGTGGCTGATGGAATGCCTTCTCTGATTCCCTATGCACTGAAAAGAAACAACCTAAGATATTAATCTTACAAAAATATCTAAGCTGTTTCAATCAGTAAAATGTATAAACTGTTTTTACTGATTCTAAGAATTAAATATTCCATCTATGCTGCAGCATTACCATGAAGATGTTAAACAGACTTGGACCCAGTATCGACGCCTGGGGTACACTGGTAGTGACCTGCCTCCATCTGGACTTTGTGGCACTGACTACAGTCCTTTCAGTCTGGTATTTCAACCAGTTTTCAATCCACCTCCCTGTTACTTTTTCTAATCCATACTTTGAATGTGATAGAGTTGCCATTCCTTGTATCTCCACAATAGATGCTGAAAGCTGCATTAATATAGCATATGATATCACCCTCTCCCATGCTCAGGTTTTTATACACATCTTGTGATTTCTGTCCCAAGGCATTGTAATTCTATTCTCTTGAAGGCAAATTTGAAATTTATGTTCTCTTGCAAGAGAAGGGCATATATCATTTTAAACTGAGGCCTAAAGACTGAAAAGCTGAGTCAATCTCAAGAGGTGCCCTTCTCTGGTTATACAGAAACTATCTCAACAAGTTATGTGAGATAAACACATTCTCTTGCAATTATTTTGTATCTAGAAGCATATTAATGTTTAATTTTTTTCACAGGCTAAAATTCTCAGTCTGTGATATGTGATGGCAATAAGCAATATATACTCTGTATTTAGAAATAATACTGTTATCAGTTTCCCATGTGTTGATTTTTTGGGCTCATTTCTGCTTATATTGACATGTCTAGTTTTGTCTTTGGCTTCAGCTGGAGTCTGTTCAAGTTTTTCATGCTCTTTATACATTTTTACAGGTCAAAGACTATTGCTGCTTTCTTCTAAAACCTAGGCAAGGAGCACTAATGGCTTGCCACATGTTCCCAGAAAGACCAGTGTCCCTGCATTTTAACACCGCCAAAGATTTGTCAGTATTTGGGCAAATTTTTCCTTCTAACGCTTGATTAATTAATGAAGTCAGGTTACTTGTTACAAATACAATACTGACTTCTTTTAGACATTCACATTAAGCCACCAAGGGCTATTGCATTGTTACAAGAAATGTCAGTCGTGCTGGCAGCAAAATCAAGTATTCTTTCTTTTTGTTTACTGCCATTAAAAAGTTGTTCTCAAGATGTCCTCAGCCACAGGAAAAAAAAAAACAAACACAAACCAAACCTCTCAAAATACTAATTACAGATTTATTAAAAGCATACAGATGATTTGAAATGCAACCAGTCAAGCAATCACTGTTCTCTCACCCTAGGAAAGGAAGGAGAAGGAATTCCAATGGCAGGGAGCTTAGTTGCTTTTGACAAGAAGGGAAACATAGACCTACTAATTAACAGTGCAGTTGAAGAAGGGTGAGCAGCTTGTTGCCAAACAGCCACAGGAAAAACTGTAACTGCTGTAATCAAGAGAGCTGTTTACCCAGTCAATAAAACCAGGCTGAAACAAATGGCATAATGCTCTGAATAACTGTGGTCTGAGAATGGGAAGTTACCAAGGAACATGGCTGCCAGCAGATAGCTCCCCTCTTGGTCCTGAGGAGCATGGGGTGACACAGGTACTGGACTGAAGGTATCCTGTGCTGTAAGTACCATGGTGGGCACTGAGCTTGGGTCTCATCCCTGTGAAACAGCAGAAAGATCAAAGAGAAGATCATGTCTGCACACTATCAATATCCTAAGGGAAAAAACAGTCCAAAAGCTCCCCAGCTATTGCTCAGAGTCAACTTCCAGACTACTGGGTATTGAACTGGGCTGCACCAGTTTGCATTTTGTAATGAATCCCAGGAGATTTGTGTCTTCAACTAACCATGACTGGAGACAAAATGAGGTTTTCCATTTACTCCAGCATTTATTTGGTCAAGACTTTACTGAAGAGCTAGTAAGCCTTTTTCACAATCTTGACAGCATCTTCCAGAATGCCCTAGAAAGGAATGAAGATTACTTTCACAAATCTCAATCCAAAAGTGATTTTACATGCATCAAAAAGCAAAGCAATACTATATACACCTTGGCTGACATTTACAGGGGTAACAGAAAATGTCCCAGATTTACAGCTACCAGGCTTGCCCTGGACCACTCACTGCTAAGTAACTCACTGTCAACGTTGAGTCCAGTGCTGTGTGCACTGTAAGGTGTAATTGATAATGGTCACAGCTAATGTTGGCTTTGCTTTTTTAACCCTGCCTATATCAAATTACCCAGCATAGCTTCACATGATAGTCCGTAGGCTCAGGCCTACATTCTTCATGCCCTGATGTCTTGGTATCACATGGATCAATGACAAGATGTGGTTAAAATAAAGCAATGACTACATATTTGAGGAATACTGAATACTGCTGATTGGGGTACCAATTAAAATCTCATTGCATATAAAGGACATCTTTCTTAGCTTCAGAAATACTAATGTATGGAGCCAGCTGCAAGTGATCATATTTTCTCACTCTCTGGTTCTCCTAACTCAGATCAAAAGGGCTCTAACAAGGAGGAACTGGTTGTGTGAGACAGCCCACCAGGGTCAATATGGATTTTTAGGAGTTGGACTGATGTATCATAGCTTTCAGCTCTAAAACTGCCTTTTTGCTTAGCTTTGATGCAATCTTCTGAGCCTCTGCTAACAAGAAAGCCAGCCAATATTTTTTTTGTGTGATGGCAGCCAAAAATAACAAACAGCATAAAGGTGTATGTGCAATTGAAATGCTTTCCAGCTTTGGACGTCTAAGTAGCTGTGTCCACACTGAAGTCAGCTGCTTCATTATTCAGACTGTCATTTCTAAACAGCCCTTTGTGGACACCAAGGACCCGTTTTCAAGCATGTTCCCCGACAAGCAAAGACTCTTCTGATGTTATTTGCACATATCACCAGGTGTGAGTCATTGTGCTGATAGATCCCCATTCCTCTTTTGTTTTTACAAGTTTAGCAACTACCTTAAATTATACCAAAGCAAATAAAAAGAGGATGACACCTAGCAGATCTGACTGGCCTCATTTTCTCATCTGAAAAAGTGTGAAGTGAATGTAATCTGTGGAAACAACTAAATTTATAGTTGAGAAAAAAGCATTGAAGGCAAATGAAAGATCTTAAAGGCTGAAAAATCTGCCTTTAAGTTCTTCAGTAAATTCTTCAGGTTTTTCATGTTCCTAGAAAACAACTGGAGGGCAGAGGAGTGCCCCAGGCACCAGGGGCAATGACAAAGCAATTAAAGTGTCCCACTATGCTCCCCATACCAGAACTTTAAACATCCTGTAGTGCTTGCCATAAAGGTTGTCTCCATGAGGCCTGGCTGCTAATGGGTGTTTGGTCACCTGGGCTGGCAGATCCACAGTAGCCAGCCAGTGAAGTATCCTCCTCATTGCACCTTTGGCTACTGACTCGGAACATGCCTCAGCTGCAAATGCCACATGCATTCCTGCAGCATGGAGAAGATGTGGAGGTCAGAGGGAAATGGGCTAAATATGGGATCTGCATAAAATCATAGGAATGGCTAGCAGGAGACAGCTTGAGCTGAGTGGAGTGTTCTGTTACTGTTATTTAAGCTTTCTGTAAAGCAAACACTGGGTAAGAGATGAATAACCTCATGCAATGCTCATAGCCTTTAACTGGAGCATAGCAGCAATGGCACCTGCTCACAGCACACACCAATCTCATCTGTAAGTAGCTCCATCATTGCAGAACACAGTTACAGTTGTCTCCTAAAAGTATATTATTTTGTTGAGTGATGAATGGTATTGTGAAATATTACCAATTATCAGCACCCTTTATTGCAAAGCTCATTAACTTCCTGACAAATCTGGTCTTTACAGCACTTTAATTTTTGTTTTATTGCCTCATTATATCTCACCAATTTCTGTCTCTGGTTTCCAGTTAATAATGAAAGACAGAAGAACTGCACTGTGCTAGAGAATCAGAAAAATAAGCATTCATCTTTTTAAAAGTCCCCAATTTAGGCTACAGGAACAGCAGGTACTAGACAATGCATACATTGAGAAGATGATTAAAGTTTAATAAAACTGTCAAGTGAAATAAACCAATCTTGCAAAACATTCTGTTTGCCAGGTGCTTGGATTTTAGCTGTTAAAAAATTCTCTCTCAACAGGCTGTTTAAATGTGCAGCAGACTAATGTTGTGACTGCCAAGTCACAATTCATTTTTTTGCATGATCTGTTGAGACTTGGTAAAAAAAAGACTGCTAAAATGACACATCCAGAAGACTCTACAGCAAGTGCTATAGAGAATAAATGCACTATTACTTAATGAATCACCACAAAACACGTTCTTCCCTTTTACTGCCCAAGCGAAGCTTTGGAGCTGGGTCTTTGACCACTGTCTTCACGGAAGAGGGTCAGATTCTCTACCAACCTGATCATCAGCAACTGTCCAAGCTGTATATCACTACCAGTCAGATTTGACAGAGCTTTCCAGCATTTTTTTCATATGCATGTGGTTATGCAAAATCTAAGGCAGTGAGAAATCAGATGCATCCATATGTGAAATTTATAGCCACTTGAAACAACCTTTCACGTAAATTCAGCACAGAGCTCTATTAAATTGTAAAAATTACTCTATTAGTGGATTACTAATTATTAACTGATTTGCTATGCAGTACCTCAGGTAACACTGACCGAATTCCACAAGTCATATTCTCTGTAGAGCTGTAGGTGAGTTAATATAGAATGGTTCATAGATAACATATTCCTGTGATTCTGCCTGATGTGTCAGTGCGGGTCTCGTATGTCAAACCTTTCCTCCACTTTCTCCAACACAGTATCTGAAGGAAACAAGTCAAACAATAGAGTTTCTTGAAGGCCAGAATATTCCCAAGGGATTTGCAGTTACTTTAATGAGAACATCACCTGCCTTTTGCAAGGTTTTGAAGTGCAGAGCACATCAGCTCCCTGACTCAGAGACAGCCCTGACTGAGGAGAGAGAGACTTCAAGTAATCAGGAAACCATGATAACCCAGCGCTGCCCTAAGTTCAAGAAGCAGCCTGGCTCTCAGGAAGACAAGCTTTTCTTTGGGCCACTTTGGAAACACTAAGTGGCCTTGAGCAGGGCGAAAACTCCCAAGGAACAAATCCGTCTGTGCAGCTCCCAGCAGAGCAGGCCCCTGCTTTGATATCAGAGGCAGACGGAAATACCCACCCAGGCAGATGCTCCCTGCATAGGGAATGAAAAGAAGGGCTTAAAGCTAAATCTACAATGGCTTGTGCATCACAGTGCTGAGATATCCTGTCCTCTCCCCTCATTCTTCCCAGTGATTATTTCTGCTCAGGCTTGCAACTTATTTTAAATCATATTGCAAGGCTCTTGAGAGGAGGCTGAATGCCTCTGTGAGTCTGTATTAGCTCAGCTCCAGGTGCAGGTACTGCTGGAGCTAATACAGTAATACACACACATATATATGTGTGCATATATATATATATATATACACACACACACACACACAAATATGAAAAAGCTCTCTTAATAGGACAGCATTAAGTTCCCCGGAAAAAACTCTTGTTCAAAGCAAAGATAGCAAAAATATGCAAAATTAAGAGGTCACATGCACATCAGAAAAGCTTGCATTTTTCATTTTCCCATGCTTAGTCTGTGACAAGATGGAGAATTTATACAAAGCTTTAATTAGTACTGGGTGGTGAGAACTGGAAAGCTTTATGAAAACACCCATTTACAATTTTATCTGGAGGTTCCTAAAGATAATGAGATAAACCTCATATTTTTTCTTCCCCTGTGCTTGGCTTTTCAATAATACTGCTTACATATACTGTACTATGTACAGCATTATCTGTAGAAAGCCACTGCAAATCAAGATCATGAGAAAAAAAATATATGCTGTCTTTAAGGAAAAATAATTTTGTTTCTTTATGCTTTTGAAAAGATTGTATTTTGAAATGATGTGGAAAAGAATGTGCACAGACTCCCAAGTAAGGGAAATGCATGACTTTTTTTTTTCAGGGAACAAAAATTGCCCTTTGTAGCAAGGCCCATATTAACTGGTATCTGTGGTATTCAGCTGAATGTACTGCCAAAGAGTCTCACTGAGAGGGAGCCCAGCTATCTGGAGGGGGGCTACCAGTGATCTCTATTCCCCCACTCTCATGGTAATAAACCCCCAGGTTTGAATCTGCTGCCTGGCAGATTGCCTGTGCCAATATCCTTTCTTCTCTTGTGGCTTAACTAAAACAATCCCACCAAAACCCCAAGAAGGGATATTGAGATAAAATAAATATTTTCAGGGTTTTGCACATATTTTATTCTGTAACCAAGGAAATGTTTGGAGTTTTTTTTCCTGAAAGTTTGTTTAAGGAAAAGCATGGAAAGTGACAGACTAGATTCACAAAATCGTTAGTGCTGGTGGTAACAATGCTCAGGTAATAAATGTCCCAACCTAAGATGGGGAAGACTTCATGTCAGATGTCTCCTTGACTAAGAGGATGTGAACCTTGCCCTCTTTCTGTGTGTTGATCACCATATAGGCTGCTCCCAGGCACCGCTGATCCAGAGCAGTGGTTGGGGCAGACCTTTGTAAGAACGCAATGTCTTATAAAGACATTTTTATAAGTAGAAAAATTAAAGTGTAAATAGAACCCTGACACTGGATAATGTAGTCACTTTAGTTTTCGAGTAAGGTAAAAATACCTTTCTTGAGAAGGAACTTCAGCCTCATGATCTAGACCACCAAGGGCCCTATACTCACTTTAATTTCTGCATGTTAAACATCTCTTCGTGAAAAATCTATATTTAGCAAAAGTTGAGATTTTTGTGCTCAGAGTGCTGTCTACAGCAGGAGTGGTCACCTTTTAACTCTTCATCTGCATTGTCTCATGGGCCTATAGCAGTCCTCATGCAGGAGACAGGCCCTGCCATGGGTCAGAAAGCGCTGAGGGTATTATTTGAATTCTCCATGATGGGAAAAAGCAAACCAGAATGTGCTGCTAAGGCTGCAGTCATCAACTTGCCCAGTGTAACTTCAGCCTGCAAAAATGAAGTGCTAGGACCCTGGGAGAGCTGCTGACTCCAAACTGGTCCCAAAGCTGACAGGAGATTCAGGTATGCAGCTTGCAGGATCAGGGACAGTTGACTACCTATGGAACACCTCTCATATGAGGAAAGGCTGAGAGAGTTGTGGTTGTCCAGCCTGGAGCAGACTCTATGGAGACCTTATTATGGCCTTTCAGTACTTAAAAGGGGCCTGCAAGAAAGATGAGGAAAGACTTTTTAGCAGGACGGGGGGTAATGGTTTTAATCTAAAAGAGAGGAGTTTCAGGCTGGATGTGAGGAAAAAATTCTTTACAATGAGGGTGGTAAAATAGTGGAACATGTTTCCCAGAAAGGTGGTGGATATGCCATCCCTGGAGACATCCAAGGCCAGGCTGGATGTCGTTCTGGGCAATCTGATGTAGTTGAAGATGCCCTTGCTCATTGCAGAAGGGCTGAACTAGATGATCTTTGAAGGTCCCTTCCAGCCCAAACTATTCTATGATTCTGTGAATTTGAAAAATTTGTCACTGCTTCCCTTCCCACTGAGAAACAGATGTTCTGGATAGAAATGTATATGAATAGTTGCAGGCAGTAATTTTTTCCTGCATATCTTTTGTTGCTGGCTGGACAGGAAGATGAAGCTAACCATCCCGGCAGCATATTCAGGCCCTACGTTGGCTTAACACACCCCCTTAATCCACAACTCCATCCACAAGGCATTTTCTCAGACAGAGTTCTGTTGATTTGAAGGAAGATGGAGGATGTCATCCCTCCCTCTCATGCTTTTATAACTGCTGGAACAAAGGGGTTTATTCTTGTTATCTCCCTCTGATGAGTAATACAAGATAACCAACAGGACTTACAAAGGAAAGATGAGAAATATAACTGAAGAAGAAAAAGAGACAGCTGCTGCTGGGTACTGCCCCACAGCACATTCCTCTGTGCCTAATGCCTCAGGTAAAGTGAGAGGAAGAGTAGCGAAAAGATTACAGGGATGTTTCTCTCCAGTGCCCTTTGGTCTTTGTTTTAGCATTTGCCAGGCACCGTCTGTGGTTCAGAGATCTATATCTACATTTAAAGAAACAAACAACTTTTTTTTTTTTTTAAATTTTAAAAAATGATTTTGCTCAATCTATTTCCAAGGAATTGTTACTGCACCTGAAGCTCCGTATAGATTTTAGCAGCACTGCTTTAAGATCCAAAATACCTGGTCTTCTAACCTGCAGTGTGTTTTACTAAGAGACTGCAACATCTTTGTAATTCCAATAGTGTAGAACAACAGTGACCACCCCATGCTTCTTCACTTACACAGATAGTTGTTACACTGCTGGTATTAGTTACCAGAAAGCTTCAAGCTGATGTGCAGTTACGCAAATTAGGACTGGAAACTCATACCAAATACAAACACACAGGAGGCCACTCTCTTCTGCTGGTAACAGTTTCTCTTAAGAAGTCTTTCATAAATTACTGTTTATCAAGAGCCACCTTCACTATGCATCTATTGACATTTCTTTATTGAACAACACAGAATATTTATATGCAGTTTCTAGCTGATACTAGTCTCAGAAGTGAAGAGCAGGTGAGTAAAGCATATTGTTCCTTTACTGGCTGTTTCCAAATCATGAACCAAGTGTCTGTCCAGCTTTTATTAGAAAAGGGTCATATGACAAGATGTGGTTTCATTTCCAAGAACAGAGGACACTATTTCTTGGAATAAACTTAATTTACTAACACTTAAATTGTTTGTAAAGGTGATGTACATCAGGAGTACTAAACTATTACTAACAGTTTTCTGGCTTACAATATGCTTGAAGAAAAGACAAGCAAATCCAAGGTGATTGCTCTGTGCAATTTAAGCCATAATGCAGCCTCCTAACAAGAGTTTATATCCACTCAGTGCAGTGATTAACTACTGAGAAAGATAATAATGACACATCTAGAAAATTAAAGCAATAAAAAAGACAGTATCATCTTCATTATTCATTATTCTTATGCCTTTTTCTGAGGGAACCAAACTGGGAAAAACAAGATAGAGATAAGCAGGGTTTCAAAATAATTTTTGGCAATGATAATAACATACTTATCCCATTCAAAACAGCTTTTCACCCAGAGATTTTAATTAATTGCATACACCAAACAGAGGAATCACAGAAACTCAGCCATTTCTGAGGAAGAGCCCACAGTGATTCTACAGCAAAGATAAAGGATAAGCTGTGCAAGTCAGCTTCTCCAGCTGATACACAGGCTGTGCTGCTCACACTGACTCAAAACTTGGATCAGTGGAGGCAGCTGCCTCTTGACAGAGATGTACCACAGGGGGAGGCTGGGAAATGCAAGGACTTTGCACGGGGGTATTGGTAGGGGTGAAGCGAGATGGAGATTGCCAGTTTTCAAACAACTGCTGCTGTATGAGGTCCCACAGCACGCACCTGCCCCCTGCACCCAGATGCACAGCCCTGATTAGCCTTATACATCAGGCTGGGCTGGATCATCCCAGTCTCCATCCCTGTCCCCATCCCCTGGCTGCCTGGCTGGGGCACCCCCCAACTCCTCATGCCACCCAGCGCTCCCCACTCCTGCCAGCACCACTGCTATCACTCTGGCAGCTCTCCATACAGCCATCACTCCACAGCACCAGGGCATCATTTCTGCAGGTGTACAACGACTACAACAGACGTACTGACTTCCTTCAGGATTCCAAATTAACTTGTCCTTTCTGTCACTCATGTGAGAAATGCAGACTTCGATGGAGACAGAGCAGTGTGGAGTGCCTTCCAAAACTTCCCCGCCATTCCTGGACCTTCTCCGGGTCCAGCCCTCAGCTCCCACAGCAGCTGTGCCTGGGGGAGACAGGCAGAAGTGGTGCCCTCTGCCAGGCATCAGCTCCTCATGCACAGGTCATCTCTGTTAGAGCAGTGGACAGCCAGCAAACCTAGAGACATTTAAATCCTCCCAAATGCTTCACCATGAGGACATTCTCATCTGATAGTTTTAGGAATATTGATGTTTTAAAAGAACAGCAAAATATGTGCTTTAAAAGCCAACAGTCCCAGATCAACCCAGTTGCTAACATCTAGAACACAATGATCAACAGAGCCAAATTGTTGATTCCTTAGGGGATAGGTTTTCTACATTGAAACTGAAGAAATTGGTGGTTTTATTTAATACTGCACATGCTGGTGCACTTCTTTGCAACTACTTTGTAGATATGGTGCATTAGGACATCAGCCTGTATTAGTTCCAACCCTAAAGGAGTGAGAAAGGAGGATCAAAACATCTGCAAAAACACCAAACAGCATGCAAGATATGGATTCAGCTTCTGCAGCTGGGGATATCCTCACCCTTCCAGGTTTTAGAACGTCTGGGAAGCTTTGTTCTCTTCGTGTGCAGAGGACACCTTTCAGGAGTCAGTATGAGAATACAGCCTGGTGGCTCTGTGCACCTTCTTTCTGTCTGGAGGTGGAAATCAATTCTGTTTCCAAGTGCTTCACAGCAAACTTGAGTATTGTACCTGTCTTACAGGAAGACACTTCCTGGGTTGTATAGAAATTGAATCAATCTTATTCAAAATATGAATAAGACCTTGGACAGGGATTGGAACTAGATCATCTTGAAGCTCACTTCCAACCCAAATCATTCTATGGTTCTATGATTCTGTGATGACATGTCTTTTTCTCCCTCCAGCTGCTATGCTCCTGCCCCTCACCAGTTCCAGATGCTACTGCTGCTCCTCAGAATGGGGTTATTGCACAAGGTGGGTAATCTGTGCTGTCAGCACGTGGTGGCAGTAAGCACCTCACCATGCTTTGCATTTCAAGAACGCACTTGGCAACAGCTTTTATAACTCTAAGCACCTGTAAGAGTGGGAAAGTGGTGAGATTATCTTACTGATTCTGAGAATGTTGTATTCAGTGATTTTGCTAACAAATATTTTATTCATAAGGCCCTATGACAGTTATACAGTGTTTTCTGAGTAAAATGATTTTTTCAAGAATTGTCCACAAAGTAAAACTATTATGAGTTAAGGCTTAACCAGTATAATAAGATGATTAGCTAGGGTCAGAATTAGTCCAAGGAACTTCTGAATCATCTTTGGTTTGATGTGGATATTTCCAGCATAATTGCCCAATCTGATCTAAGTATACCACCTGGCTGCCTGAGGTGCCTTAGATTGGCCAAGACTGACAATGAACACTTTTTAGCCCATTGCTCTTAATAATATAAACCTTTCCATTGCCCCAGCAAGTTTGGAAAGTTTTCCTGCTTTACAGTCAGAATACATAAGCACCAGGATGGAGTGAGCTCTTCTCTTCCCCAGAGCCTCTACATTAGCACAGAATTCCTGTTGCCTTGCCCAGGTAGTGCACCATCCTGTCTCTCTCTGAACTGTTAACATTTCTGTTAAATGTTAACATTTCTGTTTTACATATTGTACTGCTTTGGTCATACATTGTCTTATATTTCCGCCTTACATGTGATGCCAGCCCCCTAGCTTGTTCATGTTAACTTCTTCTCTTTGTCCATCTATCTCTCAAAGTTCAGTTCATGACTCTTTATGTTAGTGTCACAGTTTTTTTTATATAGCTTAATGCCCTGCTATCTGAGTGTACTTAACGTAGTCTAACATCTAGGTCTTGACATCAGGTGTCATGATACAGGGTATGATAGTCATTGGTGGGTAACAAGTGAGCAGAATTATGTTCAGTAAGGTTACAAGAAGTAAGAGTTGTTTTAGGAGGGAGCATTCCTTGCATGTATTTAGGGAGATGTAGTATCTGCTATACACTTTGTTTTACATGAGCTTTCTTTCATTTAGGATTGATTTTTAATCTCTTTCCAGATCTTTTTTGCTGTAATGTTTTCCAGAAGGGAACGTTAAGGGTAGGGCAATAACTGACACCATACCATAAGTGCAAAAGCTGAGGCAGAATGGTCTCATACAAGAAAATGAGAGCACTATGTTTCAGAGTTTATATAAGCCCTCTTTAAGTATTTCAAACTAAACCAGACAAAGAACTAGAAGCTGTCTCACCTCTGATGTGTATAATCCTATTATTACAGAATTCAGTTCAATAGGGATTAACTCAAATTTAGGTTGTATTTGGCACCTTAATTTCAGTTGAAAAGCATCTCTTATTCCAGATAAAAATGTCTACAAGAACTACGTTTTTTTTTAAAGGCTTCAAACAAAACAAGAAAACTGTGTAAGCCACTTAACCAGCCATCCTTGAAGGCAGGAGAACAAGGTTCTGCTATTGAATACCTATTTTTACTCAGGCAGCTTTTGAAAATACTTATAAAATGTATGCAGTAGACAAAAATAGTAGAAGAAGTTCCACTTGAGTAAATATGTATTGAATATTTATTGAATCTAAACCATTTTACAAGTAAAAACAAGTCAAAGAGAATGAATATCTTCAAATATATGTTTTCTTTAAATTAGAACAAAGTAGTCACTTAACAGTCCAAGATGGAACATGGCATATTGTGAAGACAGTTAATTTACCTTTCATTGTCAGAGCTGATCCTGTGGGGGTTGTTATTTTCCTGGATAATGCAAGCCACCATCCTCCAAATGCACATGCTTCCTTATGCACGGAAGTGTTCATTTCTCATGGCACCTTAGTTTTGCAGGACCACTGTTCTCTGCAAAAAATGGTGATCCCTGCCCTAATTCTTACTGTTTGCTTATGTTAACAAAAGAAATGTACTACTAATTACTATACAGCAGGGAAATACCTTAGAGGATGTATTTTAGATCCTCAGGGTGCTGGTGGTACACCATCTTCTCTGGCAGCAAGGCTATTTTAACAAGTTCCCCACCTGCAGTTCCCCATCCCATCAGGTCTGCATGATGGGGACCTACCATGAACTGCCCCAGTGGCATTAAAAACCTGGCAAATCAAATAAATAGACACAGTTCTTCATGGGTTGTTTTTCTGATTGTTTTTTAAACCAAGACTGTTAATGTAATTCTGTCCTCAGCCTCTCTGCACTCTACTAATATGCAGACAGCATGAATTCCTGAGCTTTTGAAGGGTGAAATGAATATTGGCTCATTTAATTTGCAAGAGGGAAAGTGAAAGGGCATTTTGGTCCTACAAGCACAGACTTCAAACCACGTTAATACCCTAATAGCATGTATTGAGACCTAGGCACAGAAAAATCTAGTTTAATTATGCTGCATATTATGTTTTGTTAAATATTTTAATAAATAAATTATATTTGAGGGTAATAAAATAATTGTACTGGAATATAATAACATCACAGGCACTGAGGGAATAAAAGGTATGAAAGATTTCTCGTAAAAACGTAATCCTTGGGATATAACCTTGTTATTTGCATTTCAATTTCATGCAGACACTTTATCCAGTAGGTTAAAGAGTTCTCAGTGATAGTTATTGGGATTTGTTTGTGTTAAATTAGCCCCAGAAGGTTTTTCCCTGTAATCCCTGTATAAAGAAGATATTAAATACTTCAATTACAATAACTTTGAAGTCTAATATGAATTCTAGAAAATTAAAAAATACCTACTTCATTTCAGAAGAGTTTCTTATTCACTAAACTTGATACACATTTCTCCTTCTCCCAAGACTGAAAGAAGAAAACAGTATTTTTTTTATACAATGTTGGAACAACATACCCAACATTTGTACTAGATAATTTACCTGGGGAAGTACATAAAGACATTAACAAAGAAGCTTTTATTAAAGTTCAACTTTTACATATCCTTCAGGTACTTAAGTATTGTGATTGTAAAGCTGAATAACAACAAGGTACCTCTCAGTAAAGGATGCAGCCTTCTAACCTAGGAAAGAGAAATTAATATGAGCACAGAGTGGTTAATGGGTCACAAATTCTCTAGACACTTCGACAAAATCTTACACATGTAGGTACATTTACAGCAGGTCACTCCATAAGATTAAGGATGTACTGAGGAATCTGTACCTAAGTGGACTATTTTGTGTACCTATCATAGCCTCATTTTTCTCTCTGTTTTGGCAAATTTAAAAAGAAATTCAGTCATATTGATAAATAATGTCATATTGATCTGGAGGCCTAAAGAAATCCTGGCATTGCCAGGATGATGTGGGCATATTGTCTTTACTAGTAAGCTGTTGCTGTGGCATCAGCATTAAAACAGGGCTGAGTTTAGCTCTGCTGTCACAGTTCAATTATTTATGAATTCAGCTCACTGTTCTTGGAGGTACCATTGAGAAAACCTTTTCTATTGCTCTCTGTACTTTCTTATCTCTAGTTTATGGGCAAAATTGTGGAAAGCAAAGTGGATTAACTATGTAGTGTGCAAAGGTGCCAGACTGAAATCAAATAACACAGCAGTGAAAATTGTCTTTCTCAGCCTCTGTCTATACTGCAGACTATAGGACAGAGACGCTTAAACCTATTTCAAGATTTCTGAATAGCACTGACTGTTATATTATGGACATATCTACTTGAAATCATGAAGTCTAAACATGATTTTATTAGCAAAAATGCACCATTATATTTCTATTTAGTAATTCTGGTCTTACAGCCCTATTCTGACTGCCTTGTTTGCTAATCCATAGACTAAAAGATCTCTGAATTTTCTTTATTTCTGTACATCCAATGCCTGTGCTTTTAAGTTTACAGGAATGGGGTTTTGTATTTATCAGCTTGATGGAAGAAATTGACATCAGAACCTGAAAAGAAGCTCCAGAATTTTTTGCAATGAGTAATACCCACCAAAGGTCAGTAAATCTCATACACAAAAGCTGTATAATATGGAACAAAGGTCAATAGTTCATTAAATCTCATAATCAGAAGCTATAAAATTTGAATGAAAAAGTCACCTGAACGTTCACAGCCCTCTTATCAATACTTAGGCAGCTCAGTGCAAAGCCTTGGCCTTGAAAACATACACAAACTATGCTTGTGCATTTTACTGTACTATAATTACTTGATTTTCTAATGAAATAAATGAGGTTTGGAAGGTTTTTTGCTGAAGAAAAAAAGTAAAAGACAATGTTAAGAATGATTCAAGGCCTGGCAAAGAGTTAATTTTTCCATTAATATTGCCTCACATTTTAAGGAAATAATGTATGCAAAAAGAGTATTTTTATTTTCTTTTCTTACTTACACAATTCTCAAATAAAAAGAATCATATATAATAATATGTTAGGCTGTTTCAAAATACGCAGACACACATTCACATTTTTACCTTTTTAGATAAACAGGGAAATATTACATTTCATACTCATTTATCTGTAGGGCTGAATTATGTATCTCTGATTTAGACACCTAAACGGAATGGTCAGATTTTCAGATGTTTTGGGTATTCAGACATTCTTATGGAGCACATTTCAAAATAGGGCCATGCCATGAGCAGCCAGATTTTCCTGAAAATGTTTCAAATAACCCTAGTTTTTCTCAAAGCAATGTGAATGCTGCCATCTAGCTATACAGTAACATTATATCTTTGGTCCAGTTCTGATCGACACAAAGTTTTTCAGTTTCTGTTTGGAACAGAGCAGAACAGAGATACAAAAATTCCAACTGCATTACCTTTAAGAAGGTCTAAGAACCATTTATTATTCTAAAAAATTGTAGTATTATAAAATACTATTTTGGCAGTAAAATGAAAATGTAAGAATGTGGTTAAAATTATTGCATCTGATAGTAAACCAACCATCAAACCTTCTGAATGACATTGCAGGACCTGATTTTGAAAATGCCTTCAGTTGAATGAGGTAAATAATAACGTTGAAAGCACACAGTTCTAAATTGAAGTCTAGCTCCTCTTTCCAGTTTGAGATTCATCTACCAAAGATCAGGATTTCTATAAAACTTTTTGTCTAACAAATATCCTTACATTTAATCCACAAATTGTTTGGAAACTCTTTACACAGAGTGTCAGCTGAACAGCTGGTATTTGGAGAATCATGGCTGCCCCTTCTTTTTCCTCATAGACACCCATTCTTTCCCCTCATGATCTCTCCTCACGGCCGCCCCTCCTCTCCCATCAAAATCTGCCCTCATGGCCGCCCCTTCTTTCCCCTCATGATCTTCCTTCATGGCCACCCTTGCTCTCACCTCATGATCTTCCCTCATGATCTCCTCTCATGACTGCCCCCCACCCCTCATGGCCACCCCTCACATCCCACAGCTGCCCTTGCTCTCCTCTCATGATCTCTTCTCATGGCTTCCCCTTTCCCCTCATGATCTCCCTTCATGACTGCCCCTCCTTTCCCCTCATGGCTGCCTTTCCTGTCCCCTCACCATCTCCCCTCACAATAGCCCCACATCCCTCATGGCTGTCCCTTCTTCCCATTCATAGCCACCTCTCCTCTCCCATCATAATCTCCCCTCATGGCCGCCCCTTCTCTCCCCTCATAATCTACCCTCATGGCTGCCCCTCCTCTCCCTTCATGATCTCCCCTCATGGCCACCATTCCTCTCCCCTCACAATCTACCCTCATGACGGCCCCTCGCCTCTCATGGCCACTCCTTCTCTCCCCTCATGATCTTCCCTCATGGCCACCCTTTCTCTCCCCTCACAAACTCTCATCATGGCTACCCCTCCTTCCCCTCACAGCTGCCCTTCCTCTCCCCTCACAATCTTCCCTCATGGCCACCCCTTCTTTCCCACATGATCTCTCCTCATGGTCAGCCTTGCTCTCACCTCATGATCTTTCCTCATGATCTCCCCTCACCCCTCAAGGCCACCCCTCACATCCCATGGCTGCCCCTGCCCTCCCCTCATGATCTGTCCTCATGGCTGCCCCTCCTTTCCCCTAATGATTTCCCCTCATGACTGCGGCTCACCCCTCAGGGCCAGCCTTACTTTTCTTCTCTCTCATGCTCTCCCTCTCCCTCTCCCCATCTCTCCAACTGACATCCCTGATCCACCTCCCACAGTGTCCTTTGGATCTGTAATGGAAAACATGAGGACGCACTAGTTCCTATGTTCTCCATCTGTATACGACAAATTTAGACCCAAATTCCTTTAGTCCAAGCCCAGGTTCACAGCTGAACATGGAACTTGCCCTAGAAATGCCCCACATCAGGCTTTTCATGTAAGTCATGCTTAACATCTGCTGTAATGTGTGATGCCCAGGAAGAAAAGGCTACGTTAGTGCTGCAGGACACATATATGGCTCCTCTGGAAAGAATGCTGAAAATTCAGAATGTTCACTTTGCTTTTTTCTTTCTTTTTTAATCTCCCTCCACCTCTCCCCTCTTTATGATACATTATGGTGCCATGGTACTGAGTTGACTCACTCAGCTAATAGCTAGGTAGGTGGTAGACAAAGCTGCTTGAAATTCCAGAGTCAGACACCTGGCCGCCCTCACTGCTTCAGGCGGCTGATTTACGGCTGAAGTTCCTCTCAGTCACTGACTTATTTCCTCCGGGAAACAGCCCGGTAGCGCAGGCCGTGAGGCAGAGGGGCGCTAGGGAACGATTCGTCTCCTCACCGCGCCATTTTAAGTCCGGGTTGTAACATCAGGAAAGGTCTCATAAAGGTTTCTCGGGATCCGAATTCCCAACAGTTCTGGCCTCATTCACTGAGAAGAAAATACACATTTAGGAAGAGGATGCGTCAGTTGGGTGTCAGCTAGGTGCAGTTTTGTTTTTATTCAGGGGAAGTGTGATTTGGGTCTCCACCAAGCAGAAATGGCCATTGCAGCGGCTGAAAGGAGGAGCAGGAGGGTAGTGATGCTGTGTGGTACCGTGCTTGGAAGGTCTCTGAAGATAGGAAATACTAAATCTGGGGTCCCACAAAATGGTCTAGGATTTCTGTGCTTACTCTGTGAGTGCCTCTATTGAACATAAGAGTATGGAAGCTTAGGGAGATAGCATTTATAATGATTATGCACATGCAAGTGATTGCTCACAGTGAAGGGCACGGAAAAACCTTGCTCAAGGTGGCTGCAGCCTGGCAAGGGGCCACATGCAATACACAGATGGTATCTGGATATGTATCTGTATCTTCGAACTGGTAAAGCCTTCTCCTTCCCAGGGCTGTACTGTTAACAGCCAAGTGATTCCATTATCCTTTGGGAGTGGGCATCCCAGATGGTGTGTTCTCAGAAGCCACCTGCCCTTTCCAGATGTTGCATGCTTATCTGCTGCCTAGGTTGTTAAGCGCATTACCCCTGCCTGTAGTTCAAGCCTATCAACACGCTGAAGATGTGTTCTTGCACCTTAACAAAGTGGCAGTTCATAAAGTGACGGTCAGTAACTAGCATAATTTTAAAAAGCTGCACTGTTAGCTTTGTCAGACAGTTGCTATTGCTGTTCCTTCACTTGGCTTGAGGACAGTTTATCTGTAAACGATTATGGAGTTTGAAGGCAGAAAAAAGGTAATGATCATAGTAAGACCATTACTCATCTATCACAGTTTTTACTATAGCTACAAGCTGTAGAATAATTATATATTTATTATGCTTCCATCAGTATTTCAGAGACTGCTGACTAAAAGTACTCACTCTACACAGCATGATTCCCATGTAATGTGTAACCAGGTTACACTTGTACTGGCATCTGGTGTAAATCAATGAAATTTATTTGCATACCAGTAAGTGGTTTTGGAGAATTTTATCTCATTTTTCATACACGGCTTCCTCCCTTCCAACACTTTCTAACTTTCAGAGATTTGAGATCTCTCAATGATTTCACTGTTTGAATGATGTTTAAGCAACTGATATATATACATGCTTTCATACCTAAATACATATTATATACAAATATTGTCCAGCTTATGTAGAACTTATTTATATGTTATTAAAGTATTAAAAATGAGGTATTTCGGGAAAATTATTTTTGTGAAAATGCAGGCAAAAATTAAGCAAGTCCACAGTGTTTGATAAGATTGCAATCACTAAAGGTATAGCTCACGAGAAACAAGAGATCATTTGCAAGTGAGGAGGAAGACTTGCAGAATAAACAGGTTACTTTTTGTAGATTCAGGTCAGGCAGAAGCAGTTTATTTCTACAGCTATAGGAGGGATAGAGGTCCAGCCCTCTACTGGTGTGAATTCTTACTTAAAGCGCAGGTACTAGGGTTATATAAATTCACAGCAGATACAAGCTGCTCTGCGACAGGTGCAGACATGGCAGAGCAGTATCAGCATGGAAGGAAACACTGTCATGGTGGACATGCTCATGTGCTCGGGACAACTCAGGCGGCCTCGGCGTACATCCGCTCAGCTCATCCCTCCTTCACTTGTGACACTGCTGTGCCCTTTACCACAGCTTCCAGGCCTAGTAAGGCCCGCGTCCACAAAGCAACGCCGGTAATTACGCGGCTCCGAACAACACGGTACCGCCACAACGCCTCCCCTCCCCCGTCCGCTCCCATCAGCTGGCCCTCGGTAACGTCACGATCTCATGTCACGGGCCCCACCCGCTGCCGCCTGACCCGTGAGGTGGAGCGGAGCGGAGCGGGGCGTGGTGGGGCTTGGCTTGGCTTGGGTCGGCTCGGTGAGCGCTGCTGTGGGGCCGGGCCATTCGGGGCTGCCCGAGACTGCAGAGTCGTTGGGCTGCGGGGAGGGGGGTTGCTCGCCTGCGGCGAGGCGGGACGAAGCGGGGCGAAGCGGGGCGAGCAGCGTGAGCAGCGTGAGCAGCGGTGAGCCGGGCCGCGGTCTTGAGCAGGGCCTGTGAGGGTGATGGCAGCCCCCGGGGCCCGGGGGTCCTCTCCCTGCAGAGGAGCATCGCTTCTGCGCCGAGCGGCCGGGATGACTGGCGCAGCAGGAGCCCCGCTGCCCTGCACCCGGGCTAGCGGGGATCGGGAGTGGTGGGGAGGGGTGGAGGAGCTGGCGGGGCAGCGGAAAGCGGTGTGGTTAGGTCAGGTTGAAGTAGCCGCGATAATAAGTAATGTTTTGAGTGTCGTCTCGTGGAACTGAGAGGTTTTCTGTTAAAGTACTTTGAAAAACTGCTCCCTATTTTGTCTTTTTTTTTTTTTCATGTCAGTTTGGGCTTGAGTAGTTTGAATATGGAAAAATCTGCTTGCAGTGATAGGAAACTGGCAGGCACGCAGCTAATGAAAAAATATTAAATAGCTATCTTACATAACAGTAAATTTTCCATGATGTTGTTGGAATCTTCGGCCACAGAACAGTGGATAGTGATGATGTCGTTATACTTCAGTGCTGTGAACAGTATAATGCTAGGCAGCACAGCTGCACCATGAAGGGAATCATCTGCTCCACGGGTTTTCACTTTCCTTTTTAGAGAAGTGCCAAGTCTGTGCTCAGAGCCTAAAAGCTTTGTGTTGAGAGCATGTGATGGGACATACAGACCAAGAAGGTGGGGAAGATGTTGATTTATTTAGCTAAAAAAAAAGGCTTGAGACAGCAGTAGTACTGAGGGGAGAAAAATAGATGTGCTGGCTGGGTGAATGCAGGCACTGGGATATCTGCCTGGGAAGATGGTGTAGGCTGGAATGTCAGAAGATGGAAGTTTGCTGAAGCTTTAAGTAATTTTGAGAGTAGGAATTGCCATGTTAGACCAGGTCACTGACTTTCTCTGTTATCCAGTCTTTGATATTACCTGCCTGCTTAAATGCTAGCAGTAGGCCATCACCTAATGAAAAATATAAGGGTTACTTTAAACAAACTAAAAAAAAACCCATAAATTTATTCAGGCTAGTACCTGGGTTGTATTAGTTTCAGTCCTTTACAACATCTGTTTTAATTCAGGTAGTTCTCTAAATTCTTGGAAGTTACAAATATTTTCTTAATTCCTATTTCTCTATGGAAATAAGGCTTAAACAATTCTGTCTGCATGGTAGGTCTCCTTCATCCTCTTCATCTTTGAAATCGGTATCTCATAGAGAAACAGTTGACATATAGAAAGAGCTCTTGGATTAAAGTGTTGGAGGTTTTTGTTGTTGCTTTCTTGGGTTTTTTGTTGTTGTTGTTTTGTTTTTTTTTTTCTTGCTATACCCCCAGGGTTTCAAAAATAGTTGGAGTGACCTCTGGCAGTCAGGATATTTAATCCTCTTAAGCTTTAGGCTCCACATTTACCTTCTGGTACTGAGATCCACCAGTGAGCTGTCTTTTTTTTTTTAATATACATTATTTTTTAATGAAGTAGGGTTTGCTGCTTCAGATGCAGAATGGTCAGTCAGATAGTTGAGATGTTAGTTTACAATATCAAATGGAACTCAGGTTTCCCTGTTGCATTGTAGTCTCTCTTGGTTCTGTCCCTGAAAGCTTCAGAGTGTTATCTGTACTGATAAATGGAAAAGGGCCATGGAATCAGCTCAAGCACTGAATTGATCTATGATTATCTGCAGTGCCCATTAGGTCCTTTCTTAGCTCTTGTTTTGGACCAGCTTTCTCCAAGGCGAGTTCCTCTAAATCTTATTTATCACAGAGTAGTACAGATCTGGGGCAATCTGGCCGTAGAATCAAAGGTTGGTTTGCAGTGCTCTAATAATTAGTAGCGCCCACTTTACCATTCATTTCAGCTTCAAAACAGAGAAAATAAGACTGCATTGTACAGAAATGGATTACAGATAAATATTAAAATATGCACAGTGCTTAAATACTGTATTAAGATCATACACTGAAAATAATAATGACCAAAGATCTTCCTTGCATGCAGTCAAATTGCTGCTTAAATGTTCTGTTTCGGGGAATATGTCTTCTTGTGCTGTGAGGGAGCAATCCAGTTAGCTTATTTACTTTATAACATCCATAATTTTCTTTCCATTTTAATAAATTAATAAGAATAAATTCAGCTCTTCATAGAATAGTTAGGGTTGGAAGGGACCTTAAGATCATCTAGTTCCAACCCCCCTGCCATGGGCAGGGACACCTCACACTAAACCATGCCACCCAAGGCTCTGTCCAACCTGGCCTTGAACACCGCCAGGGATGGAGCATTTGTAACTTCCCTGGGCAACCCATTCCCGTGCCTCGCCACCCTTACAGGAAAGAACTTCTTCCTTATATCCAATCTAAACTTCTCCTGTTTAAGTTTGAACCCGTTACGCCTTGTCCTATCACTACAGTCTAATAAACAGTCTATCCCCAGCATCCTTATAGCCCCTCTTCAGATACTGAAAGGCTGCTGTGAGGTCTTCACACAGCCTTCTTTTCTCCAGGCTGAACAGCCCCAACTTTCTCAGCCTGTCTTAATATGGGAGGTGCTTCAGTCCCCTGATGATCCCTGTGGCCCTCCTCTGGACTTGTTCCAACAGTTCCATGTCCTTTATATGTTGAGGACACCAGAACTGCACACAATACTCCAGGTGAGGTCTTACAAGAGCAGAGTAGAGGGGCAGGATCACCTGCTTTGACCTGCTGGTCACGCTTCTTTTGATGCAGCCCAGGATACAGTTGGCTTTCTGGGCTGCAAGCGCACACTGCCAGCTCATGTTCATTTTCTCATCGAGCAGCACCCCCAAGTCCTTCTCCACAGGGCTGCTCTGAATCTCTTCTCTGCCCACCCTGTAGCTGTGCCTGGGATTGCTCCGACCCAGGTGTAGGACCTTGCACTTGGCATGGTTAAACTTCATGAGGCTGGCATCAGCCCACCTCACAAGCGTGTCAAGGTCCCTCTGGATGGCATTCCTTCCCTCCAGTGTATCAACCGAACCACACAGCTTGGTGCCATCGGCAAACTTGCTGAGGGCGCACTCAATCCCACTGTTCATGTCACCGACAAAGACGTTGAACAAGACTGGTCCCAACACCGGTCGCTGAGGGGCACCACTCGTTACTGGTCTCCAGCTGGACATTGAGCCATTGACCACAACTCTTTGTGTGCGGCCATCCAGCCAGTTCTTTATCCACCAAGTGGTCTACCTGTCAAATTGATGTCTCTCCAATCTAGAGACAAGGATGTCATGTGGGAAAGTGTCAAATGCTTTGCACAAGTCCAGGTAGATGACATCAACTGCTCTACCCCTGTCCATCAGTTCTGTAGCCCCATCATAGAAGGCCACCAAATTGGTCAGGCAGGATTTCCCCTTGGTGAAGCCGTGTTGGCTGTCACCAAGCACCTTGTTGTTTTTCATGTGCCTTAGCATGCCTTCCAGGAGAATCTGCTCCAAGATTTTGCCAGGCATGGAGGTGAGACTGACTGGTCTGTAATTCCCTGGGTCATCCATTTTCCCCTTCTTGAAAATGGGGGTTATATTTCCCTTTTTCCAGTTGTCGGGAACTTCACCTGACTGCCATGATTCTTCAACTATGATGGACAGTGGCTTAGTGACTTCATTTGCCAGCTCCTTCAGGACCTGCGGATGGATTTCATTGGGTCCCATGGACTTGTGCACGTTCAATTTCTTAAGATTGTCTCGAACCAGTTCCTCTCCTACAGTGCGCCCAAGGTCTTCATTCTCACAGTCCCTGCATCTGCCTTCCAAGACTTTGGTGGTGTGGTCAGAGCATTTGCCAGTGAAGACTGAGGCAAAGAAGTCGTTGAGAACCTCAGCCCTCTCCAAATCCAGGGTAGCCAGTTCTCCTTGTAGCTTCCGGAGAGGGCCCACATTGTCCCTGGTCTGTCTTTTATTTGCAACGTACATATAGAATCCCTTCCTGTTACCTTTCACATCCATAGCCAAGTTTAATTCTAACTGGGCCTTAGCTTTCCTAACCTGGTCCCTAGCTTCCTGGACAACATCCCTGTATTCTTCGCAGGCTGCCTGTTCTTGATTCCACCTTTTATAAGCCTCTTTTTTCCTTTGAATTTTCCTCAGCAGCTCCTTATCCACCCAAGGAGGTCTTCTGGCCCTCCTGCTGCACTTCCTTCTACTTGGGATGCAACACTCCTGAGCTTGCAGTAGGTGATCTTTGAATATCAGCCAACAGTTTTGGGCCCCCCTGCCCTCTAGGGCTATATCCCATGGAACCTTACTAAGCAGGTTCCTTAAGAGGCCAAAGTCTGCTCTCTTGAAGCCCAGTGCAGTGAGCTTGCTGCATGCTCTTCTCACTGTCCTGAGAATCTTGAGCAGCCATCTCATGATTGCTCCATCCAAGGCTTCCCTGGAGCGTCACATTTCCAACGAGCCCTTCCCTGTTGGTCAGCACGAGGTCAAGCATGGCACCTCTCCTTGTCGGCTCCTCTATTATTTGTAGAAGGAAGTTGTCTTCCACACAATCAAGGAACCTCCTGGATTGCTTGTGCCGGGCCAGACTGTCCCTCCAACAGATACCAGGGTGGTTGAAGTCGTCCCCCCTGAAGGCTGACTTTCAGTTGTTTTGTGTTAAAATTTACTCTGAATTCCTTCCTCCATTTCCTGACGCTTTTCTACCCAAAGGCATGGTTTGGTGGTAACTGTACTGTGCACATACTGCAAACTTGGGATATTTCAGACAATTGGAGATGAGTTGCAGCATGCCCACTCTTTTGAACTGCTGAGTCTGCTTTTGTATCTCTGCCATGCACAGCCATGCACTACTGCCGTGTATATGCTGATAGTGCTGACAGCTCCTTTTTCTTACAAACCTTTTTTAGCATTAATAAAGACTGAGCTTTAGCAAGAACAGTCATGGTAACAATGTGACAAGCATACAGTGAATAGTAAATTAATTGGCTCAAGTTGAAATGTAGCTATGACTTGAGGCTTTTACTTGATGTCTCTTCTTGTATAACAATTACTAGCAAAAGAATTATTTAGAATCTGGAATATCTTTGCCTCAGCCTTTTCTAACAAAAACAAATCAAAATCATGGGGCAAAGTAGACTAAGGTACTGCAGTTGTGTTCTCACAAATTAATTCTGTATCTTAAGAAGGGATTTTTCACGAGTACTAAAAATGTCAAAACACTAGATTTTGCTCATAAAGAAGTACAATGTGGTGTTAGGTAAAACTTGTCTATCTCAATCTTTTAAACATTTTCTGTTTCTACAATAATTTTTAAATTGGAATTCTTTACTATTAAGTTAATGTTAAATACTGTTAAATTGTTTTTCACCTTTATACCCTTCTCAAAGGAAAAATGGATTTTTCATTAGTAAATACAAGTATTGACAGAAGATGATGTGGTTTGGCAGTCCCTGGGGTTTTTTGCTAGCAAATAATTTGTTCATATTTCAAATGGTTAATGTGTAGATGATAAGATATGTGACATGGTTAAGTTTAATCTTTCATGTAAGGATCTAGCTCTATCCACAAACTTGTTAGATTTCTTTTCAGTTACTTTCAAGGTAATTGTTTTATTTTGTACTGGTTAGAAGCATGCTTGTAACTCCTAAACTAGGTGTCCTTGGGGGATATTAAATGTGCACTTATTCTCTATAGAATCATAGAATGATTTGGGTTAGAAGGGACCTTAAAACTCATCTAGTTCCAACCCCCTGCCATGGGCAGGGACAGCTTCCATTAGACCAGGTTGCTCCAAGCCCCATCCAGCCTGACCTTGAACACTGACAGGGATGGGGCAGCCACAGCTTCTCTGGACAGCCTGTTCCAGTGTCTCACCACTCTCATAATGAAGAATTTCTTTCTTACATTTAATCAATATCTGCCCTCTTTCAGTTTTAAACCATTCCCTTTTGTTCTATCCTACATGCCCTTGTAAAAAGTCTCTCTCCAGATTTCTTGTAGGCTTTTTTTAGGTATTGGAAGACTGTTAAAAGGTCTCCCTGGAGCTTTAGGTCCACCAGGCTGAACAAACCCAACTCTCTCAGCCTGTCTCTATATGATAGATGCTTCAGCCCTGTCATCATCTTTGTGGCCTCCTCTGGACTTACTCAAGCAGGTCCATGTCCCTTTTGTGTTGGGGTCCCCAGAGCTGTATGCAGCACTGCAGGTGGGGTCTCACAAGAACAGCCTAGAGAGAAGAGAGAATCACTTCCCTCGACCTGCTGGTTATGCTTCTTTTGATGCAGCATATGGTTGGCAGTATTGTTCCTCAGCTTAAATCAGAGATGCTGAGCCTGTTGGCAGAAAATGACTGCAGTCAACCAAAAAAATCTCCTTCAGCCCAAAATTCCTTTTTCCTCTATGTGAGGATAGAGCAGTGGGCAATGAGCCTTGTGGCTTGAGTCACTGCTGATATGCTCCACATGGGCAGCCTTCTCAAGCCATCATTGTTGTATTATGAGCTATGGACTGAAGTCGTGTATTTTGTCTGTTGCATGAAATTGGATTTTATGCATCATAAAAACAGAAATGTGCTCCAGATTACATGGTACGTCTGTCATGTGACTGCAGATGCATCAGTCTCATAAGTGCTATCTGCACTTAGATCATAAAGGATGTGGGACTAGAACATGGCATTCCATCTTTGCCTGTTTAAAAATCTTTTCGTGACCTGCATTTCTCTGTTTTTGTTGGAGTATATGTATAGAATTATATATATATATATGTTGGAGTGTATATATTTAATTTTCTAGATTATATATATTCATTTTTTTACTTTCTTGATAAATTAGACTTAAAGAAGAAGAGATAGTAAATAAATGTAGGTGCTACTTCAGAATTTATTAGAAGTTTGCATCTTAATAATTCTTCTTTCCTAATTTACTTTCTTCTTTTTATCCAGTATATTTAAAGAATCATAGAATCATAGAATAGTTAGGGTTGGAAAGGACCTTAAGATCATCTAGTTCCAATCCCCCTGCCATGGGCAGGGACACCTCACACTAAACCATGCCACCCAAGGCTCTGTCCAACCTGGCCTTGAACACTGCCAGGGATGGAGCATTCACAATTTCCCTGGGCAACCCATTCTAGTGCCTCACCACCCTTACAGGAAAGAATTCCTTCCTTATATCCAATCTAAACTTCCCGTTTAAGTTTTAACCCGTTACCCCTTGTCCTGTCACTATGGTCCCTAATGAAGAGTCCCTCCCCAGCATCCCTATAACCCCCCTTCAGATACTGGAAGGCTGCTATGAGGTGTCCACGCAGCCTTCTCTTCTCCAGGCTGAACAGCCCCAACTTTCTCAGCCTATCTGCATAGGGAGAGGTGCTCCAGTCCCCTGATCATCCTCGTGGCCCTCCTCTGGACTTGTTCCAACACTTCCATGTCCTTTTTATGTTGAGGACACCAGAACTGCTCACAATACTCCAGGTGAGATCTCACAAGAGCAGAGTAGAGGGGCAGGATCACCTCCTTAATTAAAGAGACTAATGCAGTTGCTAAGTCTTTGGCTTAATAAGTCAAACTTAACTTTCTCTAGGAAAAGGTACTTGATTCGGCAGAAAACATCAGTAACTTCTGCTCACCTCTTCTTGTTCTTGTGCAGCTTGATAGAATGTGGCTCATCATTGTCTGATATCTCATCAATGCTTTGTACAGTGGCATTAATACTTCTGTATGTGTAATAGAAGTATTTTTTTTTAACTTTGATTTTTACTTACCCCATTTTTTTTGTGTCTTGCTATCATTGTGATTTTATCTAGATTTTCCTCCTTTATTCCATCCAGTTTACAGCAGAGAATCATTGTTTTTCTTGAAAACGCATGCTCTTTCATTTTTATATAGTACCCTATTTTTGTTGTCCACAACCATTATTTCCTAGTATAATAACCTGTTTTTTTCTGAATTGACAATGCCTCTCAACACTGTCAGCAAAAAATTTTCACTGGAATTTTTTGCATTGTGTTTTGTAAACACTATCTTTGTCCAAGAATGATTTGTATTTACTGCATTTGGTCAGGACAGAAGATACACGTTCAATTAAAACATATACACATAAACCTGTTGGATTCTTTTCTGCTCTTCAGTTATTGAAATACACATGAGGCAGTCTGAGGAATACATTCATAGAACCTGCAACCTGCACATATTGGTGCTTCCAAGTTTTTGTCACCTGGAATGCAAGGAAGGGAGAACACCAGTTGTCTTTCTCACTTTATAAACCCTGTAAAGGAAATAAATAATGCCCTGGTTTTATTTTGTAAAGCACAGCTTTAACTCTTCAGAGTATTTCTTCCCAGTCCTGTGTGTTGATGTTTACCAAGATTTGTTTAAGTCTGTTGAGTGCTTTCCCTTAAAATATTTAAGTAAATATGTACTGATTTTTTTAAGTTCAGCCTTTATTTGAATTGGCAAAATGTTAACTGAATTTTTTTAATACCTTGAAGATTTTTTTAAAATATCATCAAAAGTAAATTCTTAAACTTTTTTTTAGTCCTGTATTTGCTACTGATCTTAATTTTTTAAGATGGAAAATTTCATTTTGGGCATGTCCATATTCTTCTGATGTTTAACTTCTAAGAAATACATGTCTGATGTAACTAGATATGATAGTTATAGGTTTCTTGCTGTCTTGAAATCACGTATTCTAAATCTGAAGGTTATTAGGCGATAACCGTAACATATCAGACACTGTACCAAGCAGCTAGTTAGCTTTCTGCTAATACATGCAGTATGGTCATCACTAGAAACTAATTAGAAAGCATTTTATTCTAAGGTAAATATTGTTTGGCTTTATAAATATTTTTAATAATTTTTATACAGTTTGCAGTAATGGAACAGCTACAGGATCCCATTATGCAAGAAGATGCAAATATTAAAGCTATTAATGAAGAGTACAGGAAAGCCTTTCTTTTTATTAATAAAGGACTGAATACAGATGAACTGGGTCAGAAGGAAGAGGCAAGAACTTATTATAAGCAAGGGCTTGACCACTTGCTCCGAGGAATTAGCATTCCATCACAGGGCCCTGCATGCATAGGGTCCCAGTGGGAGTCTGCTAGGCAAATGCAACAGAAGATGAGGGAGACCCTGCAAAACGTTCACATTCGACTTGGCATTCTAGAACAAAACACCCCACCTGTGCAAGCGAGTCCTGCTGTGATGGATGCCCCTGATGGGGTGCCCAGGTTGTACCCGTCTGTTCCTTCCAAAGAAAAGCCAGAAAGACCCCCTGCCCCTAATTCTCTACTTGTACCAAGTCAGCCACCTGCAGCAGATGGAAGTGTTGCAGCTGTGAGCCCAGGGCAAATTCCAGCTATGAGTCCATCTGCAAAACCTCTTTGTCTGCCAAATGAAGCACCTCCTGCCTATACTCCTCAAGCTACCAATGGCCATTTTACTGTGTCCTATGGCACAGACTCTGGGGAGTTTTCTTCTGTAAGTGAGGACTACTACAGCAAGTGTACTCAGCCACCTCCCCTTGAAAACCTGGGAGTGGATGCAGATGAGCTGATCTTGATTCCTCAAGGGGTACAGATATTCTTCGTGACTCCTGATGGGCAGGTTAGTGCTCCTTCATATCCTGGATATCTGCGCATTGTGAAGTTCTTGGATACGGATAGCGAGACGGCCCAGAATCGTCCACCTGCATTTCTTCAGGTAACAGGAAAATAATTTTGTCCTTTAATAAAATTTCAAGAGCTGTTACAAAATTTTAAAAGGCAATCATCTTTAAGTTCTTGCTCTGTGTGGTAGGATGTTGGAAAAAAGTTTTATGCAAATTCACATTTTTATGACTTTTTCTGCAAAAATTATGTCTTTCCAAGGATGTCAAGTGCTGACTGTTTTGATGAATTCTGTTTTCTAAAGGAGTGTACTTAACTTTTCATAAAATTAACTTCCCTTTCCTCATTTAGAGAAGACATGTTGATTTGCCTGTGTAACATGTCAGTGTAAAACAGGGTGGTGCACTACCCACTTAACTCTCAACTAGTGAGAAGTTATTGCAGTTAGGACAACTGATAATTAGAAATTTGAGGGCCATATTAATCCAGACTCTGAACTGCAAATAAAGAAGGTGCATTATTTGCATTTTTATAGTCCATGCTTGCTTCATGTAAGCATGTTCTGTAACATACATTGTGTTTCTGGTCTGGTTTCTGACTTTGGATGTTCTTGTTGCTGCTAAGACTGGCTGCTGAAAGTCTCATCAGTGAAGGGGAAACTTCGAGGAACAAACAAAAACTTCTTCCTGGCTTGGGATCTCCTGTTTCACCTCCACCTGTGTTAGCAGTCTTCAACAATCGCTCAATGAAAGCCATGTCTTCTTTATCCTATCATATAAACCTGTCCTGAATCTGCAGGAAATTACAGGCCCTGTGAATCCTGACTTGTTTGGCAGTGCTTTTCATCTGCTTCTGTACCTGGGCCTTATCACTAGACCTTATTTAAGAGGCTACTAGCCCAAATTATAGTCCTGTGAAAATTAGTATTTTCTCTACATTAGACTGTCAGAGCAAATCAAGAATATTTCCATAGTGATAGGCTTTTTTTTTCTTGATTGCATACAGCTATTTTATTTTTCGTACTAAACAGAAGATCAAGTTTATGGTGCTTATCAGTATGTCCTACCTGGCTTTCTTTTTTAAAGCATCCTTTAATTCCTTTATGTACTTCTTGTTTCTAGGTCTGTGACTGGTTATATCCTCTAATGCGTGACCAGTCTCCTGTTCTGTGCTGCAATACTGGAGTCTACATGTTCCCTGACACAATGTCCCTGATACCGGGATCCTACGTGGGACTAGTGCTGTCTTCAGAACTTCCAGCAGCTGACAGAGAGCTGTTTGAGGATCTCTTAAAACAGATGTCTGACCTTCGAATCCAGGTACATTTCTGGGCTATTTTAAGCTAATAAAGAGAGGTGTAAATGATCAATAAATTCTCCCGTTTACAGTTAGTTGTGTAAAACTGCGAAGTTCTGTTTCTTGCTTGGTAAGCTCACCAGAGAGAAACAGATAAAGTAGCCAAGATTAAGCAACCTAGTAATGAAACTGTAGGTCTTGTGAGATGGGAGGAAAGAATGTTTTTAATACTAAATAGTAAGCCCAGAGAGGAAATGGAGACCATTTTTTATATTTTCTCTATTTTTTCCAAAAGGTAACATAGAACCCAAATGGAATTTTGTGTTCAGAAGAAAACATGGTTGTGTAGTTTTCATGATACTGTTCTTGGAATATTGTGCTGAAATGTTTACAGTTCAGAAATGTTAAGGTGCTTCAGAGACAATCTGTGAAAATAGTGTGTACCTCAAAAACCTGCCTTCAAATGGGATCTCAGAACAGATAAATCTAGTGCCTTATTGCAGTAAGATACTGACTAATTAAAAAAAATAGAAAAAAACCCATAGTCTTAACAAATACAGAGTAAGAGAAAGTGACTAGAAACAAATGAAATATCTTACTATAAGAGCACTGGTGCACCATGTCAGGAAGAACAGTAATCAGTGACTACTTAAAAGCTCATAAGATTGTATCTTCTCATGAAAGATAGAATCTTGTTGAATCACCAAGATTTGAATGCAGTGATGATGCAGGACCAGTTTGCAGCATGCCATGTGGGCAGAGTTCTGCTATGGTATAAATCCTGTTGAGTTCAGCAGGGAATTTCACTAGCAAAAAAGGCCCCTAGTTTTTACTTAAAATGGAAAAGTAGTACAGAATAATGTGATGCTTCAGTGCAGGAATTAATGGGTAAAATCTGTTGGTTTTCCTGCTTAGAAGTAGTTCAAATTTGGTATCTCATTAGTTCCTTGTCCTAAAATTCCATGTTTTTATTAATGTTCCCTGATACAATGTCACAGGTGCCAGGATCCCATGAGAGAGTAGGGTTATCTTCAGAGCTCCCAGCAACTGAGAGAGTGCATTTTGAAGATAAATTTAAACAGATGTCTGGCCACAAAGTCCAGGTAAATTCTAGGACAGTGATTCCAAATTTTATTAGTAAAATTGTCACTGAACAAAAAAACATGGCTTTTTTATACATGTTGGAGCTGTTGAGCTTTCAGACTCGATAGACAGCTGCAGTGCATGCTGTGCCCTGTAGGGCTTGGGGTTTTTTGATTGTTTTTTTTTTTGGTTTGGTTGGTTGGTTGGTTTGTTTTTTTTTTTATTTTTGTTAGTTTGTTTTTCTGTTAAGAGCTGGTTCAGTTACTGCAGGCTACCACATTTTGCAGATCAGCAGATTTCTGGAGTCTTAAAACTTGTGATATAGCACAAATATTTCAACGCCTGGTCTGATGGCCATTTAATATGTCTATTTTACATAGTACTCATGAGGGTCTAAGTAACAACTATATTTAATGTAATTATAGTCCTGAGTCACCTGTCTTACCAGAGAATCCATTTCTGCTCCTTAGGATAGTCCTTAGAAGTCTTGTTAACTGTTTTTCTACACCAGGCTGTGGTGTAGCTAAGTTATATCTGGAACATAGTTTTGGTTTTGGTTTTTTTTTTGTTGTTGTTGCTTTTCTTCTCCTGCCCAGCCTCCAGAGGATTTTGGTCACAGGCTAAAGACGTTTCTTGAACATGAAATTTCACACTGCTGTCAAGCAGTAACTGATGATACAGTACTTGTCAGCAATAGATTGTTAACCTTCTGGGTGCAACCTTCTAAGTCTTAATCTACTCTTTTCTGTTAATGTTGGGTTTATTTTCTTTTGCTGCAACAGTCATCTTTGTGTGATACTCTGCTTTTAGTACAGTAAATATTTGTGGGAAATCTTAAGAATTCCATGTGATATCAAATACTATTCTATATTGTGTACTCTATTCTGCTTATAGTTTCCATCTAAGAATACAGACTCTTCTAGACTAAACAAAAATATTTTTTCTTTCTATCCATCATTAACCAGCAGTGTTTCAATTGCTGAAATTTTTACTTTTATATTAGAATAATCCTAAAATAGAATCTCAACAAAAACCTAAATTACTAATTTTTTTTTTGCTTTCTGTAATTAAAGTTTAATTATACATTCTTTGTGAACTGTCTAAAGGGATGTTACACTTTTTAGAAACACTAACCAGACTGTGGTGGTGGTTTGTATGTTTGAATGATTAACACCTACTCCAGAAACTCCAGTGTTTGACATGAAACTATACAGAACCCATCCATCCAACTTTAAATTTGGAGCAGTATCATGCACAGCTTAATGTGTTCCTTGGCTGTGCCAGTCTGCAAAAACATCAACAGCACATATGATGAATAATCTCCTTTATTTTTACATTTTGAGGAAAGGATGAGGAGCAAAACAACCAGAACAGCTGCATTCTTTTAATGCAGCTGTATTCTGTGACCAAAGACTTAAGTTCCCATATTGAATAACAGAGTTGACTTCCCTCTGAGAAGATAAAAATGATAAAAGACAAGTCTCATCTTTTGGCAGTGTTGGCAAGCGCATCTTTTTGTTACTGGATGAAGAAAGCATACAGAAAATGCTGAACTTTCTGATAAGCTTTTTTGAATGCACAGCTTATCTGTGCAAAAGTAATTGCATCACAAATTTCCCTTGAGTTTCTGGGCACTGACCCGAGGAATGCACAACATTAACATGATTTGATAACGCATTTGTATGATCTAAAACAGAAATCCTGATGATAATGTTGCAAATTAGATTCTCAGGTGTTTACTTTCCCTTTTTAGCCTTCAGATACCTCTGGTGATGCAATTAACTTGTCTCAGACTGTACGGATTGAACCACAACCTGAAGGAGCAGAAAATCAGAAAGAATTGCCAGAATGGAGTGAGAAAGTTGCCCATGGAATCTTGTCAGGTACTGTTGTAATAAGGGGATTGTGTTGAATATGAACTGCTGTGAGTAACCTTTTTAACGGTATTTTCACCTAAATCCATGTGGGCTGGTAAAAGCTGAGTGGTCAGAAGTAGTTGTTCATCAGTTCCGTTTGTGATCATCTAATGTATACTTCGAGCTTTATGAAAGCAGTGCAGAATTTAAATCTGTTGCCAACAGTCTTGCTTATTGCAAATGAGGTAGGCTTCTCATTTGAGTAAATACTAGGATTTAAATGTTACTCAAACCACTGAGACAGAACAATTTTACTCCTGTACAAGCAGTTATATTAAACCAGGCATGTATCTGCAGATAAACTGTTGTGGTTTTTTTTCTTTGAGAAACTCTGGAAATACTAATGAATATTCACTGATTGTAATAAAGATGAATCCGCTAGGAAGACTAGAGGGTTGGGTTGTGTGTTTTCAGAAGGTAACAGCAGCGAGATATGCAGTTCTATCACTTCTGACCCAGCTGCGGCTTGGATATCTATCAAAAACAGAGTATCTGTATTAAGCTGAGGTTTGGATGAGGGGTGGCTGTATTAAACTTCAGTAAAGTGAACTTAAAAAAAGTGGGCCATGTAGGAGAAGAAAACAGCTGCAGGAATTCATGGTGGCCTGTTCAGGGAAGATTATCATTGCGGGCTGTGTTTCAGGAATGTTTCCAGTGTTGCAGAGGCAGAGGAGGGAAAGCTGTAGGAATTGTAGTCTGTGAAGTTGTATATTGTAAGAAAATCAATTTTTGCCTTGAAGGTGCATCTTGGGTAAGCTGGGGCCTAATAAAAGGCGCAGAATATACTGGTAAAGCTATACATAAAGGAGCTTCTAAACTGCGAGAACACATCCAACCAGAAGAAAAACCTCTGGAAGTCAACCCAACTGTAGCAAAGGGACTTCATGTAGCAAAGCAGGCTACTGGAGGAGCTGTGAAAGTCAGCCAATTCTTAGGTAAAAATTTGCATCTCATAGTATATTATATTTTTGTCTGAATAAATATTCTGTAAAATGAGATCTGGTTTCTCTAGCCAATAAACTAGAGAAGGGACTGATCCAATGAAATCCAGAGATCAGTAGTTTTTGCCTTGTTATCTCCTGCGAGTGACATGTTTTAGGACTAATGTTTATTATTTGGCCTTGAGGCATCCTTTTCTTTCCTAAAAGAATATACTGTACAGTCTTAAAGTTTAAAAGAAAATTGTGCTGGATGTTATAAAACTACTCTGAAGAGCTGGAGAGATTGTAAGAAAGGCTTTTCCAGAAGTCAGGGCAGAGAAGAAACAGCATGTTCCCTATCTGCGATAGGGATTGGGGATAACAAAACAATGGAAATGGTTTCTTGAAATTTGAGTGTGAGACTAGTGTGTCCCTTGAAGTGCTGTTTAGCCATACTTGTTTCTTAGGAATTGGAGCTGAATCTGAAATTAAGAGAATCTGAAAAATAAGATTGCTTCTGTATCAATTGGGTACTTAAGCATGGATTGAAGCCTGTCATTGAAATAAGCATATTAAATAGAAGCAACACTGAGCACTTCAGTGTGCTTCTAATTAGATGTAAGGACCTTTAAAGGAAGATGTTCTATGTTTGTACTAAATAATATGCATACTATTATTTTGTGGTAGTCGAGGGAGTCTGTTCCATAGCAAGCTGTGTTGGGAAGGAGCTGGCTCCACACGTAAAGAAGCATGGCAGCAAATTAGTTCCAGAGTCCCTCAGGAAAGATAAAGACGGCAAATCCACATTGGATGGTGCTCTGGTGGTAGCAGCAAGTGGAGTTCAAGGTAATAGAAATCCCATATGCTTTTTTAATTGCATACTTTTCAATGCTGTGGACTCAAATAAGCTGATCATTTTTACAGGGTTTTCAACAGTGTGGCAAGGTTTAGAAAGTGCAGCGAAGTGCATTGCTAAAAGCGTTTCAACTGAGACTGTAAAAACTGTCAAATACAAGTAAGTTATGTTTTTATTGTTTTTATGTTCTACAGAGTAGAACATTGTGTTTGATTACTGACAAAAGAAAAAAAAGCTTACAAATTGCAGGGAAGGTGACTGAAGTACCAGCTTTGCTCTAATTATGCAGCACATGATAAGCTGCTAAGTGCACAGTAATGAGCATCTCCTGTAAGTAAAAATATGAAATGAGTAAATGATTGTGGTTTTTTAAGCTCTCTTCTAGAAGCATTATAACTTCAGGCTATGCTATAAATAATGTTCAGTTATGTGTCTTTGTGCTACAGTATAATTTCATTATGAAAAAAGTTACTGATTCAAACCTCTCAGCTCTGATCCTGAATTTATGTAAACTTAGTTAAATTTAAGAGAAATGGAAGAACTTCATCTCCTGGCAGGTCTGGCTAAAGGAAGTAGGTACAAAAAAATTTGTGTAAGGAAATCTAAGGCATTAATAGCAATAATGAGATAGTCTCAACTTGCAAAATACAGATGTTCTTAGAAAAAGATAATGGGGAGAGAGGGTAGTAACATTTTAGATTAAGATGATGTTGGTAAAATGATAGACCAAGAAGGAGTGCCTGTACTGAAAAATGCAGTCAAGAATACAGGAATATATTGAAATGACTGCAAAATGCGCTCCTCAAAAAAAGTGCAGTAGGTATAGTTGAAAGTGAAGAGCCAATGAACATGTAGGTTAAGTGACATCGGTGGTAAGTGTAGCGAGAGATGTTCAAAAGGATTGCTGGAAGTGCATAGAGTACTAGGAGAAGGTAACAATGTAAACATGAGCATATAGCATTAAATGGATTGGCATTCAGGGTTGTGTTGTGATGTGTTAAAATAGAAGGCTAAATAATGAAGTTCTAGTCAGTGGTGCCTTATTGCTAACATTTGTGTTCAGTAGGAATTCTGGGAGGTATTGTACTGGTACTTGTTTCGCATAAATTCACATTAATGTTTTTGTTTTAGATATAAAGATAGGAAATACGAAGATCAACAGCCAACAGCCACTAAGAGTGAAAAACAATAAGTAATTAAATGTTGCAGTTAATTACAATTGAAAATGCTTCAGATGTGATCTTTAAAATATATATATGTGTGTGTGTGTGTGTGTGTGTGTATATATATATAAAAATACTCTGTCTTTTGGAAGCTGGCTTTTGTTTTGGTGACAAAGATATCTGCCCCTCAAAGTACTCCAATGAATGAGTTAAATTCCACAAAGCTAACAAAGCATCACCACAATGTCTCTAAATCAACAACAAAATCAGCTAAAACTTAACTGCACAACCTTTGTGGATGGAATTATAAAGAGATCCTCATCATATATGCGTGTTGATCAGAACTGGGGGAAAATGTAGCTTTGGAAGTAATATTTCTGCCAAAGAACCATGCTACTACCTTGGTGGGGGTTTTACGACAATTTGAACAACTGCAGTATCTACATCTACCCAACTTTTTTCTTAGAACAGAAAAAAAAAACCAGAAAGTTACAAATTATGCAGTTGAGACAGGCAAACTGAAAAATTAGTTAACATTAAGAAATTGTTAGTCTGAGTGTATTGGATAAGATGCAGCCCTACTTTAAATGATTTTACTGTTGTTATCTAAAACCGACTTGTGATGTTCCTTAGGCAAATATAATTAATCAAATTGAAAAATTATGGAATTTTTGCTGTGGGATTAAATCTGTGATCTGCAAATCCAATGTTGGTGATTCAAGGCTCTATCGGAGAATTAAAAGCAGAACAAAAACGCACTAAGTTTTTTTATTCTATTTCATCGTTGGTTCCAGCCATTATGCCATGGCTTGTACTGATAATGCGATAAATTGTTTGATTTTTTGATATTTTGTGCTCCTTTCTGGCCTTATTTTGAGATTCTCAAAAAACCTCTGGTCATAAGAAGCTTAGGGAAAAAGTAATTCTGGGATTCTAATGCTGCCAGAAATACTGCCCTTTGGCCTGGTTTGTGTGAATACAGTGCTCTCTGGGGAAATGTCTAGCTGCCCAGAACAGTTGGAGTTACTGCTTTCACTATACTTTTGTCCCTTTCAGTATTCTCCCTCTACTGGTGTAGATATGTATCTTTCTTCACAGCTGAGTAATTAATACGAGACTTCTGAATTGCCCCTTAAAGCATAAAGAAGCTGGACCCACAGCCCAGTGTAGATACCAGAGGTTTTCTCTCTTAGTAGTTTTCATCATATCCTCAAGGTTGCTTTGAGCCTTCTGGGGTTTTGTGTGACTTCTGCCTGTATCTTCCCCTTCCCCTTTGCCACTGTATTGATTAGAGGTTACTTCAGATAACTTCACTGCACAGTGGAATTTTTTTGCAGGGACCTTGCTACCTCCAACATATGAGCATAACTGTGTCAGCACTTCACTGTACCAAGAAGACCTGTTAGACTGTGTGGGTTAACTTACTTGAGCATGGTTGTGCACTACCTCAGTGAGTCTGCTTTTGGGACTTTGAACTAGCATGCCAATGTGTTGCTGTTACACCAGACATAGCATCATGTTATGCTATGTACAACAGGTGAAGGTGACACAGGACAAGTACTAACCAAGCACTATGATGGCAGTGGTGGTACCAGCTGAGGAAAAAATATGCCTGAGGTGATTCCAGTCCCTTTTTTCTGTAACAAGTGAGAAGGCAGGACAGTATTTGCCCTCCCTTCTCAATGTTGCCACCCATGGTACAGACTGAGAAGGTTTAGCAGCTGTGGGCCTAGTTGTGAGGACTTACAGGGGATAGGACTTACAGGGATATTTACCTAAGAACTTAGGTGGAAAAGTACTTGGGGGGGGGGGGGTATTGCATACAACTTCCCCCCTTATGGTTATGCAGATAAGCATTCTGTTTTTCAAAACTAGAGAGGAAGGAAGGAGAAAGACTGGAAGGTTTTATGAGGAAAAAGTGAAGAATCATATTGGTAATCCATCTGATAGAGGAGCAGCCCTTACTCAAATGGCTTGGTTATTTCTAATTCTTTATACATTCAGGCTGTGTGATTATTATTTGTTCTTGGCAATGCTTAAATTTTTGTTTTCAAACAAATTCCAGTGAAGATTAAAATAGTAAGTATATCAATCTACAAAACTGCTGTCTTTCTTTAGGTATGGAGATGATGCTGGCCATGCTACAGACAATGCTATGAATTCTGCAATCAATGTTGGTGTGACAGCATTTAACATTGACAATATTGGTATTAAGGCTGTTGTAAAGAGAACTGCAAAGGAAACCGGACATGCTGTGTTGGATGAATATAAAGTATTGGATAATAAGAAGAAGGATAAAAAATGAAAGCATTGAAATAGTTCTCAAAGCCTTACATTAGAGATGAAACTTCCTATTTAGAAGTCACTACATTGCTAATCTGCAATTTAACACAAATCACGCTGTACTTTTCAATCAACTGTTACTTAATTTGATATGGAAATTTAATAGTAGGAAGGGTGTTTATGCAAGGAAAAATGAAAATTGTCTTAATTCCTTGTTGGGTATTGAACAAGAGTTTTAAACAACTGAATCAGAGCTTTAGACAATGGGACAGATAATGAGTTTGCAGTTAATAACTTGCCTCTTTAAGCACTTTTTCAAAATATAAAATGAACTAGATTAATATAGAAATACTGTTGTGAATATTTTTGGAATCCTTTATATTTGTAAGGAAGGTAGTGATACAGAAACAAATAGGATTAATAATTGCGGAACAAGTAGGATTTCTAGTTTCATTTTTTAACTGTTCTGAAGAGTTAGTTTTACGAAACCAGCCTTGTCTTATTTAATATGCACTGCTAAAATAAGCTTTGTGTTTCATTGTTTTGTAGAGAATTTCCTTTTTTGGCTATCAAACAGCTAATCTTATCCAAAGTTCATGTTAGAAGAAGTGAAAGATGAGCCTCAGGTAACTAGGTATTTATTCCCTTTAAAACTTTTTTTTTCTTTTTTCATCCAGCATATAAGCAAACCAAAGATATGAAGCATCTCTAGTAAAAGAGGGTATTTACAACTGTAGACAAATGTATTCTTTAGTTGGCTCCATAAGGAATATACAAAGATTTTTTTGAGATTTTTATGTAAAGGATGAGTATATTTTTGCGTATTTTTCTTCTGTGAAAACAGAAAATTCTATTATTATTCTATAGAGGACACTAGGAACTTCTATGCATTCTGTATTTTTCAGCCAATTCAGAAAGATGCAGAGTATATACTATGGCCTCCTAATGGCAGATACAGAATCACAGAACCTTAGACTGTTTGGGTTAGAAAGGACCTTAAGATAATTTAGTTCCAACCCCCCTGCCATGGGCAGGGACACTTCCCACTAGACCAGGTTTCTCAAGGCCCTGTCCAGCCTGGCTTTGAACACTGCCAGGGATGGAGCATTCACAGACAATATGTATTTGCTTCAAGAAGTAGTTCTAACAGCATCTTTATTCCGTTAAATTCATAGTTGCACAAGGTTTGTCTTTAAAGGGTATGAAGACAAGCCCTCTTAATGGAGAGGTGTGTGGATGAGAATAGACATGACTGTGTAGGTTATCCTGTTCCTAGTGCAGTGTGAAATAACTCCATTTGTAGAACCATTGAAATGCTTTCACACTGTTTATTTAACAGTTCACTGTTGAGTTTCAAAGCTGCTACATATTCTAATATTGGCTGAATCTGTAGCAAGCAGAACTCTTATCACTTGAAAACTTATCTCCATTTCATGTGGAGAAAATAACTATAATTTGTTGTTAGCAAATGGTATTTGCATCACATTGGAAAAAATAAATAACTAATGCTGTTAGAATGGTAATAGATGCACATTTTGTAGTGGCTACTGTAGGTGTGTACTTAGGGTGAGAAATGTGAAAAAAAGGATCTAACCACTTGAAGTGTAATGATTTATGGAAATAAAGATGTCAAAGTTGGTTAATCTGTGCTTGGCTTTTTTATGACGTGAAGCTACTGTATGGATCAGTGAGTGGAAAGACTAGGACTTCTGAAGTAATAAAAGAATAGTATTAGGGTATGTGTACAATAGAAACAGGCTCATCAGTTAGAACTTAAAATACTTCAAATTAAAAATGCCCATCAAAAGCATACTGCAAGAAATTTCTGTTACTACAGACTGTTACTTGCCAGCAAGTGTAACCAGTTTAAGACTACTAAAGGTTCCATGCTAGCAGAAGCATTTTTGTTGTTATGGGCTGCATTTACAACAGGAATGTATGTATTTGCATCTTTCTCATATTTTGGTTTTGCATATACTCATACCTTTAGTTTCATCTGTAAACCATCAGAACCACAAGTTGTATTAAAGCAACAGTTAAGATTGAAGTGTTCAAGTCTTCAAGAGACCAAGTTGTAGCAAACTTAGGAAAAAGGTTTAAATGCCATCCCTATCACGCAAGCATTATTGTCCTGTTCAACCTGCTATTCTCTTCACGTGTACTCAGTCTTTCATATTTGTTTCAAAGTAGATTAAAGTTGGTTGCTTTTTTTTCCACTAATGCCTACCCTATTTTACAATTTTTAATGTGATACATCCATGATATTTCCTTTTACATTGTTCCAAAATTTAATTAATTTCCCCCTCTCAAAGTAGTATAACTCACAACTTACCCTGCTTCAGCTGTTACTGCTTGGGCCCTGGGCAGCAAATCCATAGGCTTCTCCCCATTTCCTCTACCATAAACAACACCCTTCACACACTTCCTACCTTACCTGTTCTCTTTATACACTATAGGCACTAAGCTCTTTAAGCCTTACATCTTAGGTTGTTTTCTGTTGCCAGCTTGGTTTTGTTCCTTCTTTGAACACTGAACATCACTTAATGTATGGCAGTCCTAGAAGTAGTCTTACTAGCCTGTTTATTGAGTGAACCACTACCTGATTTCCTAATGCATTCCTATTTCCAAATGAATTTATTTGAAGTCTTGTGCTAGAATAGTGCTCTCTGATCTCGTCTTGAGAATATTACTTCTGATGACCTCTAAGTCATTCTAAGCTATTGCTCTCGCTTGCACCTTCATCGTTCCATGGGTATAAACCACTGTTTTTACCTCGAGTTTAAACCCCTGCATTTGAATGGATTCCTCTAGATTCCAAGGTTGGCAGGTTGGTTGCTTAGTTTAATTCTGATTTAAAACCATCTTGGAATAGCCTATTTCTTAATATTCCCTGACAAACTAAATCTGTAATCCTTTAAAAAGAATTGGTAAAATTACCTTCCAGTAAAACATGCTGACCAGCTCACCATAGAATAACGTAGGTTGTAAGGGAGCTACAGAGGTCTGTAATCCATCATCCTTCTCAAAAGAGGTCCAGCTGGAGCACAGTACAGAACTGTTTTGATTATCTCCAAGGATGGGGACTTTACAGCCTCTCTGGGCAACCTTTGCCAATTTTGACTCTGGTAAAGGTAAATATTTCTCCCTTACACTGGGGCAAAAATTCTTGTATGTGGTCAGATGTGGTGCTGCTTATCCTTCCGTACTGCACATTGGATACAAGTCTGGCTGCTTCATCTCCTAGACACCCTCCTCTTACATAGTTGTCAACAACACTAAGATCTCCATATGCTTTCTCCAGGCTGAACACAGGACATGGGTGGCAGCCCTAAATCTTAAGCACTGCAGCATGTGGTCCCACAAGTGCTGAGGGGAAGAAGAACCACCTCCCTCAACCTCTTGTCCGTGCTTTTGCTAATGCAGCCCAGGAGGCCATTGGTCTTGTCTACTGCAAGATGTGTTGCTGGCTCATGGTCACCTTGTTCGCCAGGGACACGTGTCTTTCCCTATGAAGTTGCATTCTAGTTACTGCCGCCAGCCTGTACTGATTCAAGGCTTTTCCCATCCTAAATGTTAGACTGCATTTGCTTTTTATTGAGTTTCATTAGGTTCCTTTCAGCAGCCTGTTTCTCCATAATGCCTTCCTGCATTATGACTGCTCCCCTCAGTTCATCATCTTTGGGAAACTTGCTGAGAATGTGCTTAGTCTTCCAGGATGTTAAAGGTATTGTCTCAGGTATTGATCCCAGAGTCAAGCAGTCATACTGCTGATCACTGTACTTTTAAGCCTGATGGCCCAGTTAGTTTTCCAGCCACCTTATTTCCCAGTTACCCAATCTACAACTTGCCAATGTGGCTATAAAGGTACTGCGGGAGACTCCTTGGGTACAGTCAAAATCTACAATATCCACCGGTTGCCCCTTGTCCACAGAGCCAGCCATCATACCCTTGTTACTGATACTACAAGAATACTAGCTCTTTGTAAAAGTTGATATATGTCATAATCCAAATGTCTGTCTTCAGCAACTGGTGTACTTTGCTTTTAAGCAACTCCAGCTGTTTATTGCCTTCGTGTAATCTGAAGATATGAATTTAAGTATAAAATTCTGTTTTCAAACTAATCTGTGTCATGACCAAGTTTCCTAACTTTTCTTAGTAAAAATTTTAATCTCAGAGCATTAATGCCTTAAAACAATGACAGTACATTTATAGGTATCCATGTATCCAATTTTAACTACTTTATTTGCAATAAAGAAATGGAAGAAAAATCTCATGTGTTGCAATTTTCACTGTTACTGCCATGCTTGTTAAAAATGTTGATGGTTCAAGGTTTTGCCTACTCACAAGACCTCTCCACAAGACACTTTTGCTCTATTGTCACTGCAGTTCCTGAGCACACAGTTACACCCACTGTCCTTGTCCTGGGTTCAGCAGTAGCAGTCATGTTTCTCCTTCTTGGTAGCTGGTGCAGTGCAGTGTTTTGACTTTCGGCCTGGGAACAGAACTGATAGCGATGTTTTGGTTTGGCCAAGGACTTTGTGAGCCTCATGCTCTACCAGGGAGGAGGGGAAGCCGGGAGGAAGCCAGAGACAAGGACACACCTGACCCAAACTGACCAAAGAGGTATTCCATACCACAGCACATCATGCCCAGGAGGTAACTGGGAGTTAGCTGGAAGGGCTGGGAGACTGCAGGGTTGGAGGAGGTACCGGTCGGAGCTTGGTCGGGCTGGATGGGGGGTGAGTTATCGGTCGGCTGGTGGTGAGGTGATGTATTCTCTTCCCTTGTTATTTCCTTTATCATTGTTATTATTGGTGGTAGCAGTAGTGATTTGTGTTATACCTTAGTTACTAAACTGTTCTTATCTCAACCGGTGGGAGTTGCATTCTTTTCGATTCTCCTCTCCGTCCCTCCAGGAGTAGGGGGAGGAAAAGAAGGGGGAGTGAGTGAACGAGCCCTCTGCCTGGTTTCAAACCACAACAGTTCTTTTGTATCCCTGACTCCATTAGCTGAGGGGTCGACCTCAAGTCTCCCCTGGAGTTGCTTCAACCAAATTCATGGCTCAAACCTGAACCCAGGACAGTCCTGCACCAGCCCAACCAGCATGGTTTGGGCTCATCCTTGTAAGTGCACTGCGACCTAGCTCCTGAGAGCTCACCTAGTTAGGACACCTAGTAATCCTTGAGTTCAGTGTGGGGATCTGGAAGTATCCTGGAGGGACATCAAAGAAATCTCCTGAGGCAGAGAGATTACACTGTGGCCAGGGTACAGCCCTGTGCTTTCTCCTCTTCTGACTTCCTGGTGATACCAGGGCTCGCTCTACGTTCTCTGCGTGTGCCCTCCAGCTGAGAATTAGCATGCTGGTGTAAGTTGATCTTGAAGAAGTTCTTCACAAAAGCTGGTAACACGAAATACGGCTACTGATTAGTACCTTTGCTGCTAAGATGCAGTACACCCAGGTAGTTATGAATGCTAACCTAGGTCCAAGTCATTACTTAAGTTATTGGTTTCGTATGGAAATTGTTTCCAATAGGTATCTCAAAAAGCAGCATTCGGTAAATAATGAAGGCAAAACGAGCAGCTAAATTTAAATGCAGTTATAGTGGAGCACTTTTCTAAAATTGTTTCTTGATTAAAGTATTTCAGACAATTTTGAACTCAAACCACACCTCAAGTCATAATTCACTGATTAGATGATACCATCAGTTATGAGACTGTCAAAAATCACCTCCTGCTCTAATATATATCAGACAAGTGAAATTAAAATGACTTCTTCTCACTCTCCATCCGTATGTTCTACCCACATACAACGTAAGGCACTAGATCCTCCTGGATTAGTGACCCTGCTGCTGTTGTGGTATCAGCACAACTCGGGCAGACTGAAGGACACAGCGCACATCTTGGCTGGGGAGGTGAGGGCCATGCCGGCTGCCTGGCCCCCAGCACCCCTCTCCGCTTTCCCTGGGCTACGGGAGAGCCACAGGGGCCGGGGAGGCTGGGGTGGCCCATCCCGGCTCTGGGCACACCGCGGCGGCGACGGCAGGGCAGGTCACGCCCCTCCCTCAGGTCTCTGCCGGGCGCTCAGCGGCCGTCACCCCGCGCAACGGCGGCGACATGGCGGAAAGCGGAGGCCGCCGTGCGGCAGAGCGGGACGGCTTGGCGCTGGAGCTGGGCCGAGAGAGGCGGAAGAAGTGAGTGCCCGGCGGCGACGGGGCTGAGGCCCGGCCCTCACCGTCCCGCTGCTCCGCGAGGCGCCCAGGGACTCCCACCGCCTCCCTGCAGCAAAATGGCGGAGGCTGCGGCTTACGGAGAGCGGCGGTGGGTCGGGCGTTGGGTCCCCGACCGCAGCTCTGCTGGGAGCACGGACGGGGCGGTGGGGAGGTGTGCGGTTAACAGGGCACGGTGAGCAAGTGGAATTGCCGGCCAAAGGGTTGGCACTAGCACAAGGAGCCTGGAGAAGTAGGGTGAATAATTTTAGCCAAGAATGGGACTGATACAGTCAAGGAAAATGGGACTGGGCATCGTGGTTTAGCTGCAGTAGGCAGCTGAACACCACGGAGCTGCTTGCTCAGTTCCCTTCCAGCGGGATGGGGGAGAGAATCAAAAGGGTGAAAGTGAGAAAATCTGTGGGTTGAGGCAAAGACAATTTAATAAGTAAAGAGAAAAAAATGAAAACTAGAAACAAACACAAGAAAAACAAATGATGACAAGAAGCCTGGCTGCTTACCAGCACCTGACCAATGCCAATCCCAGGCAGGACTGCCATGGCACACTCCACCACCCCCAGTTTCTTTGCTGAAGATGACATGACATGGTCTGGGATATCCCTTTTGTCAGCTGGGGTCAGCTGTCGCAGCTGTGTTCCTTCCCAATTCATTGTGCACCCCCAGCCTGCACAATGGCAGGTGAGAAAAGGCCTTGGCTCAGCAGTAACTAAAACATCCCTGAATTATCAACACTGTTTCCAGCACAGATCCAGAACAGTACCATACCAGGTACTGTGAAGTAAATTAACTGTAGCCAAGCCAAATCCAATCCACAGAGATTGGAAGCCACGATGGGGTAAGAACAGAAAAAGTCCTTATTTGGAAGCATGCCCTTTGGGGAGAAGAAGGATCAAATGGGCAATGAGGTGCTCTTTATATGTGCTTTCTTCCACAGTGTTGAATAAAACTGGAAAACTGGATTTTGGTCTTCTCTACTATCAGTAAATATCTCTGAAACCTACATGGAAAGTATGGGCATCTCTCTGGTGCAGTTTGCAGAGAATATGAGGACTTGTTACTGGTACCAGTTAGTTCCCTTGCTTAAGCAGCAGGTATTTCAGTGCCCTGATGATTGTTAATGCTTGCACAGCAGTGGGATTCTAGGTTGGGGGTTTTCCCACTTTGCTTTGGAAGTTACACATTTCCCCCGTGTTAAAGAACATGATTGCCTTTTGAATGTTAATGTATTAAAAGTTAGAAAATGTCAGAAGCTCCTGTGCTGCCATAAATCAGACCCTTAATATTTACATTTCCATACCATTTTAAAACGTTCTATTCCATACACATTTCCCCCCCGGACAATGTTTTTTTTTCAGTGTCTGGACTGCAGATCTCTTAAAATTAGTCCTGCAATTGCAGACTTTATAAAATGTTTGTTCACTACTGGAAATGGGGAAAACAATATTAACAGAGTCAAAATGGGTAGGCAGCTTCTGCATTCAAAATGTCACAGAAAGGAGGTTGGACATACCCGCACCAATGTTTAAGCAAATGCCCTTTTACTAAGTCTCCTAAACTCAGTGTGTCGATATTTCAGTTATCCTCTGCACGCACCAAGTCTTTTACTTTGACATGTGAGCCTGATATTATGGGAGTTCAGGTAAAAAGCAGAATGGTATTTGCTTTGTTTCACTGCTAAGATTTTTTTTTTTTATTCTTTTTTTTTAATCAATGAAAACCTTGATTCTTCATGTACCTTAAATTCTTGCTAATCCCTGAGAATATTCTGCAGGATTGGGCCCGAAGTCCATGACATCTTATGAATTGATGACTTATTTGCTGATAAAAGAAAAATATATATTTAATTAAAACCTTTCTTGTGATGGTGTGACCGTAAGAGACTTACTGCTCCAGGTGGATGCTACAACTGTTTCCCGTCTGTATCTTCTGTGTGCAAATAGGCAATACCATTATTGCTGATTTTTCAGAAGTTATTTATTCAACCTGTTAATGACCAGGCTTGTTAGACAGGTACATCTAAACCAGTGGCATGTGTAGTCAATGACACAGAAAAGCTCTTTGAAGGTGTGATTCACCTGACCTACTTTGGCTGGCTGTGCTGGTATGAGATGGCTCATGCCCTAGGAGGTGCCTGTTTCTCTCCATTGGGTATAAGGCCAGCTAAGGGTGGCTGGCTTGCAGATGCCTTCATTCCTTCACAGCCACCTCACCCTTGTTGTCTTTTCACTGGCTTATTTTATTATTGTGCCATTTAGGCAGTTTGCTGACAGCCCACCTACCACTCATTTAACACTGCTGAAGAAGAGTTTTTTACTTCAAAAAGTAAATTGAATCATCTATTGTCTGTAAGGGGTCTATACCTAAGGTACCTGCTGATGCTCAGTGATAGTGGATGTAGTACTGTGAAATCTTTCAAAGGCTTTAATGAAAGTCAGCTTAAATTTGCCTCTGAATTACTGTAATTCAAGATTTGGTACAGGTTTTGGTTGGGAAATGTCATGGCAAATGTATCTGAGAGGGGCAGAAGGCATATAATACTGTGGTATACTTCTTAAGGGACAGAGGTCTTAAAGCCATATATTTATGCATGTCAGCTACTTGCTAATGCTGATAGAGTTGTGTGTTAATTCAGCTTGTGAGATTTCAGCTTCTGTGGCTTTCCTGGCAAGGAAAACTGTAGCATTTTCCCAGCACACTGCTGGCTGCAAGTCTCTTAAGTCTGCAGCTTTCAAAGCTGGATATGCTCTTCCCCGTGGTGCCTTTTGCACTGCACACTATTGTTTCTGCTTTACTTGGGGGTTCTGAAGGCATCTATGTATTTTGTCTTCTACAGGAATCAGTAAAGCTCTGCCACATTATAGAGCTGATGATTTGCCCTGAGCTTCTCCTGTAATTTTTCACTGCTTTCTCTCTCCACTATAAAAATCCCTTCAGGCAGCCTTTTGCCTGATACTTGATATCCAGATCTTGCTAAGAAAATGTTCAGGAAAATGACTTTTATCCTAAATGGCTTTCACTTTCAACTAAAATAACACCTGTACACTGTCTTAAAAAGAAACTTAGCCATTTTTTTTTCTTTTGTAATTTCAATCACAGGCTTCTTATCTGAACTGTGCTTTTTCCTCCTTTTCTTCACAAGAGCTTTCTTATTATGCTTAGTATGCAAGGATGTAGTTAAGTTCCTCTGGTGACTTAAATGTGAGCTTCTAGGATTTATGGTCTTTCTTCTGTGATGACTGTAAATTGCCCATTGACATGGGAAAGATTCATGGGCCTTGAATATGTCTGATTATGTTTAACATCTGTGAGGCTGCACATAAAGTCACACCACAGTCCCTCTAAGTACAGACCAAAGTCTCTGGGTAGGCAGAGATATACAGTTGCAATAGATTCACAGTAACAGATACATGGCATGACCATCACTTTCTGCCACGATTAGAAATAACTCCACAAGTGCAAAATACTCTGATATGTTAAAAAGCTGAAGTATTTACCAAGTTGGTCAATGTCATTTATTTCTGCATCCCTTCTCTGTCAGTGTAGTGACTGTAATTTACTGCATATACACTGACTAAAATAGTGAGGTTTCACCCTGGCTACTTCTTGGGTGCTGTTGGAGTATTAAATGGTTAATAATAGTTATATTTAAGGAAATAATAGATTCAGTTGACAAATGAAAATAAGACTTTCTGTCAGTGTAGCAAGTTGTCGTGGTTTAAGCCCAGTCGTAAATCAGAACCACATAGTCTATCTCTTACTCCCCCCCCCTTCCCCCCTGTTCCCGGAGGGATGGGGAGGAGAATCAAAAGAATGTAACTCCCATGGGTTGAGATAAGAGCAGTCAGTAACTAAGGTATAACACAAACCACTACTGCTACCACCAGTAATAATAAAGATAAGGGAAATAACAAGGGAAGAGAATACAACTGCTCACCACCCACTGACCGATACCCAGCCTGACTGAGCAGTGATCTAGCCCCTCCGGGTAGCTGCCCCCAGTTTTACATCCTGAGCATGACTTGCTGAGGTATGGAATACCTACCTCTTTGGCTAGTTTGGGTCAGGTGTCCTGTCTCTGCTTCTTTCCGGCTTCCTCTTCTCACTGGCAGAGCATGAGACTCAGAAAGTCCTTGATCAGACTAAACATTACTGAGCAACAACTGAAAACATCGGCGTTATCAGCACTGTTCCCAGGCCAAAAGTCAAAACTGCAGCCTTGCACCAGCTACTAAGAAGGAGAAAAATTACTGCTACTGCTGAACCGAGGACACAAGTACAGTCTGATATCTGACAATTTATCATTTCTGTATGCATTTTCATCAGGACAAAATATAAGTGGAAGTTGGCTGGCAGTTTTGCTAATGGTGCAGAAGGAGTAATAAAATCTAATGTAGGAAATGTTGTATATAGTCTTGGAATGGTAGCAAAGTTTAAAACCTGAAAACTTTGGATTTAAAGAACTCATTGTTCCTGTGTTATCCTCTACATCTAAGCACCTAGTTAAGATCTCTTTGAAAAATAAAACACTTTTTTGATACAGCTCAGCTCTAGTTACAGCTTTGTGTTTCATTTTCAGTGTTATTTCCTTCAAAAATCTGATTTTAGCACTCACTGTCATCATAATTCCTTCTTTTCCAAGCATAGTGAGGTTGAGAAAAAAAGTGCTTTACAGAAACCTTATCTGTTTGTATTGGGATGATACCAGCAGTGTAGTAAGATTTTTATTCCTAGCCATCTGCCTCTTTCATTAGCATGGGAGCAAACAGGGAGCAGCAATGGGATTTTCTTTGGTTTTCCTGCATCTAAACTTTTTGACTCATGTGTTCCAACTCCCACACCCTTTTTGTCTCCAGCAAGTTAACTAGCTCTTTCATTATTTTTCTGTTTGTGTCCCTTCTATCTAATTTAACATTAGTAGGGATAAAAATAGTGATGGAGCAAAGAGGGAGACCGAGTTCTCCCCTGCTATTTGAGATCTCAGTGTAACTGTGCTGCAGTGTGTTTCTTGCACTGAAAACTTACTTGAATTACCTTACATTACTTTTCTGTACATTTCTTTGCTATTTAAACTCTTCAGCCCTCCATATATCAGGCATACCTCCTCTGTTTCTTAATATTTGTTGGTTTGCTTCTGCTTCTGCAACTTTCAGTTGCAATCTGATGTTTCAAGCTATGGGAATGTCACCAACAGAACGTGAGGATGAGTGCAACAGGTGATGCCATTTCTCAGTAATCAGCTCCATCGTCAGAGCTTTAATTTCTCATAGGCTAATGAACTGCATCTTTAAAAGCATTTTTCATTATGAACATGTTCAGAAAGAGATGATCAATGTTGACATGGAAGCTGTCCTTTAAAACAGAAAAAAAACGCACAACAACAACCCACCAGAAAATAGGGCAGCACAAAGACTTTCTCTCTTGCATGCTTTATGAACTAGGCTATGATTCAAAAGATATCTATCATCATATTGGTATTGTAAAGCATTTACCAAATGACCTTATTTGCAGAGTTGTATTTGAAATACCTCAATTTGGGCACTAAAACTGAAGGCACCCAAGAACCATTGACTGTTTTTTCAAATCTTGGTCTTCTAAACTTAACTTCAAAGGACAAACCCACAAACTGCTGTTGTGTTGTGATGCATTGTGTTTTGCTTGCACCTATGCTGGCAGGAATATTTTTCCATAAATATCTCCAAAGAGGTTGTTGGCATAAATATTGTCAGTAATTTAGTCAGCAGAATGTTCCTCTTGGTGTGATCGTAGAACCACAGAATCATAGAATGATGGATTGGAAGGGACCTTAAAGATCTAGTACCAAATCACCTGCCACAGGCCAGGACACTCTCCACTAGACCAGGTTGCTCAAAGCTTCATCTAACTTGGCCTTCAACATTTCCAGGAAGGCAGCCACAGCTTCTCTGGGCAACCTGTTCCAGTGTCTCACTACTCTCACAGTAAAGAATTTCTTCCTAATGTCTAACCTAAATCTACCCTCTTTCACTTTAAAGCCATTCCCCCTTGTCCTGTCACTACGTGCCCTTGTAAAAAGTCCTTCTGCAGATTTCTTGTAGGCCTCCTTTAGATATCGAAAGACTATTACAAGGTCTCCCCTGAAGCTTTCTCTTCTCCAGGCTGAACAAGTTGCCCAGTGATTCACTGTAGCCCTGTAAACTACTATTCTACCATTTACAAGGATGAGAGTCGTTCAGCACATTGTCAGATGTGTGCAGATGAGTTGTGCTCTCATCAAAGTCCTCTGCTAGCTTCCACTTCTGGTCATACCTTCCAAGGCAAACGAAGCCCAGTTTCCATGATCCTTGTCAGCTGTTTGGCAGCCCAACCAGTACATGGAAGTAATCAATGGGCACAAATGTATTTCCGCACAAGATTAAGGTACTGAAAAAAATGGCTTTAGCTCTTGTATATTTTTGTAACACTCATCTTTAATCACTGGCTTTCTTTTCTGATAGTCATAATGCGTGGTGTGTTTTGGTTGGTTTTGCTGTGGGTCCAATTTAGAAAATTACTATTAAACATTGAGCAGTGAGTCAAAATGAAGAATTTATTCAGAATTTCAAATGGCAGGTCTCTCAGGCACCTTCGTGTTTCAGAAAACTCCAGCATAATCTTTGCTCATCTTTCAGGTGAAAAATGAAGGCCAGTGTCCTCTCTATATTTAATTCTCATGATCTGCTAGACAATTGTTAACTCTTAGGAAATTTTGGTCTTCTTTTTCTTAATAGAAATAATTTAATTCACAAAGTAGAAATGCTTCTAATTTTTTTTTTGAGGCACTGTAGTATCCAGAGGCAAAATTACATTAAAAAACCCCATGGGTAAGATGGTGCAATGACATGAATGACCAGTAGATACTTCAGCTTGAAATATATTTGATTTATTCTTTTTAATTTTAATAATAAGATTAATGCAGTAGCCAATTTATTGACTTCTCTCAATGCCACAGGCAAATGCTTGAAATCTCAATATCTGAACTGAGAAACACTGTCACAGAATTGGAAAAAAGACTTAGCAGTGTTGAAGATGAAGGTAAGTGAATTACACCAGAGTCTTGCTGACTGAGTAGAAAACTAATTCGTTTGGGAAGGCCTTAGAGAGATACATATTTTTATTTAGAAATTTTAATTTTCCCTTTTCAAACATGACTGTCATAGGTGAGAAGTTGCAAATGTGAAATTAAGAAATGCTGCATGCTACCATGATAGTTTTTTTTGGTTAATTATTTATGAAATTATGAGCAATGTGAATTCATTAAGTTGGTTAATATTCTGGCCACAGTAAGCCCAGTGAAAAATTTCCTTGATTTATATTTTCAAGATCTTTTGTATGCAAAGATCCTCATTATGAGGATTACTAACTGGAGACTTTCTCCATCTCCAGAAAAAGAAATGGGAACAGAATTTGAAAAAATGCTAACTTTTGCTTGAAATGGCATAAAGTAATCTGGGAAATAAAATAAGCTGTATTTGTTTTTAAGGTAATGAATGGAAAACCAGATGCGAGACACAAGTAGAATGGAACAAACATCTGGAAAGGCAAATTAATATTCTTCAAGACGCGATGGAGCTTATTTGTAGAAATCCAGCAGGTAGAAACGGGCTTTTGTAACTGTTTTTCAATAAAAGTAGTGATTATATGTTGAAATTATATAAATGGAACAAATTTTCTGCTTATTTGTAGATAAATTGTCCACTGTTCACACCTTTGATCAAATGTCTGTGGTGAGTACTTGTCATGGTGTCATGTGTTTCAGTTTGTGCCCATTGCCTCTTGTCCAGTCACTGGGCACCACTGAGAAGAGTCTGGCTCCCTCTCCTTCATTTCCGCCCATCACATGTTTATACATAGTGATAAGCACCCCCGGGCTTCTCTTTCCCAGGCTGAACAGTCCCAGCTCTCTCAGCCTCTCCTTATGTGTCAGATACACCAGTCCCTTAATCATCTTTGTAGACTAGCTGCTTATGCTTACACAAGTGTTTCCATGTGACACTTTTGTGCTTCAGATTCTGAAGATTAATGGGAGTTTACTGAGCCTAGAAGAGGCTGCATGCTCTATTAATGGGAATGATAATCTGTTGTAAGCAGGGAGTGAATAATTAACTACTCTTTCTGATCTGATTCATGGCTTTCAGATAGTAAACATTCTTGCCATTTTTACTACTGTCCTAAAAATCATGGAATTTTCTAGGTTGGAAGAATTTTATTTCCTTTAAAAAAAAAATTAAAAACCTTATTAAAAAGAGAATAAAATCTTTCCTTTCCACTTTCCTATTTCACAGAGTTCATTTCACATCTGAGATTATGTTTGAAGAGAAGTCTTGAAGAAAGAACATTGATCTAGAAAATTTACAATATGGTCGGCTTCAGACAATGTTATTCCTGTCCACCTGTAAGAGGCAGACACAGACTGACAAGCACACTTAGAGTATCAGAAGTCATTATTTTCATCCAATTGCTAGCATTCTGTTAACCAATTCAATTACACCTTGCCAAGCATTCCAAGAGTCATTACCAGGGAGATAATTTCCTTTACCAGCAGCTGGATCACACCAATCCAGTGCATTTCTAATTCTTGCTGAATTCCTCCTTCTTGCCTGTGGTTCTAAGAGGTTCGATTACTGTTCCCATAAAGGAAAGAGTGTCATCAAAGCTGGAAGATTCATGCTGCCAGAAGGAGTCTAGTAGACAATTTGGAGAGTCCTAGGCTTAATGACACCTAGGGAAGTCTGGAGCGTATGTGCCACACCATAGGTTTTTCTTCTGAAGTTTGAAGCCCTTCCTTCAGCCTTTCAGCTTAGAATGAATACAGTCTTGTGCTTGTCAGCCTCGGGGAAAAAAGTGCTTGGGGATTTAGTGAAATGTTTCATTTTTCCTTGTTATGATTTTTGAGAGCTGGAAAGAGGAGAAGAAAATAGATGTGTTTTTTGGGTTTTGCTGTTTTTGTTTCACTGAAGCTATCAGAAAAGTCTGTGTACTTACAGATATTCCTGGAGAATGTAGAGCTGCTTTTTTCTTTTAAGAGATAAAACTCTGGTTAAAAAAAATGCACAGATAATTTTGTGGTGTTTAACCATATAGGTTTATCCAAATCCTTTTTATGTTTTTGAGAGTTGTTCAAAAGAGTAGGGGTGAATATTTAGCTTCTCCACAGATGAGAATAAAGAGCAGATGTGGTGAGTGGGTGTAGAAAAACAAAGAGCTTTGCAGCCAGTCATCAATCTACACTTGCTGAAAGTAAAAATGCTGAGAGTTGGTATATATAAAATCGTCTGTGTGTGCTAAATCAAAAGTACACTATGATATCCAGCTTTCAACTTTCAGTTGCATACGAATAGGAATATATTCCTATATAAATAGGAATATATATTTGCAATGCATATTGTGTATGAAAATTTCTTCACTGAAAGGGTTGACAAACACTGGAACAGCCTGCCCAGAGAAGTGGTGCAGTTACCACCCCTGGAGGTATTTAAAAAATGTATAGATGTGGTGCTTAGGGACATGGTTTAGTGGTAGACTTGGCAAGTGCTAGGTTAATGGTTGGACTTAATGATCATAAAGGTCTTTTGCTACCAAAACTATTCTGTGATTCTATGATTCTGTGATTCTATGAAGCTCTGTGGAAAGAGCAAAGTGATTCCTCCAGCAAGATGGTACAATTTCTATAATATGGCAACAGGAGATGGTAGATTTTTTTTTCGAGCAACATATTTAGAAAATTTAATAGTATTTTCAAGTCTTCTTAAGGTATGTTCCCAAGGAAATTAGAATTATGCAGTTAGAGTTATTAGACAGACCTCTAATATTTATAACTTCCTAAGCAATTTCAGCTGCATTTAACAGAGGAGATAACTCAAAGATACTGAAGAGATTAATCTCACTCAGCTAGTCATTTATGGTCCTACCCTAGTCAATAGAAGGAAAAAAACCTGTGTCTGTAGAGTAATTCATCCCATTGAGAGATAGGTAGCATAAAATATTTTCTCCATATCAAGCAATACAGGGAAAATAAAAAAAAGATTAGTCATCAGGGACCCTGGCAGTCAGCAACCTATAAAAACCTGAATGAAAGAGAAGAATACAAATGCAAATTCTGGAGTGATGAACAAGGAAGCACAGAGGATTTTCTGTGTTGATAGATTGCAATAATTGTTGCAGATGGCTTGCACTGTTTTGCTTTAGAAATAAAATCTTACTGATGAATGATTCCTTGCTATGAAAACACCCCTATACCATTTAAATATACAATTATCATTCTTAAGGCCTTATACTGACTTGAGGTAAAACTTTCTTTTTTGTTGTTTCAAAAAAATAATGTAGGTGTCACTTGACTGTAAATGTAGAACCAATACCTTGAACACACAAATTTTTTACAGCCAGGGTTTTGAAAATCATTTTTGTGTACTGAGGACAGATTAAAAATAACCTAAACAGTGACAAGCACAAGGGAGTTCCAACAGTGATAACTGTTTAGTCAGCAATTTCCTTTATGTCCCAATGAATAATACAAATGTCATACAGTACTTCAGAAATAATTACAGAAGGAATGCCTTCTCTCTGAAGTATAACATGATGTGGATTTACTTGCCTCTTAAACAGGTTGCATTCATGAGCATTTCTTCATGAAATGAGTTTTGGTGAAATACATGCTCTTTGCTAAGTGTAATTTCCCGTATAAGCAGAAAAAAAAATTATTCCTTTCTCTCCCACCATTTCTGCAAGAAAGAATCCCTAGATAGCAGCTTTAGTATGCAAATACTGAAAGGCATACTGCAAAATTAGTTCAGAAGAGCACACTCCTGATAGCATTGCCTTAGCAACGCTGTAGTTAAAATTAGCCAAAGAACCAAGGTTGCTGTCATAAATCACCATTTTCAGGAATGTCCAGCATCATAGCTGGGAAAATTGTGACATTAAGGGCCAGATACTTGTTTTGCATAGCTGCCTTTCTGAGAGCACAGTGACTACAGAGCTGAGACCCTCACACAGCCACCTCAGGGTTTTTTCTGTCAGTTTTAAACTCAAAGCAGAATGTGTGGCAGTGTCACACTGGAGAAGGCGTTGGCAACCTGACAGGAGGGGATCTTGGGTTTATGAGAACACATAGTAAAGACTTTGTATTTCAGTAGGTGTTAATAACTGCCTATAGGGAACATCAGCACTTTATAATGGCATAGGAAATGTTTACAGCTCTCCTAGCAAGTGACTGTCAAATGAACCTTTTTCTTCTTGCTGGATTAAGTCACCAGTAGCTTTATGGGAAGAAGAAATCAGGTATTCTATCTTTTAATGAAACTGAATTTTGGAGTATTTTGGAGAAAGTTCTATAGTCTGATCTGACTGCCCTAAGCTGTATCCTACCTCCTCACAGACTTCCCTTACCTCCTTTTTGTCAGGTGACCTCAGACAAATATTTTGGATGTTTCCAAGAGACCTTTTTGATTTGCATTTGTTATGTTGGCATTAGTTGTTCCTCCTGGTGGTGTCACACAAACCAACAGGCTATTTTACTCAAATCACTTTGTGGTATTCCCAGAGGCAGAATACACTTTGTATTTCAAAGAAAACAATCAGGGAAAAATCTTGCAGTCAGGTGACATTATTATCAACTGGCTGTTTTCAAGAATTCCTTAGCAATTAACTGGGACCCTGCAATATCGTCCAGAAAAAAAATGTATAAGGAAGCAATGTCCAGCCTTTTTCAGGCCTACCGGGAGATACACTACATGAAATGTTTCAGAGTCAACAAGTTGCTCTGTTAATCTGAACCACAGCAATGGAGGTATCTCTTTTAAGTTCCTCCTCCCCAAGCCAGCAAGTAACCTCTATGAGAGACCAGAGACCGGATTACATAAGGATTTAGGGTAGCAGTGTTCCACACCTATTACACTGAAGGAGCCTGAACTTTTCACCAGGTCGCCAGGCTGATTTCTTTTCACTGAACATTGCCAATGTCTGGTGTGAAGAAGACATTGCACGCGCGTAGTTCAGCTCTCGATCTGGTTTCAAACACAAAGATGATGCTAACCACAAGGGGGCACTTGGCATTTAGACAAGTACAGGAGCCTTTCTTCGCCTGTACTGAAGCCCTTCTAGGATCTAGCATATGTACATCTCGAGTGCATATTGCTAAGTATTTTTTATGTGTAATTTTTGCAGTTATATATTTATAGTGAGTTTATCAATATAAGATTAAGCTTAATTTTCAAATTAAAGCTGTGGTATTGCTTTTTGCTCTTGATGAGTTTAAAATGATCTGTTGAAAGATTCAGTTAAATCAGCTGATGAACATCAACTCCTAGTGCTGGAGGGAAGGGAGGTTATTTTCTATACAAAACTTCATTTGATTTAAAATGTCAAGTAGAATGGATTGTGAAGGCTTTCTGTGTTCTTGGGTTGTTTTTTTTTTTTTCTACAGGACTGACAGATATATTGCTTCTGTTCTAACTCATGAAGAAATTTAAAGAGGATTAGAGCTGAAGCAGGTTGCCATAAGGATCAATAGTCTACATGAGCTGAGCTCTTATGAAAGCAAGTTTGAGCCTCCTGATGATTTGTCACCTTGTTTGCTGTGAAATGATTCCCAGAAATTGTCACCTCTATTGCCACTTGTAGCCAGACAAGGAAAGACAAGGAAAAATCCAGAAGGAGAGCAACTTATGTGGGTGGCCTTAAAATTCAGCTGCAGTATCATTCTGTATAATTTGATTTTCTGGCAAGTGTTAAGCCAAATATGTAACTTCAGTCAAATGAAAAGGAAATTGTGTGAAAAAAAAAGAAGAACTGGAGAATTGGTGTTCCCTTTGTGTAACTCTGGACTTTGCTCAGTGCTGGATGCAAGACTTAATATGTCACTGCTCTGAGAGTGAATCTTGCTAAGCCCTGCAAAATTCCACTACATAAAGAAAGTATTCATTTAAAATCTCTGTGTGTCTTTTAGCTTACCAGCTTGCTCAGAGTGGTTTGACATGGACGACTTACTGAAAACTAAGGATCTTAAATTTGGGTTAAGTGCTTTAGTCAGCTTCTGTCTCCTTTTCAGGAATAAATTGTCCAGCTATTCAAGGCTTAGTAGAAGAACCTGCAATAAATCTAAGTTAAAAAAAAAAAAAACAAACCAACAAACATTTCAATATTCGGTTAAACCACTTCCAAAAAGCCTTTTTTTTCTGAATTTATCTTACTAGTTCATGCTAGAGTTTTGTTAGTAATTTCTTCTTCTGGTTGAGTGCTAAATAGCTGGGAGACTCCCGCCTCTGCCCCGGTTCTCTTGAGCTCTTACTGGTCCTTGCTTTTTGAACTGAGGCTTTTCTGCACTCCAAGAACTCTGCTACAAGTCTGTGTTACTGTATGCCTTAAGCTCTATTTTCTGTGAGCTTTTGCTTTTCTGTTGTTTAAATGCATTAAGCACTAAGCTGATCATACAACCATAAGCATCAATAATTGAATCTGTTTCAGTGAGGTTTCTTTCAGCTTGCTTCCCACAGAATACAGGAAAGGAAAATCCATCCCTTAATGATTTAGCTGCATTTGTATGCTGGTTCTCTTGCTTCTTGATTTGTATTGTGCAACAGCTAAAGACTTCAGATGTATAAGGTCTCAGCTAATTCTTCAGTTGCTGCCTTGAAAGCAGGTGTCAGAGGTAACTTACAACCAGTCCTGGTTAAAGTGGGTCTTTAGAACCTCTCTGAACTTTTTACATTTAAAATTTTCTTGTGCCTGTTTTTGAAATTGAATTTTATAATGTTTGGGGACTGGAGAGGTCTTTTAATTGAGTAGGAATGTCTGTGTCACCTAGATTTCTATAAGAACTTTGGTATTACTGTACTGAGCTCTGCATCCTCAATAAGGTGTGTGCACCCAGGAATGGAAGTCAGAAGGCTGAGTTAGCTGCCTGAGTTTCTCAGGTATTAACTGGGAGAAAGGCAGCTAGATTGGGATTCACAACAGAGTGCATAATAGGGATGGAAAATCAATAGAAAGTTGGTAAGAAACATCCAAGAGCTGTGTCTGCATCCTGCCTCTTTTCCAGAAGTAGGCATGACCTTGTAGCCATCCTCACTTGTTCCTTCTCCATCCATGTAAATTTTGTCTTTCTGACTATTTAACAGTCTGGCTTCAAATATATCTCAGCATTAGTTAAGCATGATGCCAAAGGCACTCTCATGATATGAGATATGAGACTTCAAGCTCTCAGGTTAGTAGAGGACTGAAGTGTAGCTCATCTAATTTCTTTGTGAGTTATTTTTTAGGCTGTTATAAATAAGAGGATTTCTTCCTTATGCAGTGTGGGTCATGCATGCCTCTCAGGTTGTGCCCCATTAGGGGGATGACCATCAGGATGCTTTGCTTTGAGACACCATAAAGGCTTTCAGCAGCAAACTAAGCAGCTTGGTTAAGCGTGTGCTTATAGGCAACCACAACCCAAACAGCTCAGATGCCTACCCAAGTTATATGACAAAACCACATCTGAAGAATTTAAGACATTGCATAGATTGCCTTATTAGCATTAGGATGTTACATTCTGCCTGAAGTGCAATTTAGACTCTAGTCCCTTTGTGATTTTGAGCTTCACTTCCCAATCTGTAAATTGGGAGTAATTTATAACTGGAACAGGCTGCCCAGGGAGGTTGTGGAGTCTCCTTCCCTAGAGACATTCAAAACCCGCCTGGACACATTCCTGTGTAACATTATCTAGGTGTTCCTGCTCCGGCAGGGGGATTGGACTAGATGATCTTTTGAGGTCCCTTCCAATCTCTAGCATACTGTGATACTGTGATACTGTGATAACTTGCTTATTGCACAGGAGAATTGTAAGCATAGGTACATTACAAATTATGAGGCACCCAGATACTATAGGGGTGGTAACCGTATACTTTAGTCACATTATGAGCCTGTTTCTTTCTACTTACTTATAGAAGGAGTGTAGTGCGGTGTCTGTTTCCTTGAGGTTGGATATTTTCCCTGCTCCAGGTCTGAATGAATGCCTCAGCATCTGCACTGGACCAGCTGCATTGGCAGAAAAAAATAGACAGCTCTTCTGAAAAGATTAAATGAAAAATTGTCTTAAAGTAATTTACTTCATAGGTGAAAGAACTCAAAGAAATTAGGTGAGTACCACCACTGAGGAGGTACCAAATTGCTCTATTGTAACAGCTGCAACACCAAGTCTTGCTTCTCATGTAACACTGATGGACAATCTAGTGAGGAAATAAATAGTGGGCTGTGGATTTACATAGAAAAAAATCTGGAGAGCAGCATGAACTTCTGTATTTATTGTATTTAAGCTTACTGTGGTGGTACAAAATATGTTGTAGGTGGTACAGAGTATGTTGTACAAAATATGCTGTCATGTGGTTATAAGCTTATGTGCAGTGAGGTCAAGAAGGCAAAGAGAACTGGTTTCATATCTTGACAGTGCTGAGGCCTTCTTTATCTGTCTTGTTTAATCCTGTACAGACACTGATGTTGCAATGAAATAGCACATGACCCTAGTGGAATTTAGCCAAATCTTCTCTTTAATTGGCAGCTTACTTTTTCTCCTTGAATTGGACAATTGAATGTAGGAGCCTTCTGTACTAGGACAAAGATTTTGTCTGCATCCAAGGTACTTCTGCTTTAATTAGGAAAATAAAAACCCCAAAATAAAAAAAAAAACACAATTCTTTTCATGTCTCCAGAGTGTTTGTTATAGCAAATTAAAATTAATAACAGTTCAGTCATGTGTGAAACGTTTTTGAAAGATAGAGCTCTTCTGTATCTCTTTTTTTTTTTTTTTTTTTAACAGTGAGAGGGGTTATTCTTTCTTGGCAACATGAGAGGTTTTTTTTTTGCCATGGCTTTTGCCACACTCCTGAAAAATTTTGACATTAACAGAAATCATTCCTAAGGAAATCTCAGTAACAGCCAGTAATGTTTTGTACAGAAAGTTCTGAAAAAGAATAAAAGATGCAATTATCTGCAGATGCTAGAAAGGAGAAGACCCAAGATTTCAAGGAGGCAGATGTAAGAGGCAGGTATATATGTTTGGCGGCTATCTGTTAGAAACCATTGGTAGGAATATCACTTTACACATCCAGAAAACATCTTGGTGATGTCCAAAGTCAAGGATATAAGTTATGGACCTGAGATGAAAATGCTCTATGATAATGTCTAGATGTTTTTTTTCATATCTCTAAGGAAGACAACTCCACAACTTTCCTAGGCAGCCTATTCCAGTGCACAGTCACTCTCACAGTAAAAAAGTATATCCTGATGTTCAGAGGGAACCTCTTGTGTTTCAGCTTGTGTCCTCGGTGCTGTCACTGGGCACCACACTTTGCACTCTCCCTCCCGGTAATTATGTACATTAATAAAATCCCCCCTGAGCCTTGTTTTCTTTAGCCTGAGCAGTCATAGCTCTCTCAGCCTTTCCTCACAGGAGAGGTGATCCCAGTGTATTAATCATCCTTGTGGCACTTCATTGGACTCTCTCCAGGATTTCTATCTCTCTCTTGTACTGGGGAGCCCAGAACTGGACACAGCACTCCAGGCGTAGCCTCACCAGGGCTAAGCAGATAGGAAGGATCACCTCCTTTGAGTTGCTGGCAGTGCTTTAGCTAATGCAGCCCAGGATACCATTTGCCTTCTTTGCAAAAAGAGAACATATCTGGCTCATATTCAGCGTGTCCACCAGAACCCACATGTCCCTTTCTATCATGCTGCTTTCCAGCTGGGCAGCCTCCAGCATGTATCGGTTCATGCGGTTGTTCCTCCCCAGGTGTAGGACTTTTTGGACTTCTTGCTCAGTGTCATGAGGTTCCTGTTGGCCCATTTCTCCAGTCTGTTGAGGTCGCTCTGGATGGCAGCACAAGTCTCTGGCACATCAGCCGTTCCTTCTGATTTGGTGTAATCTGTAACCTTCCTGAGGGAACACTGCGCCATATTGATCCAATCATTAATTGTCCTGGGTTTAGGAGTAGCAGTCAATTTTTCTCCTTCTTGGTAGCTGGTGCAGCGTTGTGTTTTGACTTCAGCCTGGGAACAGTGCTGATAATACCGATGTTTTCAGTTGTTGCTAAGTAATGTTTACCCTGACCAAGGACTTTGTGAGGCTCATGCTCTGCCAGGGAGGAGGGGAAGCTGGGAGGAAGCAGAGACAGGACACCTGACCCAAGCTAGCCAAAGAGGTATTCCATACCACAGCACGTCATGCCCGGTGTGGGGGGTAACTGGGAGTTATCTGGAAGGACACAGGCTTCTGGGTCAGATTTGTTTCTTGGCCGGTGGTATTGTATTCTCTTCCCTTGTTATTTTCTCTTATCATTGTTGTCGTTGGTGGTAGTGGTGGTGATTTGTGTTGTACATTGGTTGCTGGACTGTTCTTGTCTCGACCCGTGGGAGTTGCACCCTTTCGATCCTCCTCCCCATCCCTTTGGGAGCGGGGAAGGGGAGAGCCCCCGGGGTGGGGGGTGGGGGGGCCTCGATTGCTTCCAGCCCGGCACCACTCACTGGGAGTGAGTGAACAAGCTGTCTGGCTAGGGTTTAAACCACGACATTAATGAAGATGTTAAACAGGACCAGACCCAGTATTTGCCCCTTAAGGCTTAAATTAGGCTTGGGATTTTTAACTCTTAGTAAGCATTCATAAACTTTCTGAGAAATAGATCATATATTGATGCTAGACTTCTGGATCTGAGTTTTGCATGATAAATAGGTAAATATTTATACATTTATAAAAAAAAAAAAAGGGGGGGGGGGAGGGAGGGGGAAAGGGTGAGGAGTATTTGGAGAGTCATATTATTTTACTTTCCATGTTTACCAGGAAAATATGGAGAATAAAGATGTTGCAAAGCACTAAGGTTGGGAGAAGAAATAACTTAAGGAAATGGTCAGGTAATCAGTACAGAAAGTGAAAGGATTCAGCTATTCTGTCTAGAGAGATGCTTGAGTTAGAAATTTTAAAAAAGAAAAAAATCAAAATTCTGAAACAGACACTTATTTTACACAATGGACCTAAGCAGACAAATGGAAGACTCTGACTAGCTTGTAATGTAGTAACTTTGATAATGAAATCATAAGGGGATAACAAGATTATCACTTCCACTACACAGCAAGCAAAGAACTGTCCTGTCCAGTAACCAAAAATGGACTTACTCTCCCTCATCCCAACTGTAGACAAGGCAGATGGCTACACACCTAAGACAGATAGTGTCCCCACAAAATACTGCATTATAGTCAAGTTTTTATGAGTTAACTTTGACATCCCGTATGCCTCTTCAGCCAGTCAAGGAGCTCTCTTGGCAAACTGTTTGAAAATGGACGTGCAGGTGACATCTGAAATCTTCCTCCTACTGAAAATGAGCCATGAGAGTGAACCTTGGTCAAAAGTAAGGAGCAGTTCTGCCTAGTCACCACAAGATAACTTTGCTAATCTCTCAAGGAACAGCAGTGTGGAAAAACATATCTATATCATTTAACACAGTGGAAATGTGTAGCACGTAACTGATAATTGTAGCATATGGTTAGTTGCTTTTGTTTCTGCAGTGTGCCAGTCAGAACCATGTAAACAAAAAGTATACAAAAAGCAAATTAATAAATATCATAAGGCTTGAAGAATAAGGACTATGGTGATAATATCTTTATACAGAACGGAAATATTTGTAAAAGGCTGTTTTATTTACTATAACCACAGCGTTCCTTAAAGGAGGTTCTCAAACAACTAGTAGAAGAGAAGAAAAGTCTCCAGAATCAGCTAAAAGACAATGAAGTTAGACTGGAACAAGAAGCAAAGGTTCGTAATCCCCGTATGCCTCTAATCTAGAAAAGACATTATCTTGTCTGGCAAACAGACAGTGTGTGTGGAATACAAAATAGAATAGTTCCACAAAATATGTCACTGCAAAAAAAGCTCTGCTGTGTATTTGTTTCTTCCTGTATGATTCAATTTTTAAAATATTTTGCTTCTTATATGCCTTTTTATAAGTGTAGGCTTACCGCAAAGCTAACAGTGAGCGGCGCATGTACCTCTCAGAGATCTTACAGGTAAGAAAAATGTGTGACTCAGTAACTTAAAAATCATTATGATTTCTTAATATAGCAACAGTATCTGTTAATACCATAAGGTCAAAGTCTTTTATCACTTCATATCTGCCAAATCCATTACAAAAGCTTCTGGTTGCTTAGTCTGGAGATTAAAAGATTCAGGGGAGACTTCATCGCTCTCTATAACTACCTGAAAGGAGGATGGAGAGAGGAAGTAGCTGGTCTCTTCTCTCAAGTTACAAGTGATAGCACAAGAGGTAGCGGCCTCAAGCTGCACCAGGGGATGTTTAGATTGGATATTAGGAGAACTTTCTTCACAGAGAGGGTAATCAGGCATTGGAACAGACTGCCCAGGGAAGTGGTAGAATCACCATCCCTGGAAGTGTTCAAAAACCATGTCAATGAGGCCATCAATGACATGGTTTAGCAGTAAACTTGGTAGTCCTGGGGTAAAGGTTGGACTTGATGATCATGAAGGTCTTTTCCAGCCTAGCTGATTCTATGGTTCTATGATTAAAAAAAAAAATAAAAATCAAGAGCTAGAAATTGAAAGTTTGCTACAGTTTGTTTAATTTTAAATACTTTTTTTGCTTTTGTATCAACTGGAGTTTCATTGTTCCCAAAGATAATCAAAGTGCCCTTAACTGTGAAAGCTGAAGCAATTTCCTGGTACTTCCTTGCCCATCCATTAGTCACAAGACTGCTATGATAGTTGAATGTTTCAGTTGAAAAGAACAGAACCAAATTATTAGCAGTAGTGACACCTACCTTAAATAGCAGTTCCTCCTTTTCGTATTTCTAATTTTTTTCTTTTAAAGACAAACTAGCCAGCCAGCTCAGACTGACAATACTGCACATATTTCAGTTAGATTTGTAAGATAAGGGATGAGATACCTTGTTTTGGTGAAACCAGAGGTTAAATTTTATTGCTGCAAATTATGTAATATGTAAAAGTCAATACTAGAAACTGGAGAAATCAGTAAAGGAATCTGTAAAGATTTGTAGTACTTCTTACTCTGAAAGTACTCTTAATTCCTGAATAATACAAAAGAAGTAGCTTAGTGTGATACTCAAGAATGACTGTCACTGCATCCCTGTCATGGTTAACTGAGGTGAAAGGCTGTAATTAGCAGTGTTTCCATGTGTTTGCACTGTGGGCAATTGATTCTTTCATGTTGTTCATTGCTGCTTGGGGAGATATGAGAGAATTGCTTAAACTAACTTTCCAGCATGAAACCAAGAAAAAGCCTGGGAAATACCCAGCATAACTGTTAATATCTTTGCATTAGCAGTGAAACTGCGAATGGCTGTAGAAAGAAGGTAGGAAATAAAAGATTTTTAAGTAGTTCCTGTTCTCAATGTTTTAATCTTTCAAAAGTACAGCTAAGTGACTATAAGTTGTTTTGGGTGTTTTTTCTCATTCGGAGAAGTATGTTAGAAATATAGTGCTTCTTCATTGAAAAAGTATAGTTGCAGGCAGTATGACAAAAATATGCTAATTGAAATTACATATTCTCTGATCATCCGGATTAATAAATAATGGTATTTTTGCACAGTAAAGGATTTTGGCTTGTGTTCAATTCCCCAAATCAACAAGGCATCAGTATAATACATGCTTAAAGTATTTCATGGCAGTAAGACTGTAGTTGGTCAAAATTAGTTTGAAGATATTTTACTTCCTTAACTGTGGCTAGGATATAACTTGCTTTGTAAAAAATTGGCTATTGCAGACCTCAGCTACACTTAAAATTGTTAAAAGGCAAAAAGCAGATGCTCTGACTGGTGAGGGAGACAACCAGATACTGAGGTAAATTTCCTCTATATTCACTCTGTTTTCTGCTTTTTTCTTTTTTTTTTTTTTTTTTGCTAAGTATTATGTTTTGATTATCAGAACTGTCTGTTCTTGGTAAATATCACTGAGCATAATCCTACTGACTTGGTATTAATATATTTTTTTCTACTGCTTTTTAATCAGTTTTATTTAATACTGAGTATGTTGCAATATTGAAAGTACATATATTTAAGTGGCTTTTTTGAAATTTTACAATACCTCTGATGTTCTTTCAAGTTATGCTAACAATGTTTTTTTGTTTGATTTTTTTTTTTTTCCCATATTACTGCAGAGTTGGGAGCAACAAGTATACCCTGTAGTCCATTAAGAGTAATTCAATTAAATAAATGTCTTGCTTGGTCCTTTTTATCCAATGGAGATTTTAAGCTTTTTGTGGATGGAAATGTTAGTGATTTTAGATACAACATATACAGGGTTCATTGTTTAACAGATTTCTGTTTGGCAATCTGGGTTAGAAATTAAAATTTGAAAAAAGCCCACCTGTTCTGGGCTATATAAAAAAAAAAAAGAATTTCTGATTGTAGTGTTTATGAGTAAGCTTGAAATTGGAAATTTATTTTGTAACAGTACTGCAAACGGTAAGAATATAGAGTATGAAGAATAGAGGGAATCACATCAAAAGTGTCTTAGACCTAGTATCCCGCCTCCAATGGCCATAAGTAGATGGCTACAAAAGTGTGTAAGCAGGCGGATATAGTATTTGCTTTTGGAACTCTCCCAAATGTTTCTTATTTGGAGATTTCCTGAGCTCATATGTCTCTGTGTATTTAGTATCTCACACTAAATACATTTCTGTGAATCCACTTACCTATATTATTAAAGTGAGCATGCACAGTATATACTGGGAACATCTGAGAACGTAATGAGTAAATCATAAGCATGAAACTGTGTAGACGTATTTGCTTACCAGCTTTATCCTTTCATTCTGTGTAAGCAGAGAATCGCAGGATTTTATGAATTGGAACCATGGATCTTCATGCTCCAGAGGATAATATTAGTAGAATATGAATTATTGTAGTACAGTATGAGTTGAAGTCCATAACTGAAGTTTCTCAGTACAGAAAAAAGCACTGTATGGGTCTGAGGTACCCCATATATAGCCAGTGTTGATTCTGGGCCCTGTGATGTTCAACACAGTTCATGTGGAGAAGGCCAGGAAACTAGAGAATTCAGTGTCTCTGCTAGGGGAATTCAATGTCTCTGCTGGCAGATTATCAGGCAGATACTGAGATTTGCTGAGGGTTAGCAGTGGCCTATGATTATGTTGGGGTTTTTTTGTACTTCGTTTTAGTAGACCATTACTTACCCTGAAATCATATGACTGTGTTTCTGTAATTTCTTTTGTGTCAAATAAAAGAAAATAAAGTGTCCTGTAATTGCTGGTCTCAGAAGAAGCATATTGTGACGAAATATCCCCTTTCAAGCCATTTTCTCTCAGTGGATTTTTTTTCTTAACTTTTCAAAGTACTTTATGCACATGAATGGAATTATTCATTGTTTAAATTGTCCTTAGTAGCAATGTATTGGCTTTGCAGTCCAGTTTGGAAAGCACTGTCTTTTATAACCGGTGACTTAGAACTTTCAGGTCAGACTTTGGTCTCAGTTAGCAACATGAAGATAAAAATGGGGATTTGACACAGTTTGGAAGTACTAGAACATAAGTAAGCAGCCCTTGATCGTCACAAGGTTAGCACAGTCATTATTATATTATTCATTTTTAATTATGTCTTGATTTACAGCCTGAAGTTAGTTCATTCAAGCTGACATTAATGAGAAATTATTTCATTCAAATAAGAGAAGAGCTGCATGATTGAAAGTAAACCTATTCTTGAGAATAATTTGAAATTTTTCTGTCCAGAGTTCTTATTTATGTTGGCTTTTCAGAAAATGCCTGTCTTTATTGGATTTCAAACCATACTAAGAAACTATGATTGTTTAAACTATACAGGTGTGGAAAACCCAACCTGTATATTAAAGCAACACTGAAACACTTTTGCATGGTAATTGTAAACACTAATTGTTGATGCATTCAGCTTCTTGGCCATCCAAATATAGAAGCCAAGTGCTGCAGAGGTTCTTTTTATGGCATTTCACAGGGCAGGAAGAAGGTAGGCTAGCTGACAATTAGGAAAAAAATGGATGTTTTGATGACTTATGTCTCTGATGCAATCTGAGTAGCCAATTTAATGTCATTCTGAGCACCTGCTGTTATACTGAGGCATACAGCAGGGCTTATTAGCTCAGTTTGAACATAGCACTGGCTGCAGCTGCCTGGCTTCTCAGGGATTCTGGACTCCCTAAGTCCAGATGGTTTTGATTGGAAGAAGGTTTTGCTGCCTGCAGAATTCCACACAAACGTATGCTGTCTGTTTGGCCCAGCTCTACAGTGTGCTATGGATCAATTAAATAATCATTTATGTATATATTTATTTATATAAAATCATTCTTGTTTATAATGATTTTGAGTAATCAATTGATTTGAATTTAAATAAATCAATTATTCAGCAGACTGGGATCTTGGGTTCTGATCATTCAGGCTCTTAGTAGAAGTAGTTCCATGTGCCTTTGGGGGCTGCTTTCCCATTAAGACCGTGACTGCTTGTAAGAGCTGGAACAAACGATGTGTCAGTATCAAGACTAGTGAGCCCTAGGGACAACTTTGTTGCCCATTTGCCTAGAAATTTGAAATTTGCACAGATAATTTCATCACAGCTTCTACCACCTAACAAAATATTTCTCTGGCTATAATCATGAATATAATGATGTGATTTTGTGATGTATTTTCCTTCAGGATGCCTTTATTTAAGAAGGACATTGAAACCTAATATTTTGCATGCAAAGTGCTCTCTGTCCACTATAGCGATGAACAGGGAGAGAAAAAAATGTACATTGCATAGGATGCTGCTCGATCATGAGAATGACCCTTCCTGGAGATTTGTTTATATTCGCATTGATTTCTCTTCGAAGATCAAGATGAAAATGCCTCTTTTAGGTTTCATGTAGATGGAGTATATATCCATGATAAGTACCACATCAGAAGTCTTCTGGTTCATGGGCTCAAAAGCATGGGCCTCCAGAGTGGAATACCTGCAGAGAACTGTAACTACATCTACGCAAAGTGTTTTTCCATTTCCTAGTGTGGATTATGTACCTAACGCAAATGTCTCCTTAGCCAGTTATCATCCTATTTGTGAAAATGTTTTGTATTCTGCTCAGGTTCTTCAGATGCCATCATTTAGGTAACGGAAGCAGTCAGGAATGATGAGATGAAGATTGAGTTTGTATTGAGAATAATTAGATGCTCTGCTAGCCTGCAAACCCAGAAATATACATGTTTCTTCCTCTCTCTCAGATTTATTAATTCATAATAATAATCAGTTATGCAAATATAAAAAGCATGCAGATTTCTAGCAGTTAAAACTTAGAGGGAATGTAACACTTGATGGTTAACTTCACTCATTTTATTTCAGAGGGAGATACAGTGTTCCAGGAAACCCGAAGATGGTTAATTCTCAAAAGGGATCGATTAAAAAGACTGTAGGAGTGAAGCAGATTCCAAAACTAAAGCACTGATTTAATGTTAATGCCAAAAACTTCCAATCACATGTTTAAAAATTTAATTTTACTGAAAGTATCTAAATTGAAAATGAATGTATTTATGCCTTTTTATAATACCAAACCCAGATTGGCATGTCTTCTTGGCAGCCTTAATGTGTTTCTTCTGCTTGCCATCTTGGTTCTGATGATCTCTTTCCATTATGGTAATTCTGTGTGTCAAGAAGTTAGGAACCTTGGAGAACATTTATTTTCTTTGTACACTAGGTAGGTCCTTAAACTCTTTGACTGCACAGCAACCATTGAAAACAAACAAGCCTGTAACATTTCTGACCTCTCAACAAAGAAGAAGAAAAAGGCAGACTGATGTAACCTGAAATATTGTCTCACCACCCAAAAGAGTAATTTCATATAAAATTGCATCCAAGATCATAACCATTCAGTATAGGCAGCACAGAGAGCCTCTCAAGTAGTCTCATGATGGTAGAGCTGAACATGCCTTTCATTTGGATTTTAAGAAGACTGACAGCATAGTTTACTATTCAGCTTGATTTTTTTACATGATACCACACAGTAGAGTTCCTTTATAATACAAAGTTGGTTTATATTCCATGAGCTTTCTTCTGTAGCAGAGGAAACAAAACACTTCCAAATGTAACTTTTTAAAAGCTGGCTTGCCACAGACCCTGTGTTGACCACCTCTTTCTGTCTGCACAGTATAAAAGCACAGCACCATTTCCAGCTACTTCAGGCACTAGTAATGAGTATATATGGAAGGAAAATTGAGCACTTTTTATTAAGGATTCTTCCACAAGAGCCTATCATCTTGTGGAGGGGTTGTTTCTTTTAAACACTATATATACATTATATTTCCTGATTCTCGTATGTTGTTATTTGAAATTTGAACTCTCCTATGAAACTTTGTGTCCACAGTCTGGGTTCCATAAAAACCTCTATGTATTCTTCAGTGCCACTGATACATGTATTTTTATGGTCCAAAATAGTGACAGTCCTTAAAGTCATCCCTTGAATGAAGGTAGAATTGTATTTTCATTCTTAAGTGTGCATTTATTATATTCATTACCTACATTTTAGTCATTAAACTTCAGTAGAATTTTTTTTAAGTGGTAACAGGAAAAATGTTTTGGTAATGAAGCTTTGAGCCTCTGGGTTACATCTTAAAAGCTCTTGGCAGAGCAAATGGTTTAGAAGTGCTTGACTGCCTTTTATTATTTTTAAGAGCATGCCTAGCATTTTGCAGTACCTAATAAAGCTTTTTGATTCTTCAAGAGCAGTACTAATAGTTTCTTATTACTGGCAGCATTACAGTGGGGCTGTAATTAAACACATACAAAAAGATCACTGATGTCATTCTGAAATGAAGAGAGAAAAGACTGGTGGTATTGTACAGCATGTTCTGTATGGAAACCCCATTATTTTTTTCTCTTCCATAGTATGAGATTTATTACAGATATTTCTTATGTTGCCATGATGCACCTGGTACCATTCTTTCATAAGCAGGGTGGTCTGCCCAGCCAGTTTTTTCCTCCCGGTCACAGTTAAAAGCATAGCACAGCTGATGAGGCTAGCACTGCTCTGCTCCTGCTTTTCACATGGAAAAATTCCAAATTTTGATTGTGCTGGCATTTGTCATTGTGGAGGAGGAGAGGGGAAAAAAATCACCATAATGGTCCCACTGGCGTAGAAGACAAAGGACATCTGCAGTAGTGAAGATTATCCAGTTCCTGGATTCATGCAGCAGACATTTACTGCTACTGTCTCTGAATTGAATGTTAGTCAATGCACTCAAGCCTGGCCCCAGAGCACCTCAAACTAACTGGGAACATTGCACAAATATGGCAGAATGCATTTTTTCACAGCGAGAGGCTTGGATGCTTCCCTCATGGGTAGTCCTCACTGGGGACTTAAAAAGAGACTTTTTTGGGAATTCTAAAAGAGACATCTATTGATACAATTTGGTACAGTAATGACCTGAGGAGGGGAGCAGACCATGTCCTACTTAGTCTCTGATTCAGCTTGTCAGGAGCAATTGCAGGATTTGAAACTCAGTCATATGATAATTGAGCCCTCAAGCATGTGTTTGACCATTTTAATTGTGTATCCAGTTGTAATATTTGCTGTACAAGATGGTTATAGCTCTGCACTTGTACACTTTGAATTAATAGTTTCATTTTCCTTCTGCCTTTCTGAAAATAAAGGCACCCTGATAACTTCGATGTTATAAGTTTGATTACTCAAGTTTGTTTGAAACAGCAAAAAGATAGTTTTTGATTTCAAAACTGTTGTGTTATTTCTTTGGACCTGAATAAAACTTTTACACTGCTAGCTTTCCCAAACCGTGTTGGAATTTTTGGTTTGGTTTGATGGTTTTGGATGGATGAATGTTTTGGAATACCTGGATTTATCTTGCATGGACTTTTCTAACTATCATTGTACTGTGTTGTGAAATGGGTTTTGATTACATTTGCAGCAATGAGCAGTTACATGTCTTTAAACAATATATTCTATACAAATATTTTAGCACATTTAGGAGTAATTAATCCTTGAAAGCAGAGTACGTACTATTGGTTTAGGCACAGAAAGCTCAATCGCAGAGCTAGGTTTATTTAAAGTAGAGATGGGAGTGTAGCAATGTCTGGTTTTCCCCTGATTTCATGATGGTGATCTTTTTGTAATGTTGCTGACCATTGTATGGTAAATTCTGTCTCCTCTAAAGACTCTGTGCATCATCTTCTAAGCTGGACAAATCTGAAGATAAAAATGAGAAATTGAATTGCTGACAGCTGTGGCTGGTAAGTGAATGGAGCTAAACACCAGAGGAAGATAGATTAGATTAGATTAGATTAGATTAGAGCTGAAGGTTTGAATCTGGCCAAACTTCTTCCTGAAGCAAAGAATGTGATTGGGATTCCAGATATGTTGGTTACTGGTTGTAGTGTGTAAGTGCCTTTAATTGGTGGACTAAGAAATTTTATATCCTAACTTGGGACTTGAGAGTATGCTTCCCTAACGTGGTTACTAATGTAACTTCACAGATTTCAGATGAGTCATGATTTTGAGGTAACTTTGGCATTTTGAATATTTACCCATATTGCTGCTGGAAAACCTGAACTAAAAAACTCAAATGCCAGTAAACAGACATTTCTTATTTCCCAAAAAACCCTGTTTGTTTATTTTGTTTTTAAATCCCATGATTAAGAGGTTATTGAGTCATGCTTTTTCTTTTTAATGAATCAGCATAGCACCACTGCATTCCTCTATAATAGAATAAAGTGTTTATTGGATAGGCATTGACTGTGTGGTTGATTATTGTGTAATTATGCAGCATAACCACAGACTCCAGAGAACTTGGGTGATGACCTTGCTCATAGTCAGGATATTATTAATAATAAGTAAGATATTTCATTGCTTAAATACTTTGTTTAATGGGTTCTCTATGCAAATAACTGATGAGGTGGTACAGTTCACAACTTCCCTGATTCCTATGATATTCCATCTCCAATGGTAAAAATGAGATGCATAATTTACCCTTAATGCATTAGCAGTAGTGGAAGATGCTGTGTAGGCATTTTTAGAAGTGTGATGTAGACACATTAGCAATCAAATAAATAAATAAATAAATGAACCTTATGTTATTAAGCTTCTGCTGTTGCTGCCAGACTGATGTCAAATGTAAACAGTAATTTGTACTGACTCTGGTTGGAAGCAGAAGTGTATGGATTAAAATCACAGCTAATTGCAACAGTTTTATCTCTTTACATACAGGTGTCACACTAATGGCAGACAACTCTAGACTGGATAATGACGCTTTTCAAAGGTGGCAGCATGTCATTTAACTTCGCAGATCAGTTTAACCCTCTTTTCCAAAGATATAAACATTGTATGTAGTTTCTTGTGGGTTACAGCTCGGAATCCAGTTTTACTGTACTTTGCTAATCTGTGCCATACACCACCAAGAACCACATACAGTGAGTCCTAATGAGCACCTTGCATCTACAGGAGCAGCAGGCAAGTGGGAGTAGGCCTTCCCTGTGGTTCTGTGTGCAAACTGATGTGCCACGCCGTAGCAGCAGCTCACTCAGACTCTGCCATCCTGTCAGCAAGAACCAGCAATGGCTGAGCTACTGGGATGGGTTTTAACCTCTGAAGCCATTCTGGGGGCTGTCTCTCACACAGGTGTCTTCCATCATGGTCCTGTCCTCCATGTAGCAGCATCCTCTTAAAAAGATTGTCAAGACTCTGCAAGCTTTTTCACAAAGAAGAATCAAGGTGTTTTGTGTCCTCTAGCTGGCAGAAGATAGCATCTAGCTGGCTTAGCTGTGCTCTTGCCATTACTTTATAGAAACTTCTCACAGTGCTTGTGATTCTCTGTATTATGCTCTCAGATATCCTCTCCATGACTAGACATGCTGACACATTACCTGATAGCAATGGGAAGAGAGATATATGCCTGGTGGTGGTAACAGGGTTACAGGAGTTGCACTGTCTACCCACAGCACAGAGCTGAGGACCAAAGAATGGCAGTCTGCTCCCTTTGGCACAGGACTGTTTCAAGCTTCTCCAGTTATCTTTCTAGAAAGGCAGATTATTTGAGAGGGCCTACCCCCAGATGAGGTTCCTTTGCCTTTCATAAGCAGGGACAAAACAGGGCTGAGAACAAAATACTGACCTGTTGCAGATGCCTCAGTTCACCTAAGAGAGGCTCATCAGCTGCTTGTGCTTATGCCTTCAGTGAGACCTCAGCCTCCAGGTGTAGGCAATGCAGGGTCTTCAAATTTTGCAGCTTGGAGCACTCTTTTGCTATCTTCTACCCATGTTTGGGTATCACCACCAGTCCATCAGAATTCTGTATCAAAGACTTCCTTGGCGGTGTGTTCCCTGAGGAAGCAGTAGAGCTTCATTTCCAGGCTGGTAAAGTTCCATCAGTCTGATTTCCATGTGACTTCCTCAGCCACGCCTTTGTTGCCTGGGAGAAGATGAACTCTGTTTTAGGAACTGTCCTGGGTTCAGCAGTAGCAGTCATGTTTTTTCCTTTGTGTTAACTGGTGCAGTGCTGTGTTTTGACTTCTAGTTTGAGAACAGTGTTGGTGAAGCCGATGTTGTCGGTTGTTGCTAAGTGATGTTTTCCCTGCCCGGAACACTATCCTGGGCCTTGAGAAACAGATTTTGTGGCGACACGGCACCCCAGAGAGAATTGAGTCAGACAATGGGACTCATTTCCGGAATAACCTTATAGATATTTGGGCCAAAGAGCATGGCATTGGGTGGGTATATCACATCCCCTACCATGCACCAGCCTCTGGGAAAATCGAACGGTACAATGGGCTGTTAAAAACTACACTGAGAGCGATGGGTGGGGGAACTTTCAAGCATTGGGATACACGCTTACCAAAGGCCACCTGGTTGGTCAACACCAGAGGATCTGCCAACAGGGCTGGCCCAGCCCAGTCAGAACTTTTACATATTGTAGAGGGGGACAAAGTTCCCGTGGTGCATATGAAGAATTTGCTGGGGAAGACAGTCTGGGTTATTCCTGCTTCAGGTAAAGGCAAACCCACTCGTGGGATTGCTTTTGCTCAGGGACCTGGATATACTTGGTGGGTAATGCGGGAAGATGGGGAAGTCCGATGTATACCTCAAGGGGATTTGATTTTAGGGGAAAACAGCCAGTGAACTCAATTGTATGCTGTTGCCTGCTGTGTAATGCTTTTATAGCCCATCAACTAGATGTCTCCAGGTCACCAGCGACTGGCCCTGACTTCCCTCCAGCCATCATCCCAACAGAGAATGAACTTGGAACATCATGGACCGAATGGACTCGGCAGCATTATAGGGATTGGTCCATGCACTAAGAAAATGATTTTTTCCTCTTGGTCTGTATGTGTATGGATGTATATATGTGGGAGAGCGATGGTGTATTGAAAATGTGGGATCTGAGCACGACGTGAATGGTATGGAATAAGGGGTGGATAATGTCCTGGGTTCAGCAGTAGCAGTCATGTTTTTTCCTTTGTGTTAACTGGTGCAGTGCTGTGTTTTGACTTCCAGCTTGAGAACAGTGTTGGTGAAGCCGATGTTGTCGGTTGTTGCTAAGTGATGTTTACCCTGACCAAGGACTCTGTGAGGCTCATGCTCTGCCAGGGAGGAGGGGAAGCTGTGAGGAAGCAGAGACGGGGCGCCTGACCCGGGCTAGCCGGGGAGGTATTCCATACCACAGCACGTCATGCCCGGGGTGGGGGGTAACTGGGAGTTACCCGGAAGGACAGGAGCTTCCGGGTGGAACTCGTTTTCTGGCCGGTGGTATCGTATTCTCTTCCCTTGTTATTTTCCCTTATCATTGTTTTAGCTGATAGTAGCAGTGGTGATTTGTTGCTGGACTGTTCTTGTCTCAACCCGTAGGAGTTGCACTCTCTCGATCCTCCTCCCCGTTCCTCCGGGAGCGGGGAAGGGGAGAGCCCCGGTGCAGGGGGGGGGGAGACGGACACGGACCTTGATTGTTGTCAGCTCGGCACCACTCACTGGGAGTGAGTGAACAAGTTACCTGACTGGGTTTAAACCACGACAGGAACCCATCTGTGAAGTGGGGAGTATAATATGTTTCTGATGCTGTAAAGTAATCTGAAGGTAAGTACACTGGTGCTGGAAGGAAGCCAACCCATAAAAACACAATGAGCCTAAGTAAGTTTGACCTAAATCTGATGGGTTTTCTTTTGTCTTACAATGAAAATGCGTAACGGTGGTGCAGAAACTTAACAGCTGTGGCTGCTGCATCTTACTGAAAAGAATGACAAACAAAGGTTGTATTTCCTTTTCCTGGGGTATTTCCCAGTGAATGCAGCCCAGCAGCATCAGCAGCTGCTGTGCAAATCTTGTAGAAGGGAAAAATGTCAGCCATGAAAGGAGAAGGACCCCTGTGAGGTGAGGCAAGGACATGCCTTGCTCCCACACCACTGTGCAGCAGGCACCTCCTGCAGCTGTCTGATCACTCCTCACAGCTAGCAAGTGTCCCATGGTGAATCTGCTAAGGAATGATGTGGTGTAACAGAGAAACATAGGCTGGGGAGTGGGGAATTCATGCACAGCTGAAGGGTTACTCTGAGGAAAGATGAAGCAACAAGGGTGTGTCCTGCTGAGTCATCCTGTGCTGATTGGGAATAGCATATGAGACATCTTTAAAAAAGAGCAGAAGAGAAAAGAAGGAAATAAAAGAGGGGGAATTATTTGTCCTAGCGTGGGGCTTTAAAGTCACACATCCAAGTCTGAGCTATACACTGTGTACTGCATGTGTAGTCAATGGGAAAAATAGACACCTTCAGAGAGCAGTTCCTCTCATTTTAACAAAGGTGCTTAAAATGGATCAGATGACACATCTACTGCATTTCTCTCCACTGACAGAATGTAGGATGACAAATTCAGAACTACCTGTCTAACGTATAGGTAGGTAAGTTGAATCCTTCTCTCAAAAATGTCTTTATTTTTCTTGCTTTGTTAGGGAGAGTGGCACCAAGATCAACAGAGAATCAGACCAAGAAGAAATATTAAGCTGCAATTTGACTCTCCTTTGGGCTGATGTTTTTCTCTTGCAGCAGCCTAGCACACAAAAGCAGACCCGTTTTCTAAGCACTGTATTTATAAGGCCCACAGACCTATTCTCATGTTGCATCAGCACTTACAAGGAAAAATTGCCCTTTTTTTCCCTTCCCTTTGAAGAGATTTGGCAAGCTCCATGCTCTTTTGAAATCAGAGCACAAGCTGCTGCAGTATTCTAAAAAGCACTGCCCCTAAATACTATGGACCTTCAATATACAGGTGGGAAAATACAGTCCACAGACCTTAGGAGAAATCTGATGCAATTGGATTAGGAATCAATAACCTAGAAATCAATACTTTTTTGTGCATTCCTGTCTCTTGAAAAGCTGAGTAAGCATTTACTAATGACAAGTCAAATTATTGGTTGGGCAAATGTGTTCCTGGAGGATTAAAATAGTTTGCAATTTCTGCCTGAAATAGTTTGCAATTTCTGCCAGGCCTGCATAGGCTGATAGCATAAATTCATTAGTATAATATATTTCCAGGGCAAGAACAATTTGACCAAAATACACTTAAAATGTTTGGATGAAATCATCTGCCTTCCCTTAGACTGCCATCAGAAATCACATCTATCCTGGGTTCAGCAGCAGCAGTCACTTTTTCTCCTTCTTAGTAGCTGGTGCAGTGCTGTGGTTTTGACTTTCAGCCTGGGAACAGTGTTGATAACACCGATGTTTTTATATTTGCTGTTCAGTAATGTTTAGTCTGACCAAGGACTTTCTGAGTCTCATGCTCTGCCAGGGAGGAGGTGAAGCTGGGAGGAAGCAGAGACAGGACACCTGACCCAAGCTAGCCAAAGAGGTATTCCATACCACAGCATGTCATGGCCAGGATGTAAAACTGTGGGCAGTTACCCGGAAGGGCTAGATCACTCCTTGGTTGAGCTGGGTATCGGTTGGTGGATGGTGTGCAGTTGTATTCTCTTCCCTTGTTATTTCCCTTATCATTATTATCATTGGTGGCAGCAGTAGTGATTTGTGTCATACCTTAGTTACTGGACTGCTCTTATCTCAACCCATGGGAGTTACATTCTTTCAATTCTCCTCCCCATCCCTCCAGGAGCAGGGGGGGAAGGGGGGGAGTGAGAGATAGACTGCGTGGTTCTGATTTACGGCTGGGTTTAAACCGTGACATCTCAGGCCAAGCTTTTGGTCTCTCATTGGCATCTGAACAATGAGGGTGGATGCTGCTTCTGTGGCCATCCTGGCATGCAGGGGTGTGAGAACCACACCTCTTTGTCATGGCTGGAGAGGAGAGGAAGACCATATGTCTGTATTGTGATTGGAATTCTGCAGTGAAGCACCAAGTCTGAAAATTTACTGTTGTGCTCGGCTCACTGCTGCCATGGTTAATGTTTCTTAATCTGTATGAGTACCACTCCAGTGACTGGTGTTTCTGGGTACACCACAGATTGGACAAGTACTGATAATTCCTAAAAATCTGAATCAACAAAAGACTTCCTGCAGATGGAAAAAAAACCAACCTCTTTCCAACCCAATCAAAATTAGAAGACCAAAACCTTGATACTACAAAACATACTTAAATTCCTTGGCAATCCTTTAATGCCTTGGCTATCCTGAGTGAGGTCTGACCCTGATTCCCCACACCTGGCTAGATCCCCAACCACACTTGAAGGCAGATGTCCTGTTCCAGCCTTGGCTGTCCCCATCCCAGGGGAGGTGTCTGATGCCCGGGGCTGGAGCAGTGGGAAGGACCCCGCCTGTCCAGGATGCCCTGCAGCTCCCAGCCCTCAGTAGCAGAGGTCAGTGGCTGCTGCCAGTCCTGTCAGATTTGCACTTGCTGATAGCAATGACACAAATAACAACTTGCTAAAATGCAGCAGTGATTTACTTTAAGAACTTGAGCACCTGCTGTTGCTCGTTAAGGGATTATCATGCCCCAGATTATTACTGGCAGTCCAGGGTTTACAGTTTTAGCACATGGCACATGTGTACAAGTTACCTCACAGTGGTGGGTTCATGCACTTACCCTGTTCTCCACCTGACCCCCCTGGCCTTTGTGTTAAGATCTCACATGTACGTTGAAGCCACACGTTTTGGAGGTGGGATGATGAAGAGAAACACATATGCTTTTAACATTGGATATCATCATTTGACAGTATCTCATGATTCAGAACAACAGAGCATTCTCAATTGTTGTCTTATTTTATCATTATGTGGGCATTGTTGCAATTAGCGTTTCCTGAAAAGGCTAAGAAGAATACAGATATGGAAGCGACATGAAATGATGCTAAAGCTTCTGCAGAGATCTGGCTTTTCACACTGCCCCCTGGACTGGCATTTGGTGGGGGAATCATAAGAGTTTTCATGGCAGATACTCTGAAAAGCTTGGCCAAAATACATCTTAGTAGTTTCCCCAGCCTGTTCAATTGCTTTAATTAGTTGTTCTTCTCTTCTCTGGCATCTGCAGCACATACTTTCTCACCATAGCATTTCACAGTACTGCAAACTTATTCCTTCATCTCATTCTATTAAAGTTGGTCACCTGCAAGCCTGAGCCATACAATTCAAATAATAGTTTCTGGCCTGGTAATTTCCCAGCACCATCTGTTTCCTAATGCCAGCACCAGCTGCAGTGGTGCCTGCTCTACCCTTTTTTGAACTGTCTGCCCTCTTTCCTGTCACCATCAAAACTTGTAACTGGAAATTACTTGAATTTTGCTGCTTACTACAGCTCTACAGGCTACTTGTCTGGTCTCAGGAAACCATCATTTAGGAGCAGTGCCCATGGCATTTCCAAGGAGGAAAGAAGGAACCAGTGTGCCCAGAGATACAGAAAATAGAAAAAAAAAGAGCATGCAACAGAGGACAAACAGTGCCCCACTGCTTTCCCAGCCAAAGCTTTCATGATATGCAAAAAAACCCAACCCAAAACAATCCCCCTAAAATTGAAACTGGTCCCTACAAGCTTTCACTTGAGCTATTTTGAGGGAAAGTTCATCATTTCTATAAAAACATTGTATATCAAACTTCACATAGACTTCCATTTAAAACAAGCCTTGGTACAAAGCAAGGGGAGAGAGGAAGGTTACCCTATAAAAGCCTTTGAACAATTTACTTAATAGATACCTTTGAAGGATTTTACATCTAAAGCTGTGTTCAGAGGCAAGGAAGATACTTCTGCTACAGAAGAAAAGAGGCTTGCTGAGGGCATAATTGATTTACTTGCAAAGATAAAGCTTAACAAGTTTAATGGACTGGTTGTATTCTCATATAAAGAAAAAAGAGAGAGATGTTCTAAAGTAAAGCTGCATGCTTTTGGCATTCCTTTTGAGCTGTGGAGTGTAAACATAGCTGAGGTACTTGCCCAATATATCTGTCCAAAGACTGCCTAACAGTATCTGGTGAATTCCTGGACCCTTAAAAAGAGGGTGCAACAGAAGATAATACAGAATGTATTGTTAAAGTTTATGTTAAGAGCCAAAATTTTAGAGGAGTTTACAGAAGTAGATTCAAAGATGGCTCAAATTATATAGGGTTTGAAAGTTAGGTCCCAGAAATGGAACCTGCCACTGATGCTCTCTGCAGTTACATGGGAAAAATTTGAAATTAAAAGATGAGATTTGCAGTGCTCAGCTGCCGAGTGAGGTTAAACCTAAGCCAGCCATCAGGAGGATGAGCAGGAGTGGCGGAGAGCTCCCGTCTATAATGCTTTATCTTACTAAACCAAGTAGGGAAGCTATGTCTGGGGAGAGCTTCCGTTTAAGTTCACCACTTCATGATGAAATACAGCTTATCCAGAAAATTCTATTCTGTACTCCCTTTCATATCCCTCAAATGTGTTTGGAACAGGTCAGCCTTTTAATGATTTCCTGTTAATAGAAGTTTCTATAGTGCAGAAATAAATGTGTCACCAATGTCATTGCATGTATATCACAACAGTCATGTTTTCCAGTCATCCAGAATTAATTGGTGTTTGACAAACAGAAATGCTCTGCTGGAACAGTTAAATAAAATAGTAGAGATTTTGGTTTTATTAAGTACTACTTTATGTTATGAAATGTGCGAGAAGATGTAGAGTTCACAGTACAAAAAATTGTATGTATACAAGACTGGGAGTAATCGTAATGAAGTGAAAGGAAAAGGTCTCCTTAATGAGGAACGATGAGTTTTTCTGTAACCTTTTCACCTTCTTCCTGGTGAATCAACAGTTCTAATGCACACATCTTTGGGAGTGATGCTCTTAATAGGTTATTTTTTTCTCTTTGTTGTTGCATATGAAGTATACAACATATAATATAGCATACATAATATAATATATATAATATAATTAAGTCAAGATTGTGACAATTTTAACAAAGCAATGATATCAAAAGTTTCGTCTGTGAACTGGTTATGCAGCCTCTCAGTAAGGATAAGTTTTGACTTTTTCAGCGTTTGAGGAATACCAGATTTTCTCTCCACGTATAACACCTACCCAAATAAGCCTTTTATTTTTGTACACATCTTTGTCCTGCAGTTTTAAGCCAAGACTGTGGTGAAAACATTAAAGGTGGTAATATCATAGTTGCATGCTAAGATTACTTTGAGACACCTAGGGTTACTGTGATTCCACCTACCTTCCGCCTGGGTAGTGAAATCACAAACCTGAGAAATGCAGACAGTTTTTGAGAACAGCTGCTTGAGTTTTCTGGTAAAAAAAAAGTAGGAAATGAAAGTCAGCCTACAGGACCTGTGCCATGACTAAGATTTCAGCTTCCCTGTAATGAGGACACTTTGCTATGGAAAAAAAATAGAAGCACGCTACCAAATGTTGTTCTAAAATAAGTATCTTACTTTCAATTTAAAAATGTGGAAACAGATCTGTGGGAAATACTTCATACCAAAGGTTTTGAATAACTTTTACTGACACTATGAGTCTCAGCTTTGTCTTTGAATTTTCAGGTAGAAGGCACCGTTTCAGCTGCTGAAAGCAGTGTTTTCAGCATGGAGGAATCCAGATATTACTTTTTGGAAGTACTTATCACCATCACTGTTACCAGTGTTCCCAGTGCAGTAGTGCTGTGTGAAAGGGCAGCATGCCTTGAAAGAGATTTGCACTGTATGAAAAAGCTTGAGGCTAATGTATGACAAACCACAAAACATGCAATACTTCTAATCTTGTTCTCAGGTGACAGTTACCTAACTGAGAGAGGAACTTCTTGGGTTTGTAGTAGGAGGATTTTCTTTCTTTTTGAGATTGGTATTGTGGCTTTAACTACCAGGTACCTTCTTTGGGATGGTGGGTGGAAATTGCATGCAAGCCATAGAGCTTGGTGGACATCCTATTCATCTGAGCTGAGCTCTTGGGAAAATGTTTCTGAAAGGAGAAGCAGTTAAGATAAGAATAGAAGATTACTTTTAAATTTGCTTTCTAGAGGCTATTAAGTAACCAAATTAGCTCCTTTGATTAGGGGGAAAGCTCTGTAGAGCGGGGTCAGCATGTGTAATACAGCGAAGGGTGCTCTGCATGCCTGGGTGGAACGTTCCCAGTGAAGGCTATACCACATTTACTTCAGGATAAAGCACATAATAGGGTGAATATTGAACAGTCCCTGCTTTGGCATACCATACCTCCTGAGGTCATCCTGCAGGTCATGGTCTAGCCTAAATGTCCATAATTCAAATGTGAGACAGCTTGTTGTGCTGGCAAAACTTCTCAGAGCTGTGGAGAGTACTTACCTTTAAGGCTTCATTTACTTAGATGATGTTATAATTAGGACACTTGGCTGGGCTGTAGGAGATGATGATGATATGGTGACTCAATTTCTCAATTGCCTGTGGGATAACAACTGTTTCCTGTGGGTGTTGTAAGCACTATAATTCTGTCATGTTCTAGAGGTGTCTCCATCTCAACATGACAGGCTTCATTGGTAGAATCCTGCAAATGAGTCCATGCCTTCTAACTAGGAGAGGTGAAACAAGAAAACTGAGTGAATGGTGGAAATTATGCATGCTTACATTTTTTTTTGTATACCAAACAATGGCATTACTCGATTTTATTGGCTGGCCACCCAGCAAGATGTAATACCCAGATTTCTGTAGTGATTAGTCTCCTGCAGGATATTCAGGCTGCAGACTGTCTGCAGCACAGCAGATCCCTAACACTCTTTCTTTGTGACAGCCATTTCTACAAGTCCAGACTCAGTGAGTAAGAGAAATAGTGGCAAGTTAATCAGTACTTTTTGTCCTTTATGCCTGAAGGCTAAACCTCTTCTCTGTAGGCAGAAAGACTCTCCAATGGGTAAAACAGACCAGTCCACCTTTGCAAGCAAAAGAACAGCCACAAGTGAAAATCCATACTCTCTTCTGCAGCATGCTGTGGAGAGAACTTCGAATCAAAACCTTCAAAATCTATCATGCTCTTCTTCAGAAATTGATGGAGGAAAGGGACCTTATGTCTTCCTTTTTTTTTTTTTAACTGGCATGAGAACTGGACAAAATCTGCTATTTTGTCCTAGCTGATATTGGTACAGAAGATCTATTAGGACTGAATCATTGCCAAGCAGCTTTGTGTTAGAGAGATGAGCCTGAAGGAAACTGTTTACTGGGAATATTTTCAGTTTCATCCATATGACTGACTCCCCTGCTTGGCCTTTTTCATAACTTTTCAAGTAAAAGGATGGGATGTTTGGTCCAAATTTCATCCAGGTAGATGCTGTGATGGAAGCCTCTTCTTATTGCCCAGTGTGAAACATAGACAGAAAATTAAATAAAAATTAAATAATAGTTGCATGTTGAAACTGATCTGGAGCAAAGAGGAAGTGGTAACAGTAACATGTAAAGTGACTCCACTTTGTAAATGATTCTTCACTTGAACAATTTTGAAAGTAGGAGTTTATGCCTTATAGCTCAGCTATAGCTGATTTCAGTTGAAATTCCGCAGGCTCCTCCATCTAAGCACAGAGATCCACCCACAAGAAACAGATTGTAGACTCAGACCTTTAGCTGGAAGAGCTGGCTGACTTATGTCAATCAGCTTGTCACTATATACTCTCCCTGCTTTCTTCTTAAAATCGTTGAAAATCTATTTTCATGGGGGTGGGGAGGTGATAGGAATAATAAAACGAATTCATAAGCCTCACTGTGCATCATGAAATACAGCTCTTGATTCTTATGTGTATTAGCCATTCACATGCAGTATATGGCTGCAGTGTTTACAGTAAATGCCATTCAAATGGATTTTGACATTTAAAGGTCAAGTAGCACCAATATTCATTGAGAGAGCATGATTAAAAAAGAAAAGACACATGGAAAAGTGAGCCTCAGAAAGAGACATGGAGAGAATGATAGCTTCATAGCTTGCTGCTTTACTTGCAAGTTGTTTTGAAGATCAGTAGGGGAACTTTTTCACGCCATTCACTATGAAATATAGTTCTAAAAGTGGCATATAAAGATAAACCTTTTGCTGAAAAATGGCTACAGCACCTATCTGCTAGAGATCAAATAATAGCCAAGGCACTTTGAAAAGCTGAGGAAACAACAACAAAAAAATATGACACAGCTAGGATTTTGCTGCCTCCTGCTTCCTTCTTCAAAGAGCTGGGAGTGAACTTACCTTGCCTATGGTCCATGCTTTCCTCCATCTCCTTAATTCTCTTTTTTCTTTGATTTTATATTTTTTTTTAAATCAGACAAAAATATCAGTAGTTTTAGGAGAACGTGGTTACTAGGGAAGAAGACCCAACTGAGTTCTTAAGGGCCTCTTATTCAGCTGAAAACTCATCGAGTTGAGGGTGAGGGGACTGGATATGCACACAGTGCTGTCATCTGCACAAAGTAAGGGAAATGAAACATCTTTTTCTAAGCTCTTGTTGTTATAGCACTTTTATAACAGCCATAGTCAGAGTAAAAGCCTTCAGTAAGAAATGTAAACATTTTTCTAAATTTGGTCTGTTGCATAAGAACTGAAAGGTGAAACCAATGTTTCCCTCATTCCAGAACAAAAATAGATGAGAAGTACAAAGAGGATATTAAACTTTAAACTTTTCTTGAAGCCCCGTTATGATTAGCACAGAAGTGTGATTTCTCAGCTTCACTCTCTACATGTTTTTATGTCCATAAGACACTGTTTGATGGCTAGTTTCCCACACCATCCAGCTCACTTGAGAATCTGCCTTTGACATGATGTTTAATCTGTTTTTTTAAAGGCTGACATTTCTCTAGGTGAGAAGAGAGACTACATGACTGTAATGGTAGCACACACTTTTTCCCGCAGGTTTTGGAAGGATGAAAAGAGAGGCCTGTTTTCTTTCTAGGCATTTTCATAGAATCATAGAATGTTTTGGGTTGGAAGGAACCCTAAGGATTTCCTAGTTCCAAACCACTGCCACAGGTTGCACTAGGCCAGGTTGCTCAAAGACTCATCCAAGCTGGTCTTGAACACTTCCAGGGATGAGGCAGTAATGAAAACAGTAAAAAACACTACAGATTAATGTTTCAGTGTTAGAGTCTGCTTCTATATGTTAGTGTCTGCTTCTTCTGGTGTTTCAGTGTTAGTGTCTGCTTCCTCCTCTGTCTGCTAGATACAGAAGAGGAAGCAATACATTTAAGTTGATTTAACTTGAGCAATTTGGATCATGTTGAGTAGGGGAAAAAGCAGTAAAATACATGTAAGCAAAGTAAAAGAAGAGAAAGCAGCAATTCTTCTAGAGGGTCAATGTGTACTTTTTAAACAGTGTATACACTTTCTGATGCATCTCCTGAATTTTATAACTTATGCCTGTATGAATTAAAGAAAATATTACCAATAACTAGGTGATCCAAATGTTGTAATGTACAACTTCTATGAACATTAGTTTTCAAGGAACATAACAATTTTGTCTATGAGCTCTTCCACTGTGGTACAACACCAGGGCATGTGAAGTGAAATGGGATTGTGTTCCTTGGGAATAGTGTGATTTGCTTTCTTTGTACCAGAAGAAAAAACAGTGAGTAGTACTGTTAATGCATTCAGCAACTACTGCAGCACAGCTTGCTTTCAAGGGCAATATACATACTTCTAATTATTTTAACTAGAAAACAAATTAAGTTATTGCCAGAAACACCTGTTTGATCTCCTGCAGTAAAGAAGGAAAAATGTTATATTAATTCTTTAGGCACTGTTGGGTTATACAAGATATATCCAAGATAGGATTTCTCAGGCACGTCGAACTCCTTCTAGGATGCTTTACAGCATTGTAAACCCTGCCTAAAAATACTTCCTTGTGCTTAATTGTATTTTTTTCTCCATATTTACACTGCAAAAACACTTCAAAGCAATGAAAGGACTCACAAAAGGCATTTAATGCCTGCACATCCATCACCTATGCCTGTGTCATGGCATAGAAGTATTCCTGACAGATGTGGGTCCTGCAGGACGTCTATCTCAGTCATTCATCTTCATTGCTGAGTGTCAATACACCAAGCGTATGTAACGTGCACAAGAAGAGGATCTTGGCAAGTATATAACCCGTCACCTCTCAAGAGGAATTTTTCTTACTCTTATAATAGCCTGGATCATTGGTCTTCTGAGTGCAGTTTGTGTGGCTATGTATGTCATTATAAAGGTATCAAGTACATGTAGATCTATCAGAGATACTCTGTGATACCAAGTCCCTTGGCACCCTGTTATGAGTTACCTAGAGGTCCTCCCACAAGCACCTCTGACAGTTGTGTATTTATGTGTGCACAGTGCTTTGCTCTCAAGAAACCAGAGCCAGGCTTCTGTCTGGGGATTATCTATCACCTTCTCCAACAACCTGGAACACACGCTCAAATACAGCGCTTGAAAATCTAGTAGAAACAACCATGCAAAAGCCACTGAGGATATTTTTCACTCACCTCAGCTGCCAAAGGAGCTACCTGCCAATAAAACCGTCAGTGTGAGACTGCAGCAAATATCTTGCAATGCCCTAGTCACTGAAATGTTGTTACTTTGCAGCATTGCTTCATGAGACTCAAACCAGATTTGACAGATGTGGCCTTTTGCTTTCCATTCACAAACAAGCAGGAATAATCAAATTTAAAGATGCTTTGAGCACTGCTCTGGGTTTTCAGTAGTCTTCAGGCTCTTGCTGAGGACCTTGGCAGGGTTGGTTTATATGCAGTGGATGGCTGTCTTTTTTTCTTTATACAGGTGCCTCTTTTCACTTCATTGTCAGCTCAGCCAGTCAGCCTGCAGCAGAGCCTTGTAGGAATACAGAAAGAGGAATGAAGCAGCTGGAGATAAAAAGGCCGTAAGTTACTCTTTCCTCTGGTGGTGGGTGTTGCTCTGGTCCTGTTCTTCATGCCAGAATCCCACTGTCCTCAATGACTGTCCTAACTGCAGCCCTCACCCCTTCTTTTCATGGGCAGCTTTTAAAGCATGCAGAAGTACAGAGCAGAATATTCTCATTTCTCCATATTTGTAAGTTGAGATTTACTAAGACAGTTTTTCATGCTGCTGTGACTGCAGCACGACACAGTTGTCAGGTACAGGCCAAAGTCTGAGTGGTTAGGATTTGGGGTTTTTGAGGTCATAAGAGAGAAGTACCATAATCATCACTGCTTCTGAGGGGGATCAGTGGATCAGAATATGGATCCATTCATTCAGAGTACGGAGGGAACACTACCTCACACTGGTGCAAAGTTGGCTCATCACTCAAAGCCGAGTATGTACAAGAACAGCGGACAGGTTCTGGATCAGCTACATTAATATGCTGTCAGAATTCCAGCTTTCAGGCCATAGTGACCTGTGCTATGAACACTGAACACAGAATGTAACTGTTTTGTTATGCTATAGACTGCTCTCGAATAAATCCTATTACATGAAATTATTTCAAATACTGCTTTGCTGAACTCCAGAAGTCTTAGAGGGAGCCAGAAAATCTTGGTTTGTATTGTTTTGTTGTGTTTTATTTGTTTGGTTTTTTTTTAAGCCTACCCATGTTCAGGAAATTATCAGCCTATAAGAGACGTGATCCCTCCTTAAGCTGGGAGAATAGTTTTAAGATTCCCTCTCAAGACAAGAAAGAGAGAAAATTGCTTCTAGATACTGATAAAGTTTTTGAGGCAAGTGCATTTTCACTGAAATTTCCCTCTCACCTTTAAGAAAACTCAGTTTAGTGCCTAAAATTAATGGGCATAAATCTGTAAAGACGTGTGGAATTAAAGAGTATATGGAAGGCAAAAGACGCAAGAAAGGTAAAGGCTATGTAGCTACCTGGCACAGAAGGACATCTGTTCTGTGGGGATATCTGGTTGTTATTCAGCATAAAAAATGAGGGTGAGAGACATGAGAAGTTATAAGCCACACCCAGATACACAACAGGAGATAACAGACCAGAGCGCTCAGATCACTGGTGGGTAAGCCACTGCAGGAGCAATTCAAGGCATTGAGGAGGTTCACGAAGGACTTTGTAACTGAAAAGAGGGGGTGTGGAACGGGTTTACCATGGTTCTTGTGGGAAAGAGCAAACTTACTTTTAGTTATCTGAGGGGTCTTGTGGGATTGTGTAAAACTTTCTGTGGGATGCTTGAAAGGAAGTGTGGAAAAGTGTGAAACTTATTAGGGGATGTTTAAGGGAAGGGACAAAGTTGAGGAAAGGAAGGACCAAGGTGGATGGGAAAGGAACAAGTATGTAAAAATGGAGAGGAAAGGGGAATAATAGGGGCCAGCTATGTGTAAATAAGTTGTTGGTCATATCCTTGACTAGAGAAGCCCAGCAGCTTCTCTGCAGTCTGTTCTGTCCCATCATCTTACTATACACTATTCATACACATTTTCCTGGCTGAGTGTGCTCTCTATTCTGTTTTTGTACATTTGTGTATGAGACACCAGTGACCTATAAGCCAGAACAGGGTGAGAGGTCTGGGAGCCAGCTACAAGAAAGACTAATGTGCTGGGGATCAGGCATAGGGAGCCTGGGGATCTGAGACCTGGCTGTGGGAGGGACCATGGGTCCAGATTTGTGTTTGTGTGAGTCTGGCAAACTTTGAACCCGAGCCTGATTAGCTGGTGAGTAAGAATGGGATCAGACCATTTGTATTGTTCATGTTTATGTGGGAGCTGTGTCTGCAGTGTTTGTGCTCAGCTCAGCTGCTGGCTGTCCCAGAGGTCAGGGTCTATCACAGCCTGGCTGTGCAGGACAAGGACTGGGATTCCTCAGTCTTGAAGCTGTCGGATTCAGCTTCCACCAAGCAATCACAACTCAGATGTCTACAAGCAGGCAAGCCACAGGAATGGACTCATACAATGCAAGGGCTCTTGGGAGAAGGTAGGATGGTGTTCTGCACAGATTAGACCATCTCCACCAGCATTCGTGACATACAGTGATAACAAAAAGAAAGAGCTACAGCCATATTTTCTGGCATAGTGTATATTTTGCTCTGAATTACTTAACAGTAAATCAGTGAAAGTGAAATAATTAACAAAAGGTAACAAAAACACAGTCTCTGTCCTGAGTCCTGATCTAGGCACAAAAATGTAAGCATTATGAAGAGATTATAAGATCACTTAATTTTGCTTCTTCTGGTGCCATCAGCAGTTCTTGTCATTTGAAAATGCCGCAGCAGTGTCTTCAAGGACCTTCCTTCTCCCTTTGTTCTCCTCAGGAAATGCCTCTTCTCACTAACTCTTAAAGGGTCTTACACCTTTACCCAGTTACAGTTTGTAAGCACTGTAGAACATTTTGAAATATGTATATATAGAGAGAGTTTATGAGGGTAAAGCAAATTTTGCAGTTTGCTAAATTAAATTCTTAAACATCTTATTAGTGTGTTACGTTAAATCCTTGGCTATCTGGGCAGGATAAAATATTACAGTTTTATTTTACTCAGTTTATATATGGCATTACCAACCTAAACATAAGCTGAGAGCCAGATTTAAAAATGTACTGAATTTTCGTTAAAGCAATGCAACTATGTGCTTAAGTTAATCTTAAGTGTAAATTACTAGTCAGGTTAACCTTTATTTTCAGTTGAGGTTTATTTAAGTTAAGGAGCTCAGGACTTGTCTTTTGACATATTTTAATGAGTGAGAATTAAGTGTATGGGTTTCCATTGCCTCAATTACACTTGCCATAAGCAGGAGAAACTGTGCTGCAAGTAATAATAGCAATAAAAAGAGACTTTATGTTTATTTATTTATTTATTTACTAATTTCAGGCAGAACACTCAGTTTCCAGAGGAATAAAATTCATGCTGATAAGAAGATTAAAGGCTGTTTAGACTACCATCATTTGCGGTCCATGGAGAATTTGAAAGTAATATATTCTGCTGGTGATACCTGCGTAAGTGGGATAAAAAGACTAGTAAAATTTTACTGAAATCGTTGTAGCTACTCATGCCTACAGGCAGTAAATCAAGCATAAGTATCACAAGAGGAAAGGCATCAGGCTCATAAGTAAGAATGTCTGCTTTCAGTATGAAAATGCTTGATGATCTAAGCTTGAAGTTTCAAAAAATAATTGAGAAGATTTGTTCAGCCTTACATTTCCTCCCAAAATGAAATAACTTTATACAATTGACTTGTCAAAGCAAAATGCTGCATTTGAAGCTAAACTAAAGAAATGTATCTGAATTATTGACCTTCTACTAATTCAAAATACTTATCTCATGGACAGCACCAAGCATTATTATTAGACTTACTGCTTTCATTCAGACACTACTCAATGGTCAATAGAGTGCAGTTCTGCAAGTTTACAATGCTTCCAAGAACCAGCTGAAGGAAAATATATATTTTCATTGTTTTTTATTTTTTATGTTTTAATCTATGAAAAATTCAATTCATTTAGGGTTGAATATAGTTTGACTTAGGGATTTATAAGAAACTCAAAGAAGTTCACGAAGTTCATAAAAAGCAAATGCAAACTTGAACCTCTAGAACAGAAAAAACACAGGCCCCAACAGCTGGGAACTGGCAGCTGGAAGAAGCTTTGCAGGGAAGGAATCAGGGACTCTGGTAAACAGCAAGAGAACTGAGAGCCAGCAGTGGACATCTGTGCCAAAGATAGGCAGCAGCATCCTGGGCTGCATCAGTCTGCATCTTCATGGAAGTGATTCTCCTCATGAATCTGGCACTTCTGAGAAAGCATCTAGAGTACTGAGTCCAATTTTGGGCTCCCCAGTACAAGGACATGGGCATACTGGACTCAGATTAAAAAGCAATCCTGTAGGATGGAATTAATCTCACTTTCACTATCCTGAAAGTCAGTGTGGAATTCAAGTTCCAACCACAGTTTTGTACAAAGCTTACCTTGTTCTCTTTAAAGAGGGTTTTCTAGCTGTTTGGGTTTGAGATTTTTGAAGGAAAGCTAGTGGTCTACCCAGTTTCATTTATCTTGAAGAGCTAATCCTCCTAGAAATGACATTCATTGTCATTGTGGCAGCTCATACCAAAGTTCAGAATTTCTCGCGTTTATCAGTGTTTTGTGTCCTTCACTTTGGGCAATTCATTGCATACTGGCAAACTATTTACTATTACAGTCTTCCTTCAGTTCTAACAGCTGTTGTCCTCCTTCTTCAATCAGCTTCTATTCTGGACTTAGCTCTTCAGTTTCTCTAAATCGGGATAGTACCATTTGATTACAAAGACATGATTACAGTGAAGGCGGACTATCTAGGCTTTTTTTTCTCCCTCTTCTTTTCACTGTTGAAGACTTTCACACAACAGTTACTTGTGTGAAGGCTCTGACATTTCCATGAGCTAATCAGAATATGCATAAGGAGACTCAGAGGATTTTCTTTACGAATATTTAAGTGACACAGTCAATTGGGCTGTGTTTTATTCTAGGAAACAGAAAAGAGTACCTGAAAAAGTAGTCAATTTCTCATACTCTGAAATTATATTATATTTGGTTTTTGTTTAAAAATAATCAGGAGGAATTCTTGCTGTTGTAGGGTGAAGTCAGATGTTAATTATTTACATTTTCCCCTTTATTCAGCACTTCTTTGTGCATAATTGAAAATTTCTTCCCATTCAACAAGTAGTCCGCATTCCAGCTGAGTTTGAGTCTCCTAGAGGGAAAGGGTTTTTTTGTTATTGTTGGTTTTTAGTTATCCCCTGCTGATATCCTGTCGTCCAGTCAAGAGAGAATGAACTTGCAAAAGGCTTTCAGCAGTGGAAAAGCCACTGAAGCTTTGCTGTAAAATCATGCATAAAATGTACTGGAAAATACTGAGCTCACAGAGCTGGAATATAAAATCATAGTAACAGACCACTAATGAGTTTGACACACTAAGTCCAATATTGATTTGAAACAATTTTATGTAGGTCTTGTGTACAGCCTGAGTGGGAAGTGGATGTAATAAAGAGGCTAACACAATTAATCTGTAAAAGTGTATAGGGTGAAGCAAATAATCACACCAAAGTTTTAAATGGCCATTAAATATCTGGTCAAATTTCATCTTACCTGCTTTGCCTGAGAATATTGGCATGCCTAAGAGAGAGCAATTAAGTATCTAAAATGACTTGGTATCCAAATGAAGACTTTTTGGAAAAAATAGATTTGTTAATTAATTTAACACACTAGATTGCCTGTGGATAGTCAGCACTGTTGTGAGCAATTGGCAGTTTCATGCACAGGTAGATACAGATTATTGTAAAGTCACCAAAATGGAACCTGAAAGTAGTTTACAAGTATGTGCAGTGTTTTCACTAGTGAATCCTGTGGAAATCATTGTGTAAGTCAGAAGAGCACAGAAGACAATCTGGATTCTGGTTGGAATGTAGGGTGGAAGGCTGTCCTGGGTTTAGCAGTAGCAGTCAGTTTTTCTCCGTCTTGGTAGCTGGTGCAGTGCTGTGTTTTGACTTCCAGCCTGGGAACAGTGCTGATAACACCGATGTTTTCAGTTGTTGCTAAGTAATGTTTACCCTGACCAAGGACTTTGTGAGTCTCATGCTCTGCCAGGGAGGAGGGGAAGCCGGGAGGAAGCAGAGACAGGACACCTGACCCAAGCTAGCCAAAGAGGTATTCCATACCACAGCACATCATGCCCGGGGTGGGGGTAATTGGGAGTTACCCAGAAGGATACGGGGTCTTCTGGGTTGGACTCGTTTTTTTGGCAGGTGGTATCGTATTCTCTTCCCTTGTTATTTTCTCTTATCATTGTTGTCGTTGGTGGTAGTGGTGGTGATTTGTGTTGTACATTGGTTGCTGGACTGTTCTTGTCTCAACCCGTGGGAGTTGCATTCTTTCGATTCTTCTCCCCTTCCCTCTGGGAACAGGGAAGGGGCGGGGGGGGGGGGGTGCAGAAGGAAAGAAAGAGGGAGGAAAAGGGAGGGGAGTGAGTGAACGAGCTGTCTGGCTAGGTTTAAACCACGACAAAGGCTAATCTGCATTTTAAAGTCAGTTTAATGAAATTTATGAGCACAGTTGAATGGACACACTTTTTTTTTTTTTTTAAATATATAAACAAGGCAGTATGGCAACACCAGTCAGAAAAGTAATTTGGAGCTGCACACATACAGCATGCTTACACATCTCTCATGCTTCAGGGAAAGAGGACCAAACACCATGGAGTAAATCGATTCCTTGGGACATTTTGATGTTTTTTTTTTCTGAATCTTTTTTTTTTTGCTGCAATATTGTAGAACACAGTTTGAGATGTTAAGATTTATTTTCATGTCTCCTACACAAAGTCTCTATCAGAAAACAGCATTAGCAGGATGTTCTCAAAGAGCCAAATGGGCTGCCAATCTGAGACAGCAGGAAGGCCATATTCTCTGTTATCTTATGTATTATTATGAGCCATTTCATAAAAATGAAAAGTTGGTTGTCCAGTTTATTCTGTAGTATCTTCCCACCTTTCTGTTTTTTTCCTGCTTTGCAAAGCTTCTTACATAGTTCTCATCCCTTTTTAAAGACTTGTGTGAAGAAAGCTATGCACACACTCACTGTTGTGCTGAAAAAATTACCAAAAAAATTTTTGTGGTTTAAGGCCAATTCAGACAATTGACCTATTACACTAGATATTAATTTTAATTGTTGCACACAACCGAAACTTTTGGAATGAACAAATGCTATCCAAATATTAATTAGTTATCAAACTATTTTTCTGCCCTGCTACACAGTAAACTCAAAAGTGTAAGTTATAAAGCCAAATATGTTTAGGGTGTTAGACAAACAATGGGCCAGATTCAGACTGACAAAACTCAGCCAGATTGTTGTGTATGACTTAGTAAAGTTTTACTGTCTAATATGTGAAATACATAATTTAATAATGCTACTCTATTCATTGTTTTACTTCCTTTGCAGAGGTGAAATTGATCTTTTCTCTGTGGGGACCACATTACCATAGATCTGAGTTATTGGGAAACAAAGCTAAGCTTTTGTTAAAGAAGACTATAATGCAGGAATGCATGTTAATGATTAAGAAATGTAAGGGTTCTTCTAATCTAAATTACAGCCTATCTGTTATCCAAACCTGATGTCATTTACATGAGAAGCTGTATCTTAAGCTACCTGATTTAATCCACTTTTTTGCAATTCCGGATTTACCTGTAATAGATATTTTGCTGGAGTTGTGTCTGGTCACAAGGCTGGAGGCTGAATAGTATTGTATACTGTGTCCGTATTACCCTATTTTGTTCACAATGTATTCTTGACTCTGGGACTGCAAATGTTCTGATTAACCCAGTTAAGTTAACCCCTGCATATTGAATAACCCAGTTAAGAAACCTTTATTTCTTTTCTGGGGGGCTATAGTGAAGGTCTAGCATGAACAAGCAACTCTTCAAAGTAGTTTTTAAGTTATTCAAGCACAGTTTCATTTATCTGAGATTTAATCTATGCAAACAACAATTTTGAAACAGTTCATCATGGTATGGGATTTCACAAGGTACTACATAATATGTAATAGTTCTTGCCTTCAAACCAATTTCTCTCAATGTTGTTTTCTATAAGTATTGCTTGATCTAATGGAACTTCTTCTAGAGCTCTACTAGAACAAATTTATTACCTCTTGAAACTTATTCCAGTATGTAGCATACTACAAAACATTAGGTATAGTTGCTAAAATAGATAATTTTCTGTACAGCTCTTCTTTCTGAAGATTTTTGGAGAAATAGAACTTACCTTTATGAAATAAATTATTTTATTCTCCCATGGGGCCTTGTTATGCTAAGAAAAGTAATTTTGATAATAAGAGCTTCCAATAGGAAACAGATTTTCAGTAACTTTGAAATATGTGAATTAAATTTGCTCTGTAAGGATTTGATTCACAAAAAATTTTACACAATTGGTAAAATATGCATGATTAGGACCAATTTTAACAAGATTATAGTTCCATTACGCCAAGAAACATTAATGTTTAAATGCTCCTGAGCCTGAAGAATATTTTTTCATTTAATTTTTTTTTAATTTATCTTTTTTACATGACTGTGAAATACGGTATTAAAGAATCAAGAACACAGTTGTGTTTCTGCACCTATTACATGCAGTTAAAAGCATCATGATACCTTTTTTCTGTAACCTGCCCCATCTCTGTGAGTTCCTTGACCATGCTGCTTGCGTTCTCACAATTCACCATGAGTCAATTTTATCCTCTCACTTAGGATGTGGAGAATATAATTATAAAATGTCCATCATATTTGAGAAATCATGTCAGTGAGGTGAAGTTCCCTACAACTGGAAAAAGGGAAATATAACCCCCATTTTCAAGAAGGGGAAAATGAATGACCTGGGGAATTACAGACCAGTCAGTCTCACCTCTGTGCCTGGCAAAATCTTGGAGCAGATTCTCCTGGAAGGCATGCTAAGGCGCATGAAAAACAACAAGGTGCTTGGTGACAGCCAGCATGGCTTCACTAAGGGGAAATCCTGCCTGACCAATTTGGTGGCCTTCTATGATGGGGCTACAGAACTGATGGACAGGGGTAGAGTTGATGTCATCTACCTGGACTTGTGCAAAGCGTCCCACACGACATCCTTGTCTCTAAATTGGAACGACATCAATTTGGCGGATGGACCACTCAGTGGATAAAGAACTGGCTGGATGGCCGCACACAAAGAGTTGTGGTCAATGGCTCAGTGTCCAGCTGGAGACCAGTAACGAGTGGTGTCCTTCAGGGATCGGTGTTGGGACCGGTCTTGTTCAACATCTTTGTCGGTGACATGGACAGTGGGATTGAGTGTGCCCTCAGCAAGTTTGCCAATGACACCAAGCTGTGTGGTTTGGTTGATACGCTGGAGGGAAGGAATGCCATCCAGAGGGACCTTGACACGCTTGTGAGGTGGGCTGATGCCAACCTCATGAAGTTTAACCATGCCAATTGCAAGGTCCTACACCTGCGTCAGAGCAGTTCCAGGCACAGCTACAGGTTGGGCAGAGAAGAGATTCAGAGCAGCCCTGTGGAGAAGGCCTTGGGGGTGTTGGTTGATGAGAAAATGAACATGAGCCGGCTTCAGTGTGTGCTCGCAGCCCAGAAAGCCAACTGTATCCCGAGTTGCATCAAAAGGAGCGTGACCAGCAGGTTGAAGGAGGTGATCCTGCCCCTCTACTCTGCTCTTGTGAGACCTCACCTGGAGTATTGTGTGCAGTTCTGGTGTCCTCAACAGAAAAAAGGACATGGAACTGTTGGAACAAGTCCAGAGGAGGGCCACGAGGATGATCAGGGGACTGGAGCACCTCCCGTATGAAGACAGGCTGAGGAAGTTGGGGCTGTTCAGCCTGGAGAAGAGAAGGTTGTGTGGAGACCTCATAGCAGCCTTCCATTATCTGAAGGGGGCCTATAGGGATGCTAGGGAGGGACTCTTCATTAGGGAGTGTAGTGATAGGATAAGGAGTAATGGGTTAAAACTTAAACAGGGGAAGTTTAGATTTGATATAAGGAGGAAATTCTTTCCTGTGAGGGTTGTGAGGCACTGGAATGGGTTGCCCAAGCCATGAATGCTCTAACCCTGGCGGTGTTCAAGGCCAGGTTGGACAGCGCCTTGGGTGACATGGTTTAGTGTGAGGTGTCCCTACCTAGGGCAAGGGGATTGGAACTAGATGATCTTAAGGTCTTTTCCAACCTTAAATAGTCTATGATTCTATTATACTTGCCTGTAATAAAATGGATGTCTTTTTTATATGGGGAAACAGTGTCCAGTCATAAACTATGTTTTGTTATATCCATCCCCAGCTTTTATTCATTATGTCAAAGTTCTACCACTCCTGCAGCCTGGGAAATGATCAAGAATTTGCTAGTGTTAGCAATGCACTGAGTCAGGTTGAGATTTTTTAAACATGTGTAAACCTAAGATAAACAGCTAAACAGTTTTTCAGCTCTCAAACTTAAATGCTTTAGTGAAGCTGAGTTCATTCATGAGAGCTGTTCTGGCAGTTCTGAGCAGCAAATGTAATCTTTCTTTATGTAACTACACTCTTTTTCTCCATTCCCTAGAACTTTCTTAAAAATACTAGGCATACACAGTATTTTGTGTTATTTCTAAACAAAGTAAAATTCCATGATACTTACAGTTAATTAAAGGAAAAGATGTAAGTAAGTGCTTAATCTTGTTAATTTCTAGGAGGTATACACTTCAATTAGCATACAGTTAAATATGATGCTAAATCATAGTTCTGGCTTGTTTATCACCCATGCTCAGTTCTCCTTTCAGATGTCTTCTTCATCTCACCCCTCTTTCTTCTCTGTCTTTCAGTGATTTCAAAACTGCTGCTTCATTTACATTTAGAAGGCAAACCTTTTCATGATGTAGATTCCCCATCTAAGCAATATTTCAATCACTAGCTAAAGATTAAAAATCAATGTCTGTATTTACTGAAGAAGATGCTTCAAGTCTAAAAAGAATTGACTTGTTTGTTTTTTTTTTTATAATTAATGTGATCAGCATCAATATTAATTTGCAGAAATCTTCAGTCTGATGATACCTTTTTGCTGCTGTGGTCAAGATAAAACATGAAACATTGAACATGAACATAAAAGGTTAAACATAAAACATCTCCTCACCTCTCTTTCAAAAGCAGTCTTAGAAAGGCAATATCCAGAAAAGTTCTTTAGAAGATACTTCGTAGCAATCTGTAAAGCAATCTGCAGAGAAATCCCTTCAGTCTTTGATACTTCATAAGCAAGGATTGTAACAACAATACTTAGGGGTTGAATGGGGACTTTAATTTCCTACTTAGTTCTCATTTGGCCCTTTGCCAAGAGCCTGTCATCACTTTATTTTATTGTATGATGAACCATGTCTGCAAAGAAGGCAGCAGAGACCCTTTGAGATTTCCATCAAGAATACATGGGAATCCTGCACTGACATATTCTACTTGGAAGACAGAAGCAAGAGAGACAATTAGGCAATACCTAAGGACCACAGAGGCACTGCAGGGTGCCAAAGGACTAAAGGTAGACAAACTGAAGGACTAAAGCTTTGTGAGGATCCTGGGTAGGAACTAAGCTGAGAAGGTGCTGTCAGTACATAAGATAGACGTGGTATAATGATTCTCTACTGAAACCTTTAACTCAGAACTGTGCCAGCAGAAAGGTAAGGAGTTTGCATTCTGCTGGTCATGGCAAAACACAACTATATTCCCTCTGATGAAGCCTGGGTATTTTATCTTAGTAGGGAGAGGCGGAGGCTAACATGCAAACATAACCCCTTCTGTCATTGCACACTACTGATTTCTACAGGCTACTGGTCTGATTAACAGCTGATGCCAGTTTCCGATCATTAGTATCAGAGAACTGTTATTTTTTAAAAATACTGTAATACTCTACACATAACCTAATAATTTCAAGAGAAAAAAACTCCCTAATTACAATCTAAACTGGGGGACCAAGAAGAAAAAAAGAATGTTATACTCACTGGCCCATTACATTCCCTTCAGTTTTTAAGGATTATTTATAGGCCGTTCGTATTACAGTCACATGTAAAGGGCCAGAACTTCCTGGTACCTCCGCTCTCCTGCAATATGCTGAATCATACAATAAATGGCAGCCTTTTCTTTAAAAACTTTAAGGTAGGAAGTATATGCTTGCAAGTATTGCACAGATCACACCATGGAAAACATTTTAAAATGAAAGGCTGAGAAACCAATGGGCTGTACCTCTCAAAGAGCATGTTACGCATGCTGTAAGGTTTAACCCTGGCTTTCTGTGAGGTAGATTTATGATTGCTTGGGATAGGCTAAATTCCCTTTCAGGATGCTGCCATGTATTTCTCATTAAAAAAAAAAAAAAAAAATTGATTTTCTACATTTTAGCTCATTCTTGTATCCAAGAGAAAAAAAAAAAAAGATAAATCCACAAGAAGATGATGGAGAGGCTAGGATGTGCAATATAAGAGGATCTGTACAAACACTAAACAGTGAATTCCCTTGTCTTATTTAGTAGTGTATATTTAGCAGTGTTTTTACTGTGAGGGTGGTGAGGCACTGGAATGGGTTGCCCAGTGAAGTTGTGAATGCTTCACCCCTGGCAGTGTTCAAGGCCAGGTTGGACGAGGCCTTGGGTGATATGATTTAGCATAAGGTGTCCCTGCCCATGGCATGGGGGTTAGAACTGGATGATCTTAAGGTCCTTTCCAACCCTAACTATTCTGTGATCATCTGATGTATGTACATAGATGTATGAATATATCCTTTTCTTTTCCTGTTTGTCTCTCATTATCAGCGATTCTCCCCAAACTGCATCTTCTTATATATCTATCTGGTTTGTAGGCAATACCTTGTCTTTCATCTTTATATAACCATTCTCCTCCTCAGTTCTCAGCACAGCAGCCTGTTTCTTCCTCTCAGCTTCCACACAGCAATAGTCCCCCCCCCATCCTCCCCCATATTTTCCTATATAGATATGCAGTCCCTCAATTCTCAGCACATGCACTTATTTAACTTTTCTTAAATTTGGGAATGTATCTCTTGCTTAAGTTCTGCTCAGTTTTACTTGAGGGAAAAAATGTGCTGGGACTCCTTATGTGCCTACGGGAGAGTAGCAAGTATTTTAAGCTATGTTGCCTTATAATAAAAAAATCAGATACATTATTTGTCTAGGGTATAATCATGTAAGTTTGCTCTACTTACAGTCTGGAAGACATACCGAACCTTATTGTTTTAAGTTGGCACACTGTGAAATATAAGCAGAACTGACCAAACATTGTTGTTTTAAAAGAGCTTTTAAAATTTTGTAATCACAGTTTTTGTTTTATTTTGCACACAGCCATGAAAGCATAGCATAGCAGATATGAGAGCGCACATTCACACTGATAAAACCAGTAACATTTTACACACATACCATCAGACACAGTCATAATACCATAAAATGCAGCATATGTTTTAAAGGTCTTTTTTCCCCTTTTTGTTCAAGCAGCTTTGTTCTTGTTTCATCGTTTCTCACTCAGAATCTTTGTGTCTTCTCTCTAGTTTGAGAATGAAACAGTATGAACACCACAAACTCTGCAGGGAGTTCAGGAAAGTCACTATTACAATGTTGGTTCCTGCAGTTTTCATGGCTTCTTACACAGACAGAACCACAAAAAAGATGCTGAATCTAGGGCAATTCTTCCAGCTTTGCACTATACAGTGGCAGTGGGGAAGCAGAAGGACTCACTATGTATGTCCAGCAACAATGAAGCAATCCCTATTTAATGAGAATGAAGAAAAAGCCATTTTTTATCTCAGATGCTCAAGCATTCATCCTTCTATGGGGTTCAGCCTTTGTACAGGGACACTGCAGCTCCCTTGCAAAATACAGCTATCAACTTCTAACATGACTATTTTATCTCATGAGCCTGCCAGAAGCACATATTCTGCTATAGGTACATTTTTTTCATGACTATTCACAGAACTGGAAATTAATTATTGTTCTGACTCTTTCTTTCTCTCTAACCCATCTTTGTCCTTAGATTCTATTTCCCTCTTGCTCCCTATTTCCTTTTGCCAGTGGAAAAGGGTGAAAACAGAAAACAGCAAGACCTACGGATATCTCCTGGTTTGAGATACCCACTGTTTGATGGACTGCTTCTGTACCCAGCATCAACAGGGGTCAGATAAAACATAGGACCTCTGGAAACTACAGTCTAGCAGTTACATCTTTGAGTGAGTAGTCAGCAGAAGGGTCATGCTCCTGAATGCTGTCTGCCTGTACTCATAATATAAATTCAGCAACACATAGTATATTGTTGATTATTCTGCTTTCATTCTGGAATATGAAGTAGCATAAGAAAGTTTTCCTGCTATGGATGTCTGGGGAATATGCTGAGCTGCCCAAGAAACATGCAGGCATTGCATAAATAGATGTGCCTGGCAGATGCTTGCTAAGAGAGGGGGGGGTTTGCATTGGTTTAGCTTTGTTTTCTGAGGATATGAAACTCAGAAAATTCAGTGAGGCTTAATTCAAAATTAGCTATTTTTAAGTATGGAGCAAGAACTGGAACTTTCAACATGTGTTTGGTGATGCTAAGGTGGGGACCATCCATCCTCCTGCAGAGGCTCTTCAGACTCTGGAGGACCACTGTCAGCCTGCTGCCTACCCTTGATGAGCCAGTCATATCCATTAGCTGCCTCCTGATTGTTTGCAACCACTGGAAACTGCAATCAAATTGAACAAGAGGAGAGAGCTCAGGTATGTTGAATTCCTTAAAATGTTATGAAATTAGACAGCTGAGTAGAAGGAAAAAGGTATATGTGTCCATGCTGAAGAAAAGGTTAAGAAGCTTACTTGCCACTGGACATCAAAGAATCAATAGAGACAAGATGTGCTACTGATTGAACTCCTTTCATTCTGCTGCTCTGGGAACAATATTTTCAGCATTTAAGTGTGAGGGAATTTTCTGCACTTGGTGATAAACTGTGTTTAATCGTTTTTACATTAATGGTGACTTTCACCTAGCTAAGGGATTATCATGGTAGTGTGCAATGAATTTATCAATTCTTCTGGATTTGTTACCTTTTGCAAGTTTGATACAGTGTTTTCCAAAAAAAAAAAAAAAAAGAAAAATATCTCGGCTGATATTTTATTCAGACTTTGAGGCATATGTTTTTCCACCTTTTTTTTTTCCCTAAAAGCATATTTAAATTTATTTAAAAACTAGGTAAACTAGGAAGCAGGTAAAAATGTTGTAATTTCTCAGCAACTGCTATCTACCAACTTGTTGTTTGCCAGTTCATGTAATCATCAAATCTAAGATGCTGAAACTGGAACTAATACTCCTTATAACACACGTAAGATATTTTAAACAGTAAATCAGTAATGCCAAAGGCTATTTATATAATTAAAGACCTAAGAGTATAGAAATAAAGTTGGTGTTTTTTTTTTTTGTTGGTCTTTTTCGTTGTTGTTGCTTTTTTGAGTTTTGTTGTTTTTTTCCCCCTGAAAGATTAGTTTACAACTAATTATAACTGTTACCTCAGTTTTCGATAAAAGGCTTTACCTTACTGCCAGACAGCAGTAGAAAGCTAGGCTGACTATATGAAGGAAGCTAGAACAGAGGAAATATTTGCATACTAACTTAAAAGAATCTTAGTTAAACCATCTGAAACTAATACATACATAGGATACTGAGGTTGCATGTTTTTCTCTGCCACGTGCAAAGAATAATAATTTATATTAAGTTACTTGCCATCTTAAAATGATTGAGCCTCATGTTTTCTGCATGGTTTAGTACTTTCAAAGTGGGACAAGTAATTATCTCTTACATAATAAACCATCTGCATGGATATAATTAAACATTTGCTCAGTTGCATTTGATATTAAACCAGAAAAAGAATGTGGTTAAGTAGCATTTATCATGCAAAAGATGCCAAAATCAGCTGAAAAAAACATCTAAAACATCCTGGTTAGTTGCTGAGCTTTTGAAGGGGTCTTGAATAGATCTCAAATGTAATGCTGCATAACTCGGGTTGACATGGTAACGTGCATAGTAAGGAAAATCTCAGCTTTATTAGCAACTTCATTTTAATTCCCTCCCCTTTTCATATGCTCCTCTCAGTTTCTGGAGTAAATGTATCTTAAGAGGCTCTGATTGTAACTCGTAATTATTTGGCATAATTAAGATGGTGTTCTAGTCTTTTATTTTGTAAGCAGCAGAGTAGTAGCAGGAACGTAAGATGAATCCCTAGCAGCATTTTTAAATGACCATGTTAAATTTAGTGCTGTTCTGAGACAGATTATGTGTGTTGTTTGGTTAATGGGATGCTTGCTATATTAGGACTGATCTGACAGCACTTTGCCAGAGGAAACAGGCAGAAAAGAAGAGATTTTCTCAGTACAATTACTCTAACAAACGTACAAGCTGTTAAGGGTCAATGACCAGAGCCATAGGCCCTGAGAAGACAAAACCAGAAGCACCATAGCTTGAGAACACAGGCTGCAGAAATGATATCAGGGTATAAAAGGACCCTGTAAGACAGAGATAAGAGCAAGTCTGCAAGACCAAAACTGAGACATAGTCAACACTTTTGGAATATTTGGATAAAACTGAGACTTCATAAATGACCAAAATTGTGGGTTTTAAAAGTAATATAAAAAGTAATATAAAAACACCTCTTTAAATTGTTTTAGAATAATTCTTTCTAAAAGCTTTATTTCTTCTCCCAAGTAAACCCTACTTTGTTTTTAGGTAGGATTCACATCTTTATACAGTTCCTAATCATCTTCTGTGCATGAGAGAGCACTACAGATGGTGTGGGATGTGTCTGGCACCTTATAGCATGTGATTGAGAGGGAGGGAAGGAAGAAACTGCAGAGCTAGGATATCATCTGAGGAGCAAGATAGAGTAGGAAAGTAAAGTGCTATGCTGCATGAATGTATAAGGTACGGACAGAGCTAAAGAGGAGAGGCAGGATCTGTTTCATTGTGTGACACTTGACATGTCTGCTGAATTCAGAATCCCAAAGGGACTCAAACTCATCCAGCCTATTGGGTATTTTGTGGATGATAAAGAGAGTACTTCAGCTCTGAAGCTGACTGAGGGATAGGAGAACTGCAAGATTCCACAGAGGACAAATAAAGGCAGACTCGGAGTGACCAAGAAAAGCTTAGCTGAAGCTTTCCCTGCAACCATGACACTGGGCACTCTTCAACCCCAAAACAGCTTATCACTTAGAAAAATGAGATGTTATCATAACAGTAGACAGCAGTGTTATGGAGTGAGAAATGACTGTTCATCACCTGGTTTTACATGGGAATCTTGATTTACCATGGAAATACTGACATCACTGTGAGAGAGATCTCTTACAAAGGAAATCTGATCAACAAATTAGAACTTGAAAAGAAACCTGACAGATGAAAGAACAGAAAAGTTCCTCCTCTTCTGTGATAACTGCATAATTAACAAGATTGAAAATGGTTGAAACTAGCTTTCATGACAGCTTCTGGATCCATGTAGCTCCACACATCTAATGTCTGAGTCCTTCCACAATAGCATTCCAGAGCATCAAAAACCAAGCCATCTTTTAAGATGACAAGTGGATTTTCTGTTGTTCATATAATTATAAGCGTAGTAATCCTGATAAAATAAAACTGAGGAAACAAAACAAGATTAATTATTTGGAGGAAGTTTCCCCTAGGCCTACATCATTCAAAATGGAAGAAAGGAGAAATTTTAATGTCACTATCTACTATAATATCATCAATTAATTGTTAAGCTTAAAAAATGCTGGTTTTCCACATGGACTTGCTTTACTGAAGCTTCACAAACTAAAACCATGCTTGATTAAAGGTCCTTTATTTTAAAGCTATAAAGAGGTATAATTCTGTTTATGTAAAACATCCCGTTATAAATTTTTAAGGGATTTTTTACACCAAACTTACTAAAGCAAAATAATTAGTTCTTCAAAACAGAGGACTCTGAATTCTTAAACCATGACACACTTTCATGGCAAATTAGGTTTTGCTTTGTTATCATCTAAGAGTATGTAGATTAACTTGCATAATACTACTTTCATTTCTATCAACAATGGTTTGAACGTAATCTTAAGATTGGTAATTGAGTTCTTCCTGGCTGTTAACAGTAACAGCCTCTCTTTCTCAAGATTAATGAGTAAGGCTATATGTGAATGTATTTCACATTATCTGCACTGAAACTTTCAAACTGTAACCACATGGACAAGCTGAAAAAGGGTTAATCTGTTGATACAGCACTGCCAGCTACACTGTATCTTCTAGGTCTCATTAGTTTCCCCAAATAAACATAGCTACTGTATAGATAACAATGACCATAGTTCTTATCAAAGCACTAAACTGACAGACCACAGTTTTAAAATTGCAGAAAATATCTGTCTATCCCAGCCTAAAGTTTTTACCTTACATTTTCTAACATGTAATTGTAAATAGCTGGTCTTAAAGATTTTAATTTGGAATCATTCCAGACCATTGTAATTTAGACTGGATGAAGAGTTTTCCAGGTCAAGTTTTAAATGAACTCTGGGCTAACTAGTTTACTGCAGTAGAATTGAAGGTATCTGCAACTGCCCAGAAGTGTAGCATGTTGGGCATATTTCAGTTTTGTGTTTAAGCTTCTGAAGTCCGAATTCACTTTCAGGCATTTAAATTATTTCTTTGGGGAAATGGGAGAAGACTATCTGTTATGTTTACTTGCCTTCTCCATTTACTAACTGTTTAGTTTATCTCAGAGTCTCTAAATTTTATTCTTTCTAACTTTCATTCTTTTTCCTCTTTGTACACTGTTTTTGTTATCTGTGCATCTCTGACACAATCTGTGATGACTGTGGGAATACTGTAAGTTGTTCTGATTTTACCTGATGTTACCACAAGTCACAACTACTCTTAACAGTATCATTGCTAATTAAAACACTTCAACTATCAGACAGAAAAATGTTACTGCCTGTATATTTACATTAATTTTTCTTTAGCGATAAGGTATTTAGGCTTGATATTTGTGATTATTTTGTTTGTCTTTTATCTGATGAACCTTACAGCTACGCAAAACCTTAGAATGGCTAAGTATACCTGAACTAGCATCAACAGAGATGTTATTAAAGAGTACTTCTCTAGACCTTATATTTTCAATAACTTGGAGCTAAAATTATTTCATGCTCAGCAGCTTAAACCAATACATACTATTTATCTGTGCATTAATGGTATTGGTCTGGAAGAAATCTTTAAGATTTAATCTTTAAGATTGCTGATTAATCTTTAAGATTAATCATTAAAATTGCTGATTGATGGCCACCTGAACATGAGCCAGTTTGTGCCCAGGTAGCCAAGAAGGCCAAGAGCATCCTGGCCTGTATCAGAAATAGCGTAGCCCTCAGGACTGGGACACTGATATCCCCATGTAGTTGACATCTGGGAGGCCACACCTCAAATACTGTTCTCAGTTCTGGGTCCCTCACTTCAAGAAAGACATTGAGGTGCTGGAGCAGATTCAGAAAAGGGCAACAAAGCTGGTGAAGGGTCTGGAGAACAAGTCCTATAAGGAACAGCTGAGGGAACTGGGAGTCTAGCCTGAAGAATAGAAGGCTCAGGGGGGACCTTGTCGCTCTTCACAACTACCTGAAAGGAGGATGGAGGGAGATGGGGTTCTATCTCTTCTCCCAAGTAACAAGTGATAGGACAAGAGGAAATGGCCTTAAGCTGCACCAGGGCAGGTTTAGATTGGATATTAGGAAAAATTTCTTCACCAAGAGGGTGATCAGACATTGGAACAGGCTGCCTAGGGAAGTGGTGGAATCACCGTTCCTGGAAGTGTTCAAAAAAAAAAAAAGGCCCTTAGTGACACGATTTAGTGGTGGACTTGGCAGAACTGGCGTAATGGTTGGACTTGATGATCTTAAAGGTCTTTTCAAACCCAGTTAATTCTATGGTTCTATGATTCTAAGATTACCATGACAGTTTGGAGGTTGAATCTCAAGTGAGAATTGAAATTCTCAAATGAGAATTAAATTTGCAGGCATAATGTAGAGAAATCTTTAATTATGAAATTGATTCTACCTGCTGCTCTGCTTAGCCATAGGTGGTTGGATGGAAAGACCATCAGTAAAGAGGTCTTTCCAGACCATGTAAGCAGTAGACCAGGATCCCTCCATAGTACATAACCCACATGAGGAGAGAAGTGTTAGCCTCCTTACAGCAACATCTGGTGCCTTACACCCTTAACGCGTGAGTTAACTGTGGGAAAGGATGGCATCCAAATCCTCATTCAGAAAAGATACATGTTGCTCAAAGGATCAGATCCTGGTTGTAACAGGTGATGTGAAACCCAGCAGACACTGACAAGCTCATGCAACCAGTGCATCAGAAAAAAATGGCATGTAGAAGGTGAAAAATCTACTCCTAAACAATGAATATTTGAGAGACCTCCCAGGACACTAAAAGTTTCCCACTTCATTTCTCCAATTTGAATGACCTGAGATGTCTCCTGTTGTTTCCTCTTTACTGCCATCACACATCCTTTAGGGATTTGAGACACACTGGCTGATTACTTGCTTGAGATTGAGCTAAGGGCTGTCCTTCCCTCTTCTCACAGATCTCTGCCTCAGCTATTGTGATGTTACAACCCTCTTCTGACTGATAAGACCCACATGGGAAAAAAATTATTTGAGGATTATCTCAGTAATGTGCCAATAGTTGGTGCAGAATTCCACCCTCTAAATTCTAATTCTTTAAAAAAAGCAGTCCTTTCTTAAAAATAATGTTTGTAAAAATTGTGTCCCAAACCTAGCCCTTCTAACTTTTATTTTTAAAACACTGGTAAAAGAAACCATCATATATGCTGTTCTTGGGTTGTTCAAGAAATTGTGCACAGTTTGTGCATTTATATACATAAAACATTCCAACTTTCTCTTAGATGAAAAAACCACTCCCCAAATCCTCAGTTTAAAGCATGTGAATACTACTGAGATTGAGTTGAGATTATTGTGAACATACATATTCTAAATTATTTAAAATGCTTCTGCCAAAGTTTAGCAGTCAGGAAAGAACATCAATTTACTTTAATTAGTTTGAAGCAAAGACCAGGAAAAATTCAGATCCTGCACTTCAGAATTATTTTGATTCAACTTCTTGGCAACCTGGAAAGGAGAAAGACTATAGTAACAGTTTCCTCAGATAAATATCGTGCTATCCTACATGATGATAGAGAATATTTTGGAGACGGATGGAGTTGTTTCACAGGTAAGAATTGGCCTGCCACACAGATAGTTCAATTATAATTGATAATCCGAAATGACAGGGGTTTAGGTTCGATTTGTTAACCAATACAGGCAAGCAAATCAAATCAGCCAAACAGCTCTTTAAATGCCCTTAATCATATCTGAAATAATAGTACCTGAAACATCTCAACAATATCTGAAAGAAAAGTACTTAAGAGACATAAGTTTGACAAACCATACTGAAGGTCTCTTGTTGATGTAGTTAGAATATCTATGGAGTATCAAAAAGTGAAATACCATAATTTCCTGATACAAAACACTTCACTTTACAATGGATCTTTTTGCAGTGGACAAGCACGTAGGAATAACTTTAGGAACGTTTTAACCAATGACCAGCATGTAGTTACATCTGCTGTATGCAAAGAGAGTAAAGTGCTGGTCTGTAGTCTGCTTTTGAATGGATGAATTTCTTGAAGAAGTCAGTTATAAGCAAATGAATGAGACAAAGAAGAGTCTTTAACAGAGAATGATTTTACCAGATTCTAAAATTGAGTTGTGCAGTTAGAGAGGATCTTGCCATTTGTTAAAAATATTCTAACTGAAGAGAAATACAGAGGGACAGATAATATAGCAAAAACTTTTTATTTACTCATTACAGTAAGTCCAGACAAGTGAAATATCAACAGATGTGAGAAATCATCAGTGAGACATCTTAAAGCCAGGAGTACTAAGGACAGAAAGGAGTTAAAAAAAAAATAATACTGTGAAAAAATTAATCTGAGCAAAATCATAGGTCTGTTATTAGAAGCAGACAGTTGAAACTGACAATAACAATGCAGAACAGACAGAAATATTCCATGAATATTTCTGCATAATGCAGTCCCATCCCAGTCATAAATGCCATATGGTTTTCCCTAAAAATAATATGCAAATAATTTTTAATGCATGGGTAGTTTAAGAAGAATTTATTACTGGTCTGCCTGAAAATGCTGCTATTCAATACATTATAGAATATTAAAGAAGTATTAGAAACCTGCATAAAGCCAGGGTTACATTTAAGCAACAAAAATTATGACAATTTGAGCTGTGCTGGAATCAGTAGCAGGTAAAATAACTGAAGGCCTGATACGTGATACAATCAATACAGAAGATGACTGCGTAATTAGTGCCAATGAGCATGTCAAATTGGGTAGCTTTCTGGGTGAGACTGTCAAACATGACTGATAAAGATGACTGCATTGACATACGCTTCTGTAAAACAAGCATCCAACGGCACATCAATCTAATTAAGTGATCAGTGTTATACAAAATCTGTAACACGTAATAATTGATTAAAAATCAGCTAAATGACAGATCTCCAAAAGTAACTATAAACAGCTCATCATTATCCCTTGTGTAATTCTAGAGGGATTTGTGGAGTTCTGCTCTCTTCCATGAGTGAGTTTTCCCCGATGTGTTGGTGCTTGGTGCTAGGATTCTGCCAGCCCAGCCCAGCCCAAGCCTCGGCAGTGCCCAGGGTACTAGGGCAGCTCCAGTTGCTTGGACCCCTGATGAGAGACGGCACAGGCTGTTTGCTCAAACAGGCATCTGTGACCGCACCATCACCAGTTCCCTGGGCCTGGTTTGGTGTCCAGAGAGCTGAGTGCCTCTCTGACATGAAGTGGAGTGAGCTTTAAACACACCCTTGACACCAGCACCTTAGAGGTTTGAGCCCCACATTTTAGGAAATGCTCCCCTCTGCTGCTACATAAATTTATGAGTGATCTTAAGAAACATTCAACAAGCATTAATCGTAAAAATTGCAGATGACATGAAATGCATAAAGAACTAAATAATGCAAAGAGAAAACAGTTTTTCTGTAGGGAAATTGACATCCTTTAGTAAGCCAGGATCATTTGAACGTGCTTTTTGAGACAGCTGAATGCAAGGTCATTCAGCAGGAACAAGGAATGTAGGTCACATTTAGAAGTCTGGAGACTGTGTCCTGGAAAGCAGTGACTCTGAAAAGGGTTTAGGGGTCACAGTGGTTAGCCAACTAAAAAGAAGCCCCCAGAACATGTTTCAAGGCATTTGGTACTGCCTTTAGATACAGGAGTGTTCGGTGGTGACATAAACTGCATCCAATTCTACCGCACAGTTTTGACAAAGGTGTTTAAAAATTAGAAATGTTCAGAAAAGCACTGCTGGAATCCTGCTAGATCTGGAAAACTTGATTAACAATAATAGAGATTAAAAGTCCAAGTTACTTACTTTACCCAAAGTGGCATTAAGAAGTGGCTGCATCGTGGTTTCTAAAAATCCCTTACATATTTCCAACAAGGAAAAACAATAGTAAAACAGTATGCTCTTTTAACAGGGTGACCACAGGCCTGTTGAAAAAAATTATGCAGGTTTTGTTTCTGTTTAGAATTGCACTGTTTTAATTTGAGGACAAACGTGAAAAAGGCAAAAGAAAAACATCTTTTAAAGTGCTTTAAAAAGAAAAGCATGGCAGGTGAGCATGACAAAGGCAAAGAGACTGCATGGTATGGTGTTGAGTCTTCAGGTTGAATACAAAACTGCAAATGAACAAAATAACACATTTTAAAAGACATTTTCCTATTGGGTTTATATTTCTGTGTTGATTTATGTTGTATTCTTTTCTTTTGACCTTTCTTATTTTTTTTAACATAATCGGAGTGAAGATCTTTCCTGAACATCTGTGAAATATTTTGTACGCTCAGGCTAGACGTAAATAATACATGTTGGAGAGATGTAAACACCAATGAGAGAAATAAATTATGTACGTGAACACAGGGCACTATAGCTAAAGTAATGAGCTGAAATATAAGAAAATTCCATTAACTTGATCATCAGAAAAAAAAATCCTTATAATTGGAGGAATTTAATTTTGAAGAGATGTCTCCTTTGGGAAGTAGAAGCCCCATTACCTGAGGAATTTAAAATGAACTGCACAAAACAGCAGTAAAGAATGTTAAAGATCAATCCTTTATGAGGACCATGACTATCTTTTCCATCTCAAATCTTTGTGATCTCCTAGTTTTTCTTATAATTTAAGACTATAATGAATATTTTGTTTGTTGAGCTACAAAGGAAGCAGTTTAAAGAACAGAATTTTATTGCAAGATTACCAGAATTGATTTAAAATTAGTTTCCATTCTCTAATCTAGTATACCAACATTACCAATATCATGATGTTACATCTAAACATCACTCAAGAGATTTTCAAAACCAACAGACTGGTGAAACACTCAGTGTGGAGGTGGTCAACTTTTAGGAACTTGCTTCTGAAAACCATCAATCTCCACCAAAGTGCCTCAGCACTCCATTGACCATTGGGGAAGAATTAAAGTGCCTTGGAACAAGATCCACAAAAACTAAGCTAGGTAGTAAAAGTGTACTGAGGACAGAGTTGTACATTGAGTTATGAATCTCTTTGATGTTCAGGTGTTTTAATGCTATTATTCCTTCGAGCAGAGGTTTTCCTGAAGGTTTTAGGTGCTTGTTTCTCTTTCAAAAACTAAGAAAACAAGTGTAGCTGGAAGAATCCTGTCTCCGCTCTATAGTTCAGAGATTAAAGAACTCCTCCTGGACAATGAAGACACAGCAACAATTAATTTTTTTCTTTTAGGGAATCTCATGTCTTTTAAGAGCCTCTCCGAGGACTATTCTAGGGGAACAGAAAAGAAGGGGAGTGCTCCAGCCTCTTCTTCCTTTGAGCCTCTTACAGTTTTTGTAGACTGAAGGCTTCATTTGCCTTCAGACAGATTAAGCAGGAGCCTCTATTCTGATTAGAGGTCTATGACTGGGAACAGGGCACCCTGGGCTTAAGCCCCTGCTCCGCTGATTGTTTCTGGATTTATGGGTATAAACCACATAAATGTTCCATAGTACAGACACAAAAAGCCATCTTTTGTCCTTCCCAAGCGAGTGCCATATCCACAAGGTTACAGACTAATTCCCTCTCTCTGACCTAATGCATTTTTAATTCTTTCAAAGTGAGCAGCTTTAGCAGAAGGGACAGACTGTTTTCTTCTTTCCATGTCCCCGTGGACTATGGGCTGTTTACCTGACAAGTAGAATAGAGTTGAAGTCTTTGTTTTCCAAAGGAAAGTAATCCAGGTCCTTCACCTGGAGAATGTCTTAACCAGTGGAATTTTTACATTAAAATGCAGAATAACCAAGCCTTTGGAAAGAAAGCATTGGTTATAGCTGACTTTCGTGTGGAGGTGGATTTAGCAAATGCTCTCCAAGATCTGAGGGGCTTGGGCGTGAGAGGAGCAAGTCAGTCAGATGAAGCCTGAGACGCCTTTGGGCAAATACAGCTTCTGGGGAATTTAAGCATAAAAACTGTAGTATCTATGGAGGTTAGTCACTCCCAGGGTCAGCTGTAACCGAGCATTTGGTATGAAGGAGCCTGGCTCCAGTTTTAGTACCTAAATTTCACATCAGTCCCACCTTCAGCACCCAAAACCTGCCATAGGAATCTGGAGACTGGGTGAACCTCATAGAATCATAACCAGCTAGGCTGGAAAAGACCTTTAAGATCAAGTCCACCACTAAACCATGTCACTAAGGGCCTCAGCTATGCGGTTTTGAACACTTCCAGGGACGGTGACCACTTTCCTGGGCAGCCTGTTCCAATGCCTCACCTCCCTTTTGGTGAAGAAATTCTTCCTAATATCCAATCTAAACCTCCCCTGGTACAGCTTGAGGCCATTTCCTCTTGTCCTATCACTTATTACTTGGCAGATAGACCCCCACATCTCTCCATCCTCCTTTCAGGTAGCTGTAGAGAGCGATAAAGTCCCCACTGAACCTTCTCTTCTCCAGGCTAAACACCCCCAAGTTTCCTCAGCTGTTCCTCACAGGACTTGTTCTCCAGACCCTTCACCAGCTTTGTTGTCCTTTTCTGGACCCACACCAGCAACCCAATAAAGCCAAGTGACACATTTGGTAAAAATACTTCCAGGGGGCGTTTTTTGGACGCCGGGCCGGCACCTGCCTCCCTGCCAGCCGCCGATGGAGCGCATCCCCCGGCTGGGTATCCCCAGGGCCGGCGGGAGACAGCGACTCGAGGTACGGCGAAGAATTAACTCAGGGGTAGCCCACTGGAACCGTAACCGATCGTCCCGGTGCGGCCTCTCCCCCGGCGCAGGCTGCAACCGGGTCCCCTCGCAGCCTCCACCCCGCGGGCTGGGCGCGCTGCCTTGGCGGCTCAGTAGCGCCAGGGGAAAAACGGGCTCGCTAACTGAGGAGAGCGTGAGAGAGAGGCGGCGGCACCGCCCTCCGGAGAGAACGGCGGGGAGAGGCTGGTGCGAAGCGCCGCATCTCAATGAGGGCCGGGCTAATGCAAATCACTGCAACTGGCAGCAGCAGAAGAAAGGCGAAGCAGCTGCAGCCCGGGCTCCCCAGCACCGCGTTCCAGCCAGGGGAGGCGTAACAAAGGCAGCGGAGCCGCTGTCTGCGGCAACTCCTGCAATTAGAGCCGGCTGGTGGCCGGGGGGGTGAGGGGGGAGCTGCCGCTCTCTAGCCTCATCCCATTTCGAGCTGCCGCCTTCCCTCCGCGCCCCACCGGCAGGTCCGAGGGAGAAGGTGTTCACCAGGCTGCGGAGAACAGGTGAGCTCCCAGGCCGGGGCTTGGGGGGCCGGGGTCGTCCCGCCCTGCGCGGGGGCTGCGGCGTTGGGGCGCGGCTCTGTGCACCTGTGCCCATTGTGCGGGGCGGCGGCCTCCGCCGAGCGCCGCAGCGCCCTGGCCGGGCGGGCAGAGGGTGCCGGTGTGGTGTGTACCCGGCGGCGGGAGAGCTGGTGTCGCTCTGTCCCCCGTTCTGTGTCCCCGGCTGCCCGTCCGTCGGCACCCCGGGAACGCACCAGGTGCTTCCCCCGTGCACCCGGAGGCGAACGCACCTCGGTTTTGTCAGCGTGTGCGGTTCGCGGGGCGCTACCAGTCCGCAGCGAGCTGAAGTGCTTGATGCCGCCTTCAGCGGGCTGGCTGTATGTCAGAAACGTTTCCCCTACCTACCCCAGCCGAATAAACCTCTTTCGATGCCGCTGCGGCATGTAGCCACGTTTTAGTCCCCCCACAATGACTTGGTAGTGAGCCTGCGGCTTAGTCTCTGAACGATCTTCGGTGGGTGCCAGTCGCATCGCAGCGTGATGTATTTTTTTTTTCATCAGGTTGTTTTATGTAATTGCTCACCCACACCTGCATTATAAATAATTCTTTAGCGGATGTACAGGGTGTGAGGTGTTTGGCATGGTGATTTTGCAGGGGTGTGTCCCTTCATTTTTCTGTCTCTGTACGTATGTGGTTGTATATTTATGCCCACACAAACAGAAACATCTGATCGGATCAAATTGTTTAGGATTTCTTTGTCTGCTCTGACCTTGTATTTTGAATGGGATTTTCTGCAACATAACAGGACTGTAGTGTTCCAGGGGAGCTCCATTTCCTTTTTAAAGGGTGTAATTGGGAAATACAGCCGTTATTGATTAAAGCGTATGTGTGTGTGGAAGAAAGGGCAGCAACTCGCACTTCTACCTATCCCCATCCAAAACTGATAAAGCTGAAAGTCTCTTAAAAAAAAAAAAAGAAAAGAAAAGAAAAAAGCATATCTTCGTGTAAACTTGCTTTTCGTGGGTTTTTTGTTTGTTTGGTTTTTTTTGTGTCTGAGATGGTTTAAGCAAATGAAATAGCAGACCTAAGAAAAACCCATTTTTGTTGGCACAGGCATAGCTTTTGAGATACAGTTTCTGGATTGTGAGTTCTAGGATTGGTTAAATCTGAATAACAGGTTTTCATAGGAATTAGAAGTGAAGTAAAACAACTGACAGGTTTGTTTTTTTTTTTTTTTTTAACATGGAAACGTTGGTGGTATGTTCTTGACTCTAAGCTCTGGCCACTGAGTGGTATTTTGTGTTTAAACTATAGAGGAGTGTCAGTGAAATGCCACAGTAAGTGTTCTTTCACTGAAGTAGGCTGTATGTGTGTATATATACTGAGGAGGAAAAATGTAGATTAGTCTATTATATGTATGATATGCAAATATATACTAGAATCATAGAATACCTCAAGTTGGAAGGGACCCATATGTATCACTGAATCCAACTCCCTGCTCCTTGCAGGACTACCTAAAACCAAACCATATGGCTAAAAGTAACATCCAGACATTCCTTGAACTCTGACAGGCTTGGTGCCATCACCAGTTCATACTGTGTTGTTTATGTGTTTTAGGTACCTTTAAAGTATTTACAAATATAAATCTTGCATATAAACATAAGCACATGATCCTGTGCTAATGTAACAGAGTAAGCTGTGAGCTGTAACCAAATCAGGGTAAATAATCTCCACCAAGGCCCCCCACTTGGCAGTGGTTGCCTTAGGTGATTGTTCCAGTCAAACACTGTGAAGCTGCTGAGCCCATCCCCTACAGCTTTGCAGCATCAGGGTCCAGCTGTATAATCAGTGCTTTAATGCAAACTTTTGTAAGCTAAAGAGCATCCTTAAGTCTTTCTGTATTTCCTCCTATTGCTTTACAACTGGTCTGAATATATCTTTTTTCTTCTTCATGGTCACACAATTATGAGTGGTTGAAGCAAAGCTTGTGCTTGCTATTTTTTTTTTCCTTTTTATTGGAAATCAATGAGAGAGGCCTCTTCTAAATTAGGTCTGTGTGTATGTGCTATAAATAAACTTACTGTGCTTTGCTATTCTGCAGACAATGCAAATCGAGATGGCTCCTAAATGAAATGTGTTTTCAACTTAATGATATTTTGATAATTCTATTTTTATAATATTTTTATAATTCTATTTTTATAATATTTTTATTTATGAAGATTAATGTGCAACTTGTGTTCAGCCTTGTGTTGTTCGTAAAAAGGAACAGAAGTATCTACTTCCTTGATTTCATTTCAGAACATGTGAGTGTCCATATCTCTGATCTGTATTGAACAGCTGGGATCATTTTGGTCAGAGCTGATGGGTTTTTGTCACTGTCAGACATGGGAGACACCAGTTGATAATTTACCCCTCAACACTGAATTTATCACTCCTTTGGTGATGGGTTTGTAGGCAAAAGAAGCTGTCAGCCTTAATCAATTTGAGTGTTAGGCTTAGGATATTAATCATGCATCTTGCAAGTGTTACAGGGCACTGAAGTAGCTTTCTGATTGAAAGGTACTCATTTCCTGTCTCCCTCTATTTTTTTTTTTTATTATTTCATTGCATTTGAACACTTCTGTTTTTCAGTGTATGCAAAGTATTTGCACAAGGACAAATGAAATAATTTACTACAAAGCTTAGGCTGTAGGGAAACCAGTATTTGGAACATGCGAGAACTTTTGAACAGTGGGCTTGACCCGCTGAGTAGTAGTCCTGATTCTCATCGCCAACCTGCAACACCTGTTCCTCTGACGAGTTCTTAACTGTTTATTTGTTGGTGACTGCTCTTCTGAAATGGAACGTCTTGAGATCACAGTTGGAACAAACAATTTAGTGGAATGAATGGTCTAGAAGGTAAACTGGACTCAAATAGCATCTGAATATAACATGAAAAGAAGTAGAACGTTGATGTGTTTTTTTTGTTTTTTTTTTAATTTTCTTTCCCAGTAGCTCAACTTTGTCTCCTCTTTTTCACAGTTCTGACTGAATTTGAACGAACATTTTTTAATGTTGCATATTACTAGCAGTTGGTTTCATAAGTGCCATTGCTATGCTGTATACAAGCCTAACTTGGTTTTATGGCCTGGCAAGAGAGGAAGTTGTAAAATGAATGTGTGAATGTGGCATGGTTTCATTCAAACATTTTTTTCTCAACCTGAAAAGCAGTCCTGTGTAAGTGCCATGTATAGAACATGAATTCCCAAGTGAGCTTCCTTAAAATGTGTAAGTTTCTTAAACTTTTTCTGGTCTCCTGTTCATCCCTTAGATTGAACTTCAAGATGTCCTTTGGAAGAGATATGGAGCTGGAGCATTTTGATGAGCGTGATAAAGCGCAGCGATATGGCAGGGGGTCCCGGGTAAATGGTTTGCCCAGCCCTACTCACAGTGCCCACTGCAGCTTTTACCGAACCCGCACTCTACAGACCCTGAGTTCAGAGAAAAAAGCTAAGAAAGTTCGTTTCTATCGTAATGGAGACCGGTATTTCAAAGGGATTGTATATGCCATCTCCCCTGACCGGTTTAGGTCCTTTGAAGCTCTCCTGGCTGATCTGACCCGAACTCTGTCTGACAATGTGAATCTGCCCCAGGGAGTGAGAACAATCTACACGATTGATGGCTCCAAGAAGATTTCCTCTTTGGACCAGCTAGTAGAAGGTCAGCAGTAAGATTTGGAGGCATAAAGTTATGTTTGAGTTGGTGTTTATTTGTCTAATCTGTTAAGATTTCTGTAAATAGGTAACGGTATAGTTGTTTTTATTGATAAAGAAAAGATCTTCAGTGGTATAATTAGAATTGTGAATATCTTAAAGTGTGCCATGAAATATTATCGCCTTGCTTCTTATTTCCCTCTTGTTGAAAGTGTTTGACCTTTCCTTTTCTGTTAATCTAGTGCTGACAGTCCTAGATCCCAAAGATCACATCTGTTGCTTCTCTTGAACACGCATATTTAAAAATGCCAGTGCTGATGAAAGTTTAGTCAGTTAAGCCTGATGAAACTTACATGAAATTCTTCTGATGGATTTTAACCATTTTTTTTTTAAAGTCTGTGTGTACCTAGTGAAAAGCTCCAAGTCTTCCATACAAGTAAATATGCCTTAAGTAAAACACCCTTCTCTCATTGAGTAGCATAAATATAGGCAACCTGTTGTAATTTTGCAGCCATGGGGTAGACTGTAAACTTTTCTCCCCTGTAGCATGTCCCTTTTCCTCTTCCCCAGTCCATCGGCACCCTTACCTTGCATGTACCTGCAGTATGAAGCATTACTAGTGATTTGGTCAGAACTAACTGGTCCTGGTCACTGTCAAACATCAAAGACTCCTGTTGCCAATTTGCCCATTGACACTGAAATTTTCCCTCCTTCACAAATAGTTTTGTTGGCAAAAGAAACTGTCAGTATTAATCAATTTGAATAGTAAGCCCGAGGCTATTAATAATACTTACTGTATTAATAAATACAAGTTTTAAAAGTTCCTATAGTAGCTTTTCCAACAGAAAGTGCCTATGGCTTTCAGTGGGTTTCTTTTTGTGTGTGTGGGCAGTAGCTCCTTGTACAAAACACCAGACTATGTATGAGGTCTGAAAGCATTAACTAGCATATGGCCATAACCAGGGTTGTTTTTCATCTGTAAAATTCAAATGCAGGTGCTTGACTGTGTTCAAATAAAATAAAGGTGGAACAATGTTTTCGTTGTTGTATTGTGGGCAAACCTGCAAAGCCACTGTTTAGCCTATTTACAGTTGTAACAGAGATTGTAATTTCTTCATGATTTTAATTTTTAGCAGTGGGTGAGAGAATTTGCAGTATCAGGATGTGATGAGAGAATTGGAAGGTAGCTAATGTGGGGAGAGAAGAAAAAAAGGTTAATGATGAATAAAATTCCTGAAGGAGGAGTGCATCTTTGCATAGCAGGTATTCAGCCACTGTTGAGTTGTCTCCTTTAGGTGTCACAGTAGAGGAAAGCTTTGTAAGCAGTTTTATGAAGAGGATATATTTGATAATCCCCCTTGCATAAAAAGGAGCATAGGAGTCAACATGAAGATGCTCAGAAAGAAAAGTTAAGTGGTAGGATTATGCATGTAAGTAAAGGTTTTTGGAGTTAGGACAATAGGTTTAGTGAAATTAAGAGGAAACTGGTCTAAGATCAATGTTATGAATTCCAGGGCAAAGTTAGAACTACATTTGTCAGGACAGTATTTAATTGGTGCAGAAAATCAATTTCTGTGAGGAAAGACCAATATTAATCAACATCTATTTAAAACCAGTATTTGTACATTTTATTTTTTCATTTGATTGGTGTACTCATCAAGAAGTAAGTATCATTGATGCTAATGTTGCATCAATGCAGTGTCTTTTGCTGCCAATGCACAAATAAATTCAGCAACCTGTAAGACTGGTTTATTTTGTCATCCTAGAAAAGAATAACACCAGTTATAAATCAATCAGTCAAAATGAATGACAGTACAAGCACATGTATATTTTAAGTAAGGGCTTTGGGATTTCTTTTATCTCTGTGGAACTTTATTCCTTACTTTTTCAATGAACACATCTCCCTTCCTGTGTATAGTTGGACAGTCTTATTTTCTTGTGCCAGTAACATGGTGGGGTTTGCAGAAGTCAGTCTTTGAGTGCAAGTAGAGATCTACATCCTTCTTCCACCTGAAAGGGCGCTTCTGTCTATTTGTATAAAGGAGATGGGTTATTGTTTCTGTCATAGAGCTTCACTGTGCAGTACAGGTTCATATATTATTAGCTCAGTGATGTTTTTTACATAATCCCTTTTCACTCTTTACTGTACAAATTTATCAGAGTTTGGCTAGTCTGCTACTGCATTAATTAGCTTGAAGCTGTGCTTTGTGTTTAAATAGCTGGAAAATCACTTGATTTTTGCCTCTTGCCAAATGACATTTGTGCTCAAACTACTGAAATACTAAGTATTACTTTCTATTCCCTTACTGTATGAATCCATTTAATGAGACTGCTATGATTTTAGATGATTTTTTTTTTTTTTTATTTTGGAGATGGGGAGGGTATACTGATTTTAGTGATTGTGTTGTAAGGTAAATGTGTAAGGTCTTGATTTGGGGTTTTTTTGCCTTTATGTCTGTGAAGAAATTCCTGTACTCTTACCTTTCCATATGGTCATGGAGACAGAGAAGCAGCTAGCTCCTGGGGGAAACAAGACAGTAGCCACTGTCTTTCATCTTAGAGCTTAATACATAGAGCTGCATGAAAGATAGTCCCAAAGGAAAAAGATTGTAAAGGAACTGTTTTGCTTCAGTAATATTTAGTTCTGTCCTGCACAGAATTCAGAGCTGGCATGGTCGTATGCTGATGTTGTAGGTTATTTTGAGGTGCAGGGACACATCTTCCCTTTATTTGAAACTGATGACTTCCCTAGGTTGGTTTGTTTGGTTTTTTTTAAGACTTGGTATATGTGAGATTTGTTGGAATTTAGTAACAAGGGGTGTGTACTGTTGCAAATTTTCACATGCCCTGTAACTTCTTCTCTATCTTAGATGAAGGAAAAAATTAAATGGATTCATGTTGCATTCTTTTTTGTCAGACCTCATGTTCAGGACCTTCTTACCTTCAAGGAATTGTTTCCAAATGTGATGACTTTATTCCCTAGATATGCCATGCAATCAAAGCATGTAGAATCAATAAAGATCAAGTTGCTCTTAAGGCTAAATCGTCTAGCTGTAAACAAAGTCTAAGGAAAAAAACAAAATGCCTTTTGCTTTTCCTAAAGTATATCATCTTTAAAGCTAAAGGCAAAGACTCATGGGTCTTAACCAAAAATTACCACTGAACAGTATATCAAGAAAAGTAATAGATTATTATGAGCAGCATTACTTTGAAACAAAGAGTATTATTTACTGTTTTTACTCCTGGGGTCCTGCTATTTGGAACAAAGACCACAGAGTCAATCCATAGCTAGAACTGCATCCCTTTCCCATTAATTTTTACTATAATATTATCTCAGAGTCTTGGGTATGAACCAGAAAATCATTTCAGGTTTCCACAATACCTACCGCAAAAGATGAACCCTGCAGCAGAGAATTGGCAGTCAAAGACAAACCAAAAACCCCAAACCACAAGGGTGAGAGAGTACTGAGAAACAATATTGTCACATGTCAGTATTGGGTGCACTGCCAATCTATTGTAAAGACTTGTATGTGTGTGTGTGCACATTTTGTGTAGGCATAATGGCAAAAATAGTTTTCAGGAATAATCTGAAGAATAAAAATGAATGTGTCTCAGGGATTATTTTGGAGCTGCAGTCCTCATTGAAGGAGCAGTTTGAAAGAGCAGAGATCTACCAGATTTAGAATCTGGTAATGGCTCTAACTAGCTGATAACTCCTGGGAGAGATGAACCTCCCTGCAGTGGCAGAGGAGATGATGGGTCAATTGAGGTCTGCAGGAAGGCTCTTGCGAGCCGGAGGTAAGCAGTTGTGTTTGGTGCAGCAGAGAAGCTGCCTGACAGAGGAGGGTGATTCAAAAGGCAGTGTCTCCTTGCCAAAGTGCTGGGCAGACTGTGACAAAGTTCCTGACTCTTTCTGTATGTGTGTCTTGCTACTCCCACTGTCACCTCATTCCTCTTAACTCAGCTTTTCCCTCTCCTGCCTGCTACTACTGCTGTCGCCTTTACTCTGTTGACCTCTCCAGTGGTGCTGGTGAGAAGCCCAGCCAGCTCAAACTGTAGGAATTGATTGACGTGGTCTCTGATGCACATTAGAGCTAATGCTCTTTCTTCTAAGTCATGTCTACCTCAGCAGCTGGGAATTGGTGGCCTGGAAAGATTCATATGCATATGTAATATGCTACCAAATAATAACAGTAAAGTATCTGTTTAAATGTTTGTAGAGCTGGATCTGTGTGGACATTTGCTTATAGGATTGAATCTACACTGGATATTTACCATGGACTTGATCCAGGGCTATCAAAGTTAGTGAAACTTGGACTGGATCCTGTGGCAGAAATGCCTACAATCCTTATTTTGTTTGATAAACAAACCACTGAATAATCCTGTTGCATGAAATGGTAGAGGGTTGTTCTGGCACTGGTTTTTTGGTTATTTTGTTTCATGAATTTGAGAAGATTCATCCATTCAATTCATCCATCTATACTGTGTCTTCCTTAATGGCTTGGAAGGTTCCATGATTGCTTTCTCTAGGTACTTTCCGGTTATTTTTTTTAAGCATGGACAATGCCTGTCTTGCTTGTAGAAAGACTACAGAAATTTGGTGGGGTAGAGAGGGAGGAAGTATGTCTTAATTTTTTCATTTGGCTTTTGATGAGGAAAACAAAAAAGTTTTAGTCTACGCTGAGCAGAAAGAATGATGTGCGAAAGAAGTCCTTTAAAAGGTTTGAGATCTGTTTTAAACCAGTGGTTTCTGGTGCTTCTGATTGCTAGGTGAACATGGTAGGTCAGATTTATTTCCTGTAGCTCCTTCTCTTTTGCACTGTTGCATTTTTTTCAGGCACTGCAGGAAGACAAGGCAACAGTAATGTAGTTTAAATAGGTTATTGCTCTATTAACTAACACATTTGGGAGCTATCAGGTAGTAACTTATTTGGTTCAGGTCATATTCCTTTTGCAATTTCCCCTGCATAGTGAGGGATAGTCAGAATTCTTTGTCCTTTCCCCTGAGAGGTTGCTCTTCTGCCTTTTGTATGTACAAAACCAAATGGTGGAAGTGAAGCAAAGCGGGTGTACCTGTTGCATGGGATACTGGGGGTATCAGTCCCTTTCCTTCTCTCTGAATTTGTTTCCTGCCTTATCCACTGGGAAAGTGGACCACAATGAATGTTGCACTGAACATCTTCACCACCAAAGTGTGCAAGCACCATGGTTCTTCTACCTCAGGTGGGCTTGTAGATTAACTTTCCTTTTCTAGTATGTACTCTGCTCCAAGGAACCAACACTATTTTCAATAAATTGGCTGTTCTCCTGCCTCTACAAAGAGGGGTTGGTAGTTCGCTCTGCATCATTCAAGCAGGTTCTGTGTTCCTTCTCCAGGATGTTCACCTAATATCAGCTGGCTTCTTTATAAAGCCATTTTAGGCGAAGTCGACTTTAGCACAGAAAAGCAATGCCAAACATCCCTTTTAAGAGATAGCACCTTGATCATTCTTGTAGTGCGAATATCAGCAAGCTGAAGGAAACAAACAAATTGCTAATACCGATAGGCCAAAAAAGGGATCAACTCTTGGGTCAGGAAAGCTCCAGTACTTACAGACAGCAATTCAGTGTCTCCTTAGCAGCCACCTTGTACAGAGATACTGTTTTCCTAAATTATATTTTTAATACATGAAGCACATCATGAAATTCATGTGCACGTTGTGACCTCTAAGAACTATCCTCCAGTGCTGCATGGCCCTAATGGTTCAGCTGCATTGAATTTTGACAGGTGTTTAACTACAGGTAGTAGGGTTTTGTTTGTGTCTTTTTGGTTTTTTTTTTATTTTTTAAGTATTAACTGTGTTTCGGGATCTGTCCTCCATGATTAGCTTTCTGATTAGCTTCTCAATGGTGAGATAAATTTTAATGGTTCCACATGGAATTTCCTGAAGTGTTGAGCACTTGTACAAATTAAATTGTGGGATTCCTGGTTCAAAACTGGCAAACAAGTATTGTGTGTAGTTTTTGTTTTTTGGTTTTTTTTTGTTTGTTTTTTTGTTTTTGTTTTTGTTTTTTTTTAAGGGTTAAAGTGATGTGTTTCATTTACACTGTTGCTATGAAGAAGTAGGGGCTGTCAGGAAGGGGATACTTTATAAGATTTACTAATGGATTTTTTTTTCATAGATGTCAGATATCCCAAAACAGCTGGGTGTCCCCCTTTTCTTTTTCTAATGGCTATTGGTACTGTAATCAAGTGTCAAAATTTCATTAGTGACAACTGACCGCCCTGTGAAAAGCTTGCTCTCCTCTCTTGAGGAACTGCAATCAAATAGACACTTCAAAGGGGCTGTCTTTTCTATGCTTTTGTTTAATCCAGTACAGATTTTGTTTAATCCAGCATTTTGTTTAATCCAGCATAGTCCAAGGATTCCTTATTCAGCATGTGTTATGTTATATATCTAGTGTTTGAAGATTGTTACCTTCTTTCCCCAGCTGCCAGTTAGTCAAAGCTGGTATTTGCTCAGGCTTGCCTCAGAATAAGAGCTGATGGTGCTCAGTGGGATTACCTCTGGATGTATTTTCCTGGTGCTTTGGAGCTGGGAACACCAATTTGCTGCTGGTATTGCCTGTCCGCAGATTGCACAGTTTCTTTCTCTCCTCAGGTACAATCATGGGGGTGAAGCTGTTTTAAAAATAAAAAAATTTTTGTCATCACCTGATAGTTATGAAGCAGCAATAGCTGAGGTGGAAGGTGGATTTATTGGACTAGTAAATCATGCCCCTTGTGAAATGTCTTTGCAGTCTTTTCTCCTGAAGGTAACTATGAAAAAGAAGAGAGGATGAAAATCTAGGTGAAGGATTTTTGTCCTTTTCTTTGAGATTTCATTTGCATACAGACACCATGGCTCTAAAGGATTAGGCTAGATACTAAAATTTCTGGGTGCTGTCAGGGTGGGTTCCATGTTCAGAAAACTGATAACTCGTGGTTCATTACTGTGGTTAAGCCTTTCTGTTCTGAAGTTACCATATATATGTCTGTATCCCTCTCAAATATATACAGTGGATAACAGGAAGAATTTACCTTTGTTTCTTGTAAGGTTGATGTAAGTGTTTCATCTTAGATTCTTTTCTTGATGATTTAGATGTTACTAGAATGCACAGATAAACTTGAGTTTTCATGATGACTAGTAAGCATTGCAATGTCTTCATCTCGCACTTGGTATTTTGTTCAGCTTTTAAAGAATGCTTTAAAAAAAGAAGAAAACAAAAGTAGTTTTATGTTCTTGCTTGATCACACTCCATTACATTTATCTTTGGTGCTGAGTGGTCCATTTTCACATGTAGCGCTGACTTCTTTGTCTTTTGGTGTTCTTCCACTTCCTTTCTGATAATCTCAGAGTGTGTTACTGTCTGATGTTTGGAGCATCATGCCAATAGACTTGAACCTCTGTTGCATCTGGGGCCTCATGTCTCACATCATCCCCTCTATTTCTAACTGTGGTAACTGTGTACCTCCCAGCATTCCTTGTATGCTGTCTTGTCTGTGGGGCAAACCTTAACGTTTGTGTCCAGAAGTAAAATTTAAATACTTATTTTTCTTTTAAGAACTGAACTGTAAGTCCTCTTTCCTTGGGGTAGGTATCATTAGGAAAACCTTTGGTTCTTACGTGTTTTTTGGCATAGGAGGTACATCACTGGCTTTTGTTCTGGTTTTGTTTTAATACCTTGGCTAAACTGCTGAAATGAAGGTCTCTGTGCTGATAGCATACACTGAACTTCTGAACCCAGAAGAATTAAAACATCTCAGATATCTTTGTGATATTTTTCAGGATAAGATTTTTGCATTTTTTGTAATGGAGTTTAACTGTAGGCTGCCAGAAGGTGCGGTCTTGCTGGATCTAGTATTGTTTCCTTTGGTGGTTTTGTTTTTCTATTTTTCCCCAGCTGAAGGGTGAACTGAATCAGCTGATTATTGCAAAATTAGTATTGTCTTTGTTACATTCAGTCAGATCACCAAGTTGATCTAACTCACTCAGTGCAACTGGCAGCACTATCACTCAGTCAAGCTCAAGGGAGAGGCTGGGAGCATCTAAGCGTGTTCCCTTTTCACAGCAGCCTGCAGTTGTACTTCATTGAGGGGTTAATCAAGTGGGATATGCTGGTATTTGTATCTTCTAGGTCCCCCAAAATCGTATGGGTGTGGTATTTGCAGAAATATTGTAGATAATGTTCCACTGGAAATCTTAGCTGCAATCCATTTTTTTACTTTAAAGTATGGTAAATTTGTTGTGAGTAGTGTTCTGTAATTATTCCTCTTTACCTTCCTTTTGCCCCTTTTTATATGTTGAGTCAGTAGAATAATAGTGAGATTTCCTTCCTTTACATATCCTGCACTTATGCTACCTAAAGCTTTAAATAATCAAATGTCAACAACTCTCCTATGACACTTTCATCCACCTTTTATGGAAAGTTATTTGTAACCTGTGGTTTTTGATAATATTTCATATTATTTCCCATGAAGTGTTTGGGGCCTGCTGTTTTGTTAGGATCGGGCAACTTAAGCATGAAGGCTGGGGGACTACTGTGATAATGTGCTGGGGCTGGGCAGCTGATTAGATACGAACACTAGTTACTGACAGGAGTAATCCCTGCTGCAGATGGAGTTTTCTGAAAAGAAAACTGCTGCTTTTAAGGATTTTGTAACGGCATTTTCTGAATGTTTAGCTGATGAGTGATGTTTAAAAGATCCTTTACAGTCTATAGCATCTGGGAAGGGAAGAGATCAATACTTTATGTAGATCAAGAATGATAAGAATAAAGTTTAATAATTTGAGAAGGATTTGATTTGATATTTTCCTGTTGTGTTGGTTTATTTTTTTTTTGTTGTGTCCCCTTCCAATCTGACTTGCTGGTCTGGCACTTTTGTTTCTGCAGGGGAAAGCTATGTATGTGGTTCCATAGAACCCTTCAAGAAACTGGAGTATACGAAGAATGTAAACCCAAACTGGTCAGTGAATGTTAAGACAACTTCTACTTCTCGTTCAGTGCCGTCTCTTGCCACTGCTAAAGGAGGTACTCCAGATGCAAAAGAAAATAAGGATTTCATTAGGCCTAAACTAGTCACTATCATCAGGAGTGGAGTGAAGCCACGAAAAGCAGTCCGGATTCTGCTCAACAAGAAGACAGCACATTCATTTGAACAGGTTCTTACTGATATAACTGATGCCATCAAGCTGGATTCAGGGGTGGTTAAACGCTTATACACACTAGATGGAAAACAGGTAAGAATTTTCATGGTGATCATTCTCAGCATGAAGAAAATACAATTTTCCAAATGGAAAAGAATAGTACATTAGTAAAAAAAATCACATTTTTCTAGAACATAGAATTAGGCCTTTCACTGCCTATCCTGTGCTTAAGATCTGTGAACAGGAGCATATCATGAGGCATTACTTAGCCTCAGTAATGGTCTTGCCATTTATGATAAATAATGGCTCTAAATCTGTCAGCTGAAAGTGTGATGTGGTTTTGGCTCTGCATGTCGGAAATGTAGGATGTCATTTTAAAGAAGCTCATTCTGTTAACTTGTTTCAGATTTTTCTTGCAGCAGTTCTATGAGTCATTGTACTTGCCTTTCCATAAACTGTAAGAACATACAATGAAGATGTACTTCACCATGATAAATGCAGGCCTACTGCTGTCCAGAGTGACCAAATGATGAATTTTACTGCAGCTAGAATGGACTATGAAGAAGGTGGAAGCTTAGAAAATGAGTGAGCTTTTTCCGTTTTGCAGGAAAACAGGTAGGGTCATGTATGGTGCCCACATTTATTGAGGAGTCTGTTGTAGGTTACATGTTATTTCTCCTTGACACCTTCAAGCATTGTCTCTTTTTGCTGATTTATTAAGCTCTGGTGGGGTGAGATTTTTGAGAGGCTTCTTATTGAACTTGAGGATGGAGGGACAGGAAAACATACTACAGAGTAATCCTACTTCTTGTCTTTCACTTTATTTGTAATTTACCTACAGACATATATTAATTATAGCAAAACTGGAGAAGCTTTTAACCTGGTGAAGGGCAAGACTAATTTCAGCATGACCTGAATTGGTTTTGGAGCAATGGTGACTCTAGAGTAATAAGGCAGATATTTGCATTTACACATGTAACTTATTAAACTGAGGAAATGATAGAGGTATAAAATGTGGGTGGAAAGATGAGCGACAAGTCTCCCTCAGAAGCTAGAAGTTGCTAATGACCAAGATATTTCTGCTGTAATATGGCTGTTTTATAGATTCTGTCTCAAGGATTCACAAATACACAGGTAACAGTGTAGCTGTCAGAAAATGCTGCAAAATATCCATGGTGCAGGTCAGTACTTGGCTAGATCCAGTGGTGATCCTAACACATCTGCTGTTATGGTGGTTAATATGCAGACATAGCTCTGGAAACAGTTACAGCAGTACCCGTTGATCTCAGAGAGGGCTGGTTAATGGACAAGCTGCTTATTCAGAGCACTGGTTCAAACTGGGGCCAAGTCTGGCTTGACCAGAACTCCCTTCCATCTGCTGTTTTGTATCGGTAACCTCTGATGCCAGTTACAGGCAGTAGTTCGGTTCTTGATGACTGCATACATGCCTGTTATGATTCCATTACTCTGGCTTTCTTGGGAACTTTGACCTAGAGCAGAAATGTGGATGGGAAGTTCTGCAGCAAAAGTGTGTGTCTGGGGGAACTCTTAACTCCTATCCTTCTTACCTTGCCTCATGCTCCATGGTGCACTAAGGCTAGTAACTTTGAGGAAGGAGTTGGGATTTTAAAGCTGATCAGTGGTGGCCTTGCTGTGACCTTGACAGAGTACCTTGTGTGACTATTCTGGTTCTGTAAACCCTCTCAATAAAATAGGATTCATCTCTGTTTTGTGTTGTATATGTAAATAAACTTGTGGTTTAGTTATGAAGAAGTGCAGCCTGGAAGGATGCCAATGTGGCCTCCTGTCTCCTGGATAATATGCTCACTTTTTTTTTTAACATTCCAACTCCCCTTTAATGGTTGTGCTTAAAATGAAAAAAATACCTTTACACCTGTTTTGGAGCTCCAATTGCTGCAAGTAAGTAGTAATATCCTGCTACCAGGGGAAAGCAGAAGCCAGTTTTTCTTGGTCCAGATGTTGTCAAAGTTCAGTTGAATCCTTTGTCAGTTGATGGGATTTGAGATGAGTTTAAATTAGTGGTGTACTGGGACACTTGTTACCTACCTAGCCTGAAACTGTTGTGCCAAAAGGCTCTTGCAGGCGACTGGTGTCTCCACACTCCTTTGCTTTTTAGCTTGTTGAGATTGCATAGCTCGCTGTGTAACCTACTGGTAAGGGGAGGCTTTGGAGGAAGGTGTCCGTTTGTCCTGACAGTGTGAGGGAGACCTTGCTCACTGCACATACAAAGCAGCTTTGCTGGCAGAATGGGAAATGAATGATCCTGTGCTCAGCAGGAGCAGCCTGTTTCTCACCCCTGTGTGGGAAAATCATTGATTTCCTGTGCTGCTGGGCAATTGCTGTTCCATTTTTCTCTGCCAAAAGCCTGATCTCCCAGATGGTGTTGTGCACCCAGTGATGGATTTCTTTATTGCTTAACTCAAGCTGTGAATGATTACTGGGAGGAAATCTATGGTAAATCCAAAATTTTGCCAGTATTGATAGTTGGGAACTTCTACTGTGACTCCTGCTGGAGCTTCTAAGGTTCTGGAAAAGCCTGTGTTCAGTGGCTAAATCTAACAAATATTGTGATTAAATCTTTCATCATTAACTTAAAAAGCAATAAAGTCTTACAGCTCCTATCCAAGAAAAGTAATTTACTGTACGGATAAGAGAATAAAGCTCTCCTAGGATTATTATTTGGAAATGTAAGTTGGAGAAAGAATAATCTGTACAGTCATCTCTTGTGAGTTATTTTATGAGGCAAACACTGGAACTGCCTATCCATGCCAAAAATTGACACGAATCCTGTGTTTCTTAGTGCTGGTGGGCAGTGAGGTATGCATACTGTTGTTGGGTACTATCATTTGATGCCTCAGGCTAATAAAGAGAAAGTAGGAGGAGTCAGAATCTTAAATGGACATCCAAGTTAGGTGATTGTCCCATACTGATGCTGTGCATTGAGAAACTGAGCTTAAACGCTCTCCCTCTAACAGCCTGGTCAGATGTGATGTTTTGATGTGTGTCTCTAAAAGATATTAATAAATATTATGCTCAGTTAAGAGGAATTTAAATGATATTTGATGAGAACGTAAGGAGCTTGTCTTGTTGACAGAGGTAGTGCTTGGATAATCAGTACCTGAGAAAAGTTATGATTGCTAGGAAGAAAGCTCTTCTGTAGCATCCCCTTGCTTTCCCCATCTCCCAAATTCTTAGTTTTGGAAAATTCACTAATTTTTGGTGCACAGGATGCTTTGTGGGTGTTCCGAAGATCTCCAAGGGACCTTGATTAAGTAGGTGTGCTTTTAGTAGTTATTTAAATTGCTTAATGCTGAAATAGCAGGAGAAAGGAAAAAAAAAAGACCCCAAACAAAGAACATCAAACCCAAATAAAATAAACCCACTAAAACCCCCAGTAAAACAAATCCCAAACTTAACCTGTCTTACCTCATTGTGTCAGTGGCAGTTCAGGGACTGAAACGATGTTTTTCAGTACTGGATTTCATACATTTAATTTAATTTTGGTATAATGTGTGTCTTCTTCTTAGAAACAATGACATGGTTTATTTGCATTTACTCATAAGTCATCAGAATCTATATTTTGACTTCAAGGTTTCTGAAAATTTAAAGTATAATTTTGATTTGCACTAAAAGGGCCACAATATACAGCTATTGCCTGACCATATAGCACGTCAGTGGCCCACATTAAGTAAACTCTTGCAGTTCAGTTATCATTGATTCCTCAAAGCCAGGTAGGTTTTGTACCTATACTGTAGGTACATTTTTATGGATATATATGTTTGTTTTTTTTTTCCCTACTGATACAAGCAACTAATGCTGTTTGTATGCTAGAGGAAGAGAGAATCACTTTCACCTAAGATACTATGGGTTTGAAGAAGATGGTGGGACTCAGAAGTGTTGAAGCTTTATGAGCTCAGGTCAAAATAAAAACTTTTCCAGGTCTTGAACTGTTTTCCTTGCAAACTTTGCTGTGTAAGGAAAACAAAAATGGAAAGAGTACGTTTAATGGCTGCTTGTAGGAGCACCAATCATGAGTGCATGCTCTTACTGTATTACTCATTTTCTTTCTTTCTTTTTTTTTTTCAATTTTTTTTAAGTGCATGAGAAGATATTTTTAGCGTTGACCCTTCCTGTTATCATGTACTTGTGCTTAGATGGAACATTGTCTCATAGCTAAAATATGTCCGGCTTTACTGTAGCTGCACCTTTGGAGTTTGTTTTCTATCCTTCCCTTAATAGAAGGTGTCATTTTTTAGTTTCACATTCATTAAAATATGGTTTTGTAAAAGGCACTGTGTGCCTTACATCAAGGCTACAAGCTGTCTGTGAAGATAGAGACTGGTTGCTGTGTTGCAAGCAAGCTCAGTTCTCTGGTTTCTAGTTACTTGGTGTACTTACAGAACATCACCAGAGACTAAAATGGGAGAAAAATGACAAAGATCACACTTTACAGCAAAATTGTGAAACAGTGCCATTTTTAGGGGTGTTATGATGTGTATATTTGCAGAAGGTATTTACCATTTGCATGTTTAGACAGACACTAAAGTTTGGACAAAAGTGGTTTGTTACCTTGTAAGTCCTCCATTTGCTTTTGGCAGAGCAAACATCTGGTTTATATGAGACCTGCTTATTTGAACAGGTGGCTTGTTTAGCTTAACAAGATGCAATCATGCAAATTATTTTTCAGTTTACGTGTTAACCTGTTGGTTTGACTCCAGACAGATTAAGTGGCCAGGGGCAGAGATATCAGTATCTTATTATTTTTTTCATAAATATGTTATTGCAAATCAAATTATGTTTACAAATCTATTAAAAAATTGTGGCTGCCAGGAAAGGGAACATCACAGTGCTGGGAAGCTTGAAGCTTCATAGAGTGTAATGTGTTGTTGGTTTTTATTGGAACCCCACTCTAAAGGGGATATCTTATGATGCAGACAAACTCCCTTTCTTGTGGACTCCTCTCTCTGAAGGCACCTGGTATCTTTGTTTCTGGTAAAGAATTAATACCACAGTTTTGAGAAAGTACTTCCTCAAGTACGAGAAAGCAACTCCACCTACACCTAAACTGAGCATGTGCTTTTAAAATTGTTTTGTTTTTAACAAGTGGAAAACATCTGATAATAGTATCTGTATATTACAATAAATTCTTGGCCAAATATACCTTTATGTAGGATGGATTAAAGATCACAAATGTCTTTCTCTAGACCTGGATTGTCCTTGGTACAGAAAAGCCTACGTAAAGTAAGGTAGGTACCATTTGTGAAAAGACATTCTCTGCTTAGCGCTTGTGTAGCTTATGTTATACAACGGTCTAGACAAAAGGAATATTAAACACAATAAAATTTATGTACAGCGACTCCTTTTCTGTGTGCTCTGTAATTTTGATCCACATCAGTGTTTGTAATCAGTTCCATTCTTACTGTAGAAGGTGCATTTAATTTTAAGGGTGATTGGTTGTGCATGTTCTTTTTATTTGTTCTTAAGTTGTAGTTACAATCCACTTGAGATGCATGCAACTTAACATTGTTCCCTGTTTGAAAAATGTGGACAATAAGTACTATTTTATCTTGTGTATGACCTTTCTTGAGTGCAGTGACTTTTAACTTCTCTCTGTTGAAGGCTTTGGAGCTCCCTGCCAGCCACAGGCATACAGGGATGCTGTTGTTTGACCAGGGGAACTGTGGTGAATTCTGTGAGAGATGTAAATGTTCAGATACTAACTGGGAGCAGACACTAAATAAAATGTCTTCTGCAGCTCATGCAAGCAGTTTAACAAGGAAGCAACAGCTAGGGAAACTTATGTGTATGTTTTTGAGGTGATATTTTAGTATTGCGCTACCAGCTGCAGACCTGATACCCTATGTGCTTACACTGTACAAGCTGTTTTTTTCCTGAAGTGCTTCTAATGTGTGAATGCTAGAAAATGCCTGTGCTGCTTAATTTTGGACAGGAAGCTTCAAGCCCTCTCTGGGAGATCCTGACAGACCACCATGTTATGTAGCTGTGAGAGACACTTTCCAAGAAGAAAGAGTGTCTCTCCAGCTTTTAATGCACCTCACTTTCCCTTCTTCCTGCCTGCAGTATATTTAATCAAAACCCTTTTCCTTTCTCTGGAAGATGTTATCATTTCTGGCTTTGGTGTTTTGAAAAAGTGGGTTCTTCTTTTATTTTATTTTTTTTTTTTTTTGTCCTTGAAAGGTGAAGATTTTTTTTCCCAATACAGGGGAAAAGGCCCCTTTTTGAAGACGAAAGACAAAACAAAAAATTCAGTGACTGCAAATTGCCTATCTCAGCAGGTGGTGATGGGCTCTGGGGGGGTGTCTTGGAATATTCTTACTATTCATATTGAGAGAAATGGATTTCCATTACAAATTAGACTGTACTTTAACAAGAAAATCATGATAATCTGGTTTGAAATCATTCAAAAGAGTTTGCTGGCAATTGGTATTATCCTGGTGTTAGAAGAGAGCTGTGATAGGTCCTTGAATTCTTATGACTCTGGGTAGGCTGTTTTGATGTCATGGTATGACACTGACTAACAATTTTGATTGTTACTTAAAGTCCTCAGTAAAGGAGTGAACAGAAGCCCATTCCTAATTGAAAGCAGTGTGTTAATTTGTTTGTATAGGGTCAGTTCCTATTAAGCTTAGACTGACAACTCTGTTGCTCTGTCTCTAAAAGCTGTCTCACAATAGGAGTTTCCAGGGTTGCTAACTGACATCCCTTAGGAGCAGTAGTCTGACTTTGAAAATTGCTAATGATAGCCCAATTTTGTTCCTTGTTTTTCTAATTAAGCTTTTATGAACTCAGTTTCTTTTCTGAAACTGCAGTCAACTGTGAAGCATCTTAACATATTTTAAATACTTTTCAGCTTCTTAAGCCGTACACTTTGCTATGTCTTACACTGAGTGGCATGAAACACAAATGTCTTTGGATATTCTTATTTGTTCCGGAATTGCCTCTCGTGGTTCTTTTTTTGTAGAAAGTGAGTCTAGGGCAATGACATACTTGCCAGGTGCTCATCAAGTTAATGAAGATGAATCCAGGTCTCTACCTCTAGAAGAATTTTCTTAAACGAACCCCGCTGTGTATAGAAGTTGGAGTTGCAATTCTGTTTCCTTACTCTGTGTGTTTGAGGATTTCTGCTGTGAATTTCACTAGAAGTGGGACTGAGACTTCCAGGATATCCAGGGACAACAATATTAGATACTATTAAATCAGCACTGTACAATGTATTCTGCCTTTTGCTCCTCCATTCCTCTGTAAGTTTGAAACTCATTTGTTCAAACCTGTAGGAAGTATTGACTTAATCTCTTCTGAATCTACATTCCCACTACTGTGTGCCTGTTAATGGGTGCAGAATGTCCAGACTCAATAAGATTTAGGAACTAATACAATTACCAGTAGGTTAAAATATTTCCGTTGTGCTGAATGAAGACAGTAATGCTCTGAAAACAGCTTAGATTTTTATAAACCAATTAAGCTCTCTTAAGACTGTTTTCCTGATGTCACCAGTTAATGATATGTGACAAGGTGTGTATCACAGTTTTTTTTTTTTTCTGAAATTTTAAGCAGCATCTGTTACAGTTTCCCCTAAAAAACTTTTGAAACAGGTCAGACCACCCGCTACAAGGCGTTTTTCTTGAGAAGGCTGCTGAGGAGAAAATCAAGTTTATTCCATAGGATTGAATTCTTGAAGTAATAGAAAATCAAAGAAGTCTTGGGAGTCTTGAAGGATGTGAGTATGGTACCTTATGCATAGATAAAACTGAGTGCAAATGGGTGTGAAATTATCAGAGCTGAGTGAGTTTGAGTTCAGAAAGCAAGACAAAAGACTGTAGAATACTCCCAGAGGAACCAGCAAAGCATTATAGGGCTTTGAATTCAGAGTTGGATGTTACTGAAAATAAAAACACCTGTTAAGTAGTTAAGGCTGATTGCTGCTCCCATATCAGTTGTTCTGGTGTATTTGGTTTTCCATTAAATGTTGGATCTCAGACACTTCTTTTAAATAAAACTCTGAGCTTTAATGGCTTAAAACTGAATAAGACATTGACTCATTGGGTGAATGGAGAGTGAAATTTGTTTCAACTGCTTTTTATTGTCTTTTTGGCTTGGTTTAAGCAATGATTTTCTCAAATCTGAGAGGCAGTAGGGGAAGATCTTGTGGAATAGCCACAGTAGAGTGTCTTTGATTAAAACTCGGGGAAGGCAAACGTTGCCTGAAAGGCACATGCTGACTCTTTAAACAGAGGAATGTTTGCTGTTTAAAATACCTCACCTGCCTTCCCTTGCAGCCAGGTTATGTGTCTGTTTTGCATTAATTTGAGTTGCAGACTGCAGCTGCTGCTATATAACATGCAACCAAAAGCTAAACCTTTGACACTTTCTTTATTCTAGTTGTCCCTGGAATATTCCACTGTCTCATGTTCCCTTTCTTGATTCCTGATATGGCTCTGAATCATTTTTCTGTTTCTGAAAGTTTTCTAGGAGACTCCTAAATTTTCTTTGAGTTTTTAACTATTGTTCTTGTGTATTTCAGTATTATCTCATTTTATTTGATGTCTAGTTTCAGCTCCTATTTATTTAAAATCTAGCAACTTCTGACAAATGGCACTTTCTGTGAAGGTGGCTGGCTGTGTGAAATGGTCTCCTGATCGCATCTAGATTCCACAGTACAGCTCTTTCCTTCTGTTTGCATAGGTTGTCTACTAACAATTGAGATTTCTTTAACCTTCTGCTGTTTCTCCATGTATGAAATCTGTGTTTGCATCTTACACACACACAAAATCTGAGTTAAAGCTAATGCAATATATGGAGTGTCTAAGTGGTATACTTACGTGCTCCTTAGAGAGGAAATAACTTTCAGAAGGAGGCAAGTGTAGCACGCATGTGTTGTGGGAAATGATCCTGGCACACTAGACACTGATAATGAGAAACCCTGTGTAAACTCATGCATGCTATGATTCTGTGTTAGTGCTTCAGAATAAAAAGGTTAAAAATATAGAAGCTCATGATCATGAAAATATCCATATATGACATTGCTGATTCTGATACAGAGTATTTTATTTTCTGCTCACATCTTGCAATAGCTGCATAGACGTGAATAGGGTCCGTGGTCCTGTGTGGGTATGATGGTGGCAGCAGAAGTTACACTTAAGCAGTTGGGTTTACGGTGAAAGCACCGGGAATATGAAAAAGAACTATATTATTTCCTGTTGTCTTAATAGTCCATATTGCTATATATGGACTATATGCTACTTCTTGCTACTTAAAGATACCTCCTCTTCTCCTGCACATTCAGTTTTCTATATATTTGTGAAGAGGAAGAAAAATTATAGGCCTTAAAGAAAAAAAAACAAAGGTTGGACATTTCAGTTTCTAAACCGGAACTCATCTCTTCTGGGGCAGATTGAGGAGCATTGCAAATACTCTGGAGAAATCTGTTTAAATAGAGTACGATCTTGAACTGGGAACATGGACTGCAATCAGTGTAAAATTTAATAAGGCAAATATGAAGCAGCTAATGTAGGAAAGAATAGTGAAGTAGCCTGTTAGAACTAGAGGGACAAAAACCAGATGAGAGCGCAGTAAGCGTTACGTGAAGGTTTTTAATGCAAGAAGTGTTGAACATCTCATTGCTGTGAGATGGTGGAAAATCATATGTACGTAGGAGAATGGAACATAGAAGTGTTTGTGTAGTTGGTTCAGATCTTTGCGAAAACAGTTCTTGTCATCTGCTTTTTACATCAGGGGTAGGCAAACTAGAATTTCTGTACCTTATGTAAAAACAATTGGACTAACATTAGCATTGATTGCTCTCAGAATGCTGAGCAAATGTTGAGAGACACAGTATCTGAAGGGATGTAACAGGAAGAACAGAGCTACTCTAACTGGCTGAGAACCAGGAACATTGATACATGAACTTTTCACTTTTTTGGTCAAATACAGCAACAAATAAACTAGTGATGAACATTCAGTATCTGTAGTGTGGACACGCCAAGCAACTAGGTAAAGTCTTTCTGAGACTTCATTTCTATAACATAAGATTGAAAGGAAGTAAAACCTTTTATAGTCATGTGTAAGTATTTCAGTAGTTAATAAAATGTCAGGCATTTCTCAGTTACAGTATTTGTCAAAATGAATATATTTATCCAGTGACTTTTTGACAAAAAGCTGTTCAGTTGCATACTTTTTAATTAAAAAAAAAAAATTAAAGCATGAGCAAAAAATAATGCTGTGAAGCTAAAATTAATTTTAAAATACTTGCTAAATTTTAAGTGTGGGACTAAATGAGCAAATGGGTAAAGATGTATAAGAGTCATCACTGATGAATAGTATTTGTAGAAATAACATTACCTTGAAAAATGCTTTCAACCAAAATGATATTGCAGCTTATTTAAATCTCATTTAAGAGGCAGTATTTAAATGTGGCGTCCTGGTATGTAGCTTGCTGTGTTTCATACTTCGGTTGTTTCTGTGGGGAGGGAGGTGATAAGAATGAAAGGATGAGACTTTCCCTTTTCTGGCAAGTCTTCAATGACACTGTAGGAGGAGTAGCTTTTAAATGTGGCATGCCTGTAAAAAATGAACCCTTCTATCTGCAGATGGGGGAGGGCTGTCCTAGAAAAGCAAATTAAGCTCTGGTTTCTCTTCTGCTGAGTGCAAGTCATCATTCACAGCATACAGCAGGAACTGTTCTCTTAAATGTTATGGGAAGGGGGGGGGGGGGGGGGGGGGGAGGAATGAACAACTGAATGTCAAATTGTACCTCTGCAAGAAAAGGAAAGCTTTAACAGTGCTTCTTCTCTTATAGGTAAATAATCAGAAGGATCAGTGAAATAACAGGTGGGTGCTCTCAAAAAAAGGCCTATATTTTGGCTGTGCTGATTGAAACTCTTCACCACCACCTCCAGTTCCTTCCTCCTCCCTTGCCTTCAGTTTCATGCATGGCATTTTGTCCTGCTGTAGCACTGAAACGTTGTGATGTTATGCAGTCATCAAGCTTACTTTTTTTTTTAAATTTTTTTTTTTTTTTTATAGCAGCCTGTCATGACTTAACATCATTCTGAAATGACAGGCAGCCTTACAGCTCCAAGTTATCTCCTCCAGAAGAACCTAGATAGAGTGTGTGGGAAATTACTGTATGCCAAAACAATGGTAGTATGTCTATGCAGTGTTTCTGTTCTTTGGGAACAAAGCCTACCTGAAAACATGCACCAGTTTACCTTAGATTTTATTCTGTATTAATTTAGAGTAGTCCCTGGAACTGAGTCTTTAAACTTGGCAGGAAACCCACCAGATTAGAAAAGGTGACAATCCATTTTCAGCTTGTCAAGTAGAGCTGGAACAGTCTTCTGTGGTGCAGTGGGTGTGTGCTGTGTTGGAAAGAACAAAGACACTACTTCTTCCTGCAATCCTAATCAAGGGTAGGCAGAAGATGCTGGATAACTGTTAAATGGGGGGGGCTTATGAAAAATAAAACTGAGATATTTTTCCTTTAATAAGGAAATTGGTTTTTAAATTAGTACTTAATCACTTAGAGATATAGAGGAGAGGCTGGTTATTTAACAGTAGACATGAAGATGAGTATGTGACTGGATAATCTTGCTTCTGTGAGGAAAGATACAGACAGAAGTTGAGAGGACAATATAAAGTTGTGATGGATGATGCTAGTGGACTGGAACAGTGGGGCTAAACACAGCACAGAAGGAACAGCAAGGAGAGAATAATTTGTAGAAAGCAGTATACTGCTACTGAAGAGACTTGAAAAGTTTTACCCCACTTTACACAGGAGCCTGTGTTACATATAGGTCAGGATTTAAAATCCTGTGAAACTCATACAGGAGCCCTGGGAGTAGAGGGGTTATTGGTAGGCACTGTAGAGGGAGAAGCAGCTGGTTCCTGGCAAATTCCAGCTAATGCATCCCAAAGGAAGAGAGGACTCTAGACCCTGGAAGGGTAGATGCTTCTCCATTTCCAAAAATGTAGTAAATAATTTAGAGAGTCTTCTAAAGAGTTAGGTTGCTGAAGCTGTAGCTGAAGCTGCATAGGTCTTTTTGAATAAAATTTTTGTTTTGTCTTGTTAGTGAAACCATAATTTGGTGGGTTTTCTCCTTTAGGCAGCTCTTTTCTGTAGGCTTCATGGTATCAAAAAAATAAAGACACTTAAGTACTTTTGTAGGCTTCATGTGCTCAAACTTCCTTTCTCAGAAGAGACTTAAGTGCTGTGAGTAAAACCATTCTGAGTCAAGTGGCTAATGCTAACAAGTATTTTGACAAATCCTGCAACAGAATAATGAACTAAATTAAGCAGGGTTTTTTTGGTACTGCTTTCATTCATAAAATTTCATACCCTGTGAAGAATTTCCTCAAATCTTATCTTGATCACTTCCGTCTAAATTGTCATATGGAGAAGCTAGACTGTCAGCTACTTACCAACACTGCAAAACAGCTGGTCAAACTCTACTCTTCCTGGTTTTCTCCCTTCATACAGGGAAGATGGGGTGCAGGAAGGGGCAGGGAGGCAAGAGAAGAGGTTGGTTTGGGGGTGCTTTTTACATAAAGTTATTTCCTGAATGAGGACACAGTCAATCTATATAAAAAAGAGATTACTCCGCCCAACCCCCCCCCCCCCCCCCCCTTCCCCCCCCCGTCCCCGCTTTTGTTTTATGACCCTGTATAATTTCTGGTTTATTTCTTCATAGATGCCTGCATAAATCTGCTAGACCGTGATTTGCCCATCTGGGAAGGGCAGGTTGGAGCTCTTCTGTGTGCTTATGTATATATACACCCACAACCCAGAGCTCACATAGCTTCTGTTGAGAACAAATAAGGAGTTAGATTTTTGTTTGTTTCTTCCAGGCAGTGTTGTCTGTGAACAGAAACTGTGCTATCCTAGTTATTTTTTCAGGTGGATTTTGCATCATTGCATATAAATGCATATACATATAATTTTGCCACTTGCTTCAAAATATTTGTTAAAATCTTTTCAGGGTGTGCAAGAACTTGTCACCAGCAGGGTTGCTATTTTAATGTTACTGCTGATCTTTAGAACTATTGAAGTGTGTTGCTATCATATGAAAATGTAAAAGCCCTTACTTTTAGAGGTTCTGGGCAAGTTTGTTATTGCTTATAGAGTCATTTAGGTAGGAAAAGACCTTTGAGAACATTGAGTCTAACTGTTAACATAACACTGCCAAGTCCACCACTAAACCATGTCCCTAAGCACTATGTCTATGTTGTCTATGTGTCTTTTAAATAGCTCCAGGGACGGTGGCTCAACTGTTTCCCTGGGCAGCCTGTCCCAGTGCTTGGTAATCCTTTGGTGAGGAATTTTTTCCTACTATCCTATCTAATCCTCTGGCACAACTTGACGCTGTTTCCCCTTGTTCTGTCTCTTCTACATGGGAGAAAAGACTGACAACCACATCCATGTAACTTCCTTTCAGGTAGTTGTAGAGAGTGATAAGGTTCCCTCTGAGCCTTCTTTTCTCCAGGCTAAAGAACTCCAGTTCCCTCAGCTGTTCCTCATAAGACTTGTGCTGCAGACCCTTCATCAGCTTCACTGCCCTTCTTTGGATACACTCTGACACCTCAGTGTCTTTCTTGCAGTGAGTGGCCTAAAAGTGGACACAGAATTTGAGGTGCAGCCCTCCCAGTACCTGGTACAGGGATCACTGCCCTAGTCCTGTTGGACACACTATTTCTGATACAAGCCAGGATGCTGTTGGCCTCTTGGCCACTGGACACATTGCTGGCTCATACTCAACCAGCTGTTGACCAAAATATTTCAGAATGATTAAAAATCCTTAATCCAATGCATGTTTTAGGATGAAGAATGATGAAACTTTAGCAAGCTACGTACTCTTGATTTAGCATATATCACAAAAGCTGCCTTTTTCCAATAAGTTGATAATTTGATGAAAATTTTGAGTTATAATCCTCAGGGTAAACTGAATTCGTGTAGGCAGTGAAGAATGGATTTGTCACTCACAGTGTGGAAAGTGTAAGCATAATGCTGTCATATATCCAGGTGGAGTTTTATTGACTGACTTCCTGATATCAAGGGAAGTTTAAGAAGACTTTTGACCAGACCATATCTTCAGCAGAAGAGAATTAAGCCTTCCTAGTGGAGAGTATATCTCCACTTTTCTCTTTGAAGAGCAGAGAATGTGCAATGATGCATTTCAGTGCAACAGGTTAACAGCTGACATGCTAATAAAAGCTTCTTGCACTTTGGGATGCAGGGTGTAAAGAGAGAAACATGGTACCTACCTTTTAGGCTCTGTGCTAAGGTGATAGGCCTCTAACTCTTCTAAGGCATTTAAACAGCAAAACAGTTAAAAAGTATAAAACCACTTCTGAGATAGATGGATAGTTTTCTTACGTATCTTATGCTTCTGTCAAGTGAATTTGATCTGCATTCATAGATGTTCTAGTGTTCAGTGTCTGGTTAAAAGAACTTAAATTTCTTATGTCTTTTGTATTTCTGTTTTGAGTTTCTCTTACAGGTAACTAAAAAGTTACTGTAGTTTAAAGAGTACCACAGTAGAAAGAACTTCACTGGCAATATTTGGTACTCTAACCCTTTAAGCTATAGAAGTTGAAATTCAGTTTCTAAAACTCACTGAAAAAGCTGTATGCAGTAGTATTTATCAGGTCATTAGGGTGAGTTTTTCTGTGGTGGGAAATAGGCTGTTGGTGTGTAATGTAGTAGACTGGAGAAAGTTCTTACATGCACCCTGTAGATCAGAAATTATTTCACTATTACATTAAAATATATGGCATCTGTGCAGAACTTTTTTATATAGCAGGTAAGATGTTAAACTAAAGGAACTCAGGGAGTTGTTCAGATGGGACGCATTTTTTTTTCCCTTTTGTAATTCCTGGTAACTGATAGATGTGCAGCATTTCTCCACAGCAGCTTCTTTCCTTCAGCTCCACTAGGTTTTACACACAATCACCAGTGAGGATACTGGTTTTCACAGTTCACTGAATAGCTAAAGACAAATATGGTTGCGTGACTGTTTTCTTTGATTTGCAGAAAGCATCAGGAAGATGCATTTTCTTTTAAACTTGCTGATGTCTCCTTCAGTTCTGGTTTAGTTTCCCATGGAAATAAAGTTTAAGGACTGTTTTAGTTCTAGACTAATACACTTTGAACCTATGGGTTTGTTTAAGTTAAGCTTGAAAGAGCAATAGCAGTTTTGAAGCAGTTTCAATGACTTTGTGGAATTTTATGGCTGAGTAAAACAGGCTTGGGTCTTTGCAGTGCTGCAAGAGGACTTTTCCCCTTGTGAAGGCAAGACAGACAGTACTCTTGTCGTTGATGCTGTGTTTCATAGAGTCATAAATCACATAATCATTAGGGTTGGAAGGGACCTTTGCAGATCATGTAGTCCAACCCCCCTGGCAAGGCAGGACCACCTAGAGCAGGTTACACAGGAACATGTCCAGGGAGGTTTTGAATGTCTCCAGAAAGGGAGACTCCACAACCTCCCTCGGCAGCCTGTTCCAGTGCTTTGCCACCCTCAGCATAAAGAAGTTCTTCCTCATGTGAAACTTCTTGTGTTTTAGTTTATGGCCATTACTCCTTGTTCTGTGCTTGGCACCACTGGAAAACATCTGGCACCATTGTCCTGGCATTCTCCTCATGAGAGATGCTTCAGGCCCCTGATCATTCCTGTGGCCCTCTGCTGGACCCTTTCCAGTAGCTACTTGTCTTGTACTGAGGAGCCCAGAACTGTATACAGTACTCCAGATGTAGCCTCACCAGGGTTGAGTAGAGGGGGAGGATCACGTCCTTCAGCTGCTGGCCACATTCCTCCCAATACACCCCAGGTAGTAAACACAGGCAGTATCACCTAATCTGAATTCTGTGGAGGTGTCATGATGAATTGGAGAGTGCTGAGGTTAACATGGCAGGAGGAGAATCCGTACTGTGCCTGTCAGTGGGAACCTGCCATCAGTGAGTTTGTGTCCCTGAGCAAATGTACTCATGCTTTCTTCATCTCTCTTTTTCTTGGGTACATCATGCTGAGAAGTTGCCTGTCTAGGCAGCTGAATGTACTAGTTTTGTGTTTGAAGAGAGGACTTGTTACAGCGATTTCCTTTCCCGGGAAATACAGCATGTGGTGGGGTTTTAATCCCCCTTGTTCACTGGTAAAAATATATGCCTTGAGCATGCTTTCCACATGTGCATATACGCAAAATGTAAACGTGATCAAAATGCATTAAGATGGCTGTCTCTGGCGTCTCTCTAATTACTAAAGAAGATAAAATATTTACTACTGCTAAATATTTATTAATGAATAAGAGACTTGAACATACATTCCTTAATGCAAGTGAGCTGTGATGTACACAATTGTTCTGCCGTTTCAGTATGTGAACCCTTGCTTTATCCAGCTTCCCAGCATTCTGGGCACACCCCTCTGCAGTTGTTCTGTGCCTTTTTCCCTCCGCTCTCTTCTTCCCTGAAAGAGAAAACACTGGCTGAAACGGGAAGCATTCCTCTTCTGCTGTGGTATAAATCTTCAGGTATATTTGCCAACTTGAACCAAAGGGAGACTGGGGCTTCTTACTGCTGATGCCGTGAAGCATTAGGTCTCCATAAACACAAATTTACAGAATTAACAAGAATTGTAGCTATTAATTTAGTGTTTTAATTTATTTGTTTTAACAGTGGGAATGCTGTAGAAAGTAATACAGAGCATGCCCACCCTGTTTAGGGTTATCTTTACAGTTGCTTTGTTTCAGAGTTTTTATAAATGAGTCTTTCCTGTTTCCGTGGCAACTCAGTTGTCTGCATCAGTTGCCAAGGAACAGCTTCAGCTGCACAAAGGACAGGGACACTGCCACACAGTGATTTCATTCTTGGTGCTAATAGGCAGTGGAAGTGGAAGCTTGATATTCGATGGAGTATGGCCTCCATGCTGACTGTTAGCGGGAACTTTATTATTTTTAAAGTTTAATTGGGGTATTGGCTTCTCTTTTTACTGCAGCTTCTACAAACCTCGTGTTAGATGCAGTCACAGGACTCCTATGGAAAGGTGTAACAGTTACATAGACATAAAGCACTGGAAAGTGCATGTTTTCAGAGCATCAGATCAACCATCTGATAAATTGTGATATTCTCTGGTTAAAAAAATATTTATACAATGCAAGGCAAGCCCAAATTCTGTGTTTTGTAGAGAGCAATTAGTTCTCTTTCTACATATGCCAGCAAAGACAGGATTAAAAGTGAGCAGTATTAGAGTTACTCTTGGATATTAGGATAACTCTTGGACACATGGCTCCCTAGGATCTCTGGAACTCTAAAAAGTATTTTCGTGTTTGACCTCTGGTAAAACTACCGTCTGGATTCCCAACTGATCTTTCTTTTAAGAAGCAAAGACTGGCACCCGTCATCAGTTCATCAGCTTTCTAAAATGAATGCAGATAGAGGGAGCATATTGTGAGTCATGATTCTGTCTTAGTGTAAAATTTTATTTTTGAGGCTGCCTTGCAACCATCAGTTCTGTGGCTGTGAATTTTTGAATGCATGATCTCAAAGTAGCGAAGGAATTCATTTGGAATTTCTTACAAAATAATTACGTATTTTCAAAGGAAAATAGTAATTTGCTTTTTAGTTTTACAAGTGGCAATAAGGACAAAATATTGTACATAGACATACTAATAAATCTGGTTCTGTGACAGTGAAAGAGGGAATTGAACCTTTCTTCAGAGGCTGGTGTAGAAACAAAAATAGGGTCTTTTGATCTTAGTGTAGAATCTGTACCTCAGATTTAGTCTACCTCCTCTCATTGATTCTCTAATAAAGTGTCATTACTATGCAGTGTTATGTGAGTGCCACTCATCAGTGGGTTTTGAGTCAATTAGCATTTGGAATAGCTTCAAGAAGGGTGAAGTGAGTATTATGTAATACAGTAGTTTGTTATACACAGAAATGCAGATACTCTTGTGGAAGTGAGAAGCTGTTGCAGTGTCTGCCCACAGGTAAGTAAGAAAAGAGGTCAAGAATAGCTATTTGTTCCTGTAGTTAAAATGTCAGGAGGAGTTTGCGATCACAATGCAGCTTAGAGAGTACAAGGAGAAGCTGGGTAACTAGAAATTTGGTAACATCTTTAGTTCTGTGGTTCAGGCAAAAAACTATGTTACCTGCGGCCAGTTTGCTTTTCTAGGCACTGAGTCAGGCATAGTCTCTTAAGGTAAATGTGGCCAAAAAACGTTGTTATTTTCCAGGTTTTGGACACTTTTTAAAGCCCTCTGTCAGCCAGTACTAGCCCTGCTTATGTGAACTGGCGTGCCTGCAGGCTAACTTACAGGAGTTGTTTTAGAGTTCGATTTAGCTTAGTTTAGAGATGCTTTAGCCTTGGAAAACTGGAGTTCAGTTCCTGAAGTGAGTTAGTGCTTCTGCATGGTATTCCTGACATGATGGATTATTGAGTCAGGTGCAGTTTTCTCTCTGACTGTTGTTACCACCTTTATTATGAAATTCATTATTTTTTAGATTTTTAATGTAAGTGGAGAAGTGCTGAAACCTTTCCTGTGTTGTAATAAAAATGTTGCTTCATAGTGAGCATATTTGTAAGGAAAGCTATAGTGCAATCAGCACAGATAAGCCTACTGGAAATCAGAGTGATAACTTGACTTAGATTAATGTTTGAAAAGCTAGATACCAGATTTCCAATATTGTATTACATCTTAAGCAAACCAACTACATTTTGCAAGTTAGGAATAAAGCAGTAGGTGTGGTGATGGTATTTCATAGTGCAGAACAGAGAGCCCTCAACCTTTTTTCTCCTAGTTAGCTGTAATCTGAAAGCTTTGAGCAGAGAAGGCAGAATGCATTGGAAAAATAAAAGAGCAAGTTACCTATCTTTTAATGAATGCTATAAATAGCAGCCTATCCTTCATACTTCTTTCAAATGCTGTATTCCATAATACAAGCTCTACGATGTTCTTTAAAAACCATTTGGGTATTATTAACATCAAATTCCTTTTCTGTGTAATGCACTTGCCCAAATAGCTTTGCAAGTCACTCGAGGCATGATTTACTTAAAAATTATATGAATCAATTAGATACTAAACCATACTTAATGTGAAAGTTATAGCAGAGACTGATAAAAGCCAGGCAACTAGATTAAGTATTTGACCTAAACTTGTCCTTTTGAGCCAGATGTAGGGCAGCACTTGGGCTGTACAGAGTGTAGGTACACTGAACTGTGCCAATGTTTTCATCTCCAAGTAGGCAGGTTGACTGGAGAGCCTGTGATCACTGTTTAAATATTTATTAAACAAAAATGTTTATTAGAAATACCATTTACAAGGGAGAAAGGACATTTCAGTGTAATTGAGCACTACTTCCTGAGTTATCATTAGACCTTTATTTAAATGAGAGCAGTTATCCAGATTGTTTAGAACCTGGTCACACTGGGGATTCCCCCCCCCTTTATATAATGGACCTTAAAAACCTGATTTGATACAGCAAATCCACACAAATGTTTTATGTAAAGTGCATGTCCTATATTCCATCTCTCTTTATTGCCTACCCTGCCAAAATCCAATAAAGTGCTGACCGCACACATGAATAGAAATTTCTGAAAGAGGTCTTTATTTTTCCTATGTCTATAGTGGCCAAAAGGAATGTATTCTAGAAGAAGGCTTAAATGGGGAAAATGTTTATTACCCATGTTGGTGCAGCTTTGTTGGGATGGGATTGCTCTATAACTTGCTTACATGGCCTGGTGTGCTCATATTGTCAAGAGCTGGCTTCCCAGCCTGGCTCTGCAGCTGTCAGCACAAAAGCTGCACCAGCCAGCCCTGTCCTGTGTACTCCTCCCATCTTTTGATACTGTCAAAGTATCCTTCTGGTTTTGATCCTGGGTTGGAGAGTGTCTGCGTGTGTTTAATCCAAGTTCCTAATAATTCAGTCTCGTAAGAAGGAACTGATGGTTTAAAGATGTTTGTGTTGCCTAACTTGTCTTATGGCCTTTCCAATTTGAGCCAAAAATCGGTCTCTTTACACTGCCTCCAAAGAATCTGGAAAAAGAAAAAGATACTAAAGTTAATCAGAAGTATTTCACAGAACTAAAGCTTAGTTTCAGCCTGTGTTACGTATTGGAGCTGTGCTGTGAGATAATTCTGTAACCATGCTACATAATTCTGTAACTTTGCCTTAAGACAGAAGACAGCTGATCAAGTAAATAGCTTCCTAGAAATCTCTTCGAGTAAATTTCCCTGTCTTTACAGGGAAAGAATATCTTCAGACATTCAGAAGAATGTTGTCACAGAACTGGGACTTTCTGAAGTATCACTAAAGCCCAGCATTTCTGTGACTGGAATTTCTATTTAGTAAGTTGTCAGTACTTGCTATCTAAATAGTATACCATTGAAATAAAGTTACTCATACTTTATTGCTGTTGATTTAATAAGGACATTGACACCAGCTGTGTGATATAGGGGAGTCATGCCCTTAACAGGTTGTTGACCCTTTTTTAGTCTTGTGTTAGAAGCAGCTAGGGATGTAATGTTGGTTTTACATACCAATGCATAAAAAGGCACCCAAAAGAACTCCTGTTTTGTTCCAATCCCGCAAAAGGACTCTCCATATGAGATTCTACATGCCTTCTTTAGTTATTGCCTGGTTCCAGGGCTGCTCCAGTTTTTGGGGAAACTGTTTTGTCTGTTCCTGGTTGTAAAGTAAAATGCATGGCCTCTGCATTTCTGGCAAGTTGCTGAAAATCTCATGATCCCTCTTAGATTACTTTTTTAATACTTTGTGAGAGTCTACTCTGTATGTTACCTTGTTATTTAAAGCCCTGCAGTGGTGTCTTGAGCTTCTTCAGGTATTGTATATAAAGGACCTTCCATAAGCTCCTAAAACCCAGCCTACCCAGTGAATGCGTGTTTGTTTGTCTTGCTGGTTTTAAGTGTCACACAGTAAAATTGATGTTTTTTTTCCTATTACTCATTTTCCTGCCATTTTAAACAGCATGTAGAAGTTTGGTTGCATTAAACTTCTTATTTTGGTTAACAGAGACAATTCATAGCAAACTGGGATGCCGTCAGCAAGATCATAGAATCACAGACTGGTTTGGGTTGGAAGGGACCTTAAATACCATCTGGTTCCAACCTCCTGCCACAGGTAGGGATGCCTTCCACTAGATCAGGTTGCTCAAAGCCCTCTCCAGCTTAGCACTGAACGCTGCCATGGATGGGGCAGCCACAGCTTCCCTGGACAACCTGTTCCAGTACCTCACGACCCTCATAGTAAAGAATTTCTTCCTAATGTCTAATCTAAATCTACCCTCTTTCAGTTTAAAGCCATTCCCCCTTGTCCCATCACTATATGTCCTTATAAAATAAGGAGCAGGAGGACATAAATTTGTTTCCTTATTATAAACTTGTGCAATTTTCACATTTGAGACTTTTTTTGTCTCCTTATGTTGTGAGGCCTTAATGGCTTTAGCTCATCAGTCACAAAAGCTACATCTAATATTAGTGACATTTGAAATGTGAGCACAAGACTGTACTGCCCAGGGTCTGAAACTGGTTTACAGGATTAAGTCTAGTTTAGTTCAGCCTCACCCCATTATATGGGGAAAAGCTCCAGGCTAGAGTATCATACTTCTGTGCTTAATCACCCAAGCTGGGTCTTCTAGACTGCCTGCAAACCTGCTGCTTTGGCTTATGGAGCAGATGATATTGATAGTTCTCTTGCCCTTTTTCAAAGGGAGCAGAGAAGGGTCACAGCAGTCATGAGGCTTCAGAAATACGTTCTTTTGAACATGCACAGGTTTGGCTATATTTTCACTGCAGTGTCAACAGCCCATCCTGTGACTTGAAAGTGAAATTATATTTATTGTTCACATCTGTTTCTAAAGGGACTTCTTGCAAGAAATGATTTTTTCAGGCAAAATGCGCCCTTTTCTGAAGTTGATGGATTTTTAAATTTTTTTTTGTTTGTTTTGTTTTGGTTTTGTTTAAATTTGGAGAGGAAGCTAGCCTGGTGACTGTGGTTCAGTTTGTGAGGTTTAGCAGCAGCAGCAGGATAGTCTCAGGGACTGTGGTGGGCAGTTTTCACAGATGTGGCTGCTGCTACATCTCAATATGCAGAGCTGAAATTGATGAAGCCAGCTGCAGGGAGTTGTGGGGGAGGGATCATTTCCAATTCTGTTCACCATCAGCATCTTTGGAAGGGCAGCGTTGACTCAGGCTGAGAAGCGCAGTGTCAAAGGGCATGAATAGCAGGATGTTCTAAGCAAGCTGAACGTCCATTGGCAAGGTGTCTAAAACTGCCTCTGGTACTCGGGGTAATTGTCCTTAGAGGGTTTTTTTTTTTTTCACAGCTTCAGTGAGGTGGATTACATGGGTTATGTGTAGTCTTTAGAGTTTGGGTAGGATTTATTTAGTTGGTTTTCAGTTTCTTGTTTGCAGACACTAGAAGGGGTTACTTTGTGTATTGAATGTTAGTAATCATGTTTCTGCATGAACTTGATCATTTATTCTACCTAGGGAAGATTTCTTTACAATAATTTGGCCGTGATTTGCCTTTGATCTGTGCATCAAACCACAATGCTTTTCTTCATTGCTCTCTTGTGATTGCTGTACAATATTTTGAGAATTCTTCTGCTGTGAATCATTATTTGTCAGGTACATGGAGAGCTGCAGGGTGTAGCTGAAAACTGACAGCTTTCCACATCCTGCTGATCTTGGCCACATTGCAGAACAGTGGTGGTCTCTTGTACTTCTGACTTTGGAGTCTTGTGTCTTGGTTTTGGCCTTATTTGTCACAAAAAATATTTGGATTGAATAAAATGTCTGCACAATATATTAACATATAATGTCTCTTGTTATAATGGTCCTCAGGTAAAATTCCAAGACAAGGAGCTGTTTCTATTAGCATGGCTACTCTCTCAGCATTTAAACTAGTAACTATATCAATCTCTTTAATCCCAAGCACTCTCAAATCAAAGACCAAATGTTTTAATCAGTTTACAAATCAGCATGCTTATTTTAAAAATAGTGAAAAAGAAACTTTCACTCCCTTCCCCTGCCACTCCCTGCCTTTTTTTTTTTTTTCCCCCCCACCAGATGCTCTTCCAGACTTTCAGCTGGGGATAGGTAACAGTTCCTTGGTTCCTTGGCACGCTGTATGCTGACATTTAAATTGAACAAGGATTACATGAATGCCTGAAACCAGAAGTGGGAGCTTTGGGGAAATTACAGAATATTGCGTGATTCTTGATTCAGTTGTGCATTAGCAATGGGGAGGAGTTAGATTCTCCCAAATCCAAGCCAGGGTTATGGTATGGAAAACAAAGCATCCAGCATGTGCAAAAATGAAAACCATATGCAATTCTGCAGTGCCTTTAAACAGTTGTGAGAATATGTGAGATTGCAGTAGAATTTAAAATGCATGAAAGTAAACATGATGTGTGCTTCCCTCTCCTGCTGGTAGATTACCCCTTGATGCAATTTCACTTTAAAAAGCAGTTTGCAGTTTTTCTTGGGCTGCTTTGTCCCTCAGCCCAAGTAATTTTATTTTATTTTATTTTTTTGACTTTATTTCTAAACTGTCCCCAGGACTTCTCTATAGCAAGTTAGCGTCCAGTCATAAACAAACTAGTGGAGATTACAGAGGTCTTAGAAATGGTAAGTTTAGGATACACCAAAAGCAAATGCTAATCAGGCAACATGGTGTTTGCAAGCAGGTTTGGTGGCAAATGCAGGAGACATCAAACCTTCTGGTCAGTGGCCCATAAACTAATGGTTAGGCCTGTCTGCTGAGAGGCAACATGGAGTTTGTGAGACTCCTGCCGCTACTCTTCAGAAACGTCTCTACGCTCCTGGCAAGATTTTTAAAGGTCTTTCTGTGTACTTAGCTGCCTGCAGCTAGTATTCATCTGAAAGCCCTATTAGATGCCTACCAGTATCATCAGCCACCTAAATACCTTTTAAACTGTTCACTGTAGACTTTGCTGGGATGAGTCTTTTAAATTTGGCTCTAAAGCTCAGGTTTCTCATGATGTGCTAAGACAGGTAATGTCAGGTAGAAAGTACATATAAGCAAAACTAGGCACAGTTTTGGGAACTGTATGGTGGCAGGGTTTATTTTTGTTTTTCAGAGTGTACTTCACAGAGAAACTTGGGCAGGTTTCAAAAGAGATTATCAAATAGTTGTTTTAGTGAACCATGTAAAGGTTCCACTTCAGAGAAGCAAGTAAGGAAAGCCAGCTGAAAAATGGACTGGCTTTGGAATTTCAGTTCAGTCCCTAGTTCTCGTTGATAGAATCAAAGAATGGTTAGTATTGGAAAGGACCTTAAGATCATCTAGTTCCAACCCCCCTGCCATGGGCTTAAACTTTCTAAACAAATGATGGTATGTTCATCCCACTTTGTTTTCGCAAAGACGTTAGGGGCTGTCTCTAGTGCTCTGCTTAACATTCTCATCATAGCAAGTGATTGTTAATCTTAACAGCAGCCTAGTATAATAGAAGTAAGAGATTTTCAAAAAACCCCATAGGGCTGAACAGTAGAAGGCCCTTAACCCAAAGGGATCTAGGGTAGACACTTGACTTCATGGTGGCTTCTCATTGGTTTCTCCCCAGCAGTTCCTGGGATAACCCAAAGTCTTCTCTCCTACAGTTCAGCTTTTCAGCTCTGCTGCTTACCTTCCCAGTCTTTCTTCACAGCCTCAACTCAGGCACTGCTTGGGCACTGCAGACTCTACTAGACAAACTGCCTCAGTATTTAGGAGAGGATGTAGGTTGTCTTAAGCCATAAATCACTTTTGTATTTTTTCCAGAGTACATTAAGATTCATAATCCATCCCTAACCATTACCATTTAACAAAGCAACACATAATGTGATCATTTGCAGAGAGGTTTGCTGGATAACCTATTTTTAATGCAGAAATGGGAGTCTGGCCTAAAGATCTCCAGAGGTCATTTCCAACTAAATATCTATGGTTCCGTGAACATTATTCTTTATTTTTTTATTGGCCTGTTTGGGTAGCCCAGCAAGCCTAGCTTCTGTTGTGAACTGGTGGTGAATAGCGGTTCTTCATTTGTAGCCCCCAGTCAATGTGACAGACCACATTTCTCAGGGAAGAGTGTACCTTTGAATGTTAGGTACATTGCAGCTACTCTTCTTGAATCCTGTGTATTACCTGTGTAATAATTTACCCATGTAGAGGTTTGATAGTCTTGACGTTTCATTCTCTTGTATGCTTTGTAAATCACAACTGTTGATACTTCGTCATTGTTGTCCTTGGGAAAAAATTTCTTTTATTCCTCAGGACACCTCACTGATCTGCATTATCAGTCTGCTTGCTGATGGATGAATATGTGCAAAGATCCAAGATTTGTGCAGGTGTGTGTGATAAAACTTTATGGAAAATGGATTAAGTAAAAATAAGAGACAGCACGCTGGCTTTCCATGATACATAGATTCTGAGATTATTTTTCTAAAGGTTATAAAAAAACCTTCCATTTTGCATCCTTTCTTAGGATCCACAACATCCAATCTTCCATCTGTTTATCTTAGAAAGAAACAACAGCCCTCTTAGCCTCAAAATCCTAAGATAACTATTTCATATTCAGTGCAAATATGACTTCTACATACATGAGTTTGTGATATCTGTCATTAGGATCAAGTATGTGTAAAGTAGGCTTATTTTTAAATATGACCTGTTGACATAGTATGCTCATATGAAAATAGAGGATATATATCTTGTACAGAGCACTTTATATCTTAAGGTCCTTTCCAATTCCAACCCTAACCATTCTATGATTCCATGTTAAAGCTTGTCTGAGTTACATAAGCACGAGCTTCTGCATGGTGTATTTCTAGAAATACTGTCATTTTTATTTCTGTTTAAAAAATGTAAATTTACATGATTTCTGGGAGGTAGCATGTACAGATCGTAGTCTACCTCCCTTTCTTTTTTAAATTTTTCTATGACTTCACCAAGGTACCTTAAGTCTTCTTCCAAAACTGTTTCAAACATGTCTCTGGAACTAGCTATTTGTTAGTTAATACAGTATCAGTTGTTAGATCTGGAGCATAAAATGGTAATCCTGTCATGCTATCCTTGTGGCTCTTCAGTATGTTCTTCCTTTTGTGCTTATCTTTAATTAGGTATTTTTCTGTTTATCTCTGAGCAGCTATGGCAGTCATTACAAATGTAGTAGCGATTTACCTGGTTTTGAAACTCAGGATGAATTTTAAGATGCTAATGTTCAGTGTCATAGAGAGATGGGATTTTTTTATTACCAGCTCAAGCACACATGATATAATTAACATGTTTAACCCAGAGTGAATCTCCAGGGCTTTGCTGTCAAGAAAGAACAGCATCCTAGAAAGCAGTTTCCTGTTTGGCTGGGGTTCTGTTAGCAGCGCTGCCAAAAGGTGCAGTAGTATCCTCTTGCCTTTTCTGTGCCAGGACACAAAGATGACTGACTGGGATTTCAAAAGCATTAAACCCATTAAAAAACTGGGGGATGGAGAGAAAGTACTACAGCTGGCCAGAGGTGGAAGGGTAGGATGTGACTAACCTCATGACAGCAGCTCTAATGTGGGTTGGCTGCAGGTGTTGTTGGTGGAACTACATCCTAGCAGATAGCTGATGATTATATTTACGTTCATTTCAGAAGCCTGTAATTTAGTCATATTCAAGAGGGTTTTCACAAATATTTCAAAAGTCATGAAACCTGGCTTTAGCTTCCTAACCAAATGGCGAGTCTGTGCTCCAGATTGTGGAATTGTAACTGCTTCTCATTGAAATGAGAGTTCAAAGATTTTTAATATGAAAAAACCTCATGTCAGAGTTGTAGTTAATGAGGCTCCCCACATCAGGGTGATGTGAGACTTCTACATAGCATGGAAAGTTTTACTCCAGATGCATCATTCCTTGCCAAATTTTGAAGAACATTTCAATTTTTAGAAGAGGATTAATATTTTTATAAAAAGGGGAAATACAAGGAATAAAAGGCAGGGGGAAGGACAGGCTTCTGGTCAGAACAGGATATTAGTTGATCTCTTAGCACTGATGGTACATTACATAGCCCTGTTGAGCTCACTTCTGTGTGTGGAGGGTGAGCAGACTTTGCCTGCTGGGGAAGAGACTTTTCCAACTCTATTCCCTACAACAGCAGCTTCCAAAGGGAAAGTTCCCACGTGACTGGTAATGCTCAGTGTATGGTGAAGTCATGTGAGTTTGTCTTTTATATAAGCTTCTTGGTTTCCTTTCATCAGTCTTCAAAATTCTCAGCTTATTTTATTTATTTGCCACTTCATGCCTCAGGGCAGAGGACTTTAGAGATACTGCTTATACAACCAAAACAAATACAGGTTATTCAGCAACCTCTGTTTCCTAACTGAGTGCCCTTTTCAGCTTCTGAAATGAGGTAAAACATTGCACTGGAGTAGCAAATAGCATTATTTTTAGAAGATGATGTTTTGGCGGTAGGAAAGTCACAAGAATATGGGCATAGTTGTGATCTGTTCTCTAAATAAAGCAGTGTTAAAGTGATGAACAAGGAAGAAACGTTTTTTACGGCTTTACAGAAATCCTGTGTGGAAAGTTCTTAACTTGTGTGCATGTAATAGTGCTTAAAGCTCAGGGAGTTTGCAGCCCATTAGAACAATTCCTTCTGCTTAGACCGGAAAAAGTGCAAGTGCCTGCCTTAGGCCACAGAGTTGGCTGATGGAAAGATCAGTGGGGCCTCCTTCAAGTCACAAGTAACTGTAGGCATACACTGTTATGGCTTCACATGAACAGTTGCTTTCATGATTTACTTCTTATCCTACTTGATCACCTTTGACTGTTGCTGCAACACATAGGGATTTTAAGGCCATTTAAGAATCATTTCTCTGTTGCTAACACTGGAAAATAAAAAATGCATTGTGTGTGGCCTTTTAGGATAAAACCATCCAATATAGTAGTGAGTTAATTACAAAATACTTCGGAAGTTGTAACCTTTTCTTTCCTGAAGAGAAAGGTAGTCTTTGCTAGTATTTTTATTTAGATGTTTCAGTTTTCTCAGTGGTAAAAGAGTCTGTTTAGTTTTCTTGTTTTGTTTTTAGACTTAAGATGTTCAACAAAGCTCAGTTTTGTGGGTCTCTGCAGAATGTTTAGCTTTGAAGTTATGAGTAATGTTTTTTTTTATGATTGTGTTAAAGATGCAGAATAACAAAAACCATGGAGTCCTTCACTTTTCAGTTTTATGAAAACAAATATTTTAAGTCAATTTAACTTTGTTCTATTTTGAAAGTAAGAAAAGGCAAAGCAAAACGGAGAGCTAGTTTTCTGTTGTTGATAAACTTTAAGTGTTACAATACAACCACGGAAGGCTTTTCAGTGGTTGTCTGTAATCTGTTTTGGCAGTGAACTCCTGTGCAGCCTCCCCCTTCCAAGAGTCGTTTTTGTGTCTGTCTTTATTTAAAGTTTCATACTTGATAAGTGAGGGGATATGTTAAATAGCTGAGATCTCTGATCCTCTGTCAAATTTGAGTCAAGCCAATGACGTAAAATATTGCGGAGATAAAAGTATGTGGTTTGCAGTACACTGTGTGTTTGCAAAGGCCTGCTTCCTTACACAAGTCAATTGTTCAGGATTTTTTTTTTATGTATTATTTTTTCTTTCCTGTTTTTATCCAGTTATTTGGAAACCTTCAGATGCAGGTGTGTATGGTCTTTAGTATAAGGTTGTACGTAGGTCAAACTTTTTATTGGAATAGTCCAAATGATGGATTAGACTCTGGTTTTTGCCTGTAACAGCATGTGAGGACTGGTTGTATGGTTTAGTATTCTGGCACTGTGTTCTAAAACTGGAATAGCTGTGGACATGCTGCCATTGCTTTTGAAAAGGAGAGAGAGAACTGCATGCTGCTGAGAAGCATGAGTTTGGTATTACAAAATCCCTGTGTTTCCTTTCTGTCTTCAGATTACTTACTACTTTTGAAAAGATTTTGCTGTTTCTAATGATGTTTGTCGCACAAAACTTGCTTTATCAGGTAGTTCAGTGTCTTTGAAATTCAAACCAGAAAAGTAAGCATGTTTTCTTGCATGAATGAGTAGGACAAGTTAACAGAGAACTGGAGAATGGAATGGCTGGAGCACCTCTAGGAGTCTCACTGGTGAAGGATAAAGTAAAATACCGACAACCGCATGTGTCTGCAGGTACCATACACAGTAGAAGATGTTCTCAGAAGATAGGAACTCTATCATTATTCAGTACACTCATTTTTTAACAGTTTTTCTAAGAAGCTCAGAAAAAAAGTTGTATTAGGGCCCAGACAGTGGGGCCCTAATTAGCTGTGGTGTTTTCTGTCCTTTACAGATTAGTATCTCCCTCTGGAGTATGTTGAACTGAGAAGTTATATTTTTGGGATATGGACAGCCCGTGACTCCCTCCAAGACTGGAATGTGAATGGGGGCATGGTCAAGGAAGCATGTTTGTTGTTGCTTGGTAGGTTGTGATATTTTCTAGACAAAGATGATTCCCACTTGATTTCAGGTAATAATGCTGTTTGGGTAGAGAAATTAATCAAATGAGTCATCAGTTTTTTGGATGCATAGCAGAGTTGACTAAGTCTCCAGGTAATTTTTGTGAACTACTTTGTTAATACTTTGTGCTGATGTGCTGTTGTGAAACACAACTTTTCTTCTGAGCAGAAGCTCCTGGGGTAAAGGGCAGTGGCACAGCTGTGGCAGGCCGGTTCAGGAGGGAGTGACAGTTCTCAGGATATCTGCTCTCCCTTTGTACCACCAGCTGGCAGAAGGCTGGTGCAATCTGCTAGTACCATTGGCGTCTGCCTTTCTGGGTCAGGAGCTTTTTAATACAGAACTCCAGTGACCGCAGCCTTTGTGGAGAGTTAACTGAGCTAGCAACATAAAGGGAGGGAAAAAATACGTTGCAACTAGATCCCATGCTGCTCTTCTAATTCTTAAATAAGACATGCCATTCCTACTAATGTAGAGTGATTTTGCTGTTTCCATTTATTAGATTTCTGTAATTCTGAAGCAGAGCCCTTAGCAAATAGCATAGGATGTCATAATATGGCTGTGCTGAAATATCACAAGTTTTTACTCTGAAGCCTTGGCAGTACCTAAAGCATCTGCAAAAATGTAGAAATGTATCTCTGTTGAAGTTGAGGGGAAGTGATCTTTTTACAGTTGTAAAAGCAAAGGCATTGGAGATATGTTACTAACTTTAGCATTTAATTGATGTGCTATAGCAGTGATAGGAGACTAACTCCTGCAGTCCTGGGAAAGAGAGAAAGAACTGTTCAGAGCAGGAATCAACCAACATTAACCATCTTTCTGACTTCTGGAATAGAATTTCCAATTTTGTTTTGGATGCTGAAGTTTTCTACATCAGAAAGGGAAGAATGAAAATGGCAATGAATAGTATTGTCTGCCATATCAGAGGGTGGAGAGGAAGGATCCTTTGAATTAGAGAGGGTAGAAAAAACTTATATACAAAGCAAGCATTGCAGTGGAAGAGAGTGTTTGACAAAACAGGTCAGAGAAAAGGATCAGTTAATGGAGAAACAATGAAGTTCAGAAATAGTGAAACAACAGAGTGAGAAACTTTCTCAAAGATAATACCAGTGAATGAACGGAGGCTGAGAAGTTACAGCTGTGTGTGTTTGAGACAAGAAAGAAATGAAAAGAAGCAAAAGATAAGAGGATCTGGATAGTGGTGGGTCTTTTAGATGAGTACAGAGCAGATCAAGCTTAATATCTGTTATATGACTGAATCTTCATAAGGCTGCTGGAGGAGACAGTGCAACCCTGCCCCCATCTTTAAGAATTTTTTTTGCTTTTTGCAAAAAAAACTTTCTTGGTGATGCTTGAAAGGATCCAGCTGGCTGGAAGCACCCACCTTTAGACCAGAAAGGAGTATTTCTGTTTGGTTGTGGGTTGTTTTCCCCTTTTGTAACTAAGCTTATATTTTTCTGTTGCAAAGATAACGTAAGTTCAGCATACTCACAGGAGCATGCTATTTCTGGTGAGAACTTCACTGAAGGGGAGCGGTTCCTACACACTCTTGCTGCATGTGTTACTAATGATCATTTGAGCTATTTCGTAGGAAAAGCTCCTTTATAAGTCAATGACCTAGAGTTTTTTATGAATCTGTGTATGTATTCAGTAAATAGATCATTAAGAATTTAAATTCAGCTCTCAGTATCTCTAGGCTGAGGACTGACACATATTGGAGGCCTAAGGAGAATGAAAACAGGAGCTAAGGCAGCCCAGCCCTCCATGGGAAAGTAAGGAGCCATGAGCCTGCTTCCTCAGGTGAGATTCGCTTGTCTCACTTCAGATGTTTATAGCTTAGTCTCCTCTGTTTAAGCTAATTGTCTAGGCTATTGTAATAGCCAGTGGAAAGATACAGGCATTTCTAAGGCATGACTCATGCTCTTTTGTAAGATGAGATGACCTGAACCTGCAGGAGAGGATTGTTTCTTTGTGAAATGGAGCTTGAGGTAACCAGAGTACCTGTAGGTGTTTGCATCATGGAAAGCCACAGCTGGGGCAGAAGAGCACTATGGTGCTGGAGGACATGTCTGGCACTGGACACCGCTAGAAGCAAAAGGAAGACAAAGGCTATAAGACTTTCTGCTACCTGTGAATTCACCCCCCAAATCAGCAGCATAATAGCTCTCTTAGAGGAGGGTAGCCTATCTGACAAATGGTTGGTTTCCAGTTTTGAGGGTGTTTGTCAGTTTTATTTAATCCCTCTTGGGAGGGAGGGAGTTATATAACAACATGTCAGTACACCCACAGCAGCAGAGTGGTGACAGTCACCGGGTGTGGAGAGCAAACCCAGGATGCTGTTTGCCCTGAAATTTTAAATAAAATGGGCTGTTTGGAGGTGTTTAATTGCAGGGTTGGCAGCTCCAATTTTTCTGTCCTTAATTTTGTGGTAGTAGTGTCTGTCTTGGAAATGTGGCTTCAGAACTCCTGCAGCTTTGCGTGAGAATCTGTATTGCTTTTTTAATTCTAAGCTGCTAAATGTTAGGCTTTGGGAGAAACTTTAGAAATGTGATTCACAGCATTTTATCCACATACTGGCTTTCATTCGCCATTGAAGATCTTCCATCTGCTTTTACATTAGAAAGTTTGGGGCTGCCTTCGTGGATTTTGGGCATGTTTATTTGTCAGTGTTCTAAGAATTTTTTATTTAATTACTTAGGGAGAAGTGATCTGAATAGTTCAAATTTTTTACTACCACTCAAAACTGAGTATAATAGAAGAGAATGCAGACTGGGGGAGCCTTGCATTTTTGGTAACATAAAAAAAGCTGGAAAAGTTGTAATTTTTTACGAAAAATAACAGCTTGTAGGGTGTAGGTTATTTCAGAGTTTCAGTTTTTACTCACTGTGACTATGTGTGTCTCAAAAGAATAATTGACAACAAGAGAATTAGATTTCTGGTAGGTTTTCTGGCCTATGAACATCTAATTGCATTTGTTAACCTGAAGTAAAAAACAATTGTCAGAAAACAGGACATGTTGATGTAATTATTTTCACTGTTTATCTTGTGATAGCAAAATGCACACAGACAGATAAATATAACAATCCCTGTTAAATGTTTCTGTTCTGTAAGACTTGGGAATGATGCTAATGCAAATGGTATTCTGAAACTATCCTGATGATAGTTTCAGAAGTTTCACTGATCATAGTGAAAGCGCCAAAGGTAAGGAGGGGAATCTGCTAAAAGCTAAATTATGTTCAGTTTCTGCATGGTGAGTATCCGAGAAGGTACTTTGTTAACCAGACCTTTCTGTAGAAAGATTCTGAAAGCTTTTCTTTGAGCAGTTCTGAGTGTCCATCAGGCCTCAGATAGTCTGGGAGAGCACTGTTGAACTGATAATTCTTGCCTTGGGCTTTATTAGGCAATAATATCCACAGATCACAAAATCACCTCTTCTTTGTCCTTCTGAAACTATGTCTTTGTTTTGTTGTCATGGTTTAACTCCATCTGGCAACTAAGCACCACACAGATGTTTGCTCCCCACCAACACCAAAGCAGGATGGGGGAAGATAATTGGAAGGGTAAAAGTGAGAATACTTGTGGGTTCAGATAAGAACAGTTCAGTAATTGAAATAATAATGATAATTTGTAATGAAAAGGAAAATAACAGAAATAAATACCAAGAAAGACAAGTGATGCAAATTAAAACATTGCTCACCACCAACCAACTGATGTACAGGTATTTCCTGAGTGGCAGCTGCCCAGCCAACCTTCCCCTAGTTTATATTCTGAGCACGATGCCATATGGTCTCAGATATCCCTTTCGTCAGTTGAGGTCAGCTGTCCTTGCCGTATCCCCTCACAACTTCTTCTGCACCCCTAGCCTGCTCACTGGTGGGGTGATGTGAGGAGGCCTTGTCTCTGTGTAAGCACTGCTCAGCAGTAAGGAAAACACCCCTGAATTACCAACACTGTTTCCAGCACAGATCCAAAACATAGCCCCATACCAGCTACTATGAAGAAAATTAACCGTATCCCAGCCAAACACAGCACATTTCTGTAGTTTGCTTTTTTGTCTATTACCTTGAATAGCTTAATATCTTTGGATGTTGTCAATGCACTCCTCACCCCTGTATTGAGGGCAGGAGAGCTGTATGTCTTATACTTTTCAGCACAGATATCTCTCCACTGATGATGGCAAGAATTGGAAACATGAGTAGGAGTATGTGGTCAATCTTTCAATGAATTATTCACTTGTGCAAGAAGGACCATTGCTATTTTGCATACTTAGCATCCTAAAAAGGCTTAACTAAGGTCTTTGTTGAAAGTCTATGTTGAAATTTTAAGGAAAAGAACTGGATCAGTCTTTTCCACTGAACTCTAGTAGGCTGGACATCCCATTACAAAAGGCATGCTGATGCTAGTGTGTACAGCAAAGATTTCAGGCTTAAGGTCATGCCCACAGTCTCTTAAGTCTGTCACTTTTGCCACCACAGAGTCCTCTAGTACCAAGATACTTCTAATTGAGAGGTGGCATACCGTTGAGTTAGTAATTCACCGATTTCATGCTTGAGTTCCTTTAGGATTCCTGGGTTGGCTGCCGTCTGGTCCTGGTGAGCTGTTAGCATTTGTTTTCTTGCTTCCTGCTATATCTGCTCATATAGTCATTGCAATTTCAAACACATCCTTGGAGCCCCTGCCAGGAGGGGTCCTGACAGGGAAATCCTGAGAAATAGTGTTGCAATAATGTGGTAAAACTCTGAGATCTTACAGGAAGGGAAAGTGATTTTGTTTTAATAGAGAACTGGTTTCATTCCACGCTGTTAGATCTGTGTTCTTACAAGCACCAAGATGCTTCTGTCCACACAGTTTAGCACTGAGATGTGTGTAACCAAGTTGCTGGTTCAGGATTCATTGCAGTGATTTGGAAGACAAGGGACCCCAGCTGTTGAGTTCTCATCACAACTTTTGTACCTTTAGTTTGGCAGGCATATAGTTAGATTCATCTGGTTAGTGGTTAGTTTCTCCATCCTTTCTCACCTCTGCATCATCATGAATTAGTTGCAGTTTTAGACTTCTTTTTCTGATCTGAGTACACCAAAGCACTGCATATAAATGTGCTGCAGTCTTGCTGTCCTGCTGATCTAGGTGTCATAAACAAATGCCATTCTTATATGGCCTCTTCTGTTTTTCCTGGTGTTTCTGTGCTCAAACTATTACTATTTATACTTCATTCATATCAATGTTAATACTTCTATGACAGTTCTTTAGAGAGGCTCCCCAGCATCTGGTGCTGTTACTGTCACTGCAGTGAATCTGTCTGGTGGATTTTCTGTACTGCATTTATCTTCTGAGTATTCCTTCACTATCCTGATGATGAGTTGCATCCCAGAGTTTTTGGCAGACTTCCTGTTCCTAATGTGCTTGAAGAAAGATTTATCATTAGTCTCTGCCAATTGTTCATCAGATTTTTTGTTTGTTTTGCCTGCCCCACTGTGTTTTACATTTAATTTGCCAGAGTTTAAGATCTATTGAGCTATTTTTTTTCTATTTGGACTTGACTTCACCTTTTTTTGAGAGTAGCCTCACTTCTGCACTGCTCATTTAACTGTTCTGGTTTCTTTTCTTCCTTTCTCAGATTTTACTTAATAGGAAGCATGTACCTGCCTTGTCTTTTCAGTCTCATCATCATTCATAATCTCCACAGTGCCTGTAAAGATTTAAATTCTTTTTCTGTCCCTTTTGGATTCTCTTCACAAGCTCCCTTACCTTCTTGTACTTGCACTCTGAGACTGGGTCCAACTCTAGGTTTATTTTTCACCTTCACTGCTCTCGTTGGGAAGCTATTGCATGCAGGGTTTTTCAGAATCTTCCAGCTGAAGAGCCACTCTATATTTAGGACCAAATCAAGGGTTGCATTTTCTTTTGTGGACTTCCTACCCAGCTGCTCTGTGAAACAGTCACTGAGTTAATGTAAAAAAAAAAGTCATATCCTGATATGATGGGATATTTGTGATCTACATTGAAAGGAAGTGATCTGAAGTCTCCCATTATGGTACTGCACTTTTTTCATATCACATTAAATGCTGCTGTTCTGATTAGGTGGTTGTAAAGACTAAATATCTTCCTGTTTTAGCCTGGAATCTAGTTCATGAGTATGTTGCTTTAATTGCGAAAATGACAGGTTTATATATTTGGAATAAGGGGAACTGAACATACTTGTAAATCAAAGTTGTACTTTATTTAGTATAATTGTAGAATAGCTGGTGTCAGAAGGGACATTTAAAGATCATGTAGTTCAACATCCATGTCCTGCCATGGACAGGGACATCTTTAACTAGATCAGGTTGCTCAAAGCCGTGTCCAACCTGGCCTTGAATGCTTCTGATGATTGGGCATCTACAACTTTCCTTGGCTGACGTTGTCCCAGTATCTCACCACTATTGTAAGAACTCTTCATTGTGACCTATCTAAATGTACCCTCTTTCAATTTAAATCTGTTGTGCCTTGTCCTGTCATTATAAGCCCTAGTAAAAAGTCTCTCTCCATCTTTCTTATAGGCCCCCTTTAAGTATTGAAAAGCCACAATAAGGTCTCCCCAAAAGTTACCCTTCTTCAGACTGAAGAACTCAAACCCTCTCAGCCTTTCTTCATAGGAGAGGTATTTCAGTTAAGAAGAGAAATTCTTCCTTTGTGTGTTAAAGATGTCTTCACTTAATCCACTAGACAGTGTTGAAAGCCTCTAAAGGTACAGTGAAGAAAAAACAAGTGATGCTAGTTCTCTTTAGATTCTTTAATCAGGCTATTTCACAGCCATGTGTGTTTCCAAGTACAGGGATGGTATAGTCTTCAGGGGGACTTCAACTGCTCTGGCAACTTCCAGAAAACAGTATTGTAATACGCATAGTCTTGCAAATTTTCAGCAATTCTTTTGATGGGCGGTGTTGAAAGCATTTCATGGTGAATGTCTTCTGTATTTGCTTCTGACTAAAAGGAAGAAAGGGGTGGAAGAGGGCGGTGAATTGGATGGACGAGGCTATTAAGCAGTGGCCTGGAAAACATACTTCAGAAGATCGAAGAATTTGTCAAAGGCTGAGGACAGAAGATTTAGTGGTTTCTTAAAGACATGCTGTAAGGGCACAAGTACAAACTGTTTCTTTGGGAAGAATAGATAGCCATAATTGTCACTGCCTAATTGCAAGTTATTCATTAGTCTGAAACTAAAGGAGCCATACAAAAAAGGGGTACTAGCTCAGCTTTTGAACATGTCTTAGAAAAGTACTCACTTGTAGAGACATTATTAGAAGGACTCAGTACAAAATAAGACAGAGTTGGCAAAACTGCAGCAAGAAACTATTCTAGAAATATATTCATAGCAAGAGAAATCACTAAAGAAAGAACATGTCTGTTAGGCAGAAAGACTAGAAAGTTGCTGACAGATGTTGCTAAAGAGGTTGTAAGGACCATTTATACTTCATTGATCAGGATTAAGTTAGCGGACAAGCACAAAGGGCTAAGATGTCAGAACACAGCCTGGCATGCATACACAGAAGCTTAAGCTTGGGGTCTTTTCCTAAATGCTCTTACGGCAGATAGAAAGTTTAGACAAATCACTAAAATGGTTGATACGATTACGGATGTTATCTGTGACTGAACAGAAGATAACCAAAATTCTGGAAGACTGAAAAAGGACCAGCTTAGTGCCTGTTTCTGAAGGGAATGAGAAGTGGAAATATGGAACACAACTACTGCCCAGGCAGGTTAACTTCTGGAAAAATACTGAAACAAACGGTTTATGAGTATTTGGGAGAAAGTAAGGGGATAAGAAACAATCCACATAGACTTGCCAAAGACAAGTAATTTTGAATTAGTTTGTCTTCCTTCTGTGACAGTGCAACATGCCTGCTGGGTATGGGAGAAGTAGATTTGATATATTTTGACTGTAGGAAAGCTTTCAACATGTTCTCATGCTCCTATGAACAGGGTGTAAAAGTATTATCTAGCTGAAGCTTTGTACAAAGGAGACATAAAACCAAGTTTAGTGCATCATTATGCGTGCTTGTTTTCAGCTGCAGAGAATTTCCTCATTTTGTAGTAACCTGCCCCAAATCTGCTATTAATTAATGCTGTGAAAAAGAACTTTTAATTAAGATCTGTCTTGCAGATTGTATCAGCGATAGAAGCTATGTTAGAGAACAGATTTAAAATCAATGGTTTCTTCTTTTTGATACTGTAAAAGCTAAGTGTGAAGTTGGCAAGAATAATCAAATGCCACATGGAAATTAGTTGCTAGCTAAGCAGGTCTGAATAAAAGAATTTTGAGGTTGTAGGTGATTCAGGCTGAACACTAATTAGGAATGACATCTTGTTGGAAAACATTGCCATTGGCTGTATAGGCAGAGTGGTTATATGCAGCACTCATCTGTCTTGGAAAATACCGAGTAAGGACTGAAGTGAAATGTGCCCTGCATGAGGCTTCAGGCTTCAGAAAAGATGTCTGACTGGTTGGAGACAGGCCAAATGTAAGAGCACCAAGAATGAGCAAAGATCTAGAAACTGTGACATGACCCATGGCTGGTGGCTGTGGCAGTCTGTGCCTGAAGTTCTTGTTCATGTTGCTGAGCAATTTAGGGTACTGTTGACTGTGAGTTACAGTAAATCTTGTATATAAATATGGGGTTTATTTTCAGCCTCCACATGTGACCATAGGCCATCTTTTTAGTTATGCAGTTGCATATTGTTTTTTCTCATACAGATTTCCCATTTACTGTCAGGAAACAAGATGCTGGTTTACACAGAAATCCAGCAAAAGTGTGTTCCTCCCAATCATAGAATTCTAGAATGGTTTGGGTTGGAAGGGACCTTGGAGATCATCCAGTTCTAACCCCTCTGCCATAGGCAGAAACACCTTCCACTAGACCAGGTTGTTCAAAGCCCCATCCAGCCTGGCCTTAAACACTGCCAGGGATGGGGCAGCCACAACTTCTCTGGGCAGCCAGTGCCAGTGTCTCACCACCCTCACAGGGAGAACTTCTACATTATATCTGATCTAAATCTACCCTCTTTCCGTTGAAAGCCATTCGCCCTTGTCCTATCCCTACATTCCCTTGTAAAAAGCTCCTCTCCAGATTTCTTGTAGGCCCATTTCTGGAATTGGAAGACTGTTACAAAGGTCTCCCCCGAGCCTTCTGTTCTTCAGGCTGAACAAGCCCAACTCTCTCAGCCTGTCTCCATAGGAGAGTTGCTCCAGTCCTCTGATCATCTTCGTGGCCCTCTGGACTTGCTCAAGCAGGTCCACATCCTTCTTATGTTGGGGGCCCCAGAACTGGATGCAGTACTCAGGTGGGGTCCCGCGAGTGTGTGTGTTGTTTGCTTTTTAACTCATGCGATTCTATTTGTATACTATACAGTATTGATCATTTCTGTCAACTTACTCAAGGAAGTAAATGAGTTTGAGCAGTTTAATATCCAATTGGTCACATTCTCATTGTATGGTTTTAGTATAGAGGATACTTAAGCAACTATTTCCTTGATATAGTCAAGGAGGTGAAATTACATGTACCTTATTGCTTGCATAGTTTTCCATGATAGCTGGTGGGATATATTGGTTAAGCTATCTCAATGACCATATTAGAAACAAAATGTGCAGAACATGAATTCAGTGTGGTATCTTTTGTTCTTCGTATTCATGCTGTAAAGTATATTTCATTACTGTGGTGTAAGGAAATTCATTTAATTATATGCTATGGATAAAAAGATTATTATAGTGATGTATATAAACTCATAGGTAAGCAAGATCTTATTCTGATCTTTCTTCAGTTGATGCGACTTTTCCAATGCAACTGGAAAGAAGTACTGGTCTGTGTTTTGTATATAGAAATGGGTAACATTTGTAAGAGGTACTTACACTTCAACACTGGGTGCTGAAGGGCAGGGGCTATATATTTTTGGAAGGTGACTTTCTTGAACTACGTGTTTTAAACTCGATTTCAATCTGACTCCATTCAGACAAGAGAACTTTGTTATCTTTTAAAAGTGAATGATTTATACTTGCACTGTGCCATTCAGCCCAAAGAATCTTGAAGTAACTATAAAAATGCAGAGTATTGGGTTTGCAGAAAGCAGATCTGTTTCTTTTTGCCTGTTACTATGTCAGCCAGTTTGAAACAGAAGCTGTGCAGTGAGAGGCCGTAATTACTTGCCAGGAGGGATAGAGGAGCTTAAGGAATACGTTTCCTGTGAAACTTTTGTTGAGTAACTTAAAGATTTCTGATTGTTAAACTGAAATCCCTGATTTCAGCCATCTTCTGTATGAAATCCACAGACTGAAAAGCTCAGGAGTGATGGTGGTCACAGCCGTGCTTGCATTCTGTCCAGTATTTATGTGTAAGCTTCCAGGGGTTGTACTAATGAAAGCTCCTGGCATGTCTGTGATGCAGTCTGGAGTGTGACTGCAGTTCCCTATGGATACTGTCTGGAGGCAGTGAACAGAAGACTGAAGCCCCTATCTTAGCAATTGGAGTGGAGTGAGCATGCAGTGGAGAAACTCCCATAGTTTCTGTTGGCAAAAAGAATTGGAAATTTTTGTATATTAACCAGTTTCCTTTCATTACTCCTCTCCCTGAACATCTCTCTCCACAAGCATGCTTAAACTTTCTAGTGGTTAAATGCTAAGCTTCGCTTATTCATGAAGATTGTGCATGAAAGCATTTTAATGAGTCTGTCAGCTGAGTGGCCTCTGACAAAAGGAACTGTAGCTGTTCTTGTAGGGTAGCCTCATAGATTGTCCTGCAACAAACAACAGCCGAACAGAAGAGGACAGCGTTTGAGTCAATTATGTTGCTTGATTTTGTCAGCTGGCATATGGTATTTGCAGTCCTTAAATTGGTTTAAATCATAGATCTCCTGCTGTGCTGATAGCTAAATCTGATTATTCAATGATCTGGCTTTTCCTGTAAGATACCAGAATTAAACAAGGCAACATATTTATTGCAACATGTACCAGGACCTCATCAGTGTGTCCTTTAATAAGGAATTTGTGAAACCAGCTTTGTGGGATTAGAGTACTGGAGGTAAAGTTTGACTGTTTGAATGTGACTGGCATTTACAAGGAGGTAATAAAAGGTGTCTAATGTGCTACCCTAGATATTATTATAGCTTCACTCTGAAGCAGTAATAAATACCTGCTTACCAACTACTGTAGAACAATTTAGTAATCCTTACTGCAATATTAGACACAAAACTACAAGCTTCGATATTTGGCTTTCCCTCTGTGTTCATAAAGAAAATGATGACTAAGTTCACTTCTGGTCTCAGAAATTTGCAGACAGACATAGAAAACATAGCACATTTGTAATTTAAAACTTGCTTCAGACCCTTTTTCTTCCACATTACATTGTGTTTCTCCAGTTATAGGTTCATGGAAAATTATCTTTTCTTTTTGTATATGGCATATATTTAAATGGTATTTCTAATCATCTGTACCTTAGAGATGAGTAATGTAACAGAAGTTTTGCTGCATAGCTCAAAACTCTGCAATGAATGGTCCAGTCTCATGAGTTGCTGAACAGTCTCAACCCATTGAAGACAAAAGTAGTAAATCCCAAATGTGCGAAGTAAAAGGATTTAATTAAAGAAAATGCTGTTTTCTAAATGCTTATGCCCACCCACTGTATTTGGTAGTTTAAATTCTTTTAGTTTTAGAGGGGAGCTGCATGGCATTCCTCCCACTTGGTAAACCCAATGCATATCCACAGTGGTTTTGGACACACTGGATTTACCGGTCTTTATGGGGCATGTATATTGCACTTGTACACAAGAATGGTTAGTTCCTGCCTGCATGGGATGAACTGTTTATTCATAGCACATTTGTTCTGTGCTTGTATGACACAGCTTTGCTGTTGCTGGGTAGCAGTGCAGGTGTAGGTACTTGGGGATGTGATAGGCTTGAAGGATTGCACAATGGCTTCAGGTTAAGCTGCTGCAACAGCCGCCAGGGCAAGAGATCCAGCCTTTGCCCTGAAGACACTTTTCTTACACTTCCAATTTGCCCGAGGAAATGAAGCTTTCTGCAGCATAACTAAATGAATTCTCCCTGGGGGCCCAGATCAGCCTCTGTGCCACAGGTTGAACAGAATAAAATCTGTGTGATTCTTTCAGCCTGTTTCTGTAAAATATCTGAAGCTTGTAGTGCTGTGAGCAGAAATATTTGCAAATACTTGTTGCAAAAAAGTATACAGGGGATAGATGAAACTCACAGTGATGCTGTCGATTTTAAAGTGAAATATCTGTGTATAGTGTGTGTGCCATATTCTTGCTGATTCATGGGAATCTTTTTCAGAGTTGGCCTTGGTTGATGACCGTCAACACTGGAGTTGTGTATCAGTTATGTGCTCAGGTTAAGACATCATGGGATTTGTTCCCTGCAGTGTTTCTAGCTTGTTTAAAAAGTAATCCAGGAATCAATTCCTTCTTCTTCAAGGTTTGTACTATGCTCCTGTGTGTGTTAGCAGTAAGAAGTTATGATGGTGATCTTGAGTTATCTCTTCGCATGATTTTGCAGTTCAGAGAAACAGATACAGAATTGTAGTTCTTCAGTGTGCACATAGTTGCAAGCTAATTCTTACCTGGATGAAAGAACGGGATCTGAAAAGTGCAGCTGATGTTGATTGCAGCTCTTTTTCTTATAAGATACTTCAAAAATCTGATTCCCTCTTCTAATATAAAGAAAATTATTTCAATAGTTGGCAATACCAGTTAGGGGTCTTGCCCAATGCTGGACTCAGTGTCAGAGAAGAAGAGTGGGAGGAAACTGTGTAGGAAATATCTTTTGTCCTAAATTAAGTTCCCAAGCCCCAGAAAATACTCTGCTTGCTATGTGGATAAAACCTACCTACCTTTTTATATTTTTAGAGAAAAGATGATAAAAAATTTGAGTAACAAAGTGATTTGCACATGGCTAGATGTGCAGGTTTCTCAGGGTGACATCTCTGCCATGGCTGACAACAGTAATGACTGTGCACATCCCTGTTAGGGAATACTTGTTTTCTCTGTTGAAACTCTCCTGCTCTGTTGCTCAGAGTCCAGCTCCAAGTGCCTTGTCTCTGCAACGGGTGTGTTCACTAGCTAAGTAAATGCTTCAACCATGACATGCTGGTGGGCTGTGTTTAAGTGCAGTGGGCAGATGGGTTAATAAAACCTGCTGGATTGCTGCTGACTCTGGCAAGAAGCACAGTGTGCAGAGATTAAAAAAAAAAAGTAAAATGACAGTCTGCAAAAATACATTGAGACTCTTGGTGGAGGAGTTCGTAGTCTAATGTGATATCTGTTAACTAAAACTGCTTCATTTTAAATGAACAGGAAAAATCAATGATTACCAAGGCTCCTTTCTTGGTTGAGAGATTATTAGCGTGCAGACTGTTACTATACGGAACCTAAGCAGGATCAAAGTGGGTACTTTTCACACAATGTGTGATTTCTATGTGCATATGGGATTTGGCCCATGCAAGTGTAACCCCTTCCAAGTGTTTGATAGTACTGGGTGGCAAGGGAGGTTGTCAAAGACTGTGTACCTTCAAAGCAGATCAGTGAAGAACTGAGCTAGAGGACTTCTAATTTAAGTCTTTTTGAGTCCTTTATAAATGTGGTGATAAACTTGTTTCGGAACTTTTGGTCATTTATTCTGTGTATGTTTTTTTTCTCCTGAAAAATTTATTGTGAAGGAAATGGAAATACTGTTCCTGAAATTGCCATTGCAGTCTTAGTAAATATAAAGACTTTCTGATAATCACAAGTAAAACCAAAGAAATTTAATGACAAAAGGAGACATGGTCATAGAAGGAATAGCATATATTCCTGTATTGTGATTACAAAGAAGAAATTGAATTACGTTGCTTATGTCAGGCTAGGAGCCAGACACCATCCTTTTACATTTTTAGGGCTTGATATCAAATGCAACACTTCCAAATGTCTGCTGTCCCATTTCTTTTATTAGTCATTCTGTAGAAATAATATCATGTTTTCAAAGGACAAATGTTTGTTTCCTGAAAAGTAACAAAAATGAATTAGTTACTCTGACATCTTGTTACATGAAACTATTGACATACTGTTCACAGTAGCTGGTAACACACCCAAGTTATTCATAGTGCAGTAGGGCATTTGCACAAATACCTCATGTTGAGGATTTGTGGGCATTAACTGGTGCAGCAGTCTCAATGTAATGCAGTTGCAGTTCCCAGAGTGCCATGTCATGCTCTCCAGTGTTGGCATTGCCATATGGTGGTGATGTTACAACCAACCAACCAAACTAAATAAGAAAGCTAAATTAGCTTATTGTTTGTTTCTGATTCAGATCCCATTTAGAAGTTCCCATTTCTTCGTCTGATATAAAAACATTTATAAACTAATTTTGTTTCTATGCTGGAGTTCATTTTCAGTGGCTCAGACATGGACACATTTTTCCTTGGAACAGCCTGTAATTCCTCATCACTTTCCCACCCTTCTGGCTGAAGTATTTCAGTTAATTTTTTCAAATGGACTTTCCAGCTGGGGGCTAGGAGAACACAATGTACCGAGCCTGTGATTGCTATCCCCCCCTGATTACTGAGCATGTGCAATGTCTTGTGGATTTAAGGGAGCTGAGAACCTCAGAAGAACAAGGTTTGTGTGTCTGTCTTGGAACGCCAGGACTGACACCTGCAATGAGGCTTTTGTGGTCTGGGATAAAAAGTGGTTAAGGAGAAAGATCAGAAGAATTAATGGGATTTGATATGTAATCTTCTCTCAGAAGAATCCTTGCAGGCTAGGGGGATGTTGATGGTTGTTGGAGGGGGTTATGGAAGTTCACTTTTCTTAGTGGACAAAAGACTGCTGTTGACACCTGGTGCTGCAGAGGTGCTGTTTGTGCTTCTCCAGAACCTTCTGGCTTCTTAGAATCTTCTGAGATTTTGCAGGTGTTTACCATCTGAAGCATCTCAGACGAAACCTGCCTTCTGAACGCTGCTTCTTTTGAAACTGCTTGGTGTTGGCCAAAATTCTACCAGAGTCTCCTGAAACAAGGTCCTGTGGGGAGTCAAGTTCCCTGTGCAGGTGCCTAGAGTATGACATTTTGTGTGGCTTGATCCTGTTTGGATGACAGGAATACAAGTGTCAGGCTTTCTTACCAGACACCATGTGACATTCTCTCAGCAGCTGTTCATGCTAATTTAGTCTTCCTTTGCAGACAGATTGCTTGTGCCTTTGCAGAAGCAAAACTTAAACCACCCAGAATATCTTCATTTACTCTGCAAGACTACTGTAGTTCATCCTTTCCACACTTACCATCTAAACTGCAGTAAATGGACACTTACAGTTTTTTAGTTGTTGAAGGGGGCTTCCTGCTTTCATTTAATAATTTTGCATTTAGTACTTGCTCTTTGCATTCACTCACATGAGTGCTAATGAACTCATTTTCAGAATAGTCTGATTTAACAGGGCTCCTTTTATTCCCTAGAGCAGTATGTTAAATATTCAGATTTCCTGATTGCTTTGAATATCTTGGCTTTAGCGATTATGCAGAATTATTCTAATAATACTGACTTAAAGAAGTAAAATTGTATAAAAATAAAGCAAGTGGCTGGGTAATACAGTAGGAGGCAGACATCTCTGGTGAAAGTTACCTAATTGCAGCCAGCATTGCAATTAAACCTAATGTTTGCCTTCAGTCATGTCAGTTCAGTGCATTCAGTTGGCAGGTCCAGCTGCTTGAACGTCAAGAGAGACTCCAGAGTCAGCCTTCAAAAAAGTATGGATGTAGGATCTACACCCAGTTGAACTCATGAGGAATCAGAGTATTTTGAAAACTATTTCCTCTGCTGTAGATACTATTTTGCTGCAATTATTATTTAAAATATATTGATATTGCCTTCTTGGATTTAAAGTAACTCAGAACAAAGAAACTAAGAAATACTCTTCTCTATATAGACATATTTTGTCCTTATTTTGATGCCTTTTTGAGGGTATTTGAAGACAGTGTGGTGGTTGTTTTTTTTGGGGTTTTATGTTTGGTTTTTTTGCTTGTTTTTTTTTTGCACTGTAGTGAATGTTTCAGAGCTGAGAGTGGTTGCCCTGACTTCAGAGGTGGGACTTGCAGCATTTTAGTTGCTTGTCTGCACATCTGCCTTTTGGCCATAGTATTTAGCTTAAAATAGCCTGTCATAGGGGTAAAATGAGTTATCAGGTCTGATTATTTGTAAATCCTATCCATCTTTCTCAGTGCCAAAGACAAGATGCTCATCTCTTAAACCTATTCAATCTTCCACTTAAATACCATGAACAGAAGGGGTCCCATTCTCTCTCATTTCCATGTGTGTTGGCATGCCAAAGTTGCTTGTTACTGTGAAGTTCTTTATGACTTTAGTGTGATAACATCAATTTTCTTTTCCTTTCTCATATTCTTAGTGTTTCCTTGCAAATTCCTGCATTTTAAGCATTAGTCCCATCAACACTGAGGCACTTGAGTGTCATCACATGGCATGTGTGGGACAGCCAGATGATCAAATCTAGTCAGCATGGTGTGTTTTCGTTCAAAAGGGTGAGTTCTGCCCTGATAATCAACCCTGATAACATAGCATTATTCACGGTTCTCTATCAGATCCTGGCCTCATAGACAATCCTGATTAGCACGTACAGTTGATTAACATTAGGCATACAGATATATTTTTACGCTTTCCTCCCTGAAACAACTTCATCAGGAATTAACAGTTTTCTCTTGGAAACCAGTGGCATTTGTCTAGGAAAACAGAAGCTTCACCTAACCTCAGCTTCAGGAGCAGGTTTTATCTAACCATGTTTGGATTTTCCAAACTGCGAATCTGCAAGTCCTTCCCACGCCCAGATCTGCACACACAGATACGTGAAAATCAAAGGACATAATCTGGTAGAAGTTCTGCTGTCATTATAGGGTATACAAGATGATGACAGTATTGGCTGAAGTGCATTTTTCTAACAGGCAGCATCTGGCTTTTAGTATTAAAAATAAGTCTGTGAGTAAAATTCAGGCTATTCACAATATGTTATCATAAGACTTTTTCAGGAACATTTGTCTTTCAGGTACTGGATAGAGTGATTCATTTCTAATGATAGACATTTTGCCTCTTTGCCGATTCCATTGTTTTAATTCTAAAAATAAATCAATGAGAACAGAGCTTTCTATTTACAGCTTGCCCAGCTCAGGTTAATGAGCCAAAACAAAATATACACAGTGTTATCTGTGAAATAATAGATCATTTGCTGTGGGCAGAAAGCACTCTTCTCAGAAGCAAAGGAATTATTAGGACTAATGAGATACTTTTTTTTTTTTTTTTTTGGTTAGAAAAGCTAATTCAGGAATGAGATGACAAATAGACATATGAGCTATGTATTTTAGAGGATGATGTCGGCTCCATGTGCTGTCCTTATTTACCTCATTTGAAAAGAAATGAGAAGAAGACATAAAGAGAAAAGAAAAAGAAAAATAATCTTATGCAACATGAAAGAAGATACTGTTGTCCTTTTGTTCCTAGTGCCTGCTAGGTTTAGGAAGGAAGAGGACAACAGCATCGCTCCTTAGGTTACAGTTCTGTCTTTAACATCCAAAACTCATTGTGCAGGACTGTTTGGGGTTTGTGTATGTGCCTGTTGTCTGAAGGTGCAAGATCACCAGTCAGTTTTGAGGCAGTGTGTTTCGAACTACTTATAGCTGACTTTTGGATGCCCTGTCACTGGAAGAGTTGAGGCCCGGCTGGCTGGGGCTCTGAGAAAACTGGTCTAGTGAAATGTGTCCCTGCCCATAGCAGGGGTGTTTGGACTCGATATCTTTAAAGGTCTCTTACAATCCAAACCATTCTATGATTTTATGACTTATTTGAAATATACAGCTCCTGTCCATTTGTGGCAGTTTGCATGAACCTCCCATCTCGGTTTAATATTCATTCCTGCTGTAATACATTTTCACAGCAATGTTAGGTTGACCTTTCTTATGGGGCATTATAGACCATCTCTTTGACAGTATTTTCATATTTAGATACAGGTGAACCATTTTAAAAGTAGTTGCTCTATTCTCATTGATACCTCTGCTCAAAGGGAGTTACAGCTTTGTGCTCTCGTTAAGGCCGCTCTCTTCATGGGGTTAGGCAGTCAAAACTGAAATTAAGTAAGGAAATACATGTAAAATAATTCTGTACTCAACAAATAAGTACAGTATCAGCAACTGTGAGTATTTTACCTAACATCTTGGTCTAAGTAAGCTAATTTATGCAAAGAAGTCTTGTTCTTCATTATGGCTGTTACCACAGTGAAGAATTAGTCTCTGCTACAGACTGCATTGCAAATGAGGACATGGGGGAGGAACAGGAAGAGGTGTGTGTGTGTGAGGGCACTGCTAGGTTTCTGTGTCATGTGTGTAAGTCTCTACACCTGAAATATCAGTCATTAGTTTACATTGAACTCTGGAGGAAAAAAGTTCCTCCAAACTTCAGTTGGTACCTCAAAAAAAACCATAAAAAATCACTAGTATCTTGCAGTAAGTGTATTACCTTGCCATGAGTAAGGCTGGAGAGAATTATTCACTTTCTCCTCATTCACCTTTTTTAGACTTCTGCGAGGAAGTGAACTGCAAACAGGATTTTTACTTTGCCAGCAAGTTTTAAAATAGCGGTTCTCTTTTGATTTTAAAAGAAATCAGGCTTTTAGATACACGTTTGGGGTTTGTTTTGTTTTGTTGTTGTTTTGTTTTTTTTTTTTAATTTATTTTAAATTCAGCATTATAAATATTACTCCAGTATAAGTCAGTGCTTTGGTACTTGCCTTTTATCAGCTCCTTACCTTGCTTAGAAAAAAACAAATCTGAATTTACCATGTGTCGTGGTTTAAACCCAGTCAGGTAATTCGTTCGCTCACTTCCCCCCCTTTCTTGCCCTCCCCCTGCTCCTGGAGGGACAAAGAGGAGAATCGAAAAGAATGCAACTCCCACGGGTTGAGATAAGAACAGTTTAGTAACTAAGGTATGACACAAATCACTGCTGCTACCACCAATGATAATAATGATAAAGGAAATAACAAGGGAAGAGAATACAACACCTCAGCACCAGCTGACCGATAACTTGCCCCCCTCAGCCCAACCAAGCTCCGACCGATACCTCCTCCAACCCTGCCGTCTCCCAGCCCTTCCGGCTAACTCCCAGTTACATCCTGGGCATGACGTGCTGTGGTATGTAATAGCTCTTTGGTCAGTTTGGGTCAGGTGTCCTGTCTCTGCTTCCTCCTGGCTTCCCCTCCTCCCTGGCAGAGCATGAGGCTCACAAAGTCCTTGGCCAAACCAAAACATCGCTATCAGCTCTGTTCCCAGGCTGAAAGTCAAAACACTGCACTGCACCAGTTACCAAGATGGAGAAAAATGACTGCTACTGCTGAACCCAGGACACCATGTCATGGGTACCAAATGTTGCAGACATGATACTGAGGGCTGAGCACTTTCAGGTGATTAGTTAGCAGCCCCTTATAATAACAGAAGAGTCTTTAAGTGAAAGTTAATTTCAAGGACTGTTTAATAGAGTTATGGGAAAATGAAGAGATGATGGTGTCCCATGGGTCCTTACAAGGGAAGCACGTGGTGGGTGTGAGCAGTGTGGTGGATCAGAGGCACAGAACTGTAAGGGCAGGGGGACTTCTGGGCTGAACATCCTATGTAATTCTGTAACGTGAGAAGTGACGCTGCTGCTTTTCTCTTTGTGCTTTTGTGGTGAGAAAAATCAGATATTCGCCTGAAAATCTAGGGACAATTAGAGGATAAAAAGGGTGCCTGATCCTCAGTTCTTCAACCTAGTTCTCCCTCAGCATAGGTGGTTTGCATTTCTGTGCATGATCAGAGCACCACATGATTATAGTAACTTGACATTTAGGTTTTCTTGAGTATGCTAACATCTGGGCTAGAAAATTATGGTACTTCATGTTAGCTGGCTTTCTAAACTAATAATGATCTGTGTTATACTTTTAAAAATGTAACAGCTTCATTGTAGACTTAAGTTCTGCTGCCCAGAATAGTTTGACCTGGTTGTTAGAGTGCTTTCGTAAGGAAAGGGAAGTATTTACTTTAACCATTAGAATATTGCTTGTCTACTACCTTTGACTGAAAAGAAATACTCTTGTTTTCCATGACGGAAAGCCTTTGGCTTGTGAAAAAATGCTTGGAGTAAAGCATTTAAGATTGGCAGAGGTGGTATTTAAGGTACATCCTTCCTGCCCCCCAGTTCTTCATGTTTCCTATTAATTGCTCAAATACTCTATTGACTGCTTTTAGTCATTTCAGACCCTGTTCCCAAGAGATCTGATGAAGTACATCATACACAGCCTTTTACTCTTTCTACTCTGGAAGATAAACGCCTCATTACTCTTTGTCAAGGTTTTGCTTTTTTTGAGAACACCTGAAGTTACTTATGTGTTCAGAATTTTTGCGTGCCTGTTAGGAGCTTTCTTTTGCATGAGGCTTTCGCTCCCTTTACCTCATCCATAATTTTCCATTTCCTTTATCCCTAAGGTATAATCACCCAAAAATGCACTGAAATCAAACTTTGAGGGTTCTGAGATATTGGAAGCCCAGCACAGGTCTTGAGAATACTGTAAGGATGGTGTTTCTGTTAGCTGTCCGTGAAGTGCTTATGTACACAGCAACATATGAGTTCATAGTTCCTACACCCAGTTCATTAACTGGAAAAAATAAATTGTTGCAACTAGACAGTGTACACTTGGGAGTGCATTTCTGTTATAAAAGTTCAAAATATTTTTGCTATGTCATAATTACACTATTATATTACAGATCTTTATCTCCTCCATGCAAATTTTTGGCAAAGATTTATACTGGAAGTATTATAGAATCATAGAATAGTTAGGGTTGGAAAGGACCTTAAGATCATCTAGTTCCAACCCCCCTACCATGGGCAGGGACACCTCAGACTAAACCATGCCACCCAAGGCTCTGTCCAACCTGGCCTTGAGCACTGCCAGTGATGGAGCATTCACAACTTCCCTGGTCAACCCATTCCAGTGCCTCACCACGCTCACAGTAAATAACTTCTTCCTTATATCCAGCCTAAACCCCCCTGTTATCCCTTCTCCTGTCACTACAATCCGTAATGAAGAGTCCCTCCCCAGCATCCCTATGGGCCCCCTTCAGATACTGGAAGGCTGCTATGAGGTCTCCACGCAGCCTTCTCCTCTCCAGGCTGAACAGCCCCAACTTTCTCAGCCTGTCTTCATACAGGAGGTGCTCCAGTCCCCTGATCATCCTCGTGGCCTCCTCTGGACTTGTTCCAACACTTCCATGTCCTTTTTACATTGAGGACACCAGAACTGCACACAATACTCCAAGTGAGGTCTCATGAGAGCAGGGTGGAGGGGCAGGATCACCTCCTTCGACCTGCTGGTCACGCTCCTTTTGATGCAGCCCAGGATATGGTTGGCTTTCTGGGCTGTGAGCACACACTGCAGCTGGCTCATGTCCATTTTCTCATCAACCAACACCCCCAAGTCCTTCTCCGCAGGGCTGCTCTGAATCTCTTCTCTGCCCAACCTGCCTGCAATTGCTCCGACCCAGGTGTAGGACCTTGGACTTGGCATAGTTAAACTTCATAAGGTTGGCATCAGCCTACCTTACAAGCATGTCAAGGTCCTTCTGGATGGTGTTGCTTCCCTCCAGTGTATGAACTGAACCACACAGCTTGGTGTCATTATAGTTGTTATTAACATCCCAAAGTTGAGGCATATCTAATGTATTGCTCTGGTTTTCCTTTTAAGGAAGACGTGGCGTTATGATAAATGAATACCACAAGTGTTAGATTTTTACTATACCTTTGAGTAGTGCCTGACCTTTATTGGTGCATAGTTTTATAACTGTGCAGCCCTGAAATAATGTATTCTGGGTTTTGGATTCTGTGTTAATGTCAAATAATCATGGTATTAAAAGAAAAGGAAAAAAAGTTTTAGGCAATTAACTGCCATTTACATTTGTGACCCTTACGAAAAACTTAATGCTCCTGCTCCTACAGTCTGCGGGGGCTTAGTTCCTCTTGTGTGAACTCCTGTTTTTTCTTGAAGTAGGAGCTGGAAATCTGTTCCCAAGCACTAATTTTATCCCACAGACTCATCCAGTACCACTTATCCAGTTCTGATCCAACACCAGCATACCTATGTAATCTTTTATTTCCAAGGAAAAAATTGCAACCTAGCCTCAGTTCAGTGCTGCTCAATACTTCTACTGCACTTTGGAGCTCTTTGAAGCTGGTGCTGGCTGCAGCAAGCTCATTCTTTCCCTTCCCGTATGTACTGTGCAGAGGAATATCAGAAGATACCTGTTTTCTCATCAGTCCTGCAGAAAAAGAAGAAAACAAAGAGGTGACACATCTGCTCATGCTTGTGACGTCCCTAAATATTTCCCTTTCCCACCTTTTGTAACCAAAATGGTCCTTTCCCTCTAGAGGAGGGAAGAACTATGCCTACTTCTCAACTCTGATTTTGTGTTGTAGGGTCAGAAGGTGGTGAAGGTGGTCAGTCAGTCAATGGGAGATCTTCACTGGCAAGAATTTGAATCATGTATTTTCACATCACTAAGGGAATAACTCCACCAGGATGCGGGGCCATAAGAGACCACAGCACTGTTCATTGCTGACTATTTACGCAAACTCTGAAGATGATTTCTGAAAAACATATTGCTGTATTATTCTACAGTCAAGCTGTAAAAGACACACAGTTTATCAACTTCCATTCAGGACTATGCTGTGGAACTGTAGCAGTTCTTGTAATAACGGGTTATTTGAAAAGCTCAGCAGGAATGGGATGGAGTTCACTGCTGATTGCCAGCCAGCTGTTGGCTCACTGTGCCTTGGGCAAGGATGACCAGTGTGGTTCCCAGCGTGTAAGCACACTGCACTGGCCAGACTGCCCCTGCTCATGGGGTGGCAACAAGTAAAACTTCCTGGTGTTGTGTTGTTTCTAATTTTCCAGCTCTTCTGGGTCTCTGCTTTGTACCTGTCCATAACTTTGAGGGCTAGAGTAAATAATTAGATAGAACTAAGGTACTCTTATTGTAATTTCTGAGGCTGGTACTTTCAATTACAAGGTGCCTCTAGTGCCAGTTTACAATGTTTTACCTGCTGTCTGGAGTGGTGCAGAGCTAACAACCATGTTGGAACTTTCACCCTTTTTGTTGCAATCATATTGTATGCTATCTGCTTAAACATAGATTGAATGATCTGCAGTCCCTAAGCAAACCTTCTCTTGATACTGCCTGTTCAGATGTATGTGAGGCTGATAAGCTGATTGAACTCTCCTTGTAGTTCTTCTTTTGAGCTTAAATAGTCTTACAAGCGATTTTCTCTGCCTTGAATTTCTCACTGAGTACATTTTAAAATGCATACTCAATCTTGTAACCTTCCTTTCTGTGTCACTGGAAGCATTTCTTTTTCCAAAGCCCAGGTCCATTAGTAATCTTGCCTAGCAGGCCACGCAGAGCCATTGTTGCTTTAAAACTTTATCTGCTTTTCACTGAGAAATCAGATGACAGTGTCAGTACTGGGCTTTATTGGGCCCGTGATTAGACAAGAATGCAAATTCATTGCGACACTGAGTGAAGGGGGAAGAAAAGGTTTCTGTGTGGATAAAAGCAAAAAGTAGATCCTGTAGGAACTTGCTCAATGACACTATTTTTTCCTAAACTGAAGACCTGTCACTTTCTATATGTGAAATTTTTTAATATGCAAAAGGCAGATATGGCTGTAAGGAGAGCAGTAAGACATTTTAAGATACTTTTATCAAAATCTAGTGGGCAGAGAACTTAGAGCAACAGAATTCTTTCACAGTTCATACTTGACTTTTAATCTGTGTTTACAGTAGATACATATTTACGTATCAATTGAATAAGAAAAATTCAGCAAGGAATTTATTAGATAACCGGGTCAGAATGTAGCTATATGAATTTTCTGTATGTTTGCTGCAATTAAATGGTCTTCTAAGGAAAACAGCAAGAAGTTTTACTTGTTTTAGCTACTTGCTGTGCCTCAGTTGAAAAGGCCTGTGAGAAGCCTCACTTCATAGGTTGACAGTCATTGAAGAGATACTTCCATTTGAAGTCTCTGGTGTTTGTTTTTTTTCCTTTGTTGTGTTTGTTTTTTTCCTTTGTTGTGTTTGGAGGTAGGGAGGAACATCTGTAGACTGATACTGCATAAACATATGAAAAACTCAGTTACTGGGATTTTCTGGTTTGAGGTTATTGTTTCATAAAAAAACAGCCGTATCTGTATCCTTATGTTCCAGCAGACAGAGGGAGGTACAGAGGTGGAAGAGAATAAAGGAAAGGGTGATTGATCTCACCTAGCACTGTCTAAAGTTCAGTGTCTCTAGACTAAGTTAATTGTTCAGAGATAAAATAGATATTTCCACAGGGCAATTCAGTTCTTCTTGGAATAAGCTGATATGACTGATTCAGTGAATTACCCTTTCATGTTTGCAGTCCACTGTTGAGTGTGCTCTGTCTTCAGGCAACAAGCTGAAACCTTTCTCGACTTGTGTGATGTTTGTTTTTAAAGTCAGAGGGTAGTCCTTTAACTTATAATTATTTCATTTTGTAAAAAAAAAAAACCAACCCTCACAGCCCCCCTTCCCCTCAAATACCTAACCCCCCCCCTCTCCTGTAAGGTCTTCTAGGTAGTGAAAATATTAAGCAAATCTTAAAATCTGTGGTTGCATTCTTGGTTATGCTTTGCTGGAACTGAATGCTTGTTAGAGGACCAGCATATTGGTCCTCTAACAGGGAGTTGTCTGTCTCTTATTTCTGTCTTTTTTTGATGGTAGGCTTTCTGTTTTGTTTAGGGATAGTAGGAGAGCTGGGGACAGAAAGAACAAGGCATTTCCCTTGGCAGAGGTGCAAATGCAGTGCTGGCTCACTGCATGCTCTTAAGTCACTTTTTCAGTCACATTCTTTAGCTTCATCCAAACATCTAAGTCTCACTATTGTTTGTGAAGGAAAGAGATGAATTTTAAGTCTGCATCATGATGAGCTGGAAAACTGGCACAAGGACTTGAAGACCCTGAGCAGTTTACCTGTTGTGCCAGTACTCTCTCCATTTTCCTGATGCTACAGAGAGAAATTTCGTAATTACCACCAAACAAGCTCATGCATTAGTTGTCTACAAAATACTATTTGATGTGAACAAGAATTTTTGCAATCCACTAAGCCTTAAGTCTATTGCCTGACTTTAACATCTCCTTTTTATTGTAGAGTGCGAGTCTTGGAGACTTTATAGGCAACATATTGAATAATTAATCTGTACCACCTGCACAGAATGATGCAGTCACCTGCTATGATGCCATCTTATAGCAACTTCCCCAGCACTGGCACTTTTCTGAAAAGGTGTCATCCATACTGTGCACACAGTCAAGATGGCAGATTAAATGTTCCCCAGATGTGTCCCTTGCTGCTGATTTGCTTGTGGCAAAAGGCTGTCTGGAGGCCAATACAAGGGTATTAGGAAATCACTTCTTAAAGCTTGTCAGTTCAGTACAAATAATTGCATGGAGAACTTTGGGTTGAAAGATCTGGAGGTAAATTTGCTCTGATGCTGCTGCATCCCTTGCAGCCAGGCTGGAGGCTAGGATAGATAAAAGGAAGCTCATACAGAATCAATTATCATGATCTAGTCCTCTTATATACACATACTTGACTAATTATTCTACGTCTTCATCCAGATCAGGCTGTTGTCACAGACTGACTTTAGTGATCTGAAAGTTTGTTTGTTTTTTTTGGGTTTGGGTTATTTTGGTTGGTGGTTTGTTTTTGTTTTTTTTTTGGGGGGGGGGGGGGGTGCTTGTATGTAGTTTTTTGTTTTGTTGTGACAATTGCGTGTATTATTTTGACTGATTATGTGGAGATAAGAGGACTGCTTAGAACATGATAGAAAATAAATAGTGAATTAGCTATAAAAAAAAAGAGAATATTTCTAGGGTAGAGCATGTAATAAAGGAGAAGGAATGTTCAAAGACAAAGAACAGTATTGTGGATTAAGGCAAGGGGCTCTACTGGCTATCTGGGACATCCTGGGTCACCTAAGCTCTAAGAAAGGGGATGAGCTGGAAGCAATCTCTAAGCATTATGTGCTTAACCTTTTTTCCTCTGCTTTGTGAGTGCTTTGGAGAAGAATGAACAATGTTGTTTTGGAAAGAAGTTGCTATTTTGAACTGTTTGCTCAGTTACTGGTAACAACTAAGCAAGTCTTACAGTTAAGCTTGTCATAGATTCCCCCAAAACTATAGAGTTGCAAGGTAGTGCTTACAAAGGTGTGAAGGCAGAAGAAATTGTCTTTAAGGAGTGTGTTGGTAAGACAATTCTTATTAGAAGTACGGCATCTAAACTGTAGAGTTACACACAGAATCCCTAGCAGCAGTAAGCAAAAGAACATGGATATATATTTCTGTGAACACTCAATAGCATCCACACTGCGACTGATGGTATCATGGTATATCAGTTAATTTCTCCTAAGATCAAATTTCGTTTTTCATCTTCCCCTTGTCCTGCCTGTAGGTCTATGGGATATATTTGAAAGAAGGGCACAAGTGGCTGTGCTTCTGAATTTAATGCAAGATCTCCTGAAACAGAGAGACACTTCTTAACAAGTGTTGTGGTTTAATCCCAGCCAATAACTTGGAACCGTGCAGCTGCTCACTCACTCAAGACAATGTTTTCTTCTTCATCTTTTTTTTTTTTTTTTTTAGTTATGAAGATGTCTTCTAGCAAAGATGACTTCTGAAAATTCTTCTCTTGCATGCTACTGTGGGCTTCTGCACCCCTTATTTAAAACTTATGGCATGTTTGATGTATTACACGTAATTAAAAATATATAATATTGCAAGGATGCTACATCAGTCAGAGGAAGTTAGTCTTGTATATCTGTGCCTGTATGTATCACATTGTCCCTATTTTGAAATAAACCACAAATATGACTTCTTTGCTGGTATGGTATTTTTGGATAGTCATCTGAACTGTCAATTTTTTTGTTGGAGAAAATTGTTCAATTTCTGTAGCTGAATGAGAAAAAACATGAACCTCCCAAGTAATCTTTTTTTTTCTTTTTGTTACCATTTTTTTCTGTGTGCACAAATCTGAAAGATGTTCCCTTCGGCAGCTGTCATTTGGTTCTCTTGTGTGTACGCATCTTGAATGACAGTTGGCAACATAGACATGTTTAAGTGAGAATGTGGCTTCATCTTGCATGAATGGGGAATGTAATAAATGTCTGGTTGACTCCTAGATATCAGAGTGCCGAATGACTAACTATAATCAGGGCTGTGGTGATTCTCTCCTAAATTTAACTGTTCTCTACCAAAAAAACCCTCACCCCAAAACCCTATAAATGCACAAATGGTAGAAGCTACCTTAATGGGAGGAACCTTTACGTTTTGCATGGGCAAAACATCTATTGAAGAATTACTTAGCAGCAGATCCTGTACTACTGTAGAGATTGACAAGTGGTGTAGTGGTTTAATGATGGAAACAGTTCTGAAACTGTTGGTTAACATGTCTTCTGTTCTTACCACATTTTGAGTGGTTTAGTTTCCAAGGCAACTGCTCATGTCAGCATGCAGAGGTGCTTAAAGCTATGGGAAGACACTTCCCAACAACTCCTTAATTTAGTGACAAAACATAAAGGACTAACTTCCGTCCTTCTTTCCAAGATCTGCAGAGAATTCAGGATTCCCTGTGAGCCAGCAGCACGTCATGGTAATACAGATATTTACCAGAGAGGAGTGATTGGGATGAATACCTAAGTGAGGCATAGTATTTACTGATGGAAAAAAATATACCTTTGATAAAATTTCTTTACTGCGAGGACTAGAAAGTGAATAACGAAGAGATCGTAATCGTTGTTGTTAAGGCACTGTTGTGGTGAGGTTTTATCTTGGTATTGGTTTTGTCTTCCTGTTGGAAAGAGAAGACTGGATTATTGTAAAGCAGCACATTGTGAACATAGTGCACAGCACTGTGGAAGGTGCAGTATTTACAGATAGTACTTTTCCTGGACCTATATTTCTTAGTCAAGTAGGTCACTTTCTGAACTAACTGGGGCTGCTTTCTTGAGGGAGTAGATTAAGGCAAATAAGCATCCTAAAACTGTGGAGCTGATGAGCCATTACTGTAATGGCTTTAGTTAAAAATTCTAATGAAGTACAAAAGAAGTACTATTTTCAGTGCCTTGTGAACCAATAGGAGGACTTTGTCCATAAGAGAGCACAGTGGTTATCTATTAAAGAAAAAACAATAGAAATTATCCATGGGTGCAAAAATTAAAAGCTCAGAACAATCTGTTGTGGTCACCCTGATCTGCCATAATAAGCAGAACAAAGGGGTTTGCTCTTCTTCTTTTGGCTCCCAGACTTGTAGCTATATTTGAATAATATCTGCTATAGCATAAACACTGATACTAAAAAAAAGTTTCCAATGATTGAAAATTCCCCCATAACCCTTGATAATTACTGTAAGTGGCTTAATATTATATGGTGCACCTTTTGATGCAAATTTACCCAGCTCCAACTTTCAGCAATTTGTCTTGATTAGGTTTTTGGCAACTAGAGAGACATTCTTAAATAATTAAGTTTCTGGTATAGTTGCTTAGTCTGTAGGCCTTTTTACCTCCTCTTTGACAGGATGAATACATAGGTATCCTTGAATGTTGTAGTAAAGGGGTATGGTCTGATCCCTCAGTTGTTCCACTAGCCCTTTTCTAAACTCTACAGTTTACTGCCAGTATCCTACAGGAGACAGTGTTCAAAAAACATCTGTCTTAGCCTGAAACACAGAAATACCATCACCTCTATACTGTTATTTGAGATCCCATTTTGTACATCTGAACACTGTATTTGCTCTTTGTGGTCTTAACATTACAGCAAGCACTAACGTTTACCGGTTTACCCATCAGAGGTGGCACTCCTCATATAAAACAATTATTTCCACATTCTCAAAATATCAGTCAGAAATTTTTCCTAGTTGTCATTCATTATATTTTCTTCTTTTAATTGCTTGAACCCTACATCAGCAACCATCTTATTTTCCCAGAACCCAGTGTCTGATTGACAAGACTTTTTAATTACGCAGATAACCCTGCTCAGTTTCCATGACTGTTGGACTGGACCCTTTTCCCAGTCTTTCTGGACTGCTGTTGCTTAAGAGGACCTCATTCAGCCTCTTTTATGTGTCTTGAATGCAAGGTATCCCGAAGTTTACTGATTCAAAACTGGCACTGGAGCAGCTGCTGTTTAACATCCTCCCTTGATGATAATGGTAGGGACATTATTTCATCCTTTATATCCTGGTTTATGTCACTTACCTAGTTAACAGCTCACTTGCAGAAGTTTTTTCTTTTCCCCTTCTTTTTTCTTTGGTAACTAAGAGGAACCTCAAAGAATTTCACTTTGCCATTCCATTTATGTTGTCTCCTGTGTTTCCATGCTGCACCAGGCTACAGGTAGCAAACTGAGCCATTTCTTAATCCTATGGTGCTACTAATTTGTAAGCCTGCTTGTCAGAAAAGTCTTCGATGATTATTGTAATGTTATTTCTCATCCTTTCAAACATTAGTTTTCTTCTGATGTATAGCCACCAGTCAGTACTGGGTTTTCTGTACTGGCCAGTGGCACAGTGAGCATGGAAGAGAAGGGAAACTCCCCAGCAAAGCTATTTGCTGCTCCCTAGCTCTGCATATTGCCCTGCAGTATTACTGACAAAGCTTTGCTGCTCTCATCCACTCCTCTGCTCAAGCCAAAAGGGATGAACAGCTGGCTCAGTTGCTGAGCATAGCATCAGTAGTCAGGAGTACAAAATCTCAGGGATGGTCCTGGTATGTACATTGCATTGTACTAAATATATGTTTGAAAAACCCAATTACTAAAGAGATGTTTCTCAAGAAAACATTTCCCAGTTAAGTAGAAGTATGGATAAACAAATTAGGGTCCTTGCTTTGCTTCCCTCCAGTAGAGGAGCACCTTCCTCTTTCGAACTGTTTAAGTTCTGCAAGAATTCCTGCAGATCAGGAAGGGTCAGACTGTGTTCTTTGCTTCTGTTTAAGTACTTCATGTATGTCCATAGGAAGATGTTCTTAAAATCTTTCTATATCAGTTTGTTACACAAATATTTGCCAATGGAATGAAAAGTGTATTTTGTAAATTTCAGGAATACCAGGAAATCTTTAATCTGTTATACCAACTGCATCAATTTATACTTACAAGAGGTAATATTTATGGAATTATTACTTCTATTGAAGAGTTCATTGAGAAAAAAAAACTGCTTTAGTTATGGTGAGACTTCTTCTTTTGTGAGGGATAGTTTTAATGTCTTTCTTCCGAATGTGTACTGTGCTGTTGAAGGGTAAATTAAAATGTAATTTCTAACCTTTGAAGAATTGTATATTGGTTATGATTAAGTCCCACAAGAAAACCCAAAAGTTTGAATAATTGAGAGAGGTAGTGCTCAGAATAATAACAGCAAGTGGAGTCTCAACATAGAATCATAGAATCATAGAATCGTTAGGGTTGGAAAGGACCTTAAGATCATCTAGTTCCAACCCCCCTGCCATGGGCAGGGACACCTTACGCTAAATCATATCACCCAAGGCCTCGTCCAACCTGGCCTTGAACACTGCCAGGGATGGAGCATTCACAACCTCCCTGGGCAACCCATTCCAGTGTCTCACCACCCTAACAGGAAGGAATTTCCTTCTTCTATCCAACCTAAACTTCCCCTGTTTAAGTTTTAACCCGTTACCCCTTGTCCTGTCACTACAGTCTCTAATGAAGAGTCCCTCTCCAGCATCCCTATAGGCCCCCTTCAGATACTGGAAGGCTGCTATGAGGTCTCCAAGCAGCCTTCTCTTCTCCAGGATGAACAGCCCCAACTTTCCCAGCCTGTCTTCATACGGGAGGTGCTCCAGTCCCCTGATCATCCTCGTGGCCCTCTTCTGGACTTATTCCAACAGTTCCATGTCCTTTTTATGTTGAGGACGCCAGAACTGCTCACAATACTCCAGGTGAGGTCTCACAAGAGCAGAGTAGAGGGGCAGGATGACCTCCTTTGACCTGCTGGTCACGCTCCTTTTGATGCAGCCCAGGATGCAGTTGGCTTTCTGGGCTGCAAGCGCGCACTGAAGCCGGCTCATGTTCATTTTCTCATCAAGAAACATGAAGAGTGTTAAAGGATTTTCATGCCTCATCTCTCTCCTAGTGCTACTGGTACTGAATACTGTGATAGATTCAAGTTACAACTTGTAAAGGAAGGTAGTAAAAAATATTTCCTAAAATTATATATTGAGATTATTTAAAATGTTTAAGAAGTGAAGTATTGCTCCATTGTGCGGTTTTTTGCTGTGAAGATTGCATGGCTGTGTAAGTTAACCTGTTACCTGTATTCATCCCCTCTGTTGCTGCAAGCTGGTGATTCAGGGTGATTTAGTAATGTCATCTGGAACAATCTTGTTTACAAGACTGTACAAAACTGAAGAGTCAATACGTTTAAAAATTCAATACGTTTAAAAATACATCCTTTTGTGGATTTTCTTGAAAGAAATCTTAGTTTTGCTGCAAATGGGATGTGGAAAATTTCAAGGAATAATAAAAATACTGAAGAAGCAGAGACTATATACATTATGTTATTATTTTTGTGGTGATTTTTTCCAAGACTTTTGCAGTTCATATTTGTAAAGAACTTTTCTGCTGTAAATACAGGTACCCTTTGAAATGGATCACAACAGCCACTCGCAGACTCACTCATCAAGCTTGTAACTGATCATGGGGAATTTTTATTCTTTTGGAGATTCTGAGCAGAGTTTTTTTCTTAATTGGGACAAAACATCAAACTCATTTGTGGATGGAGCACTTCAAAAACATCAACACTGTTTTTGTTTAAAATATTGATGAAATGCCTGTGTTCTCACAAAACGATTTAATTAAACCAAATCCTCATTTCCCAATGAGAAAAATTCCAAGTTTTTTTTTCAGGCTGTTTTACACAAAAGCACAAAGCACTGAGTAAAAATCCACTTGCTACAGTAGGAATTAATTTTTGATTGCATAACAGAATTGAATTTTGGGTACTTAATGAGAATATCTTTATCATACATAAAAAATAAACCATTCTGTTGCAAAGTTGTTGGCTTGCAAATCTAGTATGACCAGGTTAGAGTTTTGCTGTCTGTTTTTCATGTCTATCTTGTGTCCTTTATCAAATTGGATAAGATAACTGAGCCCCTTTGGTTAGGAATCTCATGCTGAATTTACCTGAAAACAAACATCAGTGTGTTTTGTTAAGTCTTAAGCAAACATTGCTGAGGTATGAGATCAGTGAAGCCCAGTTTGGAGCTGTTAGGTAGGCAGAGGAGAAGGACACTCACCATTAGACTTTTGATGCAGCAGGGCATGGAGAAATAACAGTCTCTTGGTGCTGGGTTTGAAGTGTTTTTGCTGAAGGCACCACTTCAGCAGATATCCTCAGCAGGTGTATTTACAGTTGTTCATTCTAAGTTGTTAATTTTAACAACTTAATGACTAAAAATTCATTCTTTGTATTCTTTTGGCTGGTAAAATTCAGATCCCAGCCATCCACTAAGATGGGAGAAGCGCAGTGCGTATAGTACATTCACACGCCTGCTGTTGTGCCAGCCCCTGAAGGGCATGGGCTACTTGCTGGTGTTGGCACTCAGCTGCCCATGGCTGCGCATGTGTGCACAGGTCTGCTTTGGCTTGCTTTGTGTTTGCACTGAGGCTGCTGGCTGACATTTGAGATGCAGGATCTCCTTGCCATCAAAACAGGAAAAAGAAATACGTGGGTTTGATTATAATTATGATTACCAGCCAACAGTACACAACATTTTTCTATTAGGTTAAGGGGAGCTGTTCTGGAAATTTAAAGCATCTTTAGGCTTGTTTCTTAACTATTCCAACAAATGAAATTGAACAACTAGTATCTTATGACATGAATCAAACCATGCTACCATTCTACTTTGTCATGTAACCATTGTAGCTAACCCTATCTTGTCATGTTGGTCAGTATAACAAAATCCATGCCAGAACAGCTTCCCAAAACACTTTTGCTAGGGAATGGTTTCAGTGCCAGGATCATGCTCATGTGGCAGAAGCCTCTGCTTCTCTTTGCTAAAGCCTTTGAAGGCAGAAGGCTTTCATTTTCCCATTCCTTTGTAGGTGTTTCTGTGTGTAGGTGTGCGTATGTCTGCCCATCTACAGGGAAACCCTAGTACCACCAAGCACCAAACAGCTGCTCCTTGTGCTCTTCTGCAGACTGCAGAAGGGGCAGAACTGTGGAACTGTAGCTGAAAATTGTCAGTGGTTAGGGTCAATCTCCAAAAATGGTCTGTGATCAAATTGAGCTCAAGTGACTTTATTATAATTGCAGACTACTATTGAGGACTTCTGACATTCTTTAGATCTCCTTTGTATATGCAGTAAGGAGACCCTATGGTGATTTGTTTCCTGTGCAGTTATGTAGACTTAATTATTTATTTTTCAAGCTTAATCTTTAACCAAAAAAAAAAGGGGGGGATGGGGGGTGGAGAGAGGGGCAAAAAATAGACTGGACCACAATAGACTAATTTTTAGTTAGAGTAGGTTAAACAGATCCACTTGGAAATAAAAATGTGCCTTTTGATGACAAAGCACACATTTGCTGGTGTATTATTCTGTATTGTTTTTTTCCATTAAAAGATGTTTATTTGTATGGTGATTTTGCTGTGCAATAATAAGATCCATCTTTTCCATCTCCATGTATCAGAGGCTGGACTATTCCTACACCACTGTTACATTGTTTTGCTGTCTTTTTTTTACTTCCCAGCAGGTTCTTTGATGGATTAAACCTTCACTGAAGTTATTGGTCATATAGACATAGTGGTGATTTTTTTTTTTTTTTTTTTATGATGTTATTCTTAAATCTTACAAACAATGTGTCAAATTGCAAAGTTCAGATTTTTGGAGTTTTGAAAAGAAGACAAGCCTTTGGGCAATTTTTTTAAAGGAAGGCTTATGGAGTGATAGTGTAAAGAGCTATGCAAGACAGGATTATTTGAGATTTGTATGATGAGCAGCTGCTACCACTGGTTTATTAATGTATTGCTCTGTTTCAGAACTGTCTTTTGGAAGACCAAACTGTGGCTTTGGGGTGCTTCTAGAAATCTGTATAGTTCTTTGCACTTCTCAATGTTTTTGTCAGCTACAGTGAACACTGCTGCAGATTAGCCCTGCTGCAGCTTTCTGCACTGGCAGTGTCTGCTTTTCAGGCTGGTGTTTGGAGTCTTGCCCCTGTTTTTACATAAGTCATTTATGTATATAGTGCTTAGAGAGACACTAAGGAGGTTCAGTTTGTGAAAGGCTTACAGACCTTACATTTGATGGACTGGTTTAATAGCCACCCAGCAGAGCTCAACACCAAGGGAGAGGATCTGGAGTTTGTGATGTTACCCAAGTTGCACAGTAGTCATTACTTCAATATCTTTTATATATAAATCCTCTGCATTTCATTTTCTGTTAAAAAACACCCACAAAATCAATTGTCACATTTTCATCATTGTTTTGGGAACTCTGTAGGTTAAGTTTTTTCTGAGTATTATTTCTAGCATATAAGGTTGTCTTTTTTAGACTTCAAAACTGCTGCAGTTGCATCTATAAAAGTGACAGGTATGGTTGCACCCTGAGTTACTCAGTGGGTTGCAGTAGTTGATCATAAGCTGCCCCTGTGCATTTGTTTTGAGGCAGTGCTGGTTTTTAGAGCCGTGAAGTCTTCCATTTCATCTGTAGTCTCTTGTTCTGACTGTGGACAGTAGAAGTAGAAAAATCCTGGTAGACTTAGTTGTTCATTGTATGAAATACAGGGTCTGCTAAAATGCCTTTTTATTTTTACTTTGTTACGTGATATCCGTATAGTCTGTGTTCTGTTATTTGTGATATCTGTAATAGTATTTTTCAAGCATCCATAAGCTGGAGCTGACTTGTGTATGTTGAAGCATTTTTTTTAAAGACTTCTGGAAGCTAAGCATTTTGAATTGATTGTGAAAGATGCTATTAAACGGCAATTACTAGTGGAAGTACCAAGTAAAATGAAAGTTTCAATTATTCAGGCTTCTTGAAGGAGGCCAGGTATGGAGAAAGGATGGCTGCATTGGTAATTAGTATTTTTCAAAAGACCAAATAAAAACAGATGAAATGCTTAATGAAGTTATAAGTGGTGAATTTTGCAGCATTTGAAAGAAACATTGGCTGTATGCACTGATACCTTATTTAAACATAAAAGTCAACTTTAATCCTGATAATGCAGGGATTCTTACAAAATGATAGTGGAAGATAGGATTAAGCATCCTGAGTTAATGCTGTGTATTTTAAGAGGAATCTTGCCTTAAAACTTCTCAAAATTGATGGAATCCAGAGGCTGAGAAGGTCATTTGACTAAAATCTGAAGGACAAGACACATGTAATGAAAGATCAAAGGAAGAAGAAAGCTTGGGAGAGAGACGGAACAGGAAGGATTCTGTGCAGAGATGCTGACAAGTTTTAGGTGGAAGTGGGCAGGTAACGGGAATAAGGCAACTGGAAGCAGGCCTTTAACATGGATTTTGCTTTGAGGTAATAAAGTAATCCAAGCTGAAGACCTTCACCTCTGTGATATTTCTGTGTGCAGAGGATTTGTTTCCCGAGGTGGCAAGTTCTTAAGGAATGGATGTAGGGCTAATGAAGGTTAAACAGTTTAGTTTGGATTCCAAAGGTCAGAAGTTCACACCAGGCTAAGATTAAATTAAAGCTAAGCCTTTAGCTCTAATGGTTGGTTTAGCTTTATTGGATATTTTCTAGATTTTAAAGATGTTTAGAATGTATGAATTGGGCCACTAGAAGGAGGTTCTATTCCAACAACTATGTTGAGAAAACAGATTATTTTCACTACAGGGGTGTTTCACTGCCATCACCCTTGAAGCTACAATAAAAAACAAGCACAGGAACAGGCAATGAAAAGGAAAAGCTTTCAAAATAACATCACTGGACTCTGTATTGATTAAAAGAGTATTAACCATTCTGCTTTTTTTTTTTTTTTTTTTTAGTTTTCCCTGCTTTATAGTTTTCTTCAGCAGAAATGTTATCCTCCACATCTTTTTCTTTAGGTCCTAGTGCTTTTGCAGGTTTATTGAATGTAGAATAAGTTTCCAGGAAGAGATAAGCAATGCCTTCTTGATGCTGTTAGCTGAATAAAAGTTTTATTAATTTTCTAAGACATTCCAAAACTTATGTATCAAAGCGTACAAGCCTGCATTGGCTGTCTTCTATAAAAAAGACAAAGCTTGTTATCAGTATCACCTCAGTCGGTGAACATGTTTGGTTTTGAGACAGGTGAAACTTTAGTTGGTTTCATCTGTTCCTTGTCACATTTTGATTTTCATTCTAGAAACACGTGAAGTGCATTTACTAAGCTATCGATCACTTCAGTTTATGCTTCAAGCAGTGTTTGTTCATGTTCTGTGGAGCACTGATGAAAAGTCAGTCCATGGCAAGATGAGAACAGCTTCTTGGCTTTAATGAAAAATAGCAATGTGAGTCCAGGTCTTGTTTTGTTTTCAGTTTTCCTCACACTTTACAAGATCAAGAAACATTCCCTGTAAAAAGTGTCTGCCACCAGAAAGTAGTGCTGTAAATAAAGCACTGGTCCAGGCAAAATACAGGAAACTTCTCAGCACATACTTTAACAAGTCAGTTCATCTGTCTTTCTGTTTCCGAAGAGACAAATTGTGTAATACAAAAGGTGAGCTTGATAGACCAGGGCTATCATACATATTTCTATAAGAACTTAAAATACTGTCTAATATAAAAAGAATTAATTAATTTATGGTTCAATGCAGTTCTAGGTTTGGGGTTTTTTTCTGGTTTTTGTTTTTGGTTTGGGTTTTTGGTGGTTTTTTTTTTCTTCTATATGGGTTGCTTGCCCTGAACTGACATATGAAATGGAGGTAAATTGGTTTTGAGTCATATTTAAGAATGTTGTTCGCCGATGAGGTTCCATTTTTATAAAGCATAATGGAGGTAGATTATTTAGGACTGCTTTTTATAGTGCTCAGTTTAACTCTTTACTGAAGTGCACAACCCCAAGTGCTTTTTTTTCAGGGCTGTCCAGAGTGGGACAGAACATATTCGGGCTGGTTTCTGGCCACCAGCTACCTTCTCCATGCAACCTTCTGTGGAACAAACCTGGTCCTTTGTTTAGCACAGGTGCAATTTCCATCTCTGTGCACCCCTCAGGCTGGGTCAGGAGCTGTAGTGTAGCCCATGGAAATCTTTAACCCGAACTGTGGGCAGATACTTCAAGTAATAAGGAACAAAAACATATTGCAAAGTGCAATTCCTGACTAAAACTCCTGCATTTGGTTAGTTAAATAGGTTTTGTTCTGGCATGTGGCTTTCAAATGTGTTGGGTATCATAAGGGCTTTCCTCATGGTTTGAGTATTAGGGGGTTGATTCCACTCTTTCTGCTAAAACATGATATCTGCAACTTATATCTAAGGTTGTGCAATTCTTGTGGCCAGCGTTCAAAGCATCAGTTTTACAGGATTTTAAGGCTGTTCATTAAAGCTGCTCTTTCCCATCGTCCTAATGAGGTCTACAAACCTAAGTTTCAAAGAATTTTTATCTTTGTTAATTCTGAAACCAACTAAAATTATTCACTTCTAGTGATCCATGTGGGTGCTATAGTGATATAGATAGCAGTAGCCTAGAGAATATAAAGGACTACAGAGCCCTGGGAGAGGTGGTCAGGGGCTCTGGAGCTCAGATTGTCTTTTTGTCAATTCTCCAGGATACAGGGGAGGACCCTAAAAAGGCTAGGAGGATTGGCCAGGTTAATAGATGGTTAGAAGGGTGGTGCCATAGTCAGGGGTTTGGGTGTCTTGCACACAGGACCCAAGTTTGTAGGCCAAGTCTACTGGGGGCTGGTGGAGCTGGTCTGACAAAAAGAGGGGAAGAGCGGTTTTGGTAGGAGGCTTGCCAGGCTGGTCAAGGATGCTTTAAACTAGATGTGTTGCGGGAGGGGGGCATCATTCCATCCCAACACACCCAGTCAGTTGCCAGAACCTATAATAAATGCTCGGAACAATGTAGAGATATCCCAGCCACTCCAGCCAATGAGCCGGCTTCAGTTGGAGCTCGGCTCAGATGCCTCTATACAAACGCCTGTAGCATGGGGAACAAACAAGAGGAATTAGAGATGTGTGCATGTCTACAGGGGTATGATATAACAGGCATCGCAGAAACATGGTGGGATGGCTCCTATGACTGGAGTGTTGGAATGGAAGGTTACAGGCTCTTTAGAAAAGACAGGCCTGGCAGGCAGGGAGCTGGAGTTGCCCTTTATGTTAGGGATAGGGTGGAGAGTATGGAACTCTGTCTTAACTCAGGGTTAAAGGGAGAACAGAGATGGGGGACATTATTGTGGGGATCTGTTACAGACTACCTGATCAAGAGGACTCCATGGATGAAGCACTCTACAGACAGATAGGAACAGCCTCATGCTTGCAGGCCCCTGTTCTCATGGGTGACTTCAACCACCCTGATATCTGTTGGAAGGACGGTACGGCCCGGCACAAGCAATCCAGGAGGTTCCTCGATTGTGTGGAAGACAACTTCCTTCTGCAAGTAATAGAGGAGCTGACAACGAGAGCTGCCATGCTTGACCTCGTGCTCACCAACAGGGAAGGGCTTGTTGGAAATGTGACGCTCCAGGGCAGCCTTGGATTGCCAGTCTTCACTGGCAAATGCTCTGACCACACCACCCAAGTCTTGGAAGGCAGATGCAGGGACTGTGAGAATGAAGACCTTGGGCCCATTGTAGGAGAGGATCTGGCTTGAGAGCATCTTAAGAACCTGAACGTGCACAAGTGCATGGGTCCTGATGAGATCCATCCGTGGGTCCTGAAGGAGCTGGCAAATGAAGTTGCTAAGCCACTGGCCATCATATTTGAGAAATCATGGTAGTCAGGTGAAGTTCCCGATGACTGGAAAAAGGGAAATATAGCCCCCATTTTCAAAAAGGGGAAAATGGATGACCCAGGAAATTACAGACCAGTCAGTCTCACCTCTGTGAGCTGGGTGGAGAAGAGATTCAGAGCAGCCCTGCGGAGAAGGACTTGGGGGTGTTGGTTGATGAGAAAATGAACACGAGCCGGCTTCAGTGTGCGCTCGCAGCCCAGAAAGCCAACCGTATTCTGGGCTGCATCAAAAGGAGTGTGACCAGCAGGTCGAAGGAGGTGATCCTGCCCCTCCACCCTGCTCTCATGAGACCTCACTTGGAGTATTGTGTGCAGTTCTGGTGTCCTCGACATAAAAAGGACATGGAACTGTTGGAACAAGTCCAGAGGAGGCCACGAGGATGATCAGGGGACTGGAGCACCTCCTGTATGAAGACAGGCTGAGGAAGTTGGGGCTGTTCATCCTGGAGAAGAGAAGGCTGCGTGAAGACCTCATAGCAGCCTTCCAGTATCTGAAGGGGGCCTATAGGGATGCTGGGGATGGACTCTTCATTAGGGACTGTAGTGATAGGACAAGGGGTAACAGGTTAAAACTTAAACAGGGGAAGTTTAGATTGGATATAAGGAGGAAATTCTTTCCTGTGAGGGTGGTGAGGCACTGGAATGGGTTGCCCAGGGAGGTTGTGAATGCTCCATCCCTGGCGGTGTTCAAGGCCAGGTTGGACAGAGCCTTGGGTGACATGATTTAGTGGGCGGTGTCTGTGCCCATGGCAGGGGGGTTGGAACTAGATGGTCTTAAGGTCCTTTCCAACCCTAACGATTCTATGATTCTATAAAATCACAATTAAAAGCAGATGGATGATACCTGATAATGAATGTCATAATCTCTAGAGTGAAAAATTCTCTCTAACTTTTCCCTATATGTAAAAATCTGGAGTAAAACAGGGACTGGGATTTCACCGTGACAGCTAACATGTATCATAGTCTCAGGTCAGCCTCTTCCCTCACATCACCAGTGCTGTCATCAACACCAGTGTTCAGAGGCCTTTCTCATGCCTGAAGCTCTGATGAGCTCAGCCGTCATGCTCAAATACATAGAGTATAGAAATAGAAATGTTAATGGAAGCGTTCAGAATTTTTTTAAGTCCCGTCTTTTGACTGCCACGATGTTCTGATGTTACTGGGTCTGTCTAGTTGAGTTACTGTGCCTTTTTCTTCTCAATGAAGAATATCAAAACTTTCTACTTCCTATGTCTTTTCTTAGCCTGGAACTAAAATAAATACGGCAGTATGATGTATTTCAGGTACATAAATATCTTTCCTCATCTGGTTAATTTTCCTTCCCTTCTCAACTTCCAGTTTCCATCTCCAGGCAAAAGTATTTGTGACCTCCACTTTTAATCCATAAGGTAGTTAATTATTGCCTAACATCTAAGAGGCAGGAATGCAACTAGAATTGCTCACCTGCATTGTTGTGGAAAGGTCTAGAAATGATTGCCAACCTTATTTAAATGCTTTGCAAATAGGTTCTCTGTTTGATGTTATGGATACACAGTTGCTTGGCATACAGCAGCAGCTTAGTGATATGATGTTGGAGTGTATTGGATTCCTGAGGGACTGCATCCATAGAAGGGACCCACACTGGAGCAGTCTGTTGCTGAAGGACTGCACCCATGGAAGGGACCCACACTGAGCAGTTCATGAAGAACTGCCGCCTATGGGAAGGACTCATGCAGGAGTAATTCATGGAGGACGATGTCATGTGGGAGGGACCTGATGGTGGGGCAAGGGAAGAGTATGAGGAGTCCTCCTCCTGAAGGAATGCAGTGACAGTGTGATGAACTGACTTCAGCTCTCATTCCCTGTCTCGCTGTGCTGCTGTGAGAAAGGGGGTAGAAAATTTGGGAGTAAAGTTGAGTCCAAGAAAAAGGGAGGAGCAGGGAGAAGGTGTTTTTAACATTTATTTTTTATTATTATCCTACTCTGAATCAGTTGGTAATAAACTGATTTCCCAAAGTCAAGTCTGGTTTGCCTATGACAGTATTTGCTGAGTGATCTCTCTCTGTCCTCATCTTGATTCATGAACCTTTTATTGTATTTTCTCTCCCCTGTCCAGCTGAGAAGGTGAGTGAGAGAGTGGGCACCTGGCATCCAACCAGGGTCAACCCACCATATAGAGCTTGGATTGATTTCAGCTAGTGCATTACATTATCTTGAGTCATGCTGATAATGCCAATTGTCTGGCATTTCAAGTGACAGCAGGTGAATGCTTCTGAAATGTAAGGATGCTGCTCTAATGCAAAAGGATTTTTCTGTGCAATTTAGCACAGAGATTTTAGTAACTTGTAGCTGTCAATGGGCTTATGAGAGATCTACATTTAATTTCAGATTTTTTTAAAAACATATTAGATCTACTTTTCATGTAAATTCCCTTAGGATCATGCAGTGCATTTCAGCAGAGGGACTTTTGATAACCATCCAGAAATTTAGGATTGGAGTTCAGTGTTGCTACTGTTCTTCTCTAAGTTCTTGTGGGTGTAAAAAAGGTGTGTGCATCACACCACTGCCATCAAATACCTGCCCAGGTCTGTTAATTGGGATGCAGGTGTCAAATACATCAAATGTATTTAGGGAAGAATAATCTACATTCTAAGAAGTGAAGAGATATGCACTGTGTTGGCTGTGTAGTGTGGTGGCTTCTTGCTCCATCTGTGCACTTCAGAAGGGTCAGTCTGAATTTGGCACAGTATGTATACTGTGGCATCTTGCAGGATATCACATTGCTCATGGAGATTCAAAGAGTAATTTGTTTAACAGTAGAATGATCTTTATTTTCAGTTTTTTTTTAACTTGTTCTTACTGATTCAATTCGATTAATTTAATAATGAATTTACAAAAATAAATGCAAGTAATGTGCTATTATTTCATTTTAATTGATAATGTGCTGCAATTTGAAAATAGTTATTGGAATAGAATGTCAAGTTGAAAGAAAGATAAAAAAATAATAAATAGTAATTTAAAAGTTAAAATAAACAAGATGGCCTATTAATCCATTGGATTAATCCAGATAATGGCAGCAGTTTCATCTACAATTAGGACTGTAGTGAAAGAATGTAGAAAATATTTCCCACCAATAAGTTTCAGAAGGGAAAGCTGCAGCGCTCACATACTCAGAATGTAACAGCTTACAGGATGTTGTACGTTCTGTTTTTACAGACATAAAAGATAAATTTGAGGCACTTAAAATTGCCATAGGAGCTTTGGGATGTCAAGTGTTCTTAAGTATGGAGATATTTTAAGGACATAATTGGGGGTATAGCAAGAAGGAGATGGATCATAAATAAGGGAGACAGAAATTGCCAGCAAGTAGAGACAAAACCAGCAGTATTCTATGGAGTTTTACTTGGTCAACTTAAAAATCCCAGTACAGGACGCAGGAAAAATGCTATTGCTGAAAGTAGGAAAATCATGCTGTCATATCTGTGAGTTTATACTCAGCATTTCCCCTCTTGGAGCATAGATGGGAAAATGCAATCATTTGGTGCTACTTGAGTAAGGAAAAAAAGTGAGTTTTAGTAGATACAGAAGAAAGATTTGCCTGCGTTAAAGGACTGCCCTTCAGCAGTTTGGGTTTGTTTTTTCTTTTTGCGACAGAATTTTCATGTTAGATCTTACAGCTGAATGAAGATTTTTGTATAGGTAGTTATTATTTCAGATAGGAAGGAATGGTCCTCCTGGATGAGCAGTTTTTGTCACAAAGGCAATTAATATATACTTCAGAATACACTTGGCAGAACTTCAGAGTCCGCACTGGCTTTTAATTTCTTTCTGCTTTTGTGTCAGCTCTTGTAATGAGAACAATACAATTTGGAAAACCTGTATTTCTTCATGCAGCCTGCAACTTTTTTGTTTGTTTGCTTTATTTTTTTATTATTTTTTTTTACTGTTGTGAAGTCCATTGCAGAACTGACCCAACATCTCTGGAAAAGGACTGTATAGCAAAGGTGGTAGTTTCTTGTGAGAGACAGTTCATTCTGAGAGGCGCAGGGCAGCTGTTTCAGCAAGGGTGGCCAACAGGGGATACTGCTGTAGTGAGGTCAGATGACACTACACTACCCTGCCTCAAGACTGAAATACTAAAACAAATTTGAAGCCCTGTCCTATAAGAAATGCATATTAAGGACACCAAGTATCTGAAGCCTTTCTTGGCAGGGCAGCCAGCTGTCAGGGAGAGAAGCTCTCAAGTACTTAAAACTATGGAGGTAATTGGGTACTGCAGGGACAAGCATGGCATAAGCTGGCATTAAGAGTTGGAAGTGTAGCTGCGGTGAAGCTGGTAGGAGACTTCCTTGTGTCTCTGATGGTGACGCCTAGGACACTTCATAAAACTCCCTTTTCCTCTTTTCCTGTTTAAAAACAGTAAATGTTTCTTTCATGCTGCTACTATTGTGAATGGCTCATGAGTTTTCTCTTCATATGAAGACTATAGCCCTTTCTTTCCAAGCAAAACAAAAGCAACTCATGTGCTGTTCCCTGAGAAATCACCTCTACAAAGCTCTGGGTAAATGTGAAATGTGAGCTTCCTGTTGGCTGCAGATGCTTTGTTTCTTGCTGGGACTCATGCAGTTTCTTTCCAGCCTTGCCTACAAGAAGACTTACTGCCTTCATTTTTACTAGTACATATACCCTTGACTAAGATCAAATGCCACTGCATTGTTTCTTGGTACCAAATGTCTGTATCTGGTATTATTTAAATAACCCTTATAAAATAAATACTACCATAGTGAGTCCTCTTTTTAGTGAACTACTGAAGTACTTAAAAGCTTTTCTGTCTGGTTAAAAAAAAAAATAAAAAAAAAACAAGATGAAATACCAATCCGTATTTAGCTTTTCTACAGCCCAGAACTTCTTTACTGTGATAGTGGTGAGGCACTGGAATAGGTTCCCCAAAGAAGTGGTAAATGCTTCATCCCTGGCAGTGTTCAAGGCCAGGTTGGAAAGCAGGAGGGCCAGGAGACCTCCTTGGATGGATAAGGAGCTCCTGAGGAAAATTCAATTGAGAAAAGAGGCTTATAATAAGTGGAAGCAAGGACAGGTGGCATGGGAAGAGTACAGGGATGTTGTCCGAGAAGCTAGGGACCAGGTTAGGAAAGCTAAGGCCCAGTTGGAATTAAACTTGGCTAGAGGTATTAAAGATAACAGGAAGGGATTCTACAGGTACATAGCAAATAAAAAACAGACTAGGGAGAATGTAGGCCCCCTCAGGAAGGTCTCAGGAGAACTGGCTACACAGGATTTGGAGAAGGCTGAGGTTCTGAATGACTTCTTTGCTTCAGTCTTCACTGCCAAAGGCTCTGACTGCACCACCCAAGTCTTGGAAGGCAGTTGCAGGGACTGTGAGAATGAAGACCTTGGGCCCACTGTAGGAGAGGATCTGGTTCGAGACCATCTTAAAAATCTGAACGTGCACAAGTGCATGGGTCCTGATGAGATCCATCTGTGGGTCCTGAAGGAGCTGGTGAATGAAGTTGCAAAGCCGCTGGCCATCATATTTGAAAAATCGTGGCAGTCAGGTGAAGTTGCCGATGACTGGAAAAAGGGAAATATAACCCCTATTTTCAAGAAGGGGAGAATGGATGACCCGGGGAATTACAGACCAGTCAGTCTCACCTCTGTGCCTGGCAAAATCTTGGAGCAGATGCTCCTGGAAGGCATGCTAAGGCACATGAAAATCAACAAGGTGCTTGGTGACAGCCAGCATGGCTTCACTAAGGGGAAATCCTGCCTGACCAATTTGGTGGCCTTCTATGATGGGGCTACAGAACTGATGGAGAGGGGTAGAGCAGTTGATGTCATCTACCTGGACTTGTGCAAAGCATTCGACACTGTCCCACACGACATCCTTGTCTCTAAATTGGAGAGACATCAATTTGATGGATGGACCACTCGGTGGATAAAGAACTGGCTGGATGGCTGCACACAAACAGTTGTGGTCAATGGCTCAATGTCCAGCTGGAGACCAGTAATGAGTGGTGTCCTTCAGGGATCGGTGTTGGGACCGGTCTTGTTTAACATCTTTGTCAGTGACATGGACAGTGGGATTGAGTGTGCCCTCAGCAAGTTTGCCAATGACACCAAGCTGTGTGGTTTGGTTGATACGCTGGAGGAAAGGAATGCCATCCAGAGGGACCTTGACACGCTTGTGAGGTGGGCTGATGCCAACCTCATGAAGTTTAACCATGCTGAGTGCAAGGTCCTACACCTGGGTGGGAGCAATCCCAGGCACAGCTACAGGTTGGGCAGAGAAGAGATTGAGAGCAGCCCTGTGGAGAAGGACTTGGGGGTGTTGGTCAATGAGAAAATGAACATGAGCCAGCTTCAGTGTGCGCCTGCAGCCCAGAAAGCCAACTGTATCCTGGGCTGCATTAAAAGGAGCGTGACCAGCAGGTCAAAGGAGGTGATCCTGCCCCTCTACTCTGCTCTTGTGAGACCTCACCTGGAGTATTGTACGCAGTTCTGGTGTCCTCAGCATAAAAAGGACATGGAACTGTTGGAACAAGTCCAGAGAAGGGCCACGAGGATGATCAGAGGACTGGAGCACCTCCTGTATGAAGACAGGCTGAGGAAGTTGGGGCTGTTCAGCCTGGAGAAGAGAAGGTTGCGTGGAGACCTCATAGCAGCCTTCCATTATCTGAAGGGGGCCTATAGGGATGCTGGAGAGGGACTCTTCATTAGGGACTGTAGTGACAGGACAAGGGGTAACGGGTTAAAACTTAAACAGGGGAAGTTTAGGTTGGATAGGAGAAGGAAGTTCTTTCCTGTGAGGGTTGTGAGGCACTGGAATGTGTTGCCCAGGGAGGTTGTGAATGTTCCATCCCTGGCAGTGTTCAAGGCCAGGCTGGACGAGGCCTTGGGTGATATGATTTAGTGTAAGGTGTCCCTGCCCATGGCAGGGGGTTTGGAACTAGATGATCTTAAGGTCCTTTCCAACCCTAACGATTCTATGATTCTATGATGATTCTATTCTAAATGCTTCCTGCCTGTATACTTCGAGGAATGTAGAAAATGGAGCAGTAGTTGCAGAGGCATGAGAAACCAGGGTATCTGATTTTACCTTCTTCCTTTTCTTTTGCTCTTTCTGGAATGCCTACTTCAAATCTTAAACCCAAAATCTTTGTTCACATGAGGTTAGTCTTTGTGTTGCTCTCTGTCTAAACTCCTGCCTTTGACAGTGCTTCTTACAGAGTTTTCTCCGCCTTGGAATCACCTGGCCTTAGAGCAGGCTGGCAGGTGCAGCTGGTCACCTACATTTCCCTATTTCTGCCTTCTTGAATAGACCCCCTCCCAGCCTCCTCACTCTTTCTTTTCTATTAAATAGCTTGAGAACTTTCTCTGTTTAACCTCTGCCTTGGTTATTTTTTTTTTAGCAAAAGGGAAATTAACTTGACTTTTGTATCTTGTCCAATTTCTCTGTAGCTTTATCCAACCTTTCTGATTGTCCTGATTCACCTTGATATCCCCTGTCAATCTTCTGCCTCTTACCCTGTCACTCAGCTTCTCTGTACCTTGTAGTCCTTTAGTGCTGTTGACTTTGCTGCTGCTTTTAGTTCTTCCATTGGTTATCCTGTAAGGGAAATTTGTTTCATCTTTTTCCCATTTAAGTGTTTTTCCCTTTTCAGTAGTAATTACAAAGTGCTGTAACACTTTGTCTTGTGGTGGGCTTGGTTTTGGCTATTTAGTTAATTTCTGTGGATCTTTGTTATTTAGCAGATCTAAGCTTTCCTTTTGATTCAAAATGGTGGTAAAATATAAGACTATCAGGAGATAATCCACTGATACAAGTGGAAAGTGGGGAATATGCAGAGTTGAAAGCATCGACTGCTACAGTGCCAATAAAGCAACTTTCCCTAGTCTCTTTATAAATAGACTGCAATTCAGTTTTTAAAACTCAGAGGTGAGTATGGTTAAAGTGGCTATGTAAGTGGTAGCAATTCATTATGGTGTACTAGCTAGATACGAAAAAAAAAAAACAAAATATTTTTTTATTGTGGAAAATTTGTTGGTTGCTTGAGGTTGGGGGTTTTTTGTTTTTTTCACATAGAAAGAAACAGAAAAATGATAGCTTGAAACAGCCTTCAAAAATTGCATTTGTTTTTATGAACAGTGAATGTACTCTGCCAGAACTGAATGCTTTGTGGTAGTGTTTGAAATATACTATTACTCAGCTCAGACACATGCCCTATGACAGCCATATTACTCGTAAGCAATAAATCAGCTTATCTTCAAACAAATTAAGTCTGACAGCTGGCCTTTCATCACTGCCTATCAAATGAACTGTCAGACTGTTCAACTCATTAACCTCCTGCTTAAGCCAGAATCCAGTCTGGGTTTCATATGAAGTGAGGTCACAGTAGCCTTTTAGCATCCATTCTTTAAGGAAGTTCCTAAGGGTTCTCCTTCTAGGAAGAAAGCTTGAAATCCCCTTCCCGCTCAACCTAAATCCTTTAACCCCATGGCGAAATTTGTGGGACTGTCAGACTGACAATGGGGAAATGCAGGCAAATGGCTTTGGAAGGGTGTGTGTGTATCTTGTTGTCTAAATATGCAACTATAGCATTGCAATTTATGCTATTTAAAGAAAAGTTGAAAATAAATTACTTTGGAAGCCAGCCTCTAATTGTTGAACACAGAACAACTTAGGCTGGGGTGTGTCAAGTAGCAGTACCTGTTACCTAGACAATGGGTAATAGCATATGTATCAATTACCCCCTTTAGTGGGCATATGCGGGTGGATATTAGGGTACATGGCTATAACTTCTGCAGATGTGAAGAGGAAGCAGAGAGCACAAAGGAAAGAGTTTCTAAGGAATGGTCTGGTTATAAAGAGTTTTCAGCTGAACTGTGTTGAAGGTGCGTCAAGCAGTATTGACTTCATTGTGCTAGGTTTTGGACAATACCCTTGCAATACAGTGCATCTTTTACTGTGAAAACCTTGCAGAACTGGCTCCTATCTCACACTTTCTTGAAATCCTCTGTACTGTTTTGTGGTCTTTCTTTGACCCTTTTGCTTTCACTTGCCTCAACCTTCATGACAGGGATGAGTTCTAATGCGTGATAAGATGCCCAATGGGTCTATAGGTAAGTCTGCAGAACAGAAACATGTAGAATTTCAGTAGGCATGAAGCAGACTTGAATTCAGTGAAACACTTTTATTCCTGGCAGAAGCCTTGTGTTAGCACAAGTAAATAAAAGCCTATTGGTCCAAAAATAGAAGTGAATGTGACTAAGGAAAAAAAAATAAACCAACAAAACCAAAAAACCCACCCAAAAAAAAAAAAAAAAACAACCCAAACAAAAAAAACCCCACAAAACCACACCCCCCACCCCACCCCCCCCCCCCCCAAAAAAAACAAACCCCAACACCCCATCCCCCTCCCAATCAAACCAACATAACCCCTTGCAATTAAACATTTTAAAAATCGGAAGTTATTCGGAAGTTACAGCTCATAAATGAACAGGCTTATTTTGGTTATGACTGTGCATTTCTTTTACGTGAAATACCCAATATGAATTGCCAATATTTTTTTTTACCTTCTCAAAGTTCAGATTTCATTTCAAGGTTCACTTGTGTGGAGCTCTATATGTCAGCCAAGAAATTATGATCTGAATTGTATTCTGAAATTTGGAGTAGTAGTTGGATAAGTAAGGAAGCATCGTGGAAAGAAAAGGTCTGCTCAACCTTCATTAGTAATGAATAAAAAACTGAGAAACAGATGGTGGGAGTTAGATCAAACTCATAATGAAATCCCAGAAGGCTCTGTGCTAAGACTTGTCCTGTTCATCATGGCTTATAAATATCTGGCAAGAGGGACCGGCGTTCAGTTGCCAGCATGTTTCTTACTGGGAAAGTCAATGGTAAAGCTGGTGGCCAAGACTTGCACAGGTATTTCATAATATTAAACAACTTGCCAGAAAGGAAGCACAAATGTAACTTGTCAGCAGATGAAAAGTGGTGAACCTAAGCACACATTCAGTTAATTTCTAAATCAGCGGTTTCTTTTAAAGAAAAAGATCTTGAAGCTGAAACTGATTATATTTTGAAAGTTGCAGCTTCAATACTCAGCAGTGGTGAAGGACAAAAATGGGGTGTTAGAAATGGTTTGGAGACAAAACAGCAGATGCTGCTGATGGCCACAGCGTTGTAGTGGCATGCACACTTCTCAAGTTGGGCATGCAGTCCTGCCCAACTCTGTTTTTTTTTCTGATGTACAGAGAAGAGTAGAGGATATGGAAAAAAAAAAAAAAAAAGACCTGAAATTTCTCCCAAGACTAAAGCGTTTTATCATGGAGAGGACAGTGAACAAAAGGGAGGTCCATACAATCATGAATAATATGGGAAAGTTGAATAGGGAGTTACTGTTTGCTGTTTCTCATAGCATGAGCAATAGTTGATAGTTCTCAAATAGAAATAAGAAACAGTTTTTACATTTGTTTCCAAAGTTTAATGTAATTTCTCATAGAAAAATATAAACCATAAAAAACATTAGTAGATTCTAAACTTTGTGAACTGTTAATGCAGTGAGTTAAACATATGTGGCAAGTGGATAGATAACTTTCGTTCTGAGCTAAAACAGTCATCCTTCTCAGTTCCTTCTTACTTTCCATCTCAACTTTAAATTAAAATGCTTATGACTGTAAGGACTTATGTGATGCCTGTTATTTAAACTGTAGACATACTTAAAAAATCCTGAAAGATACAGTTATATATATATATATATATATCAGCAGGTGTGTGTGTGAGGGTTAAAAGTCCATTTTATGTTTACAGAAAAGGCCAGAAATTTTGTTTGAATTTAAAGCTACTTTATCTCAGAGGCTGGACTCTTGCCCTAGTGTTACCAGTTTCAGAGTCAACAAAATCAAATAGGTTTATACTGATTCTTCAGTGATGATATTCAGTTTCTCAGAGAGATTAATATCTCTAATTAGCTTCACATGGCATTAGAAGTAGGGTTTTTTTAATGAGATTGGGTATTCTGAGGGAAGAACAGTTCCTGCTCTGCTTAGGTTGTTGCAGGCATATTGACTTGGGGGATGTTGCTGTCATTTATGTACTCTGTGTGGCTCAGAATGATGATTCAAAGCCGTTGGCTATCCTTTTCTTTTAAAGATGAATTTTAAAAGGGGAACATGCAGGTACATTTGACAGATCCAGGGAAGAGAGTCCAAATGTAGAAACAGACTCTGGCTTTACAAACTATGCCAAGTGCATCGTGTTTGTAATAGTCCTCACAAGAAATGTAATCAGAATTCTCGTAATAGAACTTCTTGTTCTAAATCTATGTTTTACTAGGAAAAAATACCTTGTGTACAAAAGGAAGAACTTGCTGCATCCTGTCCTTTTTAGATCCCAAAAGTTTGTATTGTTGAAGAGAATAAGAATGAAAACCCAGTTTGGTTTAGATGCAGTGTGTCTGCTGTCCACATGAAATCTCAAGATCAGCAAACACAAAAATTGTCGTTGTTACAGATAATGTCATCTTTACAGAGAGGTGACCAAATAACCTACAGTAGACTGATTTGGAGGTAGACTTTTCGCTGCACAACAAAACCAGGAGTATCTAAAGATCTTACTTAATGACTCAGAAAAGTGCTTAAGTTTTTAAATTATTTTCATCAATGCCAGAAGATACTTGAGTAGAACTCACAAGTTTCTGTCTAGGCTTTGAGGTTCTGTGACTTTGCAAACATTCTTATCTGTGCTGGTTAAAAAGTATGCTGTAAATGCATTAGCTTTGGCAGCATAAAAGGGAGAAGGATATTTGTTTTTCCAGAAGTGGGGAATTGTATTAATTTTTTGTGTGAATACTGTAGTATTATGGGAGAAAAACATGTGAAAGGTCTCCAAAGGGGTCAGTGGCCTGTTGAGTGAGCCTCCCTTTTCCAAGGCAGGACCAGCTCTTAGCATGTGTTTGTCTAAAACTTCAACTGCCAAGAGATTCTGCAAATTTCTGTGGAATCTTTTCCTGTATTTTACTGTGCTTGCTGTCAAAAAGTTGTTCCTAAAGATAAATGTAAATCTTTCTTTCTTATAATGAATTTTTTTTCTGTCCTAGCAACATATCCTTTTCCTATGCAGCAGTCCTTGCTGAATACAAGCTTATGATCAAGTAATTTTTTTCCCTCCAGACTAAACAACTCTAGTTTGTTCATTTTTTTTTTTTTTTTTAATGTCACGTTTTGTACATTTTTCTTTGTCTTTCTTGAACTTGACAGAGTTCCAGCTCCTGACACTGGAATTCTCTTGTTCATAACACTAAATGATTTGCATGTCCCCTGTAATGCTTTTTGGTCTGAGCTAACCAGCACACTCCTGTGTTAGAAAAATGTTCAATTTAATTGTATAGATGTCACCTGAGGGTCCAAAATAGCACTGCAGAATGATTAGAAAGGTATAAAACATCATTTGCATGCACTTCTTACATATTAAGACTATTGTCTCACAAATCTCATCAGCAGTGACTTTATCATATTTCTTTTGGGTTTACTGACTCAAAAAAACCCAAACCTGTTAAACGTCATCAAGCCCAGTACCAGTACCTATGCACCCCTGCTGGAAATCCTGCCTTTTCAAGGTGATTTCCCACTTGCAGCTACTGTTTGAGAACTGTGGTTCAGCCATCTTAATCCAATTATCATGCACTTTACTGATACTGAATATTACTGGGTTTTGAATAAAAATGTCATGCAATAACAAGTCAGATGTCTCAACAAAGTTTGTCTGTTGCAGCTATATAGTTAACTTTATCAACCAAACTGTTATTTCATCAGAGAATAAAACCAAATTTATTCAACAAAAAATACATGTACTGACCCTAATTATATTCTTATTCTCTAATTCTTTATTTTCCAGATGCAGTGCTTTTATCAGGACTGGTGTCAGGCTGACTAGAGTATATCTGCCAGTGTTATCTGAAATGACCTTTTGTTTTTTATTTGTATCCTTACAGTCTGTAAAAGATTCTCTAGCAGCCAAATTTATATATCAACCAGGTAGATGATTTTTAAGCTAATCTCTTCTAGACTTTTTGATTATACTTATCCAGCTCTTCCAATTTCAAAAAGTTTGTAGCAGATACTTTCTGATACTCTCTTCAGTTATCACAGAATCATAGAATAGGGTTGGAAAGGACCTTAAGATCATCTAGTTCAAACCCGCCTGCCATGGGCAGGGACACCTCACACTAAACCATCTCAGCCAAGGCTTCGGCCAACCTGGCCTTGAACATTGCCAGGGATGGAGCATTCACAACCTCCCTGGGCAACCCATTCCAGTGCCTCACCACCCTAACAGCAAAGAATTTCTAGAACACACTCTGTAGTGACTTGATTCAGTAACTTTTCTGCCACTTCTGAAATGCATGGTTAGACAAACCTTTTCTGCATCTTTATTGACAACTTTACCATCCTGATCCATAGAGAACCTATGCTGCTGCTTTTGTTCTTAATTTGCTCAAACATTGGAGGTGAGAATATTTGACATATTTGTTTGCTAGTTTTCTGTCATTTAACAGCTTTTACCGTGCTGCTATTTATTCCTTTCTTTTCCATTTGTGTTTTTTGATAAAAGGTATTTTAAATTATTTAAACCTGAAACCATGAAAGGCTTTTAGACTGGATTATCTTAATTGGCCATGCCACAGGTTCTGGACAACAACAAAAAATAGTTGTACTATTTTTCTGCAGTCAGTTATGCTCATAGTTATGGAAGAAATCTGTAGCCACTCAGAGCTGGGGAGTGTCTTGGAGCTGTGAGTCTCTGCTCATGCATTCAGACTCGTTTCTGTTTTTCAGTAGTTTTCCAAATGCAGTTATTGCTTCAAAGGTAAAGCACTCCCAATGACAATTTACTGTTCTTTACCCAGAAAACAAATGTGCTATTCAATAAGTTTTGCTTTGTTTTGGGATTTTTTTGTTTGTTTGTTATTGGAAGATTATTGTGTAGAATGTTTTAAACACAGATGCTGTGAAATGCTGCTGTTAGCTTCACAAAAAGTCAGGCATACATTTTCTATGTTAAAGTGTGGGAAAGTAAAAGCTCAGTCACTGTGCAGTGGTGGAAAAGAGCATTGTTCATTCTTGTGGAAGGGAAGAAGAAGAAAATGGCAATTGAGATGAAGTCTGATTCCATACTGATCTCTGGAGAAAAAGTGTTTGGGTGGCTGGTGAGGCAGACGGGCAAAGGGGCAGATGAGGTTGAGCTGCACTAAAATACGAGATGTACCTGGAGACATCTTGAATCAGAATGTCATTTCTTCGCATTTTAATTGCTCTTCTGGAAGAAATATTGCAGAAGGGAAAAAATGAGAATGAAAGTGCCTTTCAATAATGCTTTGTTGCATGCAATTATGTTTTTTTATACTATTTTTTTTTTGTGTGTGTTTATGGCTGACATTTAAATAAATATTTTCATTAGGGTTGATCAGAAGCTAAAATTAGGGATACAATTAGAGTACTTAATAAAACTGAACTTCTAGTTTCCCTGTGCTTGGAAATATTTGTTGTGTTGGGAAAAGAGTATAGATCTCAGAACTAGGATGTATCGCAAAGGCAGTGGAGAAAGAAAAGCACAAAGAAGACTGGCTAAAGCCCTCTTAAGGTGTAGATGATTGAGGCCCTCACAACAAACTTCCACTTCTTAAAGTAGCACAGGTACATAGGAAGTTCCTGCTGCCAGTGCATAAAATAGGGTTCTTGTACATGAAAGCAATCAGGCCTGTAACATCTATGTGCCTTCTCACCAAGCCATTTATTGAGAAGCTGAAAGTGTGGAAAATTATGACTGTTTTCCTTGAGATGCTTGGATGAGATTGTTGCCTCAGAAAGTGTGAATTTTATGGCACTGTTTGACATGTAAACCATTTGAAATCTAGCATGTGAGATCCCTAGTGTTCCAAAGGCCCGTGAAGGTAAAGAAGGAGCTGGAAGAGCACAAAACAGCCTTCTTCTGCAGAGCCCCTGTCCCACGGGCCTGTTCTGAATCCTGCTGTGTCTCCTTCCATATGAAATGTAATGGGAAGTGTCTGTCCTTCACAGTCACTGATTCAGCATCTTTTATTAATTGTGGAAAGGCAGAAAATTACCAACATTTAAGTAGTTTAGCATGCCCTCACACAGAAAGCAATGTGTATTCTGCTGGAATGGTGGCTCGCTGACAGCTACTGAAAAAATGCAGGTGCTCCCTGCCTCTTTTACAGTAGTCATTGGATAGACCTGAAGTCAGCAAGTTTAGGTGTTTTGAATTTATCATTTCCCAAGTACATAATGATGTGTAGGAGAGCTCCTCTGGCTTTGTTGTCCATATCCTGCTTTATTAACTAACAGTAAAAAAAACAACTACACGTGATCAGCAAAATCCATCCAAATGCAACTACCTCTGTCCTCATCCATAGTTTAACCGCTACATAAAAATTAAAATTGACACAAGGATTCTCCTTTTCCTCCTGTTTCTTCTAAAGGGTACCTTTTGGAAAATACTATTTTGACATGCATGTGAGAGCCTCAGTATTTATTTGCACTGCTGCCACAAGAGCACACAGTAGAGATTTCCACACTAGTTTTAAATTACTAAACTGATACTGGAAGCAGTGTCTCTGCAGCAGCACAATACTCAGTATAGGCTACTTTACAGGCTAAGAAAATTGGGGCTGTTCAGCTTGGAGAAGAGAAGGCTGCATGGAGACCTCATAGCAGCCTTCTGGTATCTGAAGGGGGCCTACAAGGGTGCTGGAGAGGGACTCTTCATCAGGGACTGTAGCAATAGGACAATGGGTAATGGCTTCAAACTTTAACAGGGGAGATTTAAATTGGATATAAGGAAGAAATTCTTCTCTGTGAATGGTGAGATACTGGAACAGCTTGCCATGGAAGCTGTGAGTGCCCCATCCCTGGCAGTGTTCAAGGCCAGGTTGGGTGGGCCTTTGAGCAACCTGGTCTGATGGAAGGTGTCCCTGCCTGTAGCAGGGTGGCTGGAACTGGATGATCTTAATTTCCTTTCCAACCCAAACCATTCTATGATTCTATGGATTTACCTCCCTAGGCAGTCACTGTTTCCACAGGGGAAGCATGTCCTCATTTGCCACTGCAGAGAAACAGTTGTGATGCTGTCTGCCACTGACTCCTAGCGATTTCTTTTCACTTTATTGTGGTGTCATATTTTGCAGAATTAAAAGAAATAAGAAAATTATTCTGAAGCATAGGAATGAGCATACAGAAATTAGAATAGCTCCAAATTTGGGGTCAGTAAGTTAAAATCCAAATCTTATGCTTAATTATATCAAAATAACTCACACTTCTCTATCAATGTATCAAGATGTAGTCGGAAGCCTTACTGATAGTGAAGGTGAAATGCATAAGAAATACTGTTTTGTTCTAGATTGTCTCGCTAGCTATTTTAAACCTCATTATAACTGGAAAATTACCTTGCATAGCAGCATGCACTACATGAACTGAAAACGTTTGTGAGCAGCAAATGGCAGTCAAGTTCCATTGCAATCAGCAGTGCTGTTTTTAGGCCAGCTGAGTACTACTTCTCAAAAATTTTCTATAGTTAAAATGTGATTGCTATCAGTGTGGTGGTAGAAGCTCGCAGAAAGAAGTGAAATTTCTTCTGGCATTGCTTGAAGCAGGCTTAAAATGCTTGTGCTGAGCTGTGCTGGGAGTCCAACCTGAATTTTGTTTCAGGTGATTAAACTCTGTCCAAGTCTTAACTTAGTGATATGATCTCTCAACATTTATATTACTTTTTAGAAGAAGCAAAGTTTTCACGAGAAACATAACTATTGCTTCTAATATTCCCTCTCTTTAGGAAGCCCTTGGAGTTTGATAATAAACCTAGAGGTGGTATTTTCTGAATAGCTACCATTTTTGTAGAGGATGAGCAGCATTTGAGATGCTTACCAAGCCTAAAGATCATCTGGGGCACCTACACAATCTGAGAACTACAACCCACTCCTACAAGGCAGAGGAAACTGCAGCATTTGTGCTTCTCTCCTGAAGCCTCCAGCTGCCCCACTCAGTCAAACAGTAACCCTTTCTGGAAGGGTAGGGTGGGAGGCTTGTTTTTTAAGCCAGCAATACAGGGAGAATGGGGACACTCTCAGAAGATCAAGACCCCAGAGAGGGCTAAGTGGCATTCACTTACAGGGCTAAATTTCACTAGAAGATGGTTGGCAATTATCTTTCTAGTTTATAATGTGGAGGAGGAACCAAGACTGGAGGTGAGAGCACATGGTAGTTGTGGTAATATAGGGGAAACATCAAGAGCCAGTTGCTCTTCTCTCTCAAACACACATGAACACACATTTATATTATTCTTTCACCCTCGTGCCTTTGTCTCTGTAAAGTCACTGTAGCTTACATCAGAAAATATAGTCTGCAAAATTTATTTAATAAAGTGGAGTAGAACTGTCCTGTTGCTTCAAAAAAATCTTTTGAAACATCGGTAACATTCAAGATAAAACAATAAACCATCTCCTTCCTTAGTCAACTACAAGCCCACAAACCAATCCTGACAGTAAGATCCAGGTGAGTAATCACTGGGAAAAGCCTGCAAACCTGAAGTCCATGTCCAGAAAGGTCCTGGCCTTAACATCCTTTTATGCTTTTGAACAGTGGTCTTTCACCCTTTATCACTTTCTGCCTCAGTCCTTGACCTTCTTGCTCCTGTCCTTTACCCCATCCCAATTCTACACCTTTCAGTGCTGTGCTCCAGGCAGTTGTACAGTAAAAAGCAATTCCAGATATTTGCTTGTGTTAGTGATGCCATTTGAGCACCATCCTTTTATGAATCTGTCTGCAAGCTCTGCAGCGCAGAACCAACTGGCAAATACATACAGAAAAGAAACAGAGGAAACCTGGCCTGAGTCACAAGCTCCTGTTTTCTCTGACAGAGGACAAGGAGGAAGATGAGAGGGAAGGAATTGGTGTGCCATACATCTAAATGGCTGCAGTCAAGACTGAAGCTCTGACTGTGCAGGACAGTTGTTGGAAGGCTGCAGGCCGCGGGACAGCTGCTCTGTTTTGAAATTGTGGACTTTGTGGTTTAGAAACGAGCTGAGAATCAAGTGTATGATGAAGAAAAATGCTATCTAAATGAAATGAGATCATAGGGAATGTCAGTTCTGCATATCGAGGTTATGTTTGAGCTTGGTTGCTTTCAGGACATTGCAATCCTAAAACAAAATAAAAATTAAAATACAAATAAAGCAAGATTTCTCTCTCTTGTGGCATGATTACCTTCAATGTGCTGATAAGGTGACTTTGCTTTGAATAAGTTAAGATATTTATTCTATCCCTGTGCCTCTTCTTTTTTCTGCCCTGCTGCGGCAGAGATCAGCCTCCCAAACAATAGTGGTTTTCCTGCTGAGCTGCTTTAATGAGTGCAGGCACGGGCTGCTGTCAAACACAGGTCTGGTCATGGAGGGAGAATTAGAGAAGTTTAAGGTATCCCATCGCCATGTGATTTAAACCCTCTGGTTGACAGTCCTCAGACTTCAGATTTTTGTTGTAGCAAAGGGGGGAAGGGAGTAATGCAAATATTATTGAGCACTCATTGAGGCTGCAACATGATGGGGAAAAGGACTGCAAATGGCAGAAGGGTTAAGTGTTAAATCTGGGCTTTCAGTGTAGTTTGGATACTTACTTGAACTATTTATTACCTAGGGCTTTGCCAGCCATTCCTGTTCTCTGCACCTCACCATCATTCTTGTTGTCTGGCCATCCATGAGATACTATGGCCTTTATTCTCCTTATACCAAGGAATTAGAGATCGAGTTCTGTTGCAGTAAAAGGGCAGTGGCTGTGGTGTGTTGGCTGCCTTACAGGCATTCTGGGGGAGGGCTTCTTCCTAACCTTGGCTTCCAAATTTCCCTTCCAATGTGCCTGGAAGGAGATTGTAATTCAAGTTGTGCTACTGAATTTTAGATATGTAATACTGCCAAAGGTCCTTAGAACATGTTGGACAACTATCTTTTTTTTTGAGTTTTGTACATATTTAGTTTTTTTGTAAAAGCAAAACAACATTTCCTGAGTGGAGGTGTATTAAATAGCCATTTTCTTCCTTCTTTACTCTGGGTGCAGTGCAGTTTCACTGCTACCAAAAGTTCATGTATAAATACATTACTGCATTACAGAACCACTATTTGTTTAATACTCATAAGGTCACTTCAGAGACACTGGCAAGCTTTATCCACATTTTACAGAGAAAATGGAAACGTGGAGAGATGAAATACAGAATATCGTCTGATTCTGGATAGCCAAAATGGTGTGTCTGTACTCACGCTCGCAACTATGCAGCCCTTTTCAACAGTCTCTAGTGCAGCACAGCTTCATTGTGTGCAGCCGCCTCAGCCCAACACTCTCCTCTTCCCCTGCAGTCTCATTTTGTTCAATACGTACCTGCTAGCTTTTCCAGCAAATGAAGAGCAGGCCTACAGGTAATAACTTTCTTCATTATCCTCTTCCAAGGACACCTGCTCGGGGGACGAGCTAGTGTATGATCATGTAATGTCCGTTCTCCAGTAGCAGACTAGGGGGAGTGCAGCAGCCACAGCCCCTGGCTCCCATTCTAATGCCGCAGTAGCATCTGGTGGTTGGAACAGCAATTGCACATGCAAGACGGCTTTTTCAGTTTCTTGTGCCATGGAGCTGGGAGGGGCACAGCCTCCTTAATGTTGCTTTGCATTTTCTAGGTCTAGAAATTGCCCTATAGGGACAGAGAATTAGAAAAAGACATTGTCTGATTCTAGTATGCTTTTGCAGGATGTGCTTTGAATAAAGTGTGCCCACCTTAAAATCTGAGCAAATTGGAGTTTTCACAGGGAGAGAAATGAGGCTTTTCTTTGACCTTGGTGTAGTCCCTGCTCCAGAGGGTGGAAGGGCTGAATTTTCTGTATACAGCACTTAAGGTGTTCGAGTTTTACATAGTAGGTTACAGAAAAATGGCTGAATAGATGCTGCAGAAGATTTCCCTGCTGTTTTTTGGGACTGACACTGGTGTAGAAAATGCCAAATGGTTGAAGAACTCCACATCATCATCAAAGATGATGATTTATACTATCTATACATAGCACAGCCAGCTCTGCACATTGCATAAATTCTTCCTTCTGCAGAGAAGAAATTAGGAAAAGCAGATTTCATGAAACAAAAATAAGATTTCTTTCAGAAGAGAAGTAGTAGTTTAAAATCAGAGTGATTCTTCGTTGCAATGGTGCCCCAGTTGTGTGTTATCCATTCTGGTTGCAGTTCATCATCAAACGTGTTGGAAACTGCAAAGATTATAGTACATTCTGAAAATGACTGGCAAGCTGTTTAGCCATAGAGCTTGACTTCAAAGCTGACAAAATGCTGTGGCCAAAGGCTGTGTGCTTGGCCCCACTTATGCCTAGTGAATATGGACTGTGAGTTAGGGCTTCTGATTGCCCTCAGGATGTCAAAGACACTGAGCTTCTCTCCCTTGGCTCTCCATGGGGCTTGTTCCACCATGAGATGACAGAAGAGTTTCAGAACAGTGCCACAGATAGCCCGCTGTTCCAATCCTGTTGCAGCTTGCACATTTTTTCAGCTGAAAGATCCTCGAGTCCTTTACTTGTCAGTAGGTTGTGGGGGATCACTCCAAGTACTCAAGCCAGGAGGGAAAACAAAAAAGTAGATAAGCTTCACTAATGTGGTCACTAGATAGACACACTGGGGAAGAAACGCTGCAGTGTGCTTCTGCAAATGAGCAGTTCCTAGATTCAGTGTTTCTCCTGTTTTTGTAAGCTGGGGAGGATCTTTACAACAGCACAGTTGAGCCTCTCCTGCTTTTCCTGCCAATCAGAGGTTGGTAGAAGGCTTTGGTTGCAATAGCCCACATTTTTGATAGTGCTGCACGCTGAGTTTGACTTCAGGCTCTGGCAGGATGATTTCCCATTGGTGTGACACAGCTGGTCAGGGCTGTTGTATCTACCTTCTTAGACTGCATTGTGTAGTAACTTGCTGCTTTCTGTTGACTCAGCTTAGCTCAAGTAGACTGCACCCCATGCAGTGTGACTTCCACTCAAGTAAATAAGAGATATTATGCTTGAAATGTTATTCTCTCCCCTAGTATCTCAGTATTGTATAACTTAATAAAAACTGCATTGTTGACTTTAGTTATTTCCTAATAGGCAAAGGAATAATGTTAGCTCAAATGTTTTTGAAGATTGTGTATTCTTGCTTTAATATCATGCCATTGAACAAAGGCTGAACGGTTTTCATTGATAAACTTTTCATCTCTTACTTTAGGTTTAAAGCAGTAGATTTTGTCTCTTTAGTGCTCAAGAAAAATGAACTTCTTTCTTCCATTACACTTTTTACGGAACACTCTCCAAAATCAGGACACATTGTAAATGTAAAAAATATATCTGTACTATAACACATTGATTAAACTGATACAAATCATATGATGGCTTCTGTAAGGTCAGACTGAAACTGATCTTGGAACAGTACCTACAAGAGTGCATTGCTAGGCCTAGGGGTTAAATCTCTATAGCCCAAGTGCTACAGGGGTATGAGCCTTTATTCCCTTTTAGGATTTAGTACATTAATTAGTCTGTTATGGCTGCTAATTAGCCCTTCTTGCACCTCAGTCCTGGACTTTTACATCTGTGATTTTCAAGATTTGCTGTCACTCTGTCACTTCAGAAATGGACAGTTATATAAATGACATTTTATAAATAGGAAAACAAGAATTTTCTAAACTTGCAGGTATTTTTCATGTTGTAAGGTATTTAAAACAGTAGTAAATACAGGATTATGCTCATTAAATGAATTGGAAGCTGCAGATATTGAAGGGGCAAGTGTGTTATGCATGGTAGCATCTAATGGAAAATAATACCAGAGGAAGGTGTCAGACAGCAAGGCTTCCTTTTGCATCAGGTAAAATGGGGTGACCACACAGACTTTTCTGCTAAAGGACCATGTGTGCTCACTTCTTAGTGGATTCAGACTGTCTTGTGCTGTCTGTCTGCTGAGTTACTTTTCCATATTCAGTTGAAGAAGGTAAAGGCTGTAGCAGGTAGGCATACAATGGCAAGCTTATAAGAAAGCAGGAGAGAGAAAACAAAGGGAAGTTATAAGTTAAATATTTTCAAACATAACACTTAATAAAATCACACTGTCTTTCAGATGATCCAGCAAACTCTACAGTGGGTTCACGGTGGTCATTTCAGCTCCAGTAAATATCACCAAAAGTCTTTTGTGTGTTTATCTTTGGAAGTTATAAAATAATATTCCATGACATTGTATCTGGAACACCTTGTTCTGTCCTGGGGTTCCTTGTTTTATTTCTCACGAAAAAAGCGCATGTGTTTCACTCCATCGGTTGTCCAGCTCAATGCTGGAATCCTGACTGTGCTGTGGTGAAAAGTTTCCATGGCTTTGTTTATCTGCCTGTTGCTTTTATTTCCTCTGAAAGTTACAATTTGTACTTGTGAGTGGGAACATGCTGTCATGGTGGTTATGGATCTGCGCTCAGAGGCAAATGAAGAGCATGATGAAGGGAGAGCATTTCCCATTTCCTACCAAATAAGAAGAAAGTTAGGTCTGAGAGACAAATATATTTTCTATCAGCCCGTGTCACAAATGTCTCACTTCAAACCTTAAGCAGCTCCAGACCTTAACTACTGTGAATTGCAATAATGGAAAGATTCAATTGTAACTTCCATTTTGAGTTCAGAGTGAAAAGTTCCCTAAATTAAATGTGGTGGATCAGATCCTCAGAGGTTGCAAAGGCTGGGCAGTGGTTTTGTTTTCTCCCCCTCTCCTCTATCCTTTTTGCAACATAAAGACACTGGCAAGTTTGTGTGTCTGCAGAAAGGTCATTTAGTAGACATTCTACTCCACATGAGGCAACCTGCACAGGAAGAGCTCTGTGCTTTGTCTAGACTGTCTGCATATTTCTTGACATGAATAAGAGTTGGCCTTTATTGCTTGCTTCATCTTATCCCCATGTTATGCTTGGATAAAGCCTCATCTGTGAGATATGAAGAGACTATAGAAATGGCTGTTTGTGCAGTGGAGCGTGCGATCCTTCCCGCTTCATGGTAGTCTGAGAGAGTAGGTAAGATAGTAGCAATATGAAAATGGCATGTAAGGTTAGTGTTAAAAATGATCTACTGCTCATTGTCCTCTTTCCATGTAGCAAAGAATCTCTGTTCATCTTATTACCCTTCAACCTCTTGTCACACTGGTATTAAGCCTATTATATGAATTAAATGTATTCTGTAAACTCAGGTAAGTTCTTAATGGACAATAATTTAAATTATGAGGTACGTAATTGGTTATAACTTACTCTAATTGACATGCTTTTCCCAGGACAACTCCAGTGCTTAGGCAGCAGGAGCATGGATGTTATTAACCAGGGCAAGTGTGAAGGACGTCCCACTTTCATGTCCTGTTTTGTTTCCCTGGATCAGATTCATGATAACTTTCATCCAGACAAAATGTCTTTCAGGTCATGTATATATAAGCACCTTCAACCTCAGAATCATCCAGAAAATTTCTGCCTACCTTAATTATATTAAATTTTAATGCTTTTACAGGCAATGATTTATAATGAGCAGGCAGTAAAAATGAGGTGACAATGCAGTGTATGTGTTTGCTGTGTCTTTCAAACATTGGTCACAGACTCCTTCCTTCCAAGGAGGCTAGTTTCAGGTCAGCATTTAAGAAAGAGTGTTTTATATTCTTACAGTTATCAGAAACTTTAAGCCCTCATATATGAAAGGGCAGAAAAGAAAAATTTCAGAAGATGTTACATGTAGTAATAACAGTGCATTGAAATTTTTTCTTCTCTAGCCCAGGATTTAGGACTGAAAACATGTTTTCAGATGAGGCACTGCACATAACATACATTAATGTAATTTGCCATCTTAAAATTGTACTGCCTTTATTTAAACCCGCCTGGACACATTCCTGTGTAACATTATCTAGGTGTTCCTGCTCCGGCAGGGGGATTGGACTAGATGATCTTGTGAGGTCCCTTCCAATCTCTAGCATACTGTGATACTGTGAATAATTATTTCTCTAAGTTGAGCAGTCAAAAAGTAGATATTTATTCCTGCAGAATGGAAAGCTCTCATAAGCTTTAAAGTACTTTTTAAAAAATAACTGCAGCAACTGTGAGGGCTTTTAATTATGGAAAGACTGGAAATATTTTCTCCTTTTGTTTCTTAGTCTCCCTCAGAGCTGCCAGAGGTTACAGTCACCTGTCAGCCACTGAAAAAATAAAGGCAGTTTCTTAACAGGAATCAGATACTGGTTTTATACCCAAGAACAGTCAAAAAGCACAAAAGTTTTCATGTCCTATTAAGGTATTAAATCAGATTTTAGATGATTTTTGTTTGTGCCTGTTTCCGAGTTTCTGCAAAGCATTTTGTGTCATTCTTACAGTGTAAAACAGTTGAATGTCACCTACTGTTTTTTCCTCCTGAAAGTTCCCTGTTTGCCTGAGTATTTAAAATGTATCTTAATTCCCATACTCCCAGGGAGTTTTGTTCATTTTGTATGGTGGTAAATGCACTTTCTTCGAGACTGCATGCATGGATTTTAATCTGCTGTAATGCTCTGGATTTCTGCCATTTCCTTACTGCAAATGAATAATGAATAAGCTGTGGTTGGAAAGCTAATGGTTCAAGATGAAATCAGGAGCTTATTGCAACATGGATGATATTCATTTGTCATCTCCATGGAAACAGCTATTTTTCAAGAAACTGCAGCTAAGAATGTAACAAGAGAGTAAGCAATTGTTGGAATGCCCAGCTTTTGCTGAGAAGCAGATTTAGCAAAAAAATGCTAGGACTGCACAGGAATTCAGCATTATTTTTTAAATTGGATTTTGTTTTCCTTCACCTTAAATGATATGGATTTTTTTTGTAAAATACCAGGAGAATGAGGCACAAAAAGCATAGATATTCTGGGAGATGTCTCCCACTTTCACCTGTTGTGGTCCGTATTCCTGAAAGCACTTGTATTTCCAGAGCCACACAGTTGTGTAGCCTTCTTGCATCCAAAGTATGGCAGCAGGGCCTTCTGCGTATAATATGCCAACTATAAACTTAACTGAATTTAACAGTTAGTGCTGCTTAGCAGCAGAAATAATTTTCTGTTGGGTAAATTTGAGATAGAGCAAATTTATTTCAAAGTTAACTGAGTTTGGGTTAAATCCTTTAGTTCTGTTAGTGGGAAACAGGGGCTCGCAGAAGAGGCACAACAGTAGAGTAGGTATCATTTGTCAGGACTGGGCTCACCACTACTTCTCTCAGACAGTTTATTCTTTTCTGATTTAAGTGGTCATAATAGTGCAAGCCCCAATCCTGAAGCACTGGTTAATATATCATTCCATAACAAGCTTGAGCTTTTATTTTTTTGGATGTAATGCAGTGGACTCAATACTTTTTTTTACTACTCTTAAGACAGCTTTAATTGCATGCCAGGAGGTAAGCTCAGAGCTTGAGAGGCAACAGAAGGAACATTGAAGGCTTGTTTTCTAACTTCTTTTATGCTGTGTTTCAGCTTCTGGGAGCAGGGAAGAGCTTTCCTGAGCTGGTGCCACTCTCCCAGGAGTGCCACATGCCCTCGCTGGGGCATGTGATGCAGGAGGGAGAACAGTCTTCCCTTCCCTGAGTTTGACTGACGTTTCCATAGGCAGATGAAATAGTTACCCGTCTTCCTCAGGAACAGGGTCAAGGATAGTTCAGCTTCTGGGAGTGAGGTTAATCATGCAGCGTACCTTTGTAATTTGATGTCTAGGTAAAGTTGGTAAGGAATTTCTTCACAGATCACGGGCAAAACTGAGAGGGATCTTGAATCTACAGTAAACTTTGTATCTACAATCTGTTCTATTATTTATTTCTGTTCCACTTTTGTTTATGAAAGTGACTTACACCTAGCTTGGATTTTTATTTTTTGCTCTTTTAAAGAAGTGAGCTATTTTGGAGAATGTTTGTAGCCCCCTGTCAGTTTTTACTTCTAAACCTATATAAAGCTTGCTTACTATCCCTTACAATTAGTTTCAAAAATCAGTTTAAAAACAAATAAGCAGAAATTTCAACTTGATTTTGCAGAATACTTACTGTGTATGTGGCAGTTTCTCGAATGAAACATATATTTACTTCCAGCATGTTAGCAGACCTCATGATGTAGAGAAGCATTTTTACATTGATACAAACAGTGCAATTTACTGTTATCACAAAGTATGCATGATAGTATGTACGCCTGAATCAATATCCTAAAGCCATGGAGACAATGTTTTCCTGTATTGCCTCTTGCCCTGTGTTACTATAGATAGAAAATGCTTCAGTAGGACCTGATTGTTCGTTCCAATTTACAGACAGCTTCTGCTGTTATTTTCCAAGAGCAGAATATTCTTTGACTACCCAAGAGTGAAAATCAGGAGATGAGCAGGCAGCAGAGAGAAAATACGGTGGGAATAAGGGATTTGAGGCAGCAGACATTAATGGGTAAAAGAGTGAGAGTGAGAGAGTGGTGGCAGGAGAAAGTGAACTGAAGGAAAAAAGTCACAGAATTGCAGAATGGGACCTCTGAAGGTCATCTAGTCCATCTCTCTGCTCCAGCAGGGTCACCTACAGCAGGCTGCCCCGGCCAATGTCCAGATGGCTTTTAAATATCTCTGAGGCTGGAGACTCCACAGCATCCCTGGGCAGCCTGTGCCAGTGCTTGGTCACCCTCACATTAAAATCTGTTTCCTGATGTTCAGAAAAAATGAAAGTGTGAAGAACAAATTTCACACTATGAGCACTAGCTTTGGTGATTGCTCATAGCTGTAAGAAAAGCTAAGTTTATGCATCTGAAATGTCAGGAAGAGAGAAAGGCTTTCTCCTGGGCAGAAACCACCAATTTCTCACCCTTAAAAACAGAAGTCACTAGTTCTGCAATGAAAGCTTCCTTCAGGATTTAGGAGAGTTTATTTATGATTTTTTTTTTCCCCCTTTATTTCTCCATTTATGTGCTGTTTCCCCCTTAAGCCTGTCTGGGTATATGAAGCAGAGTATGAAGCCGTGTGTCTCTTTGCTAGAGAGTATAAAAACACCAACTGAGCGTGCCGCGGCGAGTGCTGTATGCGGAGAGGAGCGGGCAGCGGCAGCGCCGGGCTCCGTGGGGCCGCAGCTCCCCCGTGTGTGCAAGCGGGAGGCGGCAGCGGCACCGAGGCCGGGGACTCCGCTCACCTCCAGCCTTGCTGGTACGGTACCTCCGTGCGCCTGCGTCTGCCGAGTGTCGGCCTAACTCCAACCGACCCTAGGTGCCACGCAGCTTCTCGCTCACCCTCCATTCCCCACGGTGGGATGGGGACATGAATCAGAAAAAGGTGAAACCCGTGGGTTAAGAGCAGTTTAATAATTGAAATAAAATACGATATAACACTAATAATGAAAAGGGATCTTTTTTTTTTTTGAGAGATAAAACTAAAAAAAGCCCAGACCAAGCAGCAATGATGCACAACACAATTGCTCACCACCCGCTGGCACATACCCAGCCCAAGCCAAGCAGTGATCAGTCCCTTCAGGTAACTCTCCCTAGTTTATATACTGGTCATGATGTGCTGTGGTATGGAGTACCCCTTTGGCTGGTTTGGGTCAGGTGTCCTTTCTCTGCTTCCTCCCTGTTTCTTGTGCATCTCCTTACTGGCAGAGCGTGAGAGACTGAAAGGTCCTTGATTGGGGTAAGTGCTACTGAACAACAACTAAAAGGTTGGTGTGTTTTCAGCGCTGTTCTCATATTGAAACCAAAACACAGCACTGCACCAACTACTAGGAAGAAAATTAACTCTACCCCAGTTGAAACCAGGACATTGAGTGTGGGAACGACAGGCATCCCCGCTTTTCAATAAACATTCAGATTTACTAATGCTCATTTTTAACATTAAATAAACTTAATTAAAGTCATGATAAACCAAGCTAATTTGTCACATGCTGTGGAGCTTGAGTATGCAGAGGGTTTGAAGCCTGCACTGGATAAGTAAAATTGAATTAAGACCTGTGGAGCCACTTCAGATGGACAGAGAACTATTTAGCCCCATTTAGAAGCATTTTTTTCTGAATATTCCTGGCTGATTAGGAGGTTCTTTTGGTTCTTTTTCAAAACTGAATTAATTGTGAAGTGGTCACTATTAACTCACTAAGGCAGACAGTAATCTTTGCACAGGAAATATTTTAAAAGATGTCTCAGATAGTAACTTAGAACTCTATATTCTTCTGAACCTTGAAGTTGGTTGAGTTGTGCCATCCCAAACAGTGAGTGGGTTTTTCATCAACTTTTGAGTCACTTGAAAGAAGTTAATACATTACTTCTGTGATCAAGTTTCTATTTGCATAGGCAAGTTCTAACGTAGTCTGGAGGATTTTTAGATATATTTTATGAATCTATTAGAGCTCTTTTCTGTTGCTGTGTCTCCATTTTGTCGCTCTCCTTCACTAATTTGCAGGTTTAGGAAATTTTGAGGCAATTAGGGGTGCCAAGTAAATGTATTTATGAAGGTTATTAATAAGACTGGGTTTTACTGACACTCAAAGCTACTGCGACTATCAGCACTAAGACACCTCTTGAAGGTAATTCAAAACACTTAAGTTTTGCTTCTGCTTGGAATCACAGATCTTTAAATCCATCTCTTTCCATGGAAGACCGTTCAGTTCATAAAGTTAACTTTTGTGAATGCATTCCCTCTATGTATAATAGCACAAACACAATTTATTATAACTTAGTTTCAAAGGAGTACAAATACCTATACTGTGCCCAAATCAAAGACTGATAAAATGCCTTTCTGAGTCCTATCACTGGCCTTAACACTGGTGGTGCTAAACTCTCTGGCTCCTACTGAGAGCTCATTCCAGGTCCTTGTAGGTTATTCCTGTACCAAATTACTACTCTTAAGTAGACAAAAGTCATTTTGTATGCTTTCAGGTTCATTTTTGCTGCAGGAAAGGAAAATGCCCTTCTTGTAATAAATGCCCACAGTCTCTTGGCTTATGCAAAGAAGGATAATACTAAAGGCTAATTATCTTGAGCAAAAGGCAAAGTACCTCTATAAAAATGCAGAGGGATGGAAAGAAGTATCTTTGGGGATTGAAAGAGTTAATGATTTTAAATGATGGGGAAAGCTCATGTAAGGGTGGGGGGTTTTGAGGTTTTTTTTTTGGCTGTTATAAAATTTGCTAGAAAAGTTTAATTATGCAGTTAATCCAAAACAAATGCATCTCATAGACATTTCTGCCTAATGTACATTAAGAAGAGTAATTATGCAGAGTGCCCTTGAACAGTTCTGTGCTTGGCTGTGCTCTGCAAGCATGGATGTGAAGCTCTGATTTTTCTGTGTCCATATTCCCCTTGTTCAGGTTTTCCTTTAAGCACCAAAAAGATTTAAACTTTGGATTCCAGTATTAAGTTGTTACTGTGGTATCTCTTCACAAAGAAAAGCATCTCATTTTTTTCTGAAGTGTTACCTGCACTTGCTGAAAGTAATTAACTACACTTCCAAACTAATGAAGCCAGTCAGAGTAACTGGAGCCTTGCCATTAATATAAGTGAGAGTGTTTATCCCCTCTCACATGCCTAATGTTTGTGAATATCATTCAAGGACTCCTTGAATAATCCCAGCACCAAGGCTGGCTGATAATTATTTCCATCCCCATCAGAGTGTATCACCATATGTGGGCTGTGTAGTAGGTTCCTTCTTGCTGCTTTTATCTGACTTGATAATATTTTTTAATGCTGCACAAATGACCTCACCCAGCTTCAATGTTTGTTATATCCACAGCTCCATCTTTGCTTTCAGGTGGTTAGGATACTTATCTTTTCTCCCTCTTTGCTTTTGAACTGACAATCCAGTTCTTTCACTTTCTCAGTTAGTAAAACCCCACCACCCAAGCCTCCATAACAAAAAAACCTATATGCAAGTACAGGAGCGAGATAAAGGCTATGAAGTTTCACACTCATGCCTAAACTTAGGAGAGAGAACCAATTTGGGCAAACCTTCATCTGTGGTGGTTTGGGTTTGGTTTTTTGGTGTTTGTTTTTTTTTTTTTTCTCATAGGCCAGACATATTCTGCTTCATTATGTTGGCAGTTGCAAATTGTATCCTAGGAGCTTTAGATCTGTTGATACTGATACACACAGGATGTATATAGAAATGTCTACAGATCTAACTTGGTTTCCTGAACTCTTATGGATGTAAACACTGAGCTTGGGTACAGTGTGGAGGTCAGCTGTTTTCTTGGAGATCTGGCCCTTGGTGCTGCAGAAATACATCAGTGAGTGAAAAGAAAATTCAGAAATGCAGCAGGGCATTGTATCACAGGTATAATTGCTTGTGGTGCAAACTTACCTTCCCAATATGGTGCTGTTTTCTGTTGTATCTTTCTCTCTTGAACTTATGTGTGCCTAGAAACCTCCAGAATCGCAAATGCCCTGTCTCCTGCACTTTGTAGCCTGACTCCTTTCATGTTTCTTTATCGCATCATTTCCTAGATGTAGGATTTCAGAAGCAAAGGATTTTTAGCTAAAGGCTATTGAATTCATAATAGTAAGATTAGAACATAGGTCATACAAGTCGAAAGATTGTGAAATTGTGTATGGAACAGCCGAAGTGCCTAATGTTTTGCTGGACTTCTGGGCTTCCAGTTCAACAAGTTATTTGGGGCTGCAGTGCCTGAGCACAGAGTGATTCATCCTTTTTATTTCATTTGGGTTTTGAGTCAGTTCTTCTTGAAATGTGTTTTAATAGCATATAATTTCCAAGCACATCTGGCAAATATTTTCAGTACGACTGTTGCATGTAAGGAGTGCTGCACTGCCAGCAGAGATGTGCATCTGCATCAGGGTGTCAGTTTGATATATCTTATTATGTCAAAAACAATCAAAACACTTCCAAATTCCTTTGGCACTTAATATGTCTCCCCATGTTTCTCTAAGCCATGCTACAGTTTAAAATAAGTCACCCTAAAGGTGCACAGATGAGGATAAGGTTTCTAGTAATTAAGCATGAATGCAACGCTCTTTGCTTGTGGAATCTATAAATATGCAGCTGTTTGATCAGTGATAAATGTGAGATGGTTGAATGGCAGCCAAAAATTTTCATTTACATGTTCTTAGGAACAAGTATATCTTAATGATATTGGTACCAGTATATTCTAATAATTTTAATCTGAAAATTAACAACTCTGAGTAACTATTCTTAATAAAAATCCATCTTTTCACAGTTTACAGCTCAGATTAAGATTACAGTTTAAATATTAAAAAAAACTAGCAAAATAGAATATATTTTGAAGGATTTTTTTCTTTGTCATTGTGCTAGAACTTCCTGATGTGCTTGAGAAAGCTCCTCTTCACCTCCCATTGAGGTGTAAATTTATTCTGTGTTTTGCTGGCCTGGATTTAGCTCATTTTATCTGGCTGTATCTTTTTGTCTAGCTATCTCTTATTAGGTTTCTTTTTAATTCTCAAATCTTTGAGTAATCACTTGTGACTATCAGAGCTTCTTGTAAAATCCTTTTTCCAAGTGTCAATCTGAGGGTTTTGATTACTTTCTTTGATGCCATCTCTAATCCTGATGTTTCACGTCATATTAATTGATTAGTAAATTCTGCTAGTTTTTTACTTGCTAGATTTACTAATGTCCCAGAACTTTCTGTACTGAGAAACTTACAAGCAATAATCTGCATTCCAGTAAGAAACATTTACATGGGAAGGCAATCTCAACATTCAGTGTGGTTCAGAAATCCTAACAGTTGTAGCCAGCCTGCTAACATTGTTCTGACTGAGGCGTCTCTTCCACGAAGCTGGGATTAAAATTCCAGGTTTTTGTCATTATTGCTTGTGTCTGCTCTTTCTTCATCCTTAAGCTTTTGAGCTCTTTCATGTTGTAAATTCTTGTTGGTCAGATTCTCTCTGTGCATTTCTTACTTTTGCTGCTTGGTCCTAAGGAGACAAACCCAGTGGGAACGGCTTTCCAGTTACCAGAATCCCACTGTGGATTACACATGTAGACCCTGTTTATGTTGCTTAGTAATTTTTCTGAAGGACACAGTCTTTGTTAATGGAAATGCCTTGAATTTAGAGCAGCTACAAGCAAGATGAATTCTCTGATTAATTTTCCAAGAAATACTCTTGGGGAAGTATATAATTTGAACAGTGGCTTTGCTAGATGGATACTTATATATTAATACTAATGTTTATTTAACATGCTCTCTATCCATCTTGTTAACATCTGTTGTATTAATGAAAACTATTGCCAAATAGTTTCAAGAGTGATGGTGATGAGATAGCATCACCCTCTGAATGTTGGTTTTGATTGGACTTTAGATTTATTGTCCCTGTTCTGCACTTAGAAGAAAGGGAATCTCTCAATTTTCAGTTTTCTTGAGCATACAGAGCTTTAATAGTTGAATCATTTGATCTGGATATTGAAAGGATTACTATTACTGTTCAGCCCAACTGACCCTCTGGAATTTAAGGTAGGTATTCAGCTGTTTGAGGTTTTGCATTTTTTGCTGTTTTATTGCCCTTATCATTACATGAAATGCTACATTATCAGCATACTTGTGTTGGTTTTGTACTGGTTCCAGCTGCAGTGTGCAATGACTTGTTGAAACCTTGACATCTGTTTTCCCTTTTCCTTCTTTTTTTAGAAGTCAACCATGTCGCTCTTTTTCAGTGTTGCATGCTGAGCCTTGTGTACCTAGCAAAAAGGCATCATACATCTCAGTTATGTTCTGGACAGTATATGATGGAGTGCTGTCCTGCATGCTCTTTATTAATGGTTGTGCCTGAAAGAATTGCAGTGTACAGCACTATCATCAGAATCCACCATCAGTCAGTAAGCGAACATGAGATCACTGTGTCATGGCTATTAATGTGGTGCCTCATTGTAGCACTGTGATTTTGGAATTAAAATGCTTTCAAAGAAGGAAAAACAAGTCTCCCATCTCTAAACGTATTTGAGTAGCTAGATGCTATTGCACAGTTCATTTGCTACTTGAATCATCAGTTGAAATATGGTTCTACTACAGGCATAGGGTGCGATAAGTTTGTTTCAGATATTAATAAATCTTACAAATTCTGTGTTTCTGCCTACTTCTGCAGTGCACAGTCTCTCTCTCACAAGAATAAGAAAGCCAGAAACGTTCCCACATTTGACAAAGACATACTATAAGGTGGGTTGCTCTGAATCCAAAGACCAACCAAACAAAAGGAATTCTTTGTTTTTAGGGGGCTTTTCAGAATGCTTCCTTGAATTGCTACCAGGTGGACCTGATGACATGCTACTCTCCTAATTTGGATGCTTTAATAATGGTGTGTAGACTATAACTTTGACCTTTTGGTGTAGCAACCAGTGATGTATATACTGCAATTTCTGTAAGAGAGGGATTTGCAATATCTAAAGCAAAATTACAAATTGAAGATTTCCATTTGGATTTGGATCCAACAGCTAGTCAATTTTATTCATACAATTCCCAGATATGCGGTGTCTCCTGTGGTCTCAAAGGGAGGATCGTGTGATCTCCCGGTATCTCAAAAAGCAATTACATCTTGCTGCCCCAATTCCCATCAGGGAAGGTAGAGAGCAGCATCTGGCCAGCCAGGCAGATCAGGACCCAGCTTATAGCTTCCTCCTGAGCAGATGTTCATAAAAATAAGCAGACCTCTGGAAAAATACTTAGTTGATTGTGGTGAAAAATGGATCAAGGGCTCATACTTTCCTTAAAGAATGTGTTTGATGGATCTCTTAATTGAAAATAGAAATAATAGTGTTGCATATTTTAAGTAAAATGATGAGAGTGCCTTTGGTTGAAAAATTGTGTGAATTTGAGGAGAAAGTGCAATCAGGCAGCTTTAGTGATCTGCAAGAATTTTGAAAAAAAAAATTTTGAGAAAAATTGATTATGTACACCTTATTTCTTAAATTTATGAATGAAATCCAAGTTTGCAAGATTTTGGGGGGAAATACGTTAAAACTACTTCAGGAATAGCAGACCTACTAATTGTCTTACAGGGAAATGGGACAATATAATGTATTTATTAAACACAGCAAGTGTGACTGTTTCATTTCCTCTAGCACTGGAAATTTACCTGAAAAATATTTTTATCTGTACTTTAAAAAAACATTTCCTTTTTACCTCCAAACCTGTAATTATAATTCCCAGAAATTGTCACCTGACTGCATTTTCCTCTTGAATGAATTTGTTTCATCTACCTGTTCTCTGCCCCCTCATTTACTTGCTCTAAGCGACTAGAAGGATAGGATTAAGTCATCAGCTAAAATTTGTCATGAAATGTGAACAATAAAAAATCATGACTGATTGTTTTAGCTTGGTTTAGAAACTTTACACACAGACATGAGAATCTAGTCCAATACTCCGCTATTGACTGCAAACATAACAAAACTGTGAATTTTAGTTTTTTAATATATCTGGCATGGTATTCTATAAAGTAATATTATCCAAACCAATTAAACTGTTTAGCATTTTCACTTGTAATATGATTGATGATCGAAAAGCCACTTGGGTTTTCTACTGCATGGCCTTCAAATTGTAGGTTTTTCTTTTGTAAGAGGTTTTGTCCTACAAAGGCCTTCTCCAGCCAATGAACTCCCAAGTGTCACTGTATTTTGAAGAACACACTGATAAGCACTTAAGATAGTTTAAGAAGGCTCTGAAACCAGCAGCTTTTGTTTGATTCCAGTTTCAGGAGTACAATGATTTGAATGGCAAATAAGTAAAAGTAAACACCATCTTGATAAAGAGGATATTAGTCATACTAGTGTTAGTGGATGAATAAGCTTCCTTAGTATTTCTCGCTCATTAGATCATGAGCAACATCTTCTGTGTTTAATTTTTCTATTCCTGAGTATTTAACAGTAGATTTTGATAATAATCACAAAATTAATAACTCACAGGGGCATGGTACTGCATTTATTTTTTTTCAGCAAAAGTCAACTTGTATAGCTGCATACATTGTTTCCTTTGTGCATACATTCTGAAATTCAGGTACATTTCAACAGAAGTCCACAGAACTGGGTGAGATAGTATCACGGTTTTCCTGGTAATAACTTGCAAATGTTTTTGTTTCATTTGCCTAGTCTTTGAAACTGCTTTAGTACCTCTGACAAAGCTTTATGCAAGCACCTAAATTAAAAACAAAAAAATATTCTGCTTAGTGATCAGAAATCAGAGCAACATTAGTTTTCTGGTTTTTAGAATTATCTAAGTACACTATTTGCTCTTAAAATAGTTGCCACCTGTTAGGACAGAAATACAGGAGGGCTGCTGAAGTCTGCACTTTGTATATTTAACCACTGAATGGTAGCGTTGCACTGAAGCTGATAAAGGAAAATGTATGAATATGGCAGAGAAAATTAATCCAAATGTAATTGAACTTTCATATCAAAGTCCCACTGGCCTATTGGTTACATCTGCTGATAAATCAGCCATTTTCTCAATGCTTGATCATTCTGAAAAGGCATCCTCTGTTTAACATTAATTTATTTTTAACATGTGAGGAGTTTTTCTTCCCTGTCCCTTTACAACTTTTGTTCTGATGTTTGAATTGTACATCACAAACATGTTGATCTGTTGTGCCATTGTTGTAAGATTAACAGAAACATATTTTACAGTGAGTAGCAGGATTCAGTTTCCATCAAATGCAAAAGAAGACTGTAGGTTATGTGGCCAAGTGATTCATTTTTTAAGGGAAATGTTTAGCTAGTGTATGTGTTCAGCAAGATTGTCTGGGCTCTGGGGCTGCAAATTTATCTCCCTTTTAATTGTGGTGTAGGAATATGCACTGTGTATTTGATAGGAAAAAAGAGTGCTTGGGGATGCACTTCTGACAGATGGACACCCTGCTTCTTAATAAAATGGACTTCTGAACCTGAAGGTTTGCTTTCCTGTTTCTTTGCCAAAACATTGCTTAGAAATTGCTGCAGTCCTTGAGTTGGTCATTAGTATGTCCTGCTTACTTGCTTGAATAAAGCAATTCAGCTTTACCTTTTGTATTCTTAATAAGAATTTAAAATATTTAATTAAAATATCAGTTTAAATATGATGGTAAATAATGTTATCAATAATATACAATTTGCTTTCCCTGGATGTGGGAGTATTTCTGACTTATGCTGCAACATGCAGGTACCTGGCCAGCTGCTGCTTCCAGTAGGTGTTACTGAGCTGCTGGGAGAAGAGAGATGCTGAAATACAAATTCTGATTTTGTAGGGAATACTAAACAATAAAAATTTTGAAGCTGTATAAGAAGCAGAGTTAAAACTTACTATTCAGAATTTTTTAACTATTCTTAGTCCATGGATGTTTCTTTGGAGTGTAGCAAATTATGGGACCTTGAGTATGAGTATCCATATAAAGAGGTACCAGTATGATGTTCTTACTATGATTTTCTCCTTCAATAATTCATCTCATCTAATCTATTTAGATAAAAAAAAATCTCTGCAGCACATAAACCTCAGATTCTGACTAAATAAAGTTACTGGCATCTGTTAACTGGGGAAGTGAAGTGCCCCAAAAGGTCAAGATGAGTCAGTTTGTGGATAACACAAAACCTTTGTTGACTCCTTATTGGCAACTTAATAATTATCAAATTTAAGGATAAAATGCATAAAACACAATGAAAAACTATTGATTGCTATGTAAACCTTACTGACCCAGATTTCCTTGGTCTAAGCTGTGTGTGACAGTGACTCTCAAAACAGACATAGCAGAAATAAAAGAGGCTCTGTAGGAACTCTACTGACAGTTGTGTTCTGTAGATAGCATCAATGTGCAAGGCACTCCAGTTCTGCAAGTGTAAAAGCTCATGCTTCATTGGTCTTCAACCATTAGAGGACTGGGTGAAGCTGGTAAAGGTGTTTGTTCACCTCACATCTGGTAACTGCAAGATCTGAAATTCTTTTAAATACTCCCCTTAAATGCCTGCTAATAGTTGCTTTGGGTGGACTGGAATGCTGCAGGACAGGAGCTGGCTAATTAAAGTAAAACATACATACTGAGTTAAGGTTTCAGTAATAGTAACAAAGTATTTGAGACTGTAGGCAGAGGGGCAAAGTAGTATCCTGAATTTAGGATGTGAAGAGGAGCACACTAAGATTATGGACTTGGGAAGCCAGTAGTTTTACAGGTTATACTGTAGCCTCTTAAATTGGAAATATAGCAGGTGTAGAGTTTTCTGATGATTGTAATCAGTGACATAGTACACAATAAGAAAAAGGAGCCAAAACCTAAGCCACTCCAGAAATTAAAGAGTGCTTTGAAACAGCAGAGAAATGTGCTGATTGCAGTCTTTGCAAGCGGGAGAATAACTAAATATGGTACCATGCAATATCTCCCAGAAGGGAGATTTCCACTGAAATTATGTGGCTCTGATAAATTGGAGTTATATTGAGGATGAGGAAGAAGTATTTCAGAAAGAAGCTTTTGTTGAATTTGCAAATACTGTCGTTAGTGAATTGGTGGATTGATTGTAAAGCTCCACAACTTTATGCCTGTGGTGCTCTTTAGAGGGTGCTAAAGAGGAGCATTTGGGAGGAGAATTACATTGAGTTGCAAGAGTGTTGTAGCCAGGGTATAGAGTGAATGGAAAGAATGTGCTTAAATAACTCAAATGTAGGGGAGAAAATGGAGTCTGGTAGAAAAGGAAATGGGAGATGCTTTTGGCAAGGTACATTGTTGTGGTGTGTGATGTAGAGAGCCGAATTTAAAAGAGAGAACTGAAGTGAGAGGGCAACTGTAGTGTTTTAAGTTCGTGGTGGCCGCAAAGAACAGGCATCAGTGCTGATGACTTTTAGAGGTAAGAGGTGAAAAGGTAAACTAAATTTTAGTACACTGCAGGGTTTGAGTAGTGAAGTAGAGGGACAGAAGATGCAATGAGCCGGTTAGAAAACTGAAGGGCAGCAAGTTTACGTTAGATACAGGGGACGCAAAAGAAGGTGAAAGGAGGAGATGCCCGCTCTAGGGTTGATAATGCTGCCCCTACGTTTTTCCTCTTTCCCATGTGAATGTGTGTTATTTTGTCCCACACTAGCTAGTCAGTGCAATTGTGCATTGGTGCAGCTGTCAAAGTAAGATAACATTTGCGGAGGAGTAATTTTTGGATGTGGATAGGAGCTACATTCTCACTGTTCTTATCCTGTCTGCCACAAATCACTTCTTGACAGGAAGATTTTTAACTGGCCGTGTTAGTTCTTCCCATAGAGAAACCTTTCATTAAACAGTATTAGTGTTTCTCCGCATTGCATTCATGCATAAGCCCATGGGTTCCCTGTTGGGAAATACCCCCTGCTCTCCTCAAATTCAGTAACAAAAAAGCTTGTTTACTGAATTAATCTGTCAAAAAAATTGTATCTCACCTAATATTTCAGGCCAAGGTATAGCAGTTTGTCCTGGGTTCAGCAGTAGCAGTCATGTTTCTCCTCCTTGGTAGCTGGTGCAGTGCAGTGTTTTGACTTTCGGCTCGGGAACAGAGCTGATAACAAGGATGTTTTGGTTTGGCCAAGGACTTTGTGAGCCTCATGCTCTGCCAGGGAGGAGGGGAAGCCAGGAGGAAGCAGAGACAGGACACCTGACCCAAACTGACCAAAGAGGTATTCCATACCACAGCACGTCATGCCCGGGATGTATGGGTTTAAACTACGACAGTTCTTTTTGGCGCCCAACGTGGGGCACGAAGGGTTGAGATAACGACAGATCTGACCAGATTAATAGTCACTCATCACAATGACGATTTATTGTCTCTCAGAGTTGTTTCTCTTGATCTCACAGCTTCAGAATGTTGTAACTTATGTAGCGCCGGTATTTGCTGTGTTAGTGTTTATCAAGTATGGGGCCTGGGCTAAGGTTCTTGTCTCACTGTGCTTTATGGCAATGGCTTGTAATACGGGCGGGCTCCAGCAGCAGGGCGGGACGGACGTGGCCGTGGGCTTGTACCTGGCCGTCCGGCTGCTCTTCACCGTCCTGGCCCTCACCCTACTCTCCATCTTCGTGAGGCTGCGGGGAACTGAGGGGGAGCGGTCCTGGGAGCCGGCGGCTGCTGAAGCGGCCCGGGAGAGCGGCCCCGGGGACCAAGCGGCGGCGGGAGCGGGGCCGGAGGTCGCCAGGGGACGGCTGCCGGTGGAGGAGGCCGGGGCGGTCGAGGAGCAGAAGGAAGCGGCTGCCGAGCAGCGAGATAAGGCGGCGGAGGAGCCGAGCCCCGCGGAAGAGCCGAGCCCCGCGGAGGAGCCGAGCCCCGCGGAGGAGCCGAGCCCCGCGGAGGAGCCCAGCCCCGCGACGGCCGAGAGCATTCCCCGGAAGCCGCCCGCCGAGCCCCAGGAGGATGCAGGAGACCAGGCAACATTTCCCAGCAAGGCAGAGGAGGAAGAGCTGGACTCAGGAAAAGAGAAGCCGGTGGTGGGAGAGCCGGCAAGCACAGCAGCTACACCAGCCCCAGTGACAAGTACAGCAGCATCAACTGAGAGTTCTGAAGGTTTTGAAAGGCCTTTGGGTACCCTTGGGACCTGCCTGCTGATTGTGGTGGGGATCAGCATGTTGGCACACACACACACTGTGTTCTACCCACAACCATTTTGTCTGATCTCAAAAGTTAAGCAGAGTTGGGTTTGGGTCTTGTCTGGGGTTAGACGACAATACAGGGGGACCAAGAGGTTTTCCCCAAGGCTGGACAGCCAGGAGTGGCAGGGTGTGTGTGACAGTATGGGCAAGTATCTAGTCCACTGGGCCCCTCCAGTGCTTTGGAAGCATCGGAGATGGAAGGCAGCTGTATGGAGTTCCCAGCAACAAGCTGCAGAAACTGCTGAAGGGGACAGTGAATTATTTTAAACCTGGTGGGCCCATGGCACTTCAGGCCATCAGAGCAGAGATGCAACACAGAGATGGACTCATGATCGAGGGGGACTGGACTTAACAATGGACACTACACAGTCTCTCCTGCCCAGGTTATTCACGAGTGTGAACACTGCACACAGTCTCTCCTGCTCTGGAAGACTGTTACAAGAGATGGAGCCTGTCATCATGCACGTCATGCCCAGGAGGTAACTGGGGGTTAGCCGGAAGGGCTGGGAGACTGCAGGGTTGGAGGAGGTATCGGTCGGAGCTTGGTCGGGCTTCGGGGGCGAGTTATCGGTCAGCGGGTGCTGAGGTGTTGTATTCTGTTCCCTTGTTATTTCCTTTATCATTATTATCATTGGTGGTAGCAGTAGTGATTTGTGTTATACCTTAGTTACTAAACTGTTCTTATCTCAACCCGTGGGAGTTGCATTCTTTTGATTCTCCTCTCCGTCCCTCCGAGAGCAGGGGGAGGGCAAGAAAGGGGGGGAAGTGAGTGAACGAGTTACCTGACTGGGTTTAAACTACGACACAGTTTTAGTCTATTAGAACTGCTATTAACTTTATCTGAACTTTAGAGGATTAATTTGAAAGTTTGTTGTCTTTTTTTTAGTGTCACAAATGAAACACATTTCTCAAGAAGAAGGTGATGGCACAATTGAAGAACCTGGGATCTTAATTTAGATTGATTTTCTTAAGTGTGCTATCATTTAGAGCAACACAGAAAATAAAAAAGAAACAAAATGAAACTAGAGGATATTAAGATTAGTGTGTAAAGAATAGTGTGGAAAGGTTTTCTTGCCCTTATGAAAAGCTCTTGCTGACCAAGACAGAAATATGCATTTTAACTGAGGAAAACAAATACTTCACTCCTAGTGATTTATTTGCCAGCTGTTAGCTGGATAAAGATCATCAGCATATATGTACTCCCTAGGCCAAGCAGTGTGTGGCGCAGAATGGATGTTGATGAATATACAAGCTGTAGAAGTAGACTGATGCTACATCTTCAACAATTTAAAAAGTAGAGCAGCCCCGGTACTGGTGAGGAGCAAATGGAAGAGCAGTCAGTTGTGAGCTGGTGCTGATGTGAACAGGTAGCTGAGGCGGAAGGTGTGTGTGTGTTAAATCACAAGTCCCCTGTGTCTGAGGGTGCTGGCTTGCTTTTCCTTTCCTCCTGTGAGGTAGCAGAAGGGCAAACTATTTCTGCTGAATTTGAGTACAAAAATTCCTGTTTCTAACTATGATGTCATCTTGTGTTCATCTATTTTTGAGGGATTTCAGAGACATTAATCTGCTATGTGGCCTCACAAGTTGGTTTTACAGTTGGTAAAGACTAGCTTCAGGCAGCTGAACCCCTACAGTAACATCTCTTCATTTACAGAAACCCCTGTGATAACATCTCCTCTTCATTTACAGAGGGCACTCTTGTAATGAGAATCTCATGATAAAATGCTCTTCACAGAAAAGCTCTCACAGCTTGGTGATGCAGTTGTCACCATGGAGATTTCACTCTTAACAGAAAAGAACAAATTCATTGCCAATCAGCTTCAGAAATGTGTAGCAGATACCTCCTAATGCCTTTGTCTAAGCCACCACCTGAGGACAGAATTTGGATCAGAGGCTGAAAGAGGTAGTACATATATACTGATCATAAATTATATTTGTAGACAACTGGGTCTCAAGAAGTGTCATGTGTGTAATGACAGATATATGGGAAAGGGTATGAATAAAATCCCCAGTGCCTGAGCCAACAGGAAGTGTATTAGACCAGCTTTAAACTTGAATGAAATATTCAAATATGATCTGTGAATTCTTGTTGAGATCTAATTCTTCCCCCTCAGAAAGGGTATTTCTTCTTATTATCCCGTAGGCCACACAGAATGGGGTCAACTAAGGTTCCAAAACAAACAAAAAAAAACCAAAAAAAACCCAACAAAACAAAAGAAATTGTGATGTCAAATTTAGAAACTATGAGTGTTTTTCTTTCCCCTTCATGAAAGCCTTATTGATGTTTGGATTTCTTGTTTCACAGCAATGACCTAATAAGCAATTGTACCAGTAAGGAATGATTAATTTCTGATTTTACTGAAGTTACTAAATTCTTCTGAATGAGTGATGGTTGGTAGTTTTGCTGGCCTTTCTGCTAAGGGAAGCTCTACACAGTAAGGAATATATTACAAAACTGAACAAAGCATTGGGAAGGCTAGTGTGGAAAGCAGCCCTATACTGCCTGGGAGATAAATATAGTAATGTAGAAAGTCTCTTCTGTTCCTGTAATTCTGCTGGGATTATGTAGATAAACAACTACGTTAATACTTATACAAACAACTTGGACTTGGGGGTACTGGTGGATGAAAAGCTGAACATGAGCTGGCAATGTGTGCTTGCAGCCTACAAAGCCAACCACATCCTGGGCTGCATCAAAAGAAGCATGGCCAGCAGGTTAAGAGAGGTGATTCTGCCCCTCTATTTCTCTCCTGTAAGACCCCATCTGCATCCAGCTCTGGGGCTCTCAGCACAGGAAAGACATGGACCAGTGGGTCAAGAGGAAGGCCCTGAAAATGATCAGAGTGATGGAACACCTCTCCTATGAAGAAAGACTGAGAGAGTTGGGGTTTTTCAGCCTGGGGAAGAGAAGTCTATTCTGTGGGACAGAGGTTTTGATAGGGCCTTTTGCAATAGGACAAGGAATAATGGTTTTAAACTAAGAGAGAGTAGGTTCAGACTAGATGTAAGGAAGAAATTTTTTACAAGGAGGGTGATGAAACACTGGAACAGGTTGCCTAGGTAGGTTCTAGATGCCCCATCCCTTGAAAATTTAAGTTCATGTTGGATGAGGTTCTGAGTAGCCTGATCTAGCTGAAGATGTCCCTGCTCACTGTAGGAGGGGTTGAACTAGATGTCCTTTAATGGTCTCTTCCAACCTGAAATATTCTATGATTTTATGATTCTGTGATTTATTAGCTCTTAGGAAAATTCATAGCTGTCATGAGACTTCTTACTGAAGGGGTAGATGGTAGTGAAATCAGTTCAGGATCTAATCTGAGATGTTACTCCATGAAGCAATAGATGAAGAGTGTGGGAATAGATAAATAAGTACTGCAGTGGTGATGGTTAGACGGTTAGTTTGGTTAAGGAAAAGAAACACAGGGGAAATGCCAATAAAGATCAACCTATATCTTAAAACAAGGAAGAGCTTTGTTTTATTGGAAAAATCAGTGAGGAGATAATAAACAGTAGTATAGTGAGCTCCTTCAACATATGAAGAGCAAAAAAGACCTACCTAGGAATTAAACACTGAGTCTGAGCGAACCAAAATGGGAAATAAATATGAAAAACACTTCCATAATAAAACTCATAACACTTGACATAAAATTAATGAGTCAGAGTCCTAAAATCATGAGTCATTTAAACACTGAGGTTTTTCCAAGGATAAAAGGGTGTTTTAATGTCTTTTTCACTGTCAGGGAAATGATAATCAAACTCAACATGAGATTGTTTCAAGTTCAAAAAGGCTACTTTAAAACAGCTTTAAAACTTCTCAGCTAGCTGGCTACAGGATGAAGTCTGGAAGACAATTGCCACTGACTGTGCCTGCCCCATCCTTTGCTGATTCTCCACCAGCCTCCATTACCTGTCACCCTTGGTGTGCACTCCTGCCTCTCAGCCCACATCTCCTCCTCTCTTTATGCCTGGTGTTTTCCTTTGCCATCATCCTTCATTTCTCTTTTCAGGAAACCCCCATACCCACTTACCGTTCAAGTTCTCCTTGTCTCCTTCTGCATCTTTTTTGTTTTACCACCTCATTTCTTTGTTCTTACTCTTCTTTCCAGCCCTCAAACAGTGTAGTGCTTGAGGGCACACCAGCTTGAGGTTTTATCGTTGCTCATCCAAACTTTCTGGATTTTAGTGTGTGTGTTTTAAAGCGTGAACTCAAAAAGGTCCCTGATCCCACTATAGCCAGAATAAAGCAATTGTAAAAGGTGATTTAATTTCTAGCTTTCATCTCATGCTTTTAGAGAAAGGATTGATTCAGTCCCTCTCTCCATCCCTCCCTCCCTCTTCTCCCTCTCCCTTTTTCCCCCTGGCCTTCTCTTTTCCATCCTTTCCCCCTTCCCTCTTTCCCTCTCTCTGCACCTCCTCTTCACTGCTACCAACTGGTCTTTCTTACTTGTGGTGAGAGAATAAAACCACGTAATGGCTCTACCAGCTGCTATTCCTACTCTCCCGTCATCTGTGCTCCAAAACATAAAGCATAATTTCTCACATCTTTTGTAGATGCAACAAAAAAGGGTCTCTGTAACAAAGTTAACAACTTCAAAGAGGTAAATATTAAGAGCTTAAATGGTTCAGATTAGTCAAAAGAAAACTAAAGGCTCCACAATATTTAGGAGATTTCTCATGGGTTCCAGGTACTTGCCTATTTAAAAAAAGAGAGAAAATTGAAGGTATTTTTTAAGGTGCGTATAGTGTCTGTGCAATGGTGCAAAGCTAGTCCCGTGGCTGGGCTGGAAGCCCAGTTTGCTGCTCTGCTCCCTGTTCTCCTTGGGCAACTCGACTGCTCGGCTTCCTGCTCCCCCAGCAGCGTGACTGCCTGGTCCCACTGGGTTTCTGTGTCCCCTCAGCTCTTCTAGTGAAAGCACCAGAGCAACTAGGGAGATACGAAGTAATCTGGAGTTCTTCCTAGGCAGACATCTGCATTTCCCACTGGAAGGGCATATGGAATCTTAAGTTGTTTGCTAGGACAAAGATGGGTGGGGGATCCAGATTTCAGCCTGTACAACTTGCTCAGGTGAGTTTAGGCATGCCAAATTATTCTGCCTCTCCTCTGTTTTGGACTGGGTATGTACAGATCAGCCGTGGCATCAGCTAGTCAGCTAGTCTTTTATGGGACTTCTGTATAGCCTGAAGTCTGTACTAGTGATCGATTTTCTTTGCGGCTGCTTGTCATCTTTCTCACCGTGGATGCAAAGGATTGTGCTGCCTGAGACTCCCTGGCCTCTGGTATTGTTACTGTTATTTATTCATTCTCCTACAGAGCATGAGAGAGGCACCACTAACTTTAAATATCACCTTTTTGTGAGAAAGTTTTTTGTTTACAAGTGTCACATTTTATTTAGTACAAAGTGCATGGTAGAAAATATTTATGTTTTCAGTTTAGTTTTACTGTAAGGTATATCTTTGCTGCTGTATAAACTTTGTTTTCCCCATTATGAGAAATGTCTCAGTGGATTATGAAAGATAAAAACTTACTTGTGAAAAAGAAGGAGATGTATTCCATGACTTGTAAACAATGAAAATGTTAAAGGAAGGCTCTTGTCATTTACTAATTTAAAAATTTACTAGTTTTAAAGCTGATAACATGCAACAGAGCACACTGGCCTCTTAAGCACTGGCACAGTCTGCTAAGGGTGATATAAATCTTTGATCTTCTGAACCATAACTTTTGAGGAGCTGTGTTCTCCAGAAGTGAAAATCGGTAATAAAAAGCATGTCCTGTTGCTTAACTCATGACTGAGTGTGAAGAGAAAGTGCTTGCAGATCTCCCTTCAGAAAAGCCTGGAAGGGGGTGCTGTGTCTTTGTTAGATGCCTGGTGGGAAGGACTGTCAGTGTAACCTCTGATGAGCATGAGCTATGGAGTGGAGCAGACCAGGGATGCTGAGACAGAGGGGACAGAAAACGCAGACAGCAAAGGACATCTCAAAGCTTCCAGTAAATAATATAAAAAGATACTGGAAACCTGAAGAGAAGATATTCCAGAGGGGGATGGTTTTGGAGGGAACTTATGCTCTTGCTATAAGCTTTCTAGGAGCTAGAATTGTAATTCCTAAATCAGTAAAATCTTAGGAGGCAAGAAAAACAGTAAGAAGTGTATGCAGTTTTATATGCAGAGTAGGAAACTAAGAGCATGGAAAAAAGAAGCAAGCAGGAGAACACTTTAAGCATAAAGTTTAATAAAAGGCTATCTAAGTACAAATTAGTTTCTGTTGTGCTAATCCTGTTTTCTTTCTTATTTGCCTATAAATTGCGCTGATTAAACCTGAGATGCTGTAAATATTGGCATAGTTGAGCCTGGTTAGGTGTTGCTACCTCCATTTTAATGTCTTGTTTAGGCTTGGATGAAACCTTCTTAACTGAGCAGAGCCAAGCATTTTGGAGTTTTATTAAATGCACACCATTTTTTAATTCACTTAGGAATTTAATTTTTATTCATGTGTGTTGTCAAAATAGCTCAACTTTGTGCCTAAGGTCATTTCCTATTTGTTCAGTTCTAGTATAAACGTAAATGTAAAGGTTATCACTCCCCAGAAGAGTGTCAAACTAGGGAGGCAAACAAGAAATCACAGGTTTTTTTAATGCCATTCTGCAAATTAGTAGCTTTGTGCATGCTGTGGGAGATGTGGCAATTTCAGAGGAACTTGACTGAAGGGAAGAGATGTTTGAAGCTTGGTGGGAGTATGGGGTGGGAAGATAGGCAGGATATGTCTTGCAGACAAAAAAAAGGATGGGAAGTAAATGAGTTTCTAGAACGGTTGCTGATACACTAATAGAAGGTAAACTGAGTAGGAACATGGTAAAAAGCTCCATCAAATACTTACATTTCTGATGTTGGTGTTAAGGTACTGTCTGACATTAAGATGACAATGGTGATAGGAATAGGGCTGTGGTGGATCTGAATTTAAAATTATGTGCATTCCTTAAGGAAAGAATAATTTTGGGAGTACCTTTGTCTCTTTGCAGTTAATTTACTTCATCTAGTTGTTCTTCTCTTTATTTCCTGTTTTTTCTTTTGCTTTTGTTCTACCTTTAAAACAGTTTTAATGACAAATTTTATTCTGCAAGCAAGTCATGACAAGTGCCACAATTTTTCTTCCTCAAGATTTTTCCAGCATAGAGGCTTGTCACTGTTGTAGAAGCCAAAGCCTTCAGGCACGTTTCCGGGAAGCATGATATGAATTTTATAACCTCTAGATACGAGTTGTTGCAGTTTGGGGGGTGCATGTTTTTATGCCAAAATCTGGCAAAATCTCATTAGCTAATTTTTTCACTTGTGTTTTTGTATGCTTTAAAAGCTGACTTTCCCTCCCCCAGCTTTTTATGAGGGGGCGGTCTGGCTCAGCTGAACTGTTCCCAACTATGTTGTTAATTTTTAGAGATTCTTAATGTGTTACTTTCCCGTGTGTACACTTGAAATTTATTTGTGAAATTATCATGTTCAAACATTTGTACATTATTTAATTACAAAACATTGCGTAAAAGTAAGCAAATACAGACTTCGAAAATCGCCTTGTAGATGTGAAGCAGACACAGAGTTTACCAAGCATCTTTGTTTTTTTAAAGGTAATCAGATATCTAATTTGTTTTTTTTTAAATTGTCAAAAAATGAATCAGTGTGTCCATCCAAAGAAGTCAGGTTTGGAGAAAGTTACTGGTTGTTTTAAGAATAATAATATGAAGTCATGTGAATGGAAATACTAAACTGTTAGGTAGTGTCGTGAACTAGAAGCTATTGTAAAGAAATCATAGAATCATAGAATCATTTGGGTTGGAAGGCACCTTCAAAGGTCATCTAGTCCACCCCCCCCGCAATGAGCAGGGACATCTTCAACTAAATCAGTTTGCTCACAGCCCCATAAAACCTGGCCTTGAATGTTTCCAGGTCTGGGGCAGCTACAGTTTCTCTGGGCAACCTGTGCCAGTGTCACAGCACCCTCCTTGTAAAAAATTTCTTCCTCATATCTAGTCTGAATCTACCCTTTTTTTAGTTTAAAACCATTAACCCTTGTCCTTTCATCACAGGCCCTGCTAAAATGTCTGTCCCCATCTTTCTTATATTCCCCCTTTAACTGTTGAAAGGCTGTGATAAGGTCTCCCTGTAAATTTCATGCATGGACAATAATTCAATACCAGCATAATGTTGGCTATTCATATTTGGGAATGGAAAGGGATTATCTTTTGCTCAATACTGTAAGTATCATTCCCAGCTCACCTGGTTGTTCATGTTGGCACCTTCAAAGAGACTTCACGTTGATTTTGCTGGCAAAGAGGAAGAGTGTGTTAGGGAGACTCAGTTCACCCATATAAGTTTCATGCCCTGTCAGGGAGATTTTACTGCAATAACTACATTTCATTCTGCATATAAAGCTGTAACCTTGTTTCAGTGCACCGAAGGATAGAGATGTAGGCTCAAAAGTAAATTAATTACCCAGTAACTACTGAATGGCGTACCCTTACCTTGTGCATAAACAAAAGGCATTTACCTCATAACCCATTGATGCATCAGGTATTAAATGTGACAGTTATGGCTTTCTGTCTTATCTCTCTCTTCCTGCAGTGTTTATAAAAGCGTTTCTCTCTTACAACGGATGGTCAAACCACAGCTTTGAAATTTATCTGGAGATGAAGCTCTGTTGTTAGCGTTAAAAGTGAACAGTTTTCATGCAGATGGGGACAAGGAGGAGTTTATTCTTCTTACTATTCCGGTTATGAGGTATTTCATACAATGTGTTTCTTTCTTTTTTGCTTGCAGGTGATGTGCCTTCAGGATTTCTTTGGCGATGATGACATTTTTATTGCGTGCGGACCAGAAAAGTTCCGTTACCAGGATGATTTCTTGCTGGATGAAAGTGGTAAGATGTATTTTTAAAATGTTTACAACCGGAGTATAGGGCAGATTTCTATATCATGCTAATTAAGCCAAAACTGTTTGACCTAAATTAATTTCAGAAAGAGCATTAATATTTTTATTCTTTAAATACTAAATACTGAAATAAGAGGTAACTGAAAGCAACAGTAAAGCTGCCAAGGGAAACATATTTGCCTGTGCAGCGTACTACTTCAACCTGAATTTCATATACGATAGAGAGTAGTCGTGTGTTTGGTGGAACTCCTTTTTTGCAAATTCTTGCATAGAGTTTTGTGCTTAATTTTTCTTTGAATTTATTCTTTTTCCTTATTACAATTTTTCAGCCTCACAGTCCTTACAATTGAGATATAGATAATGCTCCACAGGTAATATGATAAAGGAAGGTAGATAAAATTCTGTGTGAAAGATAATCAGCAAATTGAGACAAAGTAATCTGAGACAATGCAGGGAGTTCTCTTTTTTCTCAGAGGTTGACTCATACAATAATGTAACCAGTGTACGTAATCCTTTAAGGAAAATATATGCTTGATTCGCAAATACCATTTTTGTTACAAAGAGCTTTCCTAACTTAGAAACTTCAGTAACAAGAAAAAAATCTATAAGATTTGTGTATTTTGCAAGACCCAGCAAAGGTTTTATTGCCCCTGCGGTCTCTCTCAGTCCAGGGTATGTTTGTAATCCACTAGTATCAACTTCTCTCATCCTTTTTTTTGAAATATCAAAGGTCTCAACAGCTGACTGGAAAATCAGAAAATATTTTATTACAGTAGTAACTTCTTTCATAGTCATCATGTGCATATTTAACTTCACCACTTCATCACTGCTTTTGATGCAAATTAACATTCAAAATGAAAGATGGTGCAATTGTACTTCCCTGACTAACCTGTGAAAGAGTTCTTGGTTTACCTGGATCCAGACAAATGCTCCATTAGCTTGTGTAGGAGCAGAAGGAGCCAACTTGTGCAGCATTTACATTGTGAGTTGAAGGGTAAGCCTGGAAAAGGAGGTATCTTTGCTACTTGCAAAGGAACAATATTTTGTATCAGGCACAACCAGATGCAAGCACATATTCTGCCCTCTTCTAGAGGACCTTATAATATGGAAATAAAAATCAAATAGTGCAGCAGATTTGTTCTTTGCCATAATTGTACTTGCCTCTAAGCTAAAATGTGGAAAGGTAACTTTAGCCATCGTTAGGACAGGAATTAGAAAGGAAATGGGGACATACTTGGGTAGCACAGGGGTTTCCTAGGTGGTAATGTGGCCAGCACAGCTGTCCTGCATTTAATGAGTGCCAGGTAGCTGACTGCACAGTCTGGATTCACTTGTGTCTCTTATCTGAAAGATGACACTGGTGGCTGCCTAGTATCTCCTCCCAGTGAATCCTGTGGCATTTTTCCAGTGCTGACTCGGGGAGAAATGATGACAGCAGATTTGTCTAAATCCCTTTTTGAAGTACGGAGCACTTTTTTGGATGTCTAGTGTCAAAGTACAGACAACCTGACTCTGCCTAGTCTTTATTTGTCTGACATATCACTATCTCTTTGAGTAAGCACTACTTCCTCTGGAACATTGGTGCTTAAAACCATATTATACTGAACTGGGGAAAAAAAAAAAAAAAAGCAGCAGTTTGGAATCTAGGCTGAAAGTCCAATTTCAGCAATTTGTTGTGTTTGCTTTAAAGATTGAGTGAACATTGACTGTTTTGACTACAGGAGCAAAGAAAGAGCAGAAAATTAGACTCCAGACTGTCTCTAACTCCTTTGTGAAGTGTACATCAACTATTTTGGGATATTTTTTCGACTAAGTTTAGTATCAGAAAACTTGTTTAGGTTGCTTGCCATTAATAGGTGATGTACCAACTAGGTACACATCTAGTTAGGCTTCTCTGAGGTGGGAACAAGATTTGGAGAGAGAATTAAAAAACTACTCAACTTTTGTTTTGTTTGGCAAATGAAGTCTGTGTGACCACACTATGTGTCCATGTGTCCCTCATAGTTAATCTAAGAACATTAAAATTACTAGTAAGTGGTGTCTAACTGTGCAAGGCTTGGAAACCTTGACTCTGCTTCCCTGTAAAGCAGCTTGAAGCAACACTGTGCTGTTCTCTGTCACCACATCCCTCCAGCATTTCCCACTTTCAGCCAGTTAAGGTGTTGGGGCTCAAGAAATAAAGAAAAGCAAAATTTGAAGGTGGGAAAGAAAAGGAGAAAGAATAAAGGCTTAAACAATCAGGGCTATGGGTTTTTGGGAATTACTTATCAAGGAGGAAGAATGCCTTTGTCCTGTCGTGTCCTGATACTAGAGGTGAGTGAGAGACAAAGTTTCTGGGATTGGAAAACCAGTCGCCTGTACTGGGATTATTTTTAACTAACACCATGTGTCGAGAGTATGTATCTGCAACTGAGCCAGTCCCAATAGATTTCTTCCCCAGTAGATAAAACTTAGTCCTATTGACAAGGTAAATGGTAGATATTTGATTGACTCAGTTGAAGGTGCATGTTTTGAACAGTTCCTGTGAATTATGCTCCAGAAATGTCTGGTTTGCTTTTGTAAAGGGATCTCTATCCCTGATTTATCTGTTCTTAGTTACATTGTATTTCTCTAAAGTTGCTTAAAAACTTTTAGGGTGCAATTAATTCCACCCTATCAGAAAGGAAAAGTCTAAAGATTCACGAGTCTGAATTACTTTTAGTTGTCTTTATCCTGCTCCCATGGCTTGCTTCTGGCACGGGATAACACCTTTTAAAAGCCATAGAATCAGAAATTTAGAAACAGTCTCGAAGTCAGTGAATCAATCTCTCTGTCTAGGTGTGGGATTAACATTCCCCATTTCATTTCTGACATACACATCTAACATGATGCTTTAATGGCTCTGATGAGGAGGAATCTAACCTCCTGAGACATTCTTTGACAGTGGTGAACTCTCCTCACTGTTTTTCAGCTATCTTACCCCAGATTCCCTTGCTATAAATGAAACCCATTACTAATTTTCTTATCCACTGTGAACCTGGGAAACAGATGATTTGTTTTTCTTTGGAAAATTCTGTGGACTTCCATAAACCACATGAATTTTATCTTGTTTAGGCTGAACAATTAGTTCAGCCTTTGTTTTGAGTTTAGACTTAAACCTGTCCTTGAAGGAGAGTTTGTTCCTCCTTTTTATTATGTCCCTTCTCTGTTTTACGTCTTTTCAGGAAGAGGCACTGCACATCGCCTTGGCAATCAGTTAAGAAAAGCCAGTTAATTAGGGAACCATCAAAGAGAAAAACAAGCAGTTGGCACATACATTGCCAATATCTTCCTTGATAGACAGATGGTTTTCATATTGAGCACTATAACAGGAAGTACAGAATCAATAGGCACCACCCACATCATAATTCCTAGCAATCATCTCCATATTCAACCTAATCAATAGATACAATAGCCACACACACTTCTACCAAGAGAGTTGCAGATGGGACATGAAGATGCATGGGAATGACCCTAAAATTAAGAAGTAAATACTGCTTGTTTGTCAAGTATCAGTGGCAATGCTACTTTCATAGAAAGGGAAGTGTAAGCACAAAAACATTATATTAATGAAGCATGCATTACATCTGCCAGCTTGTAAGAAAAGATCCTCAGTGTAGAATATGGCAGTGGCTGCTTCAGGCATTGTTAGCTTGCAGTTCTGGAAGCTTTCCCAGAAATCCCAATTTTGCTTTAGCTCTTTTTGAAGAAGAGGTCAAAGGATGGTTTTCTATAGCTCTCAGCTGTGTGTTGGCAAAGATTAAGGTTTAAAGGCCAAGCTCACAAATATATTTGTAATCAGCTATTATTTAGGCACCTAAACAGGATTTGGCAGTGTAAATAACTCGTGGGATTGTCCCTAAATAAGAACATCTCCTTGGCTTATATGGATATTTCTCTTAGCACTGTCAAAGATGAAAGTTTTTGCTGATGGCAGTATCAGACTTACTTAGTTTTTTTTTAATTAAATTATTTTTTTATGTTTAATTAATGTTGGCTGAGTTCTTTGGAAGCTTAAGAGTTGCAGAAACCCAAGTATAACAGAATTCATCACATACTGAGACTCATCATGTAAAAAGAATGTGATCTCAGCTGACCAAAGCCAGTGTGCCTCCAAGCAGAGTATAACGAACACAGAATGTCTGGATGTGAAAACAACTACAGATTGCTTGCCAAGAGCACATGTTATTGTTACGAAAACAATTATGAGAATGAGTCTCTTCTAGGGGAAAATTAAGACTAGGATCTTTGAAACCTAATTTCACTTTGACTTTGCTGGCCTATCTTAGCCCTCAGCTCAGTATCTCTGTGCCAGAAGTGTTACTGCTTCATCTTGCCAGCAGCAGATAATTTGCCAGGAAAATCTGAGTCCTGTGATGTCCACACATATGCATGTGCACGTGGAGGCGTGCACACGCATCTGATTCAGTAACTGCGGTTAGGGTCAGGAGTATCATGTTTATCCCTGTTAATAACTGTCAGGTTTCTGTAACCTCCATTACTCTGTCCTTCCTAAAAGAGGGAGGAAGGGGAAATTGGTTATAGTCCTTGTCTACCCTGATTTATAGAACAGAGACTGATGTGTTAAGCAGCTTTTGGCTGGACTTCGGAGTAGAGAGCATGCTGGCTGACTTACTCTGTCCTCATTAAAAACTCGTGCTTTGGCAATTGGAAAGTAGTGGTGGGTTCTGGGGACTTTGAGATATAACTTTGCTTTCAACAGAGGCATAGATATAAAGTGTTCCAGTGCAGTGTGGTATTTTCAAATGTCAACAACTTCTGGGCCTTGGAGACGGATATTCTGTGTATGAGGCAGAAACAAATGCAGGCAGGGGGGACCAGTCCTCTGACTGTAAGCACCATTTAGGCTAATGGTTCAGAAAGGGCAGAAGGAAAGAAGCTGCTTGTCCTGTGGATTTGCTTCCAGTGTCCCCTTTATTTTCGTACTCCAAGACCTCCAGTTTCATCTCCACCCTCTCATAATGCCTTAGACACTTGAACAGCCCTCTCGGCTCCCTGCCATCTCTCATGCTACTGCTTGTCCTTGTTCTCTTCCTCCCAGTAAGGACATTAATGGGGTCTCTCTTTTATCCAGCAGTGTGACAATTTCACAACTTTCTCCAAAATGATGGGAATATCCCCTCACTGAGACTACCTGCATCCAGCCGTGCTGGAAGTGCTTCCTTCCCCTGGCCCACACCCCAGGCTTGCCTCTGGCTGTGCAGAAATACTTGTCTGTAGGGTAGTGTGTGTATGACTCGCCTCAAATGCTGATCTGCATGTAAATACTGAGAACAGTATCAGCATGTTCTCATGATCATCAGGTGGCTGGTAATAGAATATCATGTGGCGCTCATGAAATAAAATCTGTAGTAATGCTTAAGTCAAATGAGCTTTCCACATGAAAAACACATTCACAGAACTTCAGGTTTTTTCTATGCAGGATTTCTCTTTTAGAAGATATGTTCTTGATTACCTAAGTCCATTTCTGTATCTGCTGTCTGCAAGCTACTTGCTTTGAATATATTCTGTCTCTCAAGTCTACTTATTTGAGATATTGTTTCTCACCTTTCTGCCTAAGCATCACTAGCAGTGAAAGTTTGGTCACTTAAATCATAAATCTTAGCTCCCTCTGTCTAGTAGATTTATAGACGTGAATAATGACATTAGAGCTTTCAAGAAGATTATATATATACTCTTCAATCCAGATTTATACTGTAGTGCCTATCTCTTATTTCCCTTTCCCCATCTCTACACCATGCATGCGTGTATAGAATCATAGAACCATAGAATCGTTAGGGTTGGAAAGGACCTTAAGATCATCTAGTTCCAACCCACCTGCCATGGGCAGGTACACCTCACACTAAACCATATCACCCAGGGCCTTGTCCAACCTGGCCTTGAGCACTGCCAGGGGTGGAGCATTCATAACTTCCCTGGGCAACCCATTCCAGTGCCTCACCACCCTCACAGGAAAGAATTTCCTCCTTATATCCAATCTAAACTTCCCCTGTTTAAGTTTTAACCCATTATCCCTTCTCCTGTCACTACAGTCTCTAATGAAGAGTCCCTCCCCAGCATTCCTATAGGCCCTGTTCAGATACTGGAAGGCTGCTATGAGGTCTCCACGCAGCCTTCTCTTCTCCAGGCAGAACAGCCCCAACTTCCTCAGCCTGTCTTCATACAGGAGGTGCTCATGGCCTCCTCTGGACTTGTTTCAACAGTTCCATGTCCTTTTTATGTTGAGGACACCAGAACTGCACACAATACTCCAAGTGAGGTCTCACGAGAGCAGAGTAGAGGGGCAGGATCACCTCCTTCGACCTGCTGGTCATGCTCCTTCTGATGCAGCCCAGGATACGGTTGGCTTTCTGGGCTGTGAGCACACACTGCAGCCGGCTCATGTTCATTTTCTAATCAACCAACACCCCCAAGTCCTTATCCACAGGGCTGCTCTGAATCTCTTCTCTGCCCACCCTGTAGCTGTGCCTGGGATTGCTCTGACCCAGGTGCAGGACCTTGCACTTGGCATGGTTAAACTTCATGAGGTTGGCATCAGCCCACCTCACAAGCGTGTCAAGGTCCCTCTGGATGGCATTCCTTCCCTCCAGTGTATCAACTGAACCACACAACTTGGTGTCATCAGCAAACTTGCTGATATTTGCATAGTTATCACTTTTCATCAATATTGCTATGAAAAAGTTGCCTGTATGTATAAGTAGGAAAAATCATGATCACTTAAAACTAATGAAAGTCTCTCATTGAAACTAGACAAACAGTAAGACTGCAGTTCATGCCAATTCACTGTGTTCCTTTAACCAAATGTTCTTCAATATGTTTTCTTCAGTATTTGCTTTCTCTGATATCTGTTAAAAATAGCATGAATGAAACACCATTCAATAAATTAGAACTGATGGAAATCCCACTTCATTTGCATAAGGAGTTTTGAGTGTGCATGTTTCTTTAGCAATTTTCCATGGTAAAGCTGATTTTGGATATAAAAATACCAAAACTTTTGAGTCCAAAAATATCAAGCATTTATCAGTAATAGCTGCATATTAATTAAGTTGCATTTTTATTGGTAATTTGTAACATAAAATTTCAGCTTGTTTTAAATAAAAGAAAAATTGTTATTAAGCATCATCAGCATTATTATCTTAATGTACGTGAGGTTTTATTCATAACAAGTAATGTTAATATGTCATTAATAACAGAGTAGACAGAATGCATTTATTGGTTTTGTATAACTTTTGATATTTTTGAGCTTTCATTTTATTTTTGTATTGTAATTTATTGAACTGAATCTTACCAGAGGAATATTTAGATTAATCAGATTGGTTCAGGAGATGATTTTTCTAACACCGTATTTTAAACTAGTTTCCCAAACATCTCAGTTGTATACCCAAATGCAAAGAGTGTAATTCCAATTTTTATGACCAGTTTTATAAACAAAGTTTCAGTTCTGGGGAAGTAATGGAGAAATTTGTTAGACATAACAGGGTAGATCTTGGCACTTGAGTTCTTAATTTGATTATCTGCTATCTCTTCTTTCATGGAAGTTGCTTTATTTTACAGCCTTTGATCCTAGTTCACTGTTTGTATAATTTGTATAATTTTTTATAGGCCACAGGTTGAGTTTTGAGCTTGTATGTTCAATCTGTATCCTTAGAGGATGGTATTAACTTTGAGTGTTTTCTGGAGAGACTTTATCTTTTGTTTTTCCAGTTCCAATGATGATGAAATCAGCACACAGTAGCTGTATATTATAACCCTCTCCACTGAGTCTGTCGTGGAGTTTGGTGACAAGCGTAGGGGAGTTTAACATCAGAGATGTTAGGAATTACCTTTACCACATGGTTATATTTGTACTTTTCGTTGTCTTTAATTAGCTTGGTAAAATGGCGGTTGGTGAACAGTATCTTGGCAAGTATATTTGTGTTTTTCACATTTTGCAGATCCTTTCCAATGCTGGAAAGATTAGAATCTATTCTGTTTTTGAAAAGATGTACCCTGTAGTCCTGTTGTAGGAGATCCTTTGAGTGAGCAACTTAGACCCATTTTCTTGAGCTATTACAAATTTGTATGAGACAGCTTCAAGATGAGTAGTTCTTGTAATGTTAGCACATCATTATTCAGTCTGAGAAACTGAACTGTGCTGTCTGGTAAACTGTATTAGGATGTGTCCTGGTGACCTGTTGGTTTGTTGGGTAGTATGGTTGTATCAGAGATATTTGTATTAAGAATAGATTCTACCCATCATCAATAAAATTGGACTGCTTAAATTGTCCATTTAATTTTCTACTTCTCATACTAGATACAGACTTTATACCTGGAGTTTGTCATGTCTTGAGTAAGTGTGTACACATTTTTTTTAATGCCAGAGCCATCCACACATTCTCTTATCCTGGCAAAATCTTTCAAAAAGAGAATAATTATTCAAACTGTAGAGTTTGTTAGCTTTTAGAAAGCAGAAACTTTCTGAAGGAATATGAGGAAAATTTAAGGGCCTTTTTTTTTTTTTTTCAGTCTTAGCCTACTTGGATAATATTTCAAAGTGTTCAAATCAGAAACTGAGTACCTCAGTGACAGGTATTTGTATTTATATACTCATACATATTTACTGAGATGCTGTGTATACAGACACAAGTATGTCAAGCATAAAGAGTTTTACTGTCCTGCAAACACAGCCAGTAGAAGACCTCTGCAAAACAGCTGTGTTTCATATAATCATAGAACAGTTAGGGTTGGAAAGGACCTTAAGATCATCTAGTTCCAACCCCCCTGTCATGGGCAGGGACACCTCACACTAAACCATCTCAGCCAAGGCTTTGTCCAACCTGACCTTGAACATTGCCAGGGATGGAGCATTCATAACCTCCCTGGTCAGTAAAGAAGTTTATACCTCAGCCTAAGCATCAAACGTTCACATAGTCGTATTTTCCAAAATTGTGCTGATTTTGACTTTGCAAAGTAAATTAAATTAGATAAAGGTTTTAGCCAGATGAGGACATTGAAAAAAAAAAACAAACCCACAACCAATAAACAAAATGTCATGGAGTCATGATACAGTGTAGCAATGACAGATACACTACTTCAGTATTTCTGCCTCTGTATTCAGAAAAAAAAAGAAAGATATATAATGAAAAAAAAAAGATATATAGTGAGAAAAAAAAAGATATATAATGAGGGAGAAACATCCTGTCTGATCAGAATCTTTGGAGAAATCAAAATTACTAATCCTAAAGAAGAATGCAGAAGTCAGTTGCAAAATGCATTATGTTGTGCATATAAGACCTGTCACTGTCGAGGAAAAAATGTGTTTGTATATGCTACTAAGATAGTAACAGAATTTAATGCTGCCACACCTTCCTGTAAAGCAAAAGAAATTCATATTATTAAAGCTTGTCTATTATTTCTTTACTGATCTAGTTCCCATACTCAATATAAAAAGGCTCTTTAGGACATCAGCCTTATGAACAATCTCATCTGTAAACTTCAAAACACTCCTCTGAACAGTCTCTGAAGTATGTTGTGATATACAGAATGAAAGATGGTTTCATGGGCTATTTCCAGCCTAACATGAATTTTCAATCTGCCATTATTTAAACTTTCTGAGAAAAAAAAAAGTCATTCGAACTTCACACACCTCAGTAAGTGTTGTGGTGTTAGCAGATGTTCTTAGTCAAACCATATTTTCCAGCTATCCACTGTTAGCCTATTGCCAGGATGACTCAGCCTGATTACTTTAGTTTTATCTAAATAATTACAGAAAAATTTAATTGCCTGAACTAGATAGCATTCAAGGAGAACCCATTAATATTATTGACAAAAGCTGCCCCGGGATTTTATAAATTAGACAGTCCTGAAGTTCTCAGTTTTTTTTAACTCAGGAAGCTGATTTCTGGATTTTCTGTTGATAGGTAAAGCAATGATGTGGTAAGTCCACTGCAGCTGAAAGTAGCAATACCATGGTGGAGGTAGAAGAGGCAAAAATGTGGGTGGGCTGGCAATTATATGTGCCTGTATGTGCAGGTGGGTTTTGTTGCCCACACTGCAGCACAGCTCAATGTGCGAGGCATGTTCGTCCAGGTGTGAAAGCGGATTTAATGTCAGCATATAACAGTGTTTTGCTTTAGTAAGAGTGCTGTATATAATTGTTTGGTGAATGAGGATTTTGTCTGTAGAAATGAACTTTTGAGGAGGTCTGTATTGTAATAAGTTTGTCCAAATCTCCAGTTTTACTTTTTTTCATGTAGTCATTTGTCAACTCCTTTGACTCTGGTTTATTTGATATTTTTCTTAAGGTGCCGCTCAATATTTTTTCTTGTGTACATGAGAATTTGATTAAAAACATTCAAATTATTAATACCTGACACTGTAGACATTCTTTTTATTAAGGGCATGCCAAGTATTGCTGTTTTTAAATAGCTATGAAAATACCACGTGGTTTTATTTCTTCAGGCAAAATCACTTTATGGTTTTCTTCTTTAAAAATTGCTGCCTACTAGCTTTCAGTACTGTAATGCAGGAATATTTGAGGGACTAACTAGAAAAAAAACAATCTGTAATATTCTGAATTCCTTGAGGTATGTAAAATAACTTTATTTGCTGCAAGAGAGCCCGTGCGTGCCTGTTTAACTTTCTTTAAAACCAAACTTACTGCAGTGGACACTTACATAACAGTTTTTGTTTAAAAAGAGCAAAAATATGGTTATTATAATTCATTCTCTATTTTTTTCAATGTTTTGAAAGTTTCATTTCCTTTTCCTACCCATTACAAGCAGTCTACACCTACTTATGTGTTCCTGCGAACCAAAACCGTATTCAGACCAGTTACACAGGCCTGAATTCAGAATAATTGCATTCTTTAGGGAAGAGCATAATTGGTGATTGGTAAATTGGACTAGATTTGGGTACAGCTTTTCATAATGAAGACAGAGGAATGGTATGGAAGAGCCTACAGCTTTTCTCCCACTCTGTGATACACTGTTTTAAATGTGTGGTTGGATGAAGTTTGGTAAATGACAAGATGAGAGGAAAACCTGCAAGAAACGAAGCAAACATGGTGTTATTTTCATAGTAAGTGTTGTAAGTACATAGCAAGGTAGCACAGAATAGCAAACATGTTGCTGATACCTGATATTCTTGTCATGGCCAAGCCTATGATTAGCCTAAACACCTACACATTGATTGAGCTATACTGGGTGCTGAAACCAATGACTTCCTGGTAGGCTGAAATAGTGTGATTCTTACTGGCGCTGGTTCACACTTTCCACTCCAAAACAAGTGCTCTTATATTTTGCATGCAGGAATGCAGGAGTCATAAACCTGAAGAGGTAGGAAGCAAGAGGAAGCATGTGTCTACGGTCTAGTGTAAGGACATAGAATCATATAATCATAGAATAGTTAGGGTTGGAACAGACCTTAAGATACCTAGTTCCAAACCCCTGCCATGGACAGGGACACCTCACCCTAGACCATGTCACCCAAGGCTCTGTCCAGCCTGGCCTTGAACACTGCCAGTCATGGAGCAATTACCACTTCCTTGGGCAACCTGTTCCAATGCCTCACCACCCTTACAGTAAAGAACTTCTTCCTTATATCTAACTTGAACTTTCCCTGTTTAAGTTTGAACCTATTACCCCTTGTCCTATCGCTACAGTCCCTGATGAAAAGTCCCTCTCTGGCATCCTTGTAGGCCTCCTTCAGATATTAGAAGGCTGCTATGAGGTCTCTATGCAGCTTCCCTTCTCCAGGCTGAACAGCCCCAACTTTCTCAGCCTGTCTTCATACAGGAGGTGCTCCAGCCCCCTTATCATCCTCGTGGCCCTAAGATAAGAGGTTCCTTGATACTGTGTTGTGTTAGAGATTAATCTAATGAATTGCTTTATTTTGAGGTATTGCATTCCCTGGATTTTTATCGCATTGAGCGCTAATATAATTTGCATTGCATTGTGCTATAATAGCTTTCATCTTTAGTGAGGTGGGATATTGAGTATTATTTCTTCTTACTTTTATGATGTCGTTATTTCCAACTCTGAATTTGACCTAGGTGCTTAGTAGATATTTAGAACTTGTTATAGATGAGATGCAACAAAGTATGAGACGGAGACAGTGTGCGTGTGCAAACTGAATCACTTTTACTGACTTTCTTCCCATGTTTATACAAAATCACATAAGCTATTTTTAGACAAGCTATTTTTAGATCTTAACTATTCAACTGTTATCCTTGTTTTTGTACTAGCCAAGCTTTGATCAGTTCTAACACTACAATTCACACCATCCCCGCTTATCAGCTCATGTCCTCCTGTACAGGACATGCTGCATACCAATGTTTGTTATTCACATCTATGATGTTTTATGGCTGTTCTGGTTGTGTCCCTCACATCTTCGACCGCCTGAGGTTTTTGGCAGGCCACCTGTATTCCCTCAATGAGAGGCACTTATTGGTGGAGATACTGCTATACATAGCTGGAGTGGCTTGTAGTACGGAGATACAATACTAGTTCTTTTGAGTTTTTTAGAAGTAACTGAAGCATATGGGTACAGTGCAAAACAGGAGTCTTTGTAAGCTCAAGTGCAATATTCCTAAATATTCTTTATGCCTCTTCTTTATAAAGGGAAAGACAAATGCTTCTAGCCTGAGACCATGACAGGTTAATTATTTCAAGATCTAATACATGAAATTACAGGATATGAAAGACCATAAGGGACCTTGCAGATTATTATGTTTATCACAGTCCCTTTCACACCATACATTAAGAATGAATTATTTGTGAATCCTTGATGCTGAAAATCACAGATGCACAGAATGGTTGAGGCTGGAAGAGACCACTGGGGATCATCTAATCCAACCTCCCTATTCAAGCAGAGTCACACAGGATTGTGTCGAGGCAGCTCTTAAAAAACTCCAGGGAAGGAGACTTAACAACTTCTCTGGGCGACCTACTCCAATGGTCAGTCACCGTAACAGTAAAGAAGTTCTTCATGTTCAGGTGGAACTTCCTGTGTTTCAGTTTGTGCCCATTGCCCCTTGTCCTATTGCCTGGCACCACTATGAAGAGTCTGGCCCCATCCTCTTGCCAACTTCCCTTCGGATAGTTGATTAGATCCCTCCCAGATAGATAGAACTTGTTGAAATGGAAGACCTGAATAAGGAGGTTCAGTAGTTGGTACCAGGAAGAGGAAGACATATAAAGCCTTCCCTTCAGATAGTTGATTAGATCACTCCCAGATAGATAGAACTTGTGAAATGGAAGACCTGAATAAGGAGGTTCAGTAGTTGGTACCAGGAAGAGGAAGACATATAAAGTCAGTAGTGAAAACTTCTTCAGGAGATGTTTACCTGCTTTTAGGCAACTCTGTTTCCATGATGGAAACTCCATGGATAGTTACTTGTTCAAATTATATTGCTGCAGTTGAATGTAAATGCCGTTTCCTTTTTAAAGCACAAAAATAGTCTCCATTAAGCTACAGGCATTTTGTTAGGTTTGGGGAGGTTTTGAACTTTAGGGAGGGTTTTGCCTGAATAGTATGGGGCAGCAACCTTATTTCTTTTAACAAAACACCCATCTAAAAGATTTAAAAAAATGCTTTCATTCTCATAACTCATGTTTCAAATTACCAGACTATATACTGAATACAGTTTGTATGGTTCCTGTTGCTGTCCCAGAATATTGACATACCCATGGGTTTTTTTTTCTTTATCACTGGAACATATAAGGGGGATTTACTTTCTCCAAGCTCTCAAATGGATGGCAGCAGACCAGCTTTCTATGATGTATAGTAAATTGCAATACCTATATCTGTGTTTTTACATTAACTCTTCACATAGTTTTCATATATTTGAAAGGAGCAATGAATGTCAGTTTGAAATAGTACATAAAGTTCTTCAAGAAAGAGCAGAATAGAATAGTTCAGTTGAAAGGGTGTCACCATTCCTGCTTTCCTAAGAGACCAAGCTTCTGAAATGTTTTTTCTGTATATAGCAAGTTTGGAAAAGAAGTCACTTGCAAACATAATTTCATAAAAAATGTCTATGATTAGTAAGACTATGTTAGCATGTTAGCTATGACAGTTTCCAGATGAGCAGTTAATCTCCCCAACAGGTAACAAGGAAAACTTCTAAACGTGCTTAGTGGATGCTTCCTGAATGAGATTAGAACATAATTCTCCTCTAAATGACACAGAAGTCCCTTAAGAGTGAGTTAACAGCACATAGCTTTCTTCTGAACAGTTCAAAATGGTATATGCTTTTCCACAATATTCTTAGCATTGGTGGCCAGTTTTCCCCATGTTTTCCAGAACTTACTTTCCCTCTCCTCCTCCACACATATGAAATAGCCTTCCTGAACTCATCCGTAAGACATCTGTTTCAAATCTTTCTTCAGTGATATTACTAATCATTGGAGATGAGCATCTTCAGATGAGAAGATGAGAATAGATCTTCTGGTAAATCTTATGATACAGTTAGGTGGATGGACAGTTGAAGATGCTTAACATGAGGTGCAGGTCTTTTTTTCTTCCTTTTTAAATAACCTGCAAGAATACTTCTCAAAACTATTAGCCCTTCTATCACCATAGGCCCTGCTAAAATGTTTGTTCCCATCTTATTTATAGGACCCCTTTAACTATTGAAAGGCCACAATAAGGTCTCCATGGAGATCTTATTGGGGTGTCGTTGGCTTTCTGGGCTGTGAGTGCACATTGCTGGCTCATGGCCAGCTTTTCATCCACCAATACCCCCAAGTCCTTCTCAGGGCTGCTCACAACTTCTTTATCTCCCAGCCTGTATTGATACTGATATTGACACAGATGCAGGACCTTGCACTTCTGGTTGAGCCTCATGAGGTTCACACCAGCCCACTTCTGGAGCTTGTCTGGGTACCTCTGAATTGGTGTTTTCCAAAGTACCCTTTAAACATGTGTTTCCTTTGCACTGCACTCCTGCAGAAAGTACAGAATGGAATTTGGCATGTGTGACAAAATAAAAAATACAGGATAGTAAGTTCAGTGGCTGTATGAACTTTCACATATTACTGATGACATTGCGAATTCACAGTAGCAAACAATTCTAGTCCATTTACAGACTCTAGTTTAGAAAACTGTTCCCAGAAGGATAGCAAGTTCACTAACTCTTGGGTAATTATTTCCTAAAATCACTTCCGGGAAGATGATTTGAGTTCAAAGGTCATCCATCACATTCATCGAGGGAAAAGGTGGTTTAGGTAGTATGCATGGGAGAACTGAACATATGGTTCTGTGTAGCCATCTTGTTACTGCTTTCCCTTACTGACAAATTCTGTAGAAAAAAGATTGTGTATTTTTTATGGGAGTGGTTAGCGATCCTAATATATGGGAACAGCTTCAATAAACCAGTAAACGCCTGGTCATGTATATTTAATGTTATTCTTAGGTATACTGTGATGAGTTCTGACACAGCAATGTCCATGCAATGAGAATAGGAGAAGTGAGAGGGAAAAAAGATCCTTATCCTAAAACATGATTTTAAAAAGCTTGAGTGCATTCTTCCTACTGCAACATACACTTGCTGTGCATTTATCTTTAGAAGAAGCGTTGCTGTCAGGCCTCCCACTCAGAACATCTTTAGACACCACATCCTGCATGTATTAGAAGTGCCTAACTAGGCAGAATATGTGACTGCCACCATTGCTACTGTAGTTGAAGTTGGCCTCATTTTCTTTAAAGTTGCCTGTGATTTGCAAACCCAGCAATGAAGAAGGAAAAAAGAAATGAAACAGTAATATGTATCTCCTGGGTATTTCAAAGCCACAGAGTGCTAAATAAATCTCAGACTTAAATATCTGATATCAGACTTAAATATGTTATACTTTGGGGTGTTAACTGTCTGACTGGCCACACGCAAAGAGTTGTGGTCAGTGGTTCAATGTCCAGCTGGAGACCAGTAACGAGTGGTGTCCCTCAGGGATCAATGTGGGGACTGGTCTCGTTCAACATCTTGGTCACTGACATGGACAGTGGGATTGAGTGCGCCCTCAGCAAGTTTGCCGATGACACCAAGCTGTGTGGTTCGGCTGATACACTGGAGGGAAGGAATGCCATCAAGAGAGACCTTGACATGCTTGTGAGGTGGGCTGATGCCAGCTTCATGAAGTTTAACCATGCCAAGTGCAAGGTCCTGCACCTGGGTCGGTGCAATCCCAGGCACAGCTACAGGTTGGGCAGAGAAGAGATTCAGAGCAGCCCTGTGGAGAAGGACTTGGGGGTGTTGGTCAATGAGAAAATGAACATGAGCCGGCTTCAGTGTGCGCCTGCAGCCCAGAAAGCCAACTGTATCCTGGGCTGCATCAAAAGGAGTGTGACCAGCAGGTTGAAGGAGGTGATCCTGCCCCTCTACTCTGCTCTCGTGAGACCTCACCTGGAGTATTGTGTGCAGTTCTGGTGTCCTCAACATAAAAAGGACATGGAACTGTTGGAACAAGTCCAGAGGAGGCCACGAGGATGATCAGGGGACTGGAGCACCTCCCATATGAAGACAGGCTGAGAAAGTTGGGGCTGTTCAGCCTGGAGAAGAGGAGTCGTCCTCATAGCAGCCTTCCAGTATCTGAAGGGGGCCTATAGGGGTGCTGGGGAGGGACTCTTCATTAGGGACTGTAGTGATAGGACAAGGGGTAATGGGTTAAAACTTAAACAGGGGAAATTTAGATTGGATATAAAGAGGAAGTTTAGATTAGGTTAGATATAAGGAGTGAGGTCTTTGCTGTGAGGCTGGTGAGGCACTGGAATGGGTTGCCCAGGGAGGTTGTGAATGCTCCATCCCTGGTGGTGTTCAAGGCAAGGCTGGACAGAGCCTTGGCTGACATGTTTTAGTGTGAGGTGTCCCTGCCCATGGCAGGGAGGTTGGAACTTGATGATCTTAAGGTCCTTTCCAACCTTAACTATTCTGTGATTCTATGATAAAACAGTGTATAGGTTAGCTAGAAGCCATAGCTTCACAGATTAGGAGTGGCAAAATAAAAATGTAATTGTCTGGGGGGGGTTTCGTGGATGTTAGAAGAATTTTATCTGAATAGGTGTTGATTTATATGTATGAAAACTGTCATTTTTTTCCAGCATTTGCATATATTATCTGTGTTGTTAGATACTTGAGCTGTAAGATGCCAAGAGATTATCAAATGTCCTACAACTATTACCATTGTGCTTTATGCACAGTGTTGAAGCTGTGCCTTCTTAGAATATAGCTCCTTACTCAAGGAAAGTGCCTCATCTTTACTGGCTCACCTTGTTACAGGGCAGAGGATGGTTCATACTGCGTAGAAATGGTAATGAGTAGCTGGTAGAGCTTAAGAAATTTCATGCTAATACTTTGTAGCCTGTCTCTTTTACCTTCAAAGGATCTCCAAATGGATCAGTCGGTGCACTTGCTTTCCTCTACCCTGAGTGGTAATGTGTGGTCTGTGATAGAGAAGGGAAGAAATAGAAATGATGTGTGTAAATAGCTATAACTGGACTATAATAAGAGCAGAGACACTAAAATGAAAGAACTAAAAATACCATCTGGATAGATGTATGTATGTGTGCATGCACAAATGGGAACAAAACTTTAATGGCCAGTATACAGATTCTGTTTCTTAGGGATTCATTTCTTTGCATTTTGTTATTTGGCAAAATTTTACTAATTTTAAACATCTCTTTTATATAAGTATGTAAGTGCATGGAAAAATCCAAATAAATGCTTCAACTAAAAAAAAGAAAAAAAAACTAATCCAAAACACTATGTAATAATACTATGCAAATATTAAGCAAATTGGGGTCACAAATGCTAAAGAATTCACAGGTTATGGTTGCATATCAAGCAGTGTTTTACTTCATCATTTTTTGGCTCCCTCAGTGCTTCATCATGGCTATTTTCCCCTTCCTCTGCCATCCCTTATAGGACAGCACCAGGTATACAAAACAGTGAGCCTTCAGTTCTTATTTCCATGCCAGAAATAGCAGTAGCCTGGGGATATCAGGAACAGAAACTGGAAGGAAAGTCCTGCTTCTCACCTGAAGGGTCCAAGTGGGAGATGCTCAATGGTGGTTGTAGAACATGGCACACCTAATCACGTACAGCATGCCCACACCAGTGGGCAGAAGCTGTAGAGGAGATGGGTCCTCCATGGTGCAGCCAGAATCTTCAGAAAATATCTCTGTAAAGTCTGAAGACCTTTGAAGAAGTCTTTTAATCACATGAATAACTTCTACAGGTTTGTATTTTGTCTAGATCTTTGCTTACTTGATCTGTAAGAATTTTTATGGAATCAGGTGTTTTGGGATCCATTCCAGTCCTGCTTCCTCTGGCTTCTTTAACCTGACAAATAATAAATTTTCACCTAAAAATTTCTGAGTTCTGGAAATCAGTTGAGGACTTAAAAGTGGAGTAAACCAGCCTGAAGACAGACAGTACACATGGAAGTTTTCAACCCACAGCTAAAGTGTTCATGAAGTTTTATAAGCAACTGGTAAACAGCATTTTATAATGGGAGGTGTCAAACAGCTTCAGCTATAACACTGAATTGAATGTTCAGTTGCAGTGAACTGTAATGTTCCTCTGAATGTAATCTCAATAATGTGTTGTTCTCAGGAAGGCTCATGATGTGGTATAAGCAATGTTATACACGTGAGTTGTGAAGAAACAAAAGTTCTTGGCACAGAATATCTTACCTTTTAAATGTGGCAATGTGCTAAATATGAATCACAGAATGGAATAATTTAGTGTTTCTTTGTGCATTTCTTGACATGCACTTCAGCAGAAGCACAAAATTTTAAAATTGCTATTTTATTTAAAAAATTTATCTGAAATAGTGCTGCTAATTACAGCAACAAGAAAACCATTGCAGTTTCTATATTGGGATATCTGTTAAGTATGGTGTCTAGAGAGTGATGCAGCTGTGTCACCTAGGACTTCTCAGTTATTAGCCCTAGGGTCTAAGTCCTCATAAAATTCAGGTGCTTGGGGATGTCTGAACATGCAAATCATCAAAGCAAAAATAATAAATAAAATGTACTGGACATCTTTTATGTCAAAAAGGAATTATGAAAATCTTCAAAAATTTTCAATGTGTTATCAAGAGCAGCATTTAAGGCCAAGTTAGATGAGAATTTGAGCAACTTGGTCTAGTGGAAGGTCTCCCTGTGGAGCAGGAGTTGGAACTAGATGATTTTAAGTTCCTTTCCATCCCAAACCATTCTATGATTCTAAGATCTAGGAGTCTGAGCTGATTTTGGTAAAAATAAATAAAAGAAATATCATATTATTAAGATATTTTATTTGTTATGACTTTATAGAGGAAAAAGAAAGTTTTAGGTAACTTGATGTTTGAACTGTTCAAGAAACGGTCATTTTAAAAGCAAGTTATGCAGAGCTAAAAGCTTTTGAAAGATGTAGAATGAGAAGATAAGTTGGAGCTGTGCATATCATGTTATTAAATCTGAGGCCTGGAATAGAAGACAATTCTGGCATTTGGTTTTAAGCCAATAGACATCTTTGAACTGAAAAAACAAGTTATATCTGGCCCTCTGCTGTCATTAGTACACCTTCTCTTCACAATGCTAATGTATGTACTGCAACATGGCATGCATTTGAAACAGGGAAATTTAGCTCTGTGGTGAAAGGAGACTGTTTTCTAGCACAGTGTAACTGCTAGCAGTAAACCTCAGTGTTGCTTGTGTTATTTTCAACTTATCAAATGTGGTTTCTCAGGAATTCCTAATTGTCCATTCCTCCCATATCACAAACCCTCTGCTGCATTCTTCTCTCTGACCCTTTTCAGATCACACACTGTTGATCACACTTTCCACAGTAGCATCTTCACTGTTAACTCCTGCATTTTCATCTCCTAGTTTCTCTTCCTACTCTCTCACTGCTTTAGTGTATCATCACAAAAACAAACCAATCCCCAACCTACTCCTAGGTAAGAGGGGAGAGAGGTGGTAGTCAGAATAAGTCTCAAGATGCGATAAGAAGCTGGTAGACAATGCATTTGTTTCTGGCTGAGTAGGATAGTTAAAGATGGTCTTCAAAACCGTTACTCAGTTAAAGCTTCTGTGTCCTGGGAGTATTTATGTTAATGGGAGAAATTTTATTATATCAAGGTCTTTCAATATTTTTTTGATGGTACTACTCGTGGTAGAAGCAAACTCGCTGTCAAAAAAGCAAAACTTAATTACAGGTTTGGAATATTTAACAAAGGTGGACATTTAAGTATTCACTCATACTCCTTACATAAGACTTATTTCCAAATTTAATTTTCCTCTTCTGCTCAGAGTAAAAAAATAAATAATCAAAATCACATAATTAAAAGCAACCCTAAAATATCATTGCATAAATATGTAAAATTAATTATTTAAAAGAAGATGGGGAAAATAGGAAGTCTTATTAGAAGGTTTTTCTACAGCCAAATACAGTCCAAGAGGAACATCATCAGATAGTATATATTGTCAAGGTCCACTCCTAGTAACTCAATGAAAATCAAGATGTAAAAGCTGAAAATGTGCCATGAAGTGCGCATATTAAACATCTGCTGTTTAAAAAGTTCTAAAAATATTTAGAGAGTGAAATAAACTGTGAAATGTCTGCTTTTTGTTATTTTCTCTTTTCAGACATTTAGTCCTCTACACCATAAGTTGAAAATACATCAATGTCATTTAGTTACAGAAACCATAAAACCTAAGAGGTAAGATAGGTTATTAAAAGAAGGCTAGCTGTCCACTAAACCAGTTTGGTCAGTTTCTTTGAGGTACTCACTATGATGTAAAGGTTGAAAGTGATGGAAATTCCAAAGTAATGAGGGGAATGTTTTTGTAAATTGGTGGAAAGAAAGTTGGTAGGACTGGTTTGTTTATTGGCTCATTTTCATAGCATACTTTAATAGATTTTCTTTACTACTGCATATGCTAAAAGAATCCTTTGCTGTAGCCTCCCTGCGTTGCTTCCCAGAATCTGAGGAGAAAATATATAGTTGTTTTTCATACAGGTTTATTTTAATAAAGGTGCAACATAGCTAGTATTTGATCAGGTAAACTTGAAGAAAAATTAACTAGCTTAGGGAAGGTCAGACTTCACTAGGATAAGTGCAGGGGTTCTTATTACTGTGTGCAACATTGCTCTTCTTACTTGAGTTTGTGCAGCTGATGGTAGTTTTTGAGCTGCGTGTCTCATAATGTCAGTCTAGGTTCTGTACCTGATAACAGTTTAGTCTGATTGGTTAGTGTCCTTTCTGTGTAAGATGAAAAGGGGAAAACAGGTAAGACTGTTCTTGTCCTCTTTGTTGCTTGGTAGATTGTAGAATAAATCCAGATAAATGAAGCATAAGGCTTTTTGCTTTATGTAGGTGTTCTCCTCTTCTATAGTACCAATGCAGTGCAAATCACCACATACTTTCCCACCCCCTATGTACATAAAGAAAAAATGGCTTATGCCTGAGATGTAAGATTAATCTTGTGGAGATCAACAACATGTTGCTATGCTCAAATTCTATTGCTTCCATAGAGATTCATTTTCCATTGCAAATTGCTAGGGGAGCCGTAAAATGTTGATACCTATGTATGTAGAAAACCTTTGTTGGATACAATTGTGTCCATATATAAAAGATCTGCAGTTAACTTTGGGAACTGGATCTATGCAGAATTTAAAAACAAATAGAAAAGCTAATATCTAATATTAATACTATAGAATATTCCATATTATTTAAACTAACTTTCTGATTAAATGAAATTAATTGCTCATTTGCCATAGTAATAGAAAGCAATGTCTTATGTTAAACCAAGGATGGATGTAAAGTTCTATTCATCTAAAAAGTTTCCTCACCAAGCTGAACTGGAAGAACAATGCGCATCTCTTGTACAACTCTAGGTTCTTTATTCTCTCCATGGTGTAATTTAGCAAAAGGAAATGTCACATACACACTCTTAAGATACATTAACATGTGGAAAGTTGTGCAGAGATAGACAAAGATAACAGATCAGACCAAATTCTTTATAGTCTTCTTTGAACTGCAGTTTGTCCGCAAATGAAATTTTCTTGCAGAAATTCTCCCATACAAATGGATGCTTTCCTCTGAGGTTCATCCCTACCTGTTTAGGTGATACTTTATTTCTGCCTTTGCCCTCCAGTACAGGAGGTGCAGAGGAGCCCTACATTTCCATGACAGTTAGCTGCTACTTATTTCACCAAGACTCTGGTATCACTGGTAGAACTTCACACATCCAAGTGATAAGTTTGAATTTCTGTCCCCAAGAATCACAGTTCTCCATTTGACTCCTTGACTTTCTCCTGTCTTGGCTCCCATGCACTAATCTGTCTTGTCTTAAAAGGAGTTTAATGTTTCCTGTGAATTTTCTTCAAACAAAGAGTCCATTATTTAATCCAATACACCCAGATGTTCCAGTTGGACTCTGGGAGGGGGTGGGGAGTAAAGAGGAATCCAGAATCAGAAACAGTAAAACTTTCATAAATGGCTGTTCTGTTGCTATGTCTTTTGAAAATGGAATGCGGCCTGCTGTGTTCCATAAACACATGCATTACATTAGGTACAAGCCAACGCATTTCGTTCAAGCACATCTAAATATTAGAGGGAAACCAGCAATGAGTTATGGTTGCAGGGAAAAAGTAGGGAGAAGAAGAAAGAGTTCTGCCTAGTTCAGTGAGTGATAACTTGACTGGTAGACATTTATAGGATAATACTGAAAGAGCAAACAAATACGCCATCTAATTAGGAAATTGAGAAAAAAACCCAAGAAAAAAAAGAGGAACTGAAGAAGACATATACAGCAATAGGTATAAAAGTGCCTATTGAATTGCTCTTCATAATGAAGAACGGGGAGCACAGTGCAGTATCTGATTTCCACAAAGTTTCTCTCAAGTTACACAATGTAGTATTTGTGCCAGCTTAAAACCAGGGGTAACGTTGGTGTTTGTGTTTGGTGTGCTTCGTGTAAAAGTTCTGAGAGGATATTTGTCATTACTAGATGCATAACACTTTCTCATAAAGTTATTATGTTATCCACAATGAATTCAAATAAAACATATTGGTCAGTGTGTGTGCGCTACCACATTAATAATAATTTGTGGGATGATAGAGATGATTTCACCTAATTCAATACGGGAAGTCAGTCAGATCATAAATCATGGTACAAATTATCTTCTATCTTAAAAGAGAGTGGAAACACTGCTATTAGATTTGTGTGAATGGACATATGCTTTTGCACCTAGCTGTTCTGAAAGCAAATTAATAAAACAGTTTTCCACAGAGATGCATTTGAATTTTCAGATCAATAATTACAAAAGCATTTATACTTTTTAGGGGTCCCTCTTTATTTTTTTGTCATCATGTCACTCATTAAATAAATAGCTTGTTTTAAACCCCTTTAAATTTCATTTTTTTTTAATTCTAAAATTATTTATGTGGGTGGCAGACTTTGAAGTCCGCATACACAAGCAATTTCAGCTGCTTGAAAAGTAATTGCACATCGGCTTAGCTGTAGCAATTGTGCATGTGCACATAATTTAATCTTTTATTGTAGGCTTAGCTAAGCCATGTTGCATTAATTCACTTTTAGCATGCATACATGCAGATAATTGCAGTGACTCAGCTGACACTCAGTAACTCAGTAACTGCAGTAACCTGATCATCTGCTTGAACATGTTGTTTTTTAAATTACTGTTCTAAGCCAGACCTAACAAAATTTCTCATTTCTCTTGCGTTTTGAAAATACTATTTCTTTTTTGATTGGACATGGATCCTTTTTCTTTTGTGTGTGGTTGGACCAGCAAAGTTCTGCACATTAATTTGGGGCCACAAAGTGAGAGGGGTTACAAAGAGCTGTGTCTACAGCTGTAGCTCATACTGCTGTGAAGAGAGAAGTCAAACCTGTCTGTATCAGAGACACAGGGAGCAGGAGCACTCATCAATGAGTTCACTGCAGACGAGTGCTTTGGAGCCACGAAACAATCTTCTGCCCACATGGGAGTCTGCAGGAAGGGGTGGGAGGTTGACGGCTTTATGGATCTGGCCCCATTTCATCTTAATCTGCTCTGGCTCCTGATCTTTTCAGAGTCTCCCCATTGTGCATGTGATTTCTGCTAAACATGAAGAGAAATTTTTAAGATCAAGACCATATGATATAGCAAGATTAATCTACCCTTTAGCCTTCACCTCTCCCTCCCACTGGGGGAGAGGTTTGGTTCTGCTAATTTGTCATGTTACTTATTTTTTTTTTGCTTCTGCCGTAATTTTTTTTTTTCCCTCCTCATGGTTCATCTAAATAGGGGATTTTGGCACAAACACTCTCAGCATATAATGAAGATAAATAGAATTCTTCATGCCCACTACATGAATTTTTAAGACATCATTGTTTATTTCACCTAGTTTTAACTTGGGGAATTTGTAACTCATTTGTAGAGTAGAAGTGTTTTTTCACTTTTATTATATTGTGGCTGAGTGAATCCCTGTATGTCTGTGAAGCAGATGTGTTAGTACAGCCGGTGTAAAAGCTTCATTCCTTCCCTCATCTTTTGCAATGCAGTCAAGTTTCAAATTGTTGTTATACGCAGTAATTAAATATGAATAAATAAAATATCACCAGATAATGAAGCTGCAGTCTGCTCTGTCATGTGAAATCATTTACGAGGTGCCTGTGAGTAGGGACTGTGGCTGATGATGTCTTCTGTGTCCAAGTCTCTGATTAGTTTTGGAAGCATTTGTGTGAATTTTTCTGTAGCATTTGCATCAATAGCCAGAAAATAATCTTTTGCCTTAATAAAACATATATCCTCCTGCCTCATCAATCCATTCCTTTCATGTCTTCTGACATCTAAATAATAACTGGAATTGGACCAGTTTTGCAGATAACAACTTTGTAATTCAACTGTGTTACTTTATTGGGTATCAGTATATAGTTTGCAAGCTTGTTAGAATTAGGCTGGGTTTTGGGGAATAGGTCAGAATACCCCTGTTTATCTATTTGATGTGTTAAAATTCATATTTACCCCGCCCCAAAATATTAATTTCAGTGAAGGAATGGAAGAAATAATAAACAAAATGAAAATCTTTGTTTGCATTGTCTGTTTCAAAGCAGGACAGGTGTTAATCCAGGTATTTTGGATCCTACAAATCCTACAGATACCAAAATAAGGCATGAATACAGTATTCATGTTCTTCTGAAAACTCCTCCAATCCCCACAGCTTTTGACCCGTCTGAAATATTACTTCTCTATTTATATCTAATACTTTTATACCTATAAATATCCCAGATTAATAATACTTTATTTCAGACTCTACTGTTTGCACTGTATTCCCCGCACGCATGAGAGGACCACAGAATATCTAGCTTATAAATTAGGAGAAGGCTGTAATTAGTTTTCGTCAAATGTGAATATTAACCTTCTCCTCTTCTAGAAGGGAAGGCAATTTATGCGTAAGTTTGGCCACTTTAAAGGCTGCTGCCTGCTTGAAAGAGTGCAGGGAGCTTGAATGCTACTGGTCTTCTCCAGCTGTTTCAATTGGCCACTTAAGATGTATGTCTTAGTCCATCAAGTGGTCTTTGCTCTTGGCTTTAGACCATAACTGTTGTGGAAACATCATTGTCCAGTGGTGATCTATAGGGTGATGGGTTAAGACTAGACAATCAAAGTACTTCAGGGTTTGGTTAATCATGTTCTCTTGTGATTTATCATTGCATTTACACAGGTTTATCTTTATACTACATTTGTCTTTTTTCCAGTATTTCTTTATTGTTAGAATTATGTTTCCTTAAAGCAGTACTTCTGATATTCTATTCTTATATGATTGATGAACCACACCTTCTGTCACGTGAATAAATTTGAGTGGGACTGATTATTTTTCTTCAGTACCATCACAAAAGTCTTGCTAGTACTAGAGATGCCCCAGTGAGATTTCAGTAAACCCTCTCACATAGTCAGGCAGTCTGTTCCAGCAGCCCAGAAGTTAACATGTGGTAATGCTAATTTACCTTTCTGATCTCCATTTTCACGTAGCTAGATTGCTACCAGTATTCAAGTTAAATCCAGAATGGTATCTCCAGATCTCTATGATCTAGTCACAAAGTAAACATGCCTCATTAAAAAATTCCTATTTGTTCATAGCATTCTTTCAGTGTAGGAAAGCACGCATTCTACACGACCGAGTTTTGGCATCCAGAATTACCTTTTATCTCCCCAGGTTTGCATGCAGGCACATGTAAATGTGTAGTAAGCAAACAAAGCTCAGCTTGTGGCATCTAAGTAGAACCACATGCCACAAACCTCAGCCAGCAACACAGCTGCTAGCAAAGGTTCAGTATGCACACATCCCAGGAGCAGTATCAGCAGCTGCAAGCCCAACAATATTTCTGGCAGTGGTGTTCTCCACTTTAGGCCTGGCCACGCTTTGCATCTCGTATCCATCTGTTTGGTTTGCATTGTGTTACATCATCCTGAATGCAATATTTAAACTATAAAATCATCAGGGGATCATACAAAAGGGGAAGCTGCCTTGCACAGGTTGCCTCAGGGAGAGCTTTCTATTCATAGAATTTGGTGTCAGAGAAAGTGCAGAGGCTGTTTTGTGGGAGGAATAAACATCTGGGAAGCTGGGACTGACACTAACAAAACCATGGGGAGGGTAGAAGCAAATATGAAAGTTAAGGCAAGGATATTTTGTCTTCAATATTTCTGCATTTTGGTTACAAAGCAGATTTATGATGTTCTTGAAGAGTTTCTTGGGTTCCAGATACTGGTAGAATGGAAATTAGGAATCTAGGAAACTGTATTTTATCATTGGCATTGTCTCCTAATTCAGTATTTTGTGACTTTGAACAACATCGCTATATGTGTGCTTAAGTTTGTGAGAGAGAAGTCACATTTTCTTTTAGAATGTCTAGAAGAAAGTAGGAGTAGATCCTGTGAATAAACCCGTTTTCTAAGTTAAAGTTCTGGGTTTATCTGCTTGGAATTCTTGAATATTCTTGGAAGAAAAAGTATATTAGAATGACTTTTCACAGGAAATTAAGTGTCTGTGAATATTGATAGAAAATGAGTAAACATTGGATTTGCATCTTGTCTTTACTGGTAGCTGTTCCTTATCTGTTCAGAAACAGCTTCTGAATGTTACATTGCTTCCAAGACAAGGAATATTCTTACTTTTACATATTGAATAATCCCAGACTTCTCAATGCATGTTTTGGGGAAGTAAGACTTTAATAAAGAACATATCTAAGAACATTGTGTGTGATTCACAAAGAATAATATGGCAGAACTTGTTAAATTAATTATTTTTTATCTGTCATAGTTGCTACACGACTTCAACTCAAAAACAGCCCAGTGTTTTGTCACCCAAATGACAGCCCTCACTTCACAGAATTTCATCTTCATTTGAAAAATCAGCAATGGATATGGTTTCACATTTGACTTTTATTTTTTCTTTTTAATTAATGGAGGATATACAGGGCTAGAGATATTTCTTGGATGCCACCTTGCAGAACAAAGCAATTAAATAGGTCATAGAATTAAAAAAATGAGACCCTATGAAACATACTTGTCTACTGTATCGTTGGGCTTAGCATATTTTGTCAGTTGTAGTAAGGGCTTTCATTTCATGGGAGAAAGTAAGCTCAAACTGGACTTTTCTAATATCAGCCAAGTTTGCAACTCAGAAGTGAAATAATTTTACAAAAAAAGACTTTAAAAACAACAGTCTCGTGAATGTTAGATACTGTCATAAATGATGCCTGCACTTTTATAAGGTAGAGTGTAAAACATTGCTTCCAACAATAACTTAACTGAATGTGTAGTAATATGGTCTCATTGATGCATAGTTAGCACTACTTCTTTCCCCCCCATTGCCTATCCACTGATTATTTATTGTCATTTAAGCATCAGCTGTGATCCTTGCTTCCAATATTTAAAATCCAGACTGCTTCAGAAGATGGTATGGGCTAGCATGTTTTCGGTGGGTTGGCATGACAGCTTTTCTTGAACTGGGTATTATCTGTGAGCTTCTGTTTTCATCTTGTTTTTTCATCTGGACATGCCTGTATAGGGAATGAAGAACGAAAGGTGTATTTCTAGAGCAGATTTAGTTACGAAAGATGTAGATAGAGCCTACATCTGTCTAATCAAGCGATTCTAGCTTGAGGAGGCATGGTTCTAACTCACAAAATTGGTTTAGACCTGTCCAGTGAGAGTAAAAAAAGGATGTAATCCACGAAGTTGGTAAGAAATGGCTTCTCTCAGTATTCATTTCCATCAGCTGGCTCAGAAGGAAAACACTGGTGAGTTCCTGCACTCATTCTCTCCTAGTTTGACAGTAAGCCCACTGGTAACTACTCTGGTTTGGTTTTCCCAACATCCATCTTAAAAGCAATTTCTGTAGATGGTATTTTCCTAAATTGCAGCTTGGGTTTCAAAATCCCATTTAGAAAAGTTTTAATTTCTACTCTCCTGCCCCCATTATGATGTTACACAAAGGCTAGTTTGACACAGTATTTTCTTGACAGAACTATTTAGGGTATTATATAATTATGCTTCATTCAAAGGGTGGCTACAAAGAAGATGGAGACTGCCTTTTTACAAGGAGGGGTGACAGGCACAAGTTTCTCCAAGAGGCAGTCCGGCTGGACACTAGAGGAAAATTTTTCACAATAAGAACAATCAGCCATTGGAATAATCTCTCCAGGGAAGTTGCAGATTCCCCAACACGGGACACTATTAAGATACAGCTGGACAGGGTGCTGGGCCATCTAGTCTTGGTCATGCTTTGACATGACAGGTTGTACCAGATGATCTTTGAGGTCCCTTCTAACCTAATATTCTATGATTCTGTGATATAATTTTAATATCTTCCAAGCTTCAAATGGTTTGTTTGCTTTATTGTTTTGTTTTGTCGCAGAATGTAATGTCACAGAGTGGTTGAAGTTGGAAGGGACATCTGGATTTCATCTGATCCAGTCCCCCTACTCAAGCAGGGCCATTAGGAGCTGGATACCCAGGATCATGTCTAGATGGCTTTTGAATATCCCCAAGCCTGGAGACTCCAGCAGCTCTCTGGGCAGCATGTGCCAGCACTTGGCCACAATCAGGGTTAAAAGTGTTTCCTGATGTTCAAAGGGAACCTCCTGTGTTTCAGTTTGTGTCCATTGCCTCTTGTCTTGATACAAACAAAAGGAAAGGAGCCTGTCTGCCTTCTTTATACCCTCCCTTTGGATATTTTTTTCCATAATCTCAAGTTAGTCTGACTGTTCTGCAATTCCCAGTTTTCTGATTGTCCAAGTTTTAAAGTGACTTTTTCTAGTCTCTTGGAGCTTGACTTGTCCTTCAGAATTCTCAAAAAATAACATCTGATAGCTCAGAGATTCTCTCAAGTGTGTCTGTAAATATTCCTCACATCTAGCTAATTTGAAAACGTTATGTGAGGACTCTGTCTAACCTGTTCTCAGTGCATTTTGTCTTGTAATCCCACTGTTGCTAAAGTTACATTATCTGACTGATTGCAGAAAGTCTTTTTTGATGAAAATTAAAGAAATTAAACAGTCGGTTTTTCATATTCATCTGTTTTTAATGGATAGTTGATTTTTTAAATCCTTTTTTTTTTTTTTTGCGCAAGACTCCTTAGTAATCTAATTAGCTCTGTAAGTGCTTTGGGAATTTGGTTTGTTCTTAACTTGTGACTGTAATATTTATCCCAGTGTAGCGTATTTTGTTCCTTTGAAAGAAAAAAAGAAAAAGACTTTTAAAACTTAATACTGCACAATAAATTTGTTCAACTAAGTGCATTATAAATACGCAGATTTACTTGAGAAAAAACATCGAAGCAGAAATTAATAGGACATTTACTTTGAATAGATATTTCCTCCCTTACCACAAATCAGTTACATGTAAAAATCTGTAACTTAAGGAGACCTGATTTAAAAGTATTAAAAGTTAAGTGTTTTGAGTGGATGTTTCTCAGTAACAGCCTTAGCTGATGTTTCCCGTTTAAAGCCAATGTTCTGGAAATGGGATTTTTTTCTTTTCTAACTGTAGAGAGGACTTGAGCTTGTCAACTTCCAAAAGAGTCATATGAAATGGAAGCAAGCTGAAAACAACTGATACTTTTCAGAATGCAAGTGGTAGTACCAAAACCCCAGAATTTGTTGGGACTATAGAATTGTCGCTTCTCTTAGGCAGGGAATAACAAAATAAAAAAAAAATATGTTGGAACGCCTATGTACTTGATGCTCAGGGTGATATTAATATTTACCATATGAATTGGTTAGGAAGTCTGTTTATTCTCAAAACAAAGAACAAGATGATTTTTAATAGGTAATATTACAAATGTTACCTCTTTGTGCTGAACTAGAAAGCAAGCCATTGATCTTGCTGAACAGAAAAGTTAAGAACTAATGCATATGTACTATCCTCTTATTTAACTTCCAATTGCGTGAATAAAGCATTGCCAAGAAAAATGCCATCCAAAATGTACAGATAAAGAAAGGCACTTCAGTGATGAATTTTTCCTCTTCACCAGGGGTATTTGAGCATAACTGCTGTTAGAGGATTTGCCCAATAAACAAGCTTTTGTCACAGAAAGAGAAAGAAAGTCATAACCAAAGTCAGGGAACATTCCTTTGCTTAATGAAGAATAATGCTGAGGCCATAAATAAAAACAATGTAATTGTTGCAGTTGTAATAAGTTGCGTCATCTTGACCATTTCCAATTAAAAGTAACTTTCTGGTATTTTGGGCAGTACAGCTAGTGTGGTAAACCTGTGCAAGTAGTAGCTGGGTTCTGAATACAGGGGCAAACTACTGAACATTTATGTCAGTATTGGAACAGTTTGGGTTGAGTATATTGAACAAGGATAATTAGAATTCGTGGAGGTAAAGCAGAGTATGTGGCAAGACACACAAGACATACATGTTAAAGATTACATGTGTGTTAGCAGTGTGTTTTAAGTAATGACAAAATTTCTATTTCAACTTGGTCTTCAAGTGTCTTAAAAAATATGATAATGCAATTTCACTTTCAGAGATTCATATTTTACATAAGCAAATTCATTCACAGTGGTTCAGTAGGAAATATTTCAGATTCATTTAGGCAAGCAGGTTTTGAGGAAGTCTTCCGATTTTGGCTGCGTACAAATGCAGAACTGGAAAAATAATTAGATATTGTTCCTTGCCAATGAAGCTGCTTCAGTGATGAAAAATGTATTTTAACTCCTTATTATCATGCTGTGAGGTGGAATTTTTAATGATAACAGATTCCTTCTCTGTTGAAAAGTAAAATTTAACATTGTAGCATTTAGTATAATCAAAATATTAACCTGGAAGTTTGTGTGACATGATTCTGACAAAAAGGTTAGCACTTGGAAAAGTCAGGAAGATAAAATCTACTCATACACAATAAGATCATGAAATATCTTACTGTGTATGAGTAAGATAACTCAAAAAAATCTTGTGTAAGTTTTTTTTTGAGTAAGGTAAGATTTAAATAAGTAAGATGTCTCAGAAAAAGTCTTTGTTACTGTTTGTATAGAGTAGAAGAGCCCATCCCCACCTGAAGATCCTGCTTCCAATTAGGCTATGTTCACCAGTACTCAAAACCTATAATTATATCTGGTCATTCACAAGTAAGATTCATCTTTTCTAACTTACATGCTCCTAAGATAGGTCACAGGAATTAACATGTTCCATTGACTGTAGAAGGAGCATGGGGTGAATAGTTCACACATATACATCATATTTTTATCAATCTAGTACTAGATGAGTTCAATCCTCCCAGCAGTGTCTAAAAGTTATTTAAACAGGAGCATGAAGTTGGAAAACCTTGAAGCAACATTTTGATTATACATTAAATCTAACAATTTTAGAAAAACATTATGGGCAACTTCACTGAATTCAGAAACAAATAAGGACTTTGAAAATTATACATTAAAGTAGAATGAGATATTAGTCATAATACATTAATTCACTTATACCTTCCTTATTACTAGCTTAAAAGTCACTTTTGCAGTAGTATATGCATCTGAAAGCATTCTTGGCTTGGATGAAACCTGCAAGAGCTATATTCCTAAGAGCTTGCAAGATTATTTTATTGATTTACAATAAATGGCTTTAACTGTTCATGTTTTATTGTATGTGGCTTTTGCCTTGTTGGTAAGTACTTATCCTAGTTTCAAAACTGTCATTTTTTCCACATGAAAGAAAATCTAACTTTTTCTATATTTTATACTCAGTCAAAACATGGTTTTGGCAGAAAAAAAAAAAAAAGAGGCTATTTAGCTGTTTGCTACTGCAAATATTCAGCACACAGTTGAAAGAGACAGTATTCCTAATGAGTGGAGGACTGGTTAGTGGTAAAAAATCAAATCAGAAGTTAAGATGTCTCAAACCCCCATGCATTTGCAGTGACAACTTAGTGCATAGGATAAAATTTTAGGATTTTTGTATTCTATGCATACATCACTGTCCATCTGGATCAGGAACACACTGAATGGGAAAACATGCAGAACAAAATTGAAGTAGGCACAACCATGACGATAGAAGATTTAAAATTACTTAAACCTCCGTGAAACACCTTATATCCCTTTCATTTCTGGAAACTGTGACAGTGACCCTTTCGAACATGGTGTAATTACAAGTCATAGCTGCCACTGATTCATCAGTAGGGTTGGTTGAATTGCAGTGTCACTAAATAGTATGGTGCCGTTTCCCTTTTGCTGAAGAAAGTGAAACTTAGTTCTGCAAGAGGAGGATGACTGCTTTTAATTGAAGGCATGAATGCAACTGAAAGGTAAAATCTTATTAGCTGCAGTAGGAATTAACAACATGGAACAAATTACTCTTAACATTAAAAATTAAAATCAGTACTGCATTTGGGGTAACGATCTATTCATTGGCTTGAGGACATTGCTAGTGAGGCTAATGTCTTTAAGCAGTGGTAAAAAGTATCAGCCTAAGGCTTACAGTAAAATGGCTTACCAGCAACCACAGACATCCTCGATCCTCCCTCCTTGCTTATCTGTAGGATACAGCTGTTGTTGAAACCAAGTTAAATGTTCTCTTCCCTATATAGGGAAGACACAGAAGAGAGTGATAATTTAGGCCAGAAAGAACTCATGAAGGCTGGTCAACAAGCTGACAAGTAACCTTTGTTGATCTTCTGGTAATTTGGATAACTTTAAACAGTCTTCTTGAAAACCACATTAAATTTATTCGTTTTATGACACATTTATTGTTACATTAGTTACTCTCTGCTGCTTTCTTGCCATTGTAAAATCTAATGAACATAGAAACTAATGAAACATTTTGTAAATGAAACATCACAGAGCTGGAGACTGGAGACTGGAGGTGTTATGATTCTGCATGTTAGCATTCTATGATTCTTTTCTATTCTAATTACTTCATGCTTACATTTTATCCATTTGACAACAGGAAGAATTGAGAACTCAAATGTAAATATGTTGGGGTTCCTCTTAGTTGTACCAGTTCCTACTGCTTATTGGCACCACTGTGTAATCTCAGGAATTTTTTGGTCTTTATCTTGTCCCTTTTGTTTCTCAGTAATGTCAAGTCATAGCCTTGGAGTATTTCCTCTTTTTCTCAGCCTTTCTCAGCCTTAGTGTTGTTAATGTCAATTAAATGTCTCCGACCTCTGCAGTGATATTCCATGCTATAAAGGGACTGCAGTGTTAGTCTTGCTGCCAGTAGTCTGTACTTCTCTCTCCTGCTTTGTACTTCTGTCTGTAGTTATATGAGAGAACATATTGAAAGATTTTTTGGCTGGAAAAACATTCTTATTTATCTGGTATTCTGAATTGGAAAGCAGTAAAGCCTGTGATCAGACCTTTAAGTTGACATTCTTTTGCTTCACATTACTTTGGGTGTCATCATTTTGTTCCTTTAATCTTAGTTAGCCAGTGGGGAGAGGAAGGACTGGGGCTTCATGCTACATTTCTTTCCTTGCTGAACATAATATAGAAATACCTGGTGTTCCTCTTGGCTGAGCCTGCCCACATGAGTAAGAAAGGCAGTGTAACTCTCTTCTGTCAGGAATTCAGATCTATTTCTGATACAGTTTTAGCTTACCAAGGACCTGCTGTATAGTTACCAGAATACTGTTGAAGAGAAGATACATATTTATTCCTTACCAGTATAGATTCTGCGAAGAAAATATGGTTTTAAAAAACCACGCATTTTTTGTTGTTTTTTCCCTCCCTCTTTATGTACATCTAGTTCTCCTACAGTAACAAGAGGATTATGGTAATGTCTTAGAGAAGACAACCAGTGGTTGTGTGGTTACTGAGTGGGATCTTTGCCTGCAGTAAAATTTTCTTTTCCAAACTAAATGTTACAACAGAATTACATACATAAACTGTTTATAGGAGCTGAGACCTATTTACAACAAGCAGCATGGTTGTATTCTACCCATGACTGGAAACCCCTTTAGACTCTAACTAGTCATGAAAACATGATTTGCCTGACCCCAGTGTGCACTAAAGTCTTGCCCACATGGTTCTCCACATGGCATACCTCAGCCAGTGTCATTTATTAAACTTCCAAACCCATAGGAAACATGGCACTTGACAAAGTTTACTGTAGGGCTCACAGTGGTGTTTAAGCTACTACCTTTTAAAACTTTGTGACGTGAATTATTTTTGAGAGGAAAAAGAAAATTGTGCCAAAGAAGTTCATAACTGAGCTCAAAAAGGTTTGTACAAATAGAAAAATAGGTAAAGTGAAAAAAATTATGTGACAAACTAAAGAGAAGAGATAGTTGCCCTGACAGCAAAGAATGCTAACAGCATCTGGGGCTGTATGAACAGGAGTCGACTCAGTGAAGGCAGGGAAATACTTAGTCTCCTGTGCTCTACTCAGGACTTGTGAGGCCACGTCTGGAATATTGTTTCCATTTTAAAGTCCCCAGTTCAAGGAAGACATCACCAAATAAGAGGCAGTTAGAGGAGGATCATCAGGATGGTGGGGAGCTATAGCACTTGCCCTGTGAGGAGAGCTGGTCTTATTCAGCATGGAGGAGATGGCTTCAGAGGGACCTGCCAGCAGTCCCCAGTGCCAGTGGGACAGCATCTCTTCTCCATGAAGATGGTGGAGTCATACTCCTTTCTGCCTTTTCTGAAGATAGGAGTGAGATTTGCTGGGTCTTCACATGTCTATCCCAATCACTGTTATCTTTCGATAATTATCACAAGTGACTTCGTAATGACATCAGCCAACTCTCTCAGCATCCCTTCTTGCAGGGTGCATCCCATCAGATCCCATGGACCTACGTAGTTCTACTTTGCTAAAGTATTCTGTAATCTCTCCCTCTTCCACCAAGGGTAGATTTTCCTTTCTCCAGGCTTTCCCCCTGCTTCTGCCACCTGGGATTCCTGAAGACCAGACTTGCTAGTAAAAAGTGAGGCAAAGAAGCCATTAAGTACTTGAGCCTTTTCCATATTCTATGTCACCAAGGCCCAGCCTCATTCAGCAGTTGGTTCTGCCCTTGATATCTCTCATCAGGTTCAATTCCAGTTGGGCGTTGGTTTTCCTAACTGTCTGCACACTCAGACTTCCAGGTTACCTGTCCCTATTTCTATCTTCTTTATACTTCCTTTTTATGTTTGAGTTTTGTCAGGAGCAGCTTGTTCCTCCATATAGACATCCTGGCATTTTTGTTCATCTTCCTGATTGTTGAATGAACTCTTTTGGAGCTTGGAGAAGATGATCCTTGAATGTTAATCAGCTTTCTTGGGTCCCTCTTTCCTCCAGGGCCTTATCCAATGTGACTTTTTTAAGCAGATACCTGAAGGATCTAAAGTCTGCTCTCCTGAAGTCCAGAACTGTGATCTTGGGTTTTGTCCTCCTCCATCCCCTCACAATCCTGAACTCCATGATTTTGTGATCACTGCAGCCAGAGCTGCCTTCAGCCTTCACATCACCAGTGAGCCCTTCCTTTTTTGTGAGTGTAAGCAGAGCATTTCTCCTCACTGGTTTCTTTATCACTTGGATCAGGAAGTTGTCATTGATGCTCTCCAGGAACCTCCTGCACTGTTTGTGCCCTGCTGTGTTGTTCCTTAGGTTGGTTGAAGTGTTCCCCAGGTGGACCAGGACTGTGAATGTGAGGCTACCTCAAGCTTTGAGCAGAAAATTGGACTAGAGAACTTCTCATGTCTAGCCTGGATTATCCTATGAACCTGTGATTATTGTTCATTTCTCAAATTATCATATGAACATATGGTCATCTGTGTTTCCGCTTCAGTGGGGAGATTTAATGTTCAGCTAGCTGTGAAAGGTAGCTTTCTCATAGGATAATATGCCACTAGTATAGAGGTCATGGTCTGTATGTAGCCCATCAGGACAATTTTCAGACTACTATTAACATCACCCTTTTGACTAAGTGAAGAGTGATCAAATACCCTAGGGTGCAGCCAGCTGCCAGTCTCTGTCTTTCCCAGAAATGGTAGCACCCCTCCATATCATATGAGCAGGAGCATTTCTTGCTGGGAGAGGAGGAAGATGGTTGCAAGATACTTTTAGCCTCTGCAGTTCAGGTTGCACACACTTTGCTTACACATGTGTGACAAACTTAAGATGAAGAATAATAACTTTTTAAAAAATTGGTTTGCTTTCATTTCTTGAAGAGTTGGTTGAAAATTATGTAAGGTTTGTCTTGAATATTGTCCTCAACAGCATTATATCACTAGGATGGAAAGGTAACCTGAATGCGCATTTAGCTGACTCTTCTTTCCTTTCATACTACTTTTCACCTTTCCAATACTGTGAGAGGAAATACACATCCAAATACAGAATCTTATCTCTACCCTCATTCTAACTCTGGGTACTTATAAGGTATTGAGGGAACTTGGATGAGTATTAATGTTTATAATAAAGTTAGAGTTAAACTTTAGTGTATAGCATGAATTGCAGGAGAGGGATGCAGATAGTTGTTTTTTTATATGTTGGAAACAGAAAAGCTTTTTACATAGTAAAGTATATTACAGAAAGTAGTTAGCTGTTTTCTTCATGGACTCTTCAGTTTTTCTACTAAGCAAATGGTTATATTCTAATGGTTCTAGCTTGATTGGGTCATTCTACTTGAGTCTTGTTGTTTGTTGACCCTTGGAATATTCAGTTCCCTTCCTGATGGATTCTTGTGAATGGGGCAAACACTGGGATTACATCCTAGTTTTATAAGATCAAATAAGTTGGCTGCTAGGGGTTTGGGCATTTAAAGTCTTTGTTTACAGTAAGGTAAAGAACCTGTTAACATTCCACATATATAGATGGTTTCTGGAGCAGCTGTTTATGCCAACAGGTCAACATAAGGATCCTGCTGTGGTTACCTAGTGGAATCTAATTGAAAGCTTTCATCTAATTCCTCCTGTTTTCAGTTGATAATTTCCTCTTCAAAAGAGTAAATGTTTTTCTCCATTTCCACTCATTGTTCAGTATAAAATGAGAGTAGTCATCAATGAATCACACTAAGTGTCAACGGAAAGAAGTAAGCTACTATTGGGCATCAGGAAGGTGGGAGAGTTTGAGAAGACAACAAGCTTCTCTGGGAAGACCAGGGCATTTATCCGGCCCTCTCAGCTCTCAGCTGTGCTGGATATTCACAGTATCACAGTATCACAGTATGTTAGAGATTGGAAGGGACCTCGAAAGATCATCTAGTCCAATCCCCCTGCCGGAGCAGGAACACCTAGATAATGTTACACAGGAATGCGTCCAGGCGGGTTTTGAATGTCTCCAGGGAAGGAGACTCCACAACCTCCCTGGGCAGCCTGTTCCAGTGTTCCGTCACCCTCACTGAGAAGAAGTTTCTTCTCAAGTTTAAGTGGAACCTCTTGTGTTCCAGTTTGTACCCATTACCCCTTGTCCTATCATTGTTTGCCACTGAGTAGAGCCTGGCTCCGTCCTCGTGACACTCCCCCTTTATATATTTATAGACACTGATAAGGTCACCCCTCAGTCTCCTCTTCTCCAAACTATAGAGACCCAGCTCCCTCAGTCTTTCCTCATAAGGGAGATGCTCCACTCCCTTAATCATCTTCGTTGCCCTGCGCTGGACTCTCTCCAGCAGCTCCCTGTCCTTCTTGAACTGAGGGGCCCAGAACTGGACACAATACTCCAGATGCGGTCTCACCAGGGCAGAGTAGAGGGGAAGGAGGACCTCTCTCGACCTACTAACCACCGCCCTTCTAATACACCCCAGGATGCCATTGGCCTTCTTAGCCACAAGGGCACAGTGTTGGCTCATGGTCATCCTGTCGTCCACTAGGACCCCCAGGTCCCTCTCCCCTACACTGCTCTCTAACAGGTCATTCCCCAACCTATACTGGAACCTGGGGTTGTTCCTGCCCAGATGCAGGACTCTACACTTTCCCTTGTTATATTTCATCAAGTTACTCCCTGCCCAACTCTCCAGCCTATCCAGGTCTCGCTGGATGGCAGCACAGCCTTCTGGCGTATCAGCCACTCCTCCCAGCTTAGTGTCATCAGCAAACTTGCTGATAGTACACTCAATTCCCTCATCTAAATCATTGATGAATATATTAAATAATACCGGTCCCAGTACTGACCCTTGAGGCACTCCACTAGTTACAGGCCTACAACTAGACTCAGCCCCATAGACTACAACTCTCTGGCTTCTCTCCTTCAGCCAGTTCGCAGTCCACCTCACTACCTGATCATCCAGTCCACACTTCCTCATTTTAGCCGTGAGGATGCTGTGGGAGACCGTGTCAAATGCTTTGCTGAAGTCAAGGTAGACCACATCCACCGCTCTGCCATCATCCATCCACCGTGTTATTTCCTCATAAAAGGCTAAGAGATTGGTCAAACATGATTTCCCCCTGGTGAAGCCATGTTGACTGCCCCTCATAACCTTCTTATCCTTGATATGCCTTAAGATGGTACCAAGGATAAGGTGTTCCATCACTTTCCCAGGGATGGAGGTGAGGCTGACCGGTCTGTAGTTACCCGGGTCCTCCTTCTTGCCCTTTTTGAAGACTGGAGTGACATTTGCTTTCCTCCAGTCCTCAGGCACCTCTCCCGTTTCCCAAGACTTGGTAAAGATGATGGAGAGTGGTCTAGCAATGACTTCCGCCAGTTCCCTCAGCACCCGCGGGTGCATCCCATCTGGACCCATGGATTTATGGATGTCCAGATTGCTCAACTGGTCTCTAACCCATTCCTCATCGACTAAGGCAAACCGCTCCGTCGACCTGACTTCATCTAAGGTCTCAGGGGTACAGGGCTCTTCAGGACTGCCCGCAGCAGAGTAGACAGAGACAAAGAAGGCATTCAGTAACTCTGCCATCTCTTTATCTTCTGTCACCAGGGCACCCATCCCGTTCATCAGTGGGCCTACATTGCCTCTGGTGTTAGTTTTGTCTGCCATGTATTTAAAAAAGCTCTTTTTGCTGTCCTTGACCCTTCTTGCCAGGTTTAATTCTAAGGATGCCTTAGTCCTCCTAGCTGCCTTCCTACATCCTCTAGCAGCAGCCTTATATTCCTCCCAAGTGGCCAGCCCCTCCTTCCATGACCTGTAAACTCTCCTCTTCCACTTGAGCATACCCAGCAATTCCCTATTTAGCCACGCAGGTCTCTTGGCCCTCTTCCTTGACTTCCTACGTGTCGGGATGCTCCGATCTTGAGCACGGAAAAAGCAGTCCTTGAATGTCAACCAACTATCTTGGGCCCCTTTACCTTCAAGCAGCCCTGCCCATGGGATTTCCCCTAGCAATTGCTTGAAAAGGCCAAAGTTTGCCCTGCTAAAGTCCAGGGTTGCAATTCTACTTGGTATTCTACTAGTCCTGCCACACAAGATCCTGAACTCCACCATCTCGTGGTCGCTGCAACCAAGGCAGCCCTCAACCCTTACTGCTTCAACCAGATCCTCCTTGTTAGTGAGGATGAGATCCAGCAGCGCTCCTCTCCTGGTCGGCTCATCCACCATTTGCAGGAGGAAGTTATCATCCATACACTGGAGGAACCTCCTGGACTGCGGCTGGGTTGCCGAGTGGTCCTTCCAGCAAACATCAGGGAAGTTAAAATCCCCCACGACGACCACGGCCTGTGACTGTGAGGCCGCTCTCAGCTGCCTGTAGAAGGCCTCGTCAACTTCCTCACCCTGATCCGGTGGTCTGTAACAGACACCTACAACAGTATCCCCCTGCCAGCCTGCCCCTTAATTCTCACCCACAGACTCTCAACTCGCTCATCATCTGTCCCTGGACAGAACTCGGTGCACTGTAGTTCCTCCCGCACATAAAGAGCAACCCCACCACCCCGCCTGGCTGGCCTGTCTTTCCTGAAAAGGACATAGCCTTCCATGACTATATTCCAGTCATGTGAGCTGTCCCACCACGTCTCTGTAATTGCCACCAGATCATAATCTCCTGACTTAACACAGGTTTCCAACTCCTCCTGCTTATTTCCCATGCTGCGCGCATTGGTGTACAGGCATTTCAGGGAGCGAGCTGAGCACACCGATTTCAGCCTAGGATTATAGGAGGCCTCCCAGTCTTCATTAATTCTGGAGCGCTGCCCCACTGGGGCAAGCCCAGCTACAACCCCATCCCCCTTCGAATCTAGTTTAAATTCCCTCAGTAATACGTCAATTCTTGCTTCTATTTCCTTCAAGAACTTGACAAAAGACAAATAGGACAGCCAAGAGAAATACAAGATAAATACATTTCATGACATCATTCTTTGGTGGATATGTTTAAGTTATTTAGTTATGCTCAATTTTATTTCTTTGTTCTCTAATCTGTCAAACTATGTTACAGACTGAACTGATCTGTGAAGACTAAATAATGTGCAGACTCGTACATGGTATTTTCTGACTAGGGACAAAAAAAAATCTTGTTTCTCTTAGCCTGTGTTGAGGAGCCTCAACCATGAGAAGAAAATGGGGAACAGGTCTGATATAGTACTCTATTTTTACTGATGTATTTTTAAACAGGTGAGGTATACTGACATCATCAGGTGAAGACAGTATAAGCATTACTGCATACTTCTAGTTGTATGTTGACAAAGAAGTGAAAATGTTTTTTTCCCCAACTGTGTAATATGTCTGGTGATTAATTCAGTATCCATTATGAGTGCAAAACATCAGCGTTTTACACACTAAGTTCTTTCATCCTCAGGCCAAGAACCATTTTGCAGGCATAATGCAAAAATGCTTATAGAGCTGTGTGGGTGTATATAAGCTCTAACCTGAACATCTTGAAGTGTTCTCAAGTGGGAGGGTAATTTTGCCTCTTCATTGATTTTACTGAGGTTTCTTATGAGCAAGTAGTGCCATTTCCCTCAACCTGTGATGAATTGCATGTGCTATACAATGTGGGCTGTTGCTCACCAGAGGATTAAGCAGGAGCAACAAACATACTTCACTTTCTTCAAACCTTTCATGAGTGACAGACACCTGCGTCATCTTATACAGTCCTAACATTTTGATGTATAAAAGCAGCCTTCTGGTTCATCCAGAGGAGACTGCCTAGGTCGACAGAAGTGCTTACACTGCATTTGGATCATTTACAGAAAAGAACACTTGTGCTGAAATCCTCAAAAGCAAATCAATTTTATGTATAGTCTCAGCACTGTTAAATTAAGCTATCCTAAGTACCTGTGGTAACCATGGTATCTGAAAGTCTGGATTACTGCAGCAGTTCTTTGTCTGAGATGTGGTACATACTGTACTTCAATTTTAATGGAGCCATTTATACAGATTTTATATTTTCCCATAAAACTCCTCAAGGTGAATGAAAACAAGCGTGGGCTAAAAGTTTGTGCTTTTCAGTGCTTTTTCTATTGCAGAATTTTGCTGGCTTTCTTAACTGCTAAATTATGTAGTTTCTTTGTCTTTTAGAATGTCGGGTGGTGAAATCCACTTCCTATACCAAAATAGCTTCGACTTCCCGTAGAAGCACCACCAAGAGCCCGGGCCCATCCCGACGCAGCAAGTCTCCTGCTTCTACTAGCTCAGGTAAAGCACATAAGAAATCTTCCTTAACAACAGCAACCAATCTGTTCCAGTACAATTGACAATGCATTTAAAATTCCATGTTTCTGAGGAAAAATATTATATGTATGAAACAGTCCATAGTAAAAATTCACTTGTTTTCTTAGTTGTATCTGAGATGAAGTGTCTTCCCAATACAAAATGGTTCTTCACTGTTCTATAAATCATGATCTGGCATTACCATGGTTCAGTTTATTTTCTGTGCATGATTTTGGTGCCAATACCTAAGCACTGACAAAAAGAAGGTATTCTTTGTACTAGAAACTGAATGAGCACAAAGCAGAAAGTAGTCCAAGTTGCACAGCATAAGTTCTATGTTGATTTTGCAATCGTCTGTTGTATTTTGAGAGTGTTTTTGTTTCTGAGAAACTGTTTCTGAGAGTGTTAAGAGGCAGCAGTGAGGAAAGGATAGGTTGAAGACAACGAGAATATTGAGGAAAGGGTGGCAAGTCAGAGAAAGAATTCAATTATGGATGTGAATGTGAGGTGCAAAGATAGCTGAGGAACAAAGAAGTCAAAGTTGACCTAACAATTCAGTGGTACAGGCTGGAGAAGACACAGCAAAAAGCTTTAGAAAGGTCAATCTGAAGGGCCTTGATTTGACTGCCTTTGGAGTTGCTCCCACTGAATAGTGTACCACTAGTTCCTCCCTGCAGCTTTTTCCAAAGCAAAACAAATAAATAGACAAAAAATGCATTATGTAATTTGCCGGTATTGGTGCCTAAAAGTACAAGTAATACTTGGTGTGGGCCAGTTGAGTAGTCCCAGTCCAGCATTTGCAGCATTGCTTGTGAATTTGGATTTTCCAAGAGGCAAGAGTTAGAGCTATCTGAAAGTCACTTCACTCTTTCTGCCCTGTCTTCTGCCAAGAGGGAAGTGAATGTTATTGGGACCTACAACAAGCACCATAAGGTCTTTATAGGGATGTGATGAGGACAACGGTGCTTCTAGCTGGTTTCGCAGAGGTGGTGGCATGGGCCACTTGGAACCATATTTTTTACAGGAAGACTAAGTTGAGAAAAAATGCTTCCTTACTCACAGAGGGAGGAAAGTGGGAGAGACAATGAGAGATGAAGGCATAGATGTGGGTAGCAGGGCTGGGGGACAACGTGCCACCTGCGCAGCCTAAGAACAGCTGAAATAGAGAAACCTGAAAAGAGGTAATGGTAAAAGTTATCAAGTGCTAGGAACAAGGCCAGAGTAGTGCTTTCTTAAGCATATATTAAGTATCTTTCTTTGTAGATAGGTGGAACAGGGTTTAATTTAACTTTAGCGAAGGAGGCCCCTTTTAGTGTATGAATGTTACAGACTGTCTCTGGTCTTTTTCTAATGAATAGTCAATTGGGAGTAAAGGTAATGGACACTGAATGCTGTATGTTCACTTCTATGTGGAATAACTATCCTGCTATGCATAAAAAATGTTTCTGCCATGGGACTAGCAGCATTTTTGCCATGTTGACTAAGTGATGCCTTTGTTGAGTTTGGTCCTGAGAGAAATAGTACTGGTTTTACTTAAAAATACAAGGGAAGGATAGGTAAGTAAATCTTATTTTCCTGCAGGTCAGTTTTATGGCAGGTCTGAGCAGAATACCATTACATGTTCAATCACTGCAGCAGAGTAGGGAATTATTTTACATCTTTTTTTTTAAAAAAGTAATGTTTTCATTATGCCATAATAATAATATTTTGTTACATTTATAGCAAGAAACAGTGTAGTGGAGATATTAAAAATGCAAACCATTTTGGAAGTTTCTGTGTTGATGATAAAAATATCCTTTGTAAAAACAATAAAATTACAGGAAACAGACACATACTAGTCTGTCAAAAGATGGTCCATGACCTTGCCTATTTGATATAATCGTTTGGACACTGTAATTAAAATTTTCTTAGAGAAAGACATTGGGCAAAGCCGTACAGGAATGTATAGGATGTCAACTGGTAGGAGCATGGGTGAAGAGTTTGACCACCCTGTCTGTAAAGAATTGCTTCCTAATGTCCAGTCTTAACCCTAATAATAATATAGTGTTACTGTGATCTAGTGATATTTGGTATAGTGATGCTAACATGTCATCACTATATTTTACTTTATTTTAGTTATTAAACTGTTATTAGACTACTGTTAGGGATTTTTCTTTCATTAGGGATAAATATAGAATTACTAAAGAAAAACAATAGATTCTTTGCTCAGATCAAAGATCATACACATTCAAAAATGAAAAGGTGTATCATTTTGTGAAGAGTTGTATCATAAAAGAAAGTTGAGAAAAGTAGGGGTAAAAGGCAGGCAGAAAGCATTATCAATAGTGTACCCTTGAGAGAAAGCAAAGCAAGCTTTATGGAGAAGAGCATGTTGCTAATTAGAAAAAAAAATCATTCCTCTTGTTTGATTCTTGCTGTATTTTGAAAAGGCTACGCATTCGTGCTACGCAGAAGGATCAGATATCTGCCTCAGTCATTAATTCATGCCTATATCAAGATGATGCACATGGATAACTACATGGGCCAAAAAAGAAAAGTTGCATAGACAAAGACTGTGTCAAAAAAAAACATAAAATCTCAAATTTGGATATTAAAATAGTATTTTTCTTCTCATCAGGCACAGGATAACTGATTGGGATTCATTATTTATAGAGTTAATGAAGGGACAGTCAGGGTCATTTCCCCATTGTTAGGGAAGCAGATGTGTAAGTGAGCCTGGGGCATGTAGCTTTGATTAAATCTGCTTTGATTTAAGCACTTAAATACCATCCTCAAGAATTGTTTCCTTTCTTTGACATAGAATTTCAAGTGGTAAGTGGATTAAACCAAGTTTTGGGTTGAACAAAATGTTTACAAATACAATGAAGTCTACAAGTCCTTTGTTCTGAGCAAATAACCGTATGGGGTAATGAATTTTCCAAAATTCATCCCAATAGCTTTTGAAGTCGCTTACAAAAATTAAAGGGGTTATTTTGTGGGATTGCTCAGTTTATTGATTTTCTTTACTGTCTTTTTCTCATTTTCATATCTCTAAGTTTGGAGCAGTACCATTTTATCGAAACTGGTGCCTTGAAGACAAAATCAGTAATGTTAACAAATGATTTTTAGAGAAAATTATTCTTGAAGGCCTGAGTGTTCCCTCTCCTGGAAAAGCCCCCAAGCACTGGGGGCAAAGAGCTCTTAGTGACATTCCCAAAGGTTTTAGATAACTTCCACCCTTTGGAAGTGCCTTTCCGTCTCCATTGCCTGTAAGGTAGCATCCTCATCAAACTTGAAAGCCCCATACAGAACCTGCCATAAAAACACTGTCCAGCTTTGCGTGTACATGGCCATGGGAGTAACAACATGGGAACAATGAGATAAAAAAATACTATCCCACAGGCTCTGTGGACAGCCACAGCAGCATGGGGGAAAGAGTAGAGCTATGAGTGAAAAGCAGGCTGCAGGTTTGGAGAGAAAGACCCTTAGCGAAACCAGGGGCTACGTTAGTGCTCAGTGCCATGCAGGTTCAAATCTGTGCTCTGGTCAGCTGAGGGCAAGGAAACGTCAGTCTGTAAGGGAATGAGAGACACATTCTTCCCACCCTTTCTTGAGGTACACAACCTATAGCAAGAAAAAAAAGCTGCATAGAAGTGTAGAATAGTTAGGCTTGAAAAGGACCTTAAGATATTTAGTTTTACCCCACCTCACACTAGACCATGTCATCCAAGGCTCTGTCCAGCCTGGCTTTACACCATTTCTTGATGTATTTAAGAAGAATGTGTGCCTTTCCATAGGTGGTAGTGTTCACTTTTCTTTCATCCATCTAGGCTTTTTTCATTTTGTTGCAGGGATTTTTTGTGTTTGTTTTTTTTTTTTTTGTTGTGTTTTTTTTGTTTGGTTGGTTGGTTTGGTATTTTATTGTTTCTGAACATAGCATATGCTTCATGTGCTTACATTTTCCTGGTAGCCTCCCTGGCTCCTGAGAGCAGATGCATCCTATTTCTATATAAAAACACAGAATCCTCTTTTTTTTTTAAAAGAGCACGTGCAAGCTAGGAAAATCTGTGGTAAGGGCTGACTTCTCCATTATGTGTTTTGTTCAGTTTTTTATTTACATCTGACAATGTTCTAAAACAGTACCACAAGACAGCAACCTCACTGCAGGAAGATCTCTTTCTGGTTTTTCACAAATGCATTTAAGGCATCTGCTTCAAAATGCTTTCAGTCTAAACAGAGAAGAGAAACAGAAACATAGTATGACTTCCCAGGCGGTCAGAGGGCTCAAGTCTGGTTCCAGGTTAAACAGATAATCCTGCCTCTATTTAATTTTCGTGATGTCTTCTTAAAGCTTGTAAAACAGTTTGATTTTTTTGTTTGTTTGTTTAGTTTGTTGTTTTTTTTTGTTGTTGTTGCCATCAAGTACTATTTAGCAAAGAACATCAAAACAGAGATGTTGAATTTTGATGAGACCAGGCATCAGCTTGTTGCTGGTGACTGAAAATTATGAATGTCTGACAGCTATTCAGTAGCTATCAGCTTCTGCCCAGCTATGAATTAACACCATTGGTGGAAGCCCCAGTGCAGGTGAAGAGACAACAGGTTTGAAGAAAGCAGTGCTTACTTCTTCATGAGCATTAGTTTTAAGAGCAGCATGAGACTTTTGGAATTATTGTACCATTGGTCCAATAAATTAAGGAAAGATACTGCATTTAGGTAAACTCTTTTTAAGCTTCTGAAATGCCAATTCTAACTTTCAGGATTTTCTCTCAAAGATAACTGTTTTCTTCTTTTTCTTTTTTCTTTTTTTTTTTTTTTCTTGTTTCTTTTCAGTTTGGGCACCTCCTGTCAAATTTCTTCCTTCTCACTTTTCCTCCCCTCTGAGCTATCACCTGTTCCCCTCAAACTGTCACCCAAAATATTTTCGATGCTTGAAATGTTATTCGTAACAACAACTCGTTTCATGTGGGGTTATTTAGGATTTTCAGTTATTTAGTTCAGCAAGCATCTATTTCAAGAGTAACAGGGTTGATATGTACCTGTTCCGAATGGCAAAGGGAATGTATGTGAAGAATGGGTAAAGTAGGTGGTATTACCAAGGGCTGTGTGGTTGTTGGGTTTTTTTTTAACTGTGAAGCTACAGGTCAATCTAAAGGCTGGTAGATGTTCTCTAAAGAAAAAAAGGGTTTAGGGTATTGAAATTGGATCTTACTGAAAGCTTCTCTAGAGCAGATGCCTGTGCTTTTCTCAGGTAGCTAGGAAAAAGGAGGTAGAAGTTTTTCTGATAAAAAAAAATGTCTTCATTTAGTTTGATAGTTGATGAACCATCCTAGGCTATTATCCAGAAGCAGCCCTTCTTTAGCCAACTGACTCAAGAAGGTCTTTTGGATCCCAAAGGAAGGAACATGATGTATCATATTGTCTTTGGCGAGGTCACATGTTTTTATTCACACTGTTACAGGTACTCAGCCGACAGATTTTGTAATAAATATAGTGAAGCAAAGCTTCCCTGAAGCCAAGAGTACAAACCCATGGGAGCGACGGAGTCATCCTACAGACGCAGGGATTTCCATATTATTTTTCCTTTTATTGTGGCTTTTAATTTTTTATTTATTGTGTTTGTATTTGATACAAACCATTAAAAATTAAGTTCTATCATTTTATTGCCTGTAACAACAACAACAGAAAAAAAAAGAGTTTATATGAGAAATAGATTTGGCCAGACTGAATAGTTTAACCTTCTTAAAGGATTAAAAAGTTAAATTGCATATGAGCATCCTCAGAGTTGGTACTTATTCACACAGACTGATTTGGGAATCCTAGTATTTCCAATTAGACAAAACAGTTCAAAAGAGAGATTCTGAGCTCTGCGCTGTTTGGGATACATTGTGCAGCTACCACAGGTACCAGTGACTTATAGGGACTCAGGTATTGGTGGCTGCTAGGATGCGAATGTAAACCTGACCTGAAGGTGACCCTTTCTGCTGACATTTCTCATGTTGATCTGTTCATCAGATGAAAGCTCTGTATGGGTCTGCCAAGCCTTGTCTTCAGTGGCAGACAGATCTTGTATCTGCATAACTTCTTGACACAAACTCTAGAGAAGATTGAATGCAAAAAGGACAGTTTTAACATCAGTTAAAACAAATGCAGTACTGATTATTTGGCATTTTTCTCAACCAGTTGCATGCTAAGGTAGAACTCAAAAAGCCTTATCTTTCTGGGAAGCGATAATGAGGGCATTTGCTCAATGTGGTGTTCTGGACAAACTGTCTTTTGGAATGAAGACGAAGATGACGAGATGCATACATGCAGAATACAAAGCAGAAGGGATTAGAAGGCAATGTGTGGTTTGTTTCCTAACTACTTTTTAACTACATAATCTTATTGAGACAAAAATGTTGTTTTGGAAAGGACAGTAACAAAACTACAGGAGTAATTGAGACAAGATCAACTAGTGATTTTGTATCACCATTTTCTAGCTGACAGTTGCTGAATATGACCTAGACACAATGTGATTTGTGTAAGTAATTTTTCAGTTCAACTTGTCCCAGTCGTAAGTAAGTTGTGGCTGTGAAAAAGCCTGCACGATTCCTTTCCCTTTGTCTCCTCTTGCCTCTTTGCAAACACACTTGTGTTTGGCAATCTGCTTTTGGAATCACAGAGTTATCTCTCTGTTCTGTAGAGTACAAGATGCTAATGCATCAACAGACAGTTTTATAGGAGGCTATGATTTTGATACAGTGCAATGGCACTGGCAGCTTCTCAGACTGGCACTTTAATTCTTCTCAGACTGGCACTTTAATTCAGCTTTGCTCACTTTTTGGTTTACTTAATAAAAAGATGCCCTATCAACATTTATTTATTGGAATGCCTTTGGAGTATTTTTTGTTTGTAGCATTTTCACTGGTTTATAAACTTCATCATATGAAAACGTATTTTGCATTTATCTCTGTAGATGATGGTATCCAGCTTTAGTGTTCTATTTTATGGGAGTTTCTGCCTTCATGTGTGTGCCAGGTGCTGGAAAAGCAAAGACAGGTCCTTGCCCTGTTATGCATCCTCAGCAGGAAAGGACAGTAAGGAAAGGAGTTCACAGCTAAGCAGTTGCATACATCTGCTCAGAGCTGCCACAATAATTTTGTTATTGTTTTAGCCTTTTAATACAGTTTTTACCTGTGAAATTCTGAATGGATAAATCTTTTTCATGAGATGATGAGAGTCTGTTAAGCTGAAATCTCTGACTCCTGCCATTTTATGAATGAAAAGTGACAAGAAGCCTCTTGCCTCACTCAATAACATGATTAATCACAACAGTGATTTACCAATTTCATATGTCTTTATCTACAGCGAGGTTCCCTATAGGCATATGTGCTGTATGAGTCAGTGAGAAATGCAGTGCAGATGCTGGACAGGAATGCAGTTTCCAAACATAATCCATTCCACCTAGAACTGGATTTTAGAGCTGTTTATATTTCTGTACTTACATGTAATATATTATTATTTAAAATTACAGATTTTGTTCACTTAATTATTGCCATGCTATCTGGTCATGAGTGGTGTATGTAAGAATGGTATAGTGATTGTAAATGGAGTTCAGGAAGGGGGGTCAGAATCAGTCCAGTCTCTTCCTGCTACACACCTAATATCAATTCTATTTGCAAATAGTATAATGACTCCAAAAGAACTAGATTCAGAGGTGGAATGGCCAGCAAGCCATATACACGGTGATAAAAAGGAGGGCCCCTGGGGTGGACTGGGGAATTATTCAGAATTATCATTTCTCCCCTGCTGTGATGTCTCTCTTAAGCATTACATCAATAATATCAGTAGTAATGTATATCTCCAGGTATGCAGAACATAATTGTTGTCTGAAGACAGACAAAATGATGTGCAGGGAGAGTTTCTTCTGCCAGAACTTAAAGCCTAAGTAGACAAGTGGTAGACATTAAATGAATTGTCTGATGTTGTGCAGGTTGGGAATAGAATCCGTCACCCAAGTCTTTGTTCAGGTTGACTGTAATGTAGGCTCTGTATGGCTTTCAGTCATCAGAGTTTATTTAATGGAGTTCTGCTCTTGGAATAAAATCCACCAAAATTTGTAGGTGGAGAGAATTTTGATGATTTTGCTTCATCTCCAGCATATCCTAAACCTCTAGGTATGTGGGTTTGGATTCACCTTGCCTAACTTTACAAGTCTACACTGTAGTGAATGCTCTTAGTACATTGTTCATAAGGTCTGTTTTAGATGGTTGCTTGTGGATGGAACATCTCATGCTATGACAGCAGCTTGGTTAAAATAAGGTCCATAAAACTACTTCAGATGTAGAGCCAATAAAATAGGTACCTAAAGATTGCTAAAAGGAATCTCATCCCCAGTGGTAATAGTCATGTCTAGAGTTTCCTAAACAGCTCTTCATAAGGAGACCTTGTACACTCACAAAAATCCTGGTATGTGTTTTAGGTATTTATCACCTTTGTATTTTGGATATGGATAAGGAGGTGAGCAAGCTCCTTTTAAATCTCATGACGGCCTTGATCCATTAATTGTGCTCTTTATTTCACGTATTACAGACAGCCAACAGAAGCACAACTATCATAATTTTCCCTTTTAGAAAGCCCTGTTGGAGACAGCATTGGTGCTTAGCTTAAACATGCTAATGGTGGCAAGTGAGTAATTTTTAGGGTTTATAGTACTTTGTTTCTTCATCTCAAGTAGATTTATTTACAAGAAGTCCTTTAAAACTTTAAAAGTTTGAGATTCTAAAAAGCTCATTTTTCATGGCCTCATCTTGCCTTTTTCCTTAATTATTTTGGAAGTATTGATAATAAGTTTTATTTTAGCCATTTTGGCCAGACCTACTGAGTGTTTTGCTGAATACTGTATGAACTTCAATGAATGTGTCCGTATGTGTGTGCTTTCCCCCACACGCTTAGTACAATATTTGAACCAGTTCTGATACGTGCAAACTATTGTCCTCTGTGTAAAGAGAATCCAAAGCCTAGATGAGTGTAATGGTTTTCTAGAAAATCAGCTTACTGAGATCCAGTTAATGTATTTTGTTCCTATGGTTATACAAATATGTTGCGCCTTTACCTTAAACAATGCCTTGCACAAAGTGATGTTGAGATTTGACACTCATAGCACTATTAAATGATCATTATTTATCACACAGTATAATGTATTTTACTTCTGTGTGTGGCATGGTAGGTATACACGTTTCTTCCTATAATGTGTAAGACCATTATTAACCAGTGAGAACAATGTTTTTATGTAAAAAGTAAGAAAAATCTATTTAAAATCCCTACTATATTATCCAAAGGAATTAGCATTTGCTTGATTGCTAGTCAGCCAAGGTTTTACAAGAGTTATTGTCATTTTGATTTTTGGATGAATCATTTGGTATATTGCCCCCAGAGGCACCTCATTATGATTCAGTGCACAGCATAGAAAATTGCTTCAGCTTTCGGGACTCCATGGAAAGCGAGTGGGGGTTGCAGTGGCTCAGCATTGTGAAGCAGCAGCATTGTGCTTAATTGACACCTTTGATGTATCCCTAAGACAGCACCTGCACCTCCCACTGCTGCTCTGAAGACGTCAGCCTTACGCAGAAAAGGCTTCTGCTTATGAATCCTGCATTGCATTCAGCTCACTCTGTGAGCAGCCCCAGCTATCCTTAACTAATCCCATTGCTTCTCAGTTTGGCTACAGCTTGGCTTAGTACAGAGCAGGAATTTTGCTGCTTGCTATTGTCAGGTTAAACAGTAAGATTTTGTCCATGTTAGAACACATAGAAGGTAAGTCAAATGCCTTGTTGTTATCCTAGTATGTAAATATTCTCCTAAGATTCAGAATCTGGGAATCTGATTGTTGATTCTTTTTTCCTGGTGCTGATAAATGTGGACTGTGATATAACAATTGCTTGTTGAAGAACATTTACATATATGTGAGATACATGCTTTGTAGTGATTTGGTATGAATATTATTGTAGTGATTTGGTATGAATATTATTGATAGGCTCTCATGTTATTGTAGTAGAATTCTGTCCTCTACTGGTATTGTTTTGTTAATTTAATGGATAATGTCACATGCGTGCAAAGGATGGCTTCTAAAATGACCGGCACTAACATATATGAAGGAACTTACCTATTTGAGAAAGTGGGGTGCTTTGATGTAAGTCAGACTTACATGCCTCTAAAAAGCCCTTCTCGGTTAAGTCTGAGGTGACGTTTAGGTCAGATGGTATTGTAAAAATCTCTTCAGATGAATGAGTGAGGAGCAGCAACAGCTGATATGTTCTTGCAACCAGTATTGCTTTAAAATCTTGGTGGGTAGTGGTTCAAGCCATAAGTAAATGGTATTAAAAGGTTTACATTAGCAAATGTTTGTTAGGGTTAACAAAGCACCTTGCTCCCCATCACTTTCAAGCACAGGAACAAGTACAGTGTAAGAAAACATGATCATGTACTCTGCTGTTGACTAAACAATCTTTTCAGGTTTGTTAATCACTTGTTTGCACTCTGTATAAAGATTGGCTTCATGAACCAAAACTCTAAGGCAATAGTTCTTTTGTGAATTACCTTATTTAATGTTTAAAACATTAAGCAAAACCAAATTAATCTATTCAACAGAGAATGAAAAGAAATATGTTGTTTCAACTATTTTTTTGTTTTAAATAATGCCTTGTATTTATTTTTTCCATTTATTTTTCTTTTAGTGAATGGAACCCCTGGTAGCCAGCTTTCTACTCCCCGCTCTGGGAAGTCTCCAAGCCCATCTCCCACCAGCCCAGGAAGCCTACGGAAACAGAGGGTAAGGAAATAAGGAGACTGATTTCTGAGCATGACTGGGGAGAGTTTGGCATAGGGATTGTTATCTGATAGACTTCTCCCCACTGATTCCTTGTGTGTAGGGTGATAGGGTGGAAGAGCCTGGCTACCGTCCTTGTGTTTGTACAACACCCTGAAGCGAAATACTACTGTTCTGTGTCTGTCAAAATGCTAAGTATGCTGCGAATTTGTTTCTCCTTGAGGGGAAAACCAGGGATATCTTTCTCCTATTTTACAAAACTTTTGTCTTGTTTTGTTTCAGTTTCTTTTACCAGATGTTTCACAACTGGAAGGAAACATTCACATTGTCAAAGACATATTTTGTTCTTAATTTGCCATAGGCATTACGTCACTTGCAAAACCTACAAACAGTTTTAATTTTGAAGCAAGGTGAAAGAACGCACTGTGGAATTTAGAAGCAGATTAGCTGTGATATCATAGCCTTGCGCAGTGAAGATACTATCAGTACCAAGGCAGCATGAGACTTGTCAATTACTTTGTTGGACCAGAGTTACTAGTAGCTGTAGATTCTCCCTAGTTATAACCTGTAGAGGAATCTACAGTGTACCTAAGCATGCATCAAGAATTAAGGTAGTACCTATCTTAATACTGTAACCCACTGACAAAATATTAGTTGTTCAACCCAAAAGGCTCCACATGCTGATTTAATTAATTGTATCTGTTCAAAAGCAATGGGTCAGATGTCTGTGTGTCTTCTGCTATTTCTAAACTGTGATATGTTCTCAATGAAAGCTTCCCTAGGACAGTACTCTGTATCTCAGACTTATTTATAAACACAGTTTGAACACATGCTTTTTCTGCCTTTTCAGTTTTTAAACAAAGACATAATTTGTGTCTCTCAAAGTAAGGGGATTAGGTACAAGATTGGCAGTGCTGGACTTTAGGGGCTGTTGCAGACCTGATTCCCCAGATACCCAGATCAGGAATAGCATGTAGCATGACGTAGCTTCTAGCCCATGTGCCCTTCTTGCTGTCCAGTGGATACCAGGGAGCTGAGGAATTGTGCCTGCCCAAGTCTTACCTCAGGCTGGGATAGAGCCATGGGTTTCTGTGTGACTAGTTTATAGAAATGGAAGCCAAGTGTGATCCTGCAATATGGAGAGAGTGAGAGAGCAGCCGCTTGAAGCCTCAGGGTAGTGTTGTGGTTTTCATCACCTGGTACACAGAGAGTGAAGATGAAAGTTTCTGTACTAGGGGTAAGCTGGTACTAAAATCTTCTTGTATGCTATGTCTTACGCTATTGTTTATTCTTACTGTCAAAGCTTATTAATGAATCATTATTAAGTTGCCAAACAGGGAACAGAGTCTCCGAAATGAATTATACATTATTTAGGTGGATGATATCAGTATACAGTGGATTTTCATTTGCTGTAAGGCTGTCTCATTTCATTGGTAACTTTCCTAAACTTCCTTCTCACCACTGATACTTCTCTCCCCACAGTGAAGAGATGTTTTTTCTGTTAATGTTTGTGGGTGAGTGAAGGGGAACCATGTGGTCAACACTGTTAGACACAAGGGGGTTTTGGCCACAGTTTTTCTGACTTTCAAATATGAAGAGGAGAGCAGATAGGCTTCTTATCCATGTTCGTTATGTGGAAGTGTAACAGGATCATTGAATGTCAGTATTATGGATGCAAAGGGCTGTGGTAGCATAATCATGTTGCTAACTCAAGAGAAAATAAATATTAAAGTAAACTAGAGGAGAGGTAAGACATTTTTAAAGAGTTGAATTCCCTTCTCAGATATTCATATCCAACCTCCTTGACCTCGGTAGGGGACCTTTCATGCTTGTCTGGCTTTATTTTGAACAGATTTTTTTTTTATTTTCCTGATGAAACATGGAATACATTAATGTAAAAATAGATCCCAGTCATGTAAAAATGCATGGCAATAATATTATTTAGGTTACAAAATCAATTGATCAGAACTTCAGGGATGGGAACTTGACACTTGCTCTGAGAATTTATTTCAGCTCCTTTCATGTTTAACTTGAGAAGTGAATGAGCTAGAAGTTTAGTGAAAAAACATATGATTGTGTTGTTAAAGGTCAGAATGTATACTCCAATGACTAAGTTAGTTATATGAACAGCCATTAAACGTTGCTTACTAATCTTAATTTTCATATTAGGAGTATAAATGGTGTTCTCTTTGGTTTTAGTACCAACTTTTGTATGTTGCCATTTATATTTTGAGGACAGGTGATTTTATGAACAATATTTTCATAAGCCAAATTTGATCTCAGAGCATTTTGCTTTGTCTTCAATGGCTTCAGATACAGGGCTGACAAGGCAGTTGTAGGAGGGTTATTCACTAAGAGGTTGTTGAATTGTTGGTATCGTGGTAGACATACAAGAGAGGAGACTGATTTCAGTGCCTGCCTTGTCTCAGTGTTTCAAGGTGAGGTATTCCTACTCCATCTGAAGAGTGTTGGCTGCTAGAGCCACATTTTAGAACTGGAATGCTAGGTCCTGGGAGTGCCAGCTCAGCTGTGTAGTTCGTTTTTTTTCTGCCCCTCTCTTGTTTAGAGTTAGAGGAGTGCATGTTCTCTTGTGCTATCAGATACATGGGATGTGAGTGGTGTATACTGGGTCAGGAAGGGAATAGAGAATGCTGATTCTAGCATAGCCTGATTGTAACTAATCCATCATCTCTTCAGCATCCCCAGCTGAGTGCTGTCAGGGAGTTGTAGGCTTAGTATGTCAAAATGCTGAGGGGTTTGGACAGGCTGCCAGGGTTTGTCCTGGGAGGTGCAGGGAATTTATACTTTTGGATTCAGAGGCACAAAAGCAAGGTATTTGCAAAACCTGGGGTATTTCTCCCTCAGAGTAGTTAAGTCCTGTAAAAATAGTAGAGGTGGTAGAATTTTCCAAAGAAAATATTCCATCTAATTATGGGGTTCATTAGGCAAATTAAAATAAGGATCAATCATTTTACTTACTGGCCTTTGACTGAAAGTTTTGCACTGATGTAAATAAAGCCAAAAATGCTGCTGTGGTAAATGCTCATGAAAGTAGTACTCTTGTAACCCTAGAGATAAGATTTTTCACTCTCAAAAGCTGCAACATAAAAAGATCAAGTTTTATCCTTTCTCACTTGCATATGTGTGTGGCTGAGTTTTTTCCAGAAATTCAGAAATCAGTGAAAGCTACATTTTAATACTCTTGGGAGAAATTCAATCTATATTTAAGGAAAGTAAGATTTGAAAGAATAATTTTTGGTTGCAATACAAGGACTTCAAAGTGAACTAGGAGCCAGCTATCAGCTGTCTGAGCTAACTATTAACCAATTATCAACTTCAAAGTATTTTAACTTGCAGGCTGTATACTATAGGTATACTTTGCTGTAATTTAATTCTTTCTTTATATTTATTCTTAAATAGGAAATTAAGAATTTTGGTTTAAAATTATTATGTACTTAATAGTGTATTTCCACAGAGGATTAAAACATCTGAAATTCAGATTTATAGCAGTTCAAATAGAGTTATTGTGTTGCACATGCATATAGTTCCTACCACAATAAAGTATGCTTAATGACCCAAAATCAGAAAAGGTGACATGGCAATCATAACAATAAATATGCATAACACATTTTATTTGATTGGCCTTTATAATGCTTAATGAGCTTATTTTTCCTCTGTCTTTTAATCAGAGTAATTGACTTCAGTTAAGGTAGACATATACTATTCATCATACCTGATTTTCTGTTGCTTGCCATTATCTTAAATGTTTTTTCTACTTGCCTAGAGCCTGCAACCTATAGAGTAATAAAAAGTAGATTTAAGTTATTTCTTATCTAATCAGAGTTGGATTGTATGTATATAAGGTTTTTTTTAGCTATATGTGGCCAAGAAGTCTTATTCGTTCAGCAAGTTTTGTCTTTTTATTAATCTATGCAAAATAATAAATATGTTCTTATATTTTTCAGAAATACAGCTCTTTGGCTAATTATAGGCAAGGAAAATTCTTGCAGAAAGGAAAAGTTTAAAAAAGTTTCAAGTATTTAAATGTATATAAAAAAACCAAAGAATATGATACTTAAATTTCATGCATGATTTTGCTTTAAAACAAGCATAGAGTTATTAAAATAAGCACAAAACCATTCCATAAATATTAAAAGTAAGTCCCCATAAGCGTCTTCTTTGTTAGTTCTGAATGCATGGGGTTTATACTGAGAGAAACTAAGCCATTACCTTGAAGATATTCAAAAGTTAGTGTTACCCTCAGTAGCAAATCAAGCTATTGTTTTTCTGTATTACATATTAGAAATTCCCAAACGGTATGTGCTGAAAAGAAATTTTAATAATTAACTAATTATTTAGTATTCATAATGACATGATCTTGTCTGTTTAAAATGCTTCTTTTGTCTAAATATTTCACAACAAAATAGAAATGTATTTGAGATCTGATTTTCACTCAGAAAGTGCCTGCAAGTAAAACATAAAAATGTGTAAATTATTGAGATCCTAGTAAAATTGAAATTTATAGAGCATTCATTTTAGGTAGTCCTTGTTTTATAGGATAGCTTTTCGATTTGTTTATTTTTGTGTCAGTTATTTTCCTGTGATTAAAAAAACCGAACAAACCCCAAATCAAGATCAATCCTAAAGCTGGTTCCATTAGCCTTCCCATTCCCATGTGTTCTTGTATTTCATCTTGTAGTTGTTTGGTTGTATTTTGTAAATATGTCTTACACTTAAAAGATCCACCAAAACACTTTAAAAGTGTCAGAAGTTGGCTATGAGTTGTGCTGGGCACTTGCCTGCACAACACCCCTCTAAACCATCAGTGATGCTTAATTTCACCTCAAAAAGATAGCACTCTGTCTTCTGGCACTTCTCTTTGCTGAACTTTCTCTTTCATTCAGTGCTGTTGTGTATCTTGTGTAGGATTGTTGTGCTGTGTAGGTTGGACAGGGCAATGTGTCATCCCCTAGCACCTCTGGCATTTGAGGATTATCTGATCCATCAGAGAATGCTTGGGTTGGGTACTTTAAAAACAATGAATCCATGTACTCAAACTCTCCGTCTGCTCTCAGGACCTGGTTCCTTGGCTACCGTCAGAAAGAGCCTGTGATGGGGGTTTTACATGCTGCCTTTTTACACATGCACACAGACACAGAAACACTGTGGAAAAGAGATACCATTATCAGTGCGATATAGGTAATGGCAATATTCAGTGTCAGCATTCTGTGGCTCAAAGCCTGCTGGATCCATGCTATATCACCACGGGGTGGCAAGTTCTGATTACCTTATGTAAGGTAAGCACTTACTTTCTCACTGCTGTACGCCAAACAGCAAAAAGGGAACTGTATTCCCTTTAAAATTAAATTCATAGTGCCAAATTTCCAAACAATTAGGAGACTCCTCCAAACACACAAATATTGTCTTAATAGTTTTTAATAGGACAAAATCAAAGGGAAAAACAATTGTGTCTTAGAATGTGTTGTACTTTGGAACTCCCAACTTTATTTACTAATCATCTGTTTGTTGAATAAAAATAATTAAATTACATTAAGCCAAAAATCTGAGTATATAGAATATGTGTATTTTGTGTTAAACAGTATCTTCTGGTCCACAGTAACAAAAAGAAAATAAGACATTTGCAGTGCAACAAATCAAACACAATAAACAAATCTATACTGCACTTCATCTTACAGGACCTGTATCGCCCACTCTCTTCGGATGATATGGATTCGGTAGGAGACTCAGTGTAAAAGAGAAAATGGAACAATGTTTATGGTTTGTGATTTGGTGAAGGTTTAACATTTTTAAAGAGAATAGCTGCTAATTTACAGTTATAGTGAAGCACACAAAAGAGTTTTGCATATTTAATATCAAAAACTTGGGGCCAAATTAATTCGGGGGGGGGAGAGGGTGTATTTTTGTCTCTACCACTTCATTTTAATGCAAGAATTTGTAATGAATGAGCCATTGAATATGTCCATCAACTACAAAACAGCATTGTGCACACTTTAAGGAATGAAGATTGGATAAGGTGAATGTAATGCAAAAATCTATAATGGGCACATTTATGAATAGCACTCTTTTTATAATCTAGGGTACTGATTATATGTTCTGTTTTTACCATGGGTATCTTTATTCATTTTGGTATGAACAGTTAATGAATACTTTGCTTTTACCAATGAATAGGTAAAATGCAGAAAAGAAAAATCCTGACATATTAAACTGCTTGCACCATGCTGTCTGATCCTGACACACATATTTGGAACACTCTAAGTTTAGCCTTTTTCTCTAAATGAAAAGAAAATTAAGAAATCTTGTGTGTCACAGGACAAAAAGTAAACCGCTTTCAGAGCAGTGTTCAAGTTCTCTTCACTGCATTACCATCTGATGACTGTAAACAGAAGGGTGTTCACAGGAAACATCAGTGTTTTACCTGGCAAGAGCTGTTAATACAGATCATCTGCATGTTGCAAGTAAATATGGACAGATTTCTAAATGAGGAATCTGGGAACCCACTGGGTATTAGCGTCATCAGACACACATATGATACATTTTGGAAAAACACAATTTGCCTGAGAAACTAGTGATTATTTTCACTTATGTTAAGAACAGGAACATTGGCTTTTTATTTGCTGTGATAAGGCATTTTATGCATTTTTAAATGAAAGACTACAGAAATGGTGTTACTGTAAATGATCCTCCTATTGACCTAATTTCTCTGTTTTCATAATTTCTAGAGGTGGTCATTTTGTACAGCATGAATATGCAAAACTCTAGTGTTAAAGTAGGTCATGCATTATAACCAGTTGCTTAACAAATTATCTACTAATTTTGTTTTCTGCTGCTTTTTTGTGAGAATCTTAGTCTATTTTAATGCACGTAATAGCAATATTTCCCATCATTGCATATTGCTTTAAATTTTATCTGTTGTGTTTAAGCCCATTGTGTAGCCATCACACATTTTTTACTGTCTTATACCTTTCTGTTCAGTATCTCAAATGCTAATGATTTAAGAATTAGAAATTAGTGTGATTATGATCCTCAACAAAAAATCTATAGAGATTATATTTTTAAGCTACTTGGTAATGATTTAATGTATTTTGAAATCAGGAAAATTTACTTAATAGCAGCAAATGTTTAGCTGCCACATGCCAACTTTTAAATGTAATGAAATAATTCTGTTACACTGATTTGTCCATGATAAAATTCAGCAGCTAGAAAATGTTGGCATGTGATGTTATAGCTTCACTGTATCAGTATTGTTTTCTTTATGGAGGATATTTACAAAAAGAAGTAAAAGGGCAGCAGAATACAAAACCTACCTTCTCTGGTTTCAATACTTGGTTCCAGTATCACCTGGAGAGAAAGTCATTGATCTGGCAGGTTTGCTGAAGCAGTTAGGTCATTCCCTTTTGAAATGCATGTTTTGCCATTCCTGCTTCAGACTTCAGATCTAAAACTGTTCCCAGTAATATGACCAGTCATGTGTCCCCCCTCCATACCCTGATCCTCTAAGGCTGCCCTGTTCTACTGAAAAAGTTTGCAACTGTGAAGTTATTTGCATTTTTTCCTCTTACAAGGTACTGATTTTATAAAATATATTACTTACTCCCAAGAAACGCTTATTATATAAAGGTACATTGGGATCATTTCCCAAATATTCAGACAACTCCATGAGACTGAAATACTTCCTGATGTTTTGAAAATTGTTTTTTTCCTGTGAAGAAAATAAATTCCAGGAATTTTAATTTTCCTCCCCTCTCCCTTCTAAGCTACTGCTGTGTAAGGCAGTTTATTAAGAATGTTTGTTCTGTGCAGGCAGCACAGATTGCCAGCAAACCTGAATCCCACAGCTTTTTCTTAGCTGTGGAAAAGAAAAATGGACCTTATATCAGTAATTGTTATCATAGCAAGTTCTACATCAAGACTGTTTCAAAGAATATGCTAGTCCATAACATTTAATCATTTCAGCATATTTTTTGTATTAAGGGGCTGTTCAGGGGCAATATGTATCAGTATTTCATTTAAGGAATGAAAGTCCCTCAGAGATTGAAAAGGTATACTGTTTATAGACTTTGAGATGCCTTTTGTGTGGAATGTAATTCCCATTATACATAAGCATAAATTAAATGTTTCTTTTGAGCAACACCAGAAGGTTTTAGTTTATGGGTGAAACTGAAATTGTGTTTCATGATGCTGTAGTTCTGCTTGCAACAGCACAGGTTTTAGTTTGTTCCTAGATTTCATCAACCTCATTAAATAACTTAATAGCTTAAGCAACTTTATAGTATTTGACCCTCTTATAGTTCTCTGTATGCTGCATTATTTGTGCCTACTTTAAGGTGATTATGATGTAGCTAAAGAGTCTTGTATAGATTGTGAATGCTTTGCTTCCCTTTGAGCTTTATGAATACTTGTGATTATTTCCCTAATGCTTTCTGCAACTTTTCAGGGTTTTTTTTAATCTCCTTCTTTTACGCAACGAAAGGTTCACATGTGAAGCATAGAATGTGTATGTTTATATTTATATACACACACATACAGATTAATTGCTTTGAAACCCATGCACAGTCGTGTCACATTTGTGGCTTTAAACAAATATGTGGGGAAAATGTATTAGTGGGAGGATGTTCATCTGGTGGGATTTGCTGTAGCTCTGTTAAAGTCGGTGGAGCTGCACCAACCTGCACTGGGCAGCTCCTCTGAGGAAGTCTGCACAATTTTAAGAGATCTCATGTACAAACAAGGGCTAAATTCTGCTGAGTTTGCAGTTAGTGGCAAAGCCACCATTGACTGCAAGGTGGGAAGGGTTAGGACCTTATGCACAAATATATTATATATACACAGACAAAACATTAATCATAATTTTGAAATGGTATTATTTTGGTATGTTCAGACTTGAGTTTCTAGAATTGCACTGTTCAAAAGTTTTTAACTCATGCAATATTAGAAGTTATTTTGTTCAGTAAAATCTTTAATCTTTATTATCCAATGTGAAAATTGCTTTTCAATTTGCAAAATAATTCAGCAGCATCACATTATATCTACTTATTTTTCTCTTTAAACAATTTTCACAGGGCATATATGATTGTAAAATGAAAATTCTAAGGCATTAATATTATGGCTATAAGCATATATTATAAGAAAGGTTATATAATGTTAAACGACCTTGAAGAACACCTGGCTTGAGATTGTGTAGTATAACAATTCAAATAAACAATAGTGTTTGTTTGCTTTTACAGTTTCATACTTCACACTGCTGTGAAGTATGTGAATTTTGTGTGGTAGACTATGTTGCGAAAAATGTCCTCCAACTCTAAATGTTAAAATGAAATAACAGTAATATAGAAAAGAACCTCTGATCAACTCAAGTTTACTGTTTTGTCAAAAATAGCAGCAAAATGAACAAACCGGAAGTCTTTGTGGTGTTACACAGATTAATGTTGTCTGTGCTTTTTCTTGTATTCAGTTAATGGTATACAACCAAATGACTCATTATTTAATCTTCACTTTCAGTTTATCTGTTAGTGAGAGGATAAGAACTTGTATCTATGAATGATCAACAGAAAAATAACCTTATGTCACGCAGTCAGCAGTAGCTTTACACACAGAGTAAAGCAAGCAAGTAGTTGTCACACTCTGGAAATGGGCGTGCTTCCCCCAGGAGCCCCTCCGTTCCAAAAGCAGGGCTTGCCAAGCAGAGCAGGGGCTGTTCTGAGCTGTGTTTGCTGTTGTAACACCTTTCAGCTGGCTCAGTTTGCCTGTTTCACCTTGCACCTGATCACAGACTTGCTGAGCTCCCTCACTCCCCATGGAAGGCAATGGGTATGTAGATACTTCTCGTGTACACACACTTAGCAAAGGGTTGTTAAAAACACACACAGTGCACGCATACTTATCCACACGCATTTTAGTGTCTGTATTGGCGCATGTTGGTTAAATTCACGTTTGCTTAACTTAACCTTCAGCAGTGAAGTATGAAAAAAGGTGTACGGTATTCAGCGTGTACTTGTTGTCTGATGTTCTCTTAGGTAATTAGTTTTGTGTTTTACCCTGCAGTACAGTGTTTTGGAATTTGAACTCTAGTAAAAGAGGAACTAATGATGTTTGTGCGAAGGCCTCTTCATTTTGTTAGTTGCACTATGATATTGTAAATATTGGCACATTTACAACATAAGTTTAAGATTTTACAAAGTTATGCATACAATTTTTTTTTTCTTTTTCAAAAAGTGCTTGGATATTTTCTTTTTAAAATATACCATTTTTGTATTAATGTGATGCAGGAAACCAAAAAGAAAGCTGTTGATTTATCAACAAAAAATGTAAAACTTGCAAATGAATGTTTTGTTTCATTTAATCAGCTGAAGAAAATCACCTTAATTTTTGTGCCATTGTTTCATCATACTGTGTTGTACTTGTGTTTCATATTTGACCATGTCATCCTGGTTGCAATTTGTTGTTTTGGTAGATTGAACATTACTGTAGATTATTGTAAGCAATGTAATAAATATATTTAAAAAATGCACACTGTTCAGTGAGTTTATTTTGGAAATGTGATTAACAGGCTTTAAAAAAATACTTGCAGTTGGTATTGGAGTTGGATCAGCATTGTCCATCTGATGGTTCCCTTGGCGTATGGGATTCAGGCATCCTAATGGGTCCCTTTAAATAGTCAATGTATTTTGTGCTTTTTTAAAACCCAGGCTCTAGTGTGTAGATGCAAAAGATCCTTCGAGGAAGAATTTGGCTTCTAATATGGTTTTTTGGAGACAGTAAATATACCTGCCTTGAATTGCTTATGGGTAAGCGTGTGTTTACGACAGGGTAGACTTGAAGTATGAAGTGAGAAATTAATAGACTGTCCAAAGCAAGGTACCATCTCCCTGCTGACAACTCAGCTACAGCAGTGCTCCTCTTAAGGCAAGTATTAGGCAAATAATGTCTGTGAAAAGCTAACAGGACTGAAACATACCCATGGTGTTTTAAAATAAGTAACTTGTTTTCTTGATATATCTTTCCACTTTTTAAAAACACACATCTATAGCCTGGTTTTATTTTTATTTTATTTAGCAGGGGCGGGGAAGAGAAGTGTTACAATTTCTGACATTTCATCTGCCAGTCTGATGCTTCAGCTGTTCAGACACTCTCTTAGAGGGATCTGTTGGCCTGATAAAAGTTCTAGTTTTGAAACCCACTTGGTTGCTAGTAAATAGGTCTGCCTAAAACCAGTATACAGACATAGATAGAAGCAGTATGATAGAAATGAGGAAGAGTAGACACAAAATAAAATGTCCCTACCAAGAATACCAGAACAGCTTTCAAAACTCAACTCACAGAGATAAAAAAGTGATTGCTCTGTGCCCTCAATTGGGTGGAAGAAATAAGAACCTCCTTTGATGGTCATTCAATTTTTATTCTGTAGTTGGGTGGAAAACTTTACCTGTGTATAACTTTAGAAAAGGAAACCTCATTGCATCATTGTACATGTGACTTTTCATGTTAACCACAGTATGGATACAGTAATGACAGGTCACCTTCCGATTCCGTGAATCTGATACTTTTTTTTTAGATCATCAGTCTTTTCTAGAGGATTCCAAAGGTCTAGTGAGCCTACAGTTTGAATTATGGCTCTACTTTTGAAACAGCTGCTAGAAGCTAGCAGAGGTTAGATATAAGTTTACTGTTAAATATTATATAGGAAACTATGTTGGTTTTTCAGAATTGCCTTGTTACACAAATCAAATGAGTGTATAAGAAGTTGACATTGCAGGTTAGTAAAAGGATCCTAATAAAACAAAGTACTTGAAAAGTCAGTTTCAATCTGTCAGCTTGATTTACTTGCAAACTCTTCCATTTGTCCCTCTATCCCTCAAAGAAGAAAATCAACACAAGTTCCTGAATGACGCACACCAGAGTATTGCTTGTGTAGTTTAAACTTATCTCTTCTCCAAGCTGTGTAAATCCTGAATTGCATAAATTTCCCTATGTAGGGCCTCTCTTTAGTCAAGTGTCTAACAAGCCAGGGCAGGATGTAAACCTGTGGATAAATAGCAGGTTTTCATACATTTTTAATTGTTCCTTTCCAGATGAAGCTGTTTATAAATAAATTTAGATCTTGTTTAGTGAGCTGTCTGAATTTGAAAAGAAAGCAATTAAATAATTTTTCTTTCTATACGTTGAATTTCATTGGCTTCCATTCTTTCAGCATGCAGATTGTGGATTTGATGTTTTTCCATGAAGTAATTCTTTGCCAGCTCTGTACTGTTTACATGTTTTCCCCTTCTGAGCTGTCTGGGCCAAAAAAAAATGTAAACAATTAAACAAAAGAAAATCAAAACTATTTTTTACTAGTTAGAGTGGGGAGAGGGAGTTTCAATATAATCTCTTTGCTTCTCTCTAAATGGAATAATAAAAGCTGAACTCGTTTCTTTAACGCTGGCATCAAAATATATTATTTTACTGTTTTAAATCAGTTGTCTTCTGCTTTACCTTTTGTTCTCTGAAGATGTATGATTTTGTTGTGTTGATTTACTTATTTCTTGCTTAACACATATTGCATACATTTTTTAAGCCCTTCAGAGTCCTTTAATGCCTGCACTGGACTGTTTTCTTGATTTTACTATTAACAGTGATGATATTTAGGCTAGGGAATTAAATTTGTCATGATTTCATGACGGCCAACTTGCAAAAGTTATTTAATAACGATACTGAACACTAGTATGGGCTCCAAAAGAGGTGAGCATGATTCCTTAACTGTTTAGATTTGGTTTTAATGCTGTTTATCCTTGCTGAGCTGAACATCTAACATATTACTGACACACATTGCTTTTTGTATGTTTTTTAAATTCTGTAAAATTCTTCAGAATAGGGAAATCTTAGGAGGCATCATTTAAAGACATTAATAATTCCCCTATCCTGCGTCTGCTTCCTGAATTTTTACCCTTTGTTTACTAATTTTACTCTTCACTTTACTAAGCCTGTTTCTAAAACAGCAGAACTCTGCATGAGATCCAAACTTAGTGTTACACCTGTGTGCATTTCTGTTACTCACATTTCATCCAGATGCTTCCTTCATGCTAGGAACATACAAAGGGATCTATTGTTGAGCGACTTTCTAGACGACAAATGTGCTAATAAAGGATTTGAGAGGTTTGGAAAACTAAATGCAGCGTTTGGGGTTTAAGATTCAGGAATCTGATTTGCCTTAGAAAACTTTCTAGTCATACTTGTTTTAAGTTTCTTTTCATAACTGCTGACACTTATAGTCTACAAGAATAATTCCTGCTGTTGAAGTGGGATTTTAAGATTAAATTAGGACAAAGGTGAGTATGTGGAGAGAGAAATTACAGTACTATTTATTTTACTGCCTTTTTTTCATAGCTTTAGCACAGTTTCCACTGAGATACAAGCTATTTACAAAACAGTTGCTAAATAAATCTGCCAGTGAGACATGGATGAAACTCTATAGTACTGATGTTTCCATTCACATCAATGAGATGTGTGGTGTGCTGACCATCTGTTATATAAACCTGAATAGGATCTGCAATCCTTACATCAAATAACTGACTCTTTTATGCCATCGCTTTAATAGAGGTGCACCATAAAAATGGCTATGTGCTGGCAACCTGTGCAACTGGACCCCTTTAAATCTGTGTTATAGTGATGACATTTCAAGCACCTCAACATCTCTTGAAATTAAAGCAGCTAATTAAATTAAGGTCTGTGTGTTGAAGAGATTATATTCGTGCTTAGAGTTTTTTTTCCCCCCTCCCCATCTTCAATATCCCTGATGGGGTTCACAGCTGTGAGAGCGACAGTGTACGCAGCAGACTGCCTTACGACTGGCAAGCCAAGTGGAAGGAACAACAAGACCCACAAGGATTGCTGGACTCGGAGGGCTTTCAGCTTGTGAGAACAGCAAGCTAATTAAAGTCTAAATAAATGAAATGTCCTTCCAGCTAAAGTAAAGATAAATAAATAAATACCTCTGTGTTGTTCCAGAGAATTGAATAAAGATAAAAATATTTGTTTCCTGTTTATCTAGTAATGTCTCTTTAATGGTGGAAGGGGGTCCATCAGCAGACTTGGTGAATATGCAAATGTACAGTTTCTGATTTCTTTTTAATCTGTTGTTTTAATAGGAGGGGTTCAGCAAAGGTAGTGAAAAGTATGTGATTTCTTCACATTTTGCAACTAATTTAAGAATTTTGAAATTTAAAGCTTTCAAACTCTCAGTATGTATTTTTAGCAAGTCTGCTTAGCTACTGTTACTTTTCACTGACGAGCTCTGCTTCTACTTACCCACTGGTGCTTTGCACGCAGATCTCACTGAGGGAGCTGTATGCTTTGTTTGCAGACCTATAGTATAGTAAATGCTACTAGTGCATCATTTTAGTTCTTCTTCAGTTATAAATATCATCTTAGTCTTCCCATTCTTATGCAGTGTTGATAAGTAACGAGGTTTTATAGCCTTTAAATTTTCTATGGGCCACTTTTTTTCCAGTTTGTTTAATTAAACCTAGCCTAAATACATATTTAGTGAGCTATACATAAGACAGATCTATAGGAGTGAATTTAATTTCAGTTATGTGTAGGCCATTAAGACCACAGTTTTAAAATACATTTGTCTTTATAATATGTATTCTATATGTATGTAAAATATATTTAAATACATTTGTAAATATATTTGTATTTAAAGTGTAGCGCTGCTGAAGCACTTTGCTGAAATGAGCTCTCAAAGGGGTCTAATTTTGGAGGGAAATGACTAAGCAGTTACAGTTCTCAGCTAAACCTCATCTTGGGGATCCTTGAGAAATTAGGTTCCCAAGTAGAAATTTGAGTCTGTCTAGGCACCCATTCTGAGAAGATGTGGCCACCAACTTTGGTCTTGATTTTCACTTTTCCCACTCTCAAGAATGAGAATAATGGGTGCAAGACTCTTGTAAAGGGACCATCAGACTGCTAAAGAAAGCTGCTAAAGAAAGTGGTGTGCGGTCAGCAGTCTTGACCTAACATCTTCTGAAAAGTGTAATCTTATTATTTGAAATAGAAAAAAATAAAAATCAATAAAGCAGTTGTTTAATAATCTGTTGGAAACCTAGCACTAACCTTTTTGTGTTGTACCCCTTAACTGTTGTAAAGGTTCATTCCTGATGATATATGTAACAAATATTAAACATATTTAAATTGTCGTTCATGTAAGAAAATACTGTGGAGTGGGAAAAGAAGCAAGAAATTGGATGCCTGGTCTAGGAAAACAAACAGACCCAGAAGAATGAGTAGAGAAAACATGTTTTTCTGCTTATTTTACAAGCAGGCGTGTAAAGGAAACAATTCTCTCATTACATGTGTATAAAAATAGGCTTTGAGGGTGACTTCTCCAGGCATGAGAACTCCTAGCATTTTCCTGTTACCTTGATCCTCATCTGCTCATTTGTTCAAAAAATGAACCAGAGGTAAGTTTTTATTGACATGTCCTGCAGTTTAGCACAGCAATACCATATACATAAGCACGTCCTAATCATGAAACAAGAGCAGCAGTATCTTAGTGAACTGCATAAAATACATCGCTGCTGGCTTCTCTTGTCAAGAGGCAGCAAAACTGGTCCAAAAACTGATTAATGTCATTTTTAATTCTGGTCAAAGCTTAGAAGAAATGCTTTGGATGGATGAAAACAGTGAGCTGGGGTTGATTGAAAAAAAAAAAGGGCAAAGAATCTCATGGTAGATGGGATGTGCAAGCTTTCAGGATTATTTAGTGAAAAATGGGCGAAGTTTAACCTTCATCTAAATCATCTGACCTTAATCTGTTATGGGAGAAATTAAAAGTTAGTCTGTTCAAATGAACTTGGCATGCTGGACAGCTTTTAACTCTGCTGACTGCCTTCTCCCTGGTTCTGTAGTCTGCAAAAATCCCAACAGCTGCAGCAATAGTTACTCTTGCGCCGGTCATCATCTGTGCTCTGTGTTGGCAGAGGAGAGAGGTTGTTCCATAGATGCTGTGTGAAATTTGTGAAGGGGATTGGCACCCTGATTATGGGCATTTAGATACTTTGCAAATACAGATAACAGAAGCTGATGGTGTTTGTTAGTTATGTGCAGTACAGCCTGCAGTTTATGTAACATGTAGATTGAAGGAGGTAATTACGTACTGCAGCACTTTGTAACCTTCCAATGTGTGAACCTGAGAAAGTTTCAGTTTTGGAAATCCTCTGAATACTTCTCACTTATGTTGCAACATGACCCGAGCTTGATTTTGCTGTAGGTTTAAAGGACCACTATTACATTTGAGCTACTTCTTAGTTTCCTTTGAAGATGAGAGAATTCTGATGATGTGTTTGTATAGTTGTTATGCAACACGGGATAAAGTCCGTGTAGTTTCATCCATCTGTATGTGTGATGAAGCAGTCTTCCTCAAGTACCTGTCTAGAACCCATATGTAACTGATAAGACATTGATATGTGCTTTAGAAGTCTTCCTTAGTGAGATCCTGCCTGCTATAGTTTTAGCATCCAAGATGGGTGGCTACAAATCTCCTTCTAGAGATGATAGAGATACCATCCTCCTCCCATTAACTGTATAGGCAAAGACGCTGCACAAGTACTTAAAACCAGGGTATCAACGTGCCTCAAGTGAGCTATACCCAAACACTTTTCCAAAGAAGCAAACATTATTCACCCTGACATTTTATTTTTTCATACATTAACATAATGATTACTACCTTCTGGAACACAACTGGGGCAGATTTAACCAGAGGGAGGTTTGCAAAAGTAAGGAATTCTGCCTGTAACAAAGCCAACTTCAAAGGATTCATTTGTACTTCTAGTGGATGCCGTGTTAACGGTTTTGCTGAGAAAACAGTCTCCTGCCTGCAGAGGGCATACAGCTCCTCAGTTTTCCCTGCCAGAATACATGTAGAATAGGGAGAAACTAATAGACTGTACATAAATGCCTTACTGCACATTACTTCACATAATGAATCAGAGATGTCTCCATGTATGCTAGGGTAACAAAAGTATAATTTCAGTGAAAAAATTGGACTCTTCCCAAGCATTCACATAGCCCTACACCAAGTTAAATCAATACCTTATACAGTGAACACTGAAGCCTCTCCGAGATGTGTGTCCAGCAGGAATCTGCTGTGGGTACTTGTACTCCTTAAAAATCATCTGTTTTCATTTGTGTCTCTCCATTTCCAGAGCTCCCAACACAGTGGCTCCTCTACCTCATTAGCATCCACCAAAGTTTGCAGCTCTATGGATGAAAATGATGGACCTGCAGAAGGTAACATTTGAAGGCTGACATTTCAAATCAGTCAGTGTTGTGATAACAGCAGCTGTGTAGGAAATGAGTCATTCTTCCTGCCAGAGAAGGTGGGAGCTTTGCGGGTTGGATGACTCCATGAGTAGGCTCATAGGTCTTAGCAAACCAATTAGGTTCACTGTGGTTCAGAATTGATCTGGACATAACTATTGAGAGGTGTTTTTGTTGCAGGATACTCAAGATACTAGTTCCACAGGTGACGCAGTGCTGAGTGGATTATTTTAGTTAATTTTTGTCTCATCTGTCATGGTGCTAAAGAACATACTGCAGTCCTGGGTCTTCATTCAAAAATTATTAGTCTTACCCCATATTAGGGCTTTGAGCAAGTTGGCTAAGGGATAGGGTCTGCTTGAATACTGCCAGTTTACACACACAAACACGTAAGTGAGTTTGTATGTTCCCATCTGACAGTACCTCTACATGCTGCCTGTGAATTCAGGCAAGCCACAGCTCCCTTGTATTGTAATATTCACTTTTAATATTAAGCTGGAAAAAAGGACAGATAAAAATACAGTTAAAAGCACTGTCTTGAGCGTAAATTCAAGTCACATTTCTGAGAGGCATTTTTTTTAATGTTATGATATTTATATGGTAGTTTGTATCAGCTGCAGTTTACAGTCAGGTTTTAGAGGCATGTTAGGTATTTGTAACAAGCTATTCCAAATACATTTAGAAATAATGGTACATGAATGAGCACTAAAACACATGAAACTACAAACTTTTCTTATGCTTAGACACTGTGTAATGCAATTTTACCTAAGCATCTGGTGGCCAGGTTGCATGTGAGGTAGTGTTATTGAGAACATTTGCTTAAAAACTAAATATTTAATACTGGGGGAGGGGGAGAGCTAGCACTTAGCACATGAGGAGTTTTATGGATGTCTCAGTTTACAGGATGTAATAAAATAAGTGCTTGAGTGTTGGACTTCTTTGGTACATGTCTTTAATCATGATGTGTCAAGAAGTTCCAGCCCTTTTTGGAGGCTGGTCTGCGCTTGTGCAGATCACAGGGGCCTTTTCATAATTAAAAAAATACAGTTTTGGTTTTGTCCCTGGGGCATATTGCAGTGGGAATGGTAAACAATGTAACAGTCAAATGGTGGTATGTTTGAGCCCCCAAAAGTCTTATTTTTCATTATTGTATCTGTGTGAAACCTGTTGAGTATATACAATGTCAGCAGCATGGTTTCACTGTACAGTAAGTGGGATACTGACTCTGAATGGTTTCCAGGCTCCAAAGCCATAGACTTAAAATGCATGTTATGTGCAACATCTGTGTTTCCTTCACTAACAATAAAAATGTACTAATGATTCTTTCAGAAGTGTTGGAGGAAGGTTTCCAGGTTCCAGCATCGATAGCAGAGCGATATAAAGTTGGAAGGACTATAGGAGATGGAAATTTTGCTGTTGTGAAGGAGTGTATAGAAAGGTGAGGAGCATAATATACTTATTACTGTAAAAATAATCATTAATGCCGTGGTTTTTCCAGATCATGTTTTTAGTTGTAGACTATGGGACATAGGTATTCTGTCAATGCCAGATGGAAAAAAAGAGAGTAATGCCCTCTCATAGGAAAAAATAGGTTTTATATGTTTTTTTTCTGCTGCACTCTGCACTATTTTACCAGTTCTTTCTGTTAAATCTTCTGTTTGTGCTGAAATAACATCTTTTTTTTCAGTATATTCTTGCAACTCTCCCTTTGCAACATTAGACTGATGAAACATTTCACATGTAGATGAGTTCTGTAAAGATGTCAGAAAGTTTTGTGTGTGCAGTGTAGTGGTGGTGAACACAAAGAACTGACTTTGAATCCATCTATTCTGCTGTCTGACACTGAGGAGTAACCTGTCCATGTTTATCTGTAGTTACATGGCATCTCTCTGCTCCTTGACTGCTTTTTGCCATTATGTGAGCTTTAGGAGACTGCACTGCAGCCATTAAAATCTAATTTGTTCAGTCCCCTTTACCATTAAAAAGCGAGAACAGTCCCCCTTATGACTGATGACTGATTTTAGACATGAACTTCAGATTAACCACAAGTCACTTCAGCTGTTCCTGTTGCTAAAAAGTGTCCAGGTTGACTATCTCAGGTGTCAGGTTTTAAATCTGGCCAGGCAGGTCATGAGCTGGGTTTGAACTGGCTCTACCTAACATTAAGAGTGTAAAAAAAAATGGAACAAAAACATTTTCTGAGAAGAACTGTGGGAGCCTTTTGGTGGTATTGTTAAAAATAGGACAATATGAGGTAAAAAAAGATAGTGGGTATTTCATCTTCATGTCAAAGGATTTTAAGATCACTCATGTTATATAGTAGTAGTTCAGAGAAAGCAAAAAAAATCCAGAGCTAGAGAAGCCCAAAAGAAAGAATAGCGGTGTCAAGGTCTGATAACAAAATTCCACAAGTGAATTTGTATATACCCTATTACCATGTCCTAGAGAGAAGACTCTTAGAGAAGACTGTAACTTGACCTCTGGTCTCAAAGAAAGGACTTTAGTTTGTAAGAATATGATATTAACCCTAGAGAATGAGTAAAGATTAGATCTCATGGGATATTCTGATAAAATAGCTTTGCTGGTTTTAAAGCATACTCTCTGGAAAAAGACAGTTCCTGCTCAAAGTGTCTGGCAAAGTCAGAGACCATGAGGACAGCTGTTGGGGAAAGGGGAAGAGCATATTTTGTATCAGCCAACAGTGTGCTTGTGAGACTTAGCCAAAGGTCTCAGGAGCCCTTTAGAGCTCTGTCAGAGTTCCTGGTGGAACTGGTCATCTTGAGGGTGATAGGATCAAACCCTGGGGTCTGAACACTAGACTGGAGAATCTGGAAACCTAAAGGAAGCAAACCAAATAATATGAAAACAAGAAAGCACTAAAACACAGCCCACGGAGGGGGCATGACTGATGAAAAAAGCACAGGTGAAAACATAGAACTAAGAAAAGACAAAAAGACAAGCTAAGAGTAGTGACTGGGAGAAACAGATTACAAGGCAAAATAATAAAAGGTTGAGGTTTTGATACACTGTTATTCACCTGAACCTGCTAGTTGTGCTGAGAGATGGTTCAAATGTGCTAGTGTGCATTTTACAACTCTTTCTCAAGCTGAGAGAAAAGGCATGAACAAAATTAAATATATGTCCTGCCACATCTAAAAATAATGCAGACTGCAATATCCTTGAGACCTAAAGTTAAAACTGTTTCCTGCCCTCTTGTCTATGCCGCTGGTCCCAGAATTATCTGCTAATACAATGTACCTAGTGAATACGTGCTCAAATGACATGATTACTCAGGTATTCCCAGATACGTACCCTTACGGTCTCGGAGCTGTACCATTGCCAGATCCCATTTGTATCAGAGCTAGCACTTTGGAAGAGCTTGAAAATTACAGTAGAATTATTTCTGATAGTTTCCACTTCTAAAGGGTATACCATTGCCATTGTAAGTGCGTAAGGACAAATTAAAGGCTCAGAGGGTAAATTAACTCCAGTATGTGTACTCTTCAAAAACATTCTTCACAGTCTTTCTAAGCAAAAAACACCTCACTTCAAAGTCTGATTTGTCCATCATTTGCAGAGACAGAATTGATGGGGTGATACTTGGGACAGAGGACTTTTCCATTTTCCACTGATGTACAAATTCCTGTGTGCATTAGACTTCAAAGGAATAGCACCATGAGGTGTTAAGCAAGTAGGAATGGGTCTTGTTACACAACTTCACTGATCACATGGATTCTTCTTCTCCATAGCTGTGGAAATCAGCCTGTGTGCACTGGTTAGCCACTCTGACACTTCAGATGCATTCAGAGGCATTTTCCTCTTGACAGCAACCAGTCCAAATAGAAACCATAAGCCATCCTTAAAATTTTCACATGAGGACTTCTAAGTCCCATTCTGTGCATCTGTGCACGCACAGGCGTGTACACACACAAAAACATTTAATATACACACAAAAATAATGAAGATAGATATTATCTCCAGTGCAATGGAAATTTCTGTGGGCTTTGCAAAAAGTTAGAACAGCCAGGGAATGTGGCACAGGGCCCTGTTATGAACTAGAAGCCTAACTCTATGTCCTGCTGTAGAGTTACAGGCCCAGACAGCTATAATGTGTTTCCTACTTTGTGTGGCCCCTTTTCATTGTTTGGGTGAGAGGTGATATGCCCATTTCACTCTGAGTTTCTGGCATGGCCTGCGTACTTTTTGGTGGGTGTGTAAGTTGCAGTGCTGCTGACAGACTGTGGTTCTGCAGCTTTTTAAGGGAAAGGATTTGCATTATCTTAGCTTTAATTTTCTTTTTTACGAAAACAAAGAGCAGTCAGAGTTGTCATCTGCTCATTACAAATCTACTTTATCATATGTGCAATTTGTCCTGTGGTGTTTTCATATGTGTTCATTTTTAACTTTCAGATACTTCCAAATTCTGACATTTCTTCACTAGATCAGATTTCCCAGTGTTTTGGAGTACATGGAGTCTCCCATGGCCAACAAAAACCATCAATTTCCTTTCTCATGACAGAAAGGAAGCATTTCTAGGGCAAGCAAGCAGCTTGAAAGAGACTCCTATTGAAAGAGGGCATATTTTGTCTGAGATTGAACCCCAGATATTTTAATTTTTAATATTCCTTCTCCTACCTTCTCCTTTCATTCTCCAAAAATAGTGTCCCTCTTTCTGCTGTCCTCTCACTGATCTGGCACTGTGGCCACCAAACAGCAGCACCAGGAAGGGGCACCCCACATGGAGTGGGAGCCATTTCTGGAGGCTGTAGCATAAAACTCCTTTGTGTACAGATATGAGAAGATTCTCATTTTGCTTTGCTTAAGTCAAGTCTTGAACAGCCGTGCTGTACATATTTTACAAGTCATAGACATCATCATCTAGTGTGATTGCACAGCCATCGAGCGTCTTAATTAAGCCATTGCTGTCTTAATACAGGCTGTCTTGGCTCCCTGGGAACTCAAACACAATATTTTGGGTTGTTTTTTTTTTAATTTCACTGAAGTCCTTATTTTTCCTTAAATTAATATAGTGGTACATCATTGCCAGAGTTCTCCATGCTTAAATATGGCAATGAAAATAACCTGTCATTTTCCTAATGCAGAGCTTTCAGTTTATGACTCACTTTGCATGTGTTATTTGACAGACCGTGCATATTTTTAGGCATGTTCATTTCTCGAATTAACTTACTATATATTAATTCAATCTATCAGTTTAACTGTTTTGCTAAGTGAACAATGAAAAAAAAATGCCACATATGCTTGAGAGGTTATTTTTTTCTGATTTTTTTTTAAACATATGCTTAAGGGCAATATAATAGACTTCTGTAAACTGTTTAGATCTTTATTACAAAATGAAAGTGTTTCGTGAAAAGCTTTTTCTTGTATTACCCTTTCCCCATTTAATCTTACAGTGTAAATAGAGCTTGTGAACAGAGCTTCTTGGTTTCATCCTTACAACCATCTTTTGGTTTTGTAACTTGAATAAGAAGTGAAAGTTGATACTGTTAACTTGTCTACAGGCTTATTTTCCTATGTTAGCATTCTATATAATAACTATATATGCATAGTAGTGATAAGTATTGTATGGTTTAAAAAGTCAGAAGGAAATGTGTCCTCATGCTCAACTAATTCTCTGTAACTTCTTACTGTCTCAGAACCTTTCATATTCTGTTCTAAACATCCTATTTAACTCTGCTAAATATTATATACTTAGTGAATACATAAAACATTATTTCAAAGACTGACTTTTCTATCATAACAGTTGTGAGTGCAGATGTGCAAACAAAAGATTTTTCACTTTAGGTCTAAAATAAAAATATGTTCCATAGCTCATAGTTTTTTTGTATAACAGAAAACAGTTTTGGGGTTTTAGAAGGTTTGGATCTGTAAATACTGTATAATGTTTTCACATAAAACTGCAGAAGAAATAACAATTATTCATCCAAAATGGAAAAAATCAGGTTATTTTGTTTTGAAAACATTGTAATGTCCTCATTAAAAAAAAATGCTTAACTGCTTTTTTCCTCAGGCGTACAATAAATTTGGATCAAGTTCACAATTCCAGTCAAATCCAAGCTTCATTTCTTGACAGAACAATTACTTGAATAGAATTATTGCCCAGACCTATTGTGCTCAAATGACAAATATTAACGCAACTGAGAAAAGTATTCGATTTGATAGAACATACAAATTTTTCTTTTCTCTTTCTTCAGATCAACTGGTAGAGAATATGCTCTGAAAATAATCAAAAAAAGTAAATGTAGAGGAAAAGTAAGTATGAAAAACTCATAAATGACAAAAGATTTTGATTTTTTTTTCCCAGGAAACTTTTTGTGAGAGATCAGTTTGAAAAACTGTTGGTATTTGTCAACTTCCTGGCAAGAGTTTGTTAGAATACTTTTGATTGAAGCCTTTGCCTGACCTCTGGAGACCCTTGGAGTGGCAATATAAATGGCTGTGATGTGGCCATAGAAGTGTGTGTTCATTCTCCAGTTTGTTGATTGTGTGTGGGTACTCCCCTTGGTCTTTACCGCTGTAATTATGTCCTCTAACTTTCAGAATTCCAGATGCTCTAGAAAACAGAAAAATAATACTAATAATTATAACAACACTGGTCACTATGTCTAAATAGTATGCAAGATTAATCAAATTGATGTCATATTTTTACCAAGTGACTGATAGCTTTTGAAATCTATAGCAAAAGATGCTGCTTTGGAGAAAAAAAACTTTAGAAACTTCCATATTTAACTTTTCTCTGTTCATGTGTTTCTTTTTCTTTCAGTTATCACATGGATGTTGTTTCTAGACATGTTCCTTCCATACTGCTGGAGGCAACATCTGTTACCTTTTTTAAAAACGCTAAGGAGTCTGTGCAGGTCCAAATTCTCTCTGTTTTTTTTTTTTCACTGTGAAATTTTTTCCCACCAACCTATAGTCATTAAAGATTTCTTTTGTGTGGCAGGAACACATGATCCAGAATGAGGTATCTATTTTAAGACGAGTTAAGCATCCCAATATTGTACTTCTGATTGAGGAGATGGACATGCCAACTGAGTTGTACCTTGTCATGGAACTTGTAAAAGTGAGTATTTTGGAGACAAGCTGTTTATTAAGAGCTGTTTCAACCATACTGAGAAATTTTATTGGTACTAATGCTTACTAAAAATCATGGAGTCACAGAATAATTTGGAATGGAAGGAGTCTCTATCCAGCACCCTCTGAAAGATGTGTAACACACTCAGATTTTTCTTTTATACCTTTCAAATATTTCCAATATTTGTCTAACTTTCTGTAAGCCACACTCTGAACAGTACTTTGAAGTTGACCAGTTTTATTTGCTCTCCCCAAAAAAGTGTCTATAAAAAGTTTCAGCTTAAAGAAATGTATCTGCCTTGAGGTGAATTGAAAATGCCCCTAGTCTGAATATCCAGAAATACCAGCCTTCAAAATTCAATATTCTTTGATAAAATATAGTTTAATTAAATTTCATTAATTTATATTAAATTTAAACATTGTTACCTGTCCTTTTTCTCTGTTGCTTTTTATTAACACATTGTGAGGCTTGCCTTCTTGATAAGAATCTAAATTTAAGACGGAGGAGGGGGGAAGTGAAAGAGAAAAACCTGCTATTTAAATCTTGGTTCTATTCTGAAAAGTAAGTTTGTGAATGCGGTATTTTATACTTGGGACCCTATTTATTTCTTCACAGTAACTTCCAGATCTCATGCACTTATTTCACTTGCTGGTGGAATGACATATTCAGAATGGATTATGAAATTCAGAGTAGGTCATCTCTTGCCCCAAAAACTGTCAGCTGTGCAGTGCAAGAAGTATTAATTTAGCTCTCAATTCTGGTACTAATGCACAAATATGTCACTGTGGATAAAAGGTGGTAAAAATACATTTGCATAAATTGTACAAATTAGGACAGAAAACTTCTGAGGACATCTTGTCCTCCATATTTATTTTAACAGAATACGCCTGCTTTTCACATTCACTAAATTAGTGATTAGTGATTCTTCTTCCTTCCTCAGCTATTCTGTGGACATCTTTCCAGCAGCCACCCCTATTTCTTTATCTTGTTAAGCATATTCCCCTGGGACAGCTTACCATGCCACCTGGGAAATCCACAGTTTTAGGTGTTTAACGACAAAGATTGCAATAAAGCTGTGCAGCTGCAGAAGCATTTGTGTGCAGGCACATTGTATATGCATGCTCAACACTTGTGAGCCAATCAGGTACTCTGAACTCTGGTACATAGACCATTTACATTTAAATTAAATTTACAAGTGTTGTCACCTTTGGCAGACATTCTTTGTATCCATGGTTAGAAACAGGCATCAGCAGAGGTTATGAGAGAAAGTGATTTTGGCAAGCACGGCTGTTATCTGCTTTGCGCTGGTTGTAGGTGAAGATTAGCAGATGTTCTTAATCCGGGCAACTCTGAGATGTTAGATAGGATGATCCCAGGTCCAAGTGTTTCTTAAAGAACTTCTCAATCTGTAAGCTGGAATACACCTCCAAGCTCTGAGGAAGCAGTCTGGGACGTGCTGGTAGCAAGGAGCTGACAGGGTACTCGGCATCCCCATTTTGTCTCTGGTAGAGAGGTTAAATCCTAAGAAAAAAGCAAAGTACTGGCACTCTTCCACATCACAAATCCTTCTGCGTAACCAGTACCAGAAGAATTTCCCCACCTTCTTCATAGTCACAACCCTGTCTCACACTCAGGAGTGCAATGTGAAGCAGCACAGCTTCATATCATATGCCATTAGCCATCTAACACTATTTTAATCATAATTACTGCTCTTTTCTACAATAAGTGAACTCACTTGGAGATCCATGCTATTGTAGTTTTTTTCCAGCATTGATGAGGGCTTGTTCAAAGCTGCCTCAATACTTTTGCATGGTGTTGTAATCTAACATAGCCACGGCTTCAGGAAGCATTGACAAATCCTTCATCTTGGCCCCATGAGGTGTGCTAAGAAGTAAAAGCTGTGCCTTGTCTAACATGGCAAGACATAAGTACATAGCTGGTTTCATGGGTGCAACCTGCTGTGTTATTCATGCTTGAAAGATGTTCAAATTGTAGTCTCCAGTGAATTTTTAATCAAAGTCCTACTCAGCTAAGTAAGAGAGGAGGGGACTGACAACTCTTACAAAATAACTAGCCTACAGATCTTTATAAAGAAAACCATCCATTATATTCACTTTCTGGAAAAATCTCTTGCACTCTTTCTTCTGTACTCTTTAGAATTTCTGCACATACTTATGCTTTTAGTTATGCTATAGAATGGCTTTATAGACATTTCTGTAGTTTAGGCATCCTAGAGAGCACTGGTTTAATGTTCTTTTATGTGGAATAATAGAAGAAATTTAGAAGAAATATCTTGATCTTGGGGAAGTCAGCCTTGTTTCTTTGACGCAAACATCTATTCCTTAATATTTGATTGAGGAAAAAAAAAACAATTTGCACTCTATGGGCACCAGGGAAGGTATTTCTGGAAAGACATTAATTGTTAATTCACCAGTTGCTGACTGTTAACCATTTCATAGCATACACTGTTAAAATTGATTAACCATCTGTTATTGACTGACTTTTGAAGACCTGACTTTAAATCAAACTCACAGACAGAAAAGAAATTCAAGGAGAAAGGGCTTGATACCGCAGAGCACAGTTTCAGTTAATACCACCCTGCATTAATTGGCAGTAACATGTTTGACATAAGTGGCTGCTGCAAATACTGCCCTCACCTCATGGCAGATAGGCCATTCATTGCTTTGTAAAGTGTAAGAAAAAGCACTTCATAAATACAAATATAAACACGTTGCAAGTGGTGCTTGTAAAGGAAGCGAAGACCTAGTTTCTGGCGCGTTGCCTTTTTACAGCGAAACAAAATTGTTATTCAAACCTAACAGGGGTTTGGCCAATTTAACAAGCAAGATTTATTGCAGAGTTTCCTTTAATGCTTCAGGATATGATTTCACTTTTGCAAAAGAAAACAGAGATTATATCATTTACATAACAAGGTAATAAATAAATAATTGGTTACTGTACTTCCAAGTATACTTCCTCATGTGCACAGATGATAAAAACTGCATTCGGATGTTTCTGATCCCATTTCACTCCAGAACTGGGGATTTAAGACTGAAATGTCATTCTGAACTCACCCTTTGTGCCTGAATAAATGATAGTGACCTGCTGTGTGAATCAGTTAAGCAGAACCTTGCAGGTTAAAGTGCTCTTCAGGGAAAGGGAAGTCTGAAAACAATTCTGCCTGATATAGCTGTCAGCTCTGTTAACTCTTTCCAGGGTATCACCTCTGTTTTCACTGCAGAGAATCCCACAGCCTAAGTATATTCTCTCTTATCAGGCTACGTGGTAAGAAACTTTACTGAGTAAACTGCTTAAATGGAGAAAATTATTCTGCTTCAGCTTGGCTTGACTGTTAATGTGCTCTGCAGCCTCTGTCTTTTTCTGATTTTACTTTTTTTTTTTTTCCTTGCACGTGAACATTTGTTCTTTTTCTTCTGACTTAAGGCCAGAACTTTCACTTCTCTTTTTAAGGTTCAGCTTCTTTCCTTCTTGCCCCTTATATCTCAGCTTGGATAGTTTTCTTTGTTTGGAAGCAGATCTTTTGCTGATGTTACTGACACTTCTCCTGAGCATCTGGAATATATTAGATAAGACCAAAGATGTGTCTAATCCACTACCTCATGTTAAAAAGCAGCTGGTACAGGGACTTCACAGGAAGGATCTTATGGAAGATAGATTATTTATCCCACATCTTTTGCCACATGCTGATATCTAATACTTAGGGATCAGGTAATGCCATGAAGTACATGGTATTGTACTTTTGCCAAATACTTGGCCTTTCTCTGTAATCCTCTATCTGGTTTAGTTTGGCCTTTTATTCCTCTTTTTCTTGACACTATGTATCTTGATGTGTCTTGATAGTCATCAGCCAGAGCAAGAGGTTTTGATGTGGTCCAGATTTCACAATGTTTGGCTGCAAGCAGTTTCCAAGGCTGGGGTTTTGCATCTAAGGTGGGAGTAAATCTGCCCTGGCAGGCTTCAGCTGCACCTCAACAATGCAAAATCTCTAATAGTTTGTTTGGGGTTTTTAGCAAGTAGTGTCTTTTTTTTTCAGGTTTGAGTCTCTGGTGTTTGTATTTTCCTACCTTTTTCTCTGCAGCTGTGGTTCCTGGGAAAATTATGGTTTTTCTTTCTTTCCCCTGCTCCTTTCTCTTAGTGAAAACAAAGTTTGCTCTGGAGCTGAGCTTTTAAAAAAAAAAAAATGCAAATAACTTGAGGCTGCTGATAAAATCCTGAAAGTTGGAAAAGTTGGGCTTCATCTATTGTCTTCAGAAAATACCTACCTTTTTTTTTAAATGCAGTCTTCTGTATTTATTTTTTATCTTCATGTTTTGACTGCGGCATGGATTTTTTGCACTGGTTTGCAGAATTATTCTTCTCCTCACAACTACCTTTTTTTTTCCTGTTTTCTTTATGGTGCTGTTGCTTCAATTTTGGCCAAGGGCCCATTACCTCTGAGTAGTATCTCTCAAGAGATTTATTTTTTTTTTCCCTCTGGCAAGATTCAAGATTCCTCCCTAATTTCTTCTTTAAACTTATTTTTCGGTCTTTCTTCAAGCACTTCCATGTTCTTCTTCCCACTTGCCAACTCAGCTCTGGAAATACAGTCCAAATGTCACGGCTGCCTTAGATCCTGATAAAGATTATTTCAACTTTGAGAATTTCACCTGATTTTCCTTCTTTTCTTCTTTCTTTCTTTCTTGTTTTTCTTTCACTGGAAGTAGCTTTTAGCTGAATTAGACAGCACAATGAGATGGAAACGGTACAAGCTGCCATCTGTATTTGTAGCTGTGGTGAAATACTAATATTAATTCCTTAAGTGTCTTCCAGTATGACTGTCTGACGTATATACTGGGAAGTTCTTCAGTATCAGCTGCAAGAAGCATCACACTACCAAAAATTTCACATCTTATCTAGACAAAGTGGTTTCTAAAATCCACGTTTTCAAAGTTTTATGAGACGGAAACAGACTTTTAAAATACACTAGCAGTGATGACAGGTAGCTGGTTTGAGTTTTACTCAGAGTTCCTTCATTTTTCTGGAATTCAGTCAGGAATTGGGGAAAAATTTGATATCGGCCTGTTTATGATTATAATAAAAAGTGGCAGGGGTCGGTATGTGGCATCATCACAGGCATGTTGTCATGCCAGAAATTCACAACAAGGGCTCTGAACACACAGATTGTCAAGTGCTGGACATGTTACAAAAGCAGCAGCAGGTGGGAATGGTTTGCAGTAGAGACTCCTGCCTCTTGGCTAACCAACTAAGCCGTGACAAAGGGTTCTGAATTACTGATATGTTCAACTGCCATTATGGGGGATATTGTCACAGTATCCATAGTTTATAGCTCCAAGGAAACTGTCCTACTCCTCCATCTTCCTCCTCTATAAATGATGCTCCTTGATTTTCCCTAAATTTTTCAGTCATTTCACAAGCAATATTGCTCACATGCCATGGTCATTTTACTGCAGGGAGGAGACCTTTTCGATGCTATTACTTCCACCAACAAATATACAGAGAGAGATGCCAGTGGAATGCTTTACAATCTGGCCAGCGCCATCAAATATCTTCACAGCCTGAACATTGTCCACAGGGATATTAAGCCGGAGAATCTACTGGTAAGTGAAGGTTCAACTTTTGGCATTGTTGGTAACTTGGGAATGTGTGAGAGAAGGTCTGCACTTCCTCGTTCCACACACCTGCCAAGTTTTTTCAGTCTTTTAAGTCATTGGTCCTTTTTTTAACCTTAGTTTTGTAAGCGCTCCTAACAACAACAGCTATCACAGGAAGTACAGTAACATAAGCTGGTATGTCTAGACTGTTCCCCAGGACACAGCAGCAAAATTGTTCCAGTGATCAACAGAAGTGACATTTTAGTAAGCTGCAGTACAGTTTCAAGCTTCTCATAAACAAAGAGGTGTTCTGTCCTCAACAGACTGCTCTGTACTTCTGCAGCTGCCTACGTAATTAGTAGCAGTTCAGTTTTACAAACATTGTGGATGTAAATGTTGTTTCCTAATCATGAAGTACATCAGAGCACAACCATGAAGAAACTTCAGTGTTCTTCCTCTCCTTGCTGCATCATTCGAATAGTCCCATGGCACTTTGTATTAAGCCACTTTCTAAAATAGACAGCCTAAATCTTCATTTTCCTGACTGAATCTGTATAACCCTTATGCACTGAAGACAGTGAAAAACATGCCCTGGCAACAAGTCCTTGTCCTGAGAATTGTCATTCTTGAATGCAGCAATTGTGTTGTCCAACTGGCATAGTTTTATTTCTTCTGATTATTTCACTGTTCTCTGAGTTTTCCCAAATTTGCCAACATGTTCTAGTACCAAGATATCCCAATTCTCCATATATTCTGTGACGATAAAACAGTGCTTAAGATATATAGTTTATCAGTTCTCTCAGTTCTGTGCTCTCTGGCATGACTTAGTGTGTTTAGTCGTGATTGACACTGAAGAAGTTTTATGGGGAAGTTGACTCAAGTCAATCTTACTGAATTTCCAGAGAGGGGGATTTTTATAGTTGAGGTTCCTCTAGTGGCAGGTGCCTTTATAGTTCCAGGTGAGGAAGCAGCCTGCCCTCATTTTCCAGAAACTGCTAAAAACTTGTCAGGTGGAAGTTTCACTAAACACTAATGATTGATACTGCTTTCACAGTCCTTGTGCTGGTGTTCACAGGTAACTGCATGCAGAGGATTCATTAATGCTGTGACATGGTCTGGGGCAAGGCTTGCCCTTCTGCTATCTTGACACGTCTCTAAAGTCTGAAAACAGCAGAGTTAAGCTTTTGAGGGAAGAGGGAAAGGTAGGCCGGAGGTGGAGGCAATAGGGAGTGGATTCCACAACCAGGAATGATCAGACTGTTTGCATTGTAGCTGATTTGATTCCAAGTGATTTTTCCAGTGCTGTGCGGACGTAAATGTCCTACATCGATATTCATAGTGAGCAGTGAGGATGCAGCACTTAACTTCTTGCAGCATCCTAACTCTTAAAAGTCAGTGTTTGAATATTAATTCTCTAAGATTTATCATGTCCTTGAAATAAATGAATGCTGTTTTGGAAGAATGTTTTGGAAACGGCCTCATGTGAGTTCTGACCCTGTCTTGGATATTGGCTGTCTATGGCCTTAGTGTCTCTTGAGCTTTCTGCTTTTGTGTTCTCATCTGTCAAATGGGATGCGTAGTTCCTTCTATCACAAGATTGCAATTAAGGTTATATCAATGGCATTTATAAAACACTTGCAAAATGCCATATGGGTCTTCATCTTTCTGATGATAAAGACTTTCTAATTGCCCTCTCTGGCCTGCCTTTTGCTTGCAAGTCTATAAGCTTTCACCTAAGTGGTCATGGCAGTATGTTTCCCTTGTTCTTGTGCTGTTGCGTTCATGCCATTACTATCATGGTCTGACACCTGCAAACTCCAGTAGTGTTACAGTAAGTTCTCCTGGCCACCAGTGTGAGAATCAGCCCTTTTTCTGCTGCCCTTATCCTACTCACAAGTTGTAGCTTTAGGCTTACAGCAGCCTATAATGGACCTGCCCAGAGCAGAACAACTAACTGGAGGGAGGGGGAGAGAGCAGTACCTTCCTCTTTCTCTACTTTGTTTTTAACTTTTCCCCAAAAGTAACAGCCATGCTTAGAACTGATCTGTGCCATCAGCTACAGACCCTGCTGATAAACCTTTGTGTGTGTGAACCTCTCTCAATATCCTATGTGCAATACCAGTAATAAGTGGTTATATATCCCCTTTATCTTCAAAATATGCAAAGCCCACCTAACAGTTAACTGTCTAAGAGTATGCTGAATACCTGTGATGTTTTAGCTTTTTTTTTTCTTTTGTTCTCTAGAGAGTGTCTTCCATGTTTGAATTGGAACATTTTTCATAATTGCCGCTATTTAGCATGTTTATTTTGTCAAGTCAGGGGATGTCTTTATAGGCATATAATAAACCCTAGGGAACGACTTCTCTGACTGTTGCCATCTGCACTGATCACAAGAGCAGCTTAGAAAATACTGACAGTCTTTATAGTAATAGGATACATATGGTGGCACACAATTATGTGTGGCTGCATTCAATTAGTGTTGTACAATTACACAGTTTTATTGCTTAGTTAAAACGGTGAAAGCACTATGTAGCGGGTAATTTGCACTAATCCCCATTTCTTTAATTGCCCTTCAGTATTAAATGCAGTGGAACATATATAGCATTTGTTCTGAATAACATGAGTGTTATCTTTCACATTCCTTAACTGGTAAGTAATATACCACAGCTTCACATTGGGCTCCTTTTTATATGGAGTTATAACAGGGTGAGCAAAAGTTACTTTCTTCAATTTAACAAGTCAACTGAAGTAAGTTTTCCAAGGAAAGTAATTCCTAGAAACAGATGGGGCAAAATACTAGAAAATGCACAGCATCAAATCTTCTGCATTGGTAAATATTGCCAAGCAAGCTTCTTCGGCAATTAGTTTCTAGGGTATATGAGTCATACAAGGTAAGGTCTGTTGAATGAAGAAACTTATGAACGTTCACTAGGCTAACACAACTCAGAGGGTTTTGTAAGAGATAACTGCATGTAGAATAAGAGATGCTGATTAGACTGGATTCAGCTCTTCATGTCTAAATACACACTCCACAATTTTCAGCAAGTGAATATGTAAAGCTCTAGTCTCTAGCCTTTAATTAAAATTGTTGTTGAGATTAGATTTATTACTGCCATTTCAGAGAGGACTTTCTTTAGTTTCAGGAACCAGATGTATTTAACAATCTGTGGTTTTAATAAAACAATAATTGCTTTTTTTTTTCCCAGTGCTATAAGCCTGTCTTTTTTTTTTCCTGACTTTGCAGTAGCAGAGAAATGGGAATCTGTATGAAATTGCTGGTCCTCTTAAAGATCCAGTTGTATTATTAAAAATAACATAAGGAAAGGAGAGGGATTTTGTTTATTCTGAATATCTGCTTAAGGCTCTATCAGCTGGTAGCAGGGATTCAGGACAGAGGGGTTTTCTCTTTAGACATGACTAACATTAACAAAGGACAAACCGGGCTGTAAAATATATATCATTATTATTAGCTATAGCAGATCTGTAGCAAACAGTGGTGAACCTTCAAGATTTCATTTTTCATGAAGTAAGCATTCACATTCAAAAACTGTTCAAGGATTCATTGTGGAAGTAATTGTGGTTCTGTAAGGAGATATATAGGATTTTTCTCTGCAAGTAGTTGTAGATAAATGTGGTTTCTGATGCAGGAGTAGCTGGTCAAGATGGGTATGATTTTGGTTTAGATTGTGAGGTATGATATCTTCTATTTTGTGTAGTTGTTTACTGCTAATTGTTGTCAGGATTGGTGAGCCAGACTGCATAGAGCTTTGACTTGGGTTGCAAAATAATAAAATGCCTCAAGTAAACTGTTTCCAGTTTTTAAGGGGCTGTTGTGATAAACAGAATTAAAATGCATCATAAACAATTTCAAAATGGGAAGCAAGAACCCAAACAAGCAGCTAGATTAGGGAAAGACTCATAGTCTAGTGTTTTAATTTAGATACTTTTTTATTTTAAATATTTTTTGTAATTTTCCAGTGTTTGCAAGTTAGAAGTTGTTCTTTTGCATTAAGCCGGCATTTAAATTGTATATTTTTTCTGATGGTTCTAGCACTTTTCTTGTGACTATACCTTAATCTCCTCTTGCACCCATAAAAACCCAGAAGATCATGTTTTATGACAGGATTTTCAAGTATGCTCCTTAGCAGCCCAACCTATGCCCGTTGATAATGACGGTGACATGCCACTAAGACACTGATTGGTGTTTTAACAGTCATCCAAGGAAAGGATAGTGTTTCTAGGTGGAACACTCCAGCCAGGCTTGTGTCTTGTGACTTCAATACACGGGAAAGAATATGTTGCTGCTATCAGTGGAGTCACTGTTGTATTATCTAAGAAGCTGAAAATCCTGTGTAAGCCTTTAAGCTCTGTGCAAGTAAAATTAATAAACTCAAAAACCCTAAACTGCGAATTGCTGTCAGTGGGGAGTTAACTGGGGAATGTCACTGCTGGAAGGTCAGCCCTTTGCTTCTGGGCTCTAGCTTCTAGCTGGCTGTGTCCTTTGTTGTCCAGGTAAAAAGGTAAGTCTTTCCCAAACACCCTGAGTGCATTCAAGGGAAGTTGTCCAAATACCGAATTTTCAAAGCATGCAGAAAAGTATGTTGTAGGTTAGGAGGAGAAAAAAGACTATAAATTAGAAGGCAGTTAGTAAATGATATGATAGTTACCTTAATAGTATTGTGTTAAACCTTTGAATTTTCCTCCTGATTTAGGTTTATGAGCACCAAGATGGAAGCAAGTCCCTGAAGCTAGGAGACTTTGGCCTAGCAACAATTGTGGATGGACCTTTATATACTGTTTGTGGGACCCCAACATATGTAGCTCCAGAAATCATTGCAGAAACTGGGTAAATCACTTCTAGTGATGATTCATTAATGTATACACAGTGGAGCATAAAATTAAGAATTTTATGCCGCCTTTGCTTAAGTATGATGCAGCATCATGGCTTAGAGAACAGTTTATCTGGGAGAAACCTCAGGAGGCTCTCTTGTCCAAACCATCTCAGAGCAGGGCCAACTTTGGAGTTATATCAGGTTCCTCTGCCAGTTGTTGTCCTCAGACTTCTCAGCTTAACACTGAGTTACTAACTAACCACTTACAGATACAGTAGAAGTAATTCTTAAGTTATCATTCACTTAATTTGATTTCATTATCACACACTGTCATCTTCTGATTTGTTCCACAGAGTAGGTGCCTGCTAGCTTGAGCATCCTTTGTCACCTTTGCAGGCTTCATGTTAGGTGAAGGTAGGCATCACTGTCTAACTCGAGAATACAGTACAATGTCTTCTCTGCACTCCTACATTCTGATCTAACGTAGTTTTAAGTTATAAATGTAAAAAAAGATCTTAAAGTGGAATTAGGATAGGCAGGTAGGACCTAGAGAAAGTTCAGATAAGAATATATAAGAAATTGTTAATAATTTTGAAAATGTTTCCTGTTCTTATACTGTAGTTCATAGGATTCGAATGGCTCTAACCATGTCTCTCACACTTCTAGATACGGCTTGAAGGTGGACATCTGGGCAGCGGGTGTGATTACTTACATCCTGCTCTGTGGGTTTCCTCCATTCCGTGGGTATGGACTGATCTATTCAACCACCCTTATTCTGTGAATTGGTCCTTGTGCTGCTTTTGCATTAAGCACAGAGATTTCCATTGGAAACAGTTCTCTACTCATAGGTTTTTTTTTTCCTCTGCTCTGCACAGTAATTTACACAAACCCCATAAATGCCTGTGATTTTACTGTAAAATCTGTGTCTCATGTTTGTTTAGTTTAAGCTTCGTTGCATTATAAAACAAGAGCCTTCGTTGCAGGTTCTGTGTGCCTTTGCCTGATGTTTAAAATACACACTGAAATAAGCATCTTCTTTCATGGACCAAATATAAAATATTTTGTGGTTGGTAAAAGGTAATTAAAATGTAAGACACTTAAAAAGGACATATGAGATCTTTCCTGCCCATCAAAACAATTGCAAAGTTGCTGACAATCCTGAAGACAAACAGGTTACCTCAGAAAGAATGTACCAAATGCATTTTGTTTTACTTCACCTTTCACACCCATGCTTGTGTGCCTGGCGGGAATCAACAGCTTCCAAAACCATACTAAGTAAATATCAGTTAAAAGCAGTTTCAAGAAGCCTATTGAAACCATCTCTGGAAATAATTTCTTCGTGGGTTTTGTTGTTGGTTTTATTTGGTTTTTACTTTATAGAAGTGGAGATGATCAAGAAGTGCTTTTTGACCAGATTTTGATGGGACAAGTGGATTTTCCATCTCCATACTGGGACAATGTTTCTGATTCTGCAAAGGTGGGTTTTATAGTAGATGATACTGTCTTTTCCAGTATTATTCCCAGTACCAGTATCTAACGCATGGTGTTCTCTCACAGTGCTGTATTTGACATGTTTCATACATGTCCTGCTACACCTATAAATTCCTCTAGGTCACCACGTGTGATGTTGTTTGATCACTGTATGTCTGTTAGACTCTGGGAGTTTTTGAAATGGACCCCATGTCTATATGATGTCTCACACAACAGAGACCCTTGCTGATCAAGAAAACTTTGAAGTAACTTCTTATGGAAGTACGCTTCTTAGCTTGAAAACTCCCTGGGACTGCGCTTTATATGTACTTACAATGGGGACCAGATACGAACTTGGAGCATTCTAATATTATATAATAACATTATGGGGAGGCTGGTTTCCCCGTATTAATCCCATTAGATGATATGTCTTGTTTCTTTCTGTCAAAGAACCAGGCCTTGCATTGCCTGCAATTCCTTACTGTTGTCAGTGTGGTATGAAATAGACTTGTTCTGGCCACCAGTTCATGGGCTATAGCCTCTTGGCAAATGCCACAGAGGAGGCAGAGCTTGACGTGTGCTAAAGCATGTACAGTCCATTTCAGATACAGACCCTTCCAGAGTTCATTACACTTGCAGAGCAGATCAAGTTTTTTAACTCTTGTTAGTGCACTGGAGCAACAGTTTAACTCAGATTTTCTAGAGATCTGGCATTCGCTATAGTTATGTGTATACATGTATATGTATAGAGAGATAATATATATGTGTATGTAATAAAAAAAAGCCAAAACCATAAAACTATTTATATTGTCATCTCCTGTAGATAAATGCTTAATTACCACATCATTGTGTTGTAGCACGCTCTATTTCATATCAACATAATGAGAAGTTAAAGGACTCTGCAAGTCCTTTGCCATCATTCTGCTGTGAAACTCCTTCTTTTGAATAGCTTAGCCTAAAATTTCTGGTTTGAAGCATTAACCTATTTACTTAACTTCTCCTTGTCACTAATTTGTCACTTGTCACTATTTAATGTCACTTGTCACTATTAACATTGGGTTTTGGTGATACCCCTTTATTTGCCATCATGCTGCCATCCTGTTTTCTGAACAATCCACTCAGTGGTTAAATTACATATATGTTTATTTACATGCTAGTTGAAAACTAGGTAATTTCAGGAGAAATCAAGAATGAAAAATGTTTTTAAGTGGATTTTTTATATTTTTTTTCTATGCCATTGATGCAAGAGCTTGAAGTAAAATTGTAGGTTTGCTGGCTTTTTCCTACAAAGGAATTAGCTTTTTGAACCTGATTTCATGCCACCATCTGTTTTGTACATTATGTGCTAAGTGCTTTTCTCTTAAATAGTGGCTACAGAACTGTAACTCAGAACTGTCTTCTAGCTTTTCAAGACACTGTTAGATATTGATTTAAAAGTTCAGCTTGAAGTTCAGGAGTTCATAGTTGTTCTTTTTTTTTTTTAAATAATCTTAACATATTTCTGCAGTTGGCAGTTCACTCTGTCTTTGAGAACTCTTACATAATCAGCCGAAGAGAACTTTATTGAATTAAATGTTGGCTTGTTCTTTAAAAGAGTTTCTTAAATTTAACCCAGTATTCCACTTCTCAGGAACTTATCACGATGATGCTTCAAGTAGATGTAGATCTGCGATTCTCAGCCTTGCAAGTTCTTGAGCATCCATGGGTTAATGTAAGTATTTTCAGGCTTGTAGATGCTACTTGTAATTTGGCACCTTTGAGCTCTTTTCTATCAGGTATTTTCTATGCCCTTTTGGAGCCAGCACATTCTAAAAGTGTTTCAGATTTAACTGGAAATAAGCTGTGTTCCAGTCTGGTTTAGTATATCATGCATACCTCAGAGTATTCAGTATTTTATGCATGCTCAGCTACATTTTCTCTGAAATATTTTGGGCCAGGTTTTCAACAAATCTCAACACTCATGACAAATTTATACCTCCAACAATCATCTTATGGATTCAGTGGCACATTTTGCTATCCTAAAATCAGATGGACACAAAAATCTGGACAGTCATGATTAAGATACTGAAATATAGTCCATAGTGTTAAGCCTTCTTGAACCAGCGTGAAACAGGGAAACCTTTAAAATCATATTTAGCTTCTGACATTGAAATATATGTATATTTATGTGCAGCCATATCCATTTAATTTGAGTTACCATGAAATACCTATATATGTATCATGGCTTGTCTCTAAGCTACTGGACGTTTGCCGTAAAAGTAGTAATCAGTGAGGTGGCGTATGGATAAATATGGCAGATTTCTCTTTAATTAATGTTGAGACAAGGACACTACTTAATATTTCTTAATTATTTCTTACTATTTAATATGCCTTAAAATATTTGTATGACAAAAAAGAAAAATTGGAGAAAATTGAGATTCAAATTCAGAAAGAAAGATTGAGGAAAAAAAAAATACATTGGGATAAGCAGAGAAAAAAAAAGAAAACTGCTTCGTTTTGTTGGTTGCAAGTTTGAGTATGCAGTCCTCCCTGGAATACTATTTGGTTCCCCAGCTGCTGTATCAGAAATCTTTTTCTCACTAAAACACTATCCTAAAAATTCAAATATACAGTAACTTCAAATGTTAATTTATTTTTTTTTTTTAATGAAAGTGTCCTCCATATAGCCCAGAATTGTGGTCATTGCTTAAGTGTTCACCAGGTATATGCTTTGATCTTGGAAGCTCCCTTCTTGCCCAAACTTTTTTTCTTAAATTGTAAATGCTATTATCATGCAGAGCACGTCCACGGTGTACGAAGAATGCAAGGATCCAGGACAATGTCTGATGAAAATCTCTTCATTTTTAAGATGACATTCTAGCAGCTGAAATATTAATTTTCCTCAGTGCCAGGTGTTGTCCTTGGACACAGTGTTCTGTCACAGTTTATAATGACTTTTGGTGACTGAGGTCTCTCTCTCTCTCCGCTGGATGAGGGCAGGTGGGGATTTCTGGAGTGCTGCTGAGGAAGAGATGGAAGTGACTGGTCAGAAGCTGCAGAGAGGCCAGGTCACCCGCGGTGACAGTCTGCACACTGCTGCTGAGGTTACTGAAATATCACGTGTTTACATCACATAAGGATTTGATCATTTAGCTTCCTCTTTTTCTGAAAAAATATATTGGAACTGTTAATGCTCCCCCCAGGCATCATTTTTTTTCTTTTTTTTTTTTTTTCTTTTTTGGCTTCAGTTATACCACAGTGTATTTTAGTATGACTTTTTAGAGAGGTATATGAAGGAGAGGTGTGGTTCTTTGTCAGTAACATAATGGTGATGGTGTGCAGATGAAGTTCTGCTCTCTGTCCTCACTAGTGCCTGCTGATGAGGAAGGATGGGGAAAGGGACTGGAGACTTTTTAACACTTGAGAGCTCCACTAACGAAACCTAAACTCTGATACTGAAGAACCCTGGCAACTTCCTGGGTTTCTGTTGAACAGGTTAAAACGTGGAGCTGTCTGCCAGAGGATGCTGTAAAGTCCAAGTATAAATGGATTTCAAAAGGGAGTCTGGTACATTTTTGGAGGATGAGCCCGTTGGCTCCTATTAAATATAGGGGTCTGGATACAACTCTTGGTTGTATCCAGTTCTTAAATACTTGGTTGGCAGAAACTGGAGTATATACCAGAGAAAGTTAAAGATCTACTTGTCTTCATTAAATGTACCGTTTCATAAACAATGATTACAATGCACGCTCGGAAACAAAATACTGTGTTCAGTTCACCTTTGGTCTATCTCTGTTGCAGTTTTTCTAGTTTTAGGCTGATTATAATTCTTTGCAATCAAAATCTGTAGCAGTTCTGTCCATAAATAAGCAAAACTATTCCATGACAGTTTTGTAATTTCTCCTTTTCTGCTTTTAGCAACTGAGATGAATAGGTATTTTGTCTTCAGCAATATGCTAACAATAGTTCGTAACGCAGATCAAAACTCTTTTGAATTCTCTTACGTATCCTCCAGATATTTCTTTCTGGAATGAGAAAGGGCGGCAGTGGGACCAATTCAGGATGGTGCTTGAGCACATTCCAAATGTCACTCCTATTTCAGGACATCACACATGGAAGCACTTAATATGAAGCATAAAATTAACTAGATGGCGCTGGAATCCTAGTTCACTTCAGGAGAAATAAGAACAGCATTGAGTTGAAACAGGTGCTTGAGTGCTTTTGTGGAAAAGGACACTTCCCTGAAGTGGGTCCGGGAAGTACGCAGTAGCAAGGACAGCCTGCTACCATACAGAGACAGAATGATCTGATAGTGGTGTCAGAACACTAGTGTTAAATCCGACCTCTCCTCCCCATACCATCACCTGCTTGACCAGCTGCAATTCTGTCACACAGCTTCCTTGTACCTCATTTTCCCAGCTTCAGCGCAAGGAATTAATACACTCATCCCTGTTTATAAATGGCTCTGTGATCTATGTGTTGTAATTACCTGAGTAATCTGCAACTTCTATAAAATACTGTTTCTGAGAAGAAATGGCATAAAGGGTTTTCACCTAACAGTTGATTTTCCCAGATAAGATTTAAATACTTTTCCATGGCATTAAATGCTGGACTTTACTTTCTCTTATTTCAGTTTGGAACGTATTCATAAAGTGGTAAACTTGCAGCTAAAATACCGGATAGGAGAGCTGGCTTGAAAAAAGTGCATATGTTTTCTTCAACAATTTTAAGGAACATTTTCTCTCTTTGATCAAACCTTTGATAGAAGTGTTATAACTGCTTACACTGTATAAAACCATTTTGTAGACTGTAAATAACCATTCTGCTTTATAGCTGCTTACTATGTGATTACTTGGTAAACTGCTGAGATTCCTGGAATGTGCTTTGACAGTTTCAGTAGGAGCCAACCCTCATTTCAGTTTCAGTTTTTGCTATAAAAATAGCTGGAATCCTCTTGGAAATTGCAAAACTTGTTCTGGGCAGAGTGAGACCAGTAAAGCAGTTCCTATGTCAGTAATACCCCAGCTGTTTTCAATTCAAAAAAACAAAACCTGAAAAGATGTTGGCTGCATGCCACTGCCACAGATGGCAATCTTGAATTTTAAATGCAATTCAGCAACAGTTCCTTGCCCCCTCTGTTTAGTTTATTTGGATTTGTCTGTCCTATGCAGTACACTTAGACCTGGAAACAAATCCATCAGTTTATGCTCCCCTGCAGGGACCCCAGCTCTTTCCTTTACCTGCTCAAATTCTTTGCAAAACCAGAGTTATAAAAGAGGCTGGAAGCCTGAGGTCTGCATTTTAAACATTGATGATAACTTGAATTATACTATACAAGTTACAGGACAAGCCTATTCTCTTTGTGTTATATAAGTAATAAATATTTCCTTATACACCAGTGAACGCTGAAAAGAGTGGATTGCATTCTGTAAATCCTTCTCTGTTAAAATAATCAATATAAAATGTGGTGTGTTGTTGCTGGAGGAAGAAGATGGCACACACCAGCCTAAAAAGAATTAGCAGAATTGGAACTTTTACATGTTTCCTTAACCGTGTCTGCCTTGGAAATTTGTGCGCAAAAGAAATGAATAACCAGGCAGTAAGTAGTACTAAGCTGAACATTTGAGATGAAGGTAATTTAAAAAGACATTTCTTACTTGGCAGCTGCAACACCTTTGGTTACGCCCTAGGACACTGCCTAAAGAAAAATGCCTTTTAATCCTTGAAGGAAACAGGCTCCAAAAGGTTTTCCAGCACTTCTATTTTTTCTAATTTTCTGCTGTTATTTATATAATGACCTATTCATCTGATACTTTTAGACCTGAAAAGTAAAGTTCTTGTGACAGGCTTGTGAAATGTATCTGAGTGCTTCAGGGCAGTAGGAATCTGGGAATCCTGAACTTTGTTCTGTCTTTTCAACACTTCTTTCTTTTTTTTGAGTGGCAGTGCCTCCTGCCATAGAAAACAGTGCAAATACGAAAACAGTGTTTATTAATGACTCAAAGACTCTCTGCCCCCTCCACTACCCCCTTTTCTTTTTTTTTTTTTTTTCCGTTGGAAATAGACCAGGAAAGGTATTTTATGGAAGTTGATTAAAAAAAAAAAAGTATCTTAAGATCCCAAGCAGTTTACATTGTCCAGGTGAAAACTCAAATTCTGGACTAGAGTTTTGAAACTGTAAATGTTTTTTGACTGCTCAACATCTGAGACATGCTCAGGAGAGCAGTCTTTAAGAGTATCAGCAGTCAACATTTTCTGAAGCTCATGACCCTTTAAAGTTCCCAGAGTTAAGCTCAAAAATCATTAGTCATCTTTAAAAGATCTTGTCCCAACTGCTGAGATGAAGCTGAGATGAAATTCTGTGTTCCTAACCCGATGCAAGAAGTATATTCTATGATAAAAGAGTGAAATAGGGAAAAGGAACAATTAAACTCTTTGGGGTCTGACATCCTTCCCATTACAGCAATACGATGAAATTCTTGTCAGCAGTGTTTAGTCTGTTCTCCAATTCTGCAACTTACCCTGCTGATTCTGGTGGATCTGATGTTTTTTTTTTCACTTGCCTTTTAAGGTGCAGAGCAGCTTGTTTTGTATGTAGTTAAAAAAACTGTCATTTCTCATCCTCAATATCTATTTTATTGCTGGCTGAAGTGATTCCCAGAGCCTGCAAATACATATTAACTTGTTTATAAAGCATGTTGGAATTAAAAAAGAGTTAACTGCTAAACATCATGTAGCACTAACAGTAGTAAGAAAATTTAATAATGCACAGTAATTTCTATATATCCCTATGCTGCATCTTAAATTGAGCTGGAAGATATTTCATTTAAAAGCTGGAGCCGAAACTATGTGTCTCTGGTGCATTGCCACTGGAACTGTGGATGTGGTGCTTCACCAATAATATATTACCACAGTCTTGGTAACCATTGTCTTCTCCATAATTTAGTCTTTTGACAAGATGACATGAACATTTGGCAGGCTTTCATGTCAAGAAAGCCAAGGGAATGGGGTTTTTATTTATTTATTTCACCCCCTCTAATGAAGAAGAGTTCACTTTACAGACTTATCTTTCTTCTGGGAAAGGCAAGGTCAGGAGAAAGCAGGTTATTTTTAGGGGTCATATACCACTGAGCCAAGACTCCCCAGTGCTAGACAATAATCGGCTACTGGGTTGTGTTGTTTTGTGTTTTGCAGCTGTGTGCACTTGACCATATTTTGCCAGCTGGGACATTTTGTTAAGGGGTGAGTGAGGGATCTCTAAACACAAGCTCCCCAAGCTAAATAAATAACAAACCCTAACCAACCTCCCTAAAATTCCCATATGCTCACTGAACTGATGATTTACTGCAGCAACTCTGTAACTCTTTAAGTGCATTCAGAATTGCTGCAAAGACAGAAAAAGAAGTCAGTCATTTCTCTGTACTCTGATCTTGTCTCGTCTGTATTCTGCTAGGATTTTGCTTAAGTGGAATTTAAGAGCTTTTCATCTGTTGATTGCTACACATACCATGCAGTACCAGCTTAGAATGACCATTGTGGATGGCCAGTGATCTGATATCCTGCATATTCTTCCTATTCTGCATTTTGTTGCCTATTCCACCTATTCTGTATATTGTTGCCAGAGATCTTGCATATGGAGATGTCTCGGCTCATTGCAGGGGTTGCACTAGATGACCTTTGAAAGTCCCTTCCAATACACGCTGTCCTATGACTCCTGTCCTGTGATATTATGCTAGCAGGGAAGTCTCACTAAGCAGTGGCTTTTTGCACTTTTTTTCAGGCATAAGGCTCTTAGCAACAATTTCTAAAAAAACCCTTTCTTCTCTTGGGCTTGAATTCAACCCACTGACTTACAGAGAATTGCAAACTCCCTTCTTTCTGCTAGGGTTTTGCTTCAGCATTGAGGATGCCTGAATGCCTCAGTGCAGATAGACAGTTTTGCTCTACAAAGAGGGGTATTTCAGCTGGGTGTTTCACCTTCTGGCCCAGCTTCATGTCTTCTGGGCTGGAGCCCTCACACAGCAGGCTTGCCTGGCATGCGCAACAGCGGAGCATGTGTCTGCCTCTGGCCGTGCAGTTGTGTGCCTACTTTCACCTTAGCTCAAGTTGAGAATATATGTCTTTCAGCAAGGAAGAAGAGGCCACCCACAGCTGGCTCCGGCCCTTCTCTGCTTTCCCAGGCAGTCTGTACCTCTGATTGTCCTGTACCTCAGCCATGGCATGTCTCAGCTTCCCTGGGTTTCATCACCACAGGACTCCCTGAGCTATGGCTGCAATATTCATCAACCATAGAGTCCCTGAGTTTGTAACCTTTTGATGAGACAAGGACCTTATTGGTGTCTCTCAGGGCTTTTGGAGATTCTTTCCTGCATCCTACCAAAGCAGGACCTATGGTTTCTCTAATCTCTTGGGTGCTTTCTACTTTTGAAGTCATTGTCTTTAAATTTATGTGATGAGTAACCAGAATCATAAACATCTCCCAGCTTATCAAAGCTTTCAAGCTTTGAAATATTAGTGAACCTAAAAATAACTGAGCAGTGGAAGTTAAGATGTGGTAGAAAGAATAATAAAATATTTAACAACTATTATTAATTAACATTACTTAAAGTCTGAGAGGAAGGTACTGGATAAATTGTTTTTAAAAAGGGATGCTGGTTCATGCCATTATATGATGTTATCTTATAAATACCTTTGATATGAAGACAAAGATTAGAGACAAAGATTAACACATATTTCATTAATAACTTTTTGTAAACTTTTCTGTATTGACAGGTGCTGTCAGAATCACCTCACAATTCCTTTATTTCACCTTTTCTCTCTGAAACTTTATCTTGCTTTACTTCTCTGCAGGATGATGGCCTTCCAGAGAATGAACATCAGCTCTCAGTAGCTGGGAAGATAAAGAAGCATTTCAACACGGGCCCTAAACCGAACAGCACAGCAGCTGGAGTTTCTGTCATAGCAGTAAGCATCTGAAATACACAGCCGCAACACTTAAATTTATGTGCCCACAAGACAATGCGTGTCTAGGACATGCCACCAAAAGAAACTGGAGAGGGTTAATCTTTAGATAATTCTAATGTTTAATTAATATAAACATAGTTAGACTGGTATTCTGCACAATTTCTTCATTGATTCTCCTTGTGAGTCACATTGTTATTTAACAGCCGTAGGAGATACAGTTCTGTACATACACTTCCACATTTTACCAGATCAGTAGTCCTAACTCCAATGTAGATCCAACAATTTGATCTATGGGATCATGACATTTTACTTGGCAGCAGAATCATCACATGGATTGAGGCCACACAGAGGTTGTAAAAGGACAGCAGAACTTTAAAATGATAATTACTTAACATTTGTAACAGAAAATCTGTATGGCAGCCTAAGTTTCTCTCCTCTGAAGACATCAAAGGGAGCTATGATTTCTCACTGCTGCCTTCATACTTGACAGGAGTCTAGCTCTGGAGATGTAGCTGAGCAGCAGCCGCATTTTATTGTACTGCCGCATGCAAGGTGCTTCCCTTTAGGCATCAGAACTTAATGGGGTAAAGACTTAATGGAGCTCCTTGCTGCCTTGTGTCATGTTGCAATTCCAGTCTAGGCATTCCAGGTTAGAATGTATCGGAGCTTCTGAAACCAAACTTGACCAGACTTTTGACCAAGCTTTACTGAGGTTTCAATGGCATCCTCAGGGTAGCATGCATTTGTATTTTTTCACCAGAGATGAACATGTGTATTAGATATACATGCACACAGAATATATGCAGTGTAATATAGGATTATTCATACTAATGCCATTGAAAAGTAACACGCACATCCTTCACATTTTTGATACATCTGCCTGTGTTTGTAAGCTTTTCTTTATTACTCATGGTAATGTTAACACTCCAAATAGTCACTGAAAAGAAGTGACACGTTAAACATAACCATTCCCATATCAGATTACTCAGTGTTCATTCCCAGCTTCCATAAATTGCAGGTGGTGTGACTGCACATGTACTTTCTTGTACTGTTTCCACTTTCATGTTTCTCAGCTCAGCCCCTCCGGTGGTGAGTTAAATCAGCATGAAGTAAACTCAGCTCAGCACATGCAATCTGGCTCACAGGTGTGAACTGTTTGTGCAGCAAAATGGATTATCTCTCAAAGTTACTTGGTTTAAGTACTTAAAATTTCAGACTGTGCCTCTCTCATATTTTTTCTTTACTCTTTCCAACCCTGAACGTCCTCAACATGGAAGCAAGTTGTTCTTCATGCTTTTCCTAGATTTTCTCAGTCATCAGCTAACATAGCCAGCATTTATTTATTTTCATTTTTAAGCAATAATACTGCAACAGCTCTCCCACAACTAAAACATCACATACCCATTGCTCATCTGAAATGCAGGTATGTTCTGTATAGCCTAGCTGAAACTGTGTACCTTTCGAATGGACTGCCAGCACGCTTGTCCATGAGAATTACTGCTCAGATCCTCCATGCTAATAACTTCAAAGCTTAAAAGCAAGAAATGATGCCTTTTTCCTCATCCATCCCTTGCCTCCTTTATGTTTTTAATTTTCCCACCATCCTTTTATTTTTTCCTTTGCCCCAGTTGCTCTGCTAAGGAATCGTTTACAGCAGTTTGACCCTTGAGTAATGAAAAAGGCACTGTAGTAAATCTTTCCAATGCAAAACATTATATATTAGGGGGGAAAAAATGTATATGTTTAATTATATTTTTAATGGCTTTTATTTATTTTTTAGTGTTTGGAAATTTAACAGATTAGTGATCATCTCTGTGGGTGAACAGCATACTCTGGCACGATTAATCCTGCAACTTGGCCTATAAAGTAGAAATGATTAGAATATTTTTGCAGAATTTAGTGGTTTGATTAGCTTGTGTCAATTATTTCCTAAAAATGTAGAAGAGATGGGGAAGTATAGACTTCTTTAGTGTTTTGGTAATGATCCAGAAAGCTGGATAATTTTGATTTTAAGAATAAATTACCTTTATTTTCTACAAAGCTAATTTAATAAGTAAAATAAAGCCAAAAGCAAAACAACAAATCTTTAATTGTTGCTTCTGCATTTGAAAGCATATTTAATATACAGTTGATATGTATGTCATCAGGGTTTTACATATGGGAATCTTCCTTTAACTGTGCAATCTTAAATATCATAGAAGTAAACCCTATTAATGAAGACTGCTCTGCATTTAGAATTTTCACAGTATGTACAGATGCTGTAACATAATGTTCAGCACTAAAGATGTGCACTAATTATATTTTCAATTAAAACACTGTTTTATTGTGCCTGCCTGTATGTTTACTGTAACTTTTTGAGAGAGTGCTTGTGTATCTAATATATAGAAATGCTTTCTATATATTACATAACACATCTTTGTCTGTGTGTGTGTTTGTGGAAATATGTTAATATGTGGATATATTTACATAGTTACTTAATAGTATAAAAGGTAAATATTAGTCTTATTTTTGAGTTTTATAACTCTGTTTATGCATAGAGAGCTATTCTGTGGTATTTAGTTCTTAATTCGTCCTCACACTGGTATGATATTATATGCCTGTTTTCTTCAGTGGAAATAAGTAACACACCTCAAAGATCTCAAATGTTATTTATCATATGCACCAATTAAAACTATAATATGAAAATTAAGTTTTTAAAGATGTGTTTGTGGTCACTTTGACCTGGAGGAAGTTTGAAGCCATGTGTATTTTACATACATCTGCTGTGGCTACTGCTTCCTTCAGCAATGCCCAAAACCACTTCATTGACTCCTTCAGTGCAGACTGATGTCTGATCTGTTGACGTGGCAATCTTCAGTAAAAGTTTTCTCTGACCATTCAGGCCAGAGACATCCTAGGAGTTCTTGTGCACGTGTCCAGACTTCACATTGTGCAGATTTGAAAGGGTTTGTCAGTTTGGACAAGCTACCATAATGAACAAAAAGTAGTTCCTTTGCTGGTGTATCAGAAGATGAATCCTTAAACAAAATTAACTGTACAGGCAAAAAGACTTTTCTGTCGATACATTAATACATCATTGAAAGTTTTGCCAGCATAACTATGTCAGTTGGGGGAAAAAAAATCCCTTAAACCAGCATAGCTTCACCAGAAAAATTTTGGAGAACTAGCTTTTAAAATAGCAAGAGAATTAACAAGTCCCTAAAAAGCACTGCTTGCTTATGGGAGAGTGTGTAGGAACTGGTCTCTGTAGGACACAGGGGCTGGGCTAGTGCCCTTTTGGTCTGTGCCAGAATGGCCACATATTTGCAGGATCAGGTTTCTCACACATCTTTCCAATAGGAGCAGTATCTTGTAGTTCTGTGATGTTGTTTATAAAATACTATCACAGTGAAAACATAAAACCAGACTTTTACTAAACAGCCTTGTTTTAAATTTGGGGATAGATTTTTTTCCTTTAGTTGTCCAAGGATGTCATCCTTTTTTTTTTAATTTTTCTTCGGACACAAAAGAATATCCTGTGGCTACACCCTCTGGCCATTCATGACAGTGGCTAAAGCGACCAAGAGCCAAAGTCACTTTTTAAGAATCCTTCTGTGATCCAGAGGTGTACTGTAATTCCTTGTATGAACCAAGCATTGTTTAATTTGTGTCCTTGTCTGAAGTGTTAAAGCTTTGCCTGTATGTTGTCACTTTTGTGCTTGTATTTTTGCCATTGTTAAGACAGGGGAAAGACTAATAATCATCTTCTGTCAAGGTTATATGAGGTCTCTGTCTTGGCAATGAGAGTGAACTCCAGCTGGAGAACCAGATGAATTGAGTAGACCAGAAGAGAAAAGCTGCTCAGAAAGTTGATGTAGCTTTGCAGTGTCCTCACTGAGCTGGGGACACCGGCATGAGACCACTGCCTGCAGTCCAGCAAGGGGAAGGCAGCGGGTGGATCATTGCCCTGAGATCTGCTGAGTGTATAATAAAATTGCAAATTACAAGTGGCATTTTTAGAGGTGAAATTTCTTGGGTGGTGTAGAAGAGGAGCCGAGCTTAGTCTGTGAGTTTTGCTTGGCTTAAAGATGAACACATGCCTTGTTTATCACTTCCCATCTATTGTCTATGTTGTCCTGGTATTGTTTGTCCACAGTCAGTTTTCTCATGGTAGGATTTCCACACCGACTAAATTGTTTCAACTCGTTAGGAAGCTACTCTCCCTATTTTCTCTATATTACTTTTTAGATATTCGATTTTAGGGCAATATTTTTGATCTGCTTTTCAAGAAAACATCCCTTTTGTGTTTTTTATGTGCAACATACAAGGAAGCCAGTAGATGGCAATAGCAGACCAGTGTACTTAAGCCAACAGAAAATTAACTGTAGGTACGAGGTTCTCGTGGTTTTAAACAGGAAACATCCTTTAAATAATTCTAAATAAGATGAAAGCGTCATTATTTTAACATAATGGAATAAATTATTAAAGTCTACACTTGCAGGGGAGTCATCAAGAAAAATTTAAATTTGGAGTTAGCTCCTAGCTACCCTTGAAGTGTTTGGTAACTGGAAATGTGTTGAACTGCTTTTCTGAATTTAGAATTAGAAGCTGTCATCAGTATTAGAAATATATGCCACGCTCTTATTGAAGCACAAAATGGCCTTTTCTATTCATAGGGAAAAATATGAAAATCATCACAACTAACAATTTTAAAGCAGGCAGAGTGTCTCCCTCAAGATATTTTCCCCTAAAATTTCATTTAGCATGGCTAAATGATGTCTCCACCGTCTGTTAGTGCATAACAGAAGGGTTCAAGAAAACAGCACATTTTCTTTGTCCCTATGCACATGATTCTGCTAATGATGAATTAAAAGATCTGTATTCTTCAAGGAATAGCAGGAGCACACTTTCCTGGACACAATGTTAAGTTCATTTCCATTTTGACTTTAATTGGTGCAATTTTAAACCAAATAGTTTTGTACTGTTATCTTTTTGAGCATGAGGTGTAAGCTGAAATGATAAACAATGTTATTCATGGCTCTGAGTAGTTCTACTCTCCAAGGTTAACACATTTTTAGAAATGAATTACCATGATTGATGGGGTATCAAAACCTGATTCTTTTCATCTTTACACATTCCATGATTATGAAGCAATCTAATTTAAGCCTTGTGTAGTCTCTCTTGCCTGCTCCTGTTGCATTTAAAAAAAAAAAAAACAAAAAACAAAAAAACATTAAACCTCTCAATTTAATTGCAAAAGATAATTTTCCATTACTGGTCTGTGCAACTTAAAAGGTCACTTCCATCTTTGGAGGTAACAAGATATTTTGTCAGATTTTTAAATGAATGCATAATGCACATTAAGTAACCTATGTCACAAACTCCATTTTAGCTTGAATAAATTGGCTTTAATTTAGCAAGACTGAATCTAGGGTTAGCATCTTTTTCTTTTATTTCTTTACTTTCTTTTTCGTCTCCAGTACGTAGCTTTAGGATGTTAGATAAGTGCCTTCTGAACGTGAAAACAGTAAATATGCACTAAATAAGGAACAGCTTGCTCTGGAGTCTGAATTCTTTAGCCTAATGTCGATCCACTGAGTTGCCCCATTTCTCTCTGCTCAGCTGGACCACGGGTTTACCATCAAGAGATCAGGGTCTTTGGACTACTACCAACAACCAGGAATGTATTGGATAAGGTATGAGATGGTGCAGCACCAACAGTCAGTGTTTCCATGGCAACGTGCTGGCAGTCTCCATTAACCGGTTCCTTCAGTGGATAAACATGCTTTTTGATTTGTTATCCGGTCCATATGCTGCTTTATCAGTTTCGTTTTAACCTTGATTGAGATGCCACACCCCTTCATTCCCTTTCTTCACCATCCCTCACACCCACATTGCCAGCTTTCTCCTCATCGCACATGCTCAGTATCAATTTCCCCTATAATTAAAAGGACAGTGTATATAGAAAATGTACTAGATATGCTGAAGTATGCACCCTCCCCCTCCCTATTGCTTGTTAAGGCATCTGTTTCCCCTATGCTCCTGTTTTGAAATACAGGGAGCAGCAACAGGCTCTCAGCATATATTTTCCTCTTTTTCCATGCAAGTGGAGCTATATACTGTCATTTTAAACCCACTGAACACAATCCTTACCTTAGATCGAACAATGCATTTACATAACGCGGGTGGTAGAAACTCTCCGAAGTTCAATGAAATACAATGCATTGTATGTGCTGGTAAGCTTGTGTTTCTAACAATGCATTCTTTCTTTTTTCTTTTTAAACCCCTTCTGATACCTATTTATTTTGATATTATTTTTTTTTTAATATTGCATGAGTCTTTTGAATATATTTTTCTTCATTGTGTAACTGTGCCAGGGTTGTTGTTAGATGGCTTGACCTGTATGACAAAATGGGACTCTGGGTGGGAGGGGTTTATTCTAGTGTGGGGGCAAGGAAGGATCCAGGACTGATGTCCCACACAAGGCCCACACACCTCAATGAATCCAGAGCCCTGGAATTTCCATGAAGTGGTTATTTGCTGGCTTTTTTCCTTCTTGTTACAACCCACGTTTTGATAGCTGCAGAAATTTTTACAAGTTTCTTGCAAAATCTGCATTTTCTAACACTGCAGTAATTGGAGCCTTTAAAAATTCACCTGTGAGGTGTGTGGAAAAACTCAGCAAATTAACCACATTAGTGAAACTGCAGAGATGGTCACTGCAAGTATTTCCAGTAAATTAAAACTCCCACCCTGGATCACTTCACCAAGTGCATGGATCGGGCTACAGCATGGTTTCCATAAAACTTAGCAGTTCTCTGAGCACACACTGAGGGTTAAGTAGATTTTGATATGGATGTTCTGGGGAAATAATTAAAAAAAAAAAATCCTAATTTTCAAAAAAAAAAGTAGCAAAGTGGTTCGTTCCCATCCATCAGTGGAACACTGGCTAGCAAGAATTGAGAAACACTTTCACTCTGAGTGCTAGAGGGTGCAGCAGGACCTGTAATTCTAGCCTATCACACTTGCGTTGGTGTCTATAAACCTACCATGGCCTGTAAGATAATAGCAAAACCTGCTCTGTCTAGCTTGTCACTTGGCATCATGTTTCCCAACTTCCATCCCTGTAATAAGGCTGAGAGACAGCAGCACAATATTAGTGCTTTTCTGGTTTGGAGAAGAGGGGAATGGGCTCTGAGTGCCCAACTTTAATTGAGCGTGGATTTGATAGTGTTAGAGCAATTTTTCCTTTCTGCTTACAATAATGGCATTTTGTGTAAAGCAGGACTTTGTCAAATAGTTGTAAATTTAATGCCTCCTCTGTAAAATGGGGGAAAGCTCACGACCTTTATTTATCTTTCTAGAGTTGACTTGCTCTCCATCATCAGCATACACTCCTCCTCTGCTTTATTGTTTTTATTAAAAAAAAAAAAAAGAAGAAATCTGTCTTTCCATTTTTTGTAAAAAATGTCTGTGTTTGAATCTTTTAAAAACGCAGCTTCAGGGGAGCAGGCCACCAGAAAAAGGAGCCTATGATAAAAGCGAGGATCTCCTCTCAGATTGGCCTTGACTCAGTTTAACTGCATAGCCCAGATTTTGAAACAAACCGTATGCATTTTGAGAAGGGGGGGGGGGGAGAGATTCTAATTCCGAAATTTGGTAAATAAATAAACGCTATATATAAAAAATAATAAAAAAGAGCCATTTGACTAAAACACTAGTAATGGCTGCCATCAGCATACAAAATGACACATCCCTGAATAATGGGCTGGAGCAGATGGGCGATAATCTCTCTTATTCATATATAAACTGCTCTGTTTTCCAGCTGGGGGCAGTAACAACAATGTTTATAATTAGTGCTTTCTAAACAGAGCCCCTGCTGTGGAAAGGCAAACTGGGAGAGCAGGGCTCCTAGGTGTAGATGCTTAATTAGGAATTACTATAATAGGGGATACCTCTGAACAAGCACTGCCCTGTGTTCTGTCCTTATTCATCTCAAAGGAACAAGCAACTGCTGGAGTGACCAACATTTTAGTTTAAATAAAACCATTTTGGTGTAGCAAGTATTTACTTTTTAGTAGCGCATATGAAAAGGTTCATCATTCCTGTCTATAAAACAGTTAATTTATCACAGGCCCATGAAAATTAACCGGAATTCACAAGTACAACCGGGTCCAAGGAGTATTTAATGCTCCCTTTGTTAAACTGTTCGTTTCTTCTTCACTCCTTTGATCGTTTTTATCCCTAGCAGTCTTCTAAAATATCTTTTTAGATGGCACTGTTTCCTCCTTCAATCAACCTGAAAAACTTTCCCTTTCACTGCCTAAAAGATTTTCCTATTCAAAGGGCTTCAAAGTCCTAATTTTCTATGCACCTATTCTGCATCCTGATTTATTGCCTTTAAGTAGGATAATATGTGCAAAAGTGAATTTTTTGAGATACTAAGGTAAAACAAACATTATGTACAGTGATAGTTGTTGTAGCAGGTAAGAGATATAATGCCTGGAAAATCCTACATTGGTCCTTGAATATGAGGAACAGAAAAAACACAGGGGTCAAATCAGTAAAGTCATTTGGAACCCAGACTGATGCATATTTTATAATTAGCCCACCTGATGCTGTTGCGATGTCAGCCCTGCAATCAGCAGTGCTGGAAAGGCCAAGTCAGTGTCAGTAGGGGATGAGACCTGGAGGTCCCCGTTAAACACTGGCAGTCTGCACTGCCCCAGGGTTGGTGAAACATTGTTATTAACAGCCAGGAAAGCCAGCCTTGGTGTAGGTAGGTAAAGCCGATGGTGCAATCACATCTTCATTCACCCCAAATTACTAATGACAAGTCAAAGACAGCAGGGATCACCTGTCTCTAAGCAGAGATGATACTATGTTTGCGATTTTTTTTTCTCCAAAGTCAGCCCATTCTCTGCTAGATCTCTTTGTAAAAAGGTTAAAGCAAATGCATTTATCTTTTATGATTTCTCTCTAGTGAAATTTAGCAACAGTGACCACAAACAGTCAAAATGGCACCTTCATTGTCTTTCAGAAATATCGTAACTGATAAATTTAGTTTCTTATAAGAAACTTTTATGGTGTACTTAACTGAGGCTTTTAAGAGGGTTTTTTTGGCTTTCTTGTAACTAATCCAGAATATTAAAAGTAATTCAAGCCTTCCCTTTAGTCCCAAGTGTTGCAGTGTCCAGTCCAGAGCTTTCTTCAGCTGCTTTACCTGTACCTCCTAATGGCAGCGCATTTTGAAGGCAAAACTTTACATAGCTTCCCAATGTTTTCTTCAGCCGTGAATTTCTTTACTCCTTTTGGTTTATATCTAAATCTTAACATTACTTTAATCTGCTACTGACAGAACGGCCTGGATTTTCTGCCTTTTCTGGGCTGATTCTGAGCATCAAGGGAGCACCAGAGTGGTTGTATCTAACATAGCAGGAAATATTAGGATATGTGATATTAATATATAAGTATATAATATTAGCATATGTTATTTTCTATATATCTACAGATACTATATAAAAGGCAAAGGATCAAAATAAAACCCAGGATATATATGGGAAAGTCATTAATGATATTATTCATGTAATGACAATAGAAAGGAGATGAGTTACGTTGGATGCTTAACATAATCATCAATCCAGTCAATACTCAATTAATAAAATACTGGATTTTTAAAATACAGTTCTCACTATCACAGTTTTAAATGTATCTGAATAGCTCATTTGAAAACCCATAGTTCCATCCTCTGTGTTTAGTTCCTAATTCCCACTACTTTGCATCTGTTGAGTTTCTTACCCTTCTCCACAGCTGATACAAGTCATTTTCAAGTCAAAAGTTACATGGGACTTGACATGGAACAAGGAAGTTGGGAATCAGTCTTGCTATCTGTAAAGTGCCATTTTGAATGCCTTAAAACCCTCTGTAAACTGAGTATTGGTAAAAACAGGCAAACATGTAAACTCATTTAAAATCTTTCTCTGGCTCTTTGACTAAGAAAACCACAATTGATTCACAAACTATAAATAAAATTCACCCATGCAAACAACTTGGCACTAAGTCTCTTCCACGTGTAATTGAAACCAGCTGAGGAATTGTGTCTCTAAAAAGGGTGGGAGGTCAAAGAGTAAACACAAACTTAAGTATAGCAATAGGAATTCAGCAGTTATATGTGTAGAATACCTTGTATTCACCCACCAATACAGTACAAAACATACATCAAATTGATTTGGTTTTCTTTCTTTTTTATTTTCATTTTAGCTAAGTTTCATGCCAGAAGTTACATGGTGTGCGAAAGCCCTGGCCTTTTGTATTTGGAGGTCTAGGTTCAAATCCACTCGATTAATTTGTCCCCTCGATGTGGTCATTTGCACGTCTCCAAATCACCGTGTAACTTGACTTAGTTATAGCTTGTGACGGAGGGGCAAAACTAACCTGTGTCGTTCACTCCTGGACTGAGGTGCATTGCTAAGTTTGAAGTACTCTCCAAAAAGTGTCTTGAATCATGAATTGATCATATATATATATACACACATATATATATATAGGTATATATACATATATATGTATATAAAACTTGAGAAACCCATGGAAAAAAATAAAAAAGGCTGCCTGGCTCATGCCACAAGCATTGTTTAATGGTTGTTTTTACAGTAAAGAAACCTGCTGATGCCTATCTCAAGGTATTGAGGTCACTAGCCAGAAGCTTAAGGAAATAAGAAAAGACTATTTAGGTGTGAACATTTAAATATGCATGTACACTTACATGTATATAAGTGGATGCACTGAAAGAAAAATATCTGTGTTTCAGTACATATGTCTGTGTAATTCCACACACTAAACAAAGCAGCGCAAAAATTGCAAACAAATTGCAAATATGCTGCTGCAGAAGGAAAGTGATTAAAGGGATGGTTTTCTGGGACTAATGTGTGAACAGCTGCATCCCCAGTTCAGTTTCCTGGCTGGTATGAATAATGGAAGGGCTAAGAGGCAAAATGCACAATAACGTTCTTTTATTAATGAAATGAATATATATCTACATTTGGTGGCCAGCAGTAAATTAAGACAAGTGAAAAGAAAAAGTCACTTCTCATATTCATAAAATACCGTTACTTCAATACAATAATTACTGACCTGACAGAAAATATCACCCCACACCTAGAGTAAGGTGCTTCCCACTGCAAATCCAACATGTATATCAAAGCAGTTGTAGTTTTTGAGTGTCTGTTCATAAACACAGAGTTCAACATTTTCCAAGGAAAAAAACGTAATTTGCAAGGCCCAGGAGTCCTGCAGCATCAAGAAGTAGGAATCAACGTAGAGACACTCCCTATGTCAAAATCCTGCAAAAAATGCTAACTACATCTTAGCATAAAGGTGACAGAAACAAGGATTTTAGACTAATGCTACATTACTTCAAATTAAATGCATTTCCAAAAATTGCTTGTTAACCATTTGGAACTGGGTGTCAGGATTACTAAATGTTGATACAAAATACATTAGTGCTTAATGAAGTGCTTCAGACCTATCAGCACCAAACTATTAGAGGCAATCCACTTATCTGCTGCTGGATAAGAAGCTCTGCATTTCCTCATATGGATTGTAGGAGGACAGCTGCATATCTTAAATGAGAATGCTATCCTTACATTTTAGTTGCCATTACTATCATACAGTGCTCAAAGTTCTCACTCTCTCACCTTGAGCCAGGGGAAAAAAATGTCAAAATGTGATAATGAAAATCTGGGATTTGCAGCCCTGTGAAGCGTAAGTGCACTTCAGATCCTCTTATTATTTATTGAAAGAGTAGCTTCAAGTTGAAGTGCTTCAGAAATCCATAATGGACTGGTTCATGCACTGGTGAACCACCCAGCTGAATAGTAGATGAAATAATGCATCTCTTAAACCAAGGCAATATGTGTAAGAGGCCTGTGCTACAAAAACAGTAAGAATAATGAAAAACCTGATTTTTGGAACATACCATGTGCACAAGAGTGTACAGTAGGTGACAATTGCTTGTACAAAACACATGCGGTCAATACCATCTCTGCATTCCAAAACATTAAGCTATTATATTACTTAAATTCTTTAAAGGTAAAAAGTAACCATGACCTCATTAAGTGAAAAATGGTACTTGTGCGGAAGTAGAATGTCAATACCACCCAGAAGTGTATTAGACACTGGAAGTGCAAAACATCATCAACTGGGTAGAATAAACCAAGTCTTGCAAGTTCTGTAAGTGCTCTGTCTGTGGCCAGAGGTGACCTGTTTTGTGGTTCTGGCATGTTAAATGCTAAAAATTAGAATACAACCTTTGTGTTTTTGCTTTCTCTAGATATATACTTCCTTCTTTGGCTCTCGGTAACTTTATACAATTTTATTCTATAAGCTCTTCGGGTGAGAAAGACTATGAATGTCTCAGCCCAGGAGAGTAACCACAGCAATGCCCCTGAGTCTACAAGCATGTCTTTGCAAAGACCAACTAAATGAAATTTGGTGGAGATTTTGGATAAAAATGTAACAAAACTCATCATCTCTAAATATCTCAGGAAGTTTCTGAAGTGTTAGGAAGCCAGAAATAAGGTGCTGGATCAAGTGAGATCATCAGGATTTTTTTGGTTAATATTTTTCATTATTAAGTCAGGAAGTGCCTTTACATTTATCTAAACAAATGCATTTAAACAAAAGCCCCCAAAGCTTCCCCATCAATACTAGCAAACTAGTATCTTGGGGTCTATATTTTAAAGACACCTTTAAAAACGTGTCTTTATACTTAATTATCTAAGTACTTTTGCTATTTTAGAATTCTGTCCTTTTAAAAAAATCAATGTCCTATGTCTTTTATTCAAAGCATTCTATTCTGTGTAACTTATTTTAATACCTTTAGTTTTTGCATACACATTTACCATTCTCAGGTAGCAGGTTTCAAAAATAATTTTTGAATTTAATACAAGTATTTTTATTTATTCAACCAGAAATGTTTAACTTTCTCAGAGGAGAGTATCTGTTACCACAAGATGATGTGATGTGGTTTAAACTTTAAATAAATGCTTATTTCCCATAAGCATAAAAAATCTTTTAAATGGAAATCTGTCTTTTATAGGGTGGTAATATATGCCATTCTTTTCAATTTTCACACAGAATAATGTACTGTATTCTGTATATTCACTGTGTGTAAAAGATCTAGGTATTTTTCTGTTTCACATTAAAAATAATCAAAAACTAAATTGGTTCAAGGCTAAGAACCATAGAAGACATTGAAAATACTAATTAGAGCTCTTAATTGAAAGATGAGCAGTAAACAAAGAAATTCTCAGCAGATGAAAAGTGTTGCATTTTGTAGTAATTATTATTTAAAATATGGGGAAGAACTTATCAAAGCTAATTATTTTACCCCTTTAAAGTAGTGCTATGTAGGTTCTAGACACAAAAATATTAGTTCAGCCATTTAGCCTGACTAAATCCATTTGCTATAATAGCTCTGGACTCTTGTCCATCTTTCCATCTCTGTTACATCATTATTGAATGCTGATTGCATTATATTAGATCATGGATTGCTATAATGCTATTCTGAACCAGTATGATGGATTTAGTTTTCATTTTGTTCTCAAAAATATGTTGGCTATATATACATCTCTGTTCTCCTATGAGGCTCACACTATAACTGGTAAATTTTCTGGAGAAATCAGTCATGTATGTCTCAAGAGAACACAGTAAATCCCTTGAAGCAGAATAACCTTTTGGCTGCATTCTTTTAACAGGAGATTTTCATACTAGGGATAAATTTTACAAGCCTTACCGGTTAAACCTATTCAGTGCTAAAAGTTATATTTACCTCCAGTAGCATGATAACATAATTGTTTGCATTTTGTATGTCATCTTAGTAGCCTCTTTGTGTTTTGCTTTTCCAAAACAATCAGGAGCCATGTTTTAAGAAGGCAGCCCTGCTCCAGAAGACACTTAACTATGTGTCAAAGTGCTCTTGCTGAATCAAGGCCATCCTGCTGAATTTGTAATTTTACAATGATTTTAGGGACTACAGTCTAATAAGCCATACTCAAGAAAACCAGTCCCATGCTTGAAATCATTAGTCAGACTTTGGCTGCCCTTATGGGTTGCAGTTTCACCATGTAATTGTTCCAGAAAAGCAGAAGAAGGGATGTAGCTGGAAGTTACAACCATCTTACTGAGACTTGCATTCTCAGTAGTTGCAGAATGAGCAAAAAATAAAGCCCATGAAGAAAACATCCTTCTTTCCCATTCCTAGACACTCTACATAGACCTAGATAAAATTAGTGGAGTATTTAATATGATAGACCTTGGTCAACAGGAGGAGACAGGGGATCAGGCTAAATGGATCTTTCTGTCAAAATTAAACATTCTCCCTAAGAACATCCATAGAGCAGCATGAGAAGGTGTCAGAGAGCTGGGTGGGCTAGCTCCCTTCAGTGTTTGTTTTTCTCTGTTGTCTGACAACTTCATTACAATTCATCTTAGCTGATTGCACTGACTGGAATATGGGTAAGCCTTCATTAGGTCAGTTATAAAACAAGCGAGTATCTCTGCTTTGCCTGTAGAAACAGATATATACGTTGAGAAGGCTGGGGGGGGGAAGGTCATTTGGTATTTGGCTTGAAATTTGAATCTATTAAAGGATGAAATTAATAACATCCAGAAGTAGAACATATGGCATCCATATATATGGTACTGTATCTGCTTAAGGTTTGGGAAATGCACTTTCTAAAGCACTTAGCTATGTTGTGGGATCAGCCTTTCAGACCTGAATGAGACAGAACAGGTTTAATTTGATCTGAACATTTATTATCCCTGGTATTTGCAGGCCACATAAACTCATGGTTTTCATTAGCTTTGCATTTCACACACAGCCTAATTTCATTTATTCTTATTTTATGCCCCTGCCAGACCACCGCTCTTGATAAGGAGAGGCAGGTTTTCCGACGAAGACGCAACCAGGATGTGAGGGGACGTTATAAGGAACAGCAAGCTCCACCTGAACTCAACTCCGAATCGGAAGACTATTCACCAAGTTCATCCGAGACTGTTCGCTCACCTAACTCACCCTTTTAATAAAACACTTTTACTCAAAAGTCTTGGCTTTAACCCTTTGAGAACCTGAAAATCCTTCAGACCTGTGTGAAGTGATTACAGCTGATCTATCCAGCAGTAAACACTGGGATGGTGGAACACAAAAGGGTGCTCACAGAATCTTTGTAAGAATAATTTCCTAATTGATTGAAGTACTTGTTCTATCCTTAGATTGCAACTTGCTGCTAATATGATCCTCAAAGGGTTAAGGCTATTTTGCTTTTTTATTTAAAGATAGAAGCAGTGAATGTTTTCATCAGTGAAGCTAGGAACTGCAGTATGTAATTTTAGCCCATGTTAACCCTCTGAGTAAACGATCAACTTAAATCTTGGCAAGCCACATTAGAGCTGTATTTTGGGGTTTTTTGCTTTTATACGCACATATCTTTTATAGTACCCTTGAGTTCCTTGCCTGTTCTTGGACAAATTAAGCGCACTATTGCTTAGGGGTTACAAATATAGGCTTTATAAATAAAAATAAAATTAAACAGTATATTCTGTAGCAGCTCTTTCTAAACCTGCATCATACTTCCACAGGCAGTGACTGTTGTTGGAGGATATTATGCAGGCTAAATGGGAAATTCAGTTTAGGGTGGACTTATAGTTTATAGAATATGACATGATGATGGCCACAAAAGGTTGCTTCCGTATCATTTGCTGCTAATGGCAATGCAGAGTCTTGGGAAATAGCTTGAGGACACGTTCTGTCATTTAATGGTACGTAATGATCTAGCTGAGAAGTTCCTGGTTCCTTTGCCTCAGATTCAGAAATGCACAGGCAACCTCTCAACATGACCTGGTTATCCTGGGAGAGCCATTTTTAAAGATTTACATTGTGAATAACACTTAAAATAGCTAAAGTACTTCTAAATTGGGGGAAATACAAGTAATTCCGTATATGTGTAAAGCCTGAATTGAATTAGCAAAAGTTCTGTCTTAGAATGGACCAACTAAAAATGATCACCAGTTATATTTGTAATATTTAATAAAATGTGCATTACCATAGAGTATACACATTTCTGGTTTGTTAAAATCTCAACACAGCATTATAGCATTTTATTTAACCATTATCCTAAAGTTGGCTTTCACAGAAATATTACACTTTGTAGACTTTTGCTTCACATGTGATAATTTAAAAGAAAAAAATATAAAATTACTCAGAATTTCACTCGAATGATAAAGGCAATTTCCAAACTCCAATTCTAAAATAAAAAGAAAAAACTGTGAAATTTATACTTGTTTTTATTACTCATATAAAATGGAAGTTTTCTGCTCTAAAGTTAAAATTTTCTCACAGTGTTTTTAAAAAGTCACATAGATGTGTTTGCCTCTCTCTCTGTCTCTCTCTCCTTGCTCTTTTTCTTTCTCCCTTTTTCTTTCAAATTATACCACTAGAAATACCAACATGCCCAAAAAGATAAGCAGACTTTTCTGATCTTGCTAGGAAGTATAAGTAAATTTTGGAGGAGCAGGGCAAGTTGCCTACAGAGTCACTTCCATTGAGCTGTATTTCCTCAAGGAACTGTCCCTAAGAGCAGCTGTGGCAGTGCATGTGTACCTGCAGCTTGTTGGAGCTTGGGTAATGCTCTTTTGCATTTCTAGTTGGAAGTATCATTTGAACTGTATTTCAAGAAATATTGAAATTCTTTTGTTTCTCCACCCTTTGAAGTGCATCTTTCGTTGCCTCATCATGAAAATTTATATACAAAAAGCTCTGAATTTTTTAAACACAGGAATTTCATCCTGTGAATCTTCCACAAGTGATACAAGCATTTCATATAGAACGCTTTTAAATTCACCCAATGTTAATAATCTAGAAATGAGACATTTAGTAGAAACCAGATCTCCAGATTTCCTTGGTAGCACAGAGGTATGAGCATTTCCAGATTTGATTCATCTCACCTATCATGAGCATGCATTTTAGGCAGGACTCATGCTTTGATTTACCTATTGCTTTCCATTGATGGTAGAAGAAACTACTGGTGGAAGCTTATGTCAGACACCAAACTTCAGATTATGACTTTAGTAGAATAAGTCTCACCCTAAGTCATTGAAAGACTGATCTCTGAACATACATCCATGGGCAGAAGGCCTGTGTACAGCCTCTGTTACTGGAACCTGATTCATAACATATTAACCCAAGTAAAGCAAGTAGGTGTCTTGTTGAAGAACGCCACAGGGGCAAAAGGTGAAAGGATAAAGGAACTGCTATACAAAAGTTCTCACGTTTTAGAGTTTGGGAAAGGGCTGTCTGTGGCAGATCTGTGCCCAGCTGACTCTAGAGTCACAGCAGAGAGAAGACCCTTGGTAGACAGGGCACAGCCACTGCCACTGTGATGTTATTGGTTGCAGTTTGATAACATTTGGATAGGACAGGGATTATTTTTCCATAGCGTCAAACCCTCAGCCAAGGTAAAGCCTCCCTTGCCACTTCATCAATTTACTGTAGGTCAGGATTACTCACATGTTCTTCCAGCATTATCCTTTCCACAGTATATCACAGCCTTCCCCTTAGGACAGATGCAACTCAGCCATGTAAATGAAAGAAATATATTTGGTAATAAAAAAAGTATCCGTTAATACCACATGCTGCTTGACTGTTGGGAAAATTTGGCAGTTTTAAAGCAAAGGCCGATGTTCATTCTTCTTAATTAGAGAGGGGAGTAAGGACAAAAAACTCAATATAAAAATATGTTTCACCTTATGCATGCAAAATATTATTCAAAAACCCACTGGGATTTTCCTATCACCTTTGCTTTGCTTTGGAATATAGGATTATCATTAAAATAAGATGTTTGGCTCCTTCATCTTACACCATTTTGTACTACTTAAAATGAATGTAAAAACAATCCTAGATCCTGACAACCTTACTCTTCCCCAACATCTTCCATGTTTCTGATCTTTGGTTCATGTTTTATGAACTTAACTGTAAAATATATTTTTTCTTATTTTTTAGGTCTGTGAGAAGTGGGTTTCAAATTGCTGATAGCCTCTATTTTAGGCGTTAAGGAAAGGCATCTGAATATTTAAACTGTTTTAAAAGAGTTTGCAGTGATGTTTTTAAATATATTCATGTATCCGTATATATTTTTAAATATAGCCATATATATATGTATATGTGTATGGTTTCATGGAAATAATGGTTCAGGCTTGTCTGGCAGTGACTGCCCTTTTTCTTTTCTAACCTCTGAATTCCTGGGGGTAAGTGAAGACAGAAAATGTGACCCTAAAAATATTTGAAACACCAGTGAAAAAATGAAATCAAAGATAATAGACTATTTCTAATGTGATAATCTGTGAGAGCAGAGAGCACATAGCACAGTGTGGTCATTTTACTATAATAAATATCAGTCCTGACATCTTCCTTCATTTCCCTTTTGAATCATTGCATCATATTTTTGTTAAATGTGACGACAATTTTTTTTTTCCTAATGCTTGTTATATATACAAGGCCAACTTCCTCCCACAAAGCTTGTGGAGTTAGCTGAGATGAATGGCAGTCCTGGTAGGGACTGTCTATCACCAGGGAGATGGAGAGGAGCACTTCCAAAGGGTGATTCAGGTCATCTAATATTCAGTCTCTGGAGATGCCTGACAATCCGATCTTAGTATTAGCAAAAGTGTAGAACAGGATCGCTTGCAGCTTAAATCCTCTCAATTAAATGTAAGTGGGGATAATGTGGACTCCAACCTAAGTGCAATATTTTAGTGAGCTTATATTCAGTGAATAAAATTTGATGTGAAAGTGTAGTACCAATAGGTGATAGCACAGGATTAGTTAAATGGCGCTGAGCTGGGCATTGTCTCATCTAAATGTATCCACCTAATAGTTAAGCATCAAATCTAGGGCAATCATCTAAATTTCCCTTATAGTTGCTAGAGACTGGCTTCTTCATTGGATAATTAAAACTTGAGAATGGATGAATAGCTCACTGGATGAGGTGTCTAGCCAAAATATATTTAGATCATGATTCATTAAGTCATGAGATACAAATTAATATTTCTGTAAGTTATAATTTTCATAGCATTAATGTACAAAACAAAATCCAGAAATCCAAAATACCATGATTTTACTCAGAGGGTTAACAGAAAAGCACTAGGCATGCTGATTACATTGGTGTATCCAAACTGCTTTGCTTTTTTAGCCAGTGTTTGCTGACTTTTTTCAGAAAATTCTTGAAAAATTTCAAGTTTGAAATAATTGAAGTGTTGTTGTTTAAGGAATTTCTATAACCAAATCTTATTTTTAGCTTAACTTATCACAGGAATAATATGTATCATTGATGCAGTGTAAGTCTGTAGTTATCAATTTTATTAATTCCACAAGTGACTCCAGAAATTTCTCTTTTTTTAAGTACTTACTATAGAGCTTACAATAGTGGCATAGGTGACTGAGCCTGTCTTTCTTATAGGTAAACAAACAATATTGTAATTTCAAGAAAATTCTAAGAATCAGCTTTTCAGTTTGGTAGTGTACTAGTTAGGGGAAAGCTATCTCATGACATGCATTGTGTAAATCATCTTTGTAGATGAAGATTGTTCATATTAATGAACACATTCTTTTTCCTTGACATTGTAGCAGAAACTGTTTACTTGTTAATGAACAACCAATACATTAATTTGCTTCAGACTGTTAGAGGGGAAAGTGAGATTCCAGTCATTGACAATGTTATTGCTTTACAGTAGCCCTCATCTAATTTAAATGTGGTGCATACTACAATAAGCAAAGCCAAACCTGTGAATAAACTCCTGAAAAAGCCTGGTGGGTCTTTATTCAGTTGGGTGCTTGCATACAGTAGCATGTGGCAGCAGGAAGGCTTTCAAGAATCATTGAAATGAAAGCGATATATTCACAAATAAGAGCTAAATTGCAGTCCTTTCCCTATGGGGCATATATTTTAAAAGAAAAGGAAAAAAACAAAAAGAAAGGAAAAATTGGCTCAGAGGTTTGCAGTGCCACTATATTACCACAGGGCAAGTACATTAAATCATTGTTATTTGCTAGCCTGGGGTATGTGTTAGAAAATGGCATCTTTTTTATTTAGTGTAGATAGTGGCCAGGGAAAGCTTTCTTAATATTACTGCAGAGGCTGCTAGTGCTGCCATGGTTAAGGATGTCTTAGTATTTCTATTGTAAACTCTTAGTCTCAAAGGTTTTTAATTTGATTGTAGAAATTTGCTTCAGGCAGAAACTTGGCATGCAATTTTTCAGCTCAGAATGATTCTTTTCCTAAAATATGAGGGAAATCAGCTTGACCTCTTTGACATTTATTTTATAAGTGTACACAAACACTGACACACACAGACATAAAGGCAGTTTTTATGCAGCTCATTTCAGATGTGTTATATTTTCAAGCATATCTCACAGGTCTTAACTATAAAGGTGACAGCTCAGAACTTTTGGGCGTTTCAAAAACTAGGGAGAAAACTCAGTGATCAAGAGCAAAAATGTTCCACATGTGGGAAAGTTTTATTTTGACGTGACAAGCATTTAAAGTCTGCGCGGTAATGAGTAGGTATATACACCCTGCTGAGTGCTCATATAATTCCTAAATCCACTAGTTTAAATCATTCGTTGTAGCAAATGCTAAATGTGAGTATGCTGAATTTCTCTGTAAGACTGGGAGAAGAAGTAGTTTCATCTTGCATCTTAGAGTAGGACCATGGATAAAGCTGACATTACACCGGCCAAAAGGGTCCACAAGAGAAGAATTAAAGGAACATGTTTTCTCTTAAGGGGAAAATTATTGTCTGAATAAGGCAGGTTGAAAGCTCACACCAAATAAGACAGGTATTAAAAGCAGTTTAAAAAGCATAAGTATGGAATAATTTGTAACTATAAAAGTGCAAGGGAGGCATGCAGTGTGATCAGTCCATGTGCAGAGCCAATCACCTACTAATCTGGAGCAAATTTACAGCTACAAACAGGCATAATTAATGTACAACTCAAACACACCCAGAGGCAGATGGAATTGAAATCCCAGTTCTTATGGCAAACATAATGCAGACTTTTTCCTCATATATTCACTAAATGAGACCGTGTGTAGCTTTTTGAAGTAGTGTTATGCACAGGCTAGTGGGGAAATTAGGTGTTTAAAATATGACTGCAAATTAATTGTTTTTAATAGGAATTCTGCAGCATGCTTCCATCTTCATGGGTCCTTTTGGGAAACGACAGCTTTCAAAAAGTGATGTCTATGCATTTTATAATAGTTTGTATATATACTTGAACAGTCCATGCCAAACAGAATTGAGTTGCTGCACTGAGGCTTTGTTTTTACCTGCAGTTTTCTGCAGCAGGGTGAAAGGAAGGAAAAAAGGTATCCATGAAATAGAGTTCATGGAATGACCCACCTGTGGTGATGTCTTCCTGATTCTTATTAGTGATTGACTTGACCGATGAACCACAGCGCTCAGTCATTTCCAAAAGTGTTCACCCTACCTAAGGGGGGGTGGGGAGGGACACTGGACACAGTTATGCCATATTTTTGGAATCTGTCTGCAGTGCTGCACATCTGTCAAGCCATGAGTAAATGTCAGGTTGAGAAAATAACTGACAGAGCTAGAAAAAAGCATATAGGTAAAGATTAGACATAAAAAATGTTGACCGGCATTTGGAAGATGGTTTCTGACCAAATGATCAAACATAATGATTCTATAATTTCAAGTTTTTTTCCAATGGAACCGTTGGAGGCAAGGAACTCCAGTTAAGTTTCAGGTGGAACTTGACCCATTGATGAGAAACTTTCTTCTTGAGGTGTTTCTGATACATCCTCATATATGTTTCCTGTTGTAGGAAGACTCTGGACTCAGACACTGAGAAGATACCTTGTATTTCTGTGTTCCTAACAGATCTTAAAGCTAGTGATGAGTTATACATACACATCTATTTTTAAGTGCCAGGAGAAAAAAGCAGTTATGAGAAAGAAGCCTAGCTTACTTGTCTAGAGCTACTCTCAAGAGGAGCTGACATTCCTACTATTACTGCTACTGTCATTACTACTACTACCATCATCAGCACCACCACCACCACCATTGCTGTTAAGAGGTAATTACATTTTTTGCCTACACATCTAATTAGGTGTCTGGAATGCTTCAAAATCTGCTAATGAGACCAAAAGGGTCTTATATGAGTAATAGCACCTATAATTTTATTTTCTTTTCAAACAGAATGCCCACTACATAGAAGCTGGGATGCATAATATGGTGAGAGTTTGAGAACTGGTAAAAGAGGAATTGACAAACTGAGAGAGAGGATTATTTGTAAGGTATAAATGCAATGGATCATATGTCCAAGGGAATTCCTGGTGCTGTGTCCTGCAAAGGAGAGCGATTGATATTATTTTTTCCTTCAGCAAATCCAAGTACATAGGAAAAGGCAAATTAGCCTTTAAGATATGAACTTCTGACAATTTGGTGTTCATCATGAGTCTTAACTACATGTAGTCTTGGTGAAATTACTTCAGTGTAATAGGGAGTTAAAATTTAAGGTGGGTAACATGAGATCTTGACAGCTTTTGTCATTGATAGTTAAGGTGTGGGAGGAATCAAATTGACTGACTAATGCTAAAACCAGAAGTAGTTCATGCCTTCAAAGAGGCATTTCCAGAGAGAGTTAATCTGAACAAAAGGGAGGAGGAGTACTCCTGTGTAATTCCCAGAGGTCAATTTATCACTTGCTAGTTGTGCTGATCTTTGGTGTCTTATCTGAGGGGAAAAAAATTACTCAAATTGGCCCAAGGTTAAAGACATATCAACTACAACTTATTTTTTATTTTATTAAGGAATTAATAATAACCTTTTATATTCTGCCTGAAAGAAAATTGTTAAAGGATGAATTGAGTGTGAAATTAAATAACACTTTTCTCATGCAAGCTAAAAAGCTTTTTAAGGGAATGTTGGCCTTTAAAAAAGTTTCTAAATTATTATAATTTAGAAAAAATTCATTTCTTTTTGAAAAACAAGAAACTTAGGAATTGCTGTGTGGTTTGAATAGCTTGGATGAGTCTTTAATTTTCAAGATACTAATTAAATGATTTCTAGATGATACACATTCCTGCAAAAATAAGGAAGCCGAATGGCATTTTTCAAATCCTGCCACTTACACTAATAAATGTAAAGGAACAGGAATGAGATCTGATGTTATCACCTTAACTTATAAGCTATTTGTTGCTTAATTTTATGTGAAATATTTGCTCTAAAACGGTAATAAAAGAGTAGAAATGAACAAATCACTTAATACTTCAACTCTAGTCTCAACTTCTAACAAGGTCACGTTTCTTGAGCAAAGGAGTATTACAATATATTTCAATTCAGTCATCACAAGCAAGCCACTAAGGAGTTACATCCTGCTGCACGCCTGAGAAGCTGTACACAGGTTTTACAAATTAGTCATGCAGCCACATCCTAGTTTTCCCACATAAACCTCTGCACCAAAGCAAGTCTTGATGAACATGATTATAAAAAAAAAAGAAGCAAATATTCAAAAAATCTGCACTTCATGTCTTAATTTCCCAGCACAGGAGGTGAGTTTGGATAAGCGTATGGAAATCAAATATAGTTGTGGACTGACAGCCTTTGTATCTTGTGCCACTCAACACTATACATACCAATTCTCATGAGAAATGTGAATACTGTTTTACTGTGGAAGCCTGCTAAATCCCACTAATGACTGGAAGTTTCATTGTAAATGGCTGGATTTTGGGAATTAGCAGGTTAATGAAGAAACACAGTAGAAGACTAGAGAATAATGTATTGCATAGTGTACTTTTTCATTTGTTCTGATGATTTAGTTTTAATTTCATACTTCATACATAATCGACAAGTGTGCTGGAGTGTAAAACCTAACAAATAAGGAGTCTGAGTAATATGAGACCCCATCACGGCTCTCTGATTATTTTTCCTGAAAGGCAGAAAAGGTGCTATTTTATCTATGTTGATAAAAAACGTGTATTTTATACTACTCTTATTTACTATTTAATAGTTGCTATTTAACAGCTGTTTCATGGAATGATTCTTGATGCAGAAGGTAGCTGCAAAGCTTAGAGTCTGTCGGAAGATGTCTGTCTCAAAGATGATTTTTTATGTTCACAGAGATTATGAACTGACAATAGAGATATAGCCATATGGTACTTCCCCTTTTCGACTTTGTCTTCCCAAAGACAGTATCCTACATCTTACTGACTGTAAAACGTTTGGCATGCTAAAACGAAGGCTAGTGATATGTAAAAAGCATAAACCTTCATGAACCTTTGCTGTCTTCAAATAACACTTCTCTGTCGGAAGAACCTCCACACACCAACAGCCCCTCCAGGCCACTTGTTTCCTTCTCCTTCCTGCACTCCCCCTGTTTTGTTCAGTATAAGTGTTGTATGTCCATGTGGTAAAACAGGAGACATTGCTCCAGGCAAATACAAAAGTTTTACCCTGCATTAACTACCTAGTTCTGTTTGTTGCTCTAAGACAAGGAAAGGAAAGGAAAAAGGGCATTAAAATAATGACTGCCAGTGGGAAGATGGGACTAATTTCAACAGCAGTGGTAGCTTAAATTGTAAATAAAAGTAAGGGGCAAGCATTGTGTCTGTTGGGATATCATTCTAAACTTTTGTTCTTTATATCTGGATCTTTCAAGGCATTTTTTGTTTTGAATAATCTGAAAGAGTGGGGTGATGTGAAACAAAAACCCAATAATGAAAGAAGAAAGACTTGGAGGAAATTGCAACGCAGTAACTTATGTTTAAACATTACATATGCTCAGTAAAACTGGGAACACTTGGAGAGGAGGAATCATGTATTGCCTGCAGATTGCCTACATGCTTTAGATTTTTCCGATGCTTTCTAAAGAATAATGATGGAAGACACACACAGACTCTATCTTGCAGTCATTTGCCCCAGGGTGATAAATGACACATAGCTTTATTATTTGTTGCCACTTAACCTTCAAGACAGGAAAAGGAAGTTGCTGGAAACCTTAAACCTAGATGCTGCCCTGATTGTAGCTTTTTGCTCCACCCCAGAGCTGTGCTGGCTAGGCAGTGTTATCCAGTCATTGTGGTGTAGGTAGAAAACTAAACCCCAGCCAACTCTACACCATCAGGCAGGCTTTGCACTGCTGGTTTCTGCCAGAAAACATCAGCATCTGTGAGGTTCCTCTGCGCTGTGCTGTCAGCAACAGCTTACAGAGCCATAGAATCATAGAATGGTTTGGGTTAGAAGGGAACTTACTGTTCCAATCTGTTCCAATCCCCTGACATGTACATGGACACCTTCCACTAGAACAGATTGCTCAAAGCCCCATCCAACCTAGTCTTGAACACCTGAACGCTTCCAGGGATGGGACATTCACAGCCTCTCTCGGCAGCCTGCTTCAGTCCCTCACCACCCTCATAGTGAAGAATACATAGTGAATATGTAGAGAAGAATAGCTTCTGACGAGGTAAAAATTGGTGATGCCTTAAATACCTATAGTCTGGCTAAATGAAGAGTAGTGAAATGTTCTTTTGAAAACATATTTGAAATAATGATAATCATAAAATACCCACTTCTGCAAAAGGACTGAAAAATGCAGCTATTGGGGTGCTGGTTTTTGCCTTTGTACGGGGTTTCAGCACGTGCCAGGTGTTAGGCACAGTCTTCCACAGAAAGTAGATCTATTTGGGTTTTGCTTTTGTTCTTTTAAGCAGGAAACTTTTTCAAAGCTCAAACTTACTCCTGTTACATTTTTGCTGTTATTTCAGGGAAATGGGACTTCAGAAACAAACAAACAAACACACAAACAAAAAAAGTAAAAACAATTTTTATTTAACAGCTTTACATCAAAGAACCAACCAAATCTTATCATTATTCTTCTGTTTGGGCAACAGGCAGATGAGAAAGGTTAAGACCTAGATTATGTCCGGCTGCTCATTCTGAAGTACAGACATATTGCACTCTAGCCAGATAAATCACCTAAATGGAAACCTTGGTAATTCACGATTCATTTCCTTTCATGTAACATGGAGCTTAGTCTTGTTATTTTATATGCAATTGTCACATAGTCAAATTTATGGTACCATAATGTTCCAGGATATCTCCCAGATTGCTAACTTTTTATACCAGCTCTTGGTAGCCACAGGTATACATAGGACTTAATGAATGACATTATAATTATAAAGTTAAACTTTTAACACTGAGTCAGTTTCCTGTTTTCAGAGGTTGCTGGATTTTTAATCAAACCCATGAATTCACATGTATTTGTCTGGGCAGATACTGAACTTTGAAGAATAGGAAGTTTAATTATGCAATGTAGTAAAATAAAAAAAAAAATAAAAAAATATTCCTGGTCCAGAGCTTCTCAAATCACCTGCATAGAAAGAAATCAATTTATTCTTTTCTGTTAGATGCCTGAAAAGATAAATCCACTGACCCTGAAAATATCTCTCTATTCTTGGCCACATCCATAATCCTCCTTCCTTAATAGCTAAGAAAGTCATAATTAATATGCCACTAGAGAGTTTTCATTATTTCTTCAGAATTACCTCTTAATTTACCAGATTAGCTTCATTAAGTAATGAATTTGTCAGTTCCAGTTTTTCCATAACAATAAGAAATATCTCAGTTTTGACCAGCTAATGCTGAATTAAACTGCATCAGAGGAAGATATTTTGGCCTAGATTTCTTGTGTTAAAAATTCTTTAAAAACATCTTTTTAATACACACCTAATTACTGAAGTCTGCAGAGCCCCACAAACCCTCTTTACCTGCAGACTTTCCAGCCACTGAGCTGGAAGCAAAGCACAGTGGCCTGGCAAGCTCTTCCTCTTCACTGACAGCCATGACAAAGGGAGAAAGGGTGTTGTAGACCACAGTCCTGTTGCTATGGCACAGCAATTTGGTCGTTTACTGAAATGCTGTGTTGAGGTGCCACTAAATATGTGCAATCACTCTCCTGCAGTAGCAGTACCTTCATTGGCTGGAGGAGGATAAAATTCTGGGTTTCTTTTTCCCCAGTACAGGTCAAATTTTCTGTGCATCAATAAAGAACGCTGTCCTTCACCAATGTGTAGCAAAAAAGTTTTGTGCTGTTTCTGTGTTCATTGTTTGAGAATTGTGGACTTTTCCCTTTGGCGTTTTTGTTGTTGCTAAGAAAATACCTGTGGGTAATTAGTTATAATATTTTCTTCTATTTGTGAGTCTGTGGTGTATCAGAAAGTGTCATCCTTTTCTCTTTACATGTCAGGAAAAACTGGTCCATATTCCCTGCAGTCTTTCCCATTTCACCCAAATGGATCAGTTAAGTAGCTCAGTCACTGACTGCATGTATTAATGTGCTCAGTAGCCTAATTTGTGTAAAATATATAGTGGTTGCCATTAAAATGTCAACCTTTACCCCTTATAGCAGCTATACTAGGAAGGAAGACTGTAAGATTCCTGCCTGTGACTCAAGGTTGATGGTACCATAATTGCCTTAGGTGGAAATTTTCTAGGGCCATTGGAAAGGTTCAATGACTGTCTCTGGGCTTGTATGGGAATGTAGACTGGCAGAAACTGGTACCGCTGATAAAAACCTGAGAGAGGCTATGAACTCAGTCTTAGGAGCTGGAGTGGGATGGAGACTGGTATACATATTTATATATATAAAAAATGATAGACAGAGAAAGCCAAACCACAATTAACCATGTGGCACTGAAATTCCTAGAGACCAGCAGTTCACAAATCAAGTGAACATACCCAGTGAAGAGTGATGAGCTGAAAAGGAGAGCACAAAAACCTGACATACCATGAACCAAGCAAAACTTTCCAGCCTCCAGGATTTCAGTGACTTGCAGTCTAAAAGGTTTGGTGGTGCAGGGACCAGTGAGGTCTGGCCAGCTGTTCTAGCTGCAGAGCATTTCACGCTGCACAAACGTGCAAATTATATAGTTATGGTGAAGTGCAATGCTATAATGGGAGGAGCAGTCCATATGAAAGTGGAGGCAAGAGTTGACTGTCCCAGTTCCCCTTTCTGAAGCACTAGACTTCATGTTTTCTGCTTGATTCTCAAACCTGTGGATTTTTTTTTTCTGTTAGGCTAAATGAAGAGGTGACAGCTGCTTTCGTTTTAAACCTCCTGTTTGCAGCTCTGATGTTGTGTCTGCACTACAGGGTTATGCTCTGCTCAGGGCAGACTTCACAGTAGTTGGTGCAGAGGAAACCCTGAAACACATCAAATGAATGAAGACTTTTAGAAGTAAAGCTCTAATGGTGAGCATCTGCAACCCTCGGTGCCCAGAAACTTTTCAACTTGCCCAAATCACAGGAGCTCTCTCTGACCCCAGTGAGCATCAGCAGAGTGGCCAACTTTATGTCCTTGCAGCAAAGCACAGAGGTACTAGAGCTCTTCAAATACACAACAGGAAAATGAGTTGTCAGTTTGAAAAGCCAAGATCTATGTGATGGCCAAGATTTGGTTTATTTGTTAATTTTTAGCTTGAGAGGTGTTCTTCAGAAAGGCGGTGGTCTGTGCTGATGGGTAGCAAACAGCTCCTCTGGGAGCAGTGCAGGCTGCTCCACCGAGACATGGAGCACACAGAAACAGGGAAACTGCTGAAAACAGGAAGGAACAGTCATGGCTTGATCTCAAGTGTGGTGGAAAGACAAGCTGGAGGAGCAAAATGGGCTGGGCGGAGCTTGCTACAATCAAAAAGCCCTGGAACTGCCTGAAGCAGAGGCGGAGTAGAAGGATCTATCTGCAAAGACACAAAGGGCAGTGGGAGGTGCGTTGATAAACTCTTTGCATTTCTATTCTGTCTGGCATAATCACTCTGAGCTTAAACCAAGCTGGCTGGCCCATATCTGGGCAGTTCAAGGGCTCTTCTGGGGCCTTCTTCCTGAAAAGAGTAAGTTTTGATGGGGCCAGCTCAACACCGTGTCTGACTTGAGACAGTGACATTCAGGGAGACCTTGGCCCTCTTTAAAGGTTTTCATGTTTTCAAGCCCTTGCGCTCCATCCCTTCTCTGCTATTCTAGAGGCTGGGTGCCACTGCCAGTTCAGAGAGAGGAGCTCCCAGCTGCCTGCTTTTTTTCTCAAAAAAAACCCCAAACAGACCCGCACAATGATTTTCCAGCTACTTTTCCTTAGAAGCTATCAGTCTAATGAAGAAAACAAAAAGACTGGGGGGGAACCCCAAATCCAAACTGCTGAATATTTTGCAGATCTGTGATATTATTCTTTTGAAGAGATCCACACAGGCTGACTACGTAAGTGACACTGTCTTGCAAGCTTATGTGAACAGTTCCTTGTCTAATGCTCATCAATCTGAGGCAGGAAACCAGGCGAAACACTGTGACAAGCTGACCCTGCTGCTTGTCCCTGTGCCATATGGCAGCAGAAGCTGGCATTGTTCTTTGGCACTCAGACCAGAAAGTTCTTTTGCCCCAGCCTACTGCTGCATACAGAAACAGTGCTTCAGCCCTGACCAGTAGTGATGTGCATGTGTCACGACAATGCTGTAACCTGCAGTAATCTTGTAAACCTGGGGCACAGCACAAACACTGGGAGAACAAACACACTGTAGCATTTAAGTAAAACACTTTAAGTTTGATGTGGCTTAATTTACTGGAAATGTGTAGAAGGAATTCTGCTCTGTTTCTTTTAGGAGAAATTTGGCTGGGAAGAATCAAGCTCGGTCTGCTCTGGGCCACTGGCTTTATCAGAGTGAATCCACCCCATGTAGAAATGTTATAAGCCTCCCAATGTTCTTTAGTTCCATTGTTAAATTCTTTGATAATTGTATCTTAAACTATTTCTCTTGGTAGTCTGATCTTTAACCACATAGCCTTTTGAGTAATTCTTTCTTCTTTGTCATCCAGCTTAAATCTCATCTTTCTTAAATTTTAGTTTATGTCTGCTTTCCTTGTCTGCTTTTCCTGTTGAGCCCTCAGGTTTATAGGCTGAGTCATTCCTACTTGAGGTTTCTTCCCATTCTTAGCTTTGTTCTGCTAACTTAAGCAGTCTGTTTCTCTTTCGTTCAAGAGCTTAGATTTTAAGAAACTCTTATTATCCTCACCATTTATATTCCCACTTCATCATGTAACTAACCTACCATGTAATTCAACCCCCCTCCAGTGGCCTCATTTGTTTTTTTACAGAAAAACAATATCTGGGATGTGAATGATCCAGAGTTTGAAAAGCAAGCTCTTGAATATTAATGACTGCCTTTTTATCTCCAGGATGACAGACGATCAATATCTTTCCTGACAGTAGGTTACCATCCACTTCAGCTTGACATTAGTCATACTTATTTCATGACTTTTAGTTTAAGTATTTGCTTGTTTGTTTGTATCGTGGATCTTTTACCTCTCTTCCCCTCCATATTTTTTTTTTTTAATTACCTTTTTGATAGTTGGTGGATTAACAAGACAAGTGTTCCCCTGACTTTGAGCTTCTTTTTGGAAGTATAATCCAATAGGTACGTAACACAGACTTGAGAGCATTTCAGTCTGTTCAGAGTTGTGTAACTTTGCATGTCTTCTACCTTGGTGCCCTCTTTTTCTGCCTTCTATAGTGTGATTTAGTCTTCATGCCTAATCTGAAGCAGTGAAAAAAAGCTATTTTGGTCCTTAATCCAATTTGAGAAAGGATTGCTTTCCCTCACTAATATTCTTTAACAAAAAATAGAGCTGTAATCCCTGTCTTGTGATCTCTGATGTGCAGCAGGTCAGAGCACCTACTCCTAATTAAATGAGCTTGTCAACAAAATATGGTCTTATTACAAAGGGAAGGAAAATAACTAAGCTGTCAAACCTTTCTCCTCAAAGACAAACAAATAACCAGTGAAACCAATTCTTCTTTATTCTAAATCCATGAGCACCTACAAAGCTCAGAGTTGAAGATTCATTCCCCCATTCTCATTGTCCTTTCTCAGATCCATACACGGTATGTGCCTCATCTTTCTCAGTAGAAGTTCAGGACCAGTCACCCAAAACCCATTGCTGCTTCACTGTGATTGATTGCCAGCTTCTCTGGGCAAATATTAGTAATGAATTATATACAGTTAGCATGCTACAAGCATGCAGGTTTCTAAGTGTGAAATGATGGAGAAAGTGAGTCAATGAAAGGTGTTTCTCACCAAGTCAAACCAAGAAGCTGCCAAAAGGAGGGGGCAAGAAGCTCAGACCCCATTTAGCCACAGTCCTTTAGCCACCAGTTAAGAACAGTGGGTGACTTCTAATGTAGCAATTTAAAATATTAGTAACTACTAACACACTGTAACTAATCCAATAAATTACTGGTAAAACACAAGAGCTGACTGGAATTTATATAACATTGCTGTAGTTGGGAAGCAACCTTTATTCTGCTCATGAAGGTGAACAGCTGGTCTCCTACTTCAGGCACAGAAAGAAGCATTTAGGGGTGAAAGTTGAAGCCAACCTATCATTTACGAGGTTTAAAGAGTCCATTGGCTATAAAAGTTGAGCTATCCATTAAAAAGGAGGCATGGGCAAAGGCACAAACTGACTGTCATCTCATCAGGAGGTAAACAGCAAATCTGATGAATAATGGAAAGAGAGAACTCTGTCTTGTTACTTTGGAATAAGTAGATTAAGCATATTTTTGCTTTTATATTTTTCTGCCTACATCTTTTATAAACATTTGTGGCTGTGTTGTCTCTTTTGAATATTATGAATAAATGCATGTTTGTGTTTTTGCTTAGCCTGAAGTGAGGGGATTGCAGCTGGTTCACACTTGTGTCTCTGGTCACCTACCAGCAGCAGCAAAGTGGCCCGCTTTCCTGCACCTTGTCCACCGCATCTAAGGGATCTAACAGATCAGGCCCACCTGAACCACACGGGGAGCTTACACAGGGGGCAGGAAAGACAGAAATACCCTCCAGCTCTCCGCTGGGGAAGCACAGGCTTCCCACCATGCTGAAAGGTGTCAAAAACATCCCTCTGGCTCAGGTATCACCGTGGCAGAGAGCGTTGCGCTAGGAAACAAGAGAATCGATTTTTTTCTCCACCGTGATAGTGAATTTATTAAATGTCTCAAAGCAAAGCCATACTTTGACTCCAGCCTGCACGTGAGTGTAGGTTGCCTGGCTAAGGGAGAAAAAAGATCCACAGGAGGCAGGGTACAACAGCACAGCTTGGTCCAGGCCTGCACCAAGCTGTGCTGTCTCACTGTGGGAAGGTCAGACTTTGGTACAGGCTGAAGAAACACTGACCAGTTGCAACTGCTGCTAAATAAATTGACACTCCACAGATTTAACAAGAGGCCTCCAGAGGCAGAGGTACATGATGGTTCCTGGGGAGGCTCTGTGACCTGGCAGTGAGAGAGGTCTACCTGGTCCATGGGCAGGCTCATGGAGAAACAGATCAGCAACGAGTGGGTGTCTACATTGGAGCCTATTGTCCAATCTGCATTTGTAGTCAATGAAGGGAAACAGGCACTTACAAGACATGACTTTTCTCATCCCAAGGTCACATGAAATATGTCAAATGAATGCTGTATGGCTTGCTTGAGTGTAAACATCCATAAGATTGACTGTGGTAGGGGGTTGGAACTAGATGATCTTAAGGTTCTTTCACACCCTAACTGCTCTATGATTACTTGGGAATAATCCTTTCCAATTTCTCTGCTTTGGTCCACTATGTTGTTTACCTCCCAGACTCCTCTTTGATGTTCCCATAATGTTTTCTCAGTGGCAGAATTCCTCTGTGTTTCTTGGTGTCAGGTATTGTGGGCTCAGTGAACAATCAAATGGAGCCTGTTCAAACCACCAATAGCTGAAATCTTTATTTCAGTATTGTCCTGCATTCAGCAGTAGCAGTCATTTTTAATCCTTCTTAGTAGCTGGTGCAGTGCTGTGTTTTTGACTTTCAGCCTGGGAACAGCACTGATAACACCGATGTTTTTAGTTGAAGCTCAGAAATGTTTACACTCACCAAGGACTTTCTGAGTCTCATGCTCTGCAAGGGAGGAGGGGAAGCTGGGAGGAAGTGGAGACAGGACACCTGACCCAAACTAGCCAAAGAGGTATTCCATACCACAGCACATCATGCCCACTATATAAATTGGGGGCAGCTACCTGGAAGGGCTAGATCACTGCTCGAGTCGGGCTGAATATCAGTCAGCAGGTGGTGAGCGGTTGTGTTCTCTTCCCTTGTTATTTCCCTTATCATTATTATTATTGGTGGTAGCAGTAGTGATTTGTGTTATACCTTAGTTACTGGACTGTTCTTACCCCAACCTGTGGGAATTACATTCTTTCAATTCTCCTCCTCATCCCTCTGGGAGCGGGGGAAGGAAGGGGGGAGAGTGAGCGAATGGCTGCATGATTTCTGGGTTGCCGCCTGGGCTTAAACTACGACAAGTATTAGTCATTTTGCACCCTCAGATGTGATATCCTTCAGTGATGGTTTCTGATTATTTAGATACTAACAGGATTTCCTAAGCATTCAGTCAGCCATGGGAAAAAAGCAGGTAGGACAATTCTTTTTCTCTCTGTCTCTGAAACAAGGCATGCACAAACCCAGGAGAGGTGCAGCAAGCAGTACAGCTGTTTTGGGATCAGTGGACAGTACAATGTCCAGGGGATAAACAAGGCAATGGGAAAGATGTGCAACAATTCTATGACTCTCCTGCCCACAGGTGTGACAGGCATGGACACGCTTTGGTTACAAAAGACAAGGGAGAGACCTCTTGAGCTCTTAGACCTCCTCCTGAAACCCTTCCTTAAAGCACTTCTGACAGGGCAAAGGTAAGCACCAAAATCTTTATGTGCAAACCTTTAAAATGAAACATGTGCTGAATAAGTCCTGGTAAGTTAACGCAATAACCTTGTGCCAATAAAGTACCCAACAGCAGTTTTATCTTTTTTAATCACATTGGATGGGTTGATAAAGAATGCATTCTTCCTATACAAATACTGCAGTAATTTCTGGCTCTCACAGCATTGTTACTGAAAGATGGAATTATTTCTTATATCTTTAGGGCTATTTCAATTAATTTTAAAATTTTTTCCTCTGTGATCTTGTTTCATTCTTAACAGGTTGTGACACATCTTATAACCTGGCCCTGCAAAAAGAAATAATAATATATATCCTCTTCTACCAGTCCCTTACGTGGCACTTTTCTCCAATAAAAACAGGACAAGAAATCATTAAATGAGAGCATTTCAAAGACCCTTAGTCCATCTAATCTAAGGTATACTTTAGTGGAACATATATTTTCCTGCTACAATCATTCAAGGGAAAGGGTATTTGTGGTATAATCTTATGACAGCCACAAAACCTACAGTTTGGGGGGCTGGGAAAGCCATTCCAAGGAAAGCACAACACTGCAATAACAGTACTTCCTCCACACCTTTCTGATGGTGCTGGGGACCTCAGCCTCAGCCCCAAGCTGCCATTAGGTTTAGGGTTAGATTTCAGAGACCCACAAAGTCTTTAGCTCCAGGGACAGTGGGGCTGGAAACAGCACACCCAGGGGAGCACCGCACTGCACCAACATTTTTGCCTCCACATGTTTCTAATCTGGGCCAGCCGTGTTCCTGGGGACCTCGGCCTCAATCAAATCTACCATTAGGGGTAGGTTAGGGTAAAGGTTCAGAGAGCCAAAAAGCCCACAGATCCAGGTATGCTGGGGTAGGAAAAGGTATGCCAAGGGAAGCGTGGCACTGCACCAGTGTTACAGATTCAGTCACCCATGGTGCTGGGGAACTCTGCTTCAGCCCCAAGCTGCCATTATCATCAGAGAGCCACAAAGCCTATAGCTCTAGGAACACTGGGTCTTGTCATATTTTGCAGGGGAGTTAGAACTAGATGATTTTAAGGTCCGTTCCAACCCTAACCATTCTATGATTCTATGATCTCAGTTGAAGTGCCTGTTTATGGTGAACGCTGTGTTCTTAGCTCCTCAATTTAAATGTTGGTTTGTTTTTCAGAAGCATCATGTTTAACTATCTATTAAAAAACTTGTGCTTGAGAACTGTGATACTGCAAGTTTTAGGGATAGAAAGAGGAAATAACCTTAAGGTACTTGAGGATCTTGGTTGTGATTTATCCTCTGTGATATTGTACACTGAAATGCTACGGCAGAGATATGTGAAATCCAGAAGCAGTAATTAAAGCTAAGATCTCAAAGGGTTCTTTAGGGAAGGAAGGATGAATGTCTCATACCTGTGTAAATACATCCAAGTTTCTAGTGCTTGTACAGTCAGTTTGCAGAAGCAGCCAGATGGGTGAGTACTGTGAGGTGCTTTATTTGCCTCACAATTTGATGACAGTGGCAAGTTGTGGCTGGTGATTAGTTAGCCAAAGATGCTTTGTCAGACCTTTTCATTAGTGAATGCCTCTGAGAAATTGAAAAGCTTTTGAGTGCTGAAGAGCCAAGTTTTGTTTACATCTGGCTATGGAACTGCCTTCCCAAGTAATAATACTCCCATTGATTTGGTCAGACAAACAGAAATAACAAAGACATGTGGGTAACTCTCCCTTTCCTGCTGTGGTCCTTTCTTTCACAACCCATTTGCAGTCATCACAGGGACTTTCTTCACTGCTGCCAGTCTACCCAGTGATCTGTGGTCTCTAGGAAAGCTCTTCCCATCATCTCAGAGGCTGGACTCTGTCTATCCGTTGCAGCAATTTGTCTTCATGCTTGAAAACAAGCAGACTCACCTCCTGGCTGTGACTTCTCTCATGTCAGCTGAAGCCTCAGGGTGCTGGTCTATGATGGTGGCAATTTCTTCTCTCCCTCTGAGTCCCACATGGCTCAGTCTCCTCACAGGAGAATCAAGGAGTTGTGAACAGCAAAGGAAAAGCTCCAAACCCCAAGTAGTGTCTGTTACCCAAGGTAGCAGCATTTTCATGGCGTAACTTATTTACAGAAAAGTGAAGAAACCATATTTTGTAGTAATTTTTTATGATGTCTACTGGGCATTGAGTGCAATGAGTATAAATGATCTAAATTTAAAAGGATTACAAATAGTTTCAGGGAAAGAAAATACCTCTGCACCTAGAGAGTACGAAATCAGCATGGGAACATTTGTTTCAGCTGACGTATTGTTTTGTGACGAGAATTGGGTTATGGGTTCATCTGAATGATAAAGCTGAGCTATGAAGATACTTGCTTCAATTACTGAAATGTGGTTTTAAGCTTTGAATTGTGTACCTCCTCATGACTGAGAAACATACTCAAGTACATATGGTCTGGTATAAGGCTGAGGCTTCCAAAGGTATTTTCTTCATGAGAATTTACTTCCCCCCCCCCCCCCCCCCCGCCTTTCCAATAAAGTAATTTTTCAGACTGGGTTGACTGTATCTCCAAACATAAAGGAGAAAATTGAGTTTTATAGTCCTTGCCAGGATTCTAAGAGCTTTGTGGAAATGTAGATAAATATTTCCTGTGATTTTTTAATCCTAGTTCCTTAAAAAAAACCACAAATGAAACAACAAAAAAAAAAACCAACAGGAAAAAAACCCAACAACCCACAACCAAACCAGAAAATGCACACAACCCTCCATCCTCCCTCTTTCTCTCCCCCCAAGTCCCAGGCAAGCTCTATAAGGAAAACAAAGTTCCAGCAATTTCTGGTGAATGTGGGCTGACTTTTGTGAGTCAGCCATGGCTGATCATTGTTTCATGTGGAAATTGGACAAAACTCTGTTTTTCATGATGTCATGCTTCACACCTAGATTAACCACAATGGTTTTAGCTGAGTTTAATTTAGTTTCTTGTTTGTTCAGTTCTGAAGTGGTATAAAACCAAAAAACTACAAGGGGCATGACCCCTGTAGAAATGAAAACACAGCAAGGTCTTGCACTAATAGCAGTAAAATACTACTGCTGAGTTCAGTGTTGCTTTAGCAAATTCCCTGAACTTTTCCAGTTGCTTTTTATTAAAAAGTAAGGATAATTCTTCTGTTCATTGCACCTGCTGCTCTTAATATATATATACTTGTACACATGTGTATATTTATACACACATATACATGCGTGCACACACACTTTTTTTTTTATGTATATATTATATACATGTATAGTGTGTCTTTCTACTTGAGTAGATTGGCAAAACTCTTTGATTAAAGCTTAAAGACTTGCTTTAGAAGTTCATATTAGTTATTGATGATCCATCTTACACAGGACAAATGGCCAGGAGAGGTACCTGCTGCGCAGATTTGGGGACTGGAAAAGAAAACAGTTTGTGTGTTTAATTCCTGTGAAGTGCCATGACACTTTAACTGAACCATGTCTATGTTGGCTAAAAAAATCCTCTGAAATAAATCTGAAGCAGGAAGCTTTTGCTATTGCCATAAAGCAGTGCACAGAAACACCAACCACAAAGCAGGATCTCATTGCAGAAGATGTTACAAAAGAGAATCAAAGCTCATGACTGTTCTGAAAAGTCAGAGGGAACAGGAGACAGTAAGAAGGAGCTGAGATTTCAGCTTACTGTACAACAGTTTTTCATTATTTCTTTTTCTTACATACCACTTCTTCCACCTACCCTTTTGTTACCCCATCCTCCTATTAAATTTGTCAAGATGGGGTTCTAGATTTAGAAGACCTGAACTTGGATTCTTTACCAGTTTCCTTCTTGTTTCAATTTGCTGATGCAGTGCTCTTTAAGGGGTAATAAGACAAGTAATTTTTATGTTATTCATTGATTTTATATATGTGCTTAGAGATTAAGTGAGATTAGAAATGTGAAAAGAGCAGAAAATTTCAAGGCATCAGTGCATAAGGACTGGACAATTATAGTTCCTATCTGCATGCAAAGGAGAGGAAAATCACTAGACTGAAAAAAAAAGGTAATTTATAAGTAGGGGTTGGGGAAATGATCTGCAAAAAGAAAAATTAGCAATGTGTTTTTATCTGTGTGCATGTCAAGGTTCTGTATATACGCCATTGAGACAGTTAGCGAAACTTTCAATTCTGAAACTTGGTTTTGTTCTCAAATTTTCTGAAGGCTTTTTTTTCAATTACAATGGGGACTACATAATTTATTGGGTTAGAGTGACACTGTAGTTTCAAGGACAAGAGTAAGGTGGACCGAATGAAAGTTGCCCCAGTTGTCCTTGGTTTTGCCACTTGACTTTGCAACCTTACTCAGACTATTTCAATGCAGTTTTTGCTTAGTTTTATATGTGTTTGAATCTTTTTAAAGGTATGATAAAACCACGGTGTTATGGAACCCAGCACATCTCTGTTTTTCATTTCAGTTAGTAAGTTAAACAACAGTTCCTGTCTCTTCTAGCTAATATCAGAAAAGGCAGTGATGTTTTAGGAAACTTGGAGATCAGATGAAGAATTCTGTCTTGCCAAAACACCTGGCTTTGATGGAGTCCCAGCAGGCTTATGTAAAGATTTTTCACAGTTGCTTTTCCATCTGATAGGGAATAAGTCCAGTAACTCTAGAGAAAGTGGCTGTTTGCCATGCAAGAATTAAGCATTTTAGCTAAATCTAATAAATGCCCAGAATGTGATGCTTATTTCCTGATTTCACTAAGTAATGTAGATGTAAAGATTTTTATCGAGGATACTGGGCACTAGTCTTCAAGACACTATCAGAAAATCAATTCACCAAGATGAGATTGGTTCACCCCAGACATGTGTTCTGTAATGTCAGACAGTTAATTAATATACCCCAGGTCTCCTGTAGATCTAATCTCTCCGTCTGTGTCTCATCTCCACTGATGCCAAATAAATATTTGACAGTGAATTTCTATTTATAACTTTATGCTGCTTTTCAGTTCCAGAGCCATGTTTTGTTACCTGCAGGGTTTGTAATTTGAGTCTATAAGTAAGAATCAAGTGATTGTATACAAGACCAGACTGGCTTTAGATAACCATATTAAATAATCTATTCCCTGGACTTTTCTTGTAAAATTTGCCTCTACAGTTAAAACAACTAACATTAGATTGAGGGTTATGGCTTCTTCATTTATAAATTTTATTTATTTTTTACACGGACAAAACTATTATCTCAATATTATTGTTTACACAAAGAAAATTATTATCTGTTGCTCATTCTATACACCCAGAAGTCTGAGATAAAGAAGAATATACTTTAAAAAAACTTAATTGCTTATCAGGTTGCAGAGGCCTGGAGCAGCTGATATATACCAAAGACCATTTTTCTACATGTTTAAAAAAGTCATAAAGTCATTTATGTAGTAGCCTCAAGAGTATCTGGTTCTAAATGAAGTTTTAATTAGTCATAGGCCTTGCTGAATTCTAAATTGACTCAGGAAAGACACCTGGGTACTATTAAGGAAATATAATTATGACTTCTACCCAATGTGCAAAACCACTAAAAAAAACAACCTCAGCAATACTTTAGAAAAAGGACAATGAAAATTCTGGAGATATTAGAAAGTCACCTACATAAATCAGTGGTTATTTCAGAACAGAAATAGTAATATATAGCAGGTTATCTCATCAGGAAGGGATATATTCCTGACAAGCATTTAGAAAAAGGAAAATAGTTAATTCATATGCTGACATGTTTTGTTTAGGGCAGAAGAGATGGAAGAGTTCTAATAAAATATATGAAGAAATACCTGATAAACACAAGGTGAACAAGCACTATTTTTATAACCATTCTCAGAATACAGAGAACAGCATGCTCAATGTAGTTGGAAGACAGTACATATCAAATGGATGTGAAAAAGTGTTTCTTTTTGCTGTACAATCTGCAGCTATTCTGCGAGATAAGAAATAGCTGAAAAAGTGCAACAACTTTTTTAATGGAGTTGTAAAATAATCTCAAATACAGTAGAAACTTTAAAACAATTCTATAGGGAATATATTTAATAAAAGTTTGAAAGAATAGTATTTCCGCATGCTTCAAGGCATGATCAAATTTACAAATGGTGGTAGGTAGAAATAAATGTCACTAGTAAGTCAGGCCATGACTGGTTCTCAAGATGTTTCTTCTATCTTTCTTGACTGGTATGGCAATACCGTTAATATGATCTACAAATTATTTTCCTTATAGTCCTTCTAAGCCCCACCTGTCTTGAGAAAAATAATGGAAACTCAGTGAGTCAAGGAATTTGGTAAAAATCACAGTCACAAAACTGACTCCGGTGTTAGAGGATTTACTGTGATTATAAAAGAATTTACTATAAAGAACATAAACACTGTCCTTACTGTAGAAGAATTTACTATGTATAAGACCTGAAACAATAGAAAAGGCATCCTCTAGTTATTAGGTGGTGTATTTATTACATATGTACACAATTTCTTCTTTCTAAACTTCACAAAAGTACTCTGTGTTTGATTCTTTCCACACTGTCATGAGATGCTGATGACAGCTCAGCATCAACTAGCTCTGAATAGATCTTGATCAAGTCTTTGTTCAGAGGATACACTCCTTCCATTTGTACACTGTTTATTTAATCCTGTTTCATTTACCTAAAAAAGGGAAGATTGCAAACTCATTAAGCCTCTTGGCACATCATAATTAGAGAACAGAGTTCACTGCTGTTGGATCTGCTGTAAAACAAAAGTGCAGAATACAGCTGCCTATTAATTGGAAATCCTTGCAGGAAGTATTTTACACCTGTTCTCTGTAGCATTTACTGGTCTCCAAATCATGTTTTGCATTATAAGGAATTGTATTTGATGCTGTAACCCCCTTGGAAATCCACAATTCTGGTTGTTTTGGGATTTGCTTTTTCTACCTGTCTGATTTCAGTATAGTTGCAACTCATTTTGCATGAGAAGTGACTGTTGGTGCATGGGAGTTTCTGATGAGGATTCTTTGATCTCAGACTTTTATCCTATCTTTTAATCCCATTGTGTCTTAGTTTGTTTACTTTGCGGTTTGACAGCAGAATTTGCATGCCTTTCCGTATTTTCCTGAGTCAGTGAGATTTAGATATTGTTACTAGCTCTGTTTGAATAAGCAACACCTACAGATGACATTCAAACCAAAACTATTGTCTTAGCCAAAGCTATTCCTTTCTAAATTGCTTACTACACTGGCAGCTCTAGTGATGCATAATTAGTGTATCACCTTGTTGGCCTTTTCAGAATCTCAGACTTGGAGCAGTTTACTGAGAGCATAAGTAATTGATTATTTGATAGCTCATTTTAGAGACTGTGAAAAAGGAAGAGATTCATGAGATAATTGCAGGAGCTAATTCAGGTGACGAATGTAGAAGGCTCAACTTGCTTCTAATCAATATGAATTCTTCCAGGGAAATATAATGGTTGTGAACATAAAGAAAAATGGGTAAAAATGAGGAAAATCTTTATTAGAATTCTTAGTCATTCTTTGTCTGAAACATTCTACCCCCAAAAATGTTGGGGTATAAAGAAACTTTGAGACTATACAGACTTTCTGCCATATAAGTGCAGGAAACTCTTTTCTAAAATATAAAATTATTTCCAAGACAAGAAAGTCACAGATACCTGTAAGTGTTTAGAAAAATGCATGAGTGACTGTGCACCGTTAGTCAATGAGGAGTCTGATGGAAAGGAGATGTAGCAAAGAGTGAAATCAAATTAATTCCTTGCATCTGTGTTTTCTGTGGAAGGTGCTATTCAGAGGGTATTTCCTATGGGAAATCAGACATTGGCCTTAAGAGAGATTGTAGTCTCTCAGGAGGAAGTTATGAAGCAACTTGAGAAAGACAAATGCAGTGAATTGCCAGGAGCAGATGGTATTAATCTGAGGAGCCTGAAAGAAACAAACTGTAAGACAGTGGAGGTACTGGTGTGATATTTCCATGTACAGTGATTATTTTGGGGGGCTTAAAATTAATTTGATTCAATTAATTTGATGATTTTTTTTTTTTTTTTTTCCTCAGCAGAGGATTTTTTTCAGTATCTACTGCCTGGATAGGCTTCCTTGTGGTTTTTAGGCTTGGAGGATCAGTAGAGTGCAGGATGTGAGGAAGGGTAATTCAGTTGGCTTAGACCAGTGTGGCTGCTGCAGAGGAAAACCTTCAGTGCTTAGACTTAAAGGCAGACAAAGGAAATAGGGAAAAACTGATTCCCAAGTTAAAAGTCATGGGAAAAGATTTTCAATGAACGGCTGTTTGCTAGTGTCAAGATGTCAGTACTGAATAGGGAGTTGAATAAATCTGTGCAAGATATGTGATTGTGGGAACTAAAAATTATAGAGAAATAGGAAATACTCTAAGCAGATTTGCATAAAGTGTATGTGGGCTAAGAAATAAGATGTCAGACAAGGTAAAATCAAATAAGTCAGTGTTAAGGAGTAGATCCAGTATAAATAACATATCTCCTTACAAACCCATAGCTGGTGAATTCAGGAAAAGCTCTATGCAGGAAAAATGGAAAGTGTCAGAGAAGGCTGAAAAATATAAAACTTGAATTGCAACAAATTCTTGTGTGGAACACATTAGGTGAACAACAAGGTGCTGTGCAGCAAATGAGAGTGAGAATTGGAAAGGCAAAGGTTTTATTCTGACAGCTCTTCACATAGACATTTCCTGTGAGCAGAAAAGCCATAAAAGTGAAAAGTATCAGAAACTGTTTTTCTTGAAACATAATAGTGGGAGGATAGTGATAAACATTGTATTTATAAACTATATCAATGTGGATGTTTTCTGTAAATGTTCAGCTGTGACACTGAAAAGAATGTTCCTTGTATAACTGCCATTTTGCTGGTCCTGACTTTGGATTATGTATTTTTAATGAGATAACATACAGAAAATAGGAAATGGAATTAGGTACCTGAAAGACTCTAATAAATTATCTGTGGGATTTTCTTCTCTACTTTCAGAGCAGGAATTGAGGAAGGGTTATGGCTACTGGCACAAAAATTGACTGGAGTTTGGAAAAAAAAAAAAAGGAACAGAATCCATGAGGCCTAAATTCTTCTGAAGTGGGTTTGTAATGCTCCAGTAGTAGATGGGACAGTGGATTTCATGGTGAAGAGGGTCTGCAGACAAGCAAAGTCCAAAAAAGGATATGTGAGAGTCAGACAGCTAGCTAAGGAGAGCTTAGGTGGCAAAGCATGCTTGAAGGGAGAAGACAGAGTTTGCCTAGTGAAGAGAAATAAAGTTTTGGATAGTTTTGCTATGCAGAAGAGTGACAGGGACAAACAGAAAGAAGATAGGTAACAATGGAAAAAGGGAAACTAGCTACCACAGAAAAAGAAGGCAGAACAGTCTATGTAGTCTGAGACTGGAGTGTAAAGTAGAACACATACTGTTCAGGTAATTGTCACACTGAGAGAAATAATAAGACAGAATGATCTGAGGACGGGCAGAAAACCGTTAAAGAACATGGAATTTTCTTGAACATAAAGAATAGAGGTTTTTATGAACTAAATGGCAACTTGTTACTGTGAGATGTTAGGCCTGTACTAAATAGCTGTAGAGAAAAAAAGGATGTGCTTTGGATGCACATGAGGCTAGAAAGGATTCTGGAAGAAAATCCATGGGTCAGCCTTCAACTGAGGGCAGATAGTACTCCCAAATTCTCCCTGAAATAGATGAATGATAATTACCTGGGCTGGCAAAGTTACTCAAAGAAACAGAAACTCCTTTGACCCTCTAAAGAATCCTTCTGTTTGATAGAAAAGCAGGACCAAAGTTTGACAAAGCTATGAAGACAGTATCCAGGTTTGAATTTTTAGAGAATCTTTGGGACACTGACAGCTGAGAAGAGTTCACACAGGGACAATATTTACATTTCTGTACACACCTGTTAAATACCCAAATTTCTGGCTCTGGGGACTTAAACTAGCACAATTGGTAGGGAGATCTCCAGCCCTGGAAAAGGAAAAAGAACAGACACTTTTATAGTCCCTTAGATTTAGACATACACAAATATGAAAATCCAGCAAATGGACAAAAAAATTAAAAAGAACTCCTGGTGTCACAGGTGCAAGCAGATTTCAAGGGATAAGAGAAACAAAACAGCTACATTGGTCATAGGTCAGCTGCTGAGGAGTGCACACAGTTTAAAAAAACAGATGTAAATGTGAATTTAGAAGGGTAGATTGTACATAATGTTCTGGTAGGCAATGACAATATAATGAAAGGACAAAGGGTGAATCAAAATTTTGCCAGTCAAAAAAGGGGTATTTGTTGGGGTGCTACCAAGACTCTTGTAGTCATCCTACAAGTGGTCCTACAGTCTTCACTGCTTTTGATCAAGGCTGACAAAGGCACAAGACCTTTCTGTTTCCCTTGGCTTGCCTTCCCATTCCCCTTTGGCTTAGAGTGCTTTCCCCTGGCTTTACCAAAAAGCTTCTTGCTAGTTATTCCTTTGAGACCATTGGATATCCTGCTGACCATAATGATTTTGCTCTTTGATGGAGTCCCTTGGCTGTGTGCTTGCAAGGTCTGTTTCTTACGCTACTCAGTTTGTGAACTTTTCAAAGCAGTCTTTGTATGCCACTCTGAATTCAGCAGTGTGCTGCTTTGTAACTTTAAGATATGAGAATTTCTGGGTTGTTAAGAAGTGCTTGTAACTTGTACAGTCACACACAAAATCCTAAATTGGGAGTTTCTGGACTCCATTCTTGTGTGCAGTCCAACAGCATACCACAAACTTGAGAGGGAAAGTCAAATAAAGTGATGATAGGTACTTCCTTGTGGCTTCAGAGATGACGTGCAACCAGCAATGTGAACAGCTTAATTTTGTGAGTTCCTAAAACCTTTATTACAAAGCTAGAGATGGTGAAACATTTGAAATGCTGCATCCTGTTCCTTTTAATAGGACTTTCTAAATCATTTTGGGGTCATGTCCATGCTATAAGGAGTCTTTCCTTGAAATTCTACAACTGTTCACATTCTTGGTCTGACTGATATATTTGCTTTGTTCTATTATAGCTTAAATTTTCCAAATAAAAACTATAAACCTGCATTTGTATGATGTCAGCATCTTCTGCAAGAGGTTAATAAAATGCATCTGATTGGGTTTTGCTATAAATTTTTTCTTGATTAGTGGATTTAAAGCATCCTTTGACCCAACAGCTGTGAGGTTAGAGAAAGGAGGAAATAGAATCGTACTTCTCTTGCTCCAAGGGGACTGCAGAGATAACTTGCTGAATCAACCAGCGGGATGCTCAGTACTTTAGCTAATCCAACTTGCATATAGTTGCATATAACTTGCATATAACCCTCAAGATGCACCACTTTTCTCCAGATACATGCTGTATCTGCAGGAAGATAGAGGCCTAATTATCACTAGGAGAAATCTCTGCGATCATGGTATTTATTCCCCTGTGCGAACCCAGCTGCTCTTCCTTTTTGTGTTTGCACTATACCTGTGGGGGAGCACCAGTTTGACAGATCATGGATCATCTCTTACTCCCTTGTATTGCAATGGAGCTTGATTAAACATAAACTATTTCCAGGTTAGTCAAGTAAATTTGCAAACATATTTTGTGGCAAGTTGCTGGTATTCCTTCCGAATGGTAAAATTTCAATCTGATCTATAGTATCTGAAACCTGTACATTTTAGGTTAATCTGTGTGTCTGGCTACCTTATCTGGACATTTTAATCAACTTCAAATGCAGATGTTAGGCTGTCTTTTGCCTGGTTATCATCAAGGATTTAACATAAAATGCAGGGGTCTGTTAAGGATGTGAAATGCATCTCCTTCTGCGGTGAATGGAGGTGTTTCCAGGAGGGGCATTTTTTATGTAGAAGGTAAAACTGCCTCTTCTACACCCAGCTCAGACAGAAATAATCAGTTTAATGTGAGTATGCACTATCATGTGGACAGGCTTTAGGTGGGAGCAGATTTACACAGAGAAATCAAAAGGAAATGGCAAGAGCCGTCTCTTGCTGGATTCTGTGGCAGTAAGTGGCCACACAATGGAAAGCTGGCAGCTCTAATCTCTAGTCTTTTCTCCAGAAAGTGCTCTTTCATTTTATAAAATAATAGTTTCAAGGCACCCTTCTGCATCCATTAAATATTGATTATGTTTCTATTATAACAAGGGGTGTATGCAAACAAAGAATCCATATTCTAAGGAACTTAAATGCCCCAGAGAATTATATTTAATACAAAGATTTAGAAAGCTAAGTATCATACATTAGCTGTTAGAAAACAAGGTATTTGGATAGTTAAGATGGATGGACATCTCAAGTCTACAAATACCTTAAGGTATATATGTATGGAAGAATGGGGAAGTGCACTTTAGGTATATCAAAAGAAGCATAAAGAGGAAAAGTGGAAAACTATGCCTGCTGAGAAAAAATTGACAGGGTATTTGGCTGAGAAGTAATCTCCCCTGGGAAAGGTCCTCTGAACAAAGAAAAGCAGGCCAGAAAAAGGGCTATAAAAAGTTCAGAATTATGTGCTGAGAGATAATGGCTGTAATTGCACTGGTTTTCTTGTTTTTTTTTCTTTCTCACAGCTCTTGGAACGTGTTTTCCAAGGGAGCACAAGCTGATTCTGGTAGGGGCAAAGACCCAACATTGTCATCTACATGTCACTTGCAGCACTACTTACTCAGCAGCACAAAAGGGATTGTGGGCACGGGAGGCCTGTGGGAGGATGGCAACTCTTTCTTCTCACAGCCAAATGGGGCTCCTTGCTCCTGGCTGCAAGCAGTGGAGACAGAGAGAAAAAACAGTATTAAAAAGGAACTTGTGGGATTGGAGATATTTGCATGACCCTACAACTAGCAGCCACCCTCAGCAAGTTCGTCAGCCCTTGCAAGCTGTTTGTCACACTTGGCTTTGTGCCTGCCCTCCTTACCCTGCTTCTGGCCAGCTGAAACGGGAGAGTCATCGAGGAGCGGGAAGGGCAGCTTGAGCAAAAAGAATGGCAAAAACACAACAGAAAAACAGGGCAAGAAGGTTACTGATGGAATTGTAATAGATTTTGGGGCTTATTGCTTTTTTACTTGCTGGTCAGTAAAAGTTTTTATGTGTGTGGGGGGGAAAGAGTTGCAGACCTGTGAGACACAGCTCTCTACAGAGAGGTCTGTGCATGGGGCTAATGTGGACAAGGGGCTGTTATCTGCTTCAATACATTATGCACAGTAGGAAAGACAATAGGTCATGTCTTCTGAAAAAAGTTTTGGAGAACAAGGGCTAGTTTATGCACTTGGGTACCCTGTTACAATGCTGCTCAGTGTGGCATCTGAGTGCATTTCAGACATCTTCAGCACCTGGGACTGAGACATTTACAAATAAAGTGAGACAAGTGGAAGTTGGGGAGGGTTTGCTAGGGAAGACTTTCCAAAAGCAGATTCTTTCCCTGTCTCACATCTCACCCCACCCCCGTGCATTTTTGTAGGGTTTTCACTCTAAATCCAAACATGCACCAGAGAAAAGAAGCAATGAGATCTTAGGGTCAAAGGGTGAACTCTGCTTGTTGCAACATCTGTTCTTGCTTACACAGGGAAGTTACATGGGTGTAAGGAAGAGAAATCAAAAGAAATACTTTAAAAATGATCATGAATTGCTGGAGAAAATAATTTCTTGTTCCTGTCAACTCTCCCATCCCCCCTGCTGGTGCCCTTTTGGAAATCCTTAGTCACATTTTTGACTGAAGAGTAAGAAATGGTTAGAGGAGACTGTGACTACGTGCAAATTGGCAAAGAGAAGGAAAAGGGATTTTAGCAAAAGCAGAAGAGTTCCCGCTTTTAACAGAAAAAATCAAGCTTCCCTGTTCAGAGGATCTCATTGATGCATCCAACTGAGGAAACAGCACATGGTTTACATAATGAGTTGCAGCTTTATCAATACAGAAAGCAAATAAATGACAAGCTCATTTTTTTATGGCTCCAGGTGGAGTTAGATCTGATACTGCACTCCTTGTTTTTCATGGTCAGCCTGTGCCTTGCCACCCAACCCTCTGAACCCTCTGCTGGGCTGTCATAACATGCAAAATTTTCATCATAACATCACTGGCTTATCCACTGACTACTGAATTTCAGAGTCCCTTTTAGACCAAAACATTGAAATATAAAGCAAAGGCAGAGCTGGTCTGCTAAACTAGTAAAAAAACCTGTGACCTTGTCTCTGGGAAAGCTAAGGTTAATGAAGAGAGCAATTCAGAACAGTAGCCAGTGATCATACGGCAAAAATGAGAGTTATCTGCGCTGTGATTGCTGGGAGAAAATCTAGCAAATGACTGTCTAACATGACAGTCACTGTCAGGTGTCTTGACATCAAACACTTGACTGTTACAGGACCTGTTAAAGGGTAGGACACAGCTTCACAATCCTTGTTCCTAGGAAGAGATGTAAAGTAAGATGGCTTTCAGATGTTAAAAGCTGTGTTCTTCACCCAGAATTGAATTATTTTACTTACCTGAATTCATACTGCACCTTCACTTTCCATCATAGTTTCAGACCTTGTCATTGACTTTACTTGGCCTAGACAGACCTGTTTAAAGGATATAATTTCCCTGGTGCAACATAGTTTTAATAATATGAATCAACAGCCATAACTAGGAACTAGCAAAACATACACGTATATGCAAATGCACACAGCTACAGACACAAACCTCATCCTTAGTGATGCTTTCCTGCAAGGACAAGAGGAAGTGGCACTGAGGAAGCCCACTTATTTGTAACACTGTATTGGAGAAGGTGTGCTGTACTGTGGTGCTCTTTCAAGGCCTTTGGGCTCAGCACAGCAGCACCCACCTCAGCTGCCAGCTTGTGGGTTTGACTGCTAAAATGCAAAGTGCCTGAACACTCAGTTTTGTGTGTGCTAAAGTGGGGAACTCAATATTTTAATCCTCTTCCTTATTCCTATTGGAATGTCCACACCATAGGCATTAGTGGGGGGGTGTAGAGCATTTTGTTTTGGGCCATCTTCTCAGTGGCTTTAATGTTGGGGTTTTTTTTGCTTTTATGATTACTTTTTTCTTCTCCACCTTGAGAAAGTGTCTATCTACAGGTCATTGTTCTGGTTTCATCTTCTCAGGCCTATACTGCCAAGGTAAACTCTATTTCAGAGCAGATCATCAAAAATCTTGTATTTTAAACATATAGACAAAAGTACAAAAGAGTTGGAGTATCTGAAGCACTAGAGAAGTTTATCAGTCTCTTTTTCATTTGGGATAAGAGTAGACAATCTCATGATCCCACTGGACATTCTCTTTGCTTGATCTGGTCATGTCTGTGACAACTGGTCTATTCCAATCACTTCTGTGAAGGAATTTTGAGATGTGAAGTGAGATAATAAATACATGCCATGGTTCACTGCAGCTCTTCAAATGCTTTCTATAACTTAGATGAAGTAGCGTGGCTGTCCTTTCCCTGTAACCCTCTTTTTTCAAGTCCTCTGGTACCTGTGTTTATCCAGGTTGCACAGTAAGTGAAGAATATGAAAAGGGAAAATATATGATTGCCTGGAGTGTCTTGCTCCATTAATGCGAGGTGAAACAGAATGGAGAGGTTGATATTTAGTATAAGGGTTTGATATTTGCAATCTTTTTCACTTACAATGTTTCTGTAATGTAAAACAGAGATAGCAAACTTCAGTTTTGTTTCAGTAACCTTACTGATCTATCTCTGTGTAGAAACAGTCTGCTTTTTTTTTCAGTTCACGAAACTAATCTTGGGGTCAGATTTTAAAGTGGGAAGAAAAATGTTTGACACTCCAAAGTGCTTTCCTGTAAAAATGTCTAAATATTAATTTTGCTACTGGCATGTGCATTCAGATGTTTATCATGGCTGTTCAGTACCGAGTAGGTGTGGGCACACATCAGTGCATGGCTGGGAGTTTCGTCAGCCTTGAGGGCTTTCTCCCAAGGAGAGTTGCTGAAAAAGTGCCCAGTTTGCTGCTAAATGGAAATTATTGCTGGGTGGACTTTTTGAAAACAGGCTTTGGGTGCTATAAATAAAAGTCAGCTTCCAAGAGCTGAACACTGATTTGATTTTAGTAAAGTCTTAGTTCAGCACAGTAATATTTCCTATGCAGAAGAATGACAAAGTTGGAAAGTTTTATCAGTTGTACATCAACGGGATTTTCAGTATTTTCCAGTTACTTTATAAACCAGTGATGTTCCATCTTGTGTGACCTTTTCCTGTTACTAGCAATCAGAAGTTGATACGTAAATGAAAAGACAAAAATATAATTGATTGTTGTTAGAGCTTGAGACACAGGATAGGAAGGGGAGGTTAAGAAAATGCTCAAAGATCAGCTCTTGCATTGGAGCAGAAGAAAGTAGAATCCATGTGTCACACCTTGCAGTGGCCACAGAGAAGAGTAAATGCACAGCCCGAGCTCTGTGGCTGCCTACAAGCTTTGGAATCAAAGCTGACCTGAAGCTGAAGGCTGCCACTGCTGCAGTGGTGGCTGAGTGAATTCCAGCTTGACCTCATGTGACACCTGCACAATGAGCAGCACTGAGAAATGCAGTGAGACATGTATTTTAATACCATTCTTGTGGACATGGTCAGGCCTAATGCACCGATGTCACAAACATCAGTGTCGACATCCTGGAGCAGCTGAGGGTGTTGTAGGTAGAAGCCAAGAACCTCTTCAGGTGCAGTTTAAGGTCTGATCCCCCATGAGAACCACTCGAGAAAATATATTGACATGGAACTGCCTCAACTCAGGCCCTAAGGGAGAGCCATCCTCTGTCAGCCCTGTGTAGTGGCCATTTGCAGATGCTGGTTATAGTTATCATGTTAGCTGACCTGCCAAGTATAGTTTACTATAATTCTGCCAAAGTCTTGCTGCTGTTGCTTGGTTCCCTCCTGAAAAAATGTGCAGTATTTTGTGCTTGTCCTCATTAACAAAAATGACATTGCCATAGGTTCAGATGCTGTTTTCCCGATCACCCTACAGATGGGTAAGCCAAAGGCATAGCATCCTTTGGGGCTGACAGCTGCACATGTTGTTCTGATCCATTCCTGATATATTTTGGTCCTGGTGTTTTGAACTCTTGGATCTCAAATACTGCTGATGATAAAATGTATATGCTGCTTTACTGCTACATTGTTTCATTCAGTGTTGAATGGATCACTCAAGCAGAAGTCACTAGAATTTGAACCAAACTCATGCCTCCTGAAATTTTAGCGGTGGCTTCATTTACAAGTACAATTTCTATTCTTAGCAGCTATCCTTGTTTGTGCAGGGTAGCACATCTCTGGAATCACTTTAGCAATACCTATAATAAACGATTTTGTCCTTCAAATATTAGATCCTCTCTGGCTTAAAAATAAAGGGTAAAGCTTCGTCTTGTCATAGCAAAGAGAAATATATATATGAAGTAGGAAAGAGAGAAACGTTCAGCACCCAGTTAGAGATATACCTGAGATACACATGTGGCCTTTCAGGAAGAAGGAGATGAAGTCTTAAATCACTTTGTGGCTTCCTAGTTTCAGATTCAGTGAGTGGAAGGTCTTTGTCCTGACAAACTGTTTACACAATGGCAATGTCCTTAGCCCTTGCCCAGCTCAGTCTGTACTACAGTTCCACCTTCTGTGAAAGCTGATGGGCAAGCACATGCATCAACCCTGCCTGGAGAAGTTAGGCTGGATGGCATTCCTCTTGCCTGATTTCTGGTGTCCACAATGCAGACATTATTTTTGTCCACTGACTAAATGAATATTAAAGTAACTGGTCAGCAGAAGCCGATGTGGTCACTCTCATTTGCACAGTGTTTGTGGTGGGATAGAGTCCTTTTGAATTTATATGAAGCTGTTATAATATGTGGAGGGATGGATGCTGTATGTTCTAGATATGTTTAGATATACCATGAAGTTTGATGATTACCAAATATCATCAAGTTCCAGAATACAGGTGAAAAGCTTATGTGTAAATATGTTTCTTCAATAGTATACATGTATAATGATGATCTGGATATTGTTTTTTCATATACATAATCCTCTACTTGTGTTACTTTATTTTCTTAAAGTAAAACCTATCATTTCCATGAAGGGTAGATATTTATTGAATACTGATGACATGTAGACCTGACACAGGACACCTGATCTTACTATTTCTCTTCTTGAAGGCAATAAAACCAATAAAAAGTCAAAACAGAAATCCAGGTACAGAATCCATGTTTACTTTTGCTAGACATGGAAAAATTACTTTTTTTTAGGAACCACAGTCATGGGTTTTGATACACTGATTGAAAGTTTCATGGGAGGTCAGGTATGTGGCAGAGGGGAAAATAGTGAAGAAAGACCTGATTTTTAAAAGAAATCCAGAAAATGCCCTATGCTGAAACTTAGTGTATCAATGTAACTTCTATGATGTTTTGCATGTAGGATCAATAAACTTGTAACTCACTAATAATGTTATATAGAGACATATACCATATCTGTACTGAAAAGGGATAGGCATAAGGCAATCATTGTTCACCCTTTGTTTTAGAATCATAACATCATTTAAGTTGGAAAAGACCTTTAAGATCATTGAGTCCAACCATTAACCCAGCACTGCCAAGTCCAGCACTAAACAACGTCCTGTTGGTCCATGCCCCCCATGCCCACCGCCACATCTACATATCTTTTAAATGCCTCCAGGGATGGTGACTCAACCACCTCTCGGGAAGCCTCTTCCAGTGTTTGACAACCCTTTTTGTAAAGAAACTTTTCCTAATATTCAACCTAAACCTCTCCTGTTGGAACCTGAGGCAGTTACCTCTTCTTGTTTGCTACTTGGGAGAAAAGACTGACACCCACCTCACTACAGCTTCCTTTCAGATAGTTGTAGAGAGTGATAATATGCCCCCTGAGGCTCCTTTTCTCCAGGCTAAACAACCTCAGTTCCCTCAGCTGCTTCTCATGAGACTTGTACTCGATGAACATTGTTGGCTTTACTTGTCTGACATCCTTTCTCTTTCGGGAGCTTGCTGGCTCACAGAGCAGCTCCCCTGTGGAGTCAGTAACAAGTTTCCACAGTAGCCCCATCACAACACCTCTCATTCCCAGTGAGGTAGAAACTTCACTTTCACAAACCAGAAGCAGTACAATATTTGCTATGAGAACTGTGCCGACACTCTTCTAACTGGTCATTTCAGTGGCTTGAGAGTATGAAGTCCCAAATGATCAAATAAGCCAGAGAGTATCCATGTAATGGGAAGGATCCCCATTTGCTTATTCAAGAAATTTTCCTATGCAGAAAAAAAATATTTTTAGCAGTATTCTAACTGTATATGTTAGAAACAGTTCACATATATCACTTCTGTCATGTAGTGGTTAGATCTGTGACTGGGTCTATGACCAAATATTGAGATATAATGAACAGCATAATGTGGAAAATATGTTTGACCCATTAAAAAAAGTGAGAACTGGAACTCAGAGTGTAAGTCTGCTCTCTGTGTTTGCCTAAAGCAAACAAGCAGAAAATGAAAAGCATTCATGTGGAATGTGGATGAAAATAATTCAACAAGGTTTACTGCAAATAATATAGAAGAGAATTGGTGAAAGCAGATATAATTCCTATTACAGGCAGATCCCAAAGGCTGTAACACCAAGGCAGAATATACAGAGAAAAAACGAAATAGTTTGATTTAATAGCCTTGTGTATATGCTATGGAAAGAAGTATGTCCTTCTACTGTCATAGTACCTTCAACAGTTTTCAGAACAGATAAAGGATCTTTTTCCACAGTCCTCTTTCAGGGATGGCAAAAAATTATTTGCAAATTAGCCTGCACAGATTCTTTCTAGCAGAAAAGTACGTGAGCTATTTTTCAAGATGAGACAGATTTCGGTTGGTTTTTTTTTTTTTTCAGGTTCTACAAAGCCATTGTACTGGATTTTAAATATTTTAATATATTTCCTTTTATATTTCATATGTATAAAAATTATATATATTTAATAATTCCAGTTATCAAGGGGAAAAATTGATATTAAGAAAAAAGCCTATTTCATTCTTCAGCTTAACAGAAACTGTATAAAACCTTTTTTGATTACACCGAATTACCTTTAATTTTCTTTTCTGTGGAAACCATTTGGCTCACTGCAGTACCTTAATTATTTCATATACACAAAGAAATTGGTTTACAGTCTAATATGTGATTTTGGTATGGAAATAATAGAATTAACTAGAATTACTAGGTTCCTTCTTTGAAGACTTACAGATGCTGCTTGCTACATAGGACTGGAGGCATTCTTTATTTTTAAGAGAAAGGAAATATTTTTGACCAGATTACTTCATTATGGAGGCATTGCAGCTGCATTTTGGTAGTGTTTTTTCATGTACCTACTCCATGTTATGGCTAACAAACTGAAAATTCATCTAGCTGATGCAATATGAAATATTAAATACTTCCAAAGGACACACAATTCCTACTTTGTAAGGTGCTTTTCTTCACAGGCCACTGCTGTGGGTAAGACCACAGCATCTGCTACAGGAGAGCAAAATGTGGCAGGCATCAAATCTTGTTTGCAATTGTATTTTCTTAATTTTCAAAACTGTGAAGTCTCGTCTGTACACTTTTTCTTCTCTGCTTCCTTTCTTTGTGTTCCTCTACATGTAAGTTTAAAGTGAAAACATATGACTTACAGCTTAACTCTGTCCATTTACTCAGCTGTACCTACTTAATCAATTTAAATTGGAAGGAGAGTTTACCAACTTTCAAAAATAAACCCAGGACCATGCAGAGTATTGTATAAACAAAGGTCTAATTTAATTTTTATTTCTTTTTAGAAAAAGAGTATATGGGGAGAAAATTTTACAAATGACCTTTCTGCTCAAAAAAAAAAGTAACAGGGAACATGGTGGTTCTTTACTTGGATTCCTCCTCTTCTAAGGCCACAACAAAATTAACAAGCCCTGAAACAAAACTGAGCATTTAAATTAATGGCTTCTGGCAAACTGTCAACTGATATTAACTTTATCATTCACCACAATGACAGTTTGAAAAGCTTCAAGATAGGGCCTTTGAATGTTAGAATCCTGGTTAACAGATTAAATGAATTCCACTTTATCTTTCAGACCAGTACCATGGCCAGGACACCTGATTTACTAATCTTCTCTGACTTTAGGGCGAGTATCACTGACTGTAGCTTCGACTCAGACCATCATAAGACAGATGAAGATAGCATGGCAGATAGTTAGTTGCTATTTTCTAGCAACTATTTTGCTATTTTTGCTGGCCAGATTAGATTTTATAAATGCTAATACTGGAATAGGCTCATGACACAAAATCCTAACCTATGTTTCATGTGGCCTGAATTTTCCTGGAAGCAGAGGTTTTTAAATATTGACATTACGTTAGCTTTTAGTGTCACTAAGCTCCATGGGCCCGTTTTGTTATGTTTTATAAAAATATTTAGTTCATGCAGGCCTCCTTCTAAAGTGCTGCTGTACTTCATCAATGGCAGAAATCAGTATGCTCTCTAGCCAGGGCCAATGACTAGCTTGTGAGTGTATGCTTATTCCCATTGTTAAGTCAGAAATTTTTATAGTTTGCCAGCAAATACCAGCAAGTATTTGTTTATGCTATTGTTAAGCAGGCATAGTTTCATACCTAACATAACAATGATGTTTATAGTTTTCCCAGGGATCTATTTTCGTTTAAAAAAACAGCCACTTGCAAATTTCAAAGTATTTAGGATTTCAGATGCACTTAGAACTCAGATGCACCGTTAAATTTGAGGCTTTCATAGAGGTGTTTGAATACCTGAATGTAAAAAATAAAAAGACTAATTTCGCCATCAAGTTTGTTGAGTGCTTGGAACAGACACATAGAAATAATAGTACACGGAAATATTAAAACCATTCTGAGGTCCAAAAATTTTTGTTTGCAAAACAAGTTCTCACATTTCCTTTATTTTGGTAGGCAAGTTATTTCCAACAGTTTCATTTCTGTAAGGAATTACCATGTCATTGAGACAGGTATCATTGTGTCAGGACAATTGGAAGAGAAAATTAATCTTTGGATGAATCTTGGGATAGGATTCCTCACACCACCTTAAGCTGTCTCCGTTTGAGTTAGTCATACTGAACTTTGTGTACGAAAGAGAGAAGAAAACATTTTAAACTAGCAGATTTCTATTTTAAGTGTTTGCTTTGGAATGCGAGGAACTGTGGTCTTGAAACATGTTTATCTCCTCTGTTGGTATAGGGAATATCCACTGCTGTGGATGTTTATAGTGCATATGGGTTGTACAAACTGAGTTGCATCTGAGCACCTTCCATTTCTTGCACTGTTGTCTGTTCCCAAGGACAGATAGGTCCCAGTACATTCTTCCCATTCACCTTCTGTTCTTTGATTTCTCTGTTGATGAAAACAACAGAATCTTGCAGCTGATAAACAGATATTTCCCACTATTCAGATTTGCCTCTTGCATGTCTGGTAAATGCCATCTACATTTTCACCAGTTACAGACTTACTGGTTTTGCTGTTTGCTGTAGAACTCTTCTTTCGGGAACATGTGCCTGAAATGCTGTTCCTTTTTAAGGTTATTTTTTTCTCCCCATTTCCAAAGAAGGTAGTATGTGATGCTGAGGCCATGACAGTTGATTAACTCTGGTTATCAGGATGCTTTCTTTATTCCTGTTAAGTCTCTTGCACATGTGCAGTTCCAGTTTATCACATCACTTTGAAAGGAGCAGCATTGTGCTCTTTTGACCTTTTGACCATTCTTCATTAAAAATTCATTGTTATGCTTCCCCCAAGAAATGTATATTTCTCCTCAACCATGTTTCAGCCCTGGAAAATACTAAAATGCTTTTAAAGCTGTTTTCCCACCCAGAAAAACATTGCAAACCCATGCTTCTTCAGCACCTCCTACCTAAGAAGGCCAGAGTCCTTCACAAGCATGAATACATGAAAGAAAAGGAAATATCATATTCAAAAGATGGACAACAAAATAAAAGGCTTCATAAATTGCCAAAACTCACACAGCAGTACCATATTTGTATATAGTACTTTTCACCTGATGCTCTCTTTTTTGACATCTACTCCAGTGCCTTAACCACAGCAACCCGTAGAAACGCATTCTCCTCTCTTTTCTGAGAACTGATTTATCACTATAAGGACAGTTTATTATACAGCCTCATGCTGTAAATCTTTCCTGCTCTAATGGCTTATAGAAGTCTGGCACAGCAGTGAGTTCCTGCTCATTTACTCTCTGGATATCAGGTACGCTGCTGATGTGAGAATGAGCTTCCTGGGAAGTCTCTCTTAACATAGAAATGTGAGAATCAAAGAATTTGATTCTGCTGGGATTTTTCTCATTAATCAGGGTTCTAAATGGTTTCACAACCCTTTGTTTCCTTCATCTTCATTTTTATTGCATCACAGGTTTTATAAGGAAGCATTTTTTTAAATCAAAAAACCAGAAAACAACCAAGCAATAACTGTGAACTACTGCCTCAGTAGGACTGTTTGTTCAACACAGTCACACAGAGGCAGTCTGCTTTAAAAATGTGTACAGCTTCAGCTCTGTTAAATATAATTTGTCTTAATGCAGGCAATAATCAAGACTGCATACATCTGTGAGGGAAGAAGGAGGGCTGAGAAGGCAAGGGCTCCTACATATCCTTTCAGATTATTCCTGTAGTCTCATGAATTTATTTAGGGGCTTGGAAAGGGTATTTAACTCACTACAGGAATTGCTTGCCAGTGCAAGCAAGGCTTAATTCATAAGCAGTCTGGTGTTGTAGAATGCTTTACAGTCCTCATATTGAAGGTGTCCCTGTAGTGCAAAGTACTGTCAGCATCGAGAAATGACACAGTAACGTGAAGGATGACTCTTGGAGGCTATATCTGGATGGAAGTCATAAATGTAGCTTCAGCTCATGTCACTATGCCTGAGCTGGCTGCAAATAGGCTGTTCTGGGTAAGGCTGGCCCCATGTCCGCCCCAGTCTGAAGGGCACAATGGAACATGGCAGTGACTTTTCCCTCTCTATTATTTTACCTGAGTAAAAAACACTGGTCACAGTTAAACTCCAGAAAAATGGATGAAACTGTTAGGATCTACAGAGTATCTCTTCCATAATATCTGTATTACAGGGTACTTGGTCTCCGTGGGTTTCTTGTAGATCCATCCAATACAACTTGTTACAAGATAGCAAAAGTCTTAATATCTGCATCTGTTTGTGAGTGGCCCAGTGCTAACCAAGCACAAACACCAGGACATGTGTATTTTCATACTTAATTATTGCCATTCAGTCTATTCAGTAGGGAAAGCTTTGCACTTATAAAGTTCCCAGAGATCCAATTACAGCAGGTTGTCCACTGAGTGATGTGTCAATGTCAACAAGCCACAGTTTTCCAGGTTTTCAAGGATTTTTTTTTTGGTTTTTTTTTTTTCAGGATGTGTTTTGAAATGTCTGTCCCATGTTAGAAGCTGTCCTTGGGAACAGTTCCCAATGGAAACCCTTCGTCCACAGCAGTTGCCTTTGCTGGGACCAATATAACTGGCAATGAGCTCAGGGGAGTGTGTGGAAGGCAGCCCCCTTCCCACTACATCCGGGAAGGTACTTTGGAAAAACTCCTGTAAGCCACATTACATTGGACTTAGTCACTCATAAGGAAAATGTGTGGCTCTTGACACTGCAAGCAGAGCTCTCTGCTAGTGTCCTGCTTAACCACGCAAGGTCCATGGTGGGAGGGAAGGATTTGCAGTTTATTGCTATAGTGGAAGTGGCCCCTCTGACATCCATTCATTTCACATAGGGCTCCTCCTCCACTGGGGGACCTTTTACAGATGCTGAGTCTCCTGGAGAGGATTTTTTTGCTGAACACTTATCTCAAATAACCTTCTTTTTCCTGCTTCAACTGAGCTCAGTGTAATTTCCACTTTGCTCCTGCCTCAGCCTAGATGTATTGAACATCTTGATCACATTAGGTTGCCACATAAAATAGGAGAATGGGAGTGTGCTGGTGGATGGCAGCTCCTAACCAGCTTCTTGGTTAGGAGGAAGATTTTAGGGAGGTAGGCTTCCAAGTGAAAGGCTGCAGCCTTGGGAAGGGTCAAGGAACTTCTGAGACTGATTTTCTCACAATGAGGGCTGCAAAAGAAGCTGGTGAAGCCCATGTGGGTTTTTCTACACATACATTGGTTTTTGTGAATGTCAGTTTGGGAAACAGGAATAATTATTTCAGGACACTGCTCTAGGGTTCTTTAATCAGGTGGGGTGGGGTATTCGCAGGCCGAGATGTCTCTTATCTTCCTTTAAGGATCCCCTTCTGTGTTGTGTCAGACTCAAAGCAGCAATCTGGTCTGCTTCCCATTCACAGACCCTGCTATATCTTCCCAAAAGTTGAGTTTTAGCCTCCATTATTCTATGTTGGAGAAACCTGTAAGATTTCAGTTAGCTTAATCCCTTTCTTATGGTTTACCCTTTCTGCATTGTAGCTGAAGTAACTGCAGAATTCACTGAAGGAGCTCTGAAGCAGCTCTGAATTTCTTCAGACACCACAGCATGTAAGACAGAGTTAAGGGGAAGCAGAAGCTCATCTACATCACCACTTTGGGCTGTTCATCAAGGGTTTGATATGTTTCCATGTAAGATTACTGGTCACTTCCAGTTATTTAATTTGTCTTGGTAAGAGCCTTTTTAAGTGTTATGAAGCTTAGCACTGCTTGGGGAGAGACACTTTTTTGTGTGCAAACACCAGGAACTTCAGCAGTGAAAACCCAGATGCTAAGACAGAGCCAGTATCTAGAGGTTTGAGAATGGCAGTGGTAAGGGTGCACAGCTGTAAATACTTGTGATTTGCCTTAAGTCTAACAGAAGCACTGGAGACTAGACCTATAATCTACTCCGGTTTTGTGCATATTTGAAGTATGGCTTATCACATGATAGCTTTTGGACAATCCTTCTGACATACAAATCCCACTTCTTTCTACTGGAGTTACTGAAGCTCCACTGCCTATGGAGGGATAACAGCAATGTGTTGTGTTTACCCAGTTGTGACCAACAGTTTGTTTTTTGTACAACTTTCCTGAATAAGAGGTTTTGGATGTTGTTAAGAAAGCAAAGGATATTTGCAAGTTTAAGGTTCTCCCTCCATATGAAATAACAACTTTCAGGAATCTAAAGGCCACTGACTTTCAGAGAACTCATGTTACTAATAAAAGGGAAAAAAAAAAGAAAAAAAGACGTGAATTGTGTTCATATTCAAATGCAGATCAGAACAAGTTTGACTGTGCATTACTAGTTTCTCTTCAGGTTTATCTTTGTTTCATGAGCCATTAGGTCAGAACATGAAGGAGGTGATTATTCTGCCCCTCTACTCTGCTCTCGTGAGACCCCACTTGGAATACTGTGTACAGTTCTGGTGTCCCCAACATAAAAAGTACATGGAACTGTTGAAACAAGTCCAGAGAAGAGCCACGAGGATGATCAGGGGACTGGAGCACCTCCCGTATGAAGACAGGCTGAGAAAGTTGGGGCTGTTCAGCCTGGAGAAGAGAAGGCTGCGTGGAGACCTCATAGCAGCCTTCTGGTATCTGAAGGGGGCCTACAGGAATGCCAGAGAGGGACTCTTTATCAGGGACTGTAGTGGCAGTTAAGGGGTAATGGGTTCAAACTTAAACAGGGGAAGTTCAGATCAGATATAAGGAGGAAGTTCTTTACTGTGAGGGTGGTGAGGCACTAGAAGAGGTTGCCCAAAGAATTGGTAAGTGCTCCATCCCTGGTGCTGTTCAAGGCCAGGTTGAACAGAGCCTTTGGTGACATGGTCTAGCGTGAGGTTGGAACTAGGTGATCTTAATGTCCTTTCCAACAAAAGCCATTTTATGATTCTATGATTCTATGTAAGAATGAACAACCAAAATGGAGATTACTTCCTAAAGAAAGCCATGTGTATTTGTGTGATGGTCACTGCATCAAAAGGAGAGTGACCAGAAGGTCAAAGGAGGTGATCCTGCGCCTCTACGCTGCTCTTGTGAGACCTCACTTGGAGTACTGTATGCAGTTCTGGTGTCCCCATCATAAAAAGGACATGGAACTGTTGGAACAAGTCCAGAGGAGGGCCACAAGGATGATCAGGGGACTGGAGTACTTCCCATATGAAGATAGGCTGAGAAAGTTGGGGCTGTTCAGCCTGGAGAAGAGAAGGCTGCGTGGAGACCTCATAGCAGCCTTCCAGTATCTGAAGGGGGCCTACAAGGATGCTGGGGAGGGACTCTTCATTAGAGACTGTAGTGACAGGATAAGGGGTAATGGGTTAAAACTTAAACAGAGGAAGTTTAGATTGGATATAAGGAAGAAGTTCTTTACTGTGAGGGCAGTGAGGCACTGGAATGGGTTGCCCAGGAAAGCTGTGAATGCTCTATCTCTGGTGCTGTTCAAGGCCAGGTTGGTTAGAGCCTTGGGTGACACAGTTTAGTGTGAGGTGTCCCTGCCCATGGCAGGGGGGCTGGAACTAGATGATCTTAAGGTCCTTTCCAACCCAAACCATTCTATGATTCTATGTTCATTTCCAGTATTGTAATTTGCAGGACCCTCATTACCTGAAAATGGAGAAAATACTTCTTTTAAAGGCATGTTAGTAGTTTATTGCATTTTCTGCATCAGCTTAGATATGCTTGTTGGTCACCATAACTGCTGGAAATCTGCATACTTCGTAGTGTTTAGAATTCTATGTACAATGGTATGTATAGCATGAAAATTATGAATATAAAGAACAAAAGTCAGCAGGGACATGTACAATTTCACCTATTTTTAGTGTTCCATCCAAACACTTGTTCAGTAATGTTTTTGTCTTTTCCCGCAGTATCTCCCCCCTTCTATGTTATATGTGTATGTTGCGTGTGCCCTGCCTGAGAGTACTGAAAACTGGTAACTCTTGACAATTTGAGGGCAGACAGAGGAGGCATCTGTTGTATGTCATGGGTTTTTTTTTTTTGATGCCTGGGGATAACGCTGATACAGATACTTTGATCTTTAAGCAGTTTGACTTCATGGAAGAGATTCTGACTGTATGGACTCCTAAGTAATTTCCATCAGCTCATAAATCTGAAGAATTCTCAAACTCTCCTACTGGTTTTATGATGTCCTAAATTATACAGTCTAAAGTATTTTTCAACTGTTCCACATTTCTAACCAAGTCTTTGGAGATGGTGTAAGCTGAGACTTTAGTGTTCTGTTTCTATGGCAGGAAGAGTGCAGGCAGCATGTGTAGGCCTGGGCAGATGAAGATGGTTTTCACCTGCTTTGTTCTTGGGCAGGTGTTTGTCAGGCTTAGCATCCATTCTACTTATATGCCTTTATTACAAACCTCCTCTCCACACAGCATAAATTTTGCAGCCTAGTTGGGCTCCACTGATGTTGCAAAGGTCTTTCCATGGCAGATTTGAATAAGGGACAGATATTTTTATGTTTCTTGGTAATGACTCCTATGGTTTAGGATAAGCTTGTTACCACTGGAATGCAGTAAAAGCATATTTTTGAACACTTTTGATGAAGGGTCAGCTCCTTCCACTCCTATATGTGAACAGGAGTACGTGAGCAGTACCCACCCAGAAGTCAGACCCTGCTCAGTCTTCTTCAAACTAGTCTTGACATTTAAAAACTGCTCTGAGTTAAGGACTCCTTCATATTGCAGATCAGCACCTTACAGACATGACTCCAGGATTCCTTTCTCTGATAAAATCTTTATTTGAAAAGATGTTTCTTCCAGACTTCTCAGATTTCAGAAAAAATGTGTTTTGCAGAAGAAATTCTAGTTTGCCAATAATGTCATGATTAGGCACAGAAGGAAGAGGAGGAGGAGGAGCTATGCATTGACCTCTCCCCCTCCTCTGAGTTCTGTTAGGCACTGACTACCGAGTCCTGATCTCATTCAGACCAAATACGAGTTTTGGCCAAATTTGGTCTGTAGGACAGCTCCAAGTAGAGCTATTTCATTGTATTGTGTATCAGCAGGTTAAAATTGCTGAGGCATCTGTCAGAACACAGTAATGATCACTGCTTTCTTATCCAAATTCTGTGTGGCCAGCAATGGCACTTTGCAGCCAGAGGGAAACAAAGAGCCATTACTTTCAGTGTGCACTTCTGATCAGGATATATATTGATAGTTTGTGCTAGGAAAAAGGGTTTATGAGTGCCTCTGGCAACTGGTGGTGTGAGCTGTGCACCTATAAATTTTAAGTTGGCAATATCAAACAAAAAATATTCTCTGGCTATAGCCTGAGGTAACAGGGAGTGAGAAAAGCCAAGCTGCACTACTAATCCATAACCACAGAAATTACCTCCATTCCAAAACAAACGCTACATAAAATTTTAAAATCTGGCCAGCCTAATATGTGTATTAAAGTGTCAGCAGTATAATTCAAACCAGCCTTAGAAATTGTAAAATATTGCATTTAGTCATTTATACACTTCTGTATCAGCATTAGATAAGAACAAAGGTTGACAGCTATTCAGGAGCTTATTCTACTCAATGAATATTACCACCAAACCATTCTGCTTTCATGGTAATACTTTTTACCGCTAAAAGGTAATATTTTAATGGTAATGCTTTAATGGTAATACTTGTTACCAGGATGCACCTACACAAAACCAGAAATATACTAATTTTCAGAATTTAGTTTCATTTAAAATATCATAAAGAAATATTTGTGAATTTCAATATAGTTATTGTGGATTTCACAATGTTATAGCTGAGAGATGACTAACCTTAGAGATTTGGCAGCAGTTGCATTTGAGAAGTGATAAACCCATTATATGCTCAGTAGATATGCCCCCATCTGTTGACAAAATAAAATTAAAGAAAACATTGGACTGAAATCAAATGTTTTTAATAACCAGTTTTCTTCCCCCTCCAACAATAAAATAAATTCAGTGTAACAAATAAAATGTAAAATGCACAACAATATAAACACGACAATTTTTATTGTTTCATAGGAGATTTTGAAATTTCCTCTGTGGAGTTTCTACAGGTATTTCAGGCAGGTGTTTATGCTATTTGCAAGGCTGTGTTTCTGTAATGAATTTCATTTTGTGGGAATGTACTTAACTCACCCCTCTTAGTTAAATTATTTAACAAATTAATTCTGCTTTGTCTCCAACCGTTTGCTGCATCTGAGCTAAGGAATGGAAAATGGGACAGTGTTGGAGCTGTGTACTTCATTAGCCTATTAAGTTTAAAAGGCAGATCTAAAATACAGAAAATATACGTTATTTTCTGATTTTTTGTTAGGGCCTGACACTGTAAGATTTGTTTTTGTCCTTAAATATGCCTCCTGTCTTTAGACCAAAGGTTTGTTGGAGTATGTTGAGGCTTCTCTTCTGTTCAGACTGCAAACTCCTGCTGAGGATACAGTACTCCCCAGTATGTGAATAAAGACATTCCCTTACATGAATGTTTTGAATTGTCAGAAGTTGCTCAAGCTAATGACATATCTCTGGATCCAAGCATGCTCCTTAAATAATGCTAGAAATGCTGGAGAATTTTCCTCACTATTACTGGTCTGGGAGACACTTCCTCACCTGGTCCCGGGGTCGGGGTCTGGCTTGTGTGTCTTCTATGGAGGTGTGTTTAGCTCTTCCTTGGAGACCTTCAAGTAGGGTTTTAGTGAGTCTGGCACTTATTTCTGTAACGTGAGCTTGTGGTTTAGATTTGCTGTATCCTGTGTAAGGAATTCTTTGTTGTAAGCAGCATGCATTAAATCACCTTTAATTCAAATCAGGATACAATAAAATGCAAATCCATTTATTAATTTACAACATGCTAACAGAAATCATGGTTACAGGCACTTAGAAAAAAATAGAGAAGTAAAAAAATCATGCTGAAACTACCACCACCAGGATCCAACTAGAAAAGTCCTTCTCCTTGTATTTCCCTGAATTGCAGTATATGCTTCCCAGATGTATTTCTTTGAGCACAACATGCTCCTCAGGCTTCGCTCCCCAGCAACAACTTGCTCTTAGCAGAGCCTGCCAGGTTTTGTTGCTTATCCCTCTTCTTGGGTCCTCTGTATTCCTACTCCCTTCCACCTCCCACCTCTCTACACATTATCTCCTTTGACCTTATACCAGGGATACCTGCACCATGGCTCAGAGAAGGGGTGGTTGGACAATGTGACTAAGCTTTAATCCATCCAGAGAACTGATTCAGCCAAGAATGAAGCCTGAGTGGAATGAAAAAGGGAGAGAAAGTCTCTCTTTCCACCCTGATCCACTTCCTTACCCATTTTACCTAGCAGATGGGAGAAGAAGCCATACCCGTAGTACAGAGAGTCCAGGTTTCGTTGGATCAGATGGAAGGGAAGGGCTGGATGGTCAACACCAGTTAAAAATGCCTCAACTTGTGTAGATATGAGGTATTTACATCTAAGCCAGTCACCCAGGGTGCATTTGTTACCAGTGAAGAGAAATAAATATGTAATACCACAAGAAGATTTCTCTCACTAGGTACACTAGATACCTAAGACAGACATCTCAAATAGTTCAAATGACTCTCTCTCCACAAATGCCCATTTGCATCTTTCCATTGACAATAAAAGTATCCAGGGGTGATATGTACTGATTTGGATATCTGATTTTAGCTGAAGCATTTTGTGAAACAAATACTGGGTTTTGTGGATGCATTTCCCAGCTTAGCATGTCCCAGCTAATGGACTTGCAACCTATCTACATATTGCTACATAGCTAAATTACATTAACATATGTAACAGTTTCCTTACATGATGTTCCTCAATGGGAATCGTTCATTTGGGGGCATACTAGGCTAGAATTGGTAAGCTTTGAGTCTCGGTCTTCAGGAGATGTTTAAGAAGATGTTACACTTCAAAAGCTGATAAATCGGATATTTCATTCAGGGGGTCACCACAGACTTTTGTTAGAAATTCAGGCTTCAACCTAGTTCTCTTTTTCCCTGGAAGATACTGGGAAAGCTATGATAAATTAAGTGTCAAGTGTGATATACAAATAAATGTTGCCATGAAGTGTGTTTCTCTGGAATTTAACCAAGTTTGTAAGATGTCCTATCACTATAATCTAGATTTAGTAGTGTTGAAGTAAATTTAAAATGTTTGCCTTCTGTACCTAAATACCTGTCAGTGTTCTTTTGCATAAGGTTTGTGTGATTATAATTGTTTTAAACATATGAAACAATTTTAAAATTAAAAAGCAACCCCACAATTTGTCACAACTAACTTGTAGGCAAGTGTCATTTTCTACTTACTGTTAATAACACTGAGCACTGATCTTAAGCTTCTTGTGTACTGTCTAGAGTCCCTTTAGCCTCTGCATTCTCTATTACACATTGATTTCTAGTGTAGTGGATAGATAAGGAGAAGTGAGCTTGTTAGTGAAATCAAGGACTACATCTAGTCTTTCCTTAGTTCACACACAGACTTTCTGAGAACCATTTAGCCTAACATTACCAAATGTCACTTTCTACTTATCAGCTGGAACTGGTGCAAAAGTGGACTCACCAGCTCCGCTTTGTGGTTACAGTGACTGGTTTTGAAGATAGAGAGTTCAGTCATGTGGTTTTATGACAGCTCCACTCTTATTTTCTTCCCTGATTTCACAGTGGTCTCCCCAGATAAGGCTTTGAAAGACAGAGCTAATCGGGCACTTGTCAGCAACATGGCTTTACTTGTTAAGAAGCTTGGGGCAATTGCACTACTCAGAGGATGGGGGTGCTGCTCCACAGCTTCTTTCATCTGGATAGTCCTACTTCAGGGAACAATATGTTGAACAGTAGTGTTTTGTATGATTTCTGCAGGAAAACTTGATTCCTTTGCATTGAAAAGAGGACAATACGGTGCTGCTAGCAAAGCTTTGGAAAGCCATTCAAGGGTGTGAGCTGTCCTTTCTCATTATTGCATGGGACATTCGGGTTGCTGAAGCACCTAGTTGTGTGCTTCTAGTTCCTGGTGTCTGTTTTCTGTCTCATATTACTTAGTGCTGATGAAGCCCAGGTCCTCTTGGCACATCTAGCCTTCTTGGGAAATGCCTTTGGAAACAGCCGTACAAACTATCTGTCTGCTGCCTGTCAATCTTTGCTGAGTAGTTTATTGATAAAGTTGCTCCTCTTACTTGTTCAGTCCATCACCGTTACCAGCAGAAAAGAATTGTTAAAGATTGTACAAAAAAGCTTCATGAAACTGTTGTAGTATTTGATCACCTCTACAATTCCATCATAAAACCAGTAAGACTGGTAAGTTTTTCTCTAGGCAACTGCCAGTATTTCTAGTAATTGCTGTTTAAACCAATAATAACCTCAGACTATAATGTAACTTCTGTTGTGTTTTTTTTTGCTTCATTTTATATATTACATATTATATGATTATAAATAAGATTGCACAAAAAATATGTGAATAGAAAGAAAGGCAAAATTTAAAATTATTTGAGGTTAAAACTTGCTTTACCAAAACCATGGTTTTGAGCTAAAATTGGCTATTAGATTTATTTTAACACTGTTGGGAAATACAGAATGGTGAGAATCCCATGTTTGACGTACATTCACATTTAGACAGAGTTTGCACTTCTGAACTTAGGCCTAGGTGATAGAATTCTAGACAGCAGATGAATGGATAAATGGTAAAGGGTTAAAAATAGTTAACGAACCCTGTATTTTTGCTGTTGTCACTCTAATCCTTCTTTAGTTGTTGCCTGTACATAAATAGAGATATTCTGTAAAATCCTCTTAAAGTTCCATAGAGTGCTCTTAGAAGTGACTTTATATGTAAAAATATTTTTTAAGTTTATTTTTTATGCTTATGCAACACCCAATTTATTACAGAAAATGATTTTGATCTCATTATTTGACACTTATTAGATTTATTTCAAAATCCAGGTTTTATATAAAGTCTCTTCCCTACCAACATCAAAAGGCATTGAGATTGGTATCAGACTGAAAAATGAAAGGTGAAGTATTCGCAAGTTCATTGAGAAAAAAATGTCAGACAGGAGCAACCATAGTGCCCCCTCAACCAATCTTGCAAATGAGGAGTTTTACTTCAGGCTGCGTTTGCTTATTAGCATGTGTTGCAAGACATGCTACTCTGGACAACCCCAGAACATATGCAGAAGATCTCCAGTCAGTATACATCATCACTGGCACTTAGGACACTCATTAAACTGGAAGGTATCTTCTTTTTTGGAGTAACAATTCTTCTGTCTAAGATGTTGACATAAATTCATCTGCAGTGACGTTTATAAGATTGCCTTTTATATCTTCATAGTTTTCTCCTCATTCGTTTTCCAGTCAACCACTGTACATTCCAGTACATTCCTATAAGTCCTTTATTTTTTATTATAAGAGATAGCTAGCTATCTCTTATAAATCCTGTAAATCCATGAAAGCAGCTTTTTGCTATTTATATTGTTGAAAGGCCAGCCTGTAACATAATGTGCATTACAGCTTAGTCCAACAAACAGGTGGGCCAGCTCCAAATGAAGGATTAGGTGGACTGTAGGGGTTGTACCATGACAACCCTGGCAGCCCCAGGAAGTGTACAGTGCACAAGGAGCACACTTTTCTATAGAAATTTACCCGTCATGTCTGGAAAATCACTGTCCTCTTCCTGCCTTATGTGGGCATGTGGCTCCCTTGGAGGAAGGGTTTGAAACCCCACTTCCTCTTCCCCTACTGTTTCACACTGTTGGCTTGAAATAGCTATGGGATTAATAACCAGATGGAAATGAAGGAGCAGAGAGAGTGTCAGTAAGGTAATTTGATTTAGCTCAGGTGTTTTGACTCCAAACCTTATTGCTGCAGCCGCTGTGCACGAAGGCCACCAGTGCCGCACCTCGGCGGGGAGCAGCTGGTGCCTCTTACACTCCATCAACATAATCGTGTAATGAGTTCAGGCAGTGACACCCGCCTGGCCCTGCCACCGCACAGGGATTACACCCCTATCACAGCCAGCCTAATCCAGGGCCTGGGGGAGCACAGGTGTAACTGAGTACCTAATTTGGCCCTGAGGCACTGTTATTATTGGTGATGTGGAAGGTGGTTCAACCTGACACTTAAAGCAGGGAGCCTGGAAGTGAGTCAGTAATTGGAATCTTCCTTGTTTAGGCCTAGAAATTGAGGGTGTTTGAGACACAAATGTGAAATCAGTCCTAACCTGTTTGTCAACATTTTCTGGACTTCCAGCCTGTGGTATAAACCTTTGTCTCCTCTGATCTGGTATTCGTATATTCTTGCCTTTGGTTTAATAAAACAAGCATTTGGGTCTGCAAGTAATCCTTCCCCAGATTTTTTTAAAAAAGCCTTTTATCACACTGTCATGATGAGGGACATCTCAGAGAGATGGGACATCTTCAGGTTTCCTAGCAGAAGGTAACTGCTCTGGTTGTCTCTACACTGTTTGATTGATCGACAGGAATTGGTGTAATCAACCACTATCTCTCAGGAGGAGAAGGTGCTTTGGTTTGACTTTAGCAACTCTTGTTTTCCACGTTGCATCAATGAAGCCCATAGAAGCAACACAGGCAGTGTCAGAAGACAGAGAATGCCCTGCGTAGCTGCATATTCCCCTCGAGATATGGTGTCATTTAGTGTTGTCCTGGCTGCCATTTCTGCCCCTTTTTGTACGAACAGGTTTCTTTCCAACACTGTTTCCCCCCCACTCCTCATTTCTTTAGTTCAGGAAATGTAGTGAAAGGCTTAATTGAAACATGAACTTTTCTATGGGAGTGTGCTGGTTTTAGCTAGGGTAGAGTCAGTTTTCTTCATTGTAGCTGGTATGGTGCTATATTTTGGATTTGTGCTGAAAACAATGCTGGTAAAATAGGGATGTTTTAGTTCCTGTTGAGCAGTGCTTACCCAGAGCCAAAGCCTTTTCTCACCCCACCCCACCACTGAGCAGGCAGGGGGTGCATAAGGAGTTGTGAGGGGACACAGCCGGGACAGCTGACACTGACTGACCAAAGGGATATTCTAGACTATATGGTGTCATGCTCATCACATAAAGCTGGGGGAAGAAGAAGGAAGGGAGGGATGCTCAGAATGATGGTGTTTGTCTTCCCAGGTAGCCATTACACATGGTGGAGCCCTGCTTTCCTAGAGATGGTTGAACACCTGCCTGCTTATGAGAAGTGGTGAATGAATTCCTTGGTTTGCTTTGCTTGCTCATGTGGTTTTGATTTGCCTGTTAAACTGTCTTTATCTCAACCCACAAGTTTTCTGACTTCTACCTGTCTGACTGTCTTCCCATCTCAGCATGGGGGAGTAAGTGAGCAGCTGTGTGGTCTTTAGTTGCCATCTAGGGTTAAACCACAATGGGGAGAAAAACCTCTCTCAGCTAATATGTAGAGGGATCACATTTTGTTTTTCTCCAAAGGTCTTGTTTGAAAGTCTCAAAATGGTTTCAGGAATCAGTAAAGATAAGTCACATCCACTTGCAAATTATCCACACCAGAGAAAGACATTAATACTTCAACCCCAGGATAAAGTGGGTCTGATATCCCCACTTGCTGGTGGCATTTTGGTCCTCTTGAATGACAAGAGAGCTGAGGACTTGCAGAAATCCCTCTAGCCTGGGATGTTACACAAGACAACGGAATGACCTGTGGAACTGCAGAGGTGGCACTATATTGGTTCTATATAGCAGTTCTTAATGAAAATGCTGCATTGGTTTGAACGCTACAAGTAGACAACTCTCTCTTAGTAAAAATCATAAATTAGATAATAGAGACTACCTAATTTCTACATGCTTGAGGTTCTGCTAATGTAAAATGTCTCAAGGCAGTGTATTCTGTAACTTACCTCAAAGAGTTTAAAGGATCTGGATGTCTTTTGAATTATTGTTTTTTGCTTTTTATATATATATATATAAATAAAGCAATTAAAACATAAAAATCTGACCAATGTATTAAAAGGAAAAATGGATCAAATTATGACAGGATCATCCTGATACAACCTCATGGAAAATAGTAGTTAATAAGGAATTTACAGATGATTTAAAATAATGAGCTAATTTGTTGTCACAATAATTTGTAAAAAATAGAGTTGGCATAATTTTGAGGAGATTACAGATGTGTTGAGAGAACTAATAATGGTTTTATGAAAGGCATTTGACTAATATTGCATAATATTTTGATGAAGAAATAACAATTACATCCATGTCAGTAGAATGTAGCTGTTTCAAACATCCAAAATTTAGTTTTCTTCTGGAATCCTGCAGAAATGGTTTTCCATCAGAAAACTCCTGCCAAAGGCTAAAAGCAATGGAAGATGCAGCAAGAGGGCGCTCTGATTGTCCCGTATTTGCCCAAGGCAGAATCCCATTTTTCTTATGTTATCTTCTGTCAACAATGGATATGTTTCTGAGTTCATAAATTTCTTGTTGATCTGAGATTTTATATATTTTATTTTGGAAAAGGCTTTTAGTGGGTCTACTTCAGAGTTATGTAAATGTTTGCTCAGGCTCTTAACCTTTTATTCTTTGAAACATGTATAGTCTGCATTTTAATGCTAATTTTTATGTGAAGTCCAGAAATCTTCTGGCTGTGTTGTAGAAAAAAGTATTGTAAGAATGAGGACTGCTACTGAAAATATGCTTAAAAGAAATTACTGCAGACATTGATGTCTGTAAAGAAAAACAGTCTTCAAGAAGGACTGGAGGTTTTATGCACTTATAAGTAGATCCACATTAAATGATTAGAAATGGACATTTCCAGGAGGTGCAGTCCCATAATATGATTGTCTACAGGCCAGATACAGAGAGATACTATATTCTTAAAACAAGTGGTGGCAATATAAATATAAGTGGTTTACCCTTCAAATCCTGATTTTTGAATGGCTACATCTGTTAATCTGGAACTGTTCCTATAGAAATCCCCAGTTTATTCTAGAATTGTTAGTGGAGATGCCTTATTTCTTTTTTGCCTCTAGATATAAAAAATGGACTAGGCCTTGTGCTCCTTGTTTTGCCCTGAGCCCAGATCCTGATAGATTCCATGACTAGAATTTCCACTGTTCCCTTTATCCTCCTTGGTACAATCTAACCTTGAGACTTAATTATTTCTTTGGTGGTTTTTGGCCTGTTTTTTGCTTGAAAGTTCCTAAGTAGCATAAAGAATGATCCATAGTTGAGCTGCCTTGCACACACACATGCTTGCACGCATACTTATGCTGTAAGTGCCTCTGAAAGGCACAGTGGTCCCTTCCCTCCCCATTGCAAACACGTGGTGACAAAAGAGATTCCAGAAACTTCAGAAACAGGGAGAGACTTAGAAGAGAGGGGTTGAGCAGTAGGTTGAAAGTAGGCACCTTATCTTGAAGTAAAATTGCAGGCAAGCAATCTTTTTTTCAACTTTAGGTACATTGAGAACCCATCCTTTCACCCCTCCCTCAATTAAGACTGTACTTTGCAGAAAACCATAACCCTTGAGCTCTCTAGTTCTGTATGTGTTGCGTCGCCACATTCATTATGGACTGATGTGGAACTCAGAAGATACTCCTGACTAGTGTACTGGCCAGATCATCCATCAGTGGAGAAGGATCAGCATGCCTTTGGGACACTAATCCCAGCCTACATGGAATGTGGTGTACATGACTACACTATCTGTAGCCAGCTCCTGTGCAGGATCCATATTCATTCATTACATGTCTAGAATTTTATGTCCTAGATGAATGCTTCCCACCTTTCACTTGTAGGTGCTGCAGTAGGTGTCTGGCGAGCAGGCTTATCTGCCACAAGATAGCTCTTACCATTGAGGGACTTTGAAAATTAGGGCATAAGCTTCTGCAATGAGGCTCTGACAATGGAGGAAGCTATTGCAATGAAGATGATATCTTTTTACCACTTTTCAAGGTATCCAGTTTCATGGATCTGAAACTGGTATCAATGAACTTCATGAAGGAATGACCAAGGAGGACCTCTGACCAGTAGAACCTTTTTCCAGTTGATATTGGTTTCCCATAATGTACAGGTATACATAGGGTATCAAACAACAGGACCGTGAGACTGACAATGGCAAAAAGCACTAAGGTCTTAACAAGCTGAGCAGCTTTTATGTAAGTTTTTGCAATAGCTGTAGTCAGTGATCCAAAACCTGCAGTCACAGGGTGTAGTGTTTGAACAGGGTAGAGTGCTCTTGCGACTGAGAGCAAATACCAAGTCCCAAGCTCCATCTATCAGGACTGCAGGATATGGTTGATAATCTGATGGTCATGGAGGTCAGGGGACTCCTTGTAGGTGTCTTGGCTATACCTAGCAATTTAAGCAATTAAAGGTAGAGGCTTGGGAACTGTCCTGTGCTCATATGCACAGTGTAACTGGCACACAATTAATCTATCACCCTATAAACAACACCCTGCAGTGTGCATAGGCTAGGATGTGTTAAGGGCTAGTCCCAGGGAGTCTGGTGGCATGGCTAGAGACTGTCATGCCGCTTGCTTTAGGGTCAGAGAAGGGCTTTGACCTGTGTTAATTACTGGGAGAATTATACTCCCACATGACCACTGGTTCTGCTTGAATAGACAGCTGAAAGATAGGACACCCTTTTCATTTCAGGGTTTTACCTCCTGCAATTCATACTGGGACAGCAAGGAGCTTGGTGAAGAGATTTGTATGGGCCTCCTGGAGCCTCCCATGCAAGTGCGTTAGGCTGAATTTGTTTTAGCCCTCTGCGGCAGTTAGGGGGAGTAAGGGCATGTGATGGGTACCAAAAGAGACATGATTGCTGGAGAGAGAAAACCCAGCTTACAGACTGCTCTTCCTGGCAACTTAAAACAAAGGGTCAAAGGGTCTAGCAGAGGAAAGAGAGAGGGGGAAGGAACATTGCAGGAGCAGCACTGGGATATTCTGTTTGGGCCTATTTGGAAGAAATGGACCAAGTGTTTTGTTGTAGACAAAATCTGTCCCTCTCTGACTTTTCTCCAGCCCCTGACCTGAGGGGTCCTGCCCAAAGTCCTGCTGCTTTCCTACTAAAACAGTTTCTTTTTTACATTATTATTATTTAAAAAGGTGTGCATGCAGGGACACTGGCCAGCAGGCACCTTTTTATTTCCTGCTTGATAGCTCTGTACAAACTAAATGTATCTGAACAGCGTTGAGCACTGTATCTGTAGGTATAACTGCACAGGGAGACTGAAAACACTTTCAATTGTGCATGCTGCCTTTTCTGAAAATCACTAGTGCTACACAGTGAGAGAAACTAAGTATATCATTCTTAAATCTGCACAGCTGTGATACTAGGTTTAGTTTTGCCACAGGGTTTGGTCATTGCAGCATCCTGCCAAGACTAAGTCTCTTCAAAGTATAAACTGACATGAACTTTTAAGTCAGTTCCACTGGTGCTACTAGCTTTTATCTGTCTGTAATCTTCTGGCACCAGAGGATTTTTTTTTTTTTCTCTAGTTTTGCATATAAAAGCGTATTCTCTGCTTGATATTAGGAATAGTAGGCTGAAGGTAGCTTGGCATTGTGGCACCCTTTGGCACACAGAGCTCTTTAATGATGCCAATCCTTTAATGAATAAAAAGCACTCCAAGCTCCAAAGTTTGCACATAGGTATTCATGTTAGCTACCCAGGTCCTTGTTTCTGCAAATGGGGTGCCACTGACGGAAAATTGCTTCTAAATAATGATACAGAGCAGTAGTGCTGTTTAGGCATGATGTCACCATAGAGGGACCCATAAACCAAGTCAGTTGTTTGGCAGATCTTCATCTACGCAAATCCCTCTGTAAAATAATCATATGGATACAGCTTATAAATCTTATAAGAAAGCAATCTCCAGGCTTGTTTTCTTGTTGGTTGCAGATCTTGAAATTTAACTGTAGAATTTGCAAAACTAATCACTAGGCTTAGAGAGTCTATAAACTGTACTGTATTGCATAGACATATACATTTCCAGTACCTATTTCGTTCTTTAAATACCATCTTAAGTTTTAGTCCATTCATTTTTAGTGTTTGCAAGTAACATACACCCCCCTCCCCCAAAAAAAAAAAAGCTTAAATAAAACCAGTCCACAGCTAAAGTCTTGGAAAATGTGAGCATAAACTCCAGCTAGAAGTCTCCAAATGAAATATTTATATGTACTAGACGTCTTGTATCTGGATGGAGCTTGCTTGCTGTTATCAAAAGTCAGGCCTTCACTCCCTGTGTCTCCTTCAAATGCTTTTATCACTGGCAGCACAAAGCTTGCTTCAAACATCCTGCTTGCTTGTCAGCAGGGATGATGCACTATATTATAACAAGCATTCAGCACAACTGTTGTTCACAGGCAGCATTTTTAGCTCTACAAGCACAACCCATGAGGTTCTCTATCAACATAATCATTATTTATCTGACTCTACCAGGAAATTGAGCCTAACTAGTCTTTTCTCAGGGTAAAATGAAGTAGACTTTCTTTTGTTGTTGCTCTTGTAGAGACAGCAGCATCCTCCTCGATAGTGATAGCATCAAGGCTTGTTGCTGTTGTATCATCCTTCTGGTTTGGCATTGGCTTATAGTCCAGTTCTTAACCTAGGACTAACTGGCAGAAACACAGCAAATAGCTGCACATTATTTTCATCGTAGGTATGGTTTAGTTGCACCATGTATTCTTAATGCTGCATCTTTCTTAGCTGGAAGATTGAGAGTTGAGAGATTGCATTTAAGTGGGCTGGTCAAAGCTGCTTCATCTCCCACAAACAGCTCTCAAAGACTCTCTGGAATCAGTAACTTTCATTTCTATTGAGTAAAAAGGGAAAGTCAGCCAGCTTTACTTTGTGGTAGAAATGGGGCAACTGAGGCTTTGAAACAGTATTGTGAAACAAACTGGAGATCTCTGCATTTTGTTTTTTTTTTACATTAAGAGACCTCGCAACAGATAGGTATATGCTAATGTAATTAACACAAACTAAAAAAAAACCAAACCAAAAGAAAAAAACACCCTAAATCCAAACCCCTAAAACAACAAAGAAAATGAAATATTCTGGCACAATTGTAACATTTTTCTCTTAAAAAATTAGAAATTAAGTAGAGAGTAAAAGGCAACAGTGGTATTTCATCACAAAAAACTGTATCAGGCTGGTCTATGTGACTATACCAGCTTGTTAATACATTCTCCTTGTCCTGTGCCTTTGTGGAAACTCCATTTTTTTAACTTAAACCATAATGAAGGTGGCATATTATTGTTGTTACTTGTTTGAGTACCCCTAACTATGAACACCATGCAGTAGGATTGTATTTTATTTTTGTAAACCATGGAAAATTTCTCATACAAAGTTTGCTTGGGCATAAAACATTCTAATCTGTGACTAAATCATACTTCACATAATGCTGAGAGACTTCATGCAAACAACAATACTAATTAAGATTACAGTAAGACTATTTTTTTGTTTAACTGCAATGGTGTATTTTTTAATCGATTTGATGAATAAAATATGACATTAGGGGCGACACTTGCATAATAATGGAATGGAGGTTGCAGCATATCAATCAACTGTTTCACATGCCACTATTAACATCCTCTAATCTCCTTTCTCATCTCTCCTTCAGACCAAAACAATCAAGTTAGGTTACCTATCTACTTCAAAAGCTTTTATAAATAGATATCTGCTAAAATGTATACTGTATTCTAATAAAGGGTCTCAAATATTGGCTTTAGTTCATTTTGATAATTGTTTAAAGAACAATCTTTCTAAGTGGAAAGGCAATGAGTGGGGCAACAAATTGAAGTGTTGGTTGTTATCCCGGTTTTTAGTCAATCTGAGGTTTTCTAATCATAACGAATGCATTTTGCTTACCACTACTACCTTAAATTAGACGTGACATTTACATATCTATCTCCACTTACTTGCTTTAACATTTTTAGGGACCTCAGCGTTCCCAGAAAACAATTTATCTCACCTGTTTTATTCTGCTATGCAGGGAGTGTGGATATCTAACTTTCAATGCCCCAAGTTAATTTTTTATTAGACATTGAGAGATACCCAAAATGGCTTTCATCAGACCTTTGCTTTCTGAGAGGTCTATTATACAAGGTTATTGCTTGCTCACAAGGATCCACAATATCCCTTAAAGGCTTTGATTCTTCACTTCTGCTGATCAAAGTATTTTTAGTAGCTTCTCTTCATGTACTGACAATCAAACTTGTTGCAAAACACACTCTGTAGCCTCTGTTTTATTTCCTGAGACCCCAGGAAATACAACCACCCAGGCATGCATAATTCTTGGCATATACATATAATATAAGAGAGGATTTCTTAAAACAATTGTTTGCTTCTAATGGCAACGTCAATGTTCTGACAAAAATTTCATTGAAATGAGAAACAATTACTGAATTCTTTGCATATTTTATTTTTCTTTTTGATTTCCAATTCACACACATCTGGCATATTTTACATCTTTGCAATAAAACATGGTTACAATAGCTTAAGGAATTTATATATCCAAAATATTTCACCATGATCTTAAGATGAAATGAACTTGTCTTCCAGATGTTCAATAGTCTCCCGATTCTAAGCTACAAACTCAAGATATTGCTTACAGACGGGTGATGAATAACTTAAATCATTACACTGATCCCCATGATTTCAGAATCTGATAAATACAAACAACAATGAAGAAGGAAATTCAGTGCTAAACTTACTAATACAAGGTGGATAACAAATAAGTAATCACATCAATAAATAATGATATGTTTTGGTGCAAAGTGCCAATACAAAGAATCCATTATCTTTTTAAATAAATGACTGCAAGTGAGTGTAAATTCTGAGAAAATTACATTCCTGTTACATGCCTCATAGCCCTACCGACACAATATGTACATCTATGACAATACAGTCACCAAATATACAAAGAAGAAACATGAATTAAAGTGTATGTACCCCTGGGTGTGTAATTTGATCAGTACAATGTGCAGAAAATTATTTCAATAGTTATCATTATGGTATTGTAGAACATGAAGTGCCTTAGTCTGAGTAGCTTCAGGTGAGATTTTCAGAAGCACTGAAAAGAATAACCTCAGTCACCTTTACAATCAAGCTAAGGCTGTCAAAACAAACCAAGCTGCTCAGAGCAAAAATAAGGGAAAAAAATCACGGGGGCTCTCTTGCCCAAGATTTGTTAATAATCCAGAAGTATAGTACTTTGCCTGTATTGGGAGTCATCAAGTATTGCAAAACATTAAACTGAACTTCCCTCTTTGCTCCCTGTCTAGTCTTTGAATTTTAAAGGGAGGAATTTAATTTCTATTGTGTAAAGTATAAATTTGGTAAATGATGGCTTTTTATCCAAATGATTCATGAGCAGAACTCCACTTAAGAGGGGTAAAGTTTAGATTCGAAAAGTAAAAAAAACAAAAAAAAACAACTGTTGGTGGAAATGTCAAATTACTGTTTGCGCCCAAATTCAACCCTTTAACACAAGCTGTACCCTTAGGAGATCTCCAGTTCCATTTGTGTGAATGCACCTGTTCCTTCAAGACATCAGGTTTAAAGTACATGCAAGTTGTAACTCCACAATAAAATTAAGAAACAGTTTTGTTCTTTATACAAGGTTTTACTTTTACAAAAGTATCCCTTTAAAGTTAAGATGTGCATCTGATGTACAAAGTATCAAACGTATTTTTTTATCTCAGCTTGAAAAGAGGCTGGAGATGGGATGCATGTTAGGTTCAAAGCCTAAACATTGAAATAACTGGAATCAAGGTTCCCCAGAATTTTCAAAAGTCTCTTGTGGCGCATCCTACTACCTTTTCTCAATAAACAAAGATATATGAAATAATTACCAAAACATCTCCTAATTCATATAATTTACATGATACAAGCTTGCTTTTCAGCAGCTGGTGTTCAGTTGTGAAAAAACACACAAAGTAAAATGGTTGCTGACTACAATGTACAGCTATTGCTGGGTGTAATGGAATGTACAACGGAGATCAATGCAGACGTGTTTTTCCACCAGAGACTACCCCTTTCATTGCAGCACTTGTGCTCTCAGCTTTACCTGGGCTTTCAGTTCTTCATTCCGCCTCAGTATCTGTTCTGATGTTCATAATGCCACCGGTTAAAATCTATATTAAAAGCTACGATGCTGCCAGAAGCCATGCCAGTAATCAGAGTTCTGAAAAAGATGGAAACAATGGTCCTGTTAATACTTTTTTACCTTCTCAAGCAATGGCTTAGCATAAACAGCAAAAAAGCTAGAAGAACAAGGCGAAAAGTTGCAACACTGTTTGAAGATTAAGTTCATGGGTGGGATTGAGTTTGCAGTGGAGACACTACATTTGGATGTTGACATATATGCCAAATTTCTACATTCCCAGTATGGTCAAGGGAGATCACAGAATGGTTGGGGTTGGAAGGGATGGCTGAAGATCATCTAGTCCAACCCCCAGCTAAAGCAGGTTCACCTAGAGCAGGTTATACAGGATCACATCCAGGTCAGTTTTGAGTATCTCCAGAGAACAAGACTCCACAACCTCCTGGCAGCCTGTTCCAGAGCTCTGTCACCCTCACAAAGTAAAAATTTTTACTCATATTGAGATGGGACTCCCTGTGTTTCAGCTTGTGTCCATTGCCCTTTATCCTGTGGCTGGGTACCACTGAAAAGAGACTGGCCTCATCCTCTTGACACCCACCCTTAAGATATTTGTATGCATTGAAAAGATACCCTCTCAGTCCTCTCTTCTCCAAGCTAAACAGGCCCAGCTCTCTCAGCTTTTCTTCATAAAAGAGTTGCTCCAGTCCCCTAATCATCTTCATAGCCACCTGCTGACCCTCTTCAGTAGTTCCTTGTCTTTCTCAAACTGGGGAGCCTAGAGCTGGGCACAGTAGTCTAGATGTGGTATCACCAGAGCGGGGTAGAAGAAGACAATCTCCCTCCACCTGCTGGCCACACTCTTCCTAATGCACCCCAAGATACCATTGGCCTTCTTGGCCACAAGGGCACACTGCTGCTGGCTCATGGCTAACTTTGTCCACCAGGACCCCCAGGCCCTTTTTTGCAGAACTGCCTTGCAGCAAGTCATCTACTCGTACATGAGTAAATTAGGTACATATTTTATTTATAGGTGATTTCGTTGCTTTACAAAATGGGCACATAGCACAGGAATGCTGAAACATGTAAGAAAAATAAACTGAAATGAATGCTGTATGATGTTTCTAATATGCTGTGAATTCTCTGCATGTCATGAGTTTGTATATAAGTAAGAAATACAAGATTGATGCATGATGCAAACAGCAAATCCACTCACAACCCTGCATAAATGCAACATATAGACTTACATTATAATCAGATTACATTAAAAGACTGAGGGACCAGTTTCATATATCTTTTATATTTACAGTTTGCATTTTAGTGACATAGTAGTGACATAAAAAATCTAGGCTGCATCCTCCTTGCTCAAGAAGGTCAAAGGAAAGGACTACATTCACTCCTGGTGGACAGATCCACTGATAATATTGTATACTTATAGTCTAGATGCAACCCAGTGAAATTCTCAAGCTCTGCATAGCTGAAAATCAAAAATGCACCACAGACTTATATAATTGATTAAGGCATTGGTTAATAGGCACTTTTGCACTCTAATCCAGTCTGACTATTCCTGTGTTCTTAACTTAATGTAATTTCACTCATATTTTGCTAGCTGAGTTCCTGGCTTACTGACTTCAATGATATAAGACCTCGTCTTAATGTTAAGTGTTTATGCTATGAAACTCAGGGAAAAAATGCAGTCAGAAAAATCAAGAAGATAATAACTAGGGCAATGGTTTTGGACCTGTTAATGACTGCATGCCATAAATTTATACCTTAAAGTTTATGGAGATGTATAATTTGTAAAATTTTACCATGTACATACAAATATTTACAACAAACTCACCTCTGATCATGAGAGAGGTCCATAGCTCTTATGCCAGCATCACAGCCAGGGTAAATATAGAGCTGCTTGAAGTCGCAGGCCTGCCATACTTCCACTACACCGTTGTCTCCCCCTGTCACCAAGTTCTGCCCATCACTACTCAGGAGGATGGCCTTCAGGAAAAAGAGGCAAACCCAATCACACAGTTAACTTTTATGGAAACAGGTCAATATTACAAAAAATTAATCAACTTATAAGCATCTAGTTTGCTGTGCCCACTTTAAATTTGAAGAAAAAGGCTCCCACTCCTCTTTCTCCCCAACCAGAAAGTGAAACAACTGCGTCATTATAAACCAAAAGGTCTTTAACTGAATCTGCCAAGACTTGAGTTCCGCATATAACATTTCAATGTTTGTGCTACAATACTCAGTGCCATCACTAACACCTAAAGCAGAACAGTGATCTGCATTCCTAATGCTACTGCAAGTGCCAGTGACATAGCAGAGCCCTGGAGGCACAAATTCATGTCTTGGCTAATAAATGAAGAATGGACACTTTTCAAAGCATTTTGTTTCAAAGATGTATTTCCCACTGAAATTTAATTGCAAACAAAAATTCCAGGAATCATGTGGGACCATGAACAATTTATTCTTATTTACTCTGGAAAAGTTCAAGTGCATTTTTGCATTTGGAGATGGAAATGAAAGGATCTGTGTTTGAACAGGACAACAGGAGGTGGTAATTCTGCATATGTGATTTCCTTTAAATCACATGGCACATAAATTCAATTTATTTTAAGAAATAAAGGTGAGACACAACAAATGCTTGTTTGCATTAAGATTTACCCTGGTTGAATCATTGATCTCCATCTGAGCTAAGAGTTTGCCATTAATGCTGAAATTGCTGAACCGTCCTCGTTCATAGTAGATGATGCAGTGACCTTCACTAGATACTGAAATTAAGCGAGGATACAAGCAGTTTTCTGTTCCTTCCAGAGCTCTCAGCAAATCTCCAGTAATTGTGTGTACCAGACAAGGACCTTCTGTATATGAAGACATAGCATACATTTCCTGCTTATACGAACTGTATATGCTGTGCACAAAGGCAATGCATAATACGCATTTATATCACATTAGATGCAATATAACATATTAGATGCAATGTTTGCTGAAAGAATTTAAAATAGGCAACAGATAAGGAAATGCACAAGCTAGCATATTAAGAAAATAGATACAACATTCCTAAAAGGTGTAATTTATTATTTACTCAAACTGGTAGAAGTTTTCATTAATCTATCTTCTAAAATATTCTTTCCCTTTCCAGGCATTTAGAAGCCTCCATCTTACTGTTTTCCTCCAACACGAACTCTCTTTAGTCTGCCCATTCACATTAAACAGATGGGGCCCTACCAGTGACTAGTAGGAGCAAATCCCAGAGGGCATATAATTGTATCACTGCATATTTCTCCTATAGCCAATGGCAGTTCCTGTAGGTCCTCTCCCCCAGTGATACACTATATGCATAGATTTCAGTCCTGAATTGTTTTAACAATGGGAGTCATCTGACAGCCAAGAGTTAGTATGATATTTGGACTATAAGAGCTTTTAGGAGATCACACTATAAGTGCACTACTCCAAAGAGATTTTCATGTGAGATTTTAACGTCTTTTTATTACTTCTGATGAAAGAAAAAAAAAACCTGTGACAATTAAAATATACATTTTAAGATGCAAAACTAGGCTATTTCCATTTCAAGATCTATGAAAAAGCTCTTTTGAAAGTGAGATCTGTATTCCTACTAAGAAAAAAGAGTCTCTTCTGTGATAAATGTAAAGAGTCGTGGTAAACACTACATGTTTGTTTTTACAAATCATAAGACACTCCTGGACAGCACAGTAATCTCTTCCTTATACAACTGGCTCATGACCCTGAAAGTAAATTCATAGTGGTAGACTCAGCCACCTCACGTTAAGCCTTTCTAACTTCTCTGAAATTCACACAGCAGCTGGGTTTGCCCAAGTAGAATGAATCACAGCATCAGTGGATTCGTGTGTAAGCCCTTCTGGTTCAGGTTTTTATCTGTGTTTGCATAAAGGCTTATGCAGAGAGACCTCAAGTCTGTCTGGGCCCATGGGATATGACTGCAATGGAATTAATTTATTTTCTCAAAAAGCTGAGTTTCAGCTTTGAAAATAGTGAAGTGCTAAAATGTTACAAGTGATGCTTCGGCCATTAGGATAATTACCATGTTAGATTTTTCAAAAGAAAAATGTAATACCTGCATAGCTAAGTGGTCATGGGCACGAAAAGGCATAAAGAAAATACGATTTACTATGCTCTGTGAAGACATACTGACTGACTGCTCTTTTTTGGGGTTATTGGATAAGAACGTGCAAGCATCAACCTGATGCACAGGAGTTTTCTCAGAGGAGTCTTATATGTGTGGTTTCTCTGCCTCTGCAGATTCTGAAGCATGTTATCACAGTGTGCAGCAAGCTTCAGTGAGACAGCCTCCCATGAGGGAGCACAGCAGCACTGAGGAAGGACAGCAAAGCAACCAGCAATGCTACAAAATGCAATCTGAGAAACTGGAAAGGGACTGGAAAGGGCAGAAACTGAAGCCTCAAAGCAGGCATCTGCTGGAAACCAGCAATAAAAAAGGGATTTTCACTCTGTGTTTATATATGCACTAGAGTTTGAAGATGAAGAACATGAGTAACTCAAAGGACAGGCAGGGCCTCCATTTCACTTGATCAATCACAAACATATTATGGATTTGATGTAATTTGGTCCTCCAGCAGCCTTTACCTCTAAAATTACATAAATTACCAAAACATTACACACTTAATGAAGCAGAAGATAACAGAATACAGATTCCAGCAGTAAGAGTATATAAAGGTGCCTTAAGAGATGAGAGATAGCAGTACTTCAAGAAAAAAAAACTTTAGGTTCAGTATCACTGTACATTTTTTTCATTAATTACTTGACTTTGCCTATGACTGTTATGTAGTATGTCATTACAAAAGTTAATGACCCATTAGGATTTCTTGTTAAAAATGCCTTTACTCAATATTTTCACACTCAGCTTTGAAAATAAACGTTGAGCTCTGAGGCAATATAAAAGATGATAACCCAGGAGCTCAGCCTGTGAGCAAAACCAGGCAGAAGAAGCATCACATCCATCTTAGCCTTAAAAGCAGAAAACTATTCAAAAAGGAGTACAAAGATATCCATGGGGATGAATAAAACTGGCATCACTGTAGACAGAGAAAGCAAGTAGCTGGATGTGGATGTAGGAGTGGAGTGGAAATGAGATAGGAAGATATATAATGAAGAAGAACCTTAAGGGAGGACAAAAGTAATGTAAAGAAAGGAAATGTAAAGAAGGGAGAAGAGATAATGTAGCACAAAAGAAAGGAAGAGAGAAGGGAGAGGCAAACAGGAAGGGAAAAAAAAAAGACATGAAGTTTGCCAAATTAAGAAAAAAAGCTGAGAGAGGGCAGTGGGAGAAGAAAAGTGCACATGGAATTAAGCAGAAAAGAAGAAAGTGGGCACAAGGAAAATAGAACAAATGAAGGAGAAACAGAATAACGAAAGATAAGCAAGCACTCATTGAGGCAGGTGCTTCATTTATGATGATTAACTGCTATACAGAAGAATGCTGCAGTTATGGAAAGGCGTTTTGAACATTTGTATTAGCAGTTGTTGGATATGCTGGACTCCATTGATAGGTATCAGGGGAAAAGTATGAATAGACAGTAAGAAAGTTTAACAGAACCTGCAGATTTCTTACTATTTTGAATCCACCACAAAAAGCCCTACTGGATGAAGTGCTGTCCACAGATCAAAACCCAAGCAAATTAACCCTGTTTCCCTTGTCATGGAGACTGAGGTCAGTCCTACAAACTGCCATTCTATTAAGATCAGGGCAGGAATTTGGAGCTGGCGTTTCCCTACATATAGGTCTCTATCAAAAGGCTTTTTTTTTCCAAATCAATGGATGTCATTATGAATTCTTATATAAATTTATATTGACTACTTTTCCAGATCTGAGGGGAATAGTAGCACAGGCTGATAGTTGGAAGGAACTTAATTTGTGTCCAAACCTGGTAAGTCTGGACAGTAAGCAATAACATTCAAAGTTGCTGTAGATTCCCCCAGAAATACAACACACCTTAGCAAAGGAGACTTTGAATAAAGTATATGTGGCTTGAGGGAATACTAAGAAGTACCACAAAAAAGGCTCTAAAAATTTTAAGACTTAAATCATAAAAACATTTCTGACCTTTAGCACCACTGATAACAAGTCCCAGCTCTGCACAGACCGACACGCAGACAACTTCATGGTCATGACCAGTTAGAACAGCACGAGGAGCTGGATAATCACCTGTTAAAAAACAAAACAAAACAAACCAAGAAACACACAAGAAAAAACAAAAATAGGAAACAACAGAGGAATGACAAACCAGACCTGTTTTATCCACAAAAGACCTTTGCCGTAATTTTCCTTAAGTCAGTAAGTACCAGGGAGCTACGGTGGGCTTAAATATCTCATACTTAGGTTTCTGAACAAAATACATTCAGATAACATAAAGTTTCATAAGCACAGCTTCCCAATACATTAAGAGAAATGTTTTGGTTTAGAAATTACATACGTATAATACCCAAATAATAACAATACATAGCTGGTTTATGGCCTAAAAATAATGTGTAAATGCATATTTCAGATAAAGAGCACAAAGTGTGGTGGTATTAAAAGAAGCTGTAGTGTACAGCTCTGCTGTCAAATATATGTCTTCAGACTTCTGCTAGGAATCTAAAGAGTAGGATGAGTTAAGGACGTGTATTAAGAATCATAATGTGTTTCATGAAACTGGGGGTGGGAAAAGAAGAGAGGAACAGCACTGTAGTAGAAAGATACTACTGCTGGATAAACATTATTGATTCAGAGAACACATTGAATGCTTACAGATTAAAATTATACCTAAAAGCGGTTATGGGTATATGTCATTTTACATGTATCACTATGGATACCTATGCCATTTTTATCACACTTAAGGTATTAAAAAGATAAACTACTCCCTAAATATTTATTTTTCATATTCAGGAGTGAAATGTATTTTACTTTGAGTTCAGGCAATTGGGCATTGATGGGGTATTTATATGACAAATAGCAACATTTCTGTTCTTTCTAATAATAACAGATGCTGACATCTTAAAAGTGGAATTCCTATATGCAGTTAAGGAATTGCTTAGTATTTGATATTGCTTTGCCAGTCAAAGTTAATCAGTAACAAAAAATTAGCAACTTGGTAGATATCAGAGATTTCATCTGGTTATGATGAAATATAGAAAACTGGGAAACCCCAAAGGACTGGAGCCCTGCCAGGGTAGTTCAAATACTTTAAAAAGATAAAAGAAATGACCTAGGGAACTACAGATGAATTACTGTAACATTAATCCTATGCAAAACAACAAAATGGTTAATCTACAGTTTTGTCAACAAAGAATTGGAAGCTGCAATGAGAGTCTTGTCAAGCAAGCTTCTTATCTGTTTTTGACAGGATGACAAGTAGAGTTGATAAAGATGTCTATGTTAAAACGGCTTCCATGTATTTTTTTTCAACGTATTTGTGTTAGTAGAACAATGTTTTGATGTAAACCCATTTGATATGAAATTGACTGTGGACAACAACATGGATAGCACAGAAGCTGGTTCAATGACAGATCTTAAAATTTTTTAACCACAGAAAAGTATCTATTATTAGCTGCATATTAGGATATTGGAAAGTAGGATGTCCAGTTAGCAGCTGGGAATTGATTCTTGATCAAATACTAACAAATAAGATAAATACAGTATAATATAAAATCCTTGCTGATAAGATATGGTTGCATATAAAACTGAAACAAAGATTCATAGGCAACTGTAAAATGAAGAGACAACATTCTTTGCACTGCCTAGTTAAAGGTAGAAAAATGTGTTTTATTTTATTTATTTTGAATATGGCCAGGTGGAAGGTTGATGCTCCTGCCCAAGCACAAGCTCTGCTCACTGGAGAGTACATTCTCTTCAGGAAGACAGTGAGACAGAGAAGGATTTTTGGAGCTAGAAAGGAAAACTTCCTCCACATTAACTTTCAATGCAATATCCTAAAATAGCAAATAGATGTTGAGAACCATCCTGTCACCATAGACCAGAAAGAATAAAGTCGTGTACCCACATTTATAGAAATTAGTTTAAAGGAAGGTCACACAACTGATACAGATAATAAGACAGGAGACTGCACAGTGTTTAAAGTGTTTTCTTTCTTCACTACACAGAAAGCAAAGCAATGACTTGACCAGTGCAGCTGGGAGTCACAAGCGTAAAAGATGTCAAATAACACAGAAATTTATCTTGCAGCTACTGGCACAGTGAGGTCCAATGGGTGAATGGCTGCACACATTTCAACCCTGTGATAAAAATGCAGTTTCCTAACTGGAAAACCAGTTAAACATCAAAACAAACTAAAAAAGGAACTACCCTAGCTGTTAAGCAATATCGCATAGGTTTCTGAAAGACATGCATTAGGAAAGGAGGCTTGGATAGACTTCTGTGGTTCTATGAATTTAGTCTTTTTTATTGCAGACACTCGCATCACATAAATTTGTTAATAAATTCATGAAATGTCTACCTAGGTATACAACTTCGAAGGATGTTCCAGACCTTTCCTACTCTAAAGGAGAGAAATATTCTGATTTTCAGTATGAATTTAATTTCTGTCTAACTTGTATCTATTTCTTCGTGTGTCAGCATTGCCCTTTAGCATTAGGTCTTCCCCCTCCCTTGTGTTTTCCCCTTCTATTGTACTTACAGAACAAATCAGCCCTCTCTGTCTTTCTTTCTTCCTCTGTTAAACAAACCAAACTCCTTTGAAGTGGCAGGCTTGCCATTTTTTAGTCATTGCAGCAACACATTTCTCTGCCTGTCTTGCTCCAGTTCTGTCTTAAGTATTTCTTGCCAAACCATAACATCTCCCCTCATCAAAATTTTAATAAGAATTCCATGTATTTTACCATCTTTCTGAACCAGCTGAGAACTATCAACCATGGATTTAAAGGTTCCAGTTTTGGATGCAATAGTACAGGGTGGCTCAAGCTACCTGTTTTTATTGTTGCATAGCACAGACACGCTAACACTTTCCTATCATTTATGAAAATAGCTACCCCAGTAAATGCTAGTTTCCCAATCTTTATCTCAGCCTGCAAGAAAAAAATTATTCTGGTCTGGAAACTGAAGATGTGAACAGAAAACTGGGTTTTACGGCTGGGGAAACATTCTAGTTGGAAGAAACAGAAAATGCAACTCATCAAAGATAACCTATATTTTGAGATTTAGATTTTTATAACTTTTCCATCAGTGTTGATGTTCAGAATCTCATCTCCTTTTGATTTTTTTTTCTCCAAGTGTATAACAAAAGAGTGGGGGGGGGGGGAAAGGAATTAAATTAAATACAGAACTTTCCACCTTTCTTTTTCCTTCTGTATGTCCTCCTGGGAAAAAGAAAATTATGCTTAACAGTCATCTTGGCTTAAGCTCTGATTATAGAGGTACATACAGCAGCATCATCAGACTGCAAGGGTGAGAGACTGAAATTATTAGATGGTTAGAAATTTTTTAAGGGTAAAGAAATAATGCAATTTCCAAAAGGGCATTTTCCTTAGTGTTTCCTAGGAAAAGACTTTAATATCATGAAACTGTAAAATGCCTGAATATTGAAAATGAAAATATTTAATTGACTTCTTGATTTTTATCAGAAACAACTGCTTATGAGAAACTGCTTTTAAAAAACAACTGCTCTGAATTACAGCTCTTTGAGTCCTATTACTCAGTAAATACAAATTAATAATGGCATATCATTAACAGTCTAACAGTAACTGAAAATGGGATTTTTCCTCTTAGGGCTCTGCGAAAAAATTATTCAGTGATACTTTCTACAGGAAAAGCTGTGGCATGGGGAAGAGAATGTCAGTCATATTATATTTTATTGATATGGACAGAAGCTGTGAACTCCAGGAATCATTTGAAATCTAGCAAAATATTCTGTCACTGTCACATCACCACTGATAGATGCAGCCAGAGGTCAGAGGCTGAAGCTCTGAGAAAATATCAGGTGAAAATATCCTACCTAAAGACTGAGATACCATCACTGTAAATTCCCTGTAATTTCCCCAAAGGAGCACCTTTGAACCGAATTACTAGAGGGCAGATAGAAAAAAACAAAAATCTTCATTGTATTTCAAAACAAATAAGCTTTTCTACAAAGTCTAAAACACAATACATCTTCCTTTCTCTCTGAAAAATTTAACGCTTAATTCTATTGTAAGGTTCTTCTGGAACAAATGGTACTCTTGCATTGTAATGAAAATAAAAGAAAAAAAGAACAGACTGTTACCATTTCTCTCATACTGCTCTTTTCCAAGAATTATGTACAGATTGCTATGGACACACATCTAGGAGTTTTCTGTGTAAAGAAACATAAGAGCATGAGGCAAATTTCAGCCTCTATTTCATCCCTGACTTTGACAGAAGCAAGTACAATGCTATAGCTAAATTATCTGTTGAAAATAGTTTATTTTACTATTTACTTTACTATTAACACTTTTGAGGGGATATTCATCAGGAAAAAAAAAAATCTTAGAAAACACTACGGCTTTCATGGAAAAGAAGATGTAACAGCCTTCTTGAACTTCTACTTTCAGAAAAAAAAAACCAAATCCTTTAGTTTGGCGAATATATAAGTCTATGGGCAATAAATAGGAATATTTCAAAGTAGAAAATATCCAAATAACAATGTCCACTTCAGAGAGCAATGGTTGTAAAAGAAAGATTTCTGACCAAAATATAGTCATATATTCAAAATATTCCCAGCTCTGGCAGAACTGGTTTATTTGCTGAAGAATGTGAGCAGCATTGCATGTATCTACACACAATTCACCCAGGTGAGTGGAATTTCAGGTACCTTGCACCTATCCAGGCCTTAAAAGGAAAAAATACAGTGGATGAGAGGAGAGTAAGGATTTGCAGCTTCTCTTCCTATTTCTTCCACTAAATTGCTTGGGACTTTGGCAAGTTGCTGAACCACCCTGCACTGTACAGCCCCTGCAAAGCATTGGAGCACACATCTGTTGGTAAAATAACTGCATTAGTTCAGGTGTATTATTGGCTCATTTACCTTTAGTTTTAAAAATTAATACCTAAATTGTACAAACATAAAAGTACCATAATAACTCTTTAACAGCCAACGCAGATTGCATGTGTGACAATGTGCTTTGCACAGGTCCTTCAAACAGCCATCCAGTCCATTTAATACAAGAACACATGGGTGGCTATTTTGAAACTGATGCCCTTTCAAAGTCAAACTAGGGCAGATTAAAATGTAGAGGGATATAAAAGAATAAGTGAATATTCTGAGTTCAGAATAACTATTCCTTCAAGATATAAACTCATGAAACCAATGACATTCATAATTTAAAATTGTTTAAAAATCTTATGCAAAAGGAACACATAATGGTATACTTCATGACACACTTTAAAAAGGTGCAGGTGAAGTGCAGGTTAACTTAACAAAGATCTTTTTTGGTAGCAGTTACCCTCCCTTTCAGATATATACAGAATACACTCACTTGCAGTGGATGAATTTTTAGCACCTCTGAGGATTATAATGCTAAACAAACCCAGCGCAGGGCTGATAGACACAATATTTTCCAATGGTCAGCACAGTTCCCATTAGAAAAAGCAGGGTTAACTCTCACACCTCTTGTGACCATCCTCTTGGAAGCTACAATAGGTAATGAGAAATGTCAAGTCCTAAGATCAATGAAATTTCAGGCTCTAGGGACAAAACAGGAATAGCATTGATCCTTTTAAAGAACACCAGTCAGAGGGTGAATGTAATATATTGCACAGAGAGACTCAAGAGGATAAACGGCCAAGTCCAACATACCTGACAAAAAATTCAATCAGCTTTTAGCACAAGCTGCCTAGCCTTCCTTTCTTTCACGCAGGAGTCTGATTCTAATTAAAGTGTGAAAATTAATTTTTATCACTTCCAAATTAGTTTCTGAATTTGTGTCTGTTTCAGATAAAAGCATCTGTCCCTCACTTTTCTGCAATTCAATCATCCACTTTGGTATCTGTTCAAAGACTTGGAGATAATTCTCATTCTCAAAGTCACTTGTTTGAAAGCAACATTCGGTAACACAATCATAAAAATATAAAAATAAAACAACTACAATGATACATGTTGAACTCCGGGGCATATCATGTACACTCTGCTCCTTTTCATGATTACTAATACAGTTGCTATGTGAAAACAAATTTGTATACAAATTAGCACTCAGTTAAAACAAATCCCTATATTTTGTAAGAGAAAAAATGTCAAAACACAAATTGTCAAATGCTATCACAATAATTTTTCTACTCAATCTCTTAGAATTGCAAAGATTTACATTTGCCAGATCACTTCAGACACTTAAAATAAGCAAACTATGTCCTTTGCATGTGCCATGTCTTCTTAAAGGAAAACGGATTCCTTTCACTGTTCTCTCAACTGCAGCAGATTTATATAATGTGGTCATCAACTTAATAAAGTGAAGATTCAGATTACCTATTTCAGATGGGCAATTTTACCTTAGAAAGTAGGTATCTGACCATGGCAAGATGACTAAGCTTCATTCAGTTCAGTGTTTTTTCCCAGAGGTGATACTTACCTAAGCAAAGATAAAGAAATAAGGGGACTCTCAAATATACATAAAAACCTGCATGCAGCTGCCCTTCAGCCTAAAGGAATTTGTGACATATCTCCCACTTTTCAGGAGCATCCCCATGCACCAGCCTCTAGTCTAGTCTGGAAAAGGACATTTTCTATCACTGCTCTTGGAGGTTAGACATTGCATAGCCGTGAAACCCATTTTTGCTGGACCAGAGAAATTACAAGTAGGGAGATTTGCCCTACATACGGCTGCTGAAGTTTTGGTTCAAACTGCAGCTTTGGTTCCTGATTATCTTGATTCAGCTGTATTTTTATCCAATCATTGTGTCTCATAAGATCCTTAAACAAGAGCAGAGAAAAGAATTTTGCTTTCCATCAAAGCTGGAGGTTCACAGCATGCCCCTCCCACATTAATTTATAACCTGATAGTCAACATATGTTTGTGAATATAGGCATGTGGGTTTGAATTCCCCCAGTCTCCAGAGCCCAAGAACTGGAGTCTCCAACTTCCTGGATGAACATTCTAACCATAAGGCTTTTTACAAGTCATTTTTGAAGGCTACTTCATGGAAAACATTATCTTTAAAAGCTGGTAAAACTTGACTCTTCTCACAGTAATTGTAAGAAGTGTCAATAAGTTGTGACAAGTACAAACTGAACCAGAAACTCCTTTTTGATATTTGTTGTAGAGTAAAAGTGGTAACTTAATCAATGCATTGATTGGAAAAAATATTTTTAAACTATAAAATGAAACTCACCATGCTTTCATAGGCAAATTTTCAACTGCTGAGCTGGTGCAGCCACTAGCAAGAGTCTTATCTAAGACAAAATTTTTCTCCATTCTCCTCTTTAAACCACAGCTGATTCTGTATTTCTCACAGACAGAGCTGGGGTCACCCTCTGACCACATGCTCACACAGGTATTTCAGGAGAAAGCTCTGCACAAGTCCAGCAGGTCAGGCTATTGACATACATGTTGTTTAATAAAGATTTTATCTAACCCTTGGGTATGGAATTTTAGCAGAATCAGTAAGGCTTTTGTCCTGACAATCTTCTTCCCCAGAGTATTTCACAATAAATGATTGTGACTACTGTGTTTTCTAATGAAATGGTATCTACATTTTCTATACAAATGTTAAATTACATAAACTGTTTAGGACTGGGGCTTGATTCTCTCTCACCCCCATTCTTCCCCCCTCTCCCCCCCCTTACATTTTCTGAAACAGCTAAGTTCCTTTTGGTAATTGGATGCATTGAAGCTGAAATTGATAATTAACTGTCTTTCAGCTTAAAAGATCATTATAAAGTCAAGCATATGACCCAGATAATTACTATACCTGACATTTTTCTTTGAATTCTTCACCTTCTTACAGCCTGTGGTTTAAAATACCTTATCTGCGTCTCCAGATGACAGCTTTTAAAAAACCTAATCCCTCTTTCCCCCCCCTGAAAATATCATCTACATCTTTCTGGAAATTCATTCTAAAGATGTTAAGTAATTGGATTTGACCTACAGTGAACATCTCACTTTCATTTTTCCTACAAGATAAATCATAATCTTCTACCAGCAAGTATATAAGAAGAATAGATTATGAAATATTTTTTTACTACTTTGGTAGCTGTAACTCTGTAAAACTTCAAACATATTTTCACAAGGATTGTTAAGAATTCTTCACTCATGGAAATAAGCATCCAGGGAATCAGTCATACAACTATCATGCCTGTTCATATTTGGAATAGAATCTAGTAGGTATTACTTAAGCAGAAAGATTTAGTAATTGTATTAGTTTTAAAAGGCAGAAGGTCCTTCAGGCACACAATCACTCATGTGATCTATTCTTACTGATGTATGTTCATGAAAGGTCAAAGTAGCTGTTAATAAGAACATGTTTACAACACATGAACTTCTTGTTTTAGTACAGAACTAGTACATAATTAGCATATCCATAATAACTTTATTCCAATGAGCAGAGATAGCAATAGTAGTGATGATATCATTCTTTCTCAGCATGAGTCTTCAACATGTCTGCAACAGGAGTATTAAAAAATTTGATCAATAGATTGAAGCTGCAACAGTGGACTTAATCTGATATTTAATCTTCCTGAGTTCTGCTACCTGTGCCTGCGAGATGTCATTTGCCTGGACATAGCTGCAAGCACAGTTTCCCATTACCCTGACTATAAGGTATTTTTCTTCAGCAAAACAGTGCCTTACATGTATAAAGGTAGAGAGAGACAGCAAATCATACAATTTGGTTTTGTTTCCACTGATTTCTCTCATCTGATTGATATCCTCTTTTAATAAAATTAAAGATCTCCAAGGCAGACACTTCCACAATTACACAGCTAAGATATTAAACCTGAGACTCCAAAAAGTACCACTTTCTTGTAGTTAGATATGTTCATGATGACAACAAAGTATCAGAACTAAAATGAACCTATCTGCAAAAGAACTGGAACAGCTTGTATCAGCCACTAAGGAAATGCTAATGCTAATGGCAAGGCTGTCGAAGTCCCATGTAATCAAAGGAAGTAAAGGAAAAGTCTTCATTTTCTTTTCTTTAACAAAAGAAGCAAGCTCTTATTTTTTTTCTGATTTAGCATAGAAATTACTAATACTTGATATGAATCACAAAGCCATTCAAAGAAGTAAAATGGTGTCAAGAGTGCCCTGACATGAAATTCCTTTTCAGACTGAATTTCTCCCTATCTGAGAATTAAGTGCTAAAAAAATGCCCTGGAATATACATAAAAATCAGATAAATTTCTTATTGGGACATAATTTTACACACACACACCCACCCTTCATTCTCTCTCTGTTATAAAAGCAAACAAAAGTCAGGTGAGAAAGAGGCTTCTATGTGTCTTCTCTTTGCTCTGCTTACAGAAAAATGGAAGAAAACTAAAACACAATAAAAAAACTACTGCTGCAAAATTAACAAAATATTTACTTTGTAACAAATAAGACAGTTTTCTACCAGACATTCAGCTGAAGAAATACTTTCACTTAGATGTCTGTAACTGACAGGTCTACAACCGCCTCCAGTCAGTACTTGATCAAAATTGATAGTGATGGCTTTTTCCATGTTCATCCAAAGAGGCAATATCCTTGCGCTGAAAATAATCATCAGAATTCAGAAACTGCTTTAAATGAAAGTGATTTAGTGTTGTACAAAACAGCTTTAGTATATGAATAAAAGTGGCTCTTGTCTTTAGCTGTGGTCATATTACTAGCTTGGGTGAAGGGACCTTGTAAATTAGTTGTGAGCTTTAAATGTCCTCTTACATGCACTAGTATTATTATTATCATGCCCTCTTCACCCTGCAAAGCACTGATAGCTAGCTCCCTACAAATTAAATGTAAACTTTTCCTGACATTTCATATTTTTCTATTTTTATTCAGTCACATTGCTTCACCAAAGGTTTGCTTGCTAGAGAAAGACCTTCCTCACAGAGACTCATTTAATTCCATGGCATGTGAGATATTCCTTTTTTGAAAAGACAAGCAGCTGATATAGCATGCTGTAGCACAAAAGAAGCAAGAAAGTATGCCAGAAAGTATTTCTGATGAAAGTCAAAATATAGTGATATACATCCTGTCACTTAAAGGCCATAACCGTCTTGCTCTCATTTATGATGACATGATACTATAAGTGATAAAGGCAATTATGAATTTAAGAATTACTCCCATACTATTATCTGTTACCACACACAGACTGTTTAAACATTTTTTGGGCTAGTAATGAATTGCTTAGCATGTTGTGCTCTTCTTACACCAACTTTCAACCTGTAGGAGAAGTAATGGATATATTTGGTAATATTTTCAGAAGCTGACAAAAGGAATACTAAGAATGAATTGGTGTGACAGAGATCCTTTCAGGAAGGTGTGTTTATACAGGATACTTACTGCTGTTTGGATTGTCACCTATAATATGATGCCGGCCACTCCAATACCAAAGCAGCAATGTAGCATCACGAGACCCAGACACGATGTAGCAATCACCACCAATATAAGACTCTGATCTGGCAAGGCAAGTCACGACATCCCAGTGGCCAAACACAATCTGAGTTAATTTTCCTGATGGGAATGCAAAGTGATACAAATTCAGGTTTTTTAAGTACTTGCAGCATTTAGAAATCATTCACTAACTCATTAACAGATATTCAGTTCAAACTTAATTTTTGCCTTATGTCCCCTAATTAGAGTTCACTACATGCTAGAACAAGATTAGAAAACTCTTTTTTTCTCTCTTTTTATGTTCCTATTGAGGGCTGTGCCCTGTGCCAATCCATAGCCTAACCCTCATTCTGAAAATCAAGACAGTGCTGCCATCACTGAATATTAAGTGGAATTACTGCTTCATCAGTATTTAAGCAATAGTGTTAGAACATGATTTGTAAATTTCATGAATGATATGCATAAGACAGCACATGAACTTTTCCATAATGGTGCTACATTATTATATTAAAAATATATATTTGTTCTATGTCAATGTCAAACTAAGTTTTACTTCATTACCTCCTGTCTATTATCTTATGCAGTTTTTAGCAATACACTGAATAATATTAGACTCTGCAATCAAACAAAAAAATGAAATATTGTTTCTTGGTAGCAAGCTATGTAACCTACTTTCTTATTACATGAAATAAAGATGGAAATAACACAGCCATAAAAATATTGCAACAAACATTTTGCTTTATCCTTTTCATCTGATTGATTTCCTAAATATAACTATGTTTTTCAAAATTTACCACTTGCAAAATTATATGCCTGTTTTCTTTTATATCCTTTATCTTCCATAAAATAAGCATTTTAAAGCCTTTATGCTCAAACAATATTGAAGGGTATTATAAAATGCCCTTTATTGAGGGGGAAGCACAGGCATCAGATAAGGTAGTATTAAGACAAACATCCACTTTATAATGCAAGGAGAACAGGTAGTTGTATTTAGGGTCACCTGTTTCTGTAGAATAAACTCGAAAGCTCTTGTCCCAGAAACCACAGATAAGAATATAGCGATTATCTGCTGTGACCACGAAGCAATGTGCATTGATCTGGATACTCTGATCCACAAGGTCTGTGATCTGTCGTTTGTTCACACCCGAATTATTGGCTGTAATGACATGCAAAACACATTTTAAACGTAAGCCATTCCAACACTTTCCTGTCATCCACTTACAGGAGAAAATGAATACATTTAACTTTCAATGAACTGTGAATTTGTTGTTGAGTAAGCATTTTAAATATGAACATTTAGAGCTGTCTATATGGGTGTCAGAAATACAAAATTCTTGTGAGATTTCTGGTTTCCCTCTGCATAAGACAAAATGGTTTACAGGAGATGACTATTTCTTATAAACTGCCTGATACACTGCATAATAAGTGGTAGTATTTTAAGTGCTCTGCAGAAGTACTGTCAAAAAACAAAATGAACTAGGGGAAAGTGATAGAAGCCCATTTTAAATACCAAGTCAATGCTAACAATACTGCAGAAAATACATTCTAGGTGACTGGCATCTCACCTATAGAAAATCTCCCAGCTTACATTGTGTGACCTTGACATCCCTTATACCTGCAGACACTTAATCAGATCAAAGACATAAGGAATCAGCCAATGAAACTATTCAAATCTAACATGCTTTTTCAACACTCTCTTATCCCTCAAGCAGAGAGCAAGGCCATGGATTTTAATGTCAGAAGAGGCAATGCCACCTGGAAATTACCCCAGAAGGAGGGAAAGGGAATGGGTTCATGCAGAATCCTACCACTCTGACAGTCAAATTGAGCTGCTAGGAAGGGCTGAGTTAGGGGAAATAAAACTCATTCTGAGATACATATTTTGTCCTAACACAGGAACAAGACTTAACGCAGATAATATTCTCAAATTTCTTTTGTCCCTATTTTTGGTAATTCTACTTAAATTGCTTAAAAATGCATGAAATCAAAAACTCAGCCAAAAAAATCCCTCAACCAATTTTAAATTTGCTTGTAAAAGTTAATACCGTGTATATACACATTCCAAGAACGCACATTTAAATTATCAGACCCTCTATGCCCATCCACTGAAATAATGAATGAAAAACAAGTAACTCAGATTTCCAGAACAGGTGGGCACAATATTTGTGCCCTAGCTTTTGAGAGGAAAATCTGAAGAGAAAACCATTGTCATTATATGAGCAAATGAAGCATACAGAATGCGAAAGCTAACTCTCCTGAGGTACTTATATATAAATCTTTTAACCGTGAACATTGACACAGACAAAAAAGGAACTTTTCATCTGGAGATGTTTAAAAATGCTTTTTTTTTTTCTTGCCAACGTTGCAAAATTGTCACTATCCCCCAATTTCTGTTTCAAAAATATGCCTACTGTGAAAACAAAACCAAACAACCCAAAACAAAATAAAAAAATCCAAACCACCACAAAGCAAATAGTTGAAAAGAGAAATAATGACCACTAGGAACACAAGTCCTGCATTGAATAGATTTAGCAGATGCTGTTTCTCAAAATATTTCACTTTCTCAAATATTTTGGGATTTGAAAAAAACAATTATGACTTATTTTAAAATCCAGTCTTTCATATATTAATTTAGCAATGCTAACTAAACCAATCAAAATCATAAACTGAATGAAATGTATCTGCTTCTGCACTGGTATATACTGTACTGGCTGTAAAAAATGAAAATACGTGAACTCTACCAGATCCTCACATTTTGTTTTGCTAATGTGACCTGATAAGAGAACAGAATTATAGATATGGGTTGACAATGTAACTGACTTAATTGGTTGTTTCTTAAATACCAGCTGCTGATGATGTTAATAATAAATAGCACTCATGTAAATCATTCAGCATCAATATCTAATGCTCTTAGTTCTCCAGGACTGACAAGAATAAATATTTTCCTATCTACAGTGTTAAATGAAGCATAATATATAAATACAGCTTAATCAATAATTCCTGAAAATGCCGTTTTCAGATATATCACTACATTCTCATCTTGACATACCAATCAATGGATCCATTTCAATTGGAAGATGATGGGCTTGATCCAAAGAATATCCTGGGGCTCCCCGAAGGCCTACACATGAAAGTAAGAATAAAGTACATAGGAACTTTGTTGTCTAAACTTTTTATATGATTTTTCTAGGTTTAAAATTGCATTATTGGATATATAAAAAAGTCACTTCTTACTATTACCACAACTTTGTTCTATGAATCTTTTAAGAACCTTCCTTTGTGCTACATAAATATGCATTTGTTAATTTTTCAGTAATAATAACTATAAATGTATGAGCGTGAACTTCATCATGCTTTCTTCAGCCATAAACATTCATTAAACTTCATTAACTCATTTGAAACAGTGTAACAGAGATTTTTTTTAATTTTTTTTACATTTAAGCACTGGGTGAGATAACACAGAAAAGACAAATAATTGGATTAAACATTGCTATGAGTTTTTTACACATGGAAGTGACAGAAACTTGGACCTTTTCACACATTTATCTAGAATTTTTAGCAGGGAACTTGTGGGCTACAGTAAATTTGTCACAATTATTCCTATTATTTCTGTCCTGAGCAGTCTTTAAGCTATTCAAATGTGCATCAGGGGCTGCACGTTTAGTGCTATCGGCTCTCATGCATGGATGTCATTGCTTTGGCTCTTCTGAGCACCTTCCTTAGCACATAAATCACAATGGTCACTAGTGATAGCACATTTTTTGTCAGAAACTGCTGTGTTTCACAAGAATATCCTCTATAAGAGGAGATACAGAGTTTTGGGGAATAAATTCCTTCTGCTACAGCAATAGTCAACTGTAGGAGGCAAAAGAAAACAGGGTCTATAGCTGGCCCTGCTATCTTCTGAAAAACACTCCTATGAGAACTTCCATTCTTTTTCTCCTTTCAAAACCAAAGCAGACTGGGCTTTTATTAGGTTTGTGTGGCAAGTTGTTGGTAGCAGCAGGGGCTACAGTGGTGGCTTCTGTGAGAAGCTGCTAGAATCTTCCCCCATGTCCGACAAAGCCAATGCCAGCCAGCTCCAAGATGGACTCACTGCTGGCCAAGGCTGAGCCCATCAGCAATGGTGGTAGTGCCTCTGCGATAACTTATTTAAGAAGGGGGGAAAAAACTGCAACAGAAACTGCAGCCAGAGAGAAGAGTGAGAATATGTGAGAGCAAACAGCTCTGCAGACACCAAGGTCAGTGAAGAAGGAGGTCAGGAAGTGCTCCAGGTGCCAGAGCAGAGATTCCCCTGAAGCCTGTGGTGCAGACAATGGTGAGGCAGGCTGCACCCCTGCAGCACATGGAGGTCCACACTGAAGCAGGGGGGTGCCCGAAAGAGGCTGTAACCCTGTGGGAAGCCCACACTGGGGCAGGTTTGCTGGCAAGATTTGTGACCCCAATGGGACCCACACTGGAGCAGTCTGTTCCTGAAGTGCTGCGCCCTGTGGAAGGGACCCATGCTGCTACAGTTCAATGAAGAACTGCAACCTGTGGGAAAGACTCATGCTGGAGAAGTTCATGAAGAATTGTCTCCAACATGACACACATGTTAGACCCCATGCTGAAGCAGGGAAAGAGTGTGAGGAATCCTCCCTCTGAGGAGGAAGGAGTGGCACAAACATGAGATCAAATGACCACAATCCCCATTCCCCTGTGCTGCTGTGTTGGAAGGAGGTAGAACATTTGGGAGTAAAGTTAAGCCCAGGAAGAAGGGAGGAATGGAGGAAAGTGTTTTAAAGATTTAGTTTTGATTTCTCAATATCGTACTCTGATTTGACCTGTAATAAATTAAACTAATTTCCCAGAGATGAGTCTGTTTTGCCCATGATGGTAACTGATGAACTATCTCCCCCTGTCCCTATACCAACCCATGTGTGTCATATTTTCTCTCTCCTGTCCAGCTGAGGAGGGAGAGTGATAAAGCGGCTTTGGTGGGCACCTTGCACCCAACCAACCACAGGGACAGATCTTTGCTGGTATTAACTTAGATTTGCTTGGTTCTATTGTGAGATGGCTGTGCAAATCCCTTCTACTGTGCATAAACACTGAAGTTCTACTTAACATCCCACATCAGTAAAAGTGGTCTGTGTATATATTTCTGTAGATGAACCTATCCTTTATACTAGAGCTGTGATTTATTATGGTAGTAGTAAGAAATTTATATCCTGTCCTGGATTAATCTTTTGCAAAATGAAAGACATTGCCAGGCAGGATGTAAAAGTTGAGAAAATCATTAGAAAGAGTTTTGGTTCTTCAAAACAAAATCTTGTTTTCATGTCTCTTCCTGTTACAATATATCCAGAAAGCATTCTCTTTGAAATTTACAACACAGGTTTTCAAATGATGTAAAATTTAGCTCAGGGTTGGTTCATGATGTGAATTCTGCATGTTTGCAATGCGACCTACATTTTACAAGAGTATATAGGAAAAATTAAAGCAAGAGTATATATGAAAAACTAAAAAAACAGTCACAGGCCAACACAACTTATACTAAAATGGATGACTTCAAACAACAGCTGTTAAGGAAATCCTTGAAATCCAGGATACACCACTATTAGTAACCTTGACTCCTTGACGCTTATTTTATACTCTGGATGAGAAAGGGGTACTCAAGTACTAAAAAGCCTCCTCAAATGGAGGTGACGTGAATGATGATGGGTTCAGAATACTTGGGCAGCATCCCTGAAAAATCCAGAGAACAAATTAGGAATTAGTCATTCCATGTTAGTCAAAAAAGTATTAAAATAACAGGTGACAGTTTCTGTACCTCTCAATAATTTATGACATTGGGCTCTTCCTTTGAGGACACTGTCAAATATATATATAAATTTTGTTTGTCTTTTTTCCTACCTCTAATTTTTTGCTTTCATTTTAAAGAAATGGGCAAAACATTTTTATACCTAATGCAGTTGCAGCTGATGGAGTATCACAAATGCATGGATTTGTGAAAGGCAATCAAGTATCCTATTCTGTTCCTGTTGTATTCTCTAAACCACCAAACAAATTTTGTTTGCAAACAGAAACAAGTACCTTGCAAATAAATGTGAGATTTAATATTCACTGTAACATTATTTAAATGTTCAGAATATAAGTACTATTAAGCCTTGTATTATTATTCAAGAATTCAGAATTATATTAACTTTACTTGCTCTGATAGTTCCTCTAATGCATGGCTATAAGGGGATTCCCATTCATTTGTCTTATTAGGGCTTGTAACATCAATCTTTGGCCAGCCTTGTGCATAAGAGGTAGGATCTATTTCACCTGACTTGAATTATTCACTGAGGAGATGTTTATATTTAAGCCATTGAAATCCCTAGGTAATCTAGAATCTGTTGGAGGTAGATATCTCACCTAAATATGACAAAACCCTCTCCAGGGGTTTCCTTCTGTGTGTAAAGAGTGGAGGATTTTTCTTTTTTTTGTCTACTCCCTACAGAATTCATAAGCCAGCTACTGAGTCACACTCTCACATACCAGGTACTTTCTTGTTTCTCCCAGGTAGCAAAAAACCTTTAAAAAATTCCAGATACTTCAGCATAGGGGCTATCACAGCAGGAAGCTGCCTTAGAAAATGAAACCTGTTCATTCCCTCATGCACCTTATAGCTTCACCACCCTTTTAGCAATGCCTGGGATAACCTCAGCACCTGCAGGTCCAGGTCAGGAGACAGGACAGTCCTAGTGGCAACACAGAGAGGTGAGCAGAGGATCTGGAAGGGAAATTTGGAATGACCTTGTTAGATGGGCTTTTGGGAGGAAATGAAGAAAAGTTCTCTTCTGAATAGTTTGGTGTCCAGGTGCTTAGACTTCCTTAGGGTCCCACATTACCTAACAGTGAACCAGGGGAAGGCTTATGACAAGTTCCTGGGCAGACCTGAAACTTCTCTCAAGCAGCAGATAGTGATGTATGCTCTCTAGCATGCCAGTATGTATTCCTGAAACCTGGGACATTTTAATATTGGCTGTGTCAAGAACAGCAGCACTTCCCTGGAAAGCATTATATCAAATGCTGATCCTGATGTAATCACAAATCGATTGGCTGCCATGGTGATGTGCTGCTGTTAGGGAGAGTGTTTCTAGGAATGACACCAGAGAAAACACAAGCTTTGATTATTTGACATAAACCAGAAAAAAACAATACATTTTTGTGCACAGGAAGGTGAGTGAGATTAACCCACATCTGGCTAAATTGCACTCAAAATTAAAGCTGTTCTATTAAGGTCTGCAATCTTGAATGAAGGGTCTCCGTGAGAACCTACCTACTGTGTTGTGCCACCGATTGACTGCAAACAGCCTGCTGCAAGTGACAGTCACCACGGCAGGAATGGTCAGGTGGGGCAATGTGTTGGCTGCCACATGTGTGACTGGGGAATTTGATGGGAACTTCAGCACCATGATGACATCCTGCTGCATCTGATCTTTAAACATGAGTGGGCTCTGTGGAAGGAAACACTGTTGAGTAGAAAGGAGAAGAGAGCAGAAGAAAACAGAAGGGATAACACAATTAGTGAGGAAGTCTGAGGGAAAACGAGGTTAAAAAAGAGCAGGCAAGCATGTGCACATACAGGGAAAACAACACTACCTGCACATCTACACTAGTGATGGAGGAGAGGAAGATCAGAAGCTATTATGGGATCATTACATGAGGGTAAGTAGAGAACAGGTATGGTAAGGATTATCATTACAGGGCACAAAATTACTATTAGCATTAATTAATATGCACTAACATGTAAAATTATACAGCAGGTAATATCCACACAATAGAGATAAGATTCAAATAAAAGAGTTAATGCATTATAAATATAAATGCTACAAACTACAGTGGTTGAAAAAAGAAATTTAAGAGGGACTATAAAACTCACAGAGATTTAATTTTTGCTTATGAATTCTTTATATGAAATACAGCACTTCTAAACATAGACAACTTAATTCCATGTAGAGCATATGCTTATTAGGGTGTCTTTAAATAATTATAAACCAGTTTGATGATTCTACAAGTGACACAGTTTCTTGTACATGGATAATAATACTGTTATTAAGTGCTGGTTTTAATATTATTTTCAACCACTGTTATAACAAATAGAATTATTTCTAGAAGTTCAAATAATCATTTCTACTTGTCTTTAAATTATTATTAAAAATATTATCCATACCTTAAATATAGAAAATAAGTATTATGTACCTTTGACATCTAGACATTACTTAAAATAACACAGCTAACACTTCCACATCAATTCCCACTTTTGCATGTACAACTAGATAGAGTGATTTCCTTGTAGATAGATAAAATGATTGAAACTACTGCACATCTTACTGTCAATTTACAAAATTTACAAGATAATATCTAGCTCTAAGCATTTAATCAAAGGCACTGAGGGGCACAGAGATCTGTCTTGTTCAGTCTGGCTATTTCATGTAATTCTTTGCAAGAAGCACAGAGAAGAATGCATTTGGAATGAATTTTGGAGTTCAAATTGAAATTTGAAATATACATTGTATTCTCCTGAAGGAATAGGCAGGAGGATTCCAGTATGATTTGAACTCCAACAATTTTTCTCAAGCAGACATTGTTCATAAATCAGCCCCTAACTATGCATCCTTTTAAACAAAGCAAAACAATATGCTCACTCTAAGAAATGCCTGCAGTCATTCCCACTACTTGCAGAAATAAGAATGTAAATATGTATTTTTCAACTGCATATTTATGAAGATAGGGTCTTTTTATACAATATTAGACAGGAAAAGCCAGGACTATAGGAAGCTAAAGCTATTCAAACCTCCACCTTGCTCTGCTAGAGCACTGCAAGCCCTTGGTGCCACGAGAAAGTGGCTGCATGGGCAATGGAGGGCATTAAAAGTATTGCTTAATGGGTACTTTATGACCTAAAAAGGATCCTCAAGTTCAAAGGGAATGCTTTGCCAGCCAGCAGTTACGTCTCACCAGGTGCATGGCAGAGCTCCGAGGTGGATGGGGCTCAATAAGCAACTGCGATGGCGTCTGTCCAAAGTTCTGTATCTGCGCCTCCATGGCCTGCAGGCAAGGGAGAGGGACTGTCATGAGCAATATGCATCAAGGAGAGAGGTCAACACACTGTGTGACAGTGCAGGCATATCCCAAGTCAACCATGAAAAAAAGTCCAGAAAATTCACCCGGTGCTCTCCTCCCAGGCTGCAGACTCATCCAAGTGTTAGTATTTTGCAGACAAGCTTTGCTTCTCCTTTCAAGCATGCTTCAGTTAACCAACTAACCATTCTCATTTCCAGTAACTGGCGTTATATGTGAAAATGTTAACCTGTGAGGACATGCGGTTCAGGTCTTGAGAGAGCACTTTTTTTTTTTTTTTTTCACTAAAAAGAACATATATACCTTAATAAAGTCCTTTGTAAGGAGAAAAGTATGAGGATCTCTAATAAAATAAGCCTCTGGAATCTTAAATGGGAGGAAAGAAAAGCAAACTGAGAAACAAAATTCATGTATAAAATATAAAAAAAACCAAATAATTACTATTTCAACAAAAACATTAGTAAGCTAACACCAAAAAAAATACCAGAAACAAATTTTGACAGGCATATTGAGAGTAACGTATAAATCTTTCCAAGTGGAATACATTCACTGAGTATTTCATGCTTAATTCTACTGCATTTTTTTTTTCCATGGGCTTTCAGGCTTCACAGGTTTGAAATGAAAACTTAGCAATTTTAGTATATTCTTCAAGACTTAAATCTACTTGCAGAATAAATCTGGAGTGATTCCATATGAGTAGAATACAGCCCATATGCAGAGATGCTTACACTACTCAAACAGTTCATTAAAAAAAGTATATATTTAAGATATTTTCTTTAAAATGCTGGTAAAAAGATTGCAGCTTGTAAAAGTAATACTGTTAAAGGACACGCCTTATTTTTCAGACAGATGCTATTTTATTTGACCTTGTAAAATTGAGAATAAAGCTTTCACAGAAAACTAAAATGGCAGATTTTGAAATGCATTGTGCCTTATGTGCCTATATATCTACTGTACCCTGCACTACTGACCCTTAATATTTTTTTTTGTGAGCTTTATAAATTTTTCATTTGCTACCACATGAAAAACATGAAAAAGCACCAGAAACATCACTGTCTTGGTAAATGACATTATTTCTTTCAGACATAACACGGTAAGAAACACAATAAATACTTCATGATAAAGAAGAATCCTTTTAATCTATATATTTTGTAATTCCTACAAGCCAATTTGTGCTTTCCTCCATTTCATAGGATAGATTTAAAACAGATGTTGGAGAGAGATTTCCTCACAGGTTACTAATGTCTACCACTCTTGATGCCCTAGATTGACAGGTATATAATGGAATACCACAAATGAACATTTGGCAAAAAAAAAACAACCTTAAAGCAAAGTCCAGTCAAGCAGCTGAAGGATTTTCAATGGGTTGTAGCCCTAGTGCGTTTGATGCCGTAATTATCTCAGTACAGGTGATTTTTTGTGTGCTGACTAATTCAGAGTGAACTTCACACTCCAAGGCAGAGCACTCTTAGGAACTGGTAAGTATCTTGGGGTTTATTAACATTATTTAATGATAAATTAATTTTAAATCATAGAATAATTTTATACTAAATCAACATGTGTGTGGGCATATGTGTATACATGTGTGCATGTCTATACAGCAGCTATCTACAGGTACCATGCCAACAATATTTCTTTACACACGCTTGTAGACATCTTCATTTATGTAGACACTTTTTATACAGGAACATAAAATTCACATCATGTCAAATCGAAAGTAGTATTTTCTATTTCATTCAGTACTTAAGAAATGATCTGCCTGGTAGGGAGAAGGGAAGGGAATGATACCTGTTTGTGAATTTCATTTTCAAAATTGCAAAGACTAATACTAACTGTATCAGGCACTGCGTAATATATGCTTCCATGCAGATCTGTCAATAATATTTTCAGAAAAGCAATTTCCATTTTTCTTTTTTCAAATAATTAACAAGTTAAATTTAATTTTTTAAGAATTCTGTGTTGAAATAAGAGTGTGAATAGTATTTGGCAGCAATACTGAACAGAACCCAGATATTCCTTTCCCACCCTTTATAGTGATCTCTTAAATTATACTTCTGTTTTCCCACAGGCACACTGAAATGAATTATTAATTATTTTTTTTTCACTGCAGCCCAATTCTAATTTATACATTTCCTTTCATATTGTCCAGTAAGTTCTAATAGTTTGCCTGTAAATTCTGCACACGTAGACTTTGCCTGCTCTGCCTCCCAGTTCAAGTGGATTTATGATAGTAATAGAGAAAGAGAAGTAGAATACAAAAACTTAAGGTATAACTGTCAAAAGCTACTGTTACTTTACAGCTGAAAATATTCTGGTAAATACTCACATACTTTACACACCCATCATTTAAATTAAACTGACAAATGCAGAATTAAACTGAAATTAAACTGAAATTAAACTGAACAAATGCAGAGTCAAGACCTTGATATCCTGAGGAATATTGAATATTTTTGCTGGCTTGCACTTAACAAGACAACCATCTCTCCCCTACTGAATGTATAGCAGTATTATCTTTTTCTTTCAAAAGTACCATTTGTAAAACTGAAAACTCTTAGAAGCAAACAATGTTTCTTATAAAATACCTGTAAAATTCAACTATCCACTGAGACTATAAACTGCAAACCCCACAGCTGTGCACAGCTACAACTATTATTCCTTTCTAGAGCTCACAACACTTAAGAAGGACAGAGAAACTTTGGCAAAACTTAACACAGTAGGCAAACATAAGCATAGGAGATAAAGTAACTGGCCCAAGGGTATTCCTAACGCTGCCTCCTATCAGATCACTTAACACAAAATAAAAAGCAGGTACGGAATAGATCTGTGAATAATAATGTAATACATTGATTTGTTTAAAAGAGAACTCTGGCTATATCTGAAATAAATTTGAAAACTGGTAAAAGTACACCACTTTTTAATCTTGAATTGCAAATCATCAAAATTCAGATTTATTTAATGGTCTTAAAATTTTCATTCTAATTAATCAATTCCTTTTCTCCCATTAGATCTTGCTTATTGTGAGCAAAGTGCTACCCCACTCCCCGAGACACTCATTCTAGTCAATTGTATACAAATTTTAATAAAATAAAGTTTATTTGCATTTCACCTTCAAAGGTCCTTCATGTAGAACCAATATAAGGTTGGAATTTGGTGGCTGCCAGATTTGGCAGATTTTGGAACAGCAAAATGACTATATTAGTATTTGTTTTCTTAACAAGGTGTTCCGGAAAAGCTATTTAGTGAGCTGATTTGAGATTCCCTACTGCTTTTAATCCACATAAAATGAGATTTTTACTCCAGACACTCAGGGAGTACCTGTTAGGATCTGATAATATATTGCAGAAAGATAAAATGGGTCTTAGCCTAATAATCATAGGTCAGAATAAGGAAAGAAAACTTGCTGGCAATTCAAAGTTTTAAATGAGTTGATCTCACACATCCTAATTTATGCAATCCAGTAAACACAACTTAATAGCACTCAATATTGACCATTTAACAATTACATAGATTTGTATTATATGTTCACATATATTTTGGTCAAGAAATTAATATATCAAATCATCCAATCTTATGAATGATACTAATCTTAGATACAATGAGCTATATCCTCAATGTATTGTGCTCAAAGAAAATAAATTATTGGTTTTCAATTTTTATGTTTAAAAGTAGACTGCACATTCACAAGACACTGGGATTCTCCTCTGCAACCTGAAGGATCCATCCTTAGTGTCAGCTTCCGGGGGAATGAAGAGTTCAGTACATCTGGTTTGCTCATTATGCAGTCTATTGAAATATTTGGGGTTTATTTCTTAATTCTGGTTGAAAGAAATACAAATCTAATGATAAATAATTTAAACAATGTTTCTCTAGGTCTACAAGCTATTTTTAGTGGTCAAAGGCAATGACTCCAACAGTAAGCAGTGTAAGTCAACAGGAGTTGCAGAGCAAAAGCGTTGGTCCCAGAATAGAATATGATATTTCTTTACAGTTGGAAGGGACCCGCAATGATCATCCAGTCCAACTGCATGACTGCTGACCAAAATTTAAAGCATGTTATAAAGATGTTTTCCAAATGCCTCCTAAACACTGACAGGCTTGGGGCATCAACCACCTCTTCAGGAAGCCTGTTCCAGTGTCTGAGCACATTCTCAGTAAAGAAATGCTTCCTAATGTACAGTCTAAATCTCCCCTGGTGCAGCATGAAAACCATTCCTATGTGTCTGACCACTGGATACCAGAGAGAAGAGGAAGCCACCTTCCTCTTGAGGAACCCATGTTTAAACTGCCCACCGCAGGGTTTTCCCACTAGGCTGGCTCCAGCGTAGCTGCAGACCCCAACATTAGAGCTCTGCTAGCTTCGCCCCTGGAGCACGTTGTTTCTGTGGCTTATAAGCCAGTTCAGACACACCGAAACTGCTCTGCAGCATGAATGAAAGCATGATCAGCAGATTCATTTCAGAAGCATAGACCAAATCTAAATGAAAATACTAAAGCTGACTCATCTGAAGCATCACAGAAGTGAAGGTTTTGTTTGCTCTTTGACATAGCTTTGCAAAAAAGGGTGAGTCATGAACCAGTTTACTTTCAACATACTTTTTCTCTTAAAAAGTTTTTTTTTTTAAAAATGCAGGTAAATCACCAAGGAAGATATCCACAGTCCGTCTCACTTGCAAACTCCTTTTGCTGAGAGGGATGCCTGGTGACTACACAAGAAACATAAGGGCACTTTTACTTGGAATTACAGAGGCAAGAAAGAAATTCCTAAAACCAGACTGCATTGCTGATAGTAACACAATGGTTTTATTCTTATGTGAAGTGGCCTTGTTTTATGCATCTTCTTTCTACCATAATCAGTTAAACGTTCTAAAATGTGTTTGATCTGATTTTCCCTATATTTTTATTACTTTTTTTTTTAATATAGTAACTATTTATTACTAATTCCCACAATCCTGGTGTGTTTTGTTCCTCCTGTGAACTACATTCAGGCTTTTCTACAATTCGTTTTCCCCTGTGAATGGGGGCTGCATCCAATGAAGAGCAAAAATCTGTAGGCATTTGAGAAATATGCACCACAGCAATAGTCATCCAGCTCTGCTTTCCTGAATGTTTATTTCATTTTTGCATCCAAGTGAACACAGGAATCCTTTATGTGCTTCCCCACCTATTCTGCCAGCATGCTCAACAGCCCCCAAGCACTGACTTCTTCAGAGCAAGCATGACTGACAGCCCTTTGGTGGGTAGCATAAGCAGCTTGAAATGTTATTGTTTTGTACAAGTGGTGTGAGATACCGCTTTTTTATTTGCATCTACAGCTGTTAAGCAGCATCAATATCTTCATGACTTTTGATAAGTTAGGCTAAGAGTATTAATTTCCATTTTATTATTGTATGCTTGGAGCGAAAAAGTGCTGTATTTTAAACACAAGCAATTCTGGAGGCTTCAATACATTCAGTTATTTAATCAGGATACTCAAGGGACTGAAAGGTGGGCACATTTCTCCACAAGTCACTACTTTATTAATTTAACAATGGAGTAGGGGCAACCTTAAGCTCCTTCCCCTCACAGGAGGTATCTCATTGGATCCTGTGGGCAATTAAATGGCTCCCTAGCAGAAGACCGATAGCTCAGAGCTGACCTTCAGCCTCCTCCCAGAGTAAGCCCACCCCTGAACTTCTTCTTCATTCCCCTGTGAAAGGAAATAGTACTACGAGAGGAATAAGAATGTGAAAGGCAAGATCTCACGTTCTCTTTAAAGGCATGAATCACATTGGTGACCTTATTTGTCTCAGGGAGCGCTGCCTTTTAGCTTTCACATTTACCTCATTCAGCTACTAATTGTGATACCTAATTCTTCCCTCTTTCACCTTTATAGTTCTCCCAAGAGAGAACTATAAAAGAAGTCAAGAAGCTCCTGGCAGTCCAATATGCCTTTAAGATGCAAAACAATTTCAAACACTCTGCCAGCTTAAGCAAATGTTTGGTTAATACACTCCAAATGGAAAATAAATTCAATACATCTCACAAACAGCAACAGAGAAGGTAAAGCAAAAATAACATAAAGATGGATATCCTGCAGTCAGGGCCGGTTTAGCTGAGAGTGTTGCTTAGTTTTTCAGACATACTCTTATTTGCGAAGATCCTGTGTGACTGAGAACAAATACTTCCTCTCCGGCAGCCCACTCCCCTGAAAAGCATGGAAAACTTCCTTACACTGAAAAGGGCTGCTGTCAAGGAGTGAAATCCTCTCCTTCATTCCCCTCCAGAAGAGAACAGAATAGAATAATCTCAGTTGGAAGGGACTTACAGTGTTCACCCAGTCCAACAGCCTGACCACTCCAAGGCTGACCAAAAGTTAAAGAATGTTATTAAGGGCATTGTCCAAATGCCTCTTAAACACTGACAAAATTGGTGCATCGGCCACCTGTTCCAGTGTTTGACCATCCTCTCCGTAAAGAATTGCTTCCTTATGTCTAGTCTCAACCTCCCCTGGCGCAGCTTTGAACCATTCCCACATGTCTTACCACTGGATACCAGAGAGAGGAGACAAGACCTCTCTCCCCCTCTCCTCTTTAGAAAGTTGTGGAGAGCAATGAGGTCACATCTCATATAAAAAAAAAATTAAGTATTCTCATTTCATGCCATTATTTTCTTCAGTTAAACTATTGTATTTCTTATGTTCCTATTAGTAATAATTCCTGTCCCACACAGATTGGTAACATTAACTGAAACTCTTGTGTGTTCACTGATGTCATGCCAAATGAAATCATCTCTCTGTCATCATTCTCCCGTATCTGTATTAAGTTTATAAAAGAAAATGTTTATTTCTTTGATCAGTAAGTTACTGAAGACAACACATTAGTAAAGATTTTACTGCTAAGTTACTTTTGTGAGAGATGTAATAGCATGATATAATAATTCATCAAATACGTAACTTCATGCCATGAATAGATCAGGTTCTGAAAAACCTTGGCAATCAGATTTTTTTAATTTGTAGATGACTGATAGTTTCTCTGTAATAATTTTGTATTGTTATGTAACAGAAAACCTCAGAAACCACTCCTCTCAAACTGACAAGTAGTTTTATTTTGTCTTAAGGCATTCCCTCATTTCTTTTAAAACAAGTGTATTTGTTGTTGGTTTTGGATGATAAATATTTAAGGAGGCTGATTGAAATAATTTCTTATCACCTAAACTCTATCTACATAATGAAACACTTCCATCAGCTTTCTTTGTTATTTATGCAAAAACACTTACTGTTACATTCAAAAGGCTACATGGACAAAAGCGTTATGTGATTTGTTGGGTGAGAGGCCAATATAGATGATCTTTCCCATCTGGTGTTTAGGTCTATAGAACAAGCTTGTTTTTGACATCTTGATTCTGCAATGCAAATTACTAAAATGTTCACCTACAACACAGAATTTCCCCTGTTGATACTAGTACTTCATATTACTCCCTTACATGATAGTAATCAAAGTATCACAACATGCAGAACTGTAGATGTGTCCTAGGTAGTATTTGCAAAACAAACCAAACCAGTTCCATTGCCTCAATGTGCCTCCTGTTGTATAAATCATGTCACTAAGAGGGAGCACTCACTCTTAGCTCTTAGCAAGATCTTGCTCAGAATATCATCTTCTATTCTGGCCAAACCATTAGTCTTAGGTTTGTCATACGTCTTCTTGATACTCTTACTCAGGTGTTTTGCTCTTAAGCTAAGTATTCCTTTCCTCTCCATTATGTCATTCTTTAACTAATTTATTTTTCTCTTTTGTATATAAAATACAAGGCAGGATGCTGAAATCTTAATTTATGCTTTTAAATCTTTGAGATGGAATTTTATTTTTTTTTAGTTGGCAGTCACTAAAATTTACAGACATTTAAAAAAAACACTGCTTCTGTCTAGGATGCTAGAATTGTTCCCACATGTGAAAAGCAGCGAGAAACATCCAGAAAGTGTGAAGTTCCAGTTGTGTTAGGCTAAAAATTGCCAGTATTATTTTTCAAAACGCCATCAACTGCACTTAGAAACCTTCTAAATTTTACAAGTCAGAAGTACTTAAAGTCTTTTGTTTAGAAACGCCTAACTAGATTATATTATACAGTATCTCATTTAATTCACTAATGAAAAAGGAAGTCTCCAAAGTCAAGACAAGAAAATCCCCCAAAGCTCTGGGAAGGTCACAAACATAATTTCTCTACATTAACAACCATATCAAGATCTCTCTTTTCCTGTGGTAATTCCTTCACTTCATATATAAGCCTCCCAAGGACTGCCTTCCTAATCTTTTCCCTTCCTCCTCTCTGTGTCAAGCTCCAAATGCCCTTTCTGTCCTTTTTCCCTGTTTTTGGTTCACCTGGCTTCTCATGCTCCTATTGTACCTTGGCCTCTCATGTAAATGCCCATCTGCCAATGCAATTACATTTACCCTCCTTCATGATGCATTTTTTATTTCAGACATGGTCACCCTGACCTGTTTGGTTAAACACTACCGCACATGCAAGGCTTTATTCTGGGCAAAAATTACGGTAGTTTTAATTTTCCTATTATTTATAAGGAATTAAAATAAAAATAAAAATCAAGCTTACACATCACTGATCCATCATCATTTTTACTAACTCAAATGTTGAGCCGAAAAGAGAAGCTAGCTATTCTGTGGCAATGAAGACAGTGTTATTATTATGACTTTATATTCATACAACAATAAAGCTCCAGGTATTTTGCAGAAGTAAAACTGATGCCAAACAGAGATGGTACTTGTGAAAAATCCGGTTGCTTTTCCTCTCCACTGAGGCAGAGGGAAGAAGAAACTTCTGTTCCTGAAGATCTCCTCGGGAAAAACACATGAAACAACCTCTGGTCTGGACAAAATAGCAAAACTGAGCATCCTTTGCTTATTCCATGGCCTGGTCTGGAAAGCATAAGCAGCCAACCTGACCTCCACTCACAGCTCTCAACAGCCAATGCATCAAGCAGAAAAAGCAGTGGTATTTTTGAGGAAACTGTGGGAGTGACTATTTATGAAAGACCTGCAGCTTTCAAGCTGGGTGACCAACGGCTTGTGAGTTCTGCTAGCTAAGAATCACAGAAGAAGAAAAAGTACGGCTTTGCTGGTACCCTCACAGCTGCCAGAAGAAAAGGAAAAAATAATCAGGATGAAAATAAAATACAAGTACCCTAGACTTGTGAAATGCTTTGGGGAGTAATTGGGAGTGAAGCCAAGGGAGTAGCATTGGGCTACTTCCCATGGTTTTAAGGGAGGTTAATGTCAACTTAATAGTGCACTACCTCTTACACATACAGAATTTTTACTCCATGATGTAGAAGGGAGAATTTGTTAGGGACCACATCAGGTTTACTTCTATTTATTAGCTCCCCTGGCCTTCAGTTTTGTTTAAGACAATGTATATGTTTTTAATTGTCATTTTTAGGAGCACAGAGGCTTCTAAGTGTAGGCATCCTATCCATAAAAATGCAATAGTAATATCAGCAGGAGGCTTCACTGAAACTTTGAAACTTCATCCACTCTTTTCTAATTTTTTTTCTTGTGACTAAGAGCTTTAACAGTTAACGGTGCATGCTTACAGCTGGTTTTAACTATGCTTTTTATTTTAAAAGCTAAATTGTGAGCTTTACAAATTCACAGTTAAACTTTTTAAAATCAACAATGAATGTATGTAAAGGTTCTGCATGATGAGCTTATTTTGGGAGGGAATGACTTTTAAAGAACAAAAATTCTTAAGTTCCCCCACTTCATTCATTATTCTTCTGCCCATAAACTGAACTTATGCCATTTTTAAGGAAAATGCCTCAAGTTATTTCCTTACTCTTCTTCCACTGCTGTTATACTTCTCTCCTAAATACCATTCTCTTTTTTTTCTATCTTAGGTAATTCTCATACATTTGCATTGTATGCTATAAAACTACTACACATTTACACATCTTGTGTAACATTCTGACAAAATTTTCAGTGTAAAAAATTAAAAAGGGAATGTGAATATTTAGGGCAGCATTTGATTTCTGTGTCTTGGTGTAAATTACATGCAACTGAAAAGCTCCAAAGAGTTAAACTGACTGACAAAATTTCCACCTATGCTGTAGCAATTTAAAAAAAAATAATTTCTACATTAAGTATTAATTTGTCAAAAAATAAAAACTTATCAAGATAATCCCGAATTAAAACAAAAAAAAAAAGTAACTTATGGTGGAAGTTAATGTAATCGTAAGAGGCACAGACTAAGGCGATTACTGACAACATGGCTGCGTTCATGTTATACTTAGAGCTATCACCATAACAGAACACAGCAGAATAAAAGATACAGGTGAAGTCCAAATTATTCTACCTTCCCATTGTGTACATTCTTCCTAACAATGCGTTTTTACTGTGTTTGCCCATTCTAGTTTGAAATGAATCATTTAATGGAGCTTCTACAATATCTTTTTCAAGACTGTACAGTCAAATTCCAGCCTACAGACCTTAGGAAACTTCTGCCATTAAGCCTGAGCTTTCCTGCCTAAAGTTGATCCTGTAACTGCTAGTTAACCTGGCACCAGACCAAGTCATATCCCTATCTCAGGTGGTATGAGCAACCCTCCATATTCCTGCCTTTCTGCCACATGTCCCCTTTCACTCTGTTATTTTCTGTCAAGCTCTTGAAATCCTCTTCATAAGACAGTCTTCTCTATCCCCTCATCACTAGGACGCTCTTTTCTGAACTCTCTCAAATCTTTCTGGTAAACCAGCATAGAGAATAATGCACCATGCTCATGAGGAAGTTCAACCAAAATATGAGAGAAAGTGGGTCCATTAGCAACTGTTCATACCCCGTGGCAATTTGGCCAGTAGTTGACAAGAATTCAGGAGATCACAAGCAGGCAGTCTTTTGAACTACTGGGACATTGACATGTTTTGATGCAGAAGTAAATAAATGAAGGTATAGGATCAAGCCTATAGAACATCACTGTCTTGCAAAATAAACATTATTAATAGCTCAAATAGCAAGTAATCTTTACTTCCAGAAGGATAACTTACATGTTTAGAAAGCCATTACACAGAACACAGTCAACATATTTCTACTTATTTTACTATTAAGAGTTTCCCCTGTAAGAAAACAAAACAAAAAAATAATATGAGGAAAACAGGGAAGCAAACAACCAAACAGGCCTTCTGATAGCTTGTATTAATAGAAGAGGAAAGGGTACTTAATCATTAAAGAATGCATTTTAGCTGTGACTTTTTTCTTCTTGTTTATTATTTAAATAAAACACGACCACTGAAGGCATTTTTTAATGCTCAGAAAGCAGACCAGACTCAGTAAACTAAAGTATCTAGCATGCATATTTTGTTCTTGATACAAAACTATTCAAAATTGAAAGTGTGACTTCATGTTCTACTGCTGCTTTGTCAAAAAGAAAGCAAAACTCCTAAGTAAAATCATTCTATGTTAATGAATAAAAAGGATTAAGTTAAGAATGTGGTAATATAGCATTAGTAGCTCTTTTTCATCTGAATGGAAAGTAAATGCTGGCTTATCTCTTTGCTCTCAGCTTTATCTTTCTATCATAAATCATCTGCCTTGTTCCCACCTTAAGATGGTGCACTGAGGTTTACCAAGCACATACTCTTGACTACAAATTGTGGTTATGATGAGGCTCCAACTACCTGCCAGCCTTCAATTTATCCACCTAAAGACACAAGAACTATCTCAGAGAACAGGCAGACCTTTGAAACTAACAGCTGAAAAAAAGACTGACAGGTAAGTAGGTAAAGCATACTGAAGTGTCACATATAGCATTCACAAAGCTTCAGTATATATTAGAATTTCAGTTTACACTGTTGCATTTAAAATAAATGTACTCACTTATTTTGGGGGTTTAGCTTATAAAGAAATACTTCTGTTTGGATTATTTCCCAGAACACATTCTTCAAAACTTCACTTTGCTCTTGACATAAATTGAAAACAATAATATAGATATACTATATATGGGCTTCAAAATGGCATTAAAGAGGCACATTATCAATATGTTTAAAACATTTAGAAAGCTCAGCTTTGCATCTAAGTGAATGGCTAGATACTTAGACTGAGTTATATCTGTTCCAACAAACTGCTGTGTATGAAATGCTTTGAATAATAGTTAATTTATGCTGAGGTAATGACAGCATAATATAACTGAAATCTGTGCTAATAGGAAAAAAGAGGCCCCTTCCAGCTATTTCTGTTACAATCAACTGCAGTAATTCTCACCCCAGATCTCTGTCTCTCACATAAAATAGTACTTTAAGTGTATGCTAAAATCTTTGCTGCTGATTTTAAAAATCAATAATTGGTACCTGTCATCCATATGGAGAAAAAATAACCAGACAATAAAGAAATTCTCATGTACAAGACCTGTATTTTATGTATTTCTGCAATAAAAGAGAGCAATTGTGGTTAATGACATTCTTTTTATATCAGCAAAACATTAAACTCAGTTTGGGTAAGACTCCAGGGTGTTCTGAAAAAAATGCATATGAAACTTCTACTGTAGATGAGACCTGGTGAAACAATTTATTCCAAAGAACTGAAAGTAGGTTGAGACATTTTTCTGGGCTATGTGTTATTTACAGACTCATCCTAGTACTCTTTTGATGAAATAATTATCTTAAATAGTTATCAAATCGCATGGTTGAACTCTCATCAGCTAAATAAGTTATGGACAGTCTTCAGTTTGAATGCTCAGTGTATGATTGGTGATGAACATTGAGTGGCAGTGATTAGCTCTATCTGGATGCTGAGCTTTTTAGTCACAAGTACAATGAACAATAAACAAATCCCAAACCTAATATGCATTTTGGAACAAAAATCACCTATATGCCACAATCTGATTTACATCCAGGAACAGGATATTTTCCTGGCTATGAAAAGATTCTGAAGTCCCATAAACATGTAACGCCATGATCCAGGAATGGTCATGAACTCAGATCAACACAGATTCACTAAAATACTGATCATCTCTAATACATTCAGTAACTGGAGATATCATGATCAATCATTAATCTAAGTGTAAATTGTTTTAAGCAATGGTAGAAGGATGTTTTTAATTTGGAATCCTACAGAACAGACTATGATTTCTGAATCCTTCTCATAAATGGCTTATGTTACTTAGGATCGGTGCTCCCAAGAAGTTACTTTGTGGTAAAATTGGATGAACAGCTCAAATGTTTCAATCACTCTGCAGAAAACTGCTTCTGAAAGCCCTTTCCCTTCAGCAAGAAACAAGTAAAAGAGCACACAATTGGGCAATTACTGTGTGGTAATCAACCTGATGCAATTTACACTAATTCTCTATTGAATATTCTGATTTAAGGTGTCTCCTCCTGCATTCAGTGTCTTCTGCAGGAATCTTTACCTACAGAAATAAGTATCTTTTACCCTCAAAAAATCCATGTGTTTTTCTCATTGATCTACAGAGAGTTATCAACAAAAATGACAGCAAGTAAAAACTCTTCCTTTCCTATTTTCAGAAGAGGATACTGAGCTCCAAAGCTCACGAGAAAGACATAAAAATTGTTATATCCATGGATGCTCCCAGAGTGAAACATAAAAATATTTTAGTTTTCTGTTGATGACGTCTTAATGCATACCTAACAGACCCACAGGCCAAAAATACTCCAAAAACAATCAGTGTTTTTTCCTAAACCAATACAAATTTTGGGAAAAAAAAATAAATAAAAAATCCCTATTTTGCATGCCTGGGAAAAACAGTATTTGGGAGTGAAGGTGGTCTAGGCTTCTCAACAAAAATCAACAACAGTTGATGCAAGTACATATTTCTTAGAGAAGAGCTGAGACCTTAGCATATAAGAAAATGTATTTCTATTTTGAAATTTCAATCTTTTACTTGAATAACTGTACTTACTATACAGATTCCTTCAATTAACTTTGAAAAAAGTGGATATTGGTATGATATACAGCTTCCTACTTATTTCACCACTATGTGTATTCATGCCTAAGCAAGACTGCTCCTAGAAAGGAAGCACAAACCAACCCCTTGTATGGAGGCAATTAAGCACAACTGAACATGTAAGTGGCAAGTCCTGTGGGTACAATTCAATCAAGCAGATCCATAGGGGTGGTTTTGATATTCTTGTCACATCAAAGAAATGGCGCCTAGAAGTAAAAGATCTAACAAGTTAAAAATGAAATCAGACTAAATAAGAATAACTGAGCAAAAGCAAGAACAAGCACATGGTTGCAAGGGCTGGAGTTACCCTGAAAGCATTAAATAGTGCTATTAAAATAGTGTGTTAATTTCTTCCTCATAGATTTGCCAGGTTCAGCCACCACCGAAAGGCTTGCATTCCAGCTCCCTTTGTTACAGATATATCTATCTTTCTGAGTCTTGACAGCCCTATCATGTCAGCCCTCTGTAGTAGCGAAGAGTGTTTCAGCAAGGAGGGGGAAAAAAAGGAAAGGAGAAAAAAAAGAAGTGAAAACTGATGTGATCTACTCTGCTTCCTGTGGGCATATTTCACTATAGCAGATCCAGAGGGATGCTTTGTTATTCCTGTCAGATCAAAGAAAGAAATAACAGAAGAAAACATAAGAGGAAAAATAACACCCAGAAATGAGGGTAGCTGAAAAGCACTGCAAGACTACCGCATCATTATGACTTCTCAAATTATTTAAATATGCTAAATATCTAGTCACTACCAAAGAAATAAATATTGCATAGGCCATATGCGCTGTTAGCTGCCAGCAAAACTGTCCTACTAGGATTAGTTTACGGGCGCAGCAACTGCCTGTCGAGCACTAGCAATTTTAATCAATTTTCAATTTGCTGTGTGAGTTGCAAGTATGCTCAGGTATTTTGACAGGTGGCTGCTGAGAACAAATTCCTGCGTCCAGTAGATTCACACTGCTTCGCTTTCCTGTGCACTTGCAATTCCTTTTTGACTGGGGGGATACAAGAATTTGGTGAAGATACAGCAGTCACTTGAAAGTCACTGTACTGCAGTGCTAAGCTGTATTTGCAACTCACAGAACACAAGGATGACACATTAGACTCAAGTCTATCACAAACCAATAGCTATGTAATACTTCACTTGATTTTTTCAAAACGTTTCTAATCACAAACAAGCTGAACATCTGAAACAAAAAAAGAAATACAAATCTGGCTACGATTTTAAATAAATAAACAGAACACGCAAAATAGTACTTTTCTGCACACTAGATGTGCTTTCACTACTGTCTGTGATTAATCTATCATGCATTGATTGCCCAGTTATTTTGTATTTAATCTACAAGGTACTACTGAAAATAATTTTAACTCTTCTGTTGCATTTTCTAATGATCAGCACGACTGTGCTGTTCCCTTTCAATCACAACACTTTGTGTCATACGGAAACAAGTTCCTAACTTGAAAAAAGTCATAACCCTATTGATTTCTGAGTGTCCAAATTTCCAGGTGGTTGGGAAAAATTAGGCTCCTAAAATCAATAGACATTCTGCGAGAAAACAGAGGAGGAACTATATTTGCCTAAGGAAGTGAACCAATAACACTGAAACACCAAAACTACAATTCTGATACTGTTCTTTATACATTAGCATTTTCAGCATCAAACCCCTGAAGTCAGCCAGATCTGTCCAGTGGAAAGAATTTGGATTGTGATGTAAACTAATAGTAAAGACAATTCCAAATAACATCTGATATCCAATATAACTACTGTTTACATATTAAAAAGAGATACAGGCTTTGTACGAGGGATGTTCTGTCATGTTTCTCCACAGGAGAAGACTGTCATGGTAAAGTTCATTATCAATTACTGCTTTACAAGTACAAGACGAGTTAAGCTGTCATAATTTTCTCAGCCAGAAATCCTGTGCTGTCAAAGAATGTCAATTTGTAATCTGACAAAAGGAAGAAAATTATCTGCTATTCTGACCTCTAATTTCTTGACATTTTAATGCTGTAATTGCTGTGGCTTTTGCTGCAACTATGATTTCACCTGTCAAGTAAGAATGTATCAATATCCTTAAGCTGTTCTTCAAGTTTTAGCTTTCACCTCATTGCTTTTACTTTAATAAAGGAAAAATTTACAAATAGACTGCAAAAAGTTGCAATAACAATAAAAAAAAAAAGGAATAATTTGGGGCTTGAAAAAAATATTCATCTTATAGTAAATTTTTTGCTCCTACTTATTCCAGCATGAAAAAAGAATTGCAGGGTGTAGAATAAAAGAGACCGTTAGAACTGACAGAACTGAAGAATTTCCCAATTTGTAATCATAAAAGATAAAAAAAAACAAAATTCAGTTTTATACATTGTGTGGAGCATATAAGTCAGGACTTTCATGTTGCCCTCATCACCACTTGAAATAAATTATAATGATCAAGTATTTTTTTGTGTTATCAAAAAATTGCAAAGTCATTTGAAATATCAGAATCAGTATGTTTAAATTAAATCAGTGTATTTTCAGTGCAGATCTTCAGTTGCCAAAGTGTTATTACAGGGGCAGATGTATGTGATTTCATAGACTCCAGTTATCTGAAACGTTACCCCAGCATTCCAGTTTCACACATTTTTCCATTGTTAAATAGTAGAGCTCTTAGAGGACTTCCCCATGCATATGAGAAAGATATAAGAAATGGCAGGCTTGAGTTATCTCACCACTGTTAGTTTTGCTTCAGCATGAAGGCTACTGAAGTGACTACCATTCTTCATTCAGCTAAGAATGTATTCCTCAGTGGTTAAGTGAGGTGCTCAAACAACAGGTGAAAGGGACAAGGTATAGCATGAACAGGGCGCTGGGATCTGTAATTTTAAATGATATCTTTCTAACCATCAGGCCTAAATGAGAGGGTTTTTTATTTGGAGCCTTATTTCAATGGACAGGTCCTACTGCGACTCAGCTCAATGTGAACTTAGTTATGGCCACAGTTTGAGGAGACTACTGCCATATTTGAGCCCATTGGCCTGATAACAGCTCCTGCCAATAAAGTAGCATTGATTGGCTTATTTTACAGCCATTTATTGGGAACATTCACCGATTTCTGTGTGACAGAACAAAAATGTTTATTTAGAAAATACACATCAAGAGCAATTTGGATACTGAGAGATTAATTTTCCTGGATAACTGTAAAGCTCAATTAATTTTAAATTGCAGTGATTCTAAGATGTCAGATACCACCACCTGCCACAGTATAACATACAATGTTTTAAACTGCTAGTGTTCCTACCTTTATATTTCTGCATTTCTTCAGAGGCTTTAGAAGGTCTTTTTGCTTTTAATTTCTTTTAAAAAGCCAGAATAAAGTTTAAAAAAAAAAGCCACACCAAACCCCACCACCTCCCCAAAAATACAACAAAACAATGTATATAGAATATCTACGTATTTGTAACAGAAATATGGCATCCAAATACTTGATCTACTAGATCATCAAGTTGTGAAATGCTTTATTACTGGCCAGCAAATGCCTGATAGTTTCAAAAATAGAGCTCAGGGAAAAAGAAGAAGACTCTACATCTGTCTATATTTACATGTGTAAATTTTCTCATTAAAAATAACAAAAGGTATTTTTTAACCCTTTTATGGCAAACCACAAATCACCATTGTCTGGGATCTCTTGGAGGCGAAAGTTTGTTTTTTTTAAATGCATGCATACAAGTTTAGGTATCTATATGTAATAAAAATTAGGAGGATGCATGTTTGCTACACATGTTACCTTCTCATTGCTAACAATAAATTTTATTTACCAATCTATCTAACTTGTGGCAATGAAGATGAAGTTGTGCTTTTTATAAGTTTGCATGGTGTAAATAGCCTAAGAGGTTTATGTCCCATTGACTGACAGGGCATGGGTTAGATGTACAAGTGACTGAACAAAAACATCTCCATGAATATCCTGAAATTTCTGATGGGTTCTGCATGTAAGTACAGCCACAGGAGAGCTGAAGAGTCTTACCATGTCATAAAATGTTAAATAAGGTGCACAGACAGACAGATAGACCTACAGATCCTGCAAACAGACAGATCCTACAAACCTGTGGAAGTAGACTCTTAGTCAAGACATAGGAGTCTGCCCATGCAAAACAGGACCTGAAACCATGAAAATCCATTGTATTTATGGTGCTTGGCACCTGTTTTATACTTTAAAAAGCATTAGTCGTGTTCAGAGTTTTAAATTGAGAAAGCCATTATGTAGATTTTAACACTAAATATTTGAGGCAATGGGATCAAACCAATTCTAGCCATTCTTAAAACTAATCAAACACTAACTGTTTACAAAACATAAGCTTTGCAATGCGTGGTGTGGAAAACCAGCTGTAGGAAGCTAGAGGTCTAAATGTTGTTTTAGTTCTGTTCCTCAAAAAGCATCACATGTAACAATATGCAACAACGCAATACTAAAAAACAACATGCCAAAACCCAATACTTAGCTGCATAAGAATGCTAATCTAGAATCTACTCCTTTCTGAAATCTGTAGATTTCTGTCTCCAAGACCAGAAAACAAACAAACAAACAAAAACCCATCGCCTGGCAATGTATAAATTATTACTGTTTTGCATACAGCAGATGGCAGCTATCTGGGGGAATGGAAGATTGTGTGTACAGCATCATCACAGCGGTACTCATCTAGCAGCTGTTGCTTCTTCACACTTTTCACCAGATTTCAATTGTTTTAGCCAATGAATAGATGATATAAGAAAATGATCATTCAAATTAATAGTCTTACTAAAAACAAATACAGTCACTGGAAGGAAACATTTATCAGGATAGCTAGTACAATTTTTTTTTTAATGTACTGATTAAAATGCTTGTATATAAGCACACATATATATATTTCACAGATACATGCACAACATAGCAAACATTTTCTATATTAGTAAGAGTTTGATTATACTTTACATGATTAACATAAAGTGATCTGAATAATTGCTACTATTACTGCAGCAAATATATTCTTTTTCAGATACACATTCTCACCAACTTTATGTAACTGAAAAGGTTACATTTTTTCCCTATGACTAGAATGCAGCTTTTTCTTTCAGCTTTTCCTTTCAGCTTTTCAGTTCTACTAAGTGAACTTAATAAAATTAATAAAATTATCAGAACTAAAGAACAGATATTACTGAATATACAATACATAATTTGCCATATCATAACTGACTATTAAATATATTAGTAATTTCAAGCAAACAAAATACTTTGGGACATGTGTTTTACTGCTACTTTAGTAATACATGCCTGTGAAGTCACTTAAGGCCTAAGTTCTGAATCAAGTCACACAGAACAATTTTCTTGAGCAGTAAAAGATGGACACAGTACTATTTCTTGTGAGATGACAGCAGTTTTCAGAATGAAATGGGAGTAAACACCTACCTCCCTGAGGACAGGATCAGTGATACTGTCCAGGTTCACAGAGCCTTCATATGTTAGGTAGTGAAAAACATTGAGTGCACGCACTGCTTCTGGTCCTCTTTGCTTGTAGCCAAATATAAGATCAATCCACTGGTGAAGCTGACATGATACAAATTCACTTTCCAGGGCCTGCAAGTGAAATTCTGAGTTAGGAAATAAATTCTATCTTGCAATTTCATGCTTAAATTATGTCTTACCTTTTCCTATTAACTGAGGAAACATAATGGATATCACTACATTTCCTGCTCAGGCTTATTTGATATATTTGAAATCCTTCAAACATTGAAAAACAGAACTAATTATATTCAGAAAAACACTAAAATATGTTATTCTTTGCTTCAGCTTTATATCATATTAATTTTGTTCTCAGCTACTGGGTTTCTCCTAGCTGCAAGGGTTTTTAATTATTGATTTTTTGGGCTTGTCAAGTAAGTTAGGCAATTTGTCAAGGGGAAAAAAAAAAAGAAAATTTAAAAAAAATCTTCCAACTCATTTTCCAGCTATCAGTTATTGGTCTGAAATCTAAAATGGAAAACTGAGGATTAAGAAGCTGTACCAGCAAATAAGATTCTGAACTCCATGCGTAAACCATGACTGATTTCTCAAAGGCAAAAAGCATTTTTCACACTCATTTTTGACATTTTCTTGGTTCACTAGAGAGAACACAGTCCATGACTACTTAGTTTAAAAATGGATTCAAGGATTACTATTCTTGTGCTCAACATATTATTTCTAGATTTCTAGATTATTTCTAGACAAAGGAAATGATGATAGTATTACCATTGAACCTGATCCAACCAATGGGCCTTTATCAGACATGACTGGTATCCTTAGTACATATCATTGCCTGAACTGGAGCTTCTGAAAGCTGAAGGCCTTATACAGTTTCTTCATACCCCTTTAGCTGTCGTAGCTTCCCCTGAGCCTGTACCTGGATACACAAATTATTCTCATATAAAGGTGGCATCCTGGCACACTTGCTCCTTCTTTCCTAATGCTACCTTCAGAGAAGAACTGTGATAAACAGGAACTGGTGCTAAAATAAAGATTTATGGTTATGGTTCATTGACCAAGTTTTTATACATGTCGTTGATCACATGTCCATCACAGTCCTGAATTTGTATGGTGTCATATACCTAATTCCCTTGCATCAGAACTAGTTCAGTTCAGTTGTCAGATCTAGGAACTAACTTTTGCTGTAAAAGGAAAAAACACAGAATCACAGAAGGGCTGTTTGGAAGGGATTTCTGTAGATAACCTGGTCCAACACTTCTGCTTAATGAGGGCCATGTAGAGCAGGCTGTTAAGGGCCATACCCAGACAGCTTTTGAATATCTCCAAAGATGGAGGCTCCACAACCTCTCTCGGCAACCTGTGCTAGCGCTTGGTCACCCTCACAGCCAAAACGTGTTTCCTGATGTCCAGAGGGAACCTCCTGTGCTTCAGTTTGTACCCATTGCCTTGTGTCCTGCTACTCAGCATCTCTGAAATACCAGTGTAAGTGCAATTTATCATCTAAACATCTATGTCAAACTTAATACTACTTACTGCATACAGGCAGAGCTGGCAGCAACCCTCTATATTATCTAATACTTTTAATTCTCAAAGACTGTGGCTTTTTTTTCCACCCCCACCCCTCCGAGAAATCCTAATTTCTCTATTTTTATACACTATCCACCACAAACACCTTCCAGGTAGGATAAGGTTTCATGTCTGCCCCAGGAAAATTCATATTTTATAAGGGGATAAACTTTGGAAAAAAATGTGGTTTCATTTTATTGATTTACATCCAAAGGAGGCTGCCTCAGAAATAATCATCAGACATTGTAGTACCATGCCATGAACTGCCCACTGGCAGGAGTTCCCTGCCCACCACCCCACATGCAGGAATAGCCACCGACAGTGCAAGCCACGTGAGGCTGGCTCCCTGAGTGATCATGCAGTTGTTCCTCAGACATTCTGTAATGGTTCACGTGGAAGAGGAACTCTGCACTTTGGTGGAAAACTGGACCCTTTATTATTGAGGCCAGTGGCTCTTATTTCTGACAAAATGGATGGGAAAGCTCAAGCTTAATAGCTGACACGTACCTCAGTTTTCAAGGGCTTAAGCTCAGTATACCCTAAGAAGCTATAAAGAAATCTTGCAGAGAACCATATGAAAATTTGTTTGCTTTTCAAAATCAGAGGTCATCATATGCAAATTGCAAGTTGTATTATTTAAATAGCATTAATAATACTTAATACTAAGAGCATGTCTCCCAATAAATAATTAAGAAATGCCAGATCCTTAATCATATTGTTTTGTGCATGCAACGTCATCTTGTCAGTAGCTACATCATTCCATATAATCTTCATAGGACTTTTGCCTCATTTATCATGCAGGATGTTAGCATACAAGGATAAAATTAAGTATGTCACACCAACCACAAATAAAGCATTTCTTAACTTTTAAATGTTCAATTTTTAATGTTCCTTTCCATGTAACAAAAATAGAATTTAGATCCTGCTGTCAGGATTCATCTCTGACCAACTTAAAGCAAGCAGCCTGTTTTCTTCCTCCTCCAAATTTTGCATATTTATAAGTTTCTTCTGCATCTGTATCTATCATTTTTTTATTAAAAAGTATATTAAAAAAAAAGTTGAGTATTTTCTTTGGTAAAAAACAGCATTGTTTTTTCTGGAATGCAGGGAGCGTTTCAGGAAAATGGCAAAACATTTGACTCTTTAAAGGTGGGACAGTAATTTTGAAAAAAAATAAACACTTGGTTCAAATGAGCATATTTCACCCATTATCTCCTCTAACATACTCACCCTGGTGTTAGAAGCAAAGAATCATAGAACAGTTGGAAGTGACCTTTAAAGGTCATCTAGTCCAACCTTCCTGCAGTGAGCAGGGACATCTCTGGGCATCTACCTCCTCTCTGGGCAACCTGTGCCAGTGTTTTGCCATACAGTCATAGAATCATAGAATAGTTAGGGTTGGAAAGGACCTTAAGATCACCCAGTTCCAACCCCCCTGCCGTGGGCAGGGACATCTCACACTAAACCATATCACCCAAGGCTCTGTCCAACCTGGCCTTGAACACCACCAGGGATGGAGCATTCACAACCTCCCTGGGCAATACATTCCAGGGCCTCATCACCCCCACAGTAAAGAACTTCTTCCTTAAATGGAATCTAAACTTCCCCTGTTTAAGTTTTAACCCGTTACCCCTTCAGTCACTACAGTCCCTAAAGCAGTCCCATTCTCATCATAAAAAAATTCCTTATACCTAGCTTAAATCTCTTTCAGTTTAAAACCATTACTACATTACAAAGAGGCCCTGCTGAAAACCTTGTACCATCTTTATTTTAGCCCCCTTTAAGCAATGTAAGGCCGCAACAAGGTATCCCTGGAGCCTTGTCTTCTCCAGGCTGAACAAGCCCAACTCTCTCAGCCTTTTCTCATAGGAGAGGTACTCCGGCCCTCTGATCATTTTCACTGTCTTCCTCTAGACCCACTCCAACAGATTCATGTCCTTCCTGTGCTGAGGGCTCCAGAGCTGGACACAGTACTCCAGGTGGGGTCTCACAAAAGCAGAGTAGAGGGGTAGAATCACCTCCCTTGACCTGCTTCTCGTGCTTCTTTTGACGCTTCTTTTGTGGCAAGCAAAATACATGATACAGTTGGTTTGGTGGGCTACACTGACAAGTTATGTCCAGCTCTTCATCCAGCAGTATCCCCAAGTCCTTCTTCACAGGACTGCTTTTAACACCTGAATTGAAATACCCTAGCCTGTACTGATACTTGGGGTTGCCCCGATGCAGTAGGACCTTGCACTTGGCCTTGTTGAACCTCATAAAATTTGCATAGGCCCATTTCCTGAGCTTGTCCAGGTCCCTCTGGATGGCATCCCATCCCTCAGGTGCATCAATCACACATTGCTGTCGTCGGCAAACTTGCTGAGGGCGAACTTGATCCCACTGCTTATGTCATTGATGAAGCTACTAAATAGCACTGGTCCCAGTACAGACCCCTGAGCCACACTACTAGTCTCCATCTGGACATTGAGCTATTGACAACTGCTACACTCTGAATGCGACCATCTAGCCAATTCCTCATCCAGCAAGCAGTCCACCCATCAAATCCATATCTCTCCAACTTAGAGAGAAGGATACTGGGGGAACTGTGCCAAAGGCCTTACAGAACTACAGACAGATTTCATCAGTAGCTCCTCCCTTATCCACTGATGTAGTCGCTCCATCATAGAAGGCCATTAGGTTGGTCAGGCAGGACATGCCCTTGGTGAAGCCATACCAATTGTATCAAATCACCTCCCTGTCCTCCATGTGCCTTAGTACGGCTCCTAGAAGAATCTGTTCCATGATCAGAGAGAGAGGTGAGGCTGACAGGTCAGCAGTTCCCAGAGCCCTCCTTTTTTTAAAAATGACTGCAATGTTTCCTTCTTTCCTGTCACCAAGGACTTTATCTGACTGCCATGACTTTTCAGTTGTCATGAAGAGTGGCTTGGCAACATCAGAAAATTCCCTCAGGACTCTGGGATGCATCTCATTGGGTCCCATAGACTTTTATATTCAGGTTCCTCAGGAGGTCACAAACCTGATCTTCTCTACAGTCAGAAGGTCTTTGCTCCCACAGTCCCTGTCTTGCAGTCTATCCACTCGAGAGGTGTGGAAAGACAGGCTGTCAGTGAAGACGGGCAAAAAAGTTTCTGAGTACTTCTGACCTCTCCTCATCCATTTTCACCAGTTTCCCAGGCTTGCTCATCCGGGGCAGGGGGTAATCTTTCTTTGACCTTCAGAATTAGGAGAGTTATGAGAGTTGAATACCTAAACTGTGTTTGCCTGAGGCAGTTTCTACTTGCATGACCAGCCCTTACTCAGCAGCTTGTCGTTCCAGAGAAGGTCTTACTGACCCTGGCAGGTTTGGAGAACTTCTATTTCACATGGATGAATAAGCAACAGCAGCATGTCATGCCTTCGTCTACAGTTCTTTAAGCATATTTATTGCCCTACATCTATAGGTCTAACGATTCTTTAAAAAACCTTCAGGTACTTAGTTCCTTGGAGAAGAACCTTCAGTGAAATTTGGAAGGAGTGAATTTAATTATGTTGAACTTCAAAACTCCACACAAAATTGGAAGTTGGAAGAGTTGCTGTGAGGATGTTGGCGGCAGCAAGGGGACTAACAGCACTGTGCCTCCCAGGCAGAGACCAGAGGGGAAGGTGGAGAGAGGAGCCAACACTGGGAGGAGAGTGGTTCTGCATGGGCCTTTAACACTACACAGGCTTCAGCTGTGGGCTGTGATGGTACTGTGTGAAGTTCATGGCCTCCCCATCAGGATGTCCTGTGGGTATACTGCTAGGCAAAAACAATAGGCAAAGTGCACTCAAGAATGGGCTACCAAAAGGCCACAAAGTCCTACCTGGACCTCAGTGGGGACAAGGCTCCTGATTTGTGTTTTAGCCAGGATAAAGCTTCTAATATCACATATGACCTGGTTAGCTGGTGTTTCTCTCAAGTACTTCTGCAACACTACTCATGCGATACTTGCAGAATCCTCTCCCTAATTTGCTCTAATGCACAGGCTGCTTTCCCTCTGTGTAAGTGTCTCCTGAAATTTATGAGCTGTTCACTGTTGACAGTACATCTGGTTTCTCAAGAATATGCAATGCTCAGTAGGGAACAGGGTGTGGGATTCTTCTGTGTAAAAAGTAATTTGTAGATACAGTAGGAACAACATGCAGAAAAAATAATATCCTTAAATTAGGCTGTTGATAGCCCTAAAGAACAGCATTTTTCAGTAGTATTTTTGCTTTAAGAAATTGTGGCACCTATTTTTTTGAGCATATTTTTAATGTGACATAAGGAAGCTTTTTTTTTCTTTTTTTAGAAAGGCAACAATAATTATTACTTCTTCAATTAGATAACATTATTTATGTTTTTTAAAGATTCTTACTGTTAAACAGAAATGAGATAATATCCAGCTTATTTCCTATTATAACTGAAGTTTACAGAAGACATTTTTATTCAGGCATTCTCAAATTGAACTTGCTTGAACCACTATTAGTAAGGCTTCACTTTCAAATAGCATTTGAGTCAGTATTTTTTCATAGATTTTGTTGTGAGGAAGGAGCCTTTTGCGTTACTGTTTTCAATGGAGGGCCTTTTACTGCCAACAGGTAAACCACAAGGGTTATTATACATCTAGGGTGTGTATATATATATATATATATATATATATATATAAACATATTTTCTGTATATATATTTTTTGAAATAAATATACAGGGGGCTTTGTATGTTTGCAGGCAAGGGTATGCACATGTGTTCCATAGGCTGAAAATGAGACCTGTAGCAGTTATAAAAATATAAACAGGTATTAGTAAACTTATATTTATGGATAAACTAAATAAAGTTAATATAAGCCAAGCTGCTGCTTGGTAGGATCAATCACTATAGCACTTTTCAGAGCTTTGTGCAGAATGAACACTGCACACTTGCTGCTCATCCTAATTTGATGTTAAAATTATTTTTTAGAGAGATTGCAGTAGGAGGCATTGGGTTTTATTTTTATGCACACTATGTGCTGTGTAAACTGTCAAGAATACTGGATTAATGAAATATTCTTTCCAACCTCTTTCCAATACAATGTTTGGTGTTACCTGGGGTTTTTTGTGTATCCAGAGCAGAGGAAAGCTCTGATGCTGCCTCTCATCTGGACCAAAACTGCACCTGCCCGCCTTACTTCTGCAGTTCCTGCCTTGTTTCCTTCCCCTGCATAGCTATATGCTCTCTGTCTCTCCAAGAACTCCTGCCATGGTATCTTGTTATTAACTTTTATTCAGTATGTTTAGAAATATCTTCTTAAAACTATTCTGAGACACTTCAGTTTTGTAGATCTGCTGTTTCACGAGCTGTGAGGGGGGTTTTTCTTCTCTCCCTTCACATCCATGCTCCTCTGCAGCAATTGAATACACAGATTCTCTCTGGCTAGTATTTCTCTGCCTCATTTACCATTTCCCATACTAACTGTGGAGTAAAATCTTTGACTCTTGTGTTAAAATAAACCAGGCAATACTAATATCTGAAATTACTTATGTTTGTTTAAACAAATGGATATTTTCATAAAAGTGCCAGAAGTGCATTCTACAGATCTGGGTTTTTCAGAGATGTCTGCACAGAAACTGATCCTTTATGTGAGCGTCTTCAAGATGTAAATAAGATTCTTCAGTAAGATACATATAATTAAAAAAAAATCACTGCCATTAACAAATTGCATCAAAACCCCCATTAGCTGAATGAGTTTTAATTGCACTGAGGACAAATCTTGGCAATACACAAAATAAAATCAAAGCTACTACTGAAGAAGTAATATCAAATCTTATCTACTGCTTATCTGGTAAAAAGGAATGTCAACTGCTGCTGAATGGTGAGGAGAAAAGACATATCTTCCAGAACCTCATAGCACAGAGATTTCATAATAGATGTTTCTAATGACTATTCAAGAAGCTTTTTAATTATGAAATACTATGCATACTTCTGAATAGCCATGGAACTGTACAAAAATGTAATTGGCAGCAGTAGAAGAGTGCAAATAAATCATTTCAAAGACAGAAAGAAAATTCAGTCTTAGTAACAGTTATGGAATTGGAACAAAATATGTATAACAAAAACAGGACACCATTTAGTCTCTCAAAAATATAATTTACAGTGAATGCATTTTACTCAACACTGTAATTTGCAATATAATATGTGCATAAGCCATAATGAAAATAACATTATAATTAACTTTGAATTACACAATCTTGCAGCTTTTGTTTCAAAACTAAAGAATGCTTATTATAAAAGCTCTGCTTCAGTGTTTCACAGTGGTGTTCCCTGCCTTGATTGAACATGCTTGACTTACTGACTGAATCTGTTCTATTTCTGGCTCTCAGGACTGCTCTAAGTCTGTGGGGACTGAGAGGCTGAGTAGGACTACAGATGCACATCTGTGAAAGGTTTTATGTGTAGGGTTTTTTTTTCCTGGTAAACTGGGAGATTATGATTGATGAGCCCAGCATTAGGGTAATGTTATCAGGGACACTTTCTGCCTCTGTCCTTTGTGCCATCACCGAGGTCAAACCATAATCATGTTAGCATTGAACATAGTGCTTTATTAATGTTTCATGAGTAACTCGGCAGTAATCAGTCTAGCTTTGTATGGATAAACAAAACTGCTACAACAACCTCTGATCTGTACACTGACTGCTTTAGAAGCTATTGCAAAAAGTCTTAAAAGTAACTTGACTGAATGTCTTTTCCAGCCTTTATAACAAGTCTAATTTTCACAAGTTTAAAAGAATCTATTATGATGGAAAACCATTTCCACTGCAATTTCTGTGTTTAGTTAGAAGTGTAAAACACTCAGCTGAAGAATCATAGAAAACAACACCAAAATCCTGCCTGCCATTTATTAATTTGCACAGAATTTTAGTAAAGCTTGTTAACCACTTTGTTAAATCACATTGATTTATGCCACTGTGTCTCTGTGATGTTTTCTAGGCCGTTCCCTATTTGGTTTGGTAAGTCTGAGGATGAATGCTGAAATTCTTTCTATTATTTAAAGAAAATGTTTACATTCATAAATGTGCAAGTATATAAGGATTTCTATTTACTCCCACATAAAATTACACATTATATGTGCCTGCAGCAAGCAAACAATATGCATGAACAGAAGGAAATAATGTCAGCTAAGGGAAAACAAGATCCCATTATATGTTCTGCAGTACCACACATGATCCTTTCCACTGAAATTAAACGATGACCACTGATTTCATTAGACAAGGGATCAGGATAACGCCTATGTGAAATATTCCTCTATTTTCTGTGGCTTTCCTGTAAACGTGTCTTCTACTTGCTTTGCTAAGTTGCTGTAGAAATTCCAGGCTTGCACAAGCTTGCTGTGTTTTACACGTCAGCACCACACCCAGGCTTTTTTTTTCCTCAAGATAGATTCTTGTATAACAGCCAAAGCTTGGCCTGAAGATGACCTAACAGAGTAATACATCTGTTGGCTGGTTCAAAACATGGAATCAGACATGAGGTAGCGAATGTCAAACTTTCCAATCCCCTTATATTTGTTACTTACTTTGACCAGTACAATCCCAGTGACCAAAAACAGCGTGCACTGGCAGTTTGCTGGATACACTAATAAACCCCTATGTGAGGAATTTTTTCTGAGAAATTATTATACACTCAAGCCACTACACTTTCAAAATGTAATTCCATTACTTGTTATTATACACACTACCTTCATTTTCTTGACAGGGGATAATCCTGCTTTAACTACTTGCTATTTTATAATAAGCATTATATAAAAACCTATGCATATATCATGATCTTTAAACATTCCAAAGTTATTCACTTTAATTTCTATCCTCTGAACTACATCCAAATGTGAATACTTATTCTGTCATCTAGTCTCCCAGAAGCGAGTCCAATATTCCAGGTGCAGTCTCAAAAGAATCATAGACAGGTATAACTGTTTCCATCCTCTGTGATGCAATGATTTTCCATAGATGGCATCAAAATACACTCATTTCTGGTGAACATAGAATTACAGAGTTTTATCTAATCGAATTGCTGCTCTTTGCCACCTTTCCCCTTGCTACTGCTCTAGTTTTGGTACTATTTTTGTTTCCAGACTTTGTTTGATTCCCAATGAGTATCTTTAATTCTTTCCTCTCAAGGTGATTTTCAGTGTATTTTCTGCATCTAAGTCAAATAAATCTATGCTTCTTTCTCCTGCTTTCTAGGCAATTCTCAACTTTATTATCATTTGTGAACGTCATCAGACTGCTCACCTGAAGATAGCATATATGTGTGTAGAACTGAATTTTAACTACTGATCATGTTTTGCTAAAAGTAGATGCTGGGGTGAATAAAAGCCATGCAGAAACTGCCTCCAGGCAAAACTATGTAATAACGGCATGATGCTCACATCTATGGGGACAGGAGTGAAAGACAGTATAGGAAGGGTATGATGCATAAGTGAAGTAATTTAGAAAGCTGAAAAGTACTCAATTAGTTGAAGACTGTAATTCTAACACTATTCTAATCTTAACATCAGTTTGTCTGTCTCCTGGCAGTCTGAGCATAATTCCACACGTATGGAATTAGTCCTTAGTGCTACTACAGCTTAAAATTTAAAACGTATTTCCAGCTTTTAACTATTAGCCTTCCTTGAAAGTATAGTCCTGAAGGAGCATTAATGCTACACTCTAAATTCATGCAAGTTGTTTTCCTCAACACCACAAAACATTTCTGTAGAGAGCTCCTATGTGATTTTAAAAAAAGCAGAAATTTCATGGGAGAAATCAAATAAACTAAAGCTAGCACTTTTCTTCAAGTGATCTCATGTCACAGCGCCTTTTATCCTGCTATTAATCATTCCATCTTTGTGGAAAGATGGAGAAAACACAATTTAGGATACAAGAACGAACATTCTGTATAAAATTTCCCAAAGGGAGTCATTAATATGTGTCTCTCATTATATTCCCCAATAGGTGGCAGCTTGTTTATACTTTTTCACTAAAGTATCGCACTTCTGGTCTTCCAAATGTCAAAACTAAATCTCTTGGTCAACTTAAGTGTTCTCACTCCTGGGCCCCATTCAGGTTTAGCCACAACCACAATCTAAAAAATGGCTATGTGCAGTAACGTGCACTCTGGAGACATGTACCTGTGACTGTGCCTCCCACACCTGAGAATGTGGATGGAATGTAGTGATCCTTTGAGGCAATCTCCATATTTGCTAGTAAAATTGAATTTATTGCTACCAGCTGTGACAATTACTTGCTTTTAAAAATAATGTTACAATACATGCATCTATAAGAGAGATCAGCCGAACAAAAGAAGGAAAATGTTTCTCAGGTTCATCCCGCCAACAAAGGGCTACTCCCTGGAACACATTTCTCATACTTTGGGAAGTGCATTTCAAACGTCCCAAGTGATGAGGTTGCTGTCAGTCCCTTAGGAGACTGCTATACAAATATCAAGCCATTTACTCTTCAAAATGGAGGACACTTCTAAATCATATACATCTAGGAAGAGATTTGGTTTTATAATATTATTCAGTTCTTTTGAATTTTAAATGGCTACTTTTTCTTTCAAGTCCCAAAGGACAATTTAAAGAGATGGTTCTTGAAATTAAATTGCCAAAGTGATTAGAAGAAACACGACACTGCTAGACTTACAATGCTACTACAAAAGCACTATATATGCAGTAATGCATAAGCTGAAAAGTTCTGCAACTGTATGGAAACCCACAGCTGATTCAACATATAGTCCTAACTCCATAAGCAAGACAAGCAATATGACTTTAAGGAACACCCATTTCCAGAATATAACCTTAAGTTGAACTATTGCTGGCCAAAACATCAGAATATACCTTGTTTTCCTAAAAATACAAGAAGCATATGTGCATATTACCTCTATCATTAAAAAAATCATTATCTATCAAATTAAACCAAAAATGTACAATATAGATAAATGGTTTTCATGCTTAAATTTTGCAGACTTCATGGTGGTTTATATCAGAGCCGTTCTTTTGCAAAATTTCTTCAGAGACTGCAGTTATTGGCTTATGTTCATATTTGTATACTTCCAGTTCATCTTCGACGAACAGGAAGTGCATAGCTTTGGTCAAGTAAGGAATACAATGTATCTTGCAAGATACCAGCATTTACAATAACCTTTTTTTTTTTTTTTTTTTATGTAGAAAGTAGTGAGGAGGAATAGACATATGTTTCAGGCTATTCTGTATTGTCCAACTCATGCCCATCTGATGTTTTCTCATGAGAGAACAAATAAGTGAATTTCATTTTCCATGATTTGGGCATACAGAAGGAAAATCCACTCTAAAATAAAGCATTCTGTCAAGCAAGACAGAATGCAAATTCTCCTTCACTTCTTATTTTATTTCTATAAATCTAGTTCTAAAGAGATGAAAAATGGCTTTAGTTTATCTTGTTAAAACAGACAACTCATTAGTTAGGCTAAAGTGCAGCTTACCATCCTGTTGATACGGACAAAGTCTTCAGGCTTCTTGGCCCATGGGGGGAGATCAACATCATTCACAACAACTTCATCTTCCCTGATTCCTAGATTATAGCCATTACTGTTGACAAACATCTCTGGTAGGTAGTAAAACTCTGGAATTAACTCCTAACATGGAGAAAACACACAATGAGAGTTCACATTTATACAGAGATGTTAAAGAGTGCTGCCAGAATCAGGCTCTGCTATACAAATTAAAGCTTTTCTGGCTTTGCTTATGCACACTTGTTTAAGTATTTTATAATCTGGTTTTTTGCACTTAGAATCAAACATATTTTTCATAATGAAATATTCAATCTTTGTTTTGCCCATAACTGTTATTATGAAAAGTATAACTTTCAAAAAGCAGAGCATACTAATAAAGGACACCTTTTCAGAACAACAGGTAGGAGAAACTGTATGCTTAGCCTTCAACATTATAAATAATGTCATATATTTTAATCACTATTTAACTGAAATACTTAAAGGGGGGGAGGGAGGGGAGGAAGTTCCTGATGTAACAGTGTCTCAAATTTACTTCCTCTATATTCTTTAATTGCATAAGAAAATATGGCAACTTGATTACCTATATAAGGAGAAAGAACTCATGGTGAAATTATTTTTCTACTGTAAGAAAAAATTAAAAATACATGGAGGAAAAAAAGTCAGCTCAAAAAACGTCTTTAAAACAAACACATGATATATAAACTGTGAAAGATCAATAACTAAGTAGCAAAGATCATCTGCACAGTATTAATACATTATAGATAAGTTAGTGTGAAGTTTTTCCCAATTTCCAGGATAGCTAAACAAAAATGCATTTTGACATAATAAATACTGCCATTTGTTGCTGTCTATCACTTTAGCAGTAAGTATTGAACTGCAATGACAAAAAGCTTTTCAGGCCTGCTACCTCTTTTCTAATATCCAGATATGGAGTAAATTCACTAAATTACATTATTAAAAGCATTATTATATTCAGCTGTGTAACATGATCAAAACTGATGACACAGCAGGTGAAACCTGAATCTCTCTGTGGTCCTTTCAAAGGCTGCAGACACGCAAAGCATAAAAAAAAAATCACTGCAGACACAAACTTATCTAATTAAAGCTGATCTGCAACTCCATAGAGAATAGACCAGTTAAAGCATAGATGGTTCTTTCAAATATGTTCATTTAAAAAAAAAAAGGTAATATTTATATTACAATTTTAAGTATGTTTAGGGAGGCAGTTTACTTGCTTCTTTACATTAATTTTAATATACTGAAACCTGTCTGAACTCAGATTAGACTTTAAAGCAATGCAAATCAATACCTTACCAGTGCAAAACACTAACCAAGTGAGACATGCCTATGCATGAATAGATTATTTTGAAATGAGCTATAATTTCAAAAAGCAAAAAAAAAGAAAAATTAAAAAATATTGCATGCAGTAAATAACAAAACAGCAGCTAGAGCAAAGACAAACTAAAATCAGTCCTGAATATCCTATAAGATAAAAGAAAAAATACTATTTTACTGACAATCTTAAGTTTGATTATATACCTCTAATATACTCAGAATATTTCTAAAAATAACCTTTGCCCCTCTTCCCTAGACAGGATTCGCTAACTCTCAGGTTCCTGAGGAAGCCCTTTGGATTTCTCTAACGGAACCCAAAGAAGAATGAATGATCCTCGCAGCAGGAGAAAACTACACATTTATCTTTCCAGAGCTCAACAAAGTACTAGTAATTTGGGCCTAACAGCTGGCCACAACCCAACATGGTCTACCATACAAATCATTGACAAACTAAAAGCATTGCCTTAAAGAAAAGCAATATCTGTAAGGACCTCAGAATGATAAAATATCAGTAAGTCAAAATTAAATTAAAATTTAATATTTAAATGGAACAGAATTTATTAAAGAAAAAAGTAAGCAAAACTAATTTCTATTTTGTATAGAAGCCTTGAAAAACATACCACAGCTTTTTAATTATTACCATTTTGTATGCAACTTGGTGGTGTACTAACCTGTAATGTCAAATAGCAAGCAGTTTTAGATTCCATCAAAGGTACTTTTAAATTCCCTTTTTCCGTTTTAGATATTGTAGGATATAATTGTGAACTTTTATATGTAACAAATCTGAAAGATTTGTGCTACCCAGAGACACATCTAGTGTCTAACTGAATTCTACTAAACTTCTGATTTCAGGGGTATCTTGAAACAAAGGGATCTAAGTCACTAAGTATTTCTAATGGTATTTCTATTTAGTAATTTTATCTTTGTTGCTATTTGCTTTCAGTGTAATTTAATGTTCCTTTGCCTGGTACAGCACAAAACATAAACAGAAATAGAATAGAAAGCATGCAATTAACTTTCTTCATAAGATTTATTGTGTTGTATATGTTTAGTTTGACCTGTCTTATTCCTATGCTCTGGAAACTAACCAGTGCCAGACATCTAAATCCTCTTCAAATAACACTCTCTCTAGAACCCTAATCTTTTCAGTTACAAATCTCCTGTTAATTCAATTTTATTTTTTTGTCAAAGTAACAAAACTAAACATAGCATTTAAAAAAAAGGTAATAAGACCTATGTTATAGCCTCAGGATTCTCTTCAGTGTTACTTTTAGTGCAGCCTGCAATTTTTTGTGCCTATTTGAGTACTATTTAGCACGAGTCGAACCTTTCCTTGAGACACAAACAATTTTGCATGTGGCCTTTCATAGATACTTACATATTCCCTGTACTTTGCACTAACCATTGTTTTTGATATTGTTTGTGATATTCTTCTTGCAGTTTTGCTGTCTCCACTATTGATTAGAATAAGAAACCACAGCACTTAAAAATAGCTCAGATAAATTCACCCCCTTCTCATTTCTAGAGAATGAATGAATGAATATAAACAAAAACAGAGAACCATTATGAAAACTTGTGGCGCCCTGTAAGTATGAATTTGCTAATATTTGGAAAAATCTTCAAAATGCATGTTTAGCTACTTAGAGGCATAGAACATACAATTGATCTGGAGAACTGTAATAGAAGGTTTGGTTTTATGTGTTCACTTTTTATTCTGCTGAGAAAAAAATTGAAGAGGTTTTCTCTTCTACCTCATGCCAATGGCAGGTGCCACGTGAGGATGGAAAGGTGAAGATTCACTTCCCTAGGGCCCCTGAGCATGCTTCGCTAGGAGAAGTACAAGCTGGAAGAGGCAGACAAAGGAAAGATTATCAAGGACAACACAAGCAGCAAGGATAGAGCCTCGGAGGTTGCTGGGAAAAGTAAGGAGCAGACAGGAGCGAACCTCAGTGGAGACAGTGAGATGACAACTGAAGGCCACAGAGAATTTCTTTAAACAACAATCCACTGAAAGTTGCAAGAATGAACACAAGAATGAAGGAAAGGATAACACTAGCAAGGGCTAGAGTTATTTTTGAAACCTATTAACATTTTTCTTAGTCAGAGTTTGGCTCTTTTTCTTTGTTTCCTAAGTGGGTTTGTGACAGTTCATATTCTAACAAAGATTATGGCTAGAGAGAGACAGCTGTTTTGGTGCTTCAAATATCTGTTTCAGGGTTACATTTGGAGAGGCAACCTTGCCCATTCCTCCATTCCAGAAGATGTTTAACTATACCAACCTTCCTGCCAGGTATCTGTCTACCCTGTTGTTCAAGAATTTGAGTGACAGCAGCTTCACAATCCTTCCATCAACTGATTTCAGTACTTTTCACCTGAGGAAGTTTTACCTATCACCTGGCCTGAATCATTCATTATACAATCTAAGCCCATTTTCCCTTGTCCTAGCTATCAATCCATTCCTGATACAGAGACCAAATTACTGTTTTCTATTTGCACAGTCTATTAAATGTTTGGAAAGCATTATCCTACAGCTTTACAGCCTTTCAGTCCCTACAAATCCAAATGAAGGAAAATGATCTTACCTTCCGTATCGCCACATTGCTTAAGTTTTAGTTACAGGTATGTAAAATATGATTTTAATCTCCCCAAATATCCAGTAGAATTATTCCTATACAGCGCATAAATTAATTTACTCCTATATATACTTTGGCTTTATTACATTTTGTCACATGTTCATCACACAGAAGCCAAAATAAATGTTTTTAACTTCTGTGGTCTTTAGATCAGAGATTAAGATTGCATGCTTTTCTGACATCATCTGCTACTTTTCATTCATTGTTATGCAGAGTGCAATTCAGCAACTTCTCACAAATCACCAACTACATACTTTAGAAGCGTCATTGTTAAATTCACCCTGAAGATAAGGAAAAGGAGATTCAGAAATTAGCAGGGGGAAAAATTATCTCAAGGATGGTATTTACACCAAGGGATGGGACACAGAAGACCTTCTGTCTTCCAATCTGCTTTCCACTTGACAGACGGAATAGCTGATAAGTGGATCCTTAAAATTCTTAGTACACCTTCAGTGGCACTGCTGGTAAAAGGTCGATGCACAGTTAGGGCTATGCAAACGAATGCTTGTTTGAAGATATCATGATTTTGAGAAGTTTATGTTTCAAGGTACAAATGTTCATGAAAGACAAATCTCAAAATGCTTTTTTCCTACACTACAAACATTGACTTAGCCAATGTAAAGACATGAAGAAAAATATCAAAAATAACAACATCAAATCTTTCCCAGAAGTTATAGCAGTTTGCAAGCATAAAACAAGAGAATGCAAAGAAAAGAGACACCAAAGACCAATACCTTTAAAAAGTAAGGCATTTTTTAAATGGTTACAGACCAATTAAGCATTTTAAGTGCATATTGTTATTGTAAGTCATGCAGCTGATATATAATTTTGCATTAACTGATGCAATTCAGTAAGTTTTATTGGTTTCTTTGCTCTTGCCAAAACATATCAAAGGTTTTAAATAAATTTTTCTGACTACATAACCTGTCATGGGTAATTTCTTACCAGAAGAAATATCTAGAGTTCAAAGAGTTAATAAAAATAGGGATTCTAGTGATCTAAATCTATTTGCAGTAATTTCTGTCTAGTTGTCCTTGACATTTCACAAGCTGGTAACCTCCTCTGCTCCCCTTTCATTCACAGTTCTAATAAGACAGGTTAGCTTTCTATCATTTAACAGTCAGCTACCTTTCAAACTGCCCGAGAAGCTTGGCTCTTCTCAGATGAAGAACGATGCAATAAAGCTACTGAGGGGTGCAAAAAAAAAAAAAAAGGTAAAATGAATATTATAACAGACATTTCTTGTCTGTAAATGGGATCTGTAGTTTATTTTAATAGCTATACTAAAACCCCAAGGTATAGTTAACAGTATTATATGCCTTGTGTCTTCATATAAGAAAACATCCCCAAATGCATTTTCTAATTTACAAGCCTGTGACAAATTCAAGCTGCTGAGAAATTAAACTTTAAAAATATGTCTTGGGGTGATAGAGGACCACTATTAACACTATCATAATTGTACACCACTTGCTTCAAATCTGACATTTCTGTTTAATATGTTTTGCTAATGGTATACCATTTTATGGACTCCCAACAAAATCAAATCCAACCCAGACGTTTTCACTTTTCTAATATAATTCACTTTAAAGTTTTAAAGCTGCCATTTCTTTTTCTTTTTTTTTTTTTTTTTTTCCTCCAAAAAGATTGATCCCCTGGCATCCACTAATTCCACAAGAGCTTAGTACTAGGTCAATGAGTCACTCATGAGTACCTCTATTAACTGCGTTAATTCATACTAGGCACCTTAATGACATTTTGCCAGAGCTACCTTTCTAAATTCTAAACACACTGTTCAAAAAGTAATATAACAAGTTTGAGAGGCATTAGGAAAGATTAGTGCCTAAACAGGAGGTTCTGGGGAAGTCAATGTTACCAAAAACTGGAGCAGTGGGGAGGTGGAAAGTTAAAAATGTGAAAGCTGACTGGGCAAGTTATGGTCATTTCCGGGTGACTTGCTCAAAGGTCACTCCATGAACATTCATTCTTCCTCCAGCTTGTACTGATTATCTCAAGAGAAGGTCGATGTTGATAAAAGGAGACACAATAAAATAAACTATTATCCAGGTTCTCCCTTGTGTGTCACAACTCTAACATAGTGCATACTGTATTAATTGTGTTTCATCCACTGTAGGTGAACAAGTTTCTTTGAAAATGAATGAAAACAGTTGAAATGTTTGTCCCAAAGGAACAAAATTATCTAAGCAGATCTTTAATCATCCATTGAGCAATAGTTTATCATATATTAAATTTTTCAAAGATAGAGTACCTTTTGCCACAATTCGAGATGTAGCAACTATGGCTTGTTTATCAGACTCATCAAACTACTGCCATAGCCTTATTTTCATTACCTTAGTGTGAAACAATTTTGTTCCAGAGAAAACTACACATACACAAAGGGGAAGGGGGAAGGAGAAAGGGAGAAATACATAGAATGTCAGAAAGGACACGTGTGTGAAAAAACGAGACTGACTAACAGAAGTGCATCTTCCTAAAGAGATACGCATTCTTTTGCAAATGTCAAGTATTTGTTTTTAAAATTTTAACGCAGAATTTCTGAAAAGTGGCTTTGGTGTTTCTTTTAAAACTACATTGAGGCTGCAAAAGAAGTGTCTGCATTGCTTAAAAATCTCAGTTTACTAGTTAAAACTGACGCACTTCAGAAATTACTTAAGCACTTAAGAATAAAGCACCTGATAGTCCTCTTTCTTAACTGATGAAAAAAAAATCAGAATACAGATTTTACTTTCCTAAAAAAATAATTTTATGAGGTTTTTTTGAATTAGACCTTTTTAATAAAGAATTAAGGCAATACATATCATTATTTAATATGGTAGTTGAAAGCAAAAATTGTGGCCATCATAACACACAGCATTGAAGAATGTCAGATTAATTGATTACACACACTGCTTTAAAATTATTTCATAACCTGTGCCACAGTAATTAATGAGATTAGTGAAATGAGAGATTAAATGTACTTAAAGCAGCTCAGATGAATTTCAAACATATGAGAATGAATACATAAATAATGAAATTTGCTATTCTTAACAGTTTTCAAAGAGTTTGCTGCTTTGATGGATAGCCCATATTCCACACACTTACTATTTACTATAAAATCTCAAAAATTTTTAGGGTGGGAAAAAAATTTACACTGTGCATGTCATGCTGGAATCCACAAAGACCCCCATTTACCACTGTGTGTGCAGCCAGAAAAAGCTACACAAATATGCAGAACACCTTGACAGAATACAAGATTTTGCACTCACATGCAACCTCTATACATCTTCTCTTTTGCACACTATCCACTTTCTTACAGGACTGCCAAATAAATATTAGAAGTTGCCAGATTACTGAATATGAAATTCTGAATGTTTCACACTTCAGAGCTGAAAGTCCTTTGTTGTGAAAGACAGTGGTTGCTGCTCTTGGAAGAGTGGGCAAAATGGGTAGAGACTTTGAAGGGGCTCCTAGTGGTTCCCCAAACCTCACTGCTTTTCCAGTCCCTGATAACTTGACCAAAATGATCAAAAAGACTGTAAGGTATTCTAAGCAGTAGCACAACTAAACTGAAGAAAGTGGGGTATTAGTGGTATTAATAATAGTTCAATTTCCCATCCCTTTGCAGAATGAACTCCACGGCCTCAGGGAAAAGTTGGCCCTGATGTCATGGCATTGAGAAATGCAGTTCATTAAGATCTTAAGCAACAAAGAACAGCAACAATTAGCTGCTATACTCATTCTTGATTTATCGCTAAGAAACACAGACTCTGCGAATGGAAAGAGCCTAAAGGGTCAACTGGCACATCCTCTTGCCAATTCATGATTGTCCTCGATGCTTTTCCAGTGTTTCACCAGTCTACACTTCTAAGAAACTTGAGACATAAGGCATTTACTACTTCCCCTTGCAAGGATATTAAAATTCAGAGGATAACCCATTTCATTTCAACTTTGCATTCTCTATTGGTTAAGTAAGAATTTTTTAACTCTTATCCCTTTCCTTTGAGGTTTACCTCTTTGTTCCCTAACAAACAGTTCTTCTCTCTTTCATATGTTTGCGTATTTCACAGTATTTATGTAACCAAGTCTTCAGTTTTAGACATTAATTACCCCACACATACATACACACGTTTTTCTTCCTGTATCCAACTCCTTAATCTGCTGCTTTTCTTACAGCTCCCTCCAGCTTGGGTATATAGTTCCACTAGCTAGTTCTCAGCACTAAAAATTTGCTTTATCCAGCATGAATATATGCTAAATTTTTTTTAAAAAAACAAAACCAACAAACTTGTCTTCTTGAAGAATGTCAGAGCTCTGAAACAAATGAGTAACTAATCAGACTGTTTCAAGTGGAATTTAGATGCTATGAGATATTCTAGTTGTTAGAATGCTACTGATATAGCTTTGTTCTCACTATCAGCTTTCTGCCATCCTGCTGATCATCAAGTTTTCTTGTTAAACTGAACACTAAACAGCAAGACAGTAACATATATTGCTTAAGCTACTGAAATATACTTCAGCAGACTTATTCCAGTAGTGGCTTTGTATTAATATATAATAAATTAATTTGATGATGCAATACACTGAATGCTGACATTAAATACATTACAAATTCTTTTCTCCTTTCTACTTTTTTTTTTACTTTTTTTTTAATTTAGATAGCTTATGAACTTTTTCTCTTTGCTTAAAGATTTAGCTTTTCATATTTTTAAATCTACTTTTATCTATCTTAAGCTGGATCCACTCATAATAAATCAATTCAAGGTTAATTTCTAAACCCACCTTAGCTATATCTTCATTAATTAACAAAACCATATTTTAAACAGCATCTTTAATCCTGGAAGTATCCCTGAAGAGTCAGGTCAGGGAATACCTGGAGAAAATATTTATTGGCTAACATACCTCATCTGTGCCTCCCGTATTAGATTTTCTTTAATGACTTAGCTCCAAGTAGTATTTCTCATTCTAGTGGCCTAACAGAAATAAATATATATCTAAATCTGACTCTCGGGTTTATGGCACACTACCAAACATATTCTAGAATACATTATTTTACAATCTTTTCCCCAGTGTAACTCTGACCCTTAATTGTTACTATTTCACACAAGTTACACCCAACTCCCTTCTTAAAATTCAGTGACAGTAAAGGATATAGCTACCCCACATCTTCAACTTTTGTGTTCCTTTTCTGAAGGTGAGTATTTAGTTTTGAACATCTTTTTAACACTAATTTTATTTTCGTAACTAACTTGGGAATTTTTAATATAAATACATTGTGTAATGCAACTGTTATTCCTCCATAATTTCCACATCCTTGCAACAGTTTCTGGCAGCAGTTTAAATTACTCCACTTGGTTCACAAGACTTTGTTTCACACAAACATTTCAGTTCTTTGTTTTCATGACAACTCACCCAGTTGCTATTTTAGGAACAATCCTTCCACTAATTATATACCCTAGTTGAATACCATCCCCCTGTATGTCCACAAATATTACTCTATCTTTTGCAATTCTTTCATGTATTGAACTGACCTCCTCCTGTGTACTAAAACCAGACAAAAATATTACAGTCACTTCCAGTGAATTTGAAGAAATGGCTGCATTTCAAATACAGCAGATATATACTCAAATTCCTTCCAAGTTATGAAATTTCCTTTGTTTTAGTACTTAAAATACTATTGAATTATAAAGGAGCATAAAAAAAACACAAAATGGCTTAATTTCTCCTCTTTAAAAAGCATTTTCTCCCATATGTTAAGTTGTCCATACAATTTGCAATTCATTATTCTAACTAATAACTGAATAATAACAAGAAGGCTCGTCCACATACATATATACCAGACTGATGGTTTATTTATGCAAACAGGAGTTCTGGACTAAAAATAAATCAACACATTTACATCTTCTTCTTTTGTCAGGTTAAGTAAAAAATACAATGGTAATTTGACCTTGACCTTAGCATTTCCTCATTTGAGTAGCAGTATCAAAACAGAAGAGAGATATATTCACTTTAAAAAAAATAATTCTGAAACAGCAATTAATGGTGTGCTGCAGCCTTTGCTTACTTTATTACTAGAAAATGAGAATCAAGAAATGACCACATTATTCAAAATATTATTAGATTTTACTTTCTTTCTGATAAGGTCCCACGTACATGAACAATAACCCTTTGTATTTAACAATAGCTAAGGAATAACAACAGTAAAATCCCCCTGCTCTCCAGCTGTTTCTGTATATCATGTAGAATTTGTTTTAGTCTAATGCGTATTGTTGCATAATATCCCCAGGCACATTCAAGTAAAAGCTAAAGCTGTACAGAAAAGCCAGCATTTTAATGGGTCTTGTCATTAATGCTTTATTAATTGCCCCAGGCAGTGCAACCCCAGTGCTAGGCAAGCTATAACAATATGACACTTTAAGGTCAAATCCAATTCCTGCTGTGTTTTATGGAGTGGGCCAAATATTGAGTTAACAGCAGGAAAGAACAATTTATTGGGCTTTTCTCTGTCTCCTGATTATCTGATCTAAATTAGATCAGTTAGTTTGTTTTTTTATAAAAACGAAACACCTTTTGTCCACTCAACTTCAAAGAATCTTTGATTCTTCCTATTAGGACAATAATCTTTAGTAACATTTACCTTTTATTTAATGTACTGAATATAAAGATCCACATTTATCAGTTTATTTAATGTCTACAGAATCACAGAATAGTTTGGTTTGTAAGGGACCCTCAAAAGTCACCTAGTCCAAACCCAATGCAATGAGCAGGGACATTTCAACTAGATCAAGCTGAATATGTTACCTTCACATCTGAGGTATCTCTTTGGCTGTTCCTCCAAGACCTGGCTACTGAAGAGAAGGTTCTATCTGGGTGGTCAAACTTGCCATCATTTGCATTTAGAAAGAATGTTGTAAAGGGCTCCTGTAGTTAATGAAATGAAGGCAGATTAAGAAAACAGCAGAAGGAATCATGCAGCAGGTTTCTAATAAAATCCAAATACTTTCGTAAATCAAAATACTCCACGAAGCAGAATTAAAGAAAAGTATGGCACCACATAGTTACATCTATGCATGGGTATGTGTACTGAATGTCTTAGTACATTTATCAGCTCTAACCCATTTTTCACACACAAATACTGAGTTCTGGCCCAGAAAGGATATTTTAGAATCATAGAATAGTTAGGGTTGGAAAGGACCTTAAGATCATCTAATTCCAATCCCCCTGCCGTGGGCAGGGACACCTCACCCTAAACCATGTCACCCAAGGCTCTGTCCAACCTGGCCTTGAACACTGCCAGGGATGGAGCATTCACAGCTTCCCTGAGCAACCCATTCCCGTGCCTCACCACCCTCACAGTAAAGAACTTCTTCCTTATATCCAATCTAAACTGCCCCTGTTTAAGTTTTAACCCGTTACCCCTTGTCCTATCACTACATCCCTAATGAAGAGTCCCTCCCCAGTATCCTTATGGGCCCCCTTCAGATACTGGAAGGCTGCTAGGAGGTCTCCATGCAGCCTTCTCTTCTCCAGGCTGAACAGCCCCATCTTTCTCATACAGGAGGTGCTCCACAATCATCCTCGTGGCCCTCCTCTGGACTTGTTCCAACAGTTCCATGTCCTTTTTATGTTGAGGACACCAGAACTGCACACAATACTCCAAGTGAGGTCTCACAAGAGCAGAGTAGAGGGGCAGGATCACCTTCTTCGACCTGCTGGTCACGCTCCTTTTGATGCAGCCCAGGATATGGTTGGCTTTCTGGGCTGTGAGCACACACTGCAGCCTGCTCATGTTAAGTTTCTCATTGACCAACACCCCCAAGTCCTCCTCCACAGGGCTGCTCTGAATCTCTTCTCTGCCCAACCTGTAGCTGTGCCTGGGACTGCTCTGTCCCAGGTGTAGGACCTTGCACTTTTCATGGTTAAACTTCATAAGGTTGGCATCAGCCCACATCACTTTATATATTGACTCTTCCGTAAGTCTAATTACTCATCAGTGGTAGACCTATGGAGCTTAGCTCCAGTTCACAATGGCTGCCTACTTCCCTGCAACTGTCGTAAACACCCTCTGTGTTATTATATTACAATGCTTGTTTACCCCTTGTAAGATGTTCTGCCAAAATAAAACCTAGTTTCTGTTCCATTTAACTTAAAAGACCTGAGCCTCACGGTGCACAGAATGGCTCTACAATCATGATGATGCAGACTATGGTTGCAGGTTATCTAGCTCTTTCATTACTTTGGGGCAAAGGTAAAGGGATGAAAGATTTGGAGTTTTTTCTTTTGCTAATTTTACCTGAAACCACACTCCCAATACTCAGTAAATGGACACAGCTATTAACTTCCGGGTAGGAAGAGCCCAAATCTTTGAAAATCTGGATAACCCATTTTTATGTCACTGCATTCCACCACAGGGCAGGGGTTAACAGAGAAAAAAACAAATTCTTAATTTGACAGCAGAACCTGAATACTGAAATCATTGCCGACTCTGGTTTTCCAACACCACTCCATAAACTCTCAGATTAAACTAATACTTGGCAATATATCCACATAGAAGAAAACCACTTCATCCTATTTGTCAAAATCTGATGGGGAATGTTAGTAGAAGTGTCCCTTTCATGAAACTCACACATAAATTTTTTTCCTTGCATGTCCTGAATATTTGGAGATTTTGTTAAACAAAACAATTCATAATTACCATATTGGAATTCTTATTATAGTATTACCCATCTACTATTTTAATTTTATTCTATATATCCTCTATTTCCCTTTATGAAACTTTTGAACAAAGCAGGGAACACGTCCATTAATACAGAGGGAATTATTTCATGTTATACATACTGCATTTAAATTACAAAAGAATAATGAACACTGAAGTAATTAATTTTCTGTCACATTTAAGAGCAATTAAAATAAACAAAAGGAAAGTTTGGACACAAAGGTAGTGAAAGAATCCAAGAAGAGGAGGAAAACAAAAGAGAGAATTAAGACTTTCAGAGACCATTGTTTCTCTAATCTTTACTCTGCATGTTTTCCCAATTAATCTTTCATATGATGCACAACAGTCAACACAGACTATCTTTTTTCAATAAGGAGAAAAACTTTAAATTTCACTTTCTAAATGAGAAGGAATGGCTTATCTTTCTTATTGTCATCATAGTGTGCCAGTACTACTGAAGTAGCTTAAGGGAATTGTTTATATTTGAACAAAGATTTTTTTGTTCTTTTCTTTTGAGCCAGGACAGTACCTTAACTTTCAGTGTCTGCTGGTGCAAATCTAGAATAATTTTCATTAGAATAATGCAAGACATTCTGCTGCTAATTGAAGAGCAGTTTTTTTCCCCATAGCTTTTTTTTTCACTTAAAATAATGTAGATTTACTTTAAAAGGATAAAGAATAGGTTATTTTCATCAGTACACATGTTCCCATCATAGAATCCTATTATGTGTTATTATAATAAAAATAATCAAATTAAATTAAAAAAAAATTGTCACAATATAATTTCTTGTTGGAGGATTCTAAGAAACACTCATTGCACAACAACTTTGCTTGTACTTGTGAATATTGAAAGAGTGTGTGGCAAGTGAGGAAGAGCTTATAATTTGAACAGAATATTAAAATTTAACCATAGCTAAGCTTGGTGAGCAGCATAAAGGCATCGCAATGAACTGAAATACTGAAAGAAAAGAAATTAAGTTTTTTATGTATCCAGATTTGACAGTGAGCAGTAAAATATAAACAAAAAAGCATATAATTTAGACCCAGAGCTAGCAAACGGAAAACAATAAACATAAATTGGATTATATTTAATTTATCCTAAAATTCTAGCAATATAATTTTAACATTAAATGTACATAAGTTCTTTTAAAATTAGAATTATTTTGGTTTTAACTGGATTCCTCCACAATTGCAATAGCAATCTTTGCAAATCATGCTATTTTTCTAGCTTACCCATACTGAAAATCTTTGCATATTGATCTTAGCACAAATAATTCTGCCTTCTACCAACTCCCATCTATCACTTTTTTACTTTATAGGATACATGTAATTTGTTGTGAATATCATTGTGGGCAGACTGTGGGTCACTGCTGAGGTTCTGAAATCAGCAGCAGTTGATGGATTTAAAAACAGCAGAAACCAGACAAATGATGTAATTATAATACATTATGTAAAAATACTAATCCAAAAATCCATGACAACATTATTTTAAGCATTTGAGACAAACACACAAAAGCAATAAGATTTGTAATCAAGGATTAAACTTTCAGTAGCTGAGCACTACAGGGTGCCCTATTATGTTATCCTGCTATGACCTGTTGTGCCTATCTTTCTGGATTTTTAATCCTTAGAAGAAATTCAGAGCTTTCACTTGCTTTATCTCAAACCTCTCACATAATTTTAAGGTAATTTTTATTCTCTGGAAAGTCAAGTGCTTATATAATAGAAATACAATTAATATCTGTATTCAATACACTCATTTAAATACTGTTAGTCTGTGACACCAATTACTGTCATTTCATGTAAAGGTTTTGCTACTGTAAAAGCTATAAAGCTTCACCATCTTTTCATTATAACCCCATCTCACTCATTCCTAATATTCTGAATAAAATTCACGCCTTTTTCACTGCCAACAAAAAGAGAAATTCTTGGGGTACTTGATTACAATGAATACAAGCTTGAGCTGTGGGAAAAAGGAATTTTTCGATTCAACAGCACTTCTCTCACCTTTTCACAGTGCCTAGTCCCATCTGAATCAATTCTGGTGGGAGTAAGGAAATCAGGAGGAAGTGATGTGTCATTCTAAGACATCTTACATCAAACAAAAATGTCTTTTCATCCATTGTAAGAGAAAAAGAGAGCATTTTGTGTTTTCTCAGAGTGATCCACACCTTTTGTCTGATAGATCTTCCACTGTCCTGCTCCGACTTATCAAAATGAAGGCTCAGACTCACTTATGTTTACAAAAGGATCTCAAGTCCTCCTCACCTTTGACCTTCACTTAAAACTAGTTTCAGCTCAATCAGACCTAATGCATAATAAATCCAGATTTTCTTCTTGTACAAGTTGTACAAGTACTTAGTCATTGTAACAGTAAGTGGAAGCCAATTATTCTCTACAAACTTCTTAATTACTATGTTAGAGAATCATGCTCGTTAATACTGCTCTGTTTCAGTGAAGATGTATCTGATTCACACAAACACAACTTCAACAGCAACTACTGAGTGCTTTTTGCAACGTAACTCTAGCATATTTCACCTAAAAATCTGAAAACAATGCTGATATTTAGATTGTACATGATTCAAGCCAGAAGTCATTCTTCTGTCTACTTTTCTGTCTACTTTTCAGGTTGACATTCAAGTCACTGGAGTATATGTCGTTCTGATGCAGTATTCTCGGTTTAATCTATTCTCCCTTCTGAAACTTAAATACTTACTAGTCCAGGCAGAAAACATGTGAAAAAAAAATGGCTTTAAATGGTTTAATTCCAGTAACACCTCAAAGGACAGGAAGACAATGTTATATAAATCATGCTGTTCTCTGTTAGTTTTCATTATTAACCCGACTGAACAATACAGTTGACTTTCACATTCATTATCTCTGTAAGTAGTTATCTAATTTTTAATCTACTTCTCAATTTAGAAAGAAAGCTGATAACTTTCAAGGAACAGATGATTTTGGATATATGGATATATGTTTCTGGAGATCAGTGGGATTCATTTGTAATTACAGCATTAAATATTTCTAGGTTGAAAAATTTATTAGTGACAAAACTGAGGCAGAGATTGATGATATCAAAATCAAACAGGACAGAACTGAGGCTGAGGCATAAAGTGCCTTTTATAAAAGTAGCCTGGTACATCACATAAAGGAAAGCAACAGAGGGAAATATAAAGCAGTAGTGAGTAGATTATCACAGAATTGACTCAGAAATATGATATTACAAGCAATGTTTTGAAGAGAAGTGGCAGGAACCAGATTGCATATGTCAAAGCCAAAAAGCAAGATTAAAAAAAAATAAGGTCTTCTGCAACACTATATATACATACTTCAGAGTGGCTGAAACTTTCTCTCCTACTGCAACTACTGTTTTCTCCAATACAAAGGTCTAGGCATATAGATTATATAGTTTCTCCCCCTGGATCCCCATTACTCTATATTGTTTTGGTCTGCTTCTATCTAGACTATGTCATTCCCAGTATACTTTCTGTTGTATATTTTTTGCTTGCTCATTTCCTTGCTTGTTTTCTCTCAATTTATCTTTTTTTTTCTTTCGTTTTCTTTTATTCTTTGGTCTATGCAGCCCCCACCCCCTGATTTCACTTTCACTCCTCTCTCACTCTCAGTTTGTTACCACTTTCTACCAAAAGCTCTTCTGTAACAAATCTGTTGATTTGTTAGAATCTTGTTGTTTGTGAGAATCTTCTCCAATCTCTTGAAATACTGAAAGCATTTTTCTGTCTGAATCTCTGCATTTCTTATTGTCACTTTCCTCTTCTTGGACTAGACTACAATTTACCTGTTTTAAATGTTTTTACACAGTCTTTTTCACAAACTCATATCAAAACAGTAGCTCAAGAAATTCACAAGCAAGAAATCCTATTTTAACTTCCAGAAATCTCACTTAGCCTTATTTATCAATTTCACTGCCATAATCTTCTCTCTTAGGTTTTTTTCATTTTTTATTTTGTAGCCAAAAATATCGTTCTAAGGAATCCTATAACTTTATAATCCCCATATTTGTAAACTTTTCCTGTCTTCATGCCAACATATTTTCAAACCTTTATTTTGGATTTCCATATGCAGCCTTATCTGATCTCATCAAGTTACTTCTTTTTTCCCTTTTGTTGAGCTTTAAACTTTCCCCACATCTGTCTCACTTTCGTTGTCTCCTCCCACCAGAGATTACTGTTCTTAGCTGGACACTCCTATTTAAATAATCTTTAAAATACTTATCTAGGTATGCCCATGTACTGAAATTCTCCCATTGCTGTTTTCACCTTCTTGCCATCATCAATCTCTTCCCTGGAAAATACTGTTTTTCCTTTTCCTTTCTGCTTTATATTCTCACATATATTGTTTGTTCTAACATGCAATTTGTCAGGTCTATATTGCAAGGCCACCAAGGCAGAGACCTTGTTCTCTTGCTCTTTTAGGGCAGAAGGGAAAGAGAGCAAAAACACCTACAGTACTACATAAACATCAGTAGTAAAAATGACACAGCATTAGCCTAATGCAGGAAATGAATACTCCTTGGTGTGTTGTACATTCAGCCTGTAAGCACTTTCAGACTTTTGCCGACTAGCAAGAGGGGGCCTTTTGTTGAATAGCAGCCAAAATTAACAGATAAACATGCAAATAAAACTACTGGTTTTAATATACTTTAAGGCAACAAGGAAGCACATGTGAACCATAAAATGTATTCACAGTACATGAATAATTTAGCAACACTCAAAAGCAGCACAGGGATCACCCCATATAGGAGTGTAATCAATGTTTAGTTTCCCATGGGTTAAGAAGTAGTATATCCTGAACTCATAGACACATGACTTCTTCCTTTTTGAGTGGAAATACAAGCTAAGTATTTCTAAGGAAAGCTGAGATGAGTAAAAACTCAGATATCAAGCTTTGTCTTTCTGTTTTGTTTGGTCATGTGCGAAACATGTTTAGAATACACCTTATGCGGAAGATTTTCATTGGCAGGGTGTAGTTCTGAGTTCGGTAATACCTGGTGACTTGTTAGATACATAGTCACATAGCGACCCAATTTTTCATTGAAGTTTCTCTGTGCAACCTTAAATTTCTCATTCTCTTTTTCTGTAATACATTGTGTTAACATGTAAACTGAGTTCAGATTCAACCTATCTTTGATGTTTGGTCCCCTCCATAGATTTGATTTTAAGGATAGATTTAAGCATGAGATTTCCAGAACTGAAATATAAGTTTGAATCTATATTTTTGCATTTAGGAAAACTGTAATTTTTTAATATAAATATATATATATTAATGTAAATATATATAAATATGGTATTCATAATATGAAACTGGTTCTATAATTCCCCTCTCAATTTGACATAGTTTAACGGATTTTTTACAAAAGTTTTTTCTTTAATGTTGTATATATCTGTCCCTAGCTGAAAATAATAAATGGATATCTGAGTGCTATCCGCTTTTTGTATGGGCCAGAGACGTTTTTAGATGCATTTTCTTCATTATATGTGTCCTTACACCACAACAATTTTGTGCCTAAATATATTTCAGATTGTTTGGGTAGGAAGGGCCCCTGATCATTACAAATGAGTATACCCAGTATACCTACAGAATTTCTGAGATTTTAAGGTCTAGAAGAGCAATGAGATTGTGATAGAAGAGTATTTTCATTAAAAAGTAAAAACAGTGATGACAGAAGAAATGTGTAGCTACAGACATTAGTGAAAACCAGGATCCAGAAATACTTACAATGCGAACAAGCCAAGCCAATGTAGAAGCAGATGTAGAGTAGTGGGTGTTGTAATGATAAGGTGGAGTCTGGTCATCTTCCCATGTCTCGTACCGCTCTGCATAAAAGACTGCCCTCTTTGGGTTCAAAGCACCAATAGGCTACAAAGGGAAAAGAGCACAAATACATCATCAGCTGAAGGGCAGCATGACTGCTATGTTGTAATTCTGCATTGCGATTCACTACACAGGAGGCTCTACAACCGAACTATAATAATCCCTTCAGATTGCTATAATCTTAGAATTTCTTTTCAAAGGCTTTCTGTACTAAAAGTCATATTACTTTTCTTATTTTAATTGAAAATATAAGTGATCAACATCTGCAAAATTTCAAGATCTTCTTGAAGTATTAGTTGTTTCCCAATTAATTCAGTAACATTATTCTAGAAATCAGCTTCTAAAACTGCATTTAAAATGCACCGAGGCCAAACTAATATTTCTGTTGCTGTCATTCACCATAATCACACAGCTAATGAAAACTGACTTTTACTCAGACAGGATACTTTGTAATGCACAGTTCATGATGAAAAGATTTCACGCGGAACTGCTGATGGTGTCTGGTGATCCTAAGCAGGAATGCTTAAAAACCATGCATAGTCCTGCAGGAATGGACGTTCCTTCTGACTGAACAAAAGCCATGTTTTACTGAGCAAAACAAACAAGCTTTGTATTTAAAACCAATAGAATTTGGAAATTACTCACAAGTTTAAAGTCCACTCCGAGCATATTTAACAGACAATCTATACAAATTAGGTAAACAATAAAAGAAATGTAAGGCAATAACAGCAAGTGTTTGTTTTCAAGTGTCTACTTAGGGGCATATGCTTTTCCACATTTTTTTAACCCACTTTATCTCAGATTTTTTTTTCAGAATGTATTTGTTCTTGAGTGATACAAAAGTGACTGGGTCGAAAAAATAAAACAGAAATCAGCTAAAATGTTGAAATAAATAAATAAGTGAAAGAAATAAGTGATCTTAAATCTGTTTTCCAGATCAGATAGTAGTAGTGTATTTACTACTTACCTGCAAAGAATGTTCAGATTTTAGCTTTTGTGGTAAAATTAACCAAACACACACAGTTTAATACTTAGACAAGAGCACACTCCACACCAAATAATTGTATAAATTAATAATAATTTAAATAATTACTGGATTTATATTAATAAAAATAGTTAGAATTTATATTATGAAGGAAATTACAACTTCAAACCAAACATATACTCAAGGACTTTTCAAGACCCTTTTCAAAATGCTAACAGGTATTCTCACATTCCATTCCATCACACAGCTTTTCTACCGAATTAAAATCCATAGTAATTTGGAATGGAAATACCAGTACACGGTCAAATCAGTGTGTTTCACTACACTATGTAAGTAACTGAAGTTTTAAAGCTGCAAGTATTTTATTACTTCAGCGCTGCTACATTTTTTAGATGGCTGTTAAAATGCTGACATAGAACATGATATTGTCCAGTTTTTCATAGCAGAGCTTGTTTCTAAATAATGTCGTTTGCCGAACACTTACATTTTAAAATATTAACGATCTCAGTATTTTTCACATGTAACACTCTGGATGCTTAATACTTTGCTGTGTCACAGAGATGTTAATAGCTTTCTCATACATGCAAAATGTATGAGTAATCCCTAAAGATCAGTGTTATCTGGTGTAGACTGCACTCACAAAACATTCTTGAAAAAGAAGTATGAACCATTCCCTAACTCTTTCCAGGCTTATTTCTCAACTACTGGAAAAAGAAAAAATAAATATTTGCATTTTTGTTATGCTTGGTTTCATTACACATCCTGCCACTGTCAGGAAACACACTGGCATAATTATAGCCTAAAAACTGCCAATATATAAAAATGGTTGTTTGACTACTTCCTTGAAAAAGTAACTTATTAAAAGACAGTCTTTACCTATTTGACTGAAAACTGTGCACTCTGCTAAATTAATTTAGGGTTCTGTGTTGCTTTGGGGACTGCATGGGACCTACAGCCCTCATTAAGGTACTGTGCATCCACTTCTTTGGCAGAATAAATTCTAGTCCCCAATAGCACATTTCAAAATTTAAAGCAGTAATTCACGCTCTAGTTTGTTAAGAGGAAATGTTAACCCTCCTCTGAGAAGGAAACTAAAAATTGCAGACAAACTGGTGAGTTGAATTTTGTAACAGAAAACTACCCTGAGAATCATTCTTCCCTCCACTGTGAAGGTGCATCTTACCCTACACTGCAGCAAATTTTGAGGCTATGGAAGAGAGAGGCACCATCTGTCACAATATTATTGTACATACATGATTGAGGGCAAAGTAGACATGGGATATGGCAATTAATGCAAGACTGAAAATCAAAACTCCAGGCCTTTCAAAATATATTTCAAGTTGATCAGATTTCTTTCATCAAATAAGATCTGTGTTTTCACTCTTCACTGTGAATTGATTACAGTAACAAGAACTGTGAAGCATAACTGCTGCTCAAAAATAATTACAAGGTATTTTATAGACCAGCAAAATTTTAATGATGATTTAACCTGTAGCTTTAAAAAACTTCTTTAAATATATATATAGTTGTACTTAATGGAAAAGCTACTTTCTTTCAAGAAATGGACAATAATTTTCCAAAGTCACATAAAACACTAACACAAACACACCATGGTGTTTTCTAGTTTCTTCAGGGAGAAGTGTTATTTCAATTTAAAAGATATACTGTTTTAAGATGGTGCATTCCAAATGCCTGCACAAGTAACTAAAATTATCTACTTTCAGAAGACACATGTTCAACTGATTAAATGATAAACCTAAAAAGCTGTATTTTGAAGATTACCTTCATCCTCATCAATATTCTTTTCAGAGTTGGAATCCATTTTTCTTTCAATTACTTTGGGATTCATTTCAATAAAAATGCTGAAATGCACAAAATATCTGTTGCATAAAATGCACTCTTTAAGTGAAATATCATGAGAGTCATCTCTCTTCTTGCTTGATATGGAAATTTTTGTGTAAAAATCTCTGGGAAGAATCTTTTCTGGGAATAACCCTTACTTGACACAGAGACAAGGAAAGAAAGAAGTGAAGGGGTTAGGCAGAGCTTGTTTTCAGCTAGAAAGTCTCACTTCAACTTCCTGGGACAGATCCTGAATTGGATGAACTAGTGATCTGGATGACAGCCTGGGATTTGGGTGGTATAGGTTAATTTCTGTCATTCCACAAAGTTTTCCAGTGTTCCTGGGTAAACTGCTCAGGCATGACTAGCTTTCAACACAAAAGTGTGCAAGAAATACCTGTGCTAGCTCTAGAGGGACTGATGTGCAAACACGGCACCATCTATGCAGACTTGGCAACTGAAATCTCGGAAGCACTGCAGAGGGAGGAGAGCTGGGAGCTGCCCATCCTCACACAACTCTGAAGCTTCTGCTTCAGCATCATACCAATTATCACTGGCCTGTACTGAAGAAATACAAGCAACTTCTGATCCCCCTTTTCTGTGCAGTAATGGAGACCCCCTATGTGAACCACTTCTCTGCATATTAATGGAAAGGACTTAAATCTCCGCTGATGTAGGAAACCATACAAGTTGAAAATGCTAATGGAAAGTGCTCAAATCTTTTTTTTGTTGTGTAATTAAAAAACTTATTAACCACAAATAGATCAGCTTGCGTGTACCAAAACCCAGGCATTTTCTGAAAGTGAAAACTTCCATCAATAAAATGGCATGGAGTAAATGCAAAGAGGTCTACCCCTGGCTTTCTTAGTGTTTTTTTTTTTAATGTCCATTTGGCAAAATACTGTTACTTAAAGAAATGGTAACAGTTCATCCTTCAGTAAAGACATACATATATTTTTTGTAAAGACTTTCAATGTCAGTTGTCCAAACTAGAAACTAACCCAGTTTTACTCTGATGAGGCCTGTGTCCTGCTAGATAGCAAGTTCTGCAGTAATTGTAGTCCTTGTAGTCCTTCACATTCCACATTTCACTCTCTATGGAGTTTTGATAAGTTTTCCATAGAGTTACTGTGCCATTCTCAGTCCAGAAAGTCAACTACTACAGTTTTAATCTGGTACTGTGGCTATAAACTGGATGTAAACTTTATTTATGGATCAATCCCTGTATCTTTACGTAATGGAGGAAAATAATTCTATTTCCATTTCAGTGAGATTCTACTGCTACGTAAACTAGTTAAAATGACTTGCAGAAAAAAATACAAAGGTATAGCTCAATCCATGTATCATGTCCCAGTTCAGTGCCTTTGCCATAAGACTAATACAGAGACTGAATTAGAGTAAAAAAATTGTTCCGACTATGAAACATTTTAGAAAGCTTTTTTTTTTTAAACACACCAATTGTCTTTTTCTGTAAAGAAGTCCTCTGTAAGGACTCATAACAAACAGAATTAACTTTTCATAAAAAGATTTTATTCTTTTACTCCATTTAAACAAAACAACTCACTATATGACAATGCCTATTCAGCCACTTCACCTCTGATGTACTAAAAGTTGCTCGTTATTTTATGTTTCTTTTTCCATTTAAAAATAAAGTACTTGTCATTAAAAACACACTGCTATTCATGTCATTCTTTTTTTACCTGGAATCAGGGTATTGTCAATATCTCTAGTGTTTATATCCACTGGACATGATATGTTAGCTCATGTAATATTTACTGTTTTGCCAGCTATCTTCATAGAATCACATTCTCTCATGAGAGCAGAACTGAACGTAGCATCCTATTTATCCAGCCACTGAAATATCCTGCTTATCTTGATTTTAACTCATGCAGCAGCTACCTTATCTGTTTATCTCTCTTTTTTTTTGGTAATGTATTGCACAAAAGTGTAGCTGGGTACAAAAGAAATCTTGAGCATGGCTTTATTTGGCTCTGGCTGAGTAAACACTAAGCTTTTCCTCACTGCTTGTTAAGCTTTTCCTCGCTGCTTGTTTTTTATAAAAGAAAAAAACAAGCACTGAACAACAACCTTTAAGTAGGACATCTTCGGATGGTAGCTCAAAATTTAAAATAAATTCTAATTTTATCCAAATCTGTGAACAGCTTTTCTGTAGCATATGATTCTCAACATTATCAAATAAGAGTACTGGCAGATTCAAAGTACTACAGTCTCACTCAGAACTTTTTATTTAAGAAAAGAAAATGTTTAATTGTGTGGCTTAAACCACATGAGAATCAAACTAATTTTAATTCTGATTAGGTAGAGCTGCTTGTGGTAAAGACATAAGTTTAAGTTACAGAAACTGATTTCATTTTTTCAGTGAGAGTGGCTCTTGATAACCCTATAAACTCCATTTCACAGCATACACATTTTTGGAAGTATTAATTATGGTTTGCCTTGAAATAGTCACACTTCGATGCGTTCATTTGCATTATTACATTTAGAAGCCTTGGGGCTTTATCACTTCCTTTTCTTGAAATGGCATAGTAATAAGGAAACGTGGTTATGCTTATCACCACCCATCAGTCAAATACCTTCCATATTAACAAAATATAATTTTTTCCACTCAATGAATGGGCGTGTGATGTTTCATACACATGTCAATATTAGTATTACTTTCCCTGGTGAAGAAATAATTTTATTTAACAGGATGTATGACTGGAAGTAAATGAGGAGGAATTCCCATTTACACTTTAATGAGTAGGGAGAATGCAGCATGTCAAAACCATGCATTCAGTATAATTTAGGAGTAAAAGTCATACAATTTTGCACAAAACCCCATATCATGTTGTAAGTATGGTGAAATCCCCAAAACGTCAATGTACAGTAAAGGCTGCACATACTTTTCATGCACTACTGTTTAATACCAGAGGTATTCTTCCAAAGGAAATCTCAATAAAGAAGAAAAAAAGCAGATCACCTGGTGGTTTAATAGTGAAAAGATAATCTATGTATCTATGACAGCCTCTTTCATTAGCTTTTCATTGTGTCAAACAATAAATGTAACCTTTAACCTCGTATATGTAATGAATAAAACTTGAGCCCACACTGTCTAATCAAATGAGAGGTCCAATATATCCTACTGCTACAGCACCTTCCATGCCCACGGGCCCTGGTTTTAAATCTCAAACTGTATACAAAAGAAAAAAAAAAAGCCTTGATATTTCCAAACACTTCAAAGAAAATGAGCAGAGGAATCTTCAGACTAATATTTAAATATAATTGTTCTGAGAAAACAAACAACATCTGGATGTAACAGTACCACAATAAGGAGCACTACATAAAAACAGAATAGAATGGAATGGAAGGAAAGGACAAGTTACATGTTCAAGAACGCTCTGCAGAAATGTAAATATTTAAGTTTGAGCTAAATGCAAAAGGCTTATGTTTTACTCTGTCACTGACATCATAAGCAAGCCAAACACATCAAATTTCATTTCCACAAAACATATGTATTGCATTTGTTGTGTATGTTCACTTAGGGATTGTGATATCACAAACATGGTGTATCATAACTTATATAGAAAGACTAGGAATCAAAGATTAAAAAATTTCAAAATTATCATAATTGACACTGGATATTTGCATGAACTTTGTGTAGTAATACACAAAGTTATTTTTTAAGTTAGATTTCGCATCTGCATTTAACTACCAAAACTATTTTAAACCAACAAAACAAAGTATGATAGGTGGTTTCTCTTTTAATTTCATTGATTTTGTGGGTTTTTACCACATACATAATACTGTTAAAATTCTAAATAATTTGAGGGTTATTAATTGCTCAATATTAAAGACAGAGGCTTTGTGAAACTTAAGAGGGGCAAACTTGCCGGAAGACAGAAGGTCAGGAACTGACAAAGGAGATTTTATCCATCAACAGCTTAGCTGGAGGTTCTGATCTGCCATCTAATCTGCAGGAACATTTTTCCATTGCAGGGTAAAATCTGACAGAAAGGAAATGGCTCCTCATGGAAAGGATACTGTGTGTGCCTGCCCCAGAGGTCTGTCTGCGGCTTGATAGCACACCCCTGTTCAATAATGTGAACAATAAATCACTAACTCCTGCTTTTAAGCAAAAGGCTACTCAGGATTTACCTCTCTAACAAGGAAAGAAGGGACTTACAGATACAGGACAATATTGAAAATGAAGACAGTATTGCCAAAGAAATACTTCAGATACATTCTGATTTTGAAGAGTTTTACTGATAATGCCCAAATTGAAACAGGATGCAAGTAATGCGTAACAGCCCAAGTACACAAAGTAAGGCATTTCATATTAACTGGCCACTGCCTTTTACAAAAAAAAATCATTAATCTATTTTTAGTTTTAAAACCATTGTGAAATGAAATCTATCAGATGTTATTATAATAAACAGTGGGAAAAATTTGCAATTACATCCCGTTTATCCTGAGGGAACCCACAACACTTTACAGATTGCATATGTGTTTTCTCACATATCCATGGGACAAATGCAGCCAAGATATTGGCAGAAAGGAAAGACCATTCTTAACTAGCTCTGCGTAGGCTTTTTTTAGTGGTCAAAATCCTAGCTTTTCCAGAGGAAATCGCTGGTAGCTTTTGAATAAGAGAATGCATTTATCAAATTGGGTAAGAAAAGGTCCTCAGGCAAAATACTGCTGTGCACATTGCATGTATTCTTGAAGAAATATAAATAACCAGGGACTTGATTTTACATTTCCTTTCGAAGAAGAGCACTAACTACTAGGAGCACAGTGATACTTAAGCTATGCAAGCACTAATTCCATAATGAGTCTTTACTTATTCATGACGAAAACCTATCTATGCAACTATCACACTACTTCCTGTAGTAATTACAAACTTTGATAGGCTGTCATAAAAATTTGGATTCAACCAAAACTAAGTACCTAATGAAGAACTCCTGAGACACTGTCTGATCTTGTTGCGCTTCACCACATGCAGTGCTATTAATATTAGAAAGGGATTTTGAGAGATTTTGTTAAGTGTAAGTATCTTAATGAAAGGTTTATCGCTATAAACAATTTTAAACCAGAAATATCTTTACACATGCTAGGCAACAAGCCAGTGAAAGATGATCACTGGTCTTTATTTAACTGATGTCTGTGCCTCTTCTTTCATTGCTCCTAGCACAAACTACAATGGTGTTATGGAACTGAAAAACACATTTGTGAAACATACCTATAATATTATAAAAGTTCAGGAGTTCTACATAACCTAGGTACAATTCTCAACCAATTTGTTTACAGCTGAGGCATGCTGTGAATGCATTTTAATGTCTATTTTTATTATTTATTTAGCTAAGAAAAAAGGGAGAGGAAACTTCAGTGCGTCCTTCTGCTATTATGCAGTCAAATTCTACTTAAATTATTTTAGAAGCCTCACAAAAGCAGGCTTCCAGGAACTGTTACAATACATATGGAGGTACTGAAAGCACACTCTTTCCAGCAGAGATATGGCACTGTGACATAAACAGAGTGGGATCCCTCCATTGCTGCCTATGATATGTGCTTGCAGGATGGGGAGGAAACAAAAGCAGACTTAAAGGCAGAAGCTCCAGAAACTCTATCCCTGACCTCCCAGAAGGGAAAGCAGGGGCTGCAGCACAGGGCTGCAGAACAGGGTTTGTTTTGGGGGTCATCTTCTCGCCTCCAGCCTCACAGCGAGTGACAGTCTCCTGCAGTTTGAGCCTCACTCAACTTGTATGAGCAACTTCTCCCTCCTGGCTGAGTAACCACTTCAAGGATGCAAGAAAGCTGTCATGCACAAACAACAGAAACCTCACGCTGGGGATATTGCAAGGCTATCTATTTTGACTAGTAACGAAATACAAACACTTTCTTAGTTGATTGGAAACAGGAAAGAGACTTCCCACAACACAGTTTCAAGCCCTGTTTTTTGCCTTTATTCCAGCTGGCCAAAAGTAGAGCCCCTCTATATGCTTCTACTATGCTTGGCCAGGACACACCTTCTCCCCAGTCTTTTGACACACTCAGAATACCAGAGCTGGGTATAGATGGCAGTCTGGTGCTATTAGAGAAACAGATACTAGGAACTGCATCATTACAAAGCACTAAATGCCCAAGCCCAGGGGGAGGACAACACTTGCAAATAATGACAGGGACCAAACGCTTCAGGGTCTAACATACAAAATACTTCTTTATGAAATAATTATTAAACCAAAAGGAGGTGCTGCTATTATATTACTTATCCAGTCATTGTAGAAGTCCAAACTTTTTATTCCCAAAGGATTAGCTTTCATAAACTAAGGGAGACAATTAGTGAAATAAAATCGTCTAATGCACTCATGATCTGTAAGTCAGAAGGTATGGAGGAGTTGCAGATCTGTTGGAACCAGATCAGTCAGGTACAAGGAAGTAGGATAATATAGATATTCAGTATAAAATGATTCTAAAATAGAAAAGTCTATTTCAGACGTTTCTGACTTTAAGATAAAGACCTAACTTAGCTAGGCTGCAAATATAAAACAAAATCTCTTCCTAAGAGGTCTGTCTGACTGTCTTTAACAGGTTTGAAGCATACCTTTGAAAGATCTCTGAAGTTGCCTGGAAGGGTCAGGTCTAGCTCTTCAGATTCATAGTTTGTTAAAACCCATGGAAATACAGGGTATTGGTTCAGATCATTGTACGTTCGTCCTATGAAGAAAGAAAATATTTTAAGAATTAGGAAATAGTGTCCACTTCTCCAGCTGAAAAGCAATCTAGCAGTTACTTTTGTTGCCTCAGATGTTCTCAGTTGCCACCACTTCACAGAATCAGGTCTAAATCTTCTAGACAAAAGTAGCCATTTAGATGCACTTATCTTGAATCAGAAGTCAACACAGAAATCAGCATAATGTAAGGAGCACCTTACCTTTCAAGATAAACTAAAATGCATTGCATGCCAATAAACCCTTTCTTTTTATTTCCATGAACATGTTTTCATAGCCTGAATGTTGAAATATAAAACCACTAGACTATTATTTCCCTAGCAACTGTATTCAGTATCATTAGCTGGCAAAGATTAAATGAGACTACAAACAGCAAGGGACATCTGAGATTTGCAAATCTACGTCTGTCCTAGATAGACCATACTAATTCATTATTCCCCAAAGTTTTTCTTCATTGAAGAAGTGGTGAGATTTCACTGCAATAGTGGAATTAAAGTGGAGGAAGTCGTATTTGCTTTAAGAATATTTCATAAACACTTTGAAAATTAAAAAACATTTTCAGCCCCATAGAAGACAGAGCAGACTGCCCCAGGCCACTCTTTCCAAACATAATGAAAGAAACATTGCTACTATCTCAGGAACTCAAATGTGCAAAAGCCATCCTTATAGTTCCAAAAGAACAATCTGCAGCTGAACTGGAAATTATGAATTCATCACAAGGAAAAGTGTTTGGGGAAAGGCTGTTATTTCTGTATTAGCTGGCATTTAGTAGTATCTAACATTTCAGTGATGAGACAAATGAGGTTGCTTAGTACAGAACCATCAACCCTATTGATTTAATAGGAACCACATAATATGCAGCATGACTCTTAAAAACAAAATTGGGTCATAAATATATGTGTGTATGTATTTATATAATACAATTAGCAGACTGAAATAACCCAGGTTAACAATTCCCAGTCCTGCGGCAGATTTACAGCCCTGTCTCACTAACTGCTTCCTTCCAGATTCTGGACAGATTCCTGGGGTATAAAACCCAGCACAGGAAAACACAGGCTTCCTTGTTCTGAGTTGTATTTGCAATTCTCCACAAAAATCAACTCTGCTTTACTGAAATGTGAAACTTCCACTGCTTTACAAACACCTTATCTTTTCCATAGAAGTTGATGAACAAGAAGCAAGTTGCTATTTGTACATAGTTTCATTGGAAACAGGAAAAGTACATATTGTTAACAACTGTGTGTCCTCATTTTTTACTTTATGAACACATAGATGTTCACAAGAATATAAAAAAAATAGAAGTGCAAAAGCAACTTTATTAAAAAAAAGCACTACCAATGCTTTTTTGTGACACGCAGATAAAGATGGATAGAAACAAAACCACTTCTTAAATATTGACAATGGACAAATGCAAAAACACTCCTGGACAGAATGAGAATGTATCAAACAATTAAATCAAGAAATACACCATAATCCATGTAAGGGAGGAAAAGGAAAGGTGCTCTCCGGCAGAATATTAATTGCTTCAGCTTTTTTGGGGGGAGCTCTACATATCTCAACAACTCTGAACAACTCTGAACTCCGAGACAAGTCTGCCTCATTTTCCACATCCACCAAATCAGAATATTTTTCTCCTCTTTAGCAAGGGATTTATTATATATGAAATGCAAAATTTCTTGAGATTGTAAATTTAAGGTTCTATAAAATATGGCCTTTATAAAACTATACCTTTATATAATTAACATTTTTCTTACCATCAGAATCCTCAATTAAGTTAACTGAAAAGTATTTAAAAGCTTGCGCAAAAGAAAGACATTTGCATTTCTGTAGAAAGCAGACTAAAGGAAATTTGAGATTCGGAAAGAGAACGACTGAGATGACTGTAATCTTCTACAAAGCATAAGTAAAATAATGATTCCTCAGAATCAGAAGTTTCATGGGACACAGTTCACAGTATAAAGACCTTCAGTTGAAAAGAATTTATAGAAATATTTGGAGAGGTGAGAACATCCTTTCGCAGAATTTTGAAAGGAAATTTGGGGTTATCCAAGATGACCTCTTACTTCAAAACTGAGATTTTATTTAATTTTTATATTCCCTTAATTTCAATATTCAGTGAACAGGATTTTGACTTTCTGTTCCTGTTCCATTTAGGAACATCATAAATATGTGACTAGCACAATAAAGAAGCAATCCTGAACCTCACTGCTGTATGTTAGTTCTTTCTTGCTGTATGGTTTTGATAGGTAACTTACAGTATCGACATATGAACAAATATCATGTGGAATTAGCTCCATGTCAGGACACTGCTGTAACTCTTGTGTGCATTTTTTCACCCCACACTGAAAAACAATTTCATGCAGCTTAGGTAGGATAAGTCAGAAACAATGGAGCCTTTATGATTATGTATTTGGTAAATATAACCATAGTCTTGTGAAAAAATAAACAAAGTATGTACTTCTCTCCTACTTCAATATTTATGGACCATGTTTTACTTATTAAGAGATTTACTGCTAAGAATAGCTATTAATTTGTTTACTTATAAATTTAGTGATTTTTTTTCTCAATTCAACTATTTCCTTAATACCAACAAATAAAAATGACTTGAGAAGATGATTTGTAATTTAAATAGTGAAAGGAGACCAAACCTACATGATAAGACCGCACATCTATGCTTATCTGGGTGGAGGACAGTGATCTAGGCCTATAATGGGATTACAAATGCCTAATTCTAAACATGCATAAATATTAGCGGTTTAACTTTATTAGGAATGCTTACTCAATCAGTTCTGGCTTCACAATGATTATTTTCAGAGTAAAGTCAGACAATGAATATATTTAGCCATCTCATCAATTGTCTGCTGCTTCCAACAAGAATTATCTGGTTCTTTATTTAGGGAAATAAACATTAAACATAAATCTACACCACTATTGGTAGTCTCTATACCTTTTCAGAAGCTTCCGATTTTCCTCAAAGTAGGCTTACAAAGATTAATATTAAAGACTGAATATTAAATATTGCAAGGCTGTGACACTAATCTACCTGAACAATAAAACTGAGGCATAGTAAATGAGACCTCAGAAACACTTGGTATGTTTCTTCATTAAAAAAAAAAAAAAAAAAAAGGAAAGAAAAGAAAACAAACAACTTTTTAATTAAACCATCCAATTTAATGTTTTTATATGGCATTTTAGTTTTGAAGGTAAAGTGAGCTAGAGACAGCTGACAAAGAAATTATAACTGCAATTCCTTGGTGAAAATGTTAATGACAGCAAAATATTGTTTAATTAGATGATTGCAGCATCTGGATTAACACTCTTTAAGAGCGATGTTCCTGTGCTTGTCTGCTTCTTCACACTTTACAGACATTTTGTCATCTCTAGGTCATTAGGAAAGAATTTTTAATGATTTTTCTAGAAGCAAGTAGTTCGAGTTACATCTAATTAGATGACAATAATAAGCCCAACACATGCAGTAGCTAAATATATACATAATTAACCAGTGAGGGCTTGTACATCACAGAGTAAAAAAGTGGAAAATGCTAAACAGGATAAAAAAAACAGGGAGGGGGAAGAAGCTTGTCTAAATTTATTACCTGACTGAAGATGCAATTTTTTTATTTCTTTTTTTTCACAAACCTTTAAAACTAATCCCTTTCCACTAGAAGAAATTACTTACAAAAATCATGTATATAATTTTTCTCCACTTATTTTAAAAGCTGTGGCAGGTAGAATTTAAAAGCATTAAAATTTCAACAAATACAAACTCAAACACACATATAATATACTGCAATTTGAAAATAATAAACAAAAAAAGAAACAAAAAATAGCAGAAATCAGTTAAATACTGAGAAATAGACTTCTGAGTAAAACAGTGGGCACTATAACCATATTATAAAATGTGGTTTTGTTCCCACTCATCTCAATTCCTTTTGATGCAGTGGGATTGCTGTTAAGTACTTCTTTCAATAATCTTGTAACTGAGAATAGTAAAAATTCCCTATATCACCCAGGGGGTTCAATTGACATACACACTGTTCATATACAATATGGTGTTTTCCTGTGCGCCTGAAGAAAAGGAAATTAGTATAATCATAGCTGCTTTCAAGCTTTCAAAGAATACCTAAGAAGGTGGCCAGGAGGGGAAAGGTGGTCAGGAAGGCTTATGTCTACACAACCAGGACAAAAACCAGGGGCAAGAAGAATATAACACTGAGACTGATTGATAAGCAGCAGAATGCAGTGTTTACCTTTGGGAGAAAAACCCAGAGCTGTAAACATGATGAAATATGCTTGAGTCAGAAAAGAGGGCAAGAAAGAGGTGAAGACCTTGGAAGCAGAATAGGGACACGAGAAAATAGCTGGCTAGAGGGCCAGAGAAAACAGGTTGAAACAAAACTTTGGAGTTTGAAAATGGAGAGGCACTTTGAAACAAAATTGCAGTAAGTCATCAGGCTAGCACAAGTGATGGTAATCATATATCCCTGGATAGGAATTACCTAGAAACAGAGAACTATGGCAGCTGAAGTAGACAGTTACTAAGTCATGAGTATGGACCACAACAGAAACAGTTGAAATGTGTCAGGTGGTAATAGGGTGATGTAAAAGTTATATATAAAAAAAAAAAGTCATAAAAAGATGGATTTTTTTTTCCAAGGGGACACTTCAGTATTTCAAACATTGATTAAGAACTTAACAGAATAGCCAGGGGCCATGCTTGTCAGGACAGACATATTGGCAAACCAGGGAGAGATTTAAGAAGAAAATTATGTATTTATTTCAGAGGTTCTGTTATACAGAGACCAACAATCTGTGTAATTAAGAGTGTTCACAAGCGAGCAAAGGAATTCTTGTGGGAAAGGACCCAGTTGCATGTCACAAATGAAAGAAATGAGTTGGTGCCAGCAGTCTCACTTCTGAATACCTCTCTTCCAAGGCTGCTATTTCTTGAATAATTTCAGAAAAGGATTGCAAGAAAACATGAGTGATTTTTGTAAAGGGCTAGATGCTAATTAAGCACCATTGGAATAAGAAAGGAAGCTACAAAGACTTGGCAAAAAGTGTACTCAATCATTTTGTTAATGGACCTCTATTTATTAGGAAGAGAAGAAAAAACAATGAAGGGACTTACGTATCACTTAACAGCAGAAAATCCACATTTCTTAGATGTCAAACCTACACGTTTCTTAAGTGACTAAATTACAGCTCAGATATGCTGAATAAGACAGCAGGAGATAAATGGCAACACAAAAAACATTTTGCTGCACATATTTTTCAATGGCTAACAAAATGAAATTGTTAGAACAGAAGACGCTGCTTCTTCTTACTTAAAAGTTGTATCTTTTAAGGAAATATTTCGTATGGGATCTCATTACAAAAGAGCGTAACTAAAAATTTATTTGTAAATTGGATTTCCAGGGAAGAAAGAAAATACATGTATCCTCTTTACTTGGCAAATAAGGTCATGAATATATTCAATACTCTGTATACACAATAGAGAATCATGTCTTTTCTTCTGACTGCCAAGGGTCCTGTCTACAGTGTATATATGAATTTGCTTCTGTTTAATACAGATGTATTTGGACAGTTATCAGTTCAGTGTTATCAAAACAAGGGCAACATGCAGTAGAAGCACTCTGCTTCCAGTTCTGTATTTCTGGTAGAGACATTCTCTTTTTAGTGCTTCATTACAAAATGCCTATTTATTGTAAAGGAAATATTTTGAGAAATATCTTTCAACAGAAAATTTACAGAAATACAGGCACAGCTGTAAAAGCAGTGGTGTCATTCGGGCTGCCTCATAGCTCTCTATCCTGCAGTTTCCCAGATCTCAGGCCCTGGCAGTAGAGTGCCATGCAACAGTGAAGCCAGGAAACAGCCTGGGGATGTGAGAACTTTTAGGCTTTCTAGCATATATTTATGTTTTGAAGCATTCTCCACTGCCACTGGACTTGTAGCTCACATGCACTCTATCATGGGGCTGGGGGGAGGTTCTGGCTTTCCAGGAGCTTTATTAGTAAATTCTTTCCAATACCCACAAGTTCTTGAGGCTTTGGAAGTCAGCTTCCTAGCTGAAGTGCAGACTTCATTAGGACTACAAACCCAGGTTGATCTTTCAAAAAATAACTTTGGTGAATTTTTGCTTCTGTAAAAAAGTTGAAAAACTTCAGGATTTGTTCCAAATTGAGATTAAAAATTTATTGTCATGTGTAGAACTGGCTGTTGGGCGTAAATCAGTTTTAGTTCTCTCATGTTGTTTTCAATAAAGGTTGTTTGTGTGTCATTGCCAGGGAGTTCAACTATCGAGGATAAATTTTATTTTAATTTGCAGAGAAACATAATGAATTTATATGAGAGTGCATCAGTGAGTGCAGATGTCATAATGACGTTAGCAACTGAAATCTATTTTTCCATGCTCATAGAGACTATGAATCTTCAAAATCTTAAAAGAAGCAGCAGAAATAGAGAGCACACAATACAGCAATGCAATCATGCTTTTTTACAAGCTCTTTGCATTGAAGGCCATTCTAACATGCAATAGTTGATGTCAGAAGGACCCTTTATTTCCTAATCCTGATGGAACACTATCAGATGTGACAGCACTCTTGCTGACTGGGAAAGCACCCAAGAATCTCAGCTGGTTTTAGATGTTCCTCCAAAATAATTTATGCAACTGTACAGTGATACTGTCTTCCCAGCATACCATGATGACTGATAGCCTTCTAGGGAAACGAAACCAGAACAGAAAATAAATAGAGTGGTAAGGACCCATTAGCAAAATCCAAGCAATGTAGACTGGTTTAAAATAAAAATCAAAGCATGGGATATCTTTTCTAACAAGGAAAATTACCTCAAATGTTACTCAACACCTTGATCACACCTTGGCAGAACAGCATGCATCAGTATTAATTTTTATTTCACCAATACTGGTGTCTTCCTAAACTTTAAAAGTCTGCATATTGGCTCTCCTTTAGAAAAAATTTATCTGTTGATCTATGTGACCCAAAAGCATCATTAAAAAGAATGACTTAAAACAAATCAGTCAATACAAGATGGAGACAAAGAGGCTGAATTTCTTCTGAAGACTCAAATTTACCTTCCTCTCCTTTGGAGAATATGGTATTTACCTAAATTTGAATTTGAATTTGATCATGCACTGCTGAAAGACTTCATAAGATGGTAGGTAATGCTGTGAAAATAAGCAAGTGAGCTTATACAATTAGCAACAAGATTAAATGAACAAAGGAGATTTGCCAGTAAGAGACTGATACTAAAAAATCTGCCAGAAATTAACTTTGAGTCAGAGAGACACTACAAAGGTACTGACCAAGCTGCTGGAAGCTTTTCCAAATAAAATACAAGTTCATAGAATCACACATGCAGACAAAAATATAGTCAGTAATCCTCCAGTGCCTCCTTGGGCACAGCAGATGGTACATGGAACGAAAATGCAAGGCCATCCTGTTGTAAGGCAGGTGGATGACAGTATATGACATTAAGAGAAATGTGTCTCATGCAACCACCCAGCTGTTTGGATATAAAGCCTGTGTAGCAGTACCAGTACCAAACAACAGTAAAAAAAACATTTTTCTTGAGACCTCTGAGATGCTGTGAAGGAATTTCTTCAGGTTGAAGCTTGTTTACTGATGGATACTGCAGTGTAAGTGTCACTGCAATTCCTAATTGAGTTCAGACATAATGATGTCTTCCAGGTTTGGATGCTTTTGTCATGTACCTAAAAATAAATGACCTTGAATTTTGATTAAAAATGAAAAGTAATTTATGAAAAAATTGCTCAGCTCTTATCTACTCTCATTTGAAGAGTTTAGGCATACTGCTTACAGAAGAAATGAATACATAAAAGGGAAATTACAAGTGAAGGACAGTTCTGTCAATAATCTATTGGACAAAGACTGAGGGGGCCTGGGCTAACTTCCCATCTCTTCACTAAACCCTCCAAGTTCGGGTGAGGCAGTCAGGGAGCCTGAGAGACTCTGCCTGCATTTCCTCATCAGCAGAAGGGCAGCGGATGTGCGAGAGACGGAGAGCTGCTGGAGGCAGGCCAGTGTCCAGAAGCTGGATAGCAGCGTTCTTGTGGCACTGCGCCAGAGGTAATGAATGCTCAGCAAGGCTCCTTCCTTCAGCAGAGACCTGCGAAACTGTAGCTAAAATGCCTGCGAACCAAGCTGGTGAGCCTGCACTGGACCGCACCCTATGGACTACCCAGCCCAGTGTCTCCAATAGCTTCAGGGACTGTGCTTTGTGCTCCACTGCACAAGGCAAACATGCCCTCAGATTTCCAACTGTTCAGTGGTAGCACTTCTGTATCACACTGGGATAATTTGATGACACATTTATTAACGTCTGTAAGACTGGATGCACAGAGGATGACTACCATATAAAAGCCTAAAGGTTCAAACCAAGTGAGTTTGACAGCTCCTGAGTTCTGTCACTGCCCTAATAGGTAGAATGCTGTGACTGTCCTCAGACTGGTCAGTGTAACGGGTGTTACCTTTGGGTTGCACACTTACATTTGTCTTCCGTCTGGCCTGAGGGTAACCTCAAGCATAAAATTCAAGACGAAGTAAAGATGGGAGTTGTAACACTGGAGTAAAAAGTTATGCCTGGTGGAATTTAATTTGGGTTTCAAATTAAAGCTCACTGGAGTGAAATGTCTGAGGAAGGCTCTCCTCAGGCAGATTCGCAAGCAGCATGTGTGCTACAGGCAGGAATCGTAATAGTAGACATCCTTCTGAAAATCTTTGTATATAACGTAGAAAGTTGCTGCTTTTTACATTTAAAATTACCACACAAGTTAACACATAGAAAAGAGAAAGGTGAAAAGAATAATGCCATCATGAATATTTAATCAATGACAATTGCCAGGAAAGCTCTTCTTTTGCCAATAACAAGTGATGTCTATGGCAGTTATCCCTCATTTAAAATACTTAATCTGATATTATATTTCAGCTCAAAGAACTAAACGAGAAAAGATGCTGTAATCTAATCATACCACAATCCAGGTGACATCTGTACTAGGCAGAATACTGTTGTTATTCTGCTGTCTAGTTGCTGTTGCTGAGAATGATGAAGTAGTGAAATTACATTTTCCCATTATTATTTCCAGACACTCTCTGGCAATGGTTTGTTGACTCTAATAAAGCTTCAGACAAAGCTGTCAGCAGAGGAAATGGCAGAAGGGGAACAAGGAACAGTCTCCACAACAACATACGAATTTAAAGTCTCAGTGATAGGTAGTGCGTTTCCTGATAGAATTTTACATGTGTGTTTCAGAATCTATCATAAAGCTGCAGCTGAATTCTAGAGGGATAAATGTATGCTATCAAATCGCAGTGCTTAAGACTTTGACAAACATAAACGTATTATGAAGAATTACAGAGTTAGAAGCCTTACCTGCTATAGTGTTGAGGAACATCAAGTATTCAAAGTTAGATATCTCCCGTCTCTGCCAGCGCTGAGTCATGTTGGAGGATTTATAAAGCTGTCGGGGAGTGGCCAGAGATATTCTCCTAGGAAATATATTTAAAGAATGATTTTTTTTCAGAGCCTCATTAAATGTTAAGATGTAGGGCAACGCCATTAGTGTGATTAATTTCAGATTCTCTCAGAGGCTTTTTTATTTCATTTAACAAAGTCAAGAAGACATTATTACCCTTATTTGAGAAATGACTAAAATTAACAGCTGTATTTTATTTTACCAGTACTACAGCATAGTAATAATTCAGAACAGCACATTTTGTGTTTTATTTTATTCTGAATCTGATTAAAACACTGGGAGTAAAAAACTGCAGACCTCCTGGTGCCTGGCTTATCCAGCAGGAATAAAAGAGGAATACCATTTCCCTGTTTCAAAAGCGTATGTTGAGATAAGTTCATTAAGGTGAGTGAGTGATAGATTAAAGTGCCATATATTTCCAGCACATGGATTGAAAATATTTATTCCACAATTTGTGCACCTCTTCCATGGTAAGGTACCCATGCTCCCTTCCTATATCCCAGTAAGCTTCATGATTTCTATTTACAGCCTGGTTTCTGAAAGAAATAACTTTTATTCATTTATACACTCACATGTCCATCTGCCTGTCTCTCCATAATAACTTCTGAATTTCATTTCATTCAGATTTGGAAAAGGAATAGACACTTCTAAGATACTCAATTTCCACACATTTCCTAAAACTTATATGACTGAATTAAAGGAGAAAAAAAACAAACCACTGTGCCAAGGAAGAGAATAGCGGAAAACTTCAGCTCTTCTGAATTCAATTTGGTACCATCACAGTAACCAAGTACTATGCACCAAATTCTAAATTACCCATACCATAGCATTTACCAAACATGGTTGGTAAAACACAGGGTCTAGATTAATGCATCAAAGAAAAAAAATCTGCAACAAGCAGAAATAGCCTTACTGCTCACAACTCATTTTCAAGGAAAACGGTCATTCCTGAAAAAAAAGACATGGAAAATCTTTGGGAGAAGAAAAAGTTCAACTCCTGAGCTACTTATTTTTACAGAAACCTAAATTTTATAAATGGATGAAAATAAAGAAGATGTTTATACCTGCTAAAAAAAAAAAATAAAAAATAGGGGATCCTTAGTGTGTAGCCTATTCATTAATTTAAAGAACGTATCTAGTATTTATATAGCCTGTAAAGAGTAAATAAGGACCCCCAATGGTTTGGTTTTCAATTGCACACTAAACATTAAGTGTACTATTTCTAGACTCTGAATGCTGAGCAGTTTCTTAAAATAAAGTCACAAACAAAGTGTCAAATTGGGCAGCAATTACAAAAATGTGGATCATCTACTTCTATAGATACATGTACATATTCCTATGTATGCACTAAACCCTATTTCTGGAGAAAGTATGAGTTTAGGTTTGTTACTGGAGTGTACATGTATCAAAATTACATGTCTAATTGTCAATGTGTCAGTTGCCTGTCTCTGCCATAATTTGGCTGACAAATTGAGCATACAAAAATGACCATGGAAATGTAGGTACTCTTCCTTCTTCTTCTTTTTTTTTTTTTCTTTAATCTCTCTATTTACCCAAAATAGCAGTATATAAGGTCTTGCCAGCTTGGCAAGAAAGAAAGACCTTCACTGGTACACAACAGACATTACAAATTTTTTTTAAGTTGTTTCTGTTGCACTTCTTCTGAACAATTTACCCGAAGAATTATCTGAATGTAACCATACTTTAGATTGCATTTTATAGAATAACAATTACTTTTACAGTGGAATTTTTGAAGACATGTTGTTCCCAGTAAACTTTGAGTAATGCTACACACAACTTAATAAATACAGAAAACAAAAATACTACAGAGGTCATTAAATTTATAAAGCATTTCTTCATTAAATTTACAAAGCATTTCTGTCACAGACTATCTCTTTCTCCCATGACAAAACAACATTTATGCATCAGTACAGCTTAGTAGCTCCTTTTAGACTTTACTCACAATCTCCCAGGGAGTCTCAAAAATCTATAAACTGTCAAGTTTTGGACTTCAGATTTGAATGCCTGATTTGAGCAAAATCTACAGAAAATCAAAATGCATTAAAAAAGCTACTTATTTACTCTATAGCTAAAAGTATTTGAAAGGTCTGCAGTTATTTCAGCAGAGACTGGATAAAATTATGCACAATAAATTGGTTCCACATCTGCTTGTTTCAGTTAACATAGGAAGACCCACTGTTTTGTGTTTTGCTAAATGCACACAACTTTGATCAAACCATTTCTCTCCTTCGATGTGACCTCACCAATATGAAGATGCACAAATGAATGTGCTTCCTTTGTTTCTAGAGAACCGTGAAATACCTACTTAAAGTGGAAAGTGCAGAAGACACTCTGATGTACAAGGGGATGAGCCAATTCTTCAAGATTCATTTTTCCCATTTTATTGAGGGAAGGGATGTTATATATCCCATGATTGACCCCCTTTCACAATCACTTAATTTAGTTAGCTACAAGCCAATCTCACACAAAGAATCTTTTAAGTATCTTAGAAAAAATATAGCACCTGTGTGAGGTTCTGTGCTGTGTTGCCCCTGCTCAGAAACAAAAAAGGCTTGGTAAAGTCACTGACTTTTGACAAGAAACTCATCAATATTCACTTTCAATCAAAGCTCTGGAAGGGGTTTCATGCTTTGATAACAACAAATCTTAGTTTTCCTAACCCTCTCCCTTCTGGAAATCTCAAAATCCAACTTCTGGATCTGGAAATCCATCACCAAGATACTGATGTGGAATAAATGGCAGAGCTGAGCTGACATTAAATATAGTTAACATACTAGACAAAATACATTTCCATTCAGCAAAAAACTACATCATTTCTGTTTCTTAGATTTACTAACTGAAGCTTTTGTTTTCGTAATGCATTAACAGCCCACAGAAGTTCACTGGAAGGTGCTAGCACATGTTTAGTGGAGAAGTATGATACTCTTATCTTTTACCAATTCTTTGATGTCTATATGCTTACAAAACTATCAGGCAGCTCACAGTTTCTAAGCTGTCATGTTACCCTCACTAAAAATGTATCAGTAAATTACACCTGAGGTGTTAGAACCTAAAAAGTGGTCTGCTAATAGCATTGTAAAAATGAGCATATGTACCTATGTAAAATCATATGGAGCTGTAGAAATAAGCAAAATATAAGGCACAGTACTGTCTGCCTAGGTATCTCCTATGACATGTTTCAGGAACATTTAAAATGCGTTTATTAAAGACGGATTAATTTGCTGAATCAGACCAAACTTTTCAACATGTGAACAGTAATTTTAAGGACATAATACTTCTCTGTAACATTACACGCAGGCTTGAATGCTTTGTTGAAGCAAAGCATTAGACAGGTTGTTCGGAAAAGTAGTAAAGAGGCAATCTGGAGACATGCTCAAAACGGCAATCTGTAACAATCTTGGGAAGAGATACTAGCTCATTTGCTTCTAACTCTTTGTGCCACCAGCAGATCATGAATATTGCTTTTTCCTATTTCCTTCCTTCTTTGTTAATTGCAGGATTTCCCCATGAAAACAGAAATGTAATATGCTCCTTTAGAACATTTCCATCATGAATATAATTCTTTATGATAATGTATTTAACTTTAGATAAAATGTTTATCAGAGTAGTATCAGAAAGGAAATACTAATTACAAAAATTAACTCAGAACCTAAGCAAAAAAAACCAAAGATCTGCTTTTTGTTAAAATATTTTAAAGCACAGTTGAATCTGGAAAATTGTTCATAAAAAAAAAGATAACATTTTGCTCAGCATAGCAGTTCTTTTTGGTTTCTTAGCATAACTTCTCCTAATGTTAGATATAAAAATAAACAGAATTTTGAAATTACCATTCCAGAACAAACATATTCATAGGAAAGGAAACTACATTCTAGCATCAACAACATATTAACTACCAAGCAGTTAAGAGACAGATTTTCCCTCAGTTACTCCACTGCAATCCTACTGAAGACAGTAAGTGTATGTAGACAGAAAAAAAAACCACCAAAAAACATGATCACATGGTCTTTATTGTGCATTAATCATAACATGATTGGCACAAAAACAACTTCACTACCATACGCTGGATTTATTCTGAAGGCTAGCAAGCCCATTTTTGATTCAAATTGAAATTCAAGCAAAAAGGTATCAAAATAACTGCATATACTATTGAAGATGAAACTTTTCTAAATAATTATACATCCACAAACTTTTTCAGACAATTATTTACTGAATAATGCACAAAGGATATGAATGTCAAAAGCAAAAAATGTCACTGTAGATATAAAATTCTGATTGAGGAATTTGAGTTTTGTTTGTTCTAAACCATGTGGCCATTTGTATTTCAGAAAAGATGTCACTGTAGATATAAAATTCTGATTGAGGAATTTGCGTTTTGTTTGTTCTAAACCATGTGGCCATTTGTATTTCAGAAAAGAGTACTATTACTTTCCATTTGGAGACAGCAGTTCCTTTAATCTGAGTATTTGGAAGAGCAATGCAAATATTAACAAGATGCACCTTTCAAGGAAATGCCCCAACTTCCCCTTAATCTCAGTGAAAACTTGAAAAATTTGGCAGTTTGCCTAAGAACTTCAGCACATTCAGGAGATCAAGCCTTAGGCATCATGAGACTCTTGAGCTCATGACAGGGAATGATGTTCAGCTGTGACTGAAATAGTTCCTCAATCCTACAAATGCTTTGACGCTTCACAGTATTTCTACATTCTGCACTGGGATAAAACAAGGACAATATGAAGTTTTAGTTTGTAGGAAATGAATTAAAGAAAGAAAAGACACATCCCAAACACCACACTGATGATTTAGACACTGGCTTTTTGCCAATCATTCTTTTGTCAAGCCAAATGGAGACCTGAACCCTGTGTACTACATTTTGTGAATTTCCTGCTGTTTCCACACTCACTTATGTTTATTTATTCTTCTTTCATTTTGACCAGAAATTAATTCTGAACCTAAATATTTTTCACCAAACTTCTGTGGATACACCCTCGAAACCAATATTAGGTCTGAGCAGACATTTCCAAACAAACACTCGAAAAAAAAACAGCTGGAGGCAGAAACACACCCCCTACAAAATTCAGTGAAGTACATATGAAGACTTCATCCATCACTGAAATATGAACACATTTATAGTATAAGATCTGACAATCCCCAGCCTTTTCCTGACCTGATATGATATTGATGTTGAAACTGCACTTGTCCACATATGTGAAAATCTCTAGAACTGAACCTTAGTGGTCTTTTCCAAAGTATGTATCCTCCTTAATTTTGGAAGTGGAAGGACTAATGCATTATACTAAAGAATAGAAGAAATTTGGAAATTGCAAAACAGCCACTATACTTGATGACCAGTGAAGTAAAACCCACACACATTCATACAAAAGGCAAGTGAGAAGACAGATATAAAAAATTCTTTTCATTCATTAGCCACTAAATCTAGTCAAGTTTAGTTCCATGTCCTGCATACCAATCACAGCAAGGATGAACATTCTTTGTTGCATTTTTAAAACCTGACTGAATATCATGCTTTGAAAAAATAAGGTATAAGGTGTTTTTTTTGGTTCTTCACTAGAAGGTACTTATATTCTCTAATTAAAATAAAAAACTAATTTATAATATTTTTACTTCTATTACATAATAGGCTATATAGCAAATAAAGGGTATTGTTTCTCAAGCTAAACTTAAGAAAGAGAAAATCTAGAATACATATTATAAAGAATAATATTTTAGTATTGACATGTTTAAAAATATCATTTGTATAATACAGAAAGCACAAAATATACAAACTATTTTAATTACATTACCTGGCTTGTGGCAAACCATAGCTGGTTCCTACTCCAACACGTGGTAAGCTGTACACAACTTTTTTCACTGTTGCTTGGTCAGGAAAATTAAACATAACAGAAGCTAAATGAACAAGAGAAAATATGGACTAGTAAACCAACTGAAGAAGTCTGTTTCTCCACCTGCATATATTTTTACAATGCTCTTTGATTTTTATTTGGGAAGAGAAGTCAAGTTCTACTTTCCTCCTCCTGGGAATCCAAGTTAGAACAGAAATTCCTGGCATATTTCATGCCTATGTATCATTAGCACTAACATTTTGTCACTAACTCTCCCATTTCGCAGAAGACCTGAGCAAGGCATCCTTCAGAGGCACTGAAGCTTACCATTAACCCATAAAACCTCTTACCAGGCTGGGAAGCTGTTAAATGGTTGGCACTAAAACACACAGGACCAGAAATTGCCTAATTCCCTCTTCAGCTGAAATGAAAACTTATATCAGAGCTCCTCAGGGCAGAAGACTACAGACACACCTCACAACCTCTCAACTCTGATTCAGAGTAGCGCATACAGAAAACTGAGTGGATCCATCTATTGATCTGGTCCTTTTTACTTCAACTCAGAAAATGGAGCAGACAGGTGAGATCATAGAAAAAGCAAATTTCCTATCAAACATTTGAAGAATTTACCAACTGCAATGACCTGTTTTTATAAACAAATATCTGTACTATGCAGAAAGCAGTGAGATTGACTTATGCAATTGATTTTAATATGAAATGCAATGAACACATGGAAGGGTAAGCATTACTAAAGAGACAAGAATACTTTATCAAAGGAATCACAGAGTTTAAATTCTAGAATTAACAAGTAACACATAAAATAACTCCTAGCATATTTTTATGCAACAAAATAAACAAAAACATACTTCTGTTTGCCATAAACACTTCCAAAGCTGTGTTCTGGAGAAGGTAGCGTCTTGAAAAAACAGCCCGAATCTCACTGAACATCCATTTTCCATGAAGACCTTCTGTATAGGCAAGGACCTTTTAAAAAAGTCAAGGTAAGAGTTATTAGCAGGAGCTTTTCATTAAAGTATTGCATAAGAACATAATAAATTTCACCCATTAATGAAGTAAATTTAAGTTAATTGTATCTCTTTAACACCTAAAAATCATGACTTAAAATGTGAACATAATTTTTTTTTTTAAAAATACAATGAAGTATAGCTGTTAAAAGAGTACCATAAGTACTGTAACATGATACTACTAAGATATTTCTTGTAAGTCACATTAACTTATTTCCTCCAGACACTACAAGCAAACACAGGGTAATGGAGACAGTTGCAATTATCCTTAGCTGTATATTCTTCCAACACTCTGCATGACACAGTTGCCATGTATCGGGTAACAGATTTACTTCTGAGACTATCATATGCAAAGTACAACCAAAATAATATACCTTCTTATTCACATCCACTTCAGGGTCATACGCCCTTAGCTAGAAGAGTACATTGACACAATATTTTTTATAAAGTTAAGTACTACATGTAATATCCCAAACTATAACCAAAATTTAACAATTTGTATTTTTGCATTTTAAAATTAATGTTTAAAATAGTTGAAAGTAGCATTTATTTCCAATGTATCAGTTTCTCAATTGAAGGTATTGAGACTAGATAGCAATAACTAAATTATTTTTTTCACTCTTCATTCATTGTTCTGGACATTCAGGGAAAACAGACAAAAAAGACACAATTTAATTAGGTATCAGCTTTATTAACTTTTCTCTAACTTTTCTCCCTAAACCCAGGACATCTGTGAATTATGATCCCAGCAGTATCATGCATTGAAGAACTACCCTTTTCCAATGCTTTTCATCAGCTGGAAGGCTGTTTGCAGCTCTCTGCTTCTGCTCAGTGGGCTCTGTCCATAGCTGAGACCGTGACTTCATGCTAGGAGGAATCAGTTGTCTGGGATGGTTATCATCCCCTCACAACACCCAGCTGCATTTCTCAGGCTCTGTAGGCTTCCCCTACGCTGCAGCTACTGAGAATGCTGCAGCTTCAGTGAAAAAAAGTATCACAATGAAAAGCTTTGCTAAAGGGAAACGCAAAAACAAGGTTTCAGATTGGAAAAACTGAATTTCTCTGTTCTCTGTTAGGCAGTAGAAACTGTTGGTCCACCGGCTTGCAATGCTTTACTCACTCAGTTGGGCTCTTCCTGTTATCATGACCTCCTCCAACTTCTGAAAACGGAAATGTTAGGGAAATCATATGTTGCTGCTGTCAACAATCTTTCATGCTTGAGATAATGGAAATTATATTCCCTCATTTTTTTCACTGATGTAGCTTCAATTTTTTGACATGTCTTCATATATGAAAAATTTGATCCAAGTTTGTGCACTTGATGCTAAAAGAGCTCCACAGATTTTTGTTACTTTGTTCTCCATAACCTTTTTCTCCATGATAAATCTATTTCAGAGCTGAAAGTAACAGCAATTAATACAAATATGCTTCAGCACACTTGAGAGGATTCAAATGTTGCTTCTATCCTTGATGGAAACTGGACAGAGGAACACACTGAGCCCCGTGTTCTGTGTATATGAGAAGAAGTTACAGACAAAACTTTGAGCAACACTGTGGCTGATAGCCCTGTTTTATTCAACTCAGTTCTCCACACTAACTAAACACAGCCTTGAAGAAGGAAAGCGGGTTGATTTCTTTGGAGGTCTCCAGACACACGCAAGAGACTATATGCTCCCTCTATCCAGTCACAAGCCAGCTGTGGAATTACTACCTCATACGCTTAAGTCTTGCAATAGCTAAAAATCTGCACCTGATTTTTGCTTTGAACCCTGTTGACTTCAGCTTCTAGCCACTAGATCTCATGACACCTTAGTCTTCTAGTATCAGATAGCAATAGATTTCCTTAGGTCAGTAATTACAGACTGTGATCTAGTTACTGTTTGGCTTTCTCTTTGATAAGCTAAATAAACCAAATTTTCTTTCAATCTTTCATTGAGATCAGATGCTAGGATACAGCTGGTATTGTATATGTGAAATTCAGATGGCTAAGAACAATGACCGAAGATTTCAGCACCCTCCTTCTTTGAATGCATTCTGGTGCTATCTGATATATAATTTTTGTAAATACACAGGTTCTTAAGATACACAGACAAAATAGGAAAGAAAACACTCTAGTTAAAAAAGCTAAAAGATGAAAACAGTCTCCAGGAGAGAGGAGTTTGAAATGTATATAGCTGCAACCAGATGTACAGCAGCCAGCAGATTTGCCAAAGAATTAGCTCGACAAAACAACATGCTTCAGGAATTCACTTTTTATTTCAAAAGCGTTTCTAGTTGTCCATTATTTTCCTAAAGAAAAATGTTTAATACTGACTATATCTTATGTATTAACATCTTAGATGATTCACAGTAATAGTTTTACAATGTCTTAATGTATACCACAGCTTAGTTGTTATAGATCAACACTAAAAGCCCACTGTATACTGATCATATACTGCTTTTTTCTTCCTCCTCTTTTCACTCAAATATAAACCAAGTGTAACTCCATAGAGGTACGTTCATCCTTTTATGACATGAATGACTTAAGAAAGCACTCCAGTAAAGCAGATAGATAGGAAATCAGAGGAAAGGAAGGAGTCTGTAATTCAATTACTGTCCAAAATTACACTCTTCTTAACTGTCTATTAGTCCTACAAATATTAGATTATCATGTTGATATCAAATCATCACAGTTATTTAAGTATTTCTGTTGTATTGTTTTCCTGTCCAAAATATACTACCCAATTTTGCTATCCTCCATAACATCTATTTTCAAGCATTCATTATTAGGTATCTACAGTTTACAACAGAAATTACTGACATAGCTGAAGATTCTTTCTTGTTTGTGTTGTAAAAGCCAAGCCAAAGTAATTTAAGTTTTCTGAATTTGAATCCTTTAAAATGTTCATACTTTTTTCCTTCCATGATGATTTTTAGCATTTCACTTTCTCATATTACGTGAATGAATGCCTGCGTGTATTGTATATTTCATTATTCATAAAAACATGGAAATAACCATTTCATTCACCTAAAGACACTGAAATTATGTTACCTAGTTATCTGAAGCCAAAATTACCATGTGCTCTATGCAGTATCTCATTGTTTGTAACTAAAGTCAGGGCTCAATATTTTGATATCTTTATGAGTTTTTTTCCTAAAAACAGTCCTGAAGACTTTTTGTTCTTAATGGTTAAAATTTCATCACAAAGCATTGAATTCTAGGTGTATCTTAAACAAGTTGGTTTTAATAAAATAAAAAACAACCAAACAAAGTCTATATTTGACTGGCCAGTCTTTCTATTTTTAATATCAACTGTGATTGTTTGGTTTAAAATTCACTTCTCTTTACAAAACCCTTTCACTTACTCAGAAATATGGCCATGTTTTAAAAACAGTAATGGGTCCACTGGGCAGATGATAGACCAAGAACAAAAATTTGCTAGGATGCACTGCAGTAAAATGAAGCTGTCACCCTAACAGGGAAATGAGAACTCTCTAAATCTCAGGATTTTGTAATATGAAAAAACATCTATTGGTGACACTTAATTTGATTAGATTAGTAAGGCATCTTGAGATGTTCAGATGGAAAGATCTACAGAAGAGAAGCAGAACCACTACTTAAGTACTCTCCTCTTGGCTCAAATGTGAAGGCTCCATTTTAATTTTATTTCTGATACAATCAAGATATCTCCCTGTGGATTTCTTTTTTCAATTAAGATTAAGGCATTTTTAATCATAAACATACTTCAGCAATTATTCAGTTATTGATAATGTTTTAGTTGTTAATTAACTCTTGGAATTTTGAGATACTGCATTAACAAGAAGACCAGAATTACTAGTTTCCATTTCGCTAGACTTTCTGATAGATTATAGGAAAAACAGTGGTTCATAACACTTTCTGGTATCTCATAGCACCAGACACAGCATGCAAAAAGATATTCTGGCCGTTTTCTTTTGATTATTTTTTCTGGAATTCAAATAATCACAAAATCTTGTGCTACAAAGAAATAGAGGAAAGCAGCCTGTACAAGTCCTATCCTCACACACAAACTTAATGGTAAGAATGGTCACTTCTCCAGTGTGCTGCAAAAAATTGTTTCTTATTGTGAAATATTTCCTTTTTTTCAATTAGCCCTTTGGGGTGATTCATTAATACCTATGTATGTAAATTTAACCTACTGTTTTCAATAGGAATTCGTCAGTTGTATTTTGACACAAGATTTCTGGTTCAGGGTATTTTAATCCTAACCTGATTCATCAAATAATGCATCAACTGATACTTGTAACATCTGTGAATCTTTGTTTAGTGCAAAATGCATATATCCATTAACATGCAATATAACTGGTTCTGTTTTTTTTTTCAAAACACTTATTTCCTGATTTCGTTTATTATTATTTACCTTTTGTACTAATACTGTCAAGCACTGTCAAGCAACGAGAGCAGTTAGGAACATGGTTGCCTTGTACTCATGTATTATACAATTGAGGGTTTTTTTTAATCCACATTTTGACAGATACATTTCAAAGTTCCTACAGATTATTTTTTTCAAAGTCTGAAAATGATCCTCAGTCATGCTTTCTGAAAATAAATAAATTTTTAAAATGGCCATTTCCTGAAATTAAATATATTTTTTTCTTTATCAGTAACCAAAAAAGCTTCCAAGAATACTGTAATTTTGGTACTGAGGACACTTTTTCATTCTATAAAGACAGTTTTATCCAGTGTTTAAGTGTATCTACTACTATCTTTAACCTGGACACTGCTATTCTAGTTAGTACATTAAAGAAAAGAACTTTGTCATGTCCTTAGTTTAAACATCAAAATTTCATATATCTGCGAGACAGCTCTGTTACTCGGCAATGCACGGTATTGTCTTTGCCATGTTACTTATTTCATTTTCTTTTTCCTCTAGATGTGCGATAAACTTCTACGAATTTATCCTTTTTCCTCCTTCTAAGTTTACTTTTTCTACTTCTTTAACTTTAATCTTTTACATTCCAAGAAGTATTCACTCTACATTTGAACAGACTTGACTAAGGTCTAGTGGGATGCTGTTGCATCCTGGTAGCCCAACCCAAAGCAACCTTTCATCTTTTTTTTGATTCAAAGGTTTGGAGGCATACGCTTAAAGGCACTGTATTGTATATTCACAATCTGTCCCTCCAACAGTCCACTAACCATAACAAATTTTTCAGGTCCCTCTATTTTCCAGTGGTTTAAGTGTTCTGAATTATGTGTCCAGTTCTGCAACTTTCACCAAACTCTGCATGTCTTCCTCAACTCTAACTACAATTATTTTATTTATGCACTAACTATATGCTGTGCCCTTTTGCCTTTTTTTTTTTCAAACTAAGCTTGCAAAGTTGTGTTTCTTCCAATAAAAAATAAGCCCTTGTGATCCACATATACAGTGGTACTTTAGTCTGAACAGGATTCTTGCTCGTATTTCATTCTTCATTCCCCATCACCAACTTCGGTTGGAAGACAGATTACCTGTGAGAGCCAAGTATGAGGCTATCTATCTTATGTGTCCCAACCTTGAATGAAAGAGAGGAAGACGAAATCTCGATTCATTTCAGTTACACTACAGTTCCTACACCTATGTTATCAAAAAGAACTAAAGTAAAATAGCTCTGCTGTTCCAGGTTTCCAGGTGAGGAGCCTGCATATAGTTTCTCATGACAGAGTTTTCCGTTAATGCAGTTAGTTGGCAAGGAGAGAAGAGAAACTCTCTGAAGCTCCCTCATCCATTCTTGTCAAATGAATATTTAATGTTCCCTAAGGTTGAGAAATAAAATTCTGCTGTAAACTTAAAAAAGAAGATATATTTTTGTTAGCCTGATACTACCCTCCTGAAAAATAGCCAAACACAGTTGTGATGGGCATGAACTATCCAAAAGGTTCTGCTCGAATCTTCTGCCTCCCCCTTGTCTGGTGGAAACTGTAGCTCCTGCTTTGGGTAGCGAATGAGCTAAGAGGTCCATAATGAAAAAGCTAAAATCTGTATATGTGGTCACCTCAGCTTTTTTGTACATGAATAGGCAGAGGAAAAAAAAAAAAAAAGGCAAGGAAGTGAAGAAAAAGTTAATTAACATAGTGGGAAAAGCTACCACCCTTTATAGTTATATTTGAAACAGCAGGATATAGTATGTTTCAGTCACAAAGCAGCAGTTGATTTTGTATTAACCATTTCATGGTAATCATAAAATTCATGCAACTTATCTGGTATATAACCTACATCAGTGACTTATGAGATGTACTATAATTTGCAGCCTCAGATACCCTGCCAATAAAACAGGGAGTACTTCATGAAAACAAATCACAGTGAACAGATGTCTAGAGCCAGCTACAGAAGAGTGCACATGCACCTGACCCAGACAAACAGTAGGCATTCATAAATTAGTTTAGCATCATGGTATGCTTTTAGAGGTTATAGAATCACAGATAGTTTGGGTTGGAAGGGACATTCAGAGGTCATCTAGTCCAACCTCCTTGCATTCAGAGGGGACATCTTCAACTAGATTTGGTTGCCCAGAACCGTAAGAAACACCTGAAAATGATTACAGAAAATCATTCTCTCCTGACAGTGATTTGGATTTCCCTTTTTTCATACATTTTCTAGCATCACCATTTGCTTCAAGGAAAATGTGAAATTCTGAATGCAGATCTTCGTAGGATAAAAAAAAATGGTGCCTGTACACATACAGCAAACTTTCTTCTCCAGAACCATCTGACAACATGGGGCTCACTACAAGTATGTAGCAGACTGCACGATTGCTTCATATATTCTAAATACAGTCTGAAATGACAGACATTAATGGCGTGGAACCAGACTCTTAGAATTTATGAAATACCATATTGAGTAAAGATTATATAATTTTAAAATGTTTGATGAAGCACTGAATATGATCAAATTTCAGATTTAGCAGGAAAAATACGGACGCACTGTAACATGGGATATATCATGTCAAGATACGTAAATGTATAAAGGAAACATTTATTAAGAAATTTCAAAATCAGGTAACTTCAAAGGATGAAACACCTTGTACTTTCCTTTTCTGAAATGGGAAACTCAGAACATAAATAACAAGGACAGTTCAAATTAATTTAATATCCTAGTGTTCATTGACTTCTTACTATTTTCTCTTTTTATATACATTTAAGCCACCTTAAGAACATCCTCTCTTCCTCAATTCCCATAGTCACATAAGAATATACACTTTTAAAATCTCACCAAATATCATGTTATAATTTTTTTCTTTGAAAACTTTTGTTTAGGAAAATGTTTTCTATTTCTCCTTATGTTAAGACTTTTCCCTTACTTATAAAAAGCTTCTATCTAAAATGTTTCTTTATTTGTAAGCCCTAAAAGCTTTCCTCCAAGTACCCTTTGTGATGCTATGTTCTGCAGGATGAGCTGAGTATTATATGCCACTATAATTTCTTCATTCACATCAGTTTTTAAAATCTATTTTAGAACTGCCTTCTTTTTAAAAAAAATAAAAATAAAAAAAATTGGCACTCCTGCTTCATTTTTGTCCTCCTCTCAGGGATCTAAAAAATGCAGATATTATTTTTGTGGTTTTGGGCCTTACTTCCTTGCCAAATTTTCTCAGCTTATACTTCTACTTTCAATGTTTTTTTAAGCTTTCAAGAGGCCCCTTGTCTTGAAACATGAGGTTCTGTTCACCCCACCCTTTTCCAAGTTTGATTTCTCTGATCAGCATAGAGCTTCAGTGTCCATTAAAACAATGCCCACTCAGCTGACACTAACTGAAGCTCTTATTCCCACATTTATTTTCAGTCATCTGAAAAATTATTTGAAGTTGGCCCATTTTCAGGCCATTTTCCTCTTTGCATTGGTAAAATGGTTTTGCATGTTATGATTTTGCGTTTCAGGAAAGTAATGGAAATGATATGGGGATTTCTTGAGAAACAGCCACAGAAAAGTTATCAGAGTAAAAAAACCCACTCCTCAATATGGAAACACTGTTGCTAGATGTTAATGTCCAGATCAAAATAATCCAAAAAGAGTATTTTACTTATTCTAAGTGCACTATTTCTAACGCTGCTTTTGTGAAACATCAATGCATAGTTTTAAACACAAGGACAAGGGCTACTGAGATGGTAAAATACTACCTCTGTAAAGATAGAATTCTGAATAATAATTTTTATCATTCATTTAATAGGCATTACACATTTGGGTGCCTTTGTACGGTTTTCTTTCTATGCAATGTCTAAACAGACTTCCAATTTAGGCAACTCCTGAAACGCCAGCAATGGACTGAAAATCTTGGGAAGAACAGCATCAAGAAGGGATAGCAGATTTAAACATTACCACCTTAGAAAAGGTAGGCAGAGACCTTTTTTAGGGCCTACTTCCAAATTAAATTCCAACAATTACTGTTTTAATCATAAGTTTCAGCTGATTTAAGGATTCTAAAAGCAGGAATAGAACTGATGGTGCCAGCTGGGGCATCAGTGAAAGTGGAGAAGCACAAGACAAATATATTTTAGTGCCACAGAAAGCCATATCAGAGAGCAGCCCAATTCTAAACACAGAGGTTGAGGAAACATATTGGGGCAAAACCTGAAGTAGAGAAGCTCAATTAGTTCTAGTTAGCAACAGGATTGAAGCAGACTGTGCCTGTTACCTCACAAGATTTAAGATGATTTTGTGTTGACTTTGGCAACAATGGGATGTTAGACTCAAGTCTAGTAAAAAGTCTTAACAGAACTTCTGTTTCTGTTCTCACTCTGCGTCTCGTGCTTAGAGATTAATCCAAACAGGCAAATGGTAATCTCAGTATTTACACTCAGATCTCCCCCAGCACCACATTCACTGAAATGCAATCATTTTTTTTCAACTAGAACTGCACAAATTACATTTTAAGTAGCGTGGATAAGCCAAAAAAAGACATAAAATTGATATGATCTGAGCAAAAACAGAGAACTTTTCTTAAGGATTAAAAATGGAGAGCTTGTTTTTCTGTCAATTGCTTCATTCTGGACCTCCTTCACAAAGGTAAAGCAATGGAAAGGACAGACTTGTAAACTTACAACTGCAGGGAGAAGACAGTGTTGATAAATGCTTGTAACCTGAAACCAAAGCTGGAAATTTATTCTTTAAATAGCTAAAATGAAGGATAATGCAGTTTTATTAAACTTGAAATATCAGTGGATTTAACAGAATTTGTGAAAGTTTCAGCTGGGAAAACTTACAGGACTAGATTCAAACACCAGACGAAAATGAACAAGTTCTCTGTTGCCTAAAGAAGAAGCTCGGGTAGGGACTCAGATTCAGTTCCCTGAATGTGCTATGTGAATGCAAATGACACCCCCAACAGCGCTGTCTGCTCTACCCCACACCATGCTCTCTGTGAGCAGCTCACAGCTGGAGGAGTACTCCTTGCTGGTCCAGGATGGCCAGTGCATGAGTGAGCTGCCTCAGCTGCATGCTGCCCAAGGAAAAGCTAAGCAGCTCCTGGCAAGCTCCTACACACAAATGACTGAATAAGCAACAGAAAGAGGAAGCTCCCTGACTGCTGTCATGTTTCTGCAAGGATTACAAAGCAAGCACTGATCGCTGGTCATAATTTACCAACACACAAGGTAGCCTGACTCCCAGGTTTCCAGGTGAGTGTGCTGATCATCCAGTTTTGGAAAGGAATAGAAGAAACTCATGTTCTTCTATGTTCTAAAATTTAAAACTGTGTTGTCTTCTGGTGCTTACTTCATCCTCACATGTATTAGGTTTTCCACTGCACTAAGGATAAGTGACTCAGTCGAGCTTTCGGACTCAGCAAAAGGAAAAAAAATAGGAATAGTTTGAATATCCACATATGGTATCCACAACTATGCGATGTGTTCTTTCCCAAGTATAAAGAATAAAGCTGTCATAAAATCCTCAGGGTCTTTTTGTTTTTTTTTTGGTTGGTTGGTTTTCTGTTAGAACTTACATACCAATGTATTTAATCAAAAGTGCAATGCAATAAAAAAATGTTCAAAGACTCAAATGTACCCTGATCAAATCCTTAACATTATAACTGAAAGGACTGTAATTGGTCTTGAGAAAAGTGTAAACATTGAGTTTGGTTAAACATTACCCATTTCCTATCTAATGACATGTAGAAAGACAGGTTTATGTCCCTCCTTTTATAGATGTGAACTCAGTGTGCAAGTGTCTTGGATTTTAAGTTTCCTGTTTGATTTATTCAGAGCAGAATACATATGATCTAAGATCTATAACAGTAATTAGAAGATTTACCACTTTTTGTACTACAGAGCTCATTTGTTTACGTTTCTGTTCTTAATACCTCCTCCTATATAAGGCTGATCATAAACCAGTAGCACTTTCAACTTCATATACAAAAGCTGTTTCATTAATCCCAACATTTGGGAATATAACTGGAGTAATCTCTACTGCTGAAATTTTAGCAACAAAATTAAAATTTATTTTTATGAGCAAAAAGAAATATATGAATGAAGTTATAGAGATTATACATCTGCAATATCCCCACCCTCCTCAAAATATCTGTATTAGTTTGCTACAGACAAACATAATCCTCCAGAAATTCAAAATTTTACAACTGCTACACACTCTGCTGTGTCTAGAAGTACTGGTTCTGGAGCACTGTGACTCCTGGAAGTCAATTTGCTTGGTACTGGAATTCAGAGCTGAATCAGGGCTATTCTATGTTATGTCAGCTTCTAATGTCCCCAAAGAACAATTACACTGCCTGTGAATCATGGTGATCATACATAAAAATTTCATCTTCCTAATATATTGTGATACCAACTGATTCATTATGATCACTTATGATGAGCTTCAGATGAGTTTCTTTTTGTATTGCTGGAGAAGACAACAATTATAGCCCTCAGAAAAGCTTAAGCCACAGCTCCAATAGCAACCAGAATTCTACTATGCTTTTTATTATTGTGTATGAAACATTATCACATATTAATAAGTAAATGCAAGGAAGAAATAGAAATGTTTCTTCCAAGAATTTTAGAATTCAGAGTGCTTGCAAACTGCCTGCTGCAACTAAAAAATAATTTAATTAGCTTGCATTTCATTACACTTATTTTGTTTTAGTATTACATGAAAAGTACCTATGCATTCTATATGTGCTTTAAGGAACATCTTTTTTGCAGATACAGTAATTAGGCACTGAAAAATAAATATGCACAAATTATAAAAACTGCAGAAATTAACATGTATCAAGTGAAAACTGCATATAGGAACTCCATAAATGATTTTTATATTTGTTCCAATAACTGAAGCCACATTTACACAATATTCTTACTACATGCATTCTGCATATTTTATGTGTACTTTCATATAATTAACTACCAGTTTGTTTCATTTGAACAATGTAAAGGTCAAAGTGATAGGTAAGTACAACTTTTTTGGGGGGGGTCTAATCCTGTCAAAACTATGCTCACAAAAATTATGATGAATATTAATAGTCTACTCAGCTGGCTACCAAAAATCAATGCTGGGGCACACATATAGTTCTCTGATGTCTGCAATAGCTAGGGAAGGAAGTGCTATAGCAGATTTGATATACAGTTCCCTCTTCGGATCTCTAGCCAACTGGAATGTAAACCTACATGTCATAAATTTGGGCATACTCACAGGCTTTCCTGTGGTGAACTCTAGGCTCTCAGTATGAAATTACTGCAACACCTGTCAGCGTGTAGACATACTTTGTGTGAATGTGCCTCTCTTTTTATCCACTACAAGCTGCTCCACAACAGAAGGCATTTAGATTTTATGGGCTTCTGGGTACTACGTGACTATGAAAAAGTGTGCCAATCCCAGTCAAAGAGGATTCCCTCATATAGACTCAATTAATTTATTCTTAACATTAATTAAAAAAAATAATAAAATGGAATTTACCTCAAGCTTTACAAAGAGATTTGATATTTCCACTTTTTTTTAATAGATTGCAACAGCCAACTATTCAAATTCTCCTATTAATCTATATTCTACTGTTCTTTTATGTGGGCAAGAGGCTAATTGCTTTAGTAGACAATAAACCCTATTAGCTTGTACAGACAGATTACTGCCTGTACTGTGATTGGTTCCATTTCTGCTCCCATTAAGTCCAAGTCTGATGTATATCACATTCCTTCTAAAGAATACAAGCATCCCCTAATACCCAATCTCTGATAGACTCAGTTTTGCAAGATGCATGTCTTCTTTGCAGCTGAGTATCTGAACTCCCACTGTTTGGAGCATTTGGAGTTGAAGCAGAGAGTACTGAGCATCCAGAAAAAGAGCTCAGCATGTTGCAAATTTGCTTTTCTTTCACTGAAAGACAAGAAAGTCAAATATAAAGAGGGGGGAAAAAAAGGGGAGAGGGGGGAATAAAAAAATAAAAGCTAAGGATAATAATAATGTTAAAATGTGTCTTAGCTCTCTAATATGCAATGCTGTCCAATGTGTATGGAAAACTTGGAAAATATACAGTGATCCTCAGTTTTACTTTAGTATTATAAAGTTCTTTCATTTTAGAAGTTCTTGTGTATGTATACCTATTTCTGAAAGAAAAAGAAAATGTTACAAAAGGATCTTATATTTTAATTAAGTGATCATAAGAATTCAACAGTTCAATACTTTACAATCATGTTCTAAGCTTCTCACTGTGCAAAACCAGAAAGAAGTCTTCTGTTACTGTATTGTTATATGACTATTTTTGGCTGTTATGCACGAAACAAAAACAAACAGAAGAAAATAGCTAATGGACACATGTTAGCAGGAGAGTCTACAATGAAATATTTGCTTTTTTTAATTTCTGTGAAAGGGAATTAATGATGAAACCAAGCTAAAATAAGTCCCTACTCAACTTTTTAGCAGAAGGACAATTTACTGTTACAGCAGTCTTAGAGAGAAAATCCGACACAAGCCATTTGACTGTTCCAAACTAATCCTCACTCTGCTTCTACTGCTTTCTATGAACTGCAATGCAAAGTCCAACAGACGTCCTCAGATGTATCTCAAGCCCAGTACATGCTTTTCAAACTTAATCAAGGGAATGTAGAAATGTATATAAAAAGATGAAAGTATCTTTGCCTTTATATGTGTGTGGTGAAAAAAAAAAAAAAAGGCAGCAAAAAGCTTGGGGAAAAAAAAAAGTGAGATGTTTCATAGGGGAAGGTTAAGTCTGATGCTAATGCTTATTTAGAATGGTGACAGTCTGGAGTAGTGAAGCCTTGCTGGGCTGCTTTAATTTCTCCCTGGAATAGCTCTCTCCCAACCTTCGGCAGCACATCAAAGTCTCTGGAGCTCAATTAAAATTGGATTATATTGAAATGCTCTATCTATGGAACTGTGTGCTCGCTAACACTTTTCTTTCAGTAATACTAAGATGACAGTTGCCCATCCCAATTTAAACAGTTGTCATAGAGACCATGAACTAAAGCAGCAGTAACTAACAATACAAAGGAAAGGTAAGTGGTAGGATTTCTGTGAATGAAGGGCTCTGTTTCCAGACACAGTACTCACAGTGAAAGCAGCTAAATACAGAAAATATAAAATGCTGTAATACTCTCTGCACTCTTATGCAGAAGGGCAAGGTAAGAAAAAAAAAAGCTTTTTTTTTTTTTTTTCCAGTGACTAGGGAAGTGTTTTACACACCAGCATACTGTAGCTACTAAAATGCCTGGAATTGAGTGACACCCCCTAAGAAAAACAGCAGGTAACCCTAGAGTCAAACTACAGTCACCAATCCATAAATTAAGAGTCAAAAAATACTTTATCATTGCAATAGAAAATCCAAGGTACTAAGCGGGTTTCCTCTTAAAAAATATTTTATAGGAGATTCTTTAGTTATAGATGATGTACAAATCCTTTGTCTTTACGATAAAAGTCTAAAGTGAAGATCTGATACAAATCTGTAAGATACTCAGAGTTTGAACACATTTAGTTAACATTGTGACATTCAATGTGCCTAACGGTTTCAAATCGTTTTATTACAATTTTATACTGTTTTATAACCTATAACTATGTAGATTTTTGATGTGCGGCACCAAAGCTTCACAGTATCACCAAAAAAATCTGGCAGCTTCTAAAAAAAACCCAAAATAACATAAACAGCTTATGTTTTTGGCAGCACCAGAGAGCAATATATTTCACAGCGCAGATTGCTAGTAATGATACTATTTTCTCATGTAGATGGCATGTTTCTGGCACTACAAAACTCTTAACCTTTCTTGTAATTGGCTTATTGAGAGTCCCAAGGTTGTTTTTTGTGCCATTGGGCTGATCACCATGGAAATGAACACTTATTGCTGTTTCACTGTAGAGCTCTATTTTTCTTCCAAGCCCTCCACAAGCATCCTCCCTGCTCTCCCGGGAAGGCAGTGTTAGGATTTTGAAGCAGCAACAAGGCAGAGTGCAAAGAGCACAGGCCAAAGGGGAAGAAAACAAAAATGTGTCAGAAAAATCTAAAAACTGCACAGATCAGAATTTGTCAAAACAAGGCCTTGGTTTAAACCAACAAGAAGGGCCCCTACAGCTTGGGCTTTGACAAAGTGTGGCCTTTTTTTTTTTATTTATTTTTTTATATATATTTTTTTTTAGCCCAGCTGTAGAAAACACCATCTAATGAACCTGTCTGGGGCTGCTGTCCCCATCCTGTCAGGCATGTCAGGAGATGACAAGCACTGGGGACAGGCCGCCGCCAGTCACAGACAGGCATGCCAGCTGGAGAGTTCAGCCCCAATCTAATCACACCACCAGAAAATAACTTTCACGCTTGCAGTCTGACAGGATGTGCTCAAGGAAAAGAAAGAGAAAAAAAAAACACAAATAAAAAAATAGGATTGAGACAATGCTTTTTGTTCCAATTACATACCATTTGAGAGGAGGGGGGAGGAAAACGTAAAAACTACTAGCAGTTTATGCTGGTTTCCAGTAGTGGAACTGTTTATGTCTTCCCTTTAACAAAAAGAAGGCCAATAGAAACATTAACGCCAGCAGTTACAGAAGAAGTGAAAATGAGACAGTACTTGTGGTACCTGGATATTTTTTTCCTGCATTTATTGCTATGTATACACACTTTTTTCCAACATATATATATATATATAAATAAATATCTGTCACCATTGGCAGAGCGATAGTTACAAAAATGTGTGACTAATGGTATGTGGTTTTATTATTTCCAAGCAGCTGGGTTCATTGAATATTATATCTCCTCATAACCATCACTCAAGGGTTTGTATTATCATTTGGGCAAAAGCTCCCAAACATCTAATGGTGGGGCTGCTTGTGGTCCTAAAATGGAAATTAATATTCATAAACTAAAAATAACAATTAAAAAAAAAAAGTATTAGAGCCCATGGCCTCAACATAGGTGGTTCAAAGGGTCTATACTGAAAAGGTAGTAATATACTAGGAGGCATCCTGTCTCTCTCATTCAAAAATTGCCAACACAGACCTCTGCTCCTGAAATTTAATAATCAAAAATTGCTAAAGTAGATCTCTGCTCCAGAAATCTAATAATCAATAAATCCACAGAAAAAGTGAAAATTATTGCTTAAAAAAAGTAATAAAAAGTAGTCTCCCCGACAGCATTAAAACAAACTATTAAGTATAGACACAAACGAAAGTACTTAAAAATAACACATTCAACTAAAATGAATGGGCAAAGTGTTAACTAAGCATATCCTATCTACTCCTAAACATAAATCAAAGTATATTTATTTTCTACTGTATGCATCTTAATATGTACATCTTGGTAAATAATTTGCATTACTTGGAAGGTAATTGGGATGGAAAATGACTGGTTCATGCAGTACTTAGTAAATATTTTAGGAAGAAATTGTGAATGAATATAGGTCCATCTAATCCCTATAAAATAATAAAAAATGAAGATTTGTTATTGCATCCTGCCATTCATTCACTCTCTGCTGACATTACAGATGTCAGAAAGTCTGTTTAAAAACTTGCTATCTCTATTCATCTTTGTTTTTGGCATGAAATACAGACGATAATAATCTTGTCAAGCCCACATTTAGACACTAATTTATGACACTCTGCTACAATTTAGAGAAAATTCATACATACATAACTCTTTTAAAGCAAACTATGACCCCAGACGAAAGGGTAATATCTAGATTCAGCTGACAAATATACTCTGACTAAAGCCATGGCTACCCTGATGTTTCTGTATGGATGAGATGGTCCAAACCAGTAAAAGGCATTTACACTTTTTTTTTAACCTGAAGACCAATCAGGTTTGTTTGGTGTGGCTTTTTTGTTTCTTGTTTGGGTTTTTTTTTAATCCATTTCTGAGATATTAGGTTTTAAGTCAGGCATCATCTTACTTTCCTGGGAAGAGAAAAGGAATCATTTCTTTGACAATTCAGACTACAGCTAGAGAAAACAAGTTGAGAATGGATGCAGCTCCCACAGCCAATGCCATCAAGAAGTGGTGACCCTTGACCTTCCAGCAAAGCCTAAAATTCCCCAATAGGGACTCAGCCTGCAAAACTCATGTAGGAGGATACATAGCAGAGCTGGCCACTACTCAAAACCTATCCATAGACTTGAGAGGACAAACTCAAAACAGAAATGCATTACTGCTTACATACAAATGGAAACATCTGCTGTTAGAAGTCAAGATACAAATGCACTTCTGCAAGGAACCTAGATACAAACATATATATACCTCAACCTACAATTTCCTAACCATCCGTGAAATCTGAAAAATGAGACAGAAGCAAATGCTGTCACAAAACCTGTTAGTTCTTGGATACATAAGCTACCTAGGCTGCAAAAGTCCTTTAGAGAGCAGGAAACAAGAAATCTGTTTGGGTTTGCTATAGTGCGGGTTCTTTTAGGAATTTTATTTGATTTAAAAAAAAATGGAGAAAAATATGCTTTTTATTGGAGAAACAAACGTACGTGACACTGGTCATGATGACAGCAAGCCAGCTGCCCAGCTGTGCCTGTCAAAGGTATAGATTGACATGATGTAGGGCAATGATACTGATATATTTCCTATCTCCTATATTTGGTATTTTGTATGGCTAGCTATAGATTGATGCAGTGTCTTATCTTTATTGATATTCACAGGGTTTACTACACATTGACCACAAAAACTCAGTCAACTGTTGATTTAAGATGGGGAAACATACATATCATACACTAATTGGGCTATGAAGTGGTACAGAATTGTACAACCATCTGAAATTCCAGAAATTTCTGCTAGACAGAATGTAATTATTAAAATTGTAATTTTCTCTGAACATCAGCATTACCATGTTTTTAATAATTACAGATTATTAGATTTAAAATCCTGCAACTGAAATAGAAAAGCTGTTCTACTTGAAAACAATTGTAATAATAAATTTAAAAAAAACCAACAACACTGACTTGAAACAGCATTACTACAGATTTTTTTATCATAGATGGTATTTTTCTCAAAACCACCAAGTACTATTTTATCGTTAGCTTATATACTGCTGCTTTATGGTGGTATTATTTAATTTATTTCATTCATGTTGAAGCAGAGAGCTCTGGCCTCTTGACCCCAATTTTCACTTAAAGAAACAAATTTCTTTTTTGCAAACTAACTCAATTTTTTTCCTGTCAACCTTTAGCCTCACTTTAAAATATTAACCTTTTTCCTATCATGATAAGCATCCAACTCTCTTCTATCAAAATTTAATGTTAATCACTGTATCTTATGATAATGTTATATTCATTTTTAGCTACCTCTGTCAAGCACAAAAAAGTAATTTAAATCTATACATCCTCTTGGAATGTAGTAGCACTGGGAGCATATCTATAGACGTGAAAACCGCACAATCCCCTTGAAAAAAAAATTCTTTTTTTTGAGTACTTTTTTTTTTCCATTTTGTACTCTAAAATGTTAGCTAAAAGATATGCTTCTCCTTTGAAAGCAGAACAGGAAAAATGAGACAAGACTAAGAATACACTTCCAAAACAGAGAGCAGTGCAAAATTACCACAATCACTTGCCTCCCTTTTCTGCCAAAAATCATTAGGCAAAATGAAAACATAGCAGAATTAGGGAGAGGAAGCCTGAACTGGAAGGAATTTTTTCCTACATTGATTTTGATGCTATCTCACCAAATTAACAGAATGAGCTCCATCAGTTTTGCTGACAGAAGAATCCATTTTATATAAATTACTATAAATAATTTAAAACTTTAACACCACAGGAAATAAATAACTTTTTACATCATCTCTCTAGAAGCAGTATCTAAATAAGATACTATAAATATTAACACTGACTTTGAACTTATTTGCAAAAATATTGAGTGCTCTAAACAGCTGTTACACCTGGAAGTTTGAAGTAGAAGCCGGAAGTACTTCAGAGACAAATTTGTTTCACTCACAGGTACCCAGTCTCAGGTACCTACAGAGTGACTTTACTTGGTTTTCCCATGGAAGAGTGTTCCACCCATGTGTAATTGCTGAGAAGAAACACCTGTTTTCTTCAGGAGGAGAGCTAGATATGTACTTTCTCCTTCCTGGTATTAACCACTTATCCTTAGAAAAAAAACCGTGGTATCATTAATTTAAGAGATTGTAAAACACAAATGAAACAAGGCCATAATAATTTGTGAAATACCTCAGTGAATGAAAACAGCGACCCTCTCTTCTGTCCATTTCAGTCTTTCAGTGTAACTGTACCATACTGACACGAGTCTCCTGCATCATTAAACTTAGCTAGAGGTATTAAAGATAACAGGAAGGGATTCTACAGGCACATAGCAACTAAAAGACAGACTAGGGAGAATGTAGGCCCCCTCAGGAAGCTCTCGGGAGAACTGGCTACACGGGATTTGGAGAAGGCTGAGGCTCTGAATGACTTCTTTGCCTCAGTCTTCACTGGCAAAGGCTCTGACCACACCACCCAAGTCTTGGAAGGCAGATGCAGGGACTGTGAGAATGAAGACCTTGGGCCCACTGTAGGAGAGGAACTGGTTCGAGGCCATCTTAAAAATCTGAACGTGCACAAGTCCATGGGTCCTGATGAGATCCATCCGCGGGTCCTGAAGGAGCTGGTGAATGAAGTTGCAAAGCCGCTGGCCATCATATTTGAGAAATCATGGCAGTCAGGGGAAGTTCCCGATGACTGGAAAAAGGGAAATATAACCCCTATTTTCAAGAAGGGGAAAATGGATGACCTGGGGAATTACAGACCAGTCAGTCTCACCTCCATGCCTCGCAAAATCTTGGAGCAGATTCTCCTGGAAGGCGTGCTAAGGCACATGAAAAACAACAAGGTGCTTGGTGACAGCCAGCATGGCTTCACTAAGGGGAAATCCTGCCTGACCAATTTGGTGGCCTTCTATGATGGGGCTACAGAACTGATGGACAGGGGTAGAGCAGTTGATGTCATCTATTTGGACTTGGGCAAAACATTTGACACTGTCCCACACAACATCCTTGTCTCTAAATTGGAGCGACATCAATTTGATGGATGGACCACTCGGTGGATAAAGAACTGGCTGGATGGCCACACACAAAGAGTTGTGGTCAATGGCTCAGTGTCCAGCTGGAGACCAGTAACGAGTGGTGTCCCTCAGGGATCGGTGTTGGGACTGGTCTTGTTTAACATCTTTGTCGGTGACACGGACAGTGGGATTGAGTGCGCCCTCAGCAAGTGTGCCGTTGACACCAAGCTGTGTAGTTTGGTTGATACCCTGGAGGGAAGGAATGCCATCCAGAGGGACCTTGACACGCTTGTTGAGGTGGGCTGATGCCAACCTCATGAAGTTTAACAGTGCCAAGTGCAAGGTCCTACACCTGGGTTGGAGCAATCCCAGGCACAGCTACAGGTTGGGCAGAGAAGAGATTCAGAGCAGCCCTGAGGAGAAGGACTTAGGGGTGTTGGTTGATGAGAAAATGAACATGAGCTGGCAGTGTGCGCTGGCAGCCCAGAAAGCCAACCGTATCCTGGGGTGCATCACAAGGACCACAACCAGCAGGTTGAAGGAGGTGATCCTGCCCCTCTACTCTGCTCTTGTGAGATCTCACCTGGAGTATTGTGTGCAGTTCTGGTATCCTCAGCATAAAAAGGACATGGAACTGTTGGAACAAGTCCAGAGAAAGGCCACGAGGATGATCAGGGGACTGGAGCACCTCCCGTATGAAGACAGGCTGAGGAAGTTGGGGCTGTTCAGCCTGGAGAAGAGAAGGCTGCGTGGAGACCTCATAGCAGCCTTCCAGTATCTGAAGGGGCCTATAGGGATGCTGGAGAGGGACTCTTCATTAGAGACTGTAGTGACAGGACAAGGGGTAACGGGTTAAAACTTAATCAGGGGAAGTTTAGATTGGATATAAGAAGGAAATTCTTTCCTGTTAGAGTGGTGAGGCACTGGAATGGGTTGCCCAGGGAGGTTGTGAATGCTCCGTCCCTGGCAGTGTTCAAGGCCAGGTTGGACGAGGCCTTGGGATGATATGATTTAGCGTAAGGTGTCCCTGCCCATGGCAGGGGGGTTGGAACTAGATGATCTTAAGGTCCTTTCCAACCCTAACAATTCTATGAGTCTATGATTCATTATATTGTAGCATATTTACCATGGAGAATAAGATAATCAAGCTGTACTTTAAAAATACCTAAAGAGAGGTATTCTTGGAAGAGCTTTTTAAAAATCAGTTGATTGCTATTGGAACATATTTCCCTACCAGTAGGAAAACTTTAGGTACTTTTATTATTTATGAAAAAATATGATCTTTTTGCAATGGAAAATATCAACTAGTTTTATAGAAACTCAAACACTTGTAATACTTTTTGTCATTTTATAGTGGAATGAATCAAAAAATATGACTTTTCAAACTTATTATTAAAACTCAGAATGTGGGAAGAGTCAGCCTGGACCTGCTGCAGTCTTTATTATGTCATCTTTATTATGTCACTGAACAAAATACTCCTAAAAAGATTTAAACTTTCTGTAAGCTTACACTAAATAACACCAGCAAGTAACACTTTCCTACCTCAGTACAGACAAACTAAAAAGATCCCAACCGAGAAGTTAAACAGCCCAGGACCAATTTTACATGAAAACATCACTTCATGTACAGAAGGAAACCTGCTTATGGGTAATGGCTGTCCCAGATGTGTCAGGTTCTGACAATAATGAGCTCATTTGTCCACTAGAGGGCAAGGAGATGGAAAAATTAGATACTGAACTGAAGCATCATAAATTTCAATAAATATTTCAAGCAAAACTGCTGATAGTATAAACAATAACAATAGGAACAAAATTAAAATTAGCTGGAACTTATTAACTATCTGAGTTTTTCTCCATGATGACCCCACTTGGATGTCAGCAGTACTTTTATGCCTCTGGAACCCACTAATGCCTAAGGATTTTCATGGACATTAAACTGCAAAAGGTTTGATCAGAATTGCAGAGCTGCCTGATTTTAGAAGGACTGAGCCTTATCCAAAACCCACTGAAATAATTCCAGGTCTTTCCACCAGTTTCAGTAGCTCTGTATTGAAAGTAACTCTAATTGGAGAAACATCATTAAAAAGTAGAAGTAGCATTAAGCACAAGGAAAGCGAGAAAGAAAGTGAGCATGTTAATATTTAAATTATTAGGTGATAAGAGAAGGGACATTGGATAAACAAAACACAGCCATAATATCCTGCTTTTTTAAAGTGTTTCTGCATTCTATAATTACACGCTGAAAGGTGGGGATGCCATACAATGAAGGCATCATTGTTTTGTCAGTACATCCCTCTGCTTCCCTGGGCAGGATTTAGTCTGCAGTTTAGTAAGAAAACATCAGTTCAGATACTTGTCCAAAACTTTCTATTGAGCCAGTTTTGCAGAGTTAGTGTGTTCTGCTCTACTTAGTTCAAGCTATGTATAAACAGTTTGGGTATCAGAGAATGATATTATTTATATAACAATGAGTCAAGCAAACTCATCTGAGAATCCCATTGTCAAGCTGGATTCATTCCTGGTTGCATAAAATCGCCAGTAACTGCAAGCCACCTGAGGCATATGCTGTGTGTTGACATTGTAAAATTGAGGTGTACAGAATTTTCATTAGAGAAAAAAATGCAAACTTGGTTTTGTCTGCATTTTACCTGCAAAGCTAAATACATTTCCCGGGCTTAGGTGGCTGTGGATAAAGACAGAGTCATTAAAAATTCCACTGTGCTCTTCTGAGCATTGCTAATCATAGCAAAATGAAATCTCTGCAGGCAAAATACTTTTCTCTCTGCCTCCTTCCCCTTTAAGCTCGAAAACAGTCAAACAAACCATACACTGAGCCATGATGGGACAAGTAGAACACCTCCATGATTCTTGATCAGTTGTGCAGGGCTTTATTGCAAGACATGACACTGCTAAATACTGGAACAGCATTTAGGCCAACCTAGGGGAAAGGTAGAGACAATGGACCAACAGATTTTTCTCCCTCAGGATGAGAAGTGGGTATTAGGACTAGAATCTTCCCATCCTCTCACAAACATATTTACCATGTGTACTGCGAAAAGATGATGCTGATGTTACACAATCTAATCACTAGCACTGTGATCAAATCACCACAATGTGTCAATACATTTTTGTAATTTAAATTTAAAATAGAAGATACAAGATTGACACAAATTTCTCCAGTCAGGTATCTTCTGAAGTCTGAATTTGCTTTAGCAAACAGCTGCTTTGAACATAAAGAGAAGAATTCACAAAGGTTATCTGATCATTGCCATTATCTATTGATAATTATTTATTGATAATGGCACTGTTTTAGACTTTTAAATATAACAACTGAACTTTATACTATGAATAAGTAAAATCCACAAAAAGGAACATGAGTTGAACTATCAAGCAGAGAAATGTGTTCTGCCTGTAGGATGACCCAGTTCCTAAGTTACATTGTTGAAGCAGGTTATTGTGACACATAGTGCAATAGATCTTGCATGAGATCCTACAGATCACTAAGAAAACCTTTGTGATGAACCTGAACAGAGTCCTCTGGTCCTGTGAGGCTCCTCACAGCATCATTTGATTCCTGAACAGTGCAGCATTCACCCTGCTAAAACAACCTTCTCATATTCTTGTGTTAATATAACAAAGCATAACACTGAACAGAATTGCTATCTACTCTTTTTACACACATTTATCACTGATTGATAAACCCGCTGCAATAAAGTGGAACCCCCTCACACCTAACCCAGCTCCCGACCCACTTCTGTCCTACAGTACTCCTCTCTGTTTATCTTGCTATTAGGCATAAGGTAGCAGAAAAAATCCTTCTACCCCAGTGTCTTGGTTTCTTTTCAGACTGCCAGTGAGTGAGCCTGTGCAGTTGACCTTAGCTGTTCTTTCTGGAATTCTGTATATGCCCTTTATCATATGTAAGAAGTTTAGTTTAAAAAATATACAACTTTATGAAATCAAACCCAGTTTTCACTATTAGAAACAACAACCAATAGAGGCATATTCCCCACTTTTTTTTTCCTTATCAAACTGCAGGTTTTCCTCTGTATCCCTTATAGCACTAAAGTTCTTAAACTTAAAAAAAAAATAAAAATCCTCTGTTAACTTCATCAAACCACTCTGAAATAAACACAGACATCAAGGAAGCTGAATACTTTTGAAGATTTTAAATCTTTGAAGGTTTAAAATCCAGAATCCATTATCTGAATACAAATCAATATATGTTCTTAATTATCTAGGTCCCTAACATTCCTTTTGAAGTAACAATGTGCACAGAGAAATCATTATCAGGTGAAAACACTGTATAAGTATAGAATATTTAAATAAATTTAAAAACTGTATTATATACCAAGATGTTTAAAAGCAAATAGGATACTTTTAAAACTACATTCTGCAGTAAGATCAGCTGCTACTTGGAGAATGTATAGAAAATAGGGATGGTAATTGAAATTATTGACTCAGTGATAACTCTCTGAGTAAGCAAAACTTGACTCCAACAGGAATTATACTTAACACTGCAGGACTGGTCTGCACAATTGCCAAATGACTTCCCATGTTTCAATTTTTTATAATAAAACCTAGTAAAAACTTGATTTCTTGATATAATTTTATGTTGTCACTAATGTTACAGGACACTCCAGCTTGCCTTTGTGTTCGAAGGAGCCCTTCTGCTGACATCTATTATGTACAGTCTGCTTCCATTTGCAACTGTGCAATGCAAACAGTGAGTAGGGAGCGACCTGTTCAGTTCCATACCACCAACAGATAAAACTGCCGAGTTGGGAAGCACAATTAAAAACAGCAACTGTGATAAAAAAAGAATATCCCACCAGTTTACTGTTCTGACCACAGGAAGACTGCAGGAGTAATAGCCATTGTGTGTTTATTGAAGCAGGGAGGTGACTAAAAAGTGCCCTGTCAATTTTCAGCTCTGTCTTGCCAGCTGCATTAAAATGCAGCCCTGAGCAATTTTTTTTTTTTTTTTTTTTTTTTTTTTTGTGTCTGGAATTTCAGGAGCAGAGAGTACAAAAGAGCTGATGAGCAATGAATGCTTCACCCTTCCTCAATTAATCTTGTCTCTCTACCTTTGCTTTTGCTTTCCCTTTACATGAAGGTAATAATGACACCCTCATCCATTATCCTTTTATCCCTGTTATTCTCGTGAAATTGCTTAATAATATGTTACAGATTCGTCTTCACTCACATAATTCTTCCTGTCATTTGCAGTATATCATCCTGCAAACACACAGCCCACTTTCACTGGCCGTTCTTTGAAGATTATTGTCAGTGACATCTTCAGGATGCGTTTGGAATCTGGAGCATCATTTCCGTTGCGATGGGGAATTACACTGACTTATCTGTCATTGCCAAAAGCACAACAAGCAATTCAGTGTTAATGCAAAGGTAACACAGGTTTTTATCATGCCGCCAGAACAAGAGCTCTTGTAAATTTATGCTAATATGGCCCTTTTATAGTTTAATAACCTCCTCCCCTACTGGAAAAAGGGGCACATGCACATGCACGAGCACACACATACACACATGTACCCCCACACACTGTAGTTTAATAATCTGTGTCACAGTGTGGTAAGTAATTTGTAGCTGATCCTCTTGTAATTATTTACTTTAAATCTTTTTATGAATGCTAATCTGATATAGTACAGTGGATCTCCAGTTTTGTTAGATACACAGAAATTGTAAGAAACAACTGAACAGCTTCTCTAACAGTAGGTATCAGCCATAAATAATTCCCACAACAATAATTCCCTATTTCTCAACAAAATAACAACAGATAAGGTTTCACCTGGGGTTTTTTTCTTTCTTTCTTTTCTGCAAGGTTATGGCTGCTGATTCCGTTTGCTTTCCTCATCAAGAAATCCACAGTACTACAAATGAGCCCTTCTCCCTGATCCAGGACAGCATTCCAGAGGGACCCTGGTGATCCTGCCTGCATGCCAAATCTGACAACACATGACAAGCTGGCCGGCGTGCAGTAATTTGACTAATTATACCGGATTAGAGCATATTAATGCAAGCTGTTTTCTCCAGAGTTAATGACCTGCTGACTGGGTTCTGTAAGGCCCCACTCGGTCTACAGACAGCTAAAAAACAAAACCCTGCTTTCTAAGCCCTCGTCATTTCGCATCAGCAAATGAGTATATCAAACTACTGAGCAGCAAAATTCAAGCGACATTTTGTGTGCTACAAACCCATGGAGCTTTCCCTAACTTTCCACCTCAAGGGTTTCTTTGATATAAAATAAAAATCTATTTTTTTTCCTCATTTATTTCCTTCCTGCAATGCAGAGTCTAGAAACTGAGGAATTTTTTTTCTCTATATTTTCCCCCATTTTTTTTATTAATGAGCACGGGGGTGATAAAAATAACTTTCAGTGACATAACACTGCCATGTGATCTCATTATTATGTTAAGATTCTGCCCTTTTCCTCAAATAATTCAGTATTATAAAAAAATTTATAAAGTGATGTTCTCAAATTAAATGTGTTTGTCAGGAGGTTATACCATTTGAGATGATTATTTTGGGACTGATTTTTTTTGTATACTTTTTTCTAGCTGAATGACTTTTTCACAGAGAGATTGGCTGTTGTTTTAAAATATTTTAAGCCAATGAAAATTTTTTTTCAAACTTTAATTGCATAGTTTAAAAATAAATTAGTTTTAAATTTTGGCTTGTTTTAAATTCATGTTGTAAGAACACAATCATTCTGACAAATATGAAACAATTGGGCTGAAATTCAAGGTTTTCCTCCCCAAAGAGCCATAGATAGCCTTTAGCAACATGACGAGGGCTTTGCATGTACCTGTGTGTATACGATGTGGGTTCTCATATTCTGAAATACAGAAACAAGTTTTTCATTTACTTATTTTAATGCATACATAACTTAATTATCTTACTATTCAAATAATTAAATCATCCATTAATCTAAAATAAATTCACTTGTGGAGCTCTTCATATGCACAATTCTTATTTAGAGTTTGGAATATTTCAATACTCCACTGAATAGCAAAAATATGCCCATTTAGCAGAAGACAACAGTTACTTCTTTTCCTTCTTTGTCAAATGTCACATTTTAAAACACTTTCTGGAATAACTTTCTGGATTTAAATTCAATTAAAATATATTTTTATTTACTTCAATATAAATATAATTTACTTCAATATAAATATTTACTTACTTTAATATAAATATAAAATATATTTTATATACTTAAACTTTCTGGAATAAATTTCTGAATTACTTTCTGGAATAACTAGAAATATAAAATCAAATACCTGGTCCATTTTTCTCAAAATACACAAGAAGCGGGCAACTGAATCACAGCTCAGATACACTAAGCACATATTTCCAATATAAATGTATCACTGATGCAAAATATGATAAATAAATTTATTGCAGGGAACAAGCTAGAGCTTCTGTTAGCACTATACTATTCGGTCCATTATAATTCTGCATGTACATTTGTTTCTTATGTCTCATAAAGGACCAATTACATACATCCAGTACATAAGTTATACACAGGGAACCAAGTACCGCGCTTATGCCCACACATGTATCTAGTGTAACACAAATGGAATTTAAACTTACTTTACTATAAATGAGATCAGAAACATACTAAATTAGCCCGTAAGATCTCTGAGTCAAATTAAACTTGGTACAATCCACTATCAAATTAGGTATGCTTTGCATTTTGCAAGCCAGTAGAAAATTGGGCTATCTGTGACTCGTGCTTGCAAAAAGCATTCTTTCCTTTCAGTGAGTAAAAGAAGAGGATCTGAGGAACATGAGTAGCTCTGTAAAAAGTCCTGGAGGACCAGCTCAGTCAGAAAATTGGAAATGGGCTAGAAAACTTGACTCTAATTTACTAGGCTATATACAATAATTGAACCAAATCCTACTCTTGCCTTTAACTACCTTAAGACTTCTGCTTTGCCATAACCCCAAAGATACTGGAAGTTATCACCCTCCGACTGCTGTGCAATAATCTATGAAAAACGAGATACCCACTGCAACCTTAAAGGCAGTTATCAAATGTTCAATGCAAAAAAAGCTCCACCACCCTTGCAGTCTTGTTGGCACTCTCAGCAGAGGACTGGAAGAGTGAATAGGTATGAAGGCTACTAAACTGTCACCACCAAGGGTGATCCTACAGGTCATGGGTGAAGCATATCAGGAGGACAGTGTGGGAAAGGCAGAACTGTTGCTGCTCATGCATAAATAAAAGACTTTGCTCTTCAGGCCTGTCAATCCAGCATCTTTCAAGAAAACTAAATTCATTATACAAGAAAAGTGTAGATAGCCCTTCCAAAAAGGAATAAAGCTGGCATCTCATCCTCCTCTGGATAAGTATATAATCAATTTTATACTGATGTTACTTTGACAGTAAAACTAGGTTTAGTAAATGGTTTTGTATGTTAGAAGGAGGAAAAACAAAACAAACAAGGTATATGGTGACTTTGTACAATAAGAATCCAAATAACTTCATATTTTAATATACATTATGTCCTACACCAATACATAAACAGAAGAAAATATGAATTTTAAAATGAAGGAAACATCTGTGTCACACTAACTAGTAGCAAAAATATACACACCAATACAGGATATCTCAAAGTTTAGATTAGCAGCCTTTAAAGCTTCATTGCTTTTAAGAATTTATGCTGCACAGACGTACTGTAATTGAGAAGAAGTATTTGATTCCTGCCATTATGTAAGTTCTGAATCTGTTTATCTAAAGTTCCAACCTTTGTAGTTGAAAGAAATTTTCAGGCTTTACTTGAACAGCCTGATTACCATTTACACCTTCAGATCTCTGTGACACTGGCAAGAAATGGTGACTGGGTGATTTCCCAGAAACTTACACAGATGCATAAATCTTGCTGTTGTCTTTCCTCTTATGGTTACATAAATCCTGGTAGTGAGGGCAGAGGGCCTGTGGCACCAAGGTCCACTCTGACAATTTCCCAAGAGCTCAAAGGTTGTATCTAATTTACATAGAAATGTCCATATGTATATTTTTAAAACAAAATTAGAGAATCACAAAACTGATTTTTTTTTTTTTCTACCATTGTGTTTTCTAGTAGAGAAATAGGAACTAAGGACTGGTAATGTCCACCCATCACAAGCCTACTTTTCCTTCAACCTGTAAATTCTGGCATTGCAGCTGTGAAATCTGTTCTATTTTCTTGTAGACCATCTATATTCTAAAACAGGTAAAGTGAAAAAAAAACATAAACACAAACATAATAGAAGTGTGTAGGAGAAAGGCAAACTGGGACTTGAACTCAGTACAGGAAGGTGTTCACTAGTTTTATTCTGAAGAAATAATAAAGCACTTTCCAGCCTATCAATCACAAAATATCAGACGATAAAATATATTCTATGTTACAGAAGTTATATCATTACCACTATGATTCTTCACTTGAGTTTGTTACAATTTTGTAAAGGGCATCAGGATGCTGAGATTATAAAATTAAATAACTTCCAGGTTCAAAAAAACCCAGAACTGGCATGTATTGAATATATACATGTAATGGTCATTTAGAAAGACAGCATACTACAAATCAGTGACAGAAGCTTACTTTAACATAAAAATATCTGTTGATATGGTATTTTACCTGCTCATGGCAAACAGTATGTTCTGTGGACGAGTGACTGGGTTCTCTTTAGAATAATAGAATCATGGAATAGTTAAGGTTGGAAAGGACCTTAAGATCATCTAGTTCAAACCCCTCTGACATGGGGAGGGACACCTCCCACTAAACCATGTCACCCAAGGCTTCGTCCAACCTGGCCTTGAGCACCACCAGGGATGGAGCATTCACAACTCCCCTGGGCAACCCATTCCAGTGCCTCACCACTTTCACAGTAAAGAATTTCCTCCTTATATCCAATCTAAACTTCCCCTGTTTAAGTTTTAACCTGTTACCCCTTGTCCTATCACTACAGTCCCTAATGAAGAGCCCCTCCCCAGCATTCCTATAGGCCCTCTTCAGATACTGGAAGGCTGCTATGAGGTCTCCACTCAGCCTTCTCTCCTCCAGGCTGAACAGCCCCAACTTTCTCAGCTTATCTTCATATGGGAAGTGCTCCAGTGCGGTGATCATCCTTGTGGCCCTCCTCTGGCCTTGTTCAAACAGTTCCATGTCCTTTTTATGCTGAGGACACCAGAACTGCACACAATACTCCAGGTGAGATCTCACGAGAGCAGAGTAGAGGGGCAGGATCACCTCCTTCAACCTGCTGGTCATGGTCCTTGTGATGCACCCCAGGATACGGTTGGCTTTCTGGGCTGTGAGCTCACAGTAAAGCCAGCTCATGTTCATTTTCTCATCAACCAACACCCCTAAGGCCTTCTCCTCAGGGATGCTCTGAATCTCTTCTCTGCCCAACCTGTAGCTGTGCCTGGGATTGCTCCCACCCAGTTGTAGGACCTTGCACTTGGCACTGTTAAACTTCATGAGGTTGGCATCAGCTCACCTCACAAGTGTGTCAAGGTCTCTCTGGATGGCATTCCTCCCTCCAGCGTATCAACTGAACCACACAGCTTGGTGTCATCGGCAAACTTGCTGAGGGCACACTCAATCCCACTGTCCATGTCACCAATAAAGATGTTGAACAAGACCAGTCCCAACACTTATCCCTGAGGGACACCACTTGTTACTGGTCTCCAAGGAAACTATACTAAGGTTAAACTAAGGAAACTACATAATAAAGGACCAAGATCTATGACATTCTGAATGTCTTATCATTGTGATCCTCTTGGATATATATAGCTCAGAACAGCCCAGATATACTCAATCAAGCTTACATCACACAATTTACATTAACTTCATTCATTCATGATACTAATTAATGAAAAAGACCTAAAAATGCAGTAACCAAGGAAACAAATAAACGAACAAAAACATATTCCCCTACACCATTTGTTACTATTGTAACTCTCTTGTTCCAGTTAGGCAGTGTTTTTGAGGTGAAAAAAAAACAAACAAAACACCACAGGAGACATATATTATAAAAAGAATTGGACAGTCAGGATTTTTATTTCACCAGTCACTATGCATACCACCATCTGATAAGAAAATATATTCCCATTTTGATAAAGAAGTTGACAGGACAAGTTTTAAATTATTTCTTGTTACTTCCATCAGACACATCATATTAATATTTCACTGAGAGCTGAGCATTTAAAAAATATAATTATTTCTGGTTGTCCAAAGCCCTAAAGCCAGCTATTCCTGTCTAAATGTAAACAAAGATCTGATTGACTACAAACACAGACTACATTAAACTCAATCATCATTTATTATGCAGGGTTTAAAGTTGAAGCTAAATTCTCATCAAATGAGATTCAAAAGACAGGTCAAAACTTTTTTTTTTGGTTTTTAATCATGTTTTAAGTGGCATTTCCTAAAATTTAAATTCAATGAACAATAATTTATGTAGAGTTTTTGATCTGGCTTAAGTATTACCTAATAATGACAGTACTAAATAAAAATCACTACAAAGCTATAGCATCTGCAAGACAACAAAAAAGGCTTACAGCAGAGACTCCATGAAACATTTAGCTGGTATTTTCCACACACTGATCCAGTGAAAAAGGGTAAGCTGTAAAAATGTGCTTCTGAGAATTTCAAACCATATTGTACAGAAGTCACATCAAATTAATACTGAGGACCATTTAGAGCTTTTATTCTGAAAAGCTTTTGAAAAGGGATTAAACTATGAAAACTCGCATGATACTAAAGTACCTATTAATGGGTTTAGGGGGAGAGGAACAATGAAAGTGTTATTTTTAGATAAATCGTTACTTTGTATGTAGCAGCACAAAGCATTTGCTAAAGAGACACTGCAACAGTTCCTCAGCAATATCCCACACATCTGAACACCGATTAGCAGGAGAATTTTTCTTGTCATTAAGAACAATCTTACATAGAAAAGAGGGTCTTATGGCTTTCTCTTTAATTTTCAACAATTTCTATAAATAATTCATTAGAAAGATGTAGTCATAGTAGAAATCTGCACAAGTAAAACTGGCAACATTTTTAGATCACTTGTTATTGTAGAAAACACAACTGCATGTTTGTAGTCTTCCATATGCACATCTGATTATCGAAAGCCTGCGAACAAACTACTTGTATAAAAAAAAGTTCACACTGTACAATACTCCTAACACACACACACACACACAAAATATGTTTTCAAAAAACAACAGGAAACAGCATGAGTAGTGAGAACAAGGAACTGGGTTAGTTGTCATCTCATCAAAAATAATGAATGCTCAAGAGATTTCTAACTTCATCTCTTCCCAGTCATTTGTCCGATAACAATAGGCTACCCAGGAGAGAAAAGACTAGGCACAGAGTGTGCTCTTCTTCCTTGGCTCTAGCTAGCACCTGTAACCTCTAAACAACTATGTACCAGCTGAAATCCACACGACGACAGCCCTAAAAGACAACTGGAAATGTTGTTCCTAGCCTGCTGTGCCTCCATTCAGCGAGGGGATGCACCACATGGTGGATGACAGCTTTGTGTCTGCCCCATCTTGCAGCCTCCCCTCCTCCCCCGACACACAGTCGTGCACACACAAAACAGTCTTATGGCTAATGATGCAAACATGAAGTGTAAAGTCTCCTTAATTTGACCCTTGTTAAACTCCTAATTGGATTGAGGCAGTCTCAGAGTGGAAAGCAACCCTGGATTATTCAAGAAAGCTTTTACAAAATGAAGACCAAATTACAAAAGGCTTCCACTCTGGCTGCAGGACACCACAAAGAACAGACAATGAATTGCAGCTGTCACTTAAGTTAAAAATCTAATCAATTGCCTTTCTTTCAAACAGGTAACTTTTTGAACAGTTTCTTCATTGTGATACTCTTCAGAGTGCGCTTGACCCAAATTTAATAAGCTGCTATTAAAGCAGAAGAGCAGCTGTAGAGCAAACACTGTAGAACGATACCGTGCATTCAGGCTCTTAATGATTTTAAAATGACTACAACCATTGCTTCATTCAAGAGGAACAAAGCTCAGGGCTCTTTGCTCAACAATGTCTTAACACAAACTGTCTGAACAGACAGCATTCATTTGTCCTTCATGAACCCAAAAGGTCAGCTGCATTGCTGAGAACATCTCAACAGTTTAATTGTGTTTCTCCTGTAGGAAGACTGAGGGGAGAAACTTGGGGATTCCTTGTATATGAAAACTAGCCTTTCTTTTTTATTATTTTTTTTTTCTTCCAAGGAATTATACAGCTTAAGTACAGAGACAAGGGGTGCATGATATGCAGACAGGTGTAAAACATGAAGTAATTATAGAAGCTCAAATTAGTTCCTAGGCCTGAGGCAAAAAAGAGAACAGTGCCTTGACAAAAGGGAATAGCAAATAAGGATAGCAAACAAAAAATGGCTTGAATGTGTAAATTAGCAAGAAAAATGAGACAGAAAAGCAGCTTTACTCTACTATTATTCACCACATGAGAACAGAGCAGCTGAACATGATCAAGAGGGCTTTGGAGAAGAGAGGCAGGCATCAACACCGAAACGAAGCCAAAGAGTGGCAGCTCCGCACTTTCTAGTCAGTCACTCATTATGTGGTGAAGTGCTCTTGAGAAGTGCCTCTTATACTTGACCTATCATATTACTTCTTCTGTAAACACATAATCCCTGCTTGTTAGGTGGTGTCAACACTAGCATTCATTCACTGTGGTAGTCTTTTTGTGTATAGACACTTTAGAAGTGCTGCCAAAACCAAAGAATTGACACCATAATAAAACAATTTGAATTTCAACCAGGTAAACAGATCCTATGCGCTTCTGTAAAATGTACTGTGCAGAGCATGACATCCAGGGTTCCTTATTTGAGACAAAGCTGCTTTCTTATCACAGAACTATTTTCTCTGCATGTCTTTTTAGCCAGATTAACAACTACCTAATGATTAACATTAATAAATGAACAAGGTTTAATAACAGGAATTACAATCACTGCAATTTATTTGACTCATGCATAAAAAAGAATTACAAAAAAATAAAAATAAAGAGTTTGTACATTTTTAATACCAGTCAGCTAAGCAGAAGACCCCAAAGAAAACAAATTGTGGTTGTGCAAAACTAACCGGCTCCTCTTACATGCAACTTATCACTACCATGAAGGTCACACAAAAGTCATAAAATCAGTCAGCTTTTATGCCAGAACTTCATCCACTCATAGAGACATTTTATACTCTAATCTCTGGGGGAACTTACATCTGATTATTATAACTAGGTATGTAGATCTTCCACTGAAAGATTATACTTTTTGTTGTTCAAGGCAAAAAGTCATATTTAAGAACACCTCTTTTAACCAATCCAGAAGTATAAATAATTGATTCTGTGTTTCTGCATTAACAGAGCTACCCTAGACAGGATATCAGCCTAACATTTATGAAGTGCTCTGAACACTTTTGCAGCCTGTATGACTAAGAAGATGAATCATTCTTTCATTCAACACTCAACAAAATATGAGTGAACTTCCTGATGTATCACCAAGCATCAATGAAATGCAACACTAGAATGCTAGTAATTGGGAAATGAGTCCACAAAGATACACAAAAGGAAGACTCAAGATATGTAGTGCACCACCTCTCAAAGCCATGTTGGCACAGGGTACATCAAAAGGAGCAAGAAAGTAGCTGTTGATGCAAGCCCGATGTTGCAACAACGTGACATGATCCATGCCTAAAAAATAATGTACTATCATGTAATACCAGTGTCCTCATCCTGCCCATGATTGCCAACATTTTGTTGTTGGGTTTTCTTGGGCAGCAAATCGAGCCTGCATTACTAGCCACATGTAAACTTTGCAGCTGAATGTTTTGTTTTCATGCACTGAACTGTGCATTTTTGGGAAACCTTGATAACTCTAGTGTTTGGCTCAGTTAGCTTACTTAGCAGGCAGTAACATGCAATTTGCCTACCATTTGGTATTCAACTCATCCACCTGGGTGCAGGAACAATGAAATAATCCTACCTGTACTAGCCATTGCACCTCAGACACCTCTGAGTGAATTCTCAGCACCTTCAACCAACCTGAACAAACATTAAATGGAAATCTAATTCTCACACCTTCTACCTTTGCCTTTCAACAGTTGCTTCTCCCAGTCATAACCCTTAGAAAGAACTTTTCTACATCACTGTCCTTTCAAAATTCCATTTACACTGGCTTTAAGAAAATTAGATATACAAGCTTCCTACATAATATAGTGGCAAGCACTTTTTATTACAACCCTTTTACCTTTTCCACTACCTCTTCTTTTTATCTTTTTTTTTTTTCACAATATCTTGCATTGGCCAAATTAGACTGTAAAATGAAGCCAGAATCACATAATTTTTATTTCTCTAAGGCAACATAGAAATGTGTGTCACTCTATAAATATTAAACAAGACCAGTAACGAATAATGTAGGCTTGTGAACGAAGGCCTCATAAGTCTCATGTTTAATAACATTAATTTAAACAGTTCCATGCAATACAAGCAAGCTCAGCAGTTTGTGCATCCAAAAAGGTCCTGTTCAGTCCTACTCATTAAGACTTAATTTAGAAGGTACAGAAATGACAGCCAAGGTGGCAATAAAATTATCTATATTTTTAAAGATGCGCCATGAACTTCATTACATGTGTTCCCTCTCAGCTTTTGGAAACTCTCTGTTGCCTCCCTCAAACATATCATGCTTCCCATCATTATAGAGTTTTTCTTTACTGTATAGACTGCATAAGCTTCTATAGTCAGTGGGGGATGCTGCAAAGGCTGCTCTTTTCAATGTCTAGGGCTCTGGAAAGCAGCTCTTGGAGAATCACCCTCTTTGTTTTCACAGAGCAATGACTTCTACCCACAAAAGCACTTTCCAGCATGATGGACATCACAGTCACCATGTGGACCAACCATGCTTATGTACACTGAGAGATTCTTTAAAGTTGGGATTTCTGTTTAGCATGGTATTTACCTTTATATGAAGAAAACCATACATGTTTGCACTTTATTTCAAACTTCTTTAAGCAAAGAACTACTTCTTCCCTCATAATTTGTCCTCTTATTTCCCCCTTCGGTTCTTATAATGGTTTTTTCAGTCCCCTCCCTTTGATGAAACAAATTTTGCTAGAATTTTTCAAATTATTTTTTTTCCTGAAAAGTTTTGAGGTCTTCCATTTCAAACTCATTCTCTTTGACTTTTTTTCCCCCTGATCTTCAGAACATCCTGTCACCTTGTTTTCTAACTCAAGCACATCATATTTTTTGGTTGTCTTTTTGTTTATGATTTATTTCTCCTATTCCACAAAGCTGTATTAACATAACTAAATTGATATAAAAAATGGGTTTTTAGTTGAATCACTATCATTCTGGCTGCATAACTGATCATCAGATACAGTACCACAGGGTCAGTGAGAGGTTGGAGTTCAAATTCCTTAGGCATTCACTCAACTCCCACATGCCAGCATTTGCTTTACAAGTAGTCCAGCATGTCCACTGTGTGACTGATTGCCACTTATGGAATATGGCAAACACTCTTCTGTTAATGCTTTTTCAGAATTTCAAGCAAACATACAGTTCAAAAAGGCAGCCTTGCCCCACAAGTCTGGGAGACTACTAGGGAAAACAGAAGGGCATGGCTTACCAGGAGAATGTCTGCTGCTAACACCAATGAGCTTAAAAAGTAAGAATTTATTACCCAAAAAATTACTCAGCTTCTTGGTTCCAATTTCTGCTAAATGGTTATCACTGTAGATACTAATGAGTACAATTTTGTTACTATTTTCTAGATACTCATATGAAAAATTATTTTCACTTACACGTAACTGATAAGCATATAATATGCACTAGCCCTATCATAAATAAGTTTCTAGGTTCAAGGTGACTTAAATAGTCATTCCTGTCATAAAATTCATGTGAAGTAGCAAAGGAATGGAAATGAACAAAATTAATGCAGCTTACAAAGGAAAATAGCACAGAGAATGAAACTACCACTGCAATTCCAAGCTTTGGGATGGCCACATTTTGCTCTGACACAAATCTTGCAGAGGCTGACTAAAATGAGACATAAGTTCATGCAAAGAAAGTTAGTCAGCACAAAAGAATGATACGTAAGCATCACTGACCCAGCTACATCTGATATAATTAGCATCATTGTTTTAGCTAGTGCTTGATTTGGACCATTAATCTTAAATACTTTATGAAATATTTAAAATTATATAGAACAGATGTACTCTGACTAAACATGAATAGATTACTCAGCAAACAAAACTACACCTGGCAACTGCAGTATTTTAATAACACAAAAACATAATTCCAGCTAACTATTCTTTAAATATTTGACAATCTTTCTCCAAGGAAAACAACTGCTCATTTTTAGGCATTTTCTAATATACCAGTCACTGTAGCTTGTCAAGGTCCTTTGACACAAAACAAACAAAACTCCAGAAAACCTTAAAAACCATGCAATATACTGGTTTTCATTTGCGATGAGTATCCTACCTAAGGATTTCGATGATAAGCATGCATTCTAAATTCAGCAAACCTGGCATGGTAAGCAGCTAATATGTGTGCTATCCCTGAAGTCAAAACTATCACAATTGTATCGTCAGTGAACCCAAACCCAGGTCAGATTTCATATTGCCATAAATCATTGTGTGAAGATTGTCCTCAGAACATGCTTTTATACATGAAAGAAATCCAGAACAAAGAACAAAGCTAAACATCCTTGCTGCCACAGTCCAAAACCAAATTCTGTTTATTTAAAACAACTTAAGCATAACTGCTACATTATGATACAATTGTTCTCAGCAAGGCAGCCAGTGGTATGTTTCTCCACACACATTACATACACTTACATTCACACCCATTATATGTACAGCTTCTCTCTAATGCTTTTACCTTCTGATGGTTATCATCTTGGGTACATAACAAATGCAAACTCTTACCAGAAGAACATTACACACAAATTCAGGTGCAAGAATGAAGTAACTGGCAGACCTGTCCACTTTTAACTTCTTGGTTGTGAGAATAAAAATCAGTTTGAAATTTTGTTTTATTTCCTTCTTTTTTCTACTGAAAGTACTGATTTTGAAAAATGCTGTCGGTACTACAAACTTCACTGCTGGAACAGGTTAGGGCACCGGCAAACTTCAGGTCTGCTGGTGACTCTATCCTCTTGCTTAACATGCTAGCTGAGGAATGTCATCTTATACAACTCTGAGAACTAGTGATACCTTCTCACCCATCATGCTTCTAATATTGTCTTGAGCACACCCCAGGTTGTTTTTGCAAAAACAGATTAAAACAATGACTCATTCTCAGTAAAACTATTTTTCTGCTCATGCAGCTAGTATGTGAACTATATTTTATAAGCATTTGTTTTCCAACCTCACAAAATGCTTTTTATGAAGTGTGTACCAAAATAAGTATTTATGTCTCTTCTCCCATTCCCACAACTGCTATATATTTTAACCCCCCTTTTTTTCTGTGAAGGAAAATTTTATTTAAGCACTAAAAACATATGATGATAAAATCTTTTAAATCTGGATACAGTTAGAGGGTGAAGAAGGGAGAAGCTGATAAAACTTATGACAGATATAATTGAAGACTATTATTACTGAACACTGATGCTGAGATATTTGTAAAATCATCCAGCCTGCTTGGATACCAGCAAATCTGGTAAATGAAGTGACAAACCTTGCAGCTTCTGTGTGCTCACTACTTCATGACTTCAGAGGTATGTTAGCATCTTGGAAAAAAAAGATTTTTAAAACCATGTTGGCAAACAAATGTATGGTGTACAAATGTACATCTTGTATATAGGATGAGTCCCACTGTCATTGAATTTACTTGCCTGAGAAACTGGTAAATCAAGACAAATTAGGGTGAGAATGGCGCATCTAAGGTTAAATAAAGGTTGACACCCAGGCATCAGTAATGCTATTTTTGTTGTTGCTTTCTGAAACCTGCAAAGCTACAAGGTATTTCCTTCCCAACTTTTAAATCCATCTTTCCACAAAATGTTATCAGAACAAAAATTGCACAATAAAGTCTGCTTTGCTAAAAGGTGTAAGGGGAACCAGACCTTAACTTACAGGGTTCAGAGGAACTCTGAGCCATTTAACAGCAGTACATCTAAGGGGGTTACTGCAAGCCTCAGAGGAGTAAACAACTAAACAAGAGTCATATTAAAGTCAATATCCCTAAAGTTACAGATCCCATTTATAATTTCAGTTCATCCCTATATTTTTAAACAGATGTACCCACACAATGTATTTGTAATTAGTCTGTGGTACATTGAATAGCAAATTTTCTCAGATGGACTCAATACCACATGCTCCCATACATGTCCAAAGCGGAAGGCACAATATAACCATTTTACAGAACTCTCAGGAATCAGACAGGAGCAGAATAAATCACTCTGTGAACAAGCTGTGTACCAGGCTTCATTAGTTATAATTACCCCCAAAATATGCTCAGCAGAATGCACGCGTGTCATTTGGGAGTGACACACAATAGAGTGGGCAACTTATAAACTCCTCCAAGCACAGAAAGAGTCCATAAAACAACTGGCTTGTGCATTTGGATTCATGTGATAACACCTCCTATTGCATAAGCCACCAGATGACACAGATGGGGCAAATCCAAACAAGGAACATTTCTTTTGTATAGGCATTGGACTTCATTTGATGCCTATTCAACCAACAAGCTGAGAAAGCTGACTATGAAACACGAGATCTTTGTCTTTTTTATTTCCCAGATAGTGCCACACTTGCTCAAAATAATGAAACATGTATAATTTTAAATACTTAGTATTGACTTAAAGAAAGAAAAACAAAGTGAAACAAAACAAGATGTTACATTTAACATACTTATGCATAGGCAAAACCAAACACTCTTCCCCAAACTTTAAAAGGAAACATTTCAAATATAATCTTAACCAGAATCTCCCTTCCATACATCATATTACCAAAAGAGGTAAGTACTGACTGAAGCTCTTTGAGAATGTATGCATCAGCAATCAGATCTATTCTTTTCTGGAGAAAAGAATATTGATTAATATTATGTTCATGGATCAGATTACCTTTCCTTTAATGATTATGACAGAACCAGCCACATTACAATTATTGCAACATTGATTCATCCCAACTTTGCTCTGTAAACGTTATCTTTTTTTTTCTGCTTCCTGCACTTTCTGCCAATCATAATAAATATTTTCTGTCTGGGACATTCCAGTCTCATACCAAACGCACATTTCTTCCTCCTACTTTTGTTACTTACTTCTTTACATCCATATACCATAGTGTTTCTCGTCTTTTCATTAAATGCTTTTTCACACTTTTTCTGTAGTTTTCTATTACTGATCACTGTATGGAGGTTTTATCATGTCAAAATATTGGAGGTAAGTACTTGTTTACTAGGTTTTACTCAAAGAGAAGCATATTGATATACAGTCCACTGTATAGAGTGATTTAATGGCAAATATAACATGCAAGTTAAACATGCTCATATATGCCAGTATCTGACTATAAACACAGAAATATATATTGTTTGGATGTTACATGTGTAGGTTACTGCATGTGTACACACATTGATATGAATGCCCATGTGTCTACTTACTTCTATATTCAAGTATATAAATGCATACAAATAGACCCACACAAAAATACATACACATGTATGTGCACGGGCTCAAAAAGCACCCTACACCTTTAGGTGGCACATACAGTTGCTTACAGCATGTTATGTTTCTGAGGCACTGTTAAGGAACTACCGTAATATCCTCACATCTGTTAGCTACTTCCAAGAAAGCCCAGAAAGTAACTCTAAAACTCTGACTGAAGAACATATTTAAATTACTAACTTAACATTACCCACATGACACTGAGTTCTGTGAAACCACTCATACCCACTCAGTTACTTTTATACAGCGAACACTAACTGAGGTTCATAGACTTATTCATAGACTGAGGTTTGTAGTGGTAACATGAATGGTCATGAAGAGAGCTCAGTATATCCACAATATGTGAGATCAGTTAAGGTCTATTATAAATAGCATCAGTTAACCTGTGATCTGCCAGATCCGTGCATCAGTAACACTGTGTGGATGTAAGCAAGGACAGAATTTGGCCCACTTGTCCCCATTTCTCTGTAACGCAACTGAGAGGTCAGCGTCAGTATTCATGTATTCAGCACCAGCAAATTCCATATAATGCTCACAGGCTCAGTGGCAGCAATTTCCTATTTTTATACATCAGAGAAGCATGAACAATTTGCAAATATAAGCTGCTGTGGTATTATTTGAAGTCACCACCTTCTTCTTTTCTTTCTTTTTTTTTCCTTTTTAAAGAAAGAGATATTGAAACCATCCCAGCTAATAATTTCATTCTGACACTTGAGTTTAAAAGGTTAAGTTACTATCTGAAGAAAGGTAATCTGACTGCCTTTCATAGCAGCCTGCAAGCTCTGCAATCTGCATAGAGAGGGGCATTTGTCATCATTAGCTGAGCAGTGACAGCTGGCACCTAGGGTGTCCCAGATTCTAGAAGTGGCAAAGGCACTCTTTTACCTTAAGTTGCCATTAAGTATAGCATGCTTCTAAGGAGCAATATTTTCTTTTTGTTACAGAGCATGAAATAACAGCAGTGAATGCATCTTCACCATGGAGAAGCAGCTGATACACAATTAGCAATTGCCTTTAGACAACAAGACACCATGTTTATCATATTAGCAAACATCCAATTCATGTCACTTAAAAGTAACTACAATTGGCTCAAAATTAGGGCACTATATTTTCCTTCAAAGATATTTCAGGCTGATTGATTTGTAAATTGTGTTTATGGACATGACAAATCGTGAATAAAACAGAGTTTTTAACAAGAGGTATAGTAACGTCACTTCAAGCTAGGAAAGCCTAATTACTTAAAACAGACAGGTTATTAGATATAGGGGAAAAATAGTCCTACACTGGCATGCAAGATAATGCATTACATTAATGTTTTGAAAGAATACCTGCTGGAGCACTATTTTAATAGCAGCATTAGAAACGTATATTCTTACAGTGTATTTAAAAGCTGTTTGCTGCCTTTATTTTTTTTCCAAAACACTTCCATGAGATTTTGTAAATGTATTCATCATATTTAAGAGCATATTTAATAACTGGAATGTGCAAAAGTGTATGAAAGAAGTAGTTTTCATACTACCATCATTTATTCAATCTATGAAAGACTGAAGAAATGGTTTATAAACATTAAAAGACCCCGATATGTTTCCTTTTATAGAAACAAACCACAAACCTAAAAACTAATATGCCTTGACATTAAAAACCAACAACTCAAAAAACAACCAGCAACAAACAAACCTAATTTTTTTAAAAAGGAGGAAAAAAAAAAATTGATTTCTCCAGTCTCTCAAATTTGGAACCATAATCCATAATGCTAGATTTTGCATTATTATGTAAACTAGTTTTTCACAAATAAAACTAATTTTTGTGTTAATGTAAAATCTATGCAAATACACGCAGTCATTTATCAGAGAAGCTGACAAGCATTCCATATTGGAGAGGGAAAATGAAACTGCCTCAAGAATAGAGGCAATTAATTATTTCTGTATTTTCTCTTCCTCTGTCTTGAGGCACAAAAGTTATCCATCCAGTTAAAACAGCAAATGAAATAAAGAGATTTTTTTTTTTTTATTTAAACACATATGGCTTTTGCCTGCAATACTGATCACCACAAGGTCTACAGATGCCCGTGGCTAAATTGTGCACTGGCAGATGCACACAAGGGAAAACTGTGTTAATGCAGCGTGGTGAACAAAACAAATGAAGAACTGAATTTGGGGGCATGAGTGAGAGAGGACTTCTTTTACCCCATCGAGATATACAGTTTGCCTACCAAGACTGGATTAGGTTAGTTATAAATTTAACCTGAAAAGTTTTTTTTCACCCCCTATGTCAAAAATCTGAATAGTACATGCAGAAGAAAACGCACATACAGATCCACACAATTTTTTAAGGTACAGATTATAAATAATGGGCTTGCCAAGATAAATGGTTATATTATTTCATCCTTACAGTTAAGGACTAATAATACATAATGAATGTACTCACATAATACACTGAGAAAACTGTTGTCCAACATACTTGCTGGAATTTTTTACTTCCTTAAAGAAGTAATGCCTTGAAGTATGGCTGAAAATTATAAACATTACGGCACAACCTAGCACATGCATATACTCTCTGTGCTTCAGAGGGCTAATAAGAGTTCCACACTTGTTAATTGTTCCTTGTGATAAGGTTATTAAAAAAAAAAAAAATGAAGCCAAAATTAGGCAGTTCATTACTGAAAATAATCTGTACATTCACTTAAAATAAAATAGAATTATGTTGATCACAGTAACCTCTCTCTTAATAGGCCTGTACATACTGCATAACTTTAAAATCACCACTGTAATGACCACATAAAAAGTAGTAAAGAATATATTTGCAGTCCATTTTTGACACATATTTTGAGCATGTCACACAAGTAAATCCACGCTATTAAAACCAGAATTGATTAAAAACAAACAAACAAACATTTTTTTTCTGAAAATTCTCCTTTAGTTTTACAAAATCATTATTCTGTATCAACTGAAAATGTGTATAAAGATGGTTCAGAAGTGCAAAAAACCAAAGATATCTCCTTTGCCTCACCTAAAACTAAAGAGACTTAAGAGAAAACATTGTCACTACCCTAACAGATACACCATCTTTTCTTTTTCTTCTTTTTGATGGTACTAAAGTATTACAAACAATAACATAACCAAAAGGCAAGATCTATTCCTACTATTAAGAAAAATCAATAGTAATATTTCTATAAAATAAACAGATATTTCATAAGCATCTAGTATTTATTTCAACAATTTTGAGATTTATGAAATTACAGGACCACATGTTATTTCTGTAGTCTTTCTCATTTCAATGACACTAGCCCTAAGCTGCAAGGGATCTAATTCTGTATATTGTGTCCTAGAGATAGGCTAAAAAAATGGTAGGGAAAAGTAGGAAGGTCAGTAGGTAATCTAGGTTAAATTTTTAAACCCAAGTAAGAGGAGTACTAGAGTAATTTGCTGTTCTTAATAAAAGACTCGATTCTCCCCTAGATAAAATATTACTCTCTATAATGACAATGTTCCACCAGCTCAGAAAAAAAAAACGTTCAGAGTAGTGGCAGGAAAGCCAATACATTTTAAAGGCCAGAAGAATTAAGTATCAAGTTTTTTGTGAAAAGATCTCTCCCCTTCTTCCTTAAATACTAAGTTTGTTGATACATTTCTACTACAGTTACAGTTAGCATATTTTTAGAAACAATGAATAAGTGGTTTTAGTATTTAGGTTGCTTGTATTTAAGCCTGTTAAAAGATTCTGTACCTTTTGCAAGTTATAGAAATAGTCCTAAATATGCCAAAGTACATGAAAAATACAGTTAAATAGAGATTTTTGAAAGCCTAATCTTTCACTCATTTCTCTGAATGCCCTCACCCTCTTCATAAAGCTTTAGAGCAGATTGGGGAAAGCATTTTTGTGGGAGCATCTTGTTAAAATATGGACAAAACCGCACTGTCATTTCTCAAGAAGCAAATTCAACACTATCGCTAGAACACAATGAAATTAATGAGGAAGTTCTGCTTGAAAGAAGACTAGATATTTGGGCCAAAAAATGTACTTCCTTGACACCACATGTACTTAATGCATTAGGTATTTTAAAGGCTTACTGTATTTCATCCAATTGAAAAGTTAACCTCAGAGTGTTATCCCACTTTGGCCCTGATCCTGAAAATAACTGCTCGTGCACTTAACTGTGAGCCTAAAGAAGCCCGTGACCTCACCAATACCAGCTGAATGTTTCACTAGCCACGTGTGCATTGGAAAGACCAGGGTCTTCATAAGGTTCAATGAAATGTATTAATCACTGGCAACCAACTCACTCAACTCCTTCCTTCACCGCTATTTGGAAAGAAAATATCAGAGAGCTATACACTACATTAAAAAAAAAAAAGTCTGCACTGAAATATGTTAGGCATGTCTTTTTACAGCTAAATCAAGATAAAGTGAGTTACACAGGTAATTTACCATACCTATGCTACTATAAGGGGAGAGGGCAAGTTTTGGTTTGAGTTAGAGGGATTTAACATGCCCAAAGCTTTGGCAGCACGAAAATTAGCAATAAACACCTAACATGACAAAATGTATGCGAAAAGATGGTGCTTATTTATAGCTTTATATAAGTTAGTGCTCAAGGATGCTAAGCAACATCTTTTCCGCTGATTCCAATAGCTCTAGCAGCTATCTACAAGATGATGTCTTTTAGTTTGCTAATCAAGATGAAACCAGCTTACATAAAAACACCAGTCACAAAAATAAGTGTCTTCAAGACATAGCAACCTCCCATGTTGACTGGGCTAATAAGATACTGGATTACTCATAAAATACAGCATGAACAAGCTGAGTGATGTCATAATTTATATAATGATGCATTTCAAATGCTCCCACACTTTGGTTCCGACTATTGCTCTAGTCCTTTCTCAAACTGTATCCTAGGGCTACAAGTTACCAAGGGGAAAGGTTAGCTTAGACATGAAGTCTTGGGAAGCTGCTCATCCAACACTTACAGCTTTATTTTCAAGGTCAACATTGAATATTTTCAGTCATTTAATCATATACGGGATGAGAGAGTAATGAGAGTTCTGCAGTGTGGGATGACCCACTACAGATGTAGTAGATTAAAAGGTGCTAATCCCCACTGATTCCACACTCCCCCCACAGTTCAGCAGAAAAGAGCATTCTCCAAGCAGATTTAAAAAAAAAAATAAAATAAAAAAAAAAAAACAACCAGTGCTGACTGCTTAAATAAAACACTATACCTTAAGGAATGCCTGGCTTCGGAGAAGCTGATGGAGAAGTAAACCAAATGAATAATTCAATGCATTTTTTCCCCTGCTTGAATGTTTCCGCAGTTCTAGCTAAATTACAGTTGTGAAACCTCCATGCTTACTTTTGAGGCACAACGTTTTATATAAAACAAATCAATTACTGTTTTTTCCCTTAACAGACTGCAGATTAGAAGAATTTAAATCATTAACAGTTCATCCAAAAGACCTAGGATGACTAAGTCCAACAGTACTGCAAACTATTTTCATGTTATATAAAAATTGATGATTTTTATTACCATTATTTTTAATTGGAAGAGAATACATGCACACATTTAGCACTAACGAATGGTACCTGTGTACTGTAAAAAGTAGCTACATCCCATTTTTAAAAAAGAATAAAAAACATTTGCAGAATATTGTAGATAATGGAAGAAAAATGTTTGCATACCAAATTACACAGAAATTTATACACGTTTATTAAAATTGCACTTTTGCAAATAGTATAGCAACTTGCATTTAAACTTTTCACTTGCTCCTAAATTTGAATGTGGAGGCAAAAAGTAAACTACAAAATCAGAATACAGAAAACCACAGGTACTATCAACTTCTATCATCAAAAATTTATGCTGCCTATTTTATATAATGTGACACTTAAAGCAAACTCGGCACAAATATATGTCTTTAGTTTTCCTACTTGGAAAAAAGTAAATTTATTGCTGCTGGCAGGATGATACGGATGAAATAACCAGTATGAATTCAGGAGGGAAGGGGGGAAAGAAGAGCCAAGAAATCAGATACATTCAATGAGCCTTCAAACTCACTTCACCAGTAGGGATAAATAATTTAATCAACTCGGCTTCATTTTTTTCCTGGCTCCCTAGTGCAATAGGCAGATATTAAAAAATAAAACTTTAAAATTCATGAGCAGTTGTGTGTGGAATAACCATCACTATATCATAAGAAATATAAAGTGATATCAGTGCAAGCACTTTGTGCATATATGCATCTGCATGTGCATTTTAACTCCACTTTTCACCATATGAAATTATTGGTGAAATTTATATATGGCAGTGTTCTTTTTTTCTTCTCTTTCATTTTCAAATCCCGTTTGAGGGGAGTGGGTGAGTACCTGCAGTCAAAGATTTTCAACATCATTTGGCTAACGTGAGCACTATCTGACAAGGCACTGCAGTTTGAAAGATGGGAACTCAGCAGCAGAGTTCCACAACTACTGTTATAGTACCCCTAATTAGGAGTAAGTATCTAGAAAACAGTAATTTGGTAAAAGTCACCCATATCATATGGTACCATTATCATGACAAATGATCAACCATCATTTTAATGAGGTGATTTTAATCCGAATTTTCCAAAACAACTCAGTACATATAAAAATAGAACTCAGTGATGAAAAGGTGTTCTTTCCTTTGTTATTTATGAAGGACATATTGATAACTACAGAGAAAAACTAACTGCAGTAAGTGGTCAGAAGCTTCGAAAATATTCATATTTTGTGTCATATTTACTCAAACAGATAATAATTTTCAGAATCTAAACCAAATCACCGACTTCTTGTCATGTTAAACGATCGAGTCACCTAAGCAGTCACATTTCAGGGGTTGACTGGTGTCAGCGATGCCTAAATCCACAAATCTCCAAACTATCAAAAGTTTATTGTGTACACGTGAAATGAAACGACACAGTGAAGTCAATAGCAACCTTCTCTGCTACACATCGCCCAGCCAAAACTAAAGCTAGTGTTTCCCATAGCCACCAAGGTACAGTAAATACATATAACCTGCATTACTTGATACCGTAAATTGATCTTAGCATTATACACTGAAAGCTCTGACTTAGGATATGACGTAATTTAAGTTAAATTAATTTTGCCACATTATGAAAATTAAGCTTTCTGACACCTTAAAGGTACGACCTGTCGCCTTTTGCCTGCAGCAACTGGATTCACCGAGATAAGACCACAGAGCAAAAATAAAACCTCTCCGAAATGCTGCCACCCCCAGCGTGCAGCGCCGGTGCGGCCGAGGGGCTGGGACGGCACGGGGAGGGATGGGGAGCCGAGGGGATGAGGAAGGGATGAAGAGACGAGGGGATGGAGAGGGATGGGGCACCATGTGGTTGGGGAGGGATGGGGAGCCGAGGGATTGAGGAACCAAGGGGCTGAGGCCAGGATGGAGAGCCTAAGCGCTGGGGAAGGGCTGGGGAGCCCAGGGGCCGCCGCAGGGACGGGCTGTTCACTCGGCGGAGATGGGCGGGAGGCACAACCTTTTTTCCGGCAGCTCTAACTTTCGTTTTGACATCGCTGCGGTATGTAACCTCGCAGAAAAGGCGCTTTTTCTTATTTAAACGGGAAAGAAACCACCCGGGACCAGGCAAGGCTGGAGATTTCGCGATGGCCGGCTCCGGGACCGAGCGGCCGCCGCCGCACCAGGGCAGCAACCAGGGCCTCAGCCAGCACCGCCGCAGGCATCCCCCGCCCCACGAAGTCCCCGGGACCCGCCCGCCAGAGTTAGACCCAACTTCGCCGCTTTTCCTTCCTCCGCACACCCCGCCCGTCCCCTGCTCCGACGAGCACCGCACCCGCATCTGAAGGCAGGGCGCGACCGGCATCGCCCCCGGCCCCGAGGGGCGGGCGGGGGAAGGAGGGGTCGTCTGAGCCCCATCGGCGGGGGCAGTAGGGCGGGATGTGCGGAGCCGGCTTGGTGCCTCCCCCTCCCCGCCCGCCGACGGGGCCTGCGGCGGTGCCACCGAGCCGGCTGCCGGGGAGGGGGGCGATGGCCGTCCCCAACCCCACCGCGTCAGGTTCCCCGTGCACCTGGGGGCAGCCGCCAGTAAGAACAGCGGGGGGACGGCGGCGGCGGGGGGGCGCCGGGCTGTCCCCTCCGACCCAGCCAGGAGCCCCGTAAGTGCCTGCTCTGGGAAAGCGGGGGCAGCCCAGGTCCCGGGCGGCGGCTCGGAAGGCCCCGGGGCCGGTGCGGTGTGTCTCCACTGCCGGCGGCTCGGTCGCGGCCGGGGCAAGCCACGTGTGTCGCGCCGCCTGGCCGGGAAACTACCCGGAGGAGGGAGAAGAGCTGGCAGGAAACCAGCTCCTCTTCGCCCGAATAGCCAGAAAGCGGCCGCCTCTCCGCCGTCGGCAGGAGGGGCTGCGGCCGGGGAGAGGAAAAGCTGCTTCGGGACGAGCTGTCACCTGCAGTTCTTCAGCGTGGCGCCCCAAGACAGCCCCAGCCCTACTTCACGAACGAGCAGAAAATTATTCCCGCATCAGCTTCCTCCTGGGAAGTGGCACGGGGAGCACCCGTATAAACGCCAGACCGAGCGAGCCAAGCACAAAATCAGAAATTCTCCGATATGTCCAATAAAGTTGGTCTTATTAATACGGTGAATAAATGTGAAATGTTCTTTGTGGTATGACTTCTCCTTATATATGCCTGTGACAGTGACTTTAAGAATTAGTAATCGGGCAGTGGATTCAAGATTCCAGGCGATTAAAAGCTTTGCTCTTGTGTATAACACACACATACATTTATAATTAAGGATTCATTTTAAGTGAAGCTCGGTAAATGCTGCAAAGCAGAAGACTTTGCCACTCCAGCTTATTTGCAAATAAAGGTCCCGGTTCCTAACACTTAAAGTACTGAAGGCAAAATTTGCTAATTACGCATCAAACACACGAAACCCCAAACTGTCAGATTCGTAGCATGCCAGCATGTATGCAGTCGCTAGCATGCCTCCCGTGTGCACATTTACTAAACGCAGCTTGCTAGCAGAGCTCGCTATACGATAAATCGTCCGAGTTTGAAATTAATAGATACTTATAGTGGCGCCTCAAAAAGCAGCTGAGCATCCACTCTTCACAATATATCGGAGTGCTATTCGGAATATAAAAACAAAGCTAAGAACTGGCAGATGAGATTTACCGTTCATATCTGCTGTATTTCTGGAGGAAACGTGAAAAAGACCTGACAAATAAGTTTAGCGATTGATTCTCCCTTGCGAGGTACAAACACAAAAAGCCAGGCAGAAGCAATGCCGAAATGCATTAAGCCTCAAAATCGATTAGAGCCCGTCAGAAGATCTTTTAGAACAATACAAATCGAGGACTTTTGCGTGATACTTTATTCCAAAGGACACTAAATTTGCCGTGAATCTGCTGCCTTCTTCACTGACCGATTCACGAGAGGAAAAAAAAAACCAAGAACTTCTCTCTTGCTGTTAGAGGCTACTATCAGGAGGAAAGGACAGCGTGATGTGCTGCCGAGTGTGAGTCAATGACCTCGCAGGAGCGAGCCCGGTGTGTGGCTCCCGAGGTGGGGGATGCCCGGAAATACACCTGCACCCGCGCCGCGGCCAGGGGAGGCACGGCGGGCGCACTGCGGAGCGGCACCCTTCTGCCGAGTCCCTTCTAAACGTCAATACCCTGCACGTTACACCCCAAGGAGAGCGATTTCTCCCGGTTTCCGAGTGCACAGATGATCGGCGAGGTTTTTCAACCAGTAACCTTCTACCTCTCTATATGTGCCTGTGTGCGTGTGTGTGTATACATATCTATCTCCGAGAGAGGGATTAATTAGCCGGGTTTGAGCTGAAAGAGGCTGCAGTGACGAGCCCAGTGGCGATTGGCCGCCCGCCTGCCTGGCCCTGCCTTTATAATTTCCACACGAGTGCATCTGGGCTCTTATACAAACCAACAGCCAGCTTCTTCTGACATATACACACACACACGGCACTTTTTTCCCCCCACCACCATCTGATTAACCACCCTGCATACACACAGTGATTACTACGGGAAAACATAAATAAATACGAAGAGGTTTTATTATTTTGACTACTGGAAGCCTCACTGTGCCTCACTGCAACTTTTGTTTTTCTTGCTGCGGGGGAAGGTGCAGCTCTCGATGCTTTCCTCTCACTTACGGACCCTTTAAAAAAAGGGGGAGGAAAAATATCTCCCCCTCCAGTCCCCCGCCCCCCAACCCCCCCTCCCCGCCACACACACTTCAAGACGGCTGATCTAAAAAAGCAGGAAGAGAGCATCTGAGGAGCAGCAGCCCCGGCGCATTTTGAAAAACATTTGTTACATTTCAGAGTGCGGCAGCCTGTTATTCCTCTGAAGTTGGCTCCAGCCTTAGCAGCCGCATTGGATCCCACAGCCTATTGCGAGACTCCGGTATACAACCCGGATCTCTGCCCCAACATGATCGCGGCCCAGGCCAAGCTGGTGTATCACTTGAATAAATACTACAACGAGAAATGCCAAGCCAGGAAAGCTGCCATCGCCAAAACAATTCGAGAAGTCTGCAAAGTGGTGTCGGACGTGCTGAAGGAGGTGGAGGTGCAGGAGCCTCGCTTCATCAGTTCCTTGAACGAGATGGACAACCGCTACGAGGGGTTGGAAGTTATCTCCCCCACGGAGTTTGAAGTCGTGCTGTACCTGAACCAAATGGGGGTATTCAACTTCGTGGACGACGGCTCCTTGCCGGGCTGCGCTGTGTTAAAGTTAAGCGACGGGCGAAAGAGGAGTATGTCCCTCTGGGTGGAGTTCATCACGGCGTCTGGCTACCTCTCCGCTCGCAAAATCCGGTCCAGATTTCAGACTCTGGTGGCTCAAGCCGTGGATAAGTGCAGTTACAGAGACGTGGTAAAGATGGTGGCAGACACTAGCGAGGTGAAGCTGAGGATCAGGGATCGGTACGTGGTGCAGATCACTCCGGCGTTCAAGTGCACGGGGATCTGGCCTCGGAGCGCTGCCCACTGGCCGCTCCCCCACATCCCCTGGCCGGGACCCAACAGGGTGGCCGAGGTCAAGGCGGAAGGCTTCAACCTCTTGTCCAAGGAGTGCCACTCTCTGGCCGGCAAGCAAAGCTCGGCCGAGAGCGATGCCTGGGTCCTGCAGTTCGCGGAAGCCGAGAACAGACTGCAGATGGGCGGCTGCAGGAAGAAATGCCTCTCTATCCTCAAAACCTTACGGGACCGTCACCTGGAGCTGCCGGGCCAGCCCCTGAATAATTATCACATGAAGACTCTGGTTTCCTACGAGTGCGAAAAGCATCCCCGCGAATCGGACTGGGACGAGTCGTGCCTGGGCGATAGGCTCAACGGGATTTTACTGCAGCTCATCTCCTGCCTCCAGTGCAGGAGGTGCCCGCATTACTTCTTGCCCAATTTAGACCTCTTTCAGGGCAAACCTCACTCGGCCCTTGAAAACGCGGCAAAACAAACGTGGCGACTGGCTAGGGAAATACTTACCAACCCGAAAAGTTTGGAGAAACTTTAGAGGGTAACTATAAAACCGGCCCTAACGACAAATCTGCTTATTTCCCGATGAAGTTTAACCTGCCTGTTCGAAAAGTCAAACGTTTCCATTTGACAATACAAATAATGTTCTCTTTCAAAAAGGAATATAGCTTAGGCTCTTCACAAAGAAAAACAACAGCAAATATCGTTCCTCTCTTATCTTGGTCACAATTTTGCAGTTCCCCGTGAAAGAAAAAAAAAAATAAAAAGGAAAACAGTAATGATAAAAAAGTGTGTTACCTAGAAAAGAAAATTGGCCGTTATTTAACTTGATTGTGACCATTCAGCCTAGAAACGGTACCAATGGATTATAATAAACCCCAGTATTTTTATGTAAACCCTTTGTGAGTAAAAGCTATTTGGATATGCCACCTGAACAAACCCTAATGTACCTTTGATTTGTATCAAATATTGTGATCTCCCATTGTCTTTGAAATTGTGGATGTTGGTGTTTTGTGATTTGGTGAACAGAAGTTAAATTGCCATTTTGGATACTTCAAGGACATTTTCTGCTAAAGAGAAGATACCATTAAAAAAGGTAGATTTTATCATGGTACTTTTGTTAATTGTCTTTGGAAGTGTCTGAACTTAACAAGTTTACATTTTTCGTTTCATATATATTGCTTGTTCTATTTCTAACATTCCATAAATATACTTGAAATGTTATTTAAATATATTCAAAAGAAATTTGGATTCTGCTTATATAATAACGCTTGAATATTGGAGTTATATATTTGAAAATGCACTTGAAATACACTGGAAAATTACCTTTTGTGATTTAGATTTTAATTTCTGTTGCTGGTTTATTTAATTACAAGCTAATAAATGAAGTAAAATGCATATGGGTAAGCGTTTCAATATCGGATCAAGTTTTCTACTTGAAAAAACAGAGGCAGCTATGTTTTGTGAATTTTGCCTTCCTGTGCATAGTTGCTTAAACCCTGTAAAGCTGAAAACTTGGGGGCAGACGCCTGATTTTTGCATTTTTAATAGTTTTATAGAACAGGGAAATATTGGTGCTCCAGACACACCAGAATTTAGAAGAATGCATCTCCACATGACCATCAGCATCTGTCAGACACCGATGTTGTTATTCATGCAGTAACAGTTTTTTCAGCCGTCAGAAAAGAAATCTGTTTTCGAAAGGTTTACTATATGGCACTGATGTGTTTCTGTTCGGTGACGAGCAAAGCTGAGGAAACACAACGTATCCCTTCAGTAGCCAGTGTACCGAGTAAGCCAAGCAGTAAACCTGATAAAACTTATGTTTTTGCACAAGTAGTAATAAAGAAGAAAATAAAATTTATAGGTGAAAGGTTCAAGCCGGCACCAATAAAGTGAACAATATTACTTCTGACCTACAAATCCGTTATGAATGTGATAAGATTGCCAGTTGTACTCCTAGAAATCAAGCCCCTGCGCTCCCAGGGCATTCTGAGGGAATAACGTGTGTGTGGCTACAGAACTGCAAGCGATCCAACATTGCCTCTCCGTACCGCAGCGCCTGGTCCTTTTTACTGCGCCTTTCTTAAAACGGCTTTAAAATCAAAACGCAGAATCACAACGCGGAATCGGTTTAGTACCCTGACAGTCAACAAGTGCTGAAAGAGGCCGATCGCCTGTGTAACACCCACTAGCAACTGTTTCCAGTGGGAAATATTTCCCTAACGAAATCGTTATCCCAAGTGATTCTGACAGTTGTTTTTTGTTTTGTTTTTTTTTTTTTTTTCCCCAGCACTGCAAAGAAAGTTCAGAGTTTGAGAAATTATTCGCAAAAGAGAAATCGCTATATTATAAACATATTCAGACGAGGTCGCTAGAATTTTCTTGGAAATTATTTCTGATATTTCTTCAGGAAAACCAAAACCCAAACAAACCAGAGGCACCTCCCCATTTTTTTCTCTTCTAACATTTCCCAGCGCAGTAACAGCGATAAGGCTAAAAAAGACCCTGTAACAGACGGCCCCTCCGCACCCCCTGACCCCCCCCCCCCCCCCCCCCGCGGCAGCCCCCGCTCCGCGCCCGCTGGAGGAAGCCACGGAAAGGTTTCCGCTCCAGTCACGCACCCCTGCTTTGCGGCGGCTGGGCTGGAGGCTTCCGCGGAGGGGGGAGGAGGCGCTAGAGAACTGGTAGTAGTAAATGACTTGAGAAAAAACCCAGAGCTTTCCCAGGAATCAAGTCTTGGGCACATGCCTATTTCTCTTTTCCTTTTCCTTCTTTCGCCCCCCCCCCCCCCCCCCCCCCCCGAAAATCAGCATGAACTTGCATTTCAGCAGTCAGAGTGTTTACAAAATGCGCCGTATTTTCTTACACGGAAACTAACGTTCTTGAAATAACGGGATTCTACGATATCCTCGGAAGGGCAAAAAAACCGCTGTGCCTCGGAAAGGCTGAGGGCTGGGACTGGGGCTGGGGCTGCTGCTCTCTCCAGGGATTTCAGAGCAATTGGCTTAACTGCTAAATCTGACCACGTTCATACAAAGGCACCGAGCGAAAGGCTGTTGGAAAACGCGCACGCTGAGTAACAGAGGATTTAACATCATTAATACATTGCGCTTTTTTTTTTTTTCTTTAAATAAAACGCAGCGAGAGGCGGCAGACGGGAGTCTGGAGCGGGGGGAAGGGCAGCCTCGGCCCACGTGTGCCGGGACCAGGACCGGGGATGGTCATGAAGACGGAGATGAAGATGAGGAGGGGGCCCGAGCCGCCCGCCGGCCGCACTCACCTTGGGGTCGATCTTCTTGAAGGCCGGGTCATCCTCGTCCACCTCGAAATAGATTTCCGTGGTGGTGATGGACAACGTCCCCTTGGCCACCACCACGGGGGCGATGAGCTGTGCCGGTGTGCTCAGGACCACAGGGCCTGCAAGGCAAAGCGAGGGTCAGGCTGGAGGCGCCCGGCCGGCCCATTCCCGGTGGCCCTTCCCCTCCCCTCCGCCAAGCCAGTGCCCGGCGAGCCCCCTCATAAACTCTGTTTGTAAACCCCCGTGTTCATTCCCCTCCTGCCCGCGGTCAGTGCTTTGAACTCCGTGGTCAGGACAGAGGCGAGTTTGTGAGCTCCGGGGTTGCGAGATAAATCAGCCAGCAGCGAAATTCAGAGGAGTTAGAGTGAAAAATAGCTGCCTTTTAGAAGTAGGTCCCTTCTCTTTTCATGCCCCTTTGCTCCTCGTTAAGAGTACCGCTGTTTATGTGCGATAGCGGCAACTCGTTTCACCCAGCTTCGACCTGAAAGCGATGGATTCGGGCCGTGGCGAACGGGCGGCAGAGCAGCCCCCGGCCAGCAGCCCCTGCCCACCACATCGGTTCTGCGGAGCCTGGGGACATTATTATTAACTCTGGGTCCAGAGTTCAACTCTAAAAGCATGGCGAAAAATTGTGGGGTTTTTACCTACTTCCATACCAAAAGCACGCAAAAGCTAGCATTGTTAAATATATTTACGGCAACATCATTTTTATTTCAGCTTGCTACCACTTAATCCTCTTAAAATTACGGTAACAATATTTCGCTCAAATATATTCCATATCGAGATGCTTACACGGGCACTGAAGAGAGGGGGCTGGGAAAACCTATTATAAAAAGCAGATTCCTCCGCACAAATTGTTAGGGTTTAATTATGGGAAAAAAAACCCACAACCTTCTGCTTTAATGCAAAAGAGAACAGGAGGATCTTTTTTTTTTTTCACCATCTTATCTTCGATACAAATGAAATCTACTGTTAAAGGTGACAGTGTCCATGTATAGGAAGCTCACTTGCTCTAATTAAAAGATTGAAAATAAACCACTTTTCAAGATTTAACCACTAAAGCGTGCAGGGTAATTTGTATACACATATATAAATACACATATCCACGTGCAGGCACACACACACATCTGATGTACAAATAATAAAGCCTCAGTACTGAGAAGCTACAGACATGACTGAAGCACCTTTTGAAAACTGGCAAACTGATTATCCCAGTGAATGCTAAAACGGGTTTGCTTGGTTTGTGCAGTTGAATTCTCCTGTGCCATAGAGAAGACCTTGCTCGGACAGCAGGGAGGGCCTGCACGCCCCGGGCACCCATATCTCTGGGGATGACGGCTCTCCATGATCGGGGAGCCCAGTACAGTGGAGGTGAGCCCTGGGCCACACTTGGCACCCAGACCAAGGGCATGGATGCAACCTTTCCTCCTCCCCCAGTATCCCATATGCTTTACTACCAGCTCATGTAAGCGACACTTCCAATTACTCACTTAAACCAAATTAGTCCTGTATCAGCGCATCTGTCATGTTGTTAATATTTTACTTTACTGTAACACCCAATTTGAGCCCGTATTGCACAATGTTTTGCATTTATTCTGCAAAATAAATAAAGCGGAAGGCACGGGTTACCGTATATACAAAGGGAAGCTAAAGCGTGTAGTTTCAGTGACAGCTTTCAGCAGCCCAGTGTGGCAGGCTGGATAATATTGATACAAACTCTATTTTCTTTCATTTTATTGTTTTCCATCTCCTAATAAACCGGGGTAGCCTCTTGACCCTAGTCAGCTGATCAGAATCACACGCGCCGGGCTCGCTTTGCTGCTCCCCGTCTCTCCTCCATCTTCCCTCCCTCCCTTGGCGGTGAGGAAGGAGCCGAGCCGAGCTGGGCCGGGCCGGGGAAGCCCGGCTGCAGGCTCCGCAGGGCAGGGTGATCGATCCGAAACGCCGCGTTAAAGTCTCATCAATCTTCATCAAGGCTGCTCGAGTAATTACGCCCGATTCCCTTGTACGATTACAAGTGGATTTGGGTTTCTATTCCCCAGGCCCCCTTTCTTTGTGTTTACAGAAGGGGGGTCTGGGCAGAGCGCGGCTCTCTGCCCTGCAGAAGCACTTGCCTACTCAAGCACAGCGTCCCAGTCCCCCCTTCACCTTCCTTGAGCGCGGCCGGGAGCCGCCGCCCGGCGCAGCGCACGGTGATGGGCTCCCGGGCCTTTGTGCGGGAAGAAAAGCGCCTTCGGAAGATGCGTCGTGGAAACGACCCGATATTTTAGCATATTAAAGAGGCGTTTGTGGGCTTTGCTGAGCCCCAGAAGGAAGACCATCAATTTAATCCAATTACCTCTTTTCCCTGGTGCTGTGCGGCTAAAATAAAAATAAAGCCACTGCTCTTTAGTGGTCAAAAGGCCGAACACTACAACCTGACACCCAGGAGAAGACAGTAGGTGCCCCTAGGCTGGCCGCTGTGCTAGCGACAGGCACTCTCACACGGAGGAGGGTGCCGAGCTGCAAGGCAGGGGGCTGGGTGGGGAGGGAGAGGGGCCATTCACTTCTGAGCCCACTGCTGAATGCAGGGGAAATAGGGGATTTCTGGGTTCTTCCTCCTCCTCCTCCCGAAAAAAAGGCTCCGAGCTCCTAGACCGGTACCTTGACATCTGCGCCCCGTTTTGCTCAAATAACACCCTACATTTGTTGCAATGTAAACGTGTCAGAGGTGTTAAAACGCAACAAGGGATAAGCGTTATCGTACTTTCCAGATGAGAAAGCGTTTGATTCCCGCCCCCCCCCTTCCCCCCCATTAGCAAAAAAGAAGCAGTGAGCATAATGAACAGTAGTCAAATTACAGGATTTCGGGGGACGGAGTGTTCCAACTAAGTTAAAAAAGTCTTTGCAGATTTTTTTTTTTTCCTCCTGAAAGCACAAGAAAAAAAAAAAAAAAGTCGGCATTAACATTGTCATTTTTACACTTGTCCTTTGGAAATCTCCAATTACAACTTCCAATTCCATAGCATGTTTAAGGAGCACAGAGTCTTTTTGTTGTAGCCTTCAGGGAGCAAGCCAGCCACTGAGAGAATACGAAATTAATCCACTACAGCTATAAAGAGAGAGGATTATGTTTTAATCCCCTTTGGGATAGTCTCTGGATTTTAAGGATCCGATATTAAAATGTTTACACAGAGCATAATCAAAATAGCGCAGATTTTCCATATGGCACCGCGCTATCGGGAAGCTTTGGGTCTCCTTCCTAACCTCAATTGATAATCTAATGGAAGAAAAGCCAGGCACACCTGAGCCAAGAGCCGCGGGACGGGCTCATTCGCATGCGGGAAAGATAACGAGCTCCGGCTACCAGCCTTGCCCGGCCCCTCGGCGGCGGCGAGCTGCAGTTTTCCAGGGGATGTAAATATTCATTACCAGGGCGGCTGCAGGGGCCGCGCCTCGTAGGGGCTGCACATGGGGCCGCTGCCGGGCGCTCCCTGGCGCTCCCTGCGCAGGTCAGGAGCCGCCGGCAACAAGGAGGTCATTCCTCTTCCAGCTCCGGAGTTAAAAAAGCCAACCTGTGGCTGCTCAGCTTCGCTAGATAGCTTGGGGGTTGTGGAGAGGACTTGTGTCCAGGGCGTCTGTCAGCTACTGGGACTCTAAGCAAGAGCATCTCTTTTTAAGGATCATTTCGTTGCCTCTTCCCAAGCTCTCTGAACCGGCCCACAGCAGAGAAGCAGAGACCTAACAAAGAACTTTTGGCCTTAGAAACAGAGCAGAAATTACTTCAGACCCCACACCACAGGTCTTGTAATCTGTTCAGAGGGAGAGTTTTCTGCTTTTCCTGATCCCTGTGGTTGGCACATGTGATTCACATTTCTAAAATAAACGCTACTGCGCATATACTTTTAAAAATAATATTTTCCTTCCAAAAGTAAATGATCGTGGGATTAGAAGGTCCCAGTGAATAAAAGCAGAATGTAAACTCTCTCCTCCCCTCCGTTATTTTTTTGCTAAACAGAGTTCAGACCTTGTATTCAGTTGTTTTACTTGTATCCTAGCTCTTGTATTTTTCAAGTTGAAGTAAAGAAAATCGATACCAGTGAAAAGTTCTATCAGGTGAATGGGTTGGCTATCTGTTAAAGCAATACCAGTAAAATTGCACCTCTTACGGAAAATCAAATAAAATGCTATTTTGAATTTGTTATTTCAAACATTTTCATGAGCAGTCATTTTTAATTGTAAGAACTGAAGATATGTGATATTTATGAGCCCACAAATTACACCAGAGGTATATTTTCTGAGACAATTGAGCATAATTACTCCTAACTAGGATAAAATATATGCTTTTCTAGACTGAGTTCCAAAACCAAGCAGACTTAAACCATGGAAGACTTAAAAATCTAACTTTTAAAATAATATTTTGGTGATTATTTACACATTAAAAAATACTAGCTGAGAAAAAATACTTTGAAAACATATCTGATCAGCTTGACCAATTAAATTTTACAATTTACTGGTTATTCTGAAAAAAAATGTGAATATTGTCATGTGTAATTTTTAGCTGACACTTTTAAAACAGAAAACATATCAATCTTTTCTCATATACTGTTTAACATGGAAAATATAAAATGGATTAGCTGAAACTAATAAATTCACTATGTAAAATAGTTTGCATAAACTACAATTTGTAATTTGATATGATGCTTAAATAAGAATATTAAATATTAATACTAATAATAATAATTAAAAATCATTCACAAGGTACCTGAAATCAGACAACTGAAATTCCCTCAGCACTTTAAAGCCAAGTGTATTTGACACTAACTTGCATTTAAAATGACTACAAATCCTTGTAGTTGAAACAGGTTATACGTAACGCACACTCATGTACACCAACCCTGCAGTTTCTTGTAATATAAATCACATAGCAATACCACCAGAAACAGGTATAGGCACCAGAAGCCTTTGGGAAAAGCTCTGTAGTCAGAAAATGATTTCAACCAATTAACACCATTGATATAATACATGCACTGCCATGTAAATAACAAGCAAACAATGTAAGAGTCCTAAAAAACCCTATTTACAGAATTTAGGCTTTTTTTTTGTTCCTATTGTCATCATAAATCTGATCCAAACTGCCTTTAAAAGGACTTCTGCAGTAAATATGCTGAACTTACATGAGGATGGTTGCCCCCAATTTGTTTTCCACCATTGCAGATATGGGGAGTAACTCCTTCACTCAAACCCAGGCTTTTATAAGAATGTACATACCCAGCTCCCTTTACATATCACTTTGAACAGTTTCAATAAAAAGAATAATTTGCACAACTTTTTGATTGCAGAAACCAGAATCTAAGTCTAAACATGACTGTAATCTTGTTTTTCTCCTCCTCCACTGCATAAAACCCCCAATTCCTTTCCCCTGTATTTAGAGATATCCAAGCTTATTTTGTTGGCTTTTTACTCTTGCACGATCATATGTTTCATATTGTGAGGGAGGGATTGATTTTTATTGTTTGTTTAAATGTCATTGCCAGTGTGGATAGGCCCCTGATATCCAAAATTTTCCCCACTTTTCCCCCCTTTCTTCCATAAAGCATGTAACACTACTACTAACATCAAAGATCAACTTCAATGGTCTTTTTCAACAACAATAACTAAACAATTACAGCAACTCAATTCTCTTAAGTGGTGCCATAACAGCAAACATATGCGTTTGATTAAAAAGAAAATGTAAATAAAAATAATCTTACACATTAAAACTCTGAACAAAATAGTAAGAAATAAATACATTTTTTAAATGAGAATGTGAAAATAGTGTTACTCAAGAAAGTAATTTTCTCTCAAACACATATATGCTATCCACATATTTGAATTGACACATGCACCTCCACAAGCAAATCATTATTTTGATTCCATACCTTCCTGCTAACATTGAAAGAAAAATATAAAATAGTACTTCTTCCTGAGGGAAAACATATTTTGCAATATTCCAAGGAATAAGTATCTCTTCCTATTGTTCAAACTGTGATAAAAAGCAACCACTTAATCGAATGGTTACAGAATATGTAGAGACAAGCTCAATACCATAGCCAAGTCAATCTTATTAGATATCTTCTTACTAAAGATCCCATGGAACAATTAGCTGTGTGTCTAACAGCCTAAAACAACACAGAAAAGCAACTTTTGCCTGCCTTTGCAGGTAAAGTCTGATTTACTCCGTGGCATACATGACAACCTCTGAACTGTGCTCAAACTCTTGAGTGGCTCATGTGGGTTTAGTATTGTTCCAGGACGTGTTTGAGCATCAACCTGCCAGATGATCAAGTATTAATAATCAAGAGTCCCCTTAATGGTTTACAGCTGGCCAGAAACTCAAATGCTTGGGACAGAGACCTCACTACTGCGATGCATACATTTGCCATTTAAAATTAGATTCATACAGAGTGCTCTGCCTGAAGCTATACATAGGAAGGATTGAGTAAATTAGGCTGGTTTGTAAATGAAGACCTTGATTGTTAAGCAGTGCATCCAGATGTGAGTATACTACACTAATGCACTATGACCTGCACTAACTTCCTCTTCATTTTTAGGTAAAATTTAAGGTACTTTTTTCAACTTAGAAAACCTTAAGTAATGCTGAACATGTCCACATAAGTGATAGGTTTCCTCTTGGAGAGAGCCACTATAGCTGCCTATTTAATAAAAATGTAAGAGAAAGAAAAACAATACCTTAGAAAAGCATATTTAATTTTGGAAGAAAAAGAGAAAGCAAAGAAAGCATCCTGCTATAGCAGTATGCCACCAAAACAGGAACTCGCTGTAATGAGTCGGGAACATGAGGGATCAAATTCCAGCTGTCAGTCTGAGTGAACCAGACTTGACAGGTATCTCATACAGTCCAGCTTGTGTACATGGGCGTGCCAATAGAGCTCAATTGATTAGAAATGAAAGGAAAGATGTGAGCCTGCAGCTTTCATTTCTTCCAGTCTCCATTCTGGAAAAGATTCCAGGATAAACTGTAAGCCTTATATTTCTTGAGACTGCAGTGAAGGGAATTGTTATATTCAGTTAGCTTGTGATGTTTTACAGTACACTTATTTTGTTAGCTACTCTTATATGTGTGTGTAGAGAAAGAAATAAGTTGTTTAATCACCATATAATTTGCTAGGTGTATTTTGAAGAATCACCTGAGATGCAATACTTGTAACTTCAAAATTTTCTGAAAATATGAGTATCCCTAAATACTACCAGAACCAACAGAGAATGTTTTCTAGTGGCAGTTGTGCCTACTGGTTGATTGCATGTTTTGCTGGTCCACAGTCAGGGAACTTCTGAAGACTCTTCCACAAAGATTCTCTGGTACCTAATAATAGGAGAGCCAATGTGACAGGATCTGTCATGCAGGCTTTTTCCTTTCCCTTAACAACCTGATCTCACTGCAGGAATTTTATCGCTTCTGAAATCCTTTGTTGAAGTTTGCTCAAAATGGCTTCTAGGTTCAGCTGTTACAAAGATAGAGGCTGACAGAGGATGCTCACATAAACCTTGTTTTGTTAGAAAGCCAAGCTAAAAGCACTCCTGTAACAGGCTACCATTGAGGACTGTTCAAATGCACTGGATGGGCTGCTTCTTAATTGCTTTTTTTTTGTTTGTTTTTTTGCTTGCTTCTGTAACAGCAGTGAAAAAAAAAAAAAGACACAAAAAGCCCAAAACCAACAAAAGGGCAAAAAAGCAAAAAGTGTCCTGAAAGTGCTTAGGTTAAACATAGGTTAATACAGTTCTGGATACATTCCTAACACTACGCAGGTCTGTCCCTGTATCTTCTTACAAACATTGCAGGGATTTATACATGGGAATCAACTGCATAGTGAAGATGAAATAAGGTGCAGAACAGTGAAGTCTGTCTCCTTATGCCTAGGACTTTCTTTCTTTTATATATTACTCTCTCTGTTATTTATGCCTATTTTTCTCTCTCCATATATCAGGTAGCTCATCAGCTTGCCCTGTGATAAACTAATAAGCTCCATCCAGAATGTAGTACCTCAGGACAAGGGAGAAGCTCCAGACTTACACATTAGGCAAGTGTGCAGTCGAAGGCTCTATTGTAGTCTAATTTTGTAGCCTTAAATAAAAAGAGTTTTGGAAGTTATGGAGGAAAAAAATAAGAAATTTAAATAGAGCACATGAAGGACTCTCAGAGCCATTCAGAAATACAAAACAATGAAGTTTGAACAATTTCACTTTAAAGCTCAGAAAGCAGGAAATCTGGCTGCCACTTTAAAAACTGAAGATGCTCAGACTTAGAGTGGTGCAGTAAGGCAGAAAGAGCTCTTCAAAGCTGTGCTTAGGAGCACTATCATATATGACTGGCAACCACCTTATAAAATATTAAGCTATTTTGGATAGTAATGTGGAAAAAATTATTAGAATAAACACTGAGATGTCTAAAAATAGTATGTTAAGAACTGTGTTTTTTTTTTCTTTGTCAATGTGAAAGCCAACTACATATCAAAAGTATAACTGTTTTCAGTCTATGCCTGAATCCATACTCTAAATTAAACTCATACAAATATGTTTTTCTTTTTTATACACAGACTTGAAGATCAAAATCTGAATATATAATAAGCAGAAACTATGATAATCTGACTGAATTAAATTTCCATGTTTGGAAGTAAAAGGATTGTGTGGTTACATGTCTACCATAAAAAGAGAAGAAGAATCACTCTTCTTCCACATTCCTGTCCCTTCACCAAACAAGCAATCCCCTGCAATGAAATTCCTATCTTGAAGACTAATTTGCAAAAAAACTGAGTTTGAGGGGAGAAAACTACTCAGTAGTGCATATGCTGAATTCAGTGAACAGTTTCCACTGGGAAGCTTGAAAAACTAGGAAAAATATTTAGGCATTTTTGGCATTTTCTAATGAAAATTTTCTATTTAACTGACATATCTGTTTGTGCACATGTACATGCATTTTTCTTAAAGAAAAAAAAACAAAACATGGAGCTTAAGGTACCTTAGCCACCTCCAGAGAGAAAAAGAGAGTGAGAGAAAGAGAGTGCAAACCAGAGGACAGAGTGAGAGAAAATGAGTTGAAAAAAGAAAGAAAATAACTAGCACCTCTGACTCCGGAAGCCTCAGAGGTACAAGCTGTTGGAGGCTGAGAGAGAATTATTAGGAAGCATCACTGCATACTTGTTACAGTCATTCCTAGGCTTCCCCTGTGGTTGCTGCTTTCTGCCCTCAGGACCCCCCAAGATCATCAGAGCTACTGATGTACAGATGGCAACTGCTGTAGTGGAAGGAGAGGATGTGATGGGTGGCAGGGCTCTCAGTCTCTCAGGAGAGAACACACCAGGGAGAGAGGAGAAAGGCTGGAGATGGAAGATGAGACCACTCTCAGAATCACTTTCATGTTTCTCTCTCCAGCAGTTGAGAGGGATGAAGATGATTCTTCTCCAAAATTTCCTGGGTAGGTTGGAGATAATATAATGTGCTATCTGGTCCTTTCTTTCAATTTATTGCTGATAACGTATCAAAACTAAAAATATGTCCCTCCATTACTCCTTAAAAACAAGTAAGACAAAGTTGCAAACAGCTTGCTTACCAGAGATTATCTACACTGCTCAACTCTTGTAAAGAAAATTCAGGGCCAGACTTTGGCCATACACATATTTGCAACTAAATATGTATATGTCTAAATATTAAATGTGTCAATCATATTTAGGTTTCTCATCCCAAATACTTATTTTGTGAGCTTTCCCAGGATTTAGACACAGTTCCTTGGTGTGTTAATGTTTTTGTTACTGCATCTAGTCCTATGCAAGGCTTCATAATAATTTCAGAAATGTAAATGAGTCCTTTGTTAGAACCTGGAATAGAAAATTCCCCTAAGGGCTAAATGATTTACTTTTTTTTTTTTTTTTTTTTTCCTTAGGTACTGCTACACAACCTTAACTGCAACTCTATCTAGCAGAGCTTTTGGCACTATTCCAATTTCTTCCAATGACACCGTCAATTTTTTTTTTTAATTGGAAAAGGCTGAAATGAGACAAAAGGCTTATTTAGCATAGGCCAAAAAACATGTTGATAATGTTTGGTTACCACCAGTCTTGTCTGGACTTCAAACAGATGACCTGAAAGTGAAAGGTCTTATATCTCATTAAGAATAATATAAGCTGTCAAATCCTCAGGACCTGGTGTGTTCCTTAGCACAGGGCAGTAAGTTAGTACTATCATGTCTAGATAGAGGGTTTAACATGTTTAGTGCTCGTGCCAGTTGGACTAGCTACCCACTCTGGCTTGGATGGAAGATCAGCTCTTGTTTAGCAGTACTGCTTTCTAGAATTATTTCTATACTGGAGTTGAGTTGCTAAAACTTAGAGCAGTGCTGAGAAGCTGCATCTCACTCAAACCTTCCTGGCACATTTGCACGGTGGGGGATTTCCTTCCAGCTACAGACAGATGTACAAAAGATTCTGTACATTAAGACTAAGACGCATTAAAGGTAGTTGGTGTCTTTCGTTGGGTTTATTTGGATGAGTTGGTCAATCTTCTCATATAATGGAGTGCACAACATGTATTTATTCTTGCAAGACTGTCGTGAGATTGTAATTCACCACGGCTTACGAGTAACTCAGATTCTGAGTTGAGTGAGCCCATGCAAATAATCAGACGGATGCCTGCCAAAGCTTTCTGTCTTCCCAAAATAACCCAAAGCCCCATATCCTCTTATTTTTATTTCCTTTTTTCTTTCTAGAAACTACTCATTAAAGAGCAGCAAAAGACTTCAGGGATACTTTGTTTGGCTAGGACCTACTTGCTGATGCCACCAGCCATATGACAAAATAGATGAAATGTGGTCCAGTTACAGAACATGTATCTTTCAAAAATGTCATTAGGCTAAATTCTATTCTCAGATGCACACAAAAATTTCTCAGCAAGTCATCTGCAACTTCACAACAAAGAGAAGAGAATGTATTTCTAAAATACATGAAACCTGAGTGGTTCAATTATTCTTTTTTCTTTCTCTTTTTTTTTTTTTTTTAATGATTTATTTTAGTGCAAAATCAGTACTTAAAAAAGTTTGGGGAAAGAATATTATCTGTTAAAATGTATTTCCTTTTGAGAATATCAGCTTACAATATTAGAATACATCCACATTTAACTTGGAAAAAAATCATCTATTAAGCAGTAGGCAAACGGTTAGAAAATATGCATTCTCAGGCTTTTAAGAGAAAAGGTAAGTATTTAAGAGCCCTATTGCAGCATTAAAAAATAGGAAAGGAGAGGAAAAGGAGAAGAGTTAGTAACATCAATTGACTACAGCATATTTGATTGCATTCTCCACAGGTTCAAAATGTATTAGAAAACTGTTAAAATTGACTGGACTATCTCAATTATTAGTTCTAACAGAGATGTGACTTGCCTCTTGAAGTGAACAGTCTGGGAAGAAAAGGAGCTAAAACTGAAACAGAAAAATGTAAAATATTTTAATATGTAAATTCTAAAACAATATCAAAATCTTCTGATAACTCATACTGTAAGACAGCTAAAATACTGCTTTAGTTAAAAATCTTCATGCAAACTTAGAAGTCATAATTCTAAGACTATAATAACATGGAATCTAATTTTTATATTTTATTAAAATGCTACTTAATATAATGAAATCTGCCTTTGCAGCACATGGAATACTGAGGTTATATAATAAAAATATTCAGACTGTAATTATTTAAAAATTCTCCATCCCATATGTAAGTTATCAAGGTGAACTTTACATTGATTTGTGCCACATGGTTGATGAAAAACTATAGAGTTTCTGAAAGAAAGCTATGTTCAGATAACTTTGTATGAACAGTCTCAGTCTGTTTCAAACTTTCCCTTTTTTAGTTTTAGCTTCACAAATTAAAATATCATAATCTTTATGTTCTCTTAGTTAAAAAAATTCTAAAAACTAAGGTCTCATCTTTTTAAAAGGTGCCTGAGTTTCATGGAATAAACAACATTAAATTGTTTTAGTTAAATGGGAGCAATCTTAAATCAATTGAAACCTGGTTTATAATGATTTTGTTTAGTTCCTATCCCTTACTGAGACAATCCAAAGCATTGTAAACCAGGTTTAAATTGATTTAAGCTTTAAGGTTAAATTGGAGGCATATCTGAGTATAGAAATTCCAAGGTGTCATTTCACTCTGAACAGTAACTAGATGTATCTGATGCTCTGAGATACCACAACTTGACATACCTCAAAGATTTCCAGATCACATACATTGTATCTACGCAACTGTTTAGAATTAGAAAAGAATGGACAGTGTGGTTTTATCAAGACCTGCTCAGAACTGTCAGAGCTACTATACGCATACTTAGTTGGAAGCACTATTCTAAGAACACAGTTCTAAGAAACAGTGCTTCTAAGAATTTATCCAAAGCAGGTCTTTTCCTTTTAAAGGTGAACAGGACATTGATCAAGTTATTCCAGTAATAGTCCTGCTTGATGCACTATTTTATTGACTGAGGACAACAGTGTCTCAGCAATGGTTAGCAGCAGATTGAAAAAGCAAGCAGATTGACATATTAACTATTATAATAATATAGTGGAGGTTGCTCCCAAATAAAAGCATTTACTTGCTCCCTCTGCTCTGCTCTAGTTTCAAAGCATGAGACTAACTTTCATGTAGGCTTTTTTTCTTTTTTAACTTGTTTTTTACTTTTTGTTTTGCCTTTTTTTGTTTTTTAACCATTCATTTATAATCTTATCTTTGCTACAAATTTTCACTACAGCATCAGAAGAAAGTACCGGAGCAAAAGTGGCTATTTTAGTAATTCAGTTATGCAGAAAAAATTCTGAGACATCACAAAACTTCCCCTTAGTGGACCAGTTTAATAAATATATTCCTAAGTAAATTAACCAAAAAAAAATCATACTGAATTTCACAGTTCTCACATTTTTATCTTGTCTGAGAAGAGACTGAATTTTCAACTTTCAACGTGCTTTCTTCCCAGACTACTTCCCCGTGAAAGTATTGCCTCAAGACAAAGCTGTAACAAACCCTGTTAGAAGATGGATAAAACTGAGACCTCACTGTATACCTTCACTCAGGGAGAAAGGACCAGAATGGCTCTCTCAAGTACATATATACTAAGGACTCATTCCCAGCTCATATGCTAACGAAGTTCACAGCTTGGTTACAGTTTTTCTTTCTTAGTGGCACCTTACAACAGGAAACGTTTTCCCTTGCTGTGGCAGATGGGTTGAGATGCCACTTAACCCCTTGAGAGAAGTGGGTGCCAGGAGGAGCTCAGGTTTCTCTCCACAAGCTGTGTGTCAATTGGGATCAAGGTCATCAAAGCACACAACCGCTCTCTGACTCACAAAATCTGAGTTGTGGAATTAGTCCTCATCTCCATTTTAACCAAAAGAAAAGAGACGTTCCACGGCTGTTTTACAGAATTTTCAATATGTCGCAGGCAGTAGTAAAAGCACTGCGGTATTGCCCTTTCTCGCATCTCTGCTGAAAGACTAGGCAACAGGCACATGCTTTGTAATCAATTCCCCTAGTTCATGGAACTAGGACATCATATTAAATCTAGAACACAAAGAATCTGTTCATACTGTAATTATATACTTAGCTGTCAATATTAAGACACTAATCACAAAGCTTAAGAAGCAACAAGTTTAAAAGAGCCTTTTGGCTCATACCTCAGTTGTAATGAAAAGCATAATTACCTGCAAGGTTGTCAATCTCCTTCTCTTGGAGCAGGCTAACAGCATCATCATCTCCTTCCAGCATAAGCTCTGTTTCTGCATTTTGATTTACCACAGCTTGACTGCGGAAAGTTTTCTTTGACTTCACTACATCCTCTTCAGTGCCTAAAAAAGTTACAAATGTTGTCAATTTAGCTGAATAATATTTTAAATATAAATCAACCACAGTCAAGTAGTAATAAGATATAAATCATCTTTATTGAAAAAGGAACATTTGCTAAAACTTTATCAAGGTTTACAAAATATGCATCTTTATTCTGTCTTTCACAATATATCTTGAATAAGATACAAACTTTCACAAAGACTCTCCTGATTTTAATGATTGCTATTTACACTGCTTTTAATAATTGCTATTTACTTTATGTTCAGTGTTGTTCCATTTGTTTTCTATCTGCAAGAAATTCAGCAGGAGTTCCTTTTCGGTGTCCTGAATCTGCCCTCTGAGAACTCAATTCACCTACTCTAAATTAAAGGAATTCTTTTCAGAAATTCAAAATCTGTCATCATTTGCATCTTAGAGATAGCAGGGACAGGATGACGAAGCAGGCTTATTTCAATATACCAGGTGTGCTATGCAGAGATTCAGAAAAGACTGAAAAAAGACAAGCACAGTGAGGGAACTTTTGTGTGCATCTGTGTGTGTGTTTCTAAGGAGCACAATAAAAATGTTGGTGTATGGGCATGTGGAAACTATGTCAAAGGACTTCACAGGTAGGTCTTACCCTTCCTTCTTGCTTATAACTGACTTCTGCTCAGACTGACATCTCCTTACAGCAGGAACCTTCTTAGGTTTTGGGAAATTCCTACTAGCATTTGCCAGAGTTCATTCTCATGATATAAAAAATTAATCATAATGAATTAATTATAGTGTGGTCAAATGACAGAATCATAAGTAGCTTTCATATCATAAATAACTTTCATGTTCCTGTTGTGACATCAGCTCAGTGTCTCCTTCTTAACTGGGGAGAGGACATTAGCTTTATTTTCAGTACCACAGACCCATAGCAGCCTTATGCAAGAAAGCTTTCTGGTTTTTTTCCTAAACAGAAAGCCCTGCATCTTCACCTTGGACCATATAAGGTATGGGTATCTCCAGTTCTACCAACCAAGAAATAAAACTCAAACATAATCTCTCCTTTCTGTATGACAATTCGGAATTTTTCCTCCTACTAAGCTACAGAATGATGGGTGAAATATGAGGAAAATCAGGCACATGTAGATTTTGCTTGTCTTCTACAAAGCCTGAACTTAAACATGATTGAATACTATTATAGGAGACGTAAAACGATGAAGTGAAGCCCAGTAAGACTCCTGGCCTTGTATTAATACAGGACAAGTAAGAAGAATATAGTAAGTAGATAGATCAGTGGAGACAGATGCATGGATTGGCACTGAAATGTCAGGCAGTCTTGTTATTACAAACAGTGGGGAAGGTGTTATAATTTTATCTCCTACTCTTAGATGAGTCTTCTAATTAGTTTGCAAACACAGAGTCATATATAAATAAAAATGCTGGAAGCATATTTTTCTATGAGTGTTTTTACTCTGAAGATCACTACTAGCATGGTGGATATCAGACTCTACTACAGGCCAGGACAACCTCATGTTTTGCATTGCCTAATATTAACCTTTCATATAGTATTGCTATTATCTCAATTTCTATTTCTGAAACGATAAAGCAGGCAAAGACAAACAAGTAAGCAAACCCCCATTTTTTTCTCCAAGCCCAAAATACAGAACAGCATCTCTCCTGTTTGTTGCTCTTTCCATTAGGACCATACAGATAGTGACAGCAATTAAGACAATATCAATATATACTAGTATACTGTGTTTTGCTGTGTCCAGTTATCAGGCTCATTACCATACTTGTATAGCTTATTACTTACTACCCTAATTATTTACTTAATTTAAAATTCAATCAAGTATTATTTCCAAGGCTTTTTCCTTTTTCTTTTTTCTTCCTTTTTTTTTCCCCTCCTAATTCACAAAAAGGATCAAGAAATGCAGGAGTTTGGAAAAAAAGAAAGGAGTAATGTGCTGTAACAGACCTTCAATTTTGTTATATCAGAATTGTCCTGAGTATTTACTTGTTAGATCAGGATCTTGTTACACTTGTGTTTACTTCCAGGGAGTTTAGCATTATTTGACACAAGTAATAGATCCTGCTGTGAATACTTGACACTGAAGGAGACCGCGCCTTAGATTAACTAGCAAGGGGGAGGAAGGAAGCATGAAAATACTGTTCTCTTCCTTTTTGCTAGTTCCAGTGAGTGTTAGAAAAGTTTCAGAGTTTTATAAAATGTGATAATCTTCAAATGAGTTACTTCAGAAATACTAATCTGAAGTAACCATAGAGTCAACGCTTCTGCAGTAACCGATTAGTGACAGCCTTTTAAAATTATTTATGCATGAAGATGTATTTTTAAAATTACAAGGAAAATAAGTTCAAGCCTGAAATGATTACCAACACTTACAATGCATCAGAAGAACCTGCAATTTAGTGTATTTTAAATCCCTCGTGATGAGGGTTCCAGTTACCAGATTACAGAAATATTGCCAGACACTGATGTAAGAAATGTGGTAGAGTAGAAAGCATTAAATTAGTTTAGCAAATTTGGAGATTAGCAACAAGATAAATGTTTCTAAAATCCATTCTGCCTTATAATATTAAACATACATTTATCTAAAAGAAATATAGTAAATGGCACTTCTTTGTCTTGATGGAAAAAAGCTCTGGCTTGGCTGTTGTCTAAATTTATCACTTTGTTGAGTGCACCTCAGTTTTGCTGTACTGTACCCAACATTTATCTAAATGAAAGTGTACGAGACCTGGAGTTGCCCTTCAATCACTATATCCTTTATGAGTTAGAGTTCCATTTATCAAAATTACAGCAAGAAGAGTAAGGTCTCACAGGGCTGCCTCATTACAAGGCTTGTAAACACTGTCCTTACAAAGAAATGGTTTAACACCTAACAAATCAAAAACTGATTGGGAATAGAATTTATTTGAGATCATCTATCTTCGGAAGACGTGCTGTACTGAATGCACTTCGTGGCCTTTCTAGCCATTCATCAAGAAATTAACAAGCAAATACCACAGACCACCAGATCCTTCTGGATCCTGAAATGTGAAATATATTCAAAACAGATCTGTCACAGATGTTCTATTTTTATATTTCAAGATGACTTCAAAAAGGTTTTAAAATAAGAGAAGCTTTCCAAATAAGAAAAAAAGAAAAACAAGTTGTCTCTTTAAAACCAGACAACAAACTGAATAAAAAATTATATGACATAAAACTATGTCTAGTATTGTTAACAATGATATAAAAAGGAGAGACGAATAAATGAATACTTAATATTTCAGTGTGTTTGGGAAAAAAAAATAATCAAACCTAAAATCATTTTTTTCAAAGCCCCAGCAAAATGACTATGAAATTAAATCCATTTCAGATATTCCATTTAAAACTCTTTGGGACAAAAGGAGTTTCTATTTTAAAGACACGGTATGGAATTGTACTAATGTCAGTTCCTAAGTCTAATTAGAATATGTTTCAAATCCATTAAAATAGGAACAAAGTAAATTGAAACTAGACATAATTTCAAGAAAGCAACATTTTGACATTGGAATATACAGTCTGGAATTTGCAGATGCTATCAGTTCTTATCCTTATCAAGCTGCTTCTCAAGGGATATTTTTCTAGACCGGGATTTGGAGAGAAGCCTTGAAAAAAGCAGCTAAATATTTCTTAATTTTGCAAATAATTCAACGGAAATAAGTCACTTGGCTCATACTGAAGTCCAAATGAAGTTGATGCTTTCTAATTTCTTGAAACTGGAAGGCTCTGTCTCAAAGATACTTGAAGAGAATGTACGTATAAGATTAGATAAGCTATTAAAAAAAAAACAACAAAAATGTCTTTTGTTACCTGTTATCACCTTGATAATTTTTTTTTAGATGTGCATGTTAAAAACTGGCTTCCTGCAGTAGCTTCAAGGTAACTGAAAAGAGCCCATCTTTTAAATAAATTAATCAACCACCACTCCTCTACAAAACTCCTACTTCCATAAGAAGGTATTTTATATTTCTGAAAGGTTATATGAGCTGCACAGTAAAATCATACACTATTGTCAAGAATTTACTAATCTCTCTTCCAGTAGCATTACTTTTTCTTAAACAGAAATTGTTAAGCAGACAAAAAAAAACATACCAAACCCCCATAAAAACCTAATAATTTACCAAGAACTGAAGAATCTCATGTTATTTTGAAGCTACAGCCTCTAGGATTATTTAATACGGACAATATCTAAACAATTTGGAGGTGTGTGTTATTGTTATTGTAACATCTGAATTTTTGCCTATTTTCAATTAAGTCAATAAATTTCCTGTGGTGTTTTGTAGGTCGCAACAGGTTCTAGGGATTCAGTCTAAATTGTAACAACACTGTAAGTGTCCAGAGTCACAAAAACTATCCCTAAATAAAATTTTTAAATTAGCAGTACAAACATAACATATTTTTGATTACATTCATGTTTATGTATGCTTATCTTATTAGGTCATACACTAAATACTACAATTTGGTTGAGCACAGGGAGTTTCCAGTTCACTATTTACTTCTATCTGTTTATTATATATTCAAATATAGTGTTTTAAATTTTTTTCTCTCTGTATTTAGTATAAAATGAGGTAAAAAATACGGTTAATTTTAAGGAAAGTTTTCTTGGTAATACTGTAACTAACAAAAGGAGACTACTGCTTCTTATAAAGTTGTTTCCATAGTTTACTTCAACGAATTACCGATAAGGCAATTTATGCAGTGAGTGCTCTTTGATCTTTGAAGAGAGATGGCAGAATGGAAAGTTAACCTCATTTTAATGTTACCTAAATATACTGACAGGAAATTCTAATGTTTCCAAACATCTGGAAATCTGCTTCATGGGATGGTGTTCTTCTTTTCTATAAGGAACCCTTTTCATATATTGTCTTTTACAGTTTTATGTGGCTTCTAAAGGAGCATTTTGACATAAGTAAAGTCTGTTCTCTTTACAGTAAAATGCTGCATTTAATTAAAACCTCTCTTTTATAGCAGCTGAAGTACAGTGTTTGTGAAGCTTAGCTCTCCTCAGAAACTTTTAAGGATTAAGTTGCTTTTTCCTCCTTGCAGATCACTGGTATGTGCTGCTCTATAGAACACTTCTTGTTGCTGGATTTTAATCACGTAAGGTAGTTTTTAATATTTTATTAAATAAAGGAATTCAGAATTAGTTCCTCACAAGAGGCTACCTGATAGGTCATGATATGAACCATGAAATTATATTGCAGGTAAAACAGAATTTATCAACAGTTTGAAAGAACTAAGCTTTTCCTTGGGGTGATTGTTTATCAAAGAAACTTTCACAGAAATAACTAAGATGATGTGTGCACAGAATTAGAATGCAACACTATTTCCTACTTTTTCATTCATCCAACATTATTAATAGTTGAAAATACTTTGAAAAAGTTTGGCTAGATAATCTTCCTGCTTTATATATTCCAACAGTTTAAACCCCTGCTTTCATTGCTAATTTTTACTAACTTGATTAGGCACCAGACCCTTGCAGCAGTCACAGTTATGGAGAGCAGCTGCTTGGGAGTCTGTAAACTGACCTCTACAAAACCCAGCAAGATTAAATCATCGACATGGCGACCACTCCACCCCAGCCTAGCATCTTTCTGCAGGGATACAGAGCCAGCCCTCCTGGGACTGCATTTGCTCCATGGGAAACACACATCAGGTATCCCTGAGTCTGCTCAGAAGAAGGCCTTCTGGCTTTGAGTAGCAGACCGGGGCTGGCATACCTTGATGAACTGTCCCCACCTGTGTCTGCTAGAGTTGTTATTTAAATTGCTATGTGTTTCTGGAACCAGCAGCTTTGACTGGCATATAATTAAGTTTCCCTAGAGAATGAGAGAAGTGACTGTTATTAAAGAAAGGCTGGTTTTAACAGATTTAATAAAAGCCAGAGGAATCTAAATAATATTTTCATTATTAAGGATCTTTGAAGAAATGAGGGAGAAAAAAATCTATGAATTCTAGAAAAGTCTATGAAAATTAAATAGAAAGTAAAAATTGCACACATTTGTTTTGGAAATCACTCCATGTAAAGTAAAACCAAATCATATTTCAGTTTTCTATAATAAATACCTTAAAATTTAATCATAGACATTCCATAAATTTTTTTCTCAAATTTTGATACCTAATATCTGACCAAATGATCTTCTTTATATGAGTCATTTGTAAATAAATACTGTTGTGTATGTTTTCATATTAAAAATTATCAGGAGTTATACATTGTAAAAATGAGACTGACATAAACTATACCAATGAGGAGACAATAAGGGCAAGACCGAAACAAACACAATTCTCAGATAAGGCTGAGGGCTTTTAAAACAATAAGTGCTTGTAGTTAAAGTATTGTATATTTATGTAAAATGTCCTACATAAAAATAAAGTTACCATGTTGGGCATTTGTTATTTTTTTAGTTTACAGATAGGAGAACAGAGTGGTTACAAAATTGATTTTTAGAAGTAGTCACTATTAGCATTATATTTATTTGAGATTTCAGATATTCTGAACATATGAGAAAGGATCCTGCACTAATTCAGCACCGACTATAAATAGCCATCAAACGTTACAAGGCATTTCAGGTTCCTGAAGAGCAGTCTTCATTCTGACTGGAACCAGAAGTAGTCCTTCTAATGGGAATTTAAAACACTCAAATGTTTATATTTGGATTAAGATGTAGCTTGCCACTGTAAGTTGTACACACAAGAATGGATTCATATTTCATGACTGCTGACCTTTACAAATCCCTGTCAGTTTGAGATGCAGCCTCTCGGTGCATACTGTAGTTTGATAAATTGCAGAAAGAAACCAGTTCTCTGATACACTGTGGATCATTTAAACAGGCAAAGATGATACACAAGAAAAATAATCAAGAGCAATAAAATTTTCCTAACTGTATTTCCAGCTATTTTACAGAAGTACAGTAATAGCTGAGAGGAAAATAACTACATCACACCAACAGTTATTGCTCAGTGGAAAGGACATCAAGGACACTTGCAAGTAAGAGAACTGGATCAATATTAACGCAATTTTCATTTCATGCTTCCCCAACTCCAGTAAGCTGACAATATACTCTGATTATATGAACTGCCTCTGAGTAACATAGAAAAGGTTATTAGAGCAAGAGGTGGAAATGGAATGCACTTTTTATATTGACAGGTCTGCTAATAGAGTGTACTGATTTTAAAAGCTGTGCAATGCGTTTTCACAATTTGGTTTTGACAGCAAAAAGGAATTTCATTTGTCCTTAATTCAAAATATCCACATATAAGCAAAGGTTTCTTAAGGCAGGCCACAGAAGAGGGTAATAGAACTATTTCAACAGAAAAATGTAATTAATAAGGTAAGAAGCAAAAGGTTATTGAATTTAAATATGTATGGCATGATAATGAAATAATGAAATAAATCTGCTAAACAATGTATTCTGTGCTTTTGAAACAGCACCTGATAAAGCGCTTTTAAGATAACATATAAGTGAAGAATAGATAATGTCTTAACATTCAGGTCTGGATTACGTCTGGAAAGTTTTAAATTAATTCAGAGTTTGAAATGCCTAACCCAAGCACACATTCTCCAGGAAAAGCCATGTTCTGACTCTAGCTGCTGGCGGAGCTTAAAGACAGGATCAAAGTTGTTGGACTTCTAAAGAGGCACACTCCACCCCAAGGAATTGAGCCCACATATGCTAGCCTCAATTTTGCTTCCTGCTCACAAAAACACTTTATCTGAAAAGGCTAATGACAATAAAGACTTGGGAAGAAATTATATGCTCTCTGGAAATAAAAATGCTTGGTGCATGCTAGCAGCTCAATAGCAATGCAGTGGCATGTGAGAAATGTGATCTTAGCTCCTGTACTGGGGTGTTCTACATTAACACTTCTAACTCTTTACCTAACATTTAAAAATTAGAGCCTTCAACTCATGAGACTGGTCCAAACTCCTATATTTTTTTTTCAAAAGAAAGATATATGTCTAATACTCTGGTCTGTCTCCTAATTTCTTAGCTCTCCTTCTCTGTGGCCAAAGATTGGTCGATTATGTCTTTGCTAGAAGAAAATTTTGCCCCTCACCACTTAAGCTTTTGCTATCAGATCCAAACAAGATCAGCTCTTTGGAAACAGCCATTGTAGAGAGACATAATAGACAGCTAAAAAATTAATTCTCTAGTGCAGGGAATGAAGGTGTAGGGAGTAAATTTAAAATTATTTTATAGTAGCTATTGTAATTCCAGTATAGTTAGGCAACTGTTTTAATTTCTATAGAGACTACTTATTTACAGAAGAACGCCTCAACGGCTCATGCTCAGTGCTTTGAGAAACCCATTTGCCAACAGATCTGAAATGATTTTTGCTTTCTAGAACGGTAATCTTTTTAAATGAAGTTCTGCTCTTTTGTGACATAGAGAAGGAACATCTTATGCAGTCTTTACACAGAAAAAATCTCCTATACATGACATAATGTCTCCTTTAACTGTTTCTTAAAAGGATTGTCCCATTATATATAAATAATAAATTTGCCAATATAATACTGTCGTTAGAACATCTAGATTTACTTGACAGTACTTTGTCTTTTACTGTGCACAAATTTAATTTCGCTCTCCCTCAGATCAGTGCATCTTTAAAACTGGCATACATAATTTTCACTTCAGGAGCAACAGTAACTGGTGGGAAAAACTTTCTATTTTTGTGTAGATCAATGCCTACAGCAACACTAGACAAAGGGCAGCACCCACAGGATATACACATTTGTGAGGCAGCAGTGTGGACCTAACACTGGGATATTTGTGTTTAACTCTTAGTGCTATTAAGGGTCTATGCACTAGTAGCGACAGCGCTTCTATTTGAGCCAGGCTTCTGTAAACAAAGTTCCTTTGACATAGTAATTATCTATCAATAGCAATTATCTATAAAAATATCTATTTAGAGAGCAATTATCTATGCAATTAAAATCAAATCTTCACTATTTACGTGATTTAGGACAGAATTTTACTCTGCTTTTGTTGTTTATTTTTTAAAACTGTATCTGCAGTTATAAAACATCTTTGTTTCATGCAGATGAAAAGTGAAATAGTAGCGGTACACAAAATATCACTGAGATAAAGTAGATTCTGAGGGCCTATTATTGAAACAGCTCAATGAGATAATCAAGAAGATTTTCACATTTTTGCCTCTGAAATAGGTAAATGGTAACCACTGCCCCAGGTAGAAAGCCTGCATGAGTATTAAGGAGAGCTAACTCACAGAAATCTTAGCAGCAGTCAGCAGTAAAGAAAAAAAGGAAAGCAGTATTTTATTTCACTTTCCATTAAACTGCCACGTGAGGCCTTTGATGTCTTTGATTCTGCTTCATAAAGATTGTAAGAGAATGCAAACCTTCCCTCAACTGCAGGGATAACTGTAAAATGTCTATGTCTATGTTAAATTTGCAAGCACTAGCAACACTATTTTCCATTCAGACTGGAACTGAGATGCTATTTAGGCAACATGATCACCTTTTTTAAGGGCACAGGATTGAATGACTGGTGCTGTATGGCAAAAGAGACACCAATAAAAACACTCTACATGCATCAAGCATAGTTCTTTGAGCTGGGAAAGTTTATCTGTTGTAGGTGATGTTCAGGGCTTTACACAAATAAGTTGGCAGATAAACTCTTTAGGCATACAACAGGGATAAGAAAAAAGTCATGTAATGATGTAGCATACATGATGTGGAAAACAAAATTAAGTATGTAACTGGAAATGTGTATAACATGCTGGCTGATAAAAATCTTAACAAGGTGTCTCTTCCTTGTCATGGTGGTTAGTGGTATATTTGAGAACTTTTCCATAAAATGTATTTAGGTTTTAATATGGTGCTTTCACCAGATGTTTCTGCTTCCCTACCTGTACCTTGCACAATGCTGAAACTCATAAAACTTTCCAGTTGGTTTCACTACAATGGTACTTTTTTGTGTGTGTTTTAAAGCAAACAGTATAAAATGAGTAAAATAAAATTAGTGGTATTGAAGAACTCGCAGTACTTGTAGTGATACGGAATAGCTAGGGCACACATACATAAGTCTTTGTTTTTTGTGTCCAAGTCTTACTATTTACATAAAACCTCTATGATAATTTTAATGTGATATAATAGAAATAGATTTTCTGTGATAAATGTAAAGTAGCGCAATGTAAAAAGATCAGTAAAAATACTTAGGCATATTAAAATATATATTGTCGCTGAAAATGAATTAATTTATTTTTGTAATCTGGACATACGGGTTCCATTTGCTTTGTGAGAGACAAGGAGTCACCTATATCCAAGATTCTTGCAATCTGACCCTGTCGACTTAATCTTTACCTTGCAAATATCCCAGAGGCTCTCAGAACCTGAGCCCATTGCCTGAAAGCCTGTCATGCCTCCTACTGGCTGCCAGAAAGTCTTTTAAAATCTGTACTATGAACTAATGGCTCTCCATTCCAGACATGTGCTTGGCAGGCTGTCCCAGCCAGGTCTTCATTAAACACCATCCTCCATAGAGGCAGAAATGGAACTTCACCTTGCATTTTTAGACCTGTGTCATCCAGCTTTGGCTTCTTTACTCAGTTATGCGTGTTACTAAATATTTGTTTCACGTAAAAAAAATATATATATTTTCACTTACTCATATACAAAATGGAGAACAGAGACCTGCAGTCGAACAGACATCAGGAATAAGAACAGTGGAGAAAATGTAAAACCAGACTATTTTTGCACTTTTAACCAGCCAAAGATGTTTTATAGTGCTGTTACTCCTTAATATGGAGTCTTAAACCACAGAAAATAGGAGGTAAGAAAAGCACACAGTGAAACCTGAGTCCCAAGAGCTACATTCACCCATCTGTGAAAGGTGTCCCGAAGGACTATTATTAGACTTTCACTGAAAGAATGTTCTTCCAAAATGCTTCTGAGATGCACTGAATATACATGGGTCAGTAACTTCTACTTCTTTGTCAATTAACAATAGAACTGAATTAATAGAACAAATACACCCTTCATGTGGGTTTGAAAACATTTCACACCATAGTAATTTACGGGTTTCAGTAAGTACATTAATTTTGCAGAACAGACCAATATTGTTTATTCTTTTCATGTGACAATGTAACAGTGAAAGGAGAAAAATGCAGCTAGAATTCTAAGACTGGCAATGGTTGCAATATTTAGGTCTTAGGAATGGTTTTGCAGGCCAATTTGATTACTTCAAGAACATTCTGAAGTCATAGGCTTTCAGATGGAGAAGCAAGAAATAGAAGTAGTTAACTGCTGGTAAAAAGCCAGAAAGTTCTACAGTAAAATCTATTAGCTCAGACCTGTAACAGTAGCTAAAATCCAGGTCATGCCAGCTAACCTGCAAATCTCAGAGGAAAGGCATTTGAAACCATTACAGAGGTTTTGAAGGAAAACAAAAGTTTTCATATCCTATTTGGCTCTGTGAAAAGCCTGAATAAGAGTCAGTATCAATATTCTGACATTCAAGATTTGAGGAAATAATTACAAAAATTCAACTACTTCATGAATCTGTACTTAAAACTTATTATAAAGCTGCTATAGAAATTCCTATGCTAGAAATAGCATATAACAGGGAGCAGACATTTAGAGACTGCAAAAGACTGTTGGGATGCAATTGTAACTCATTTTTCTCACCTAGCCAAACAGCAGAAGGTCAGACACTGAGTGCTCGATACAACTCAGGACAGTAGTGTGCAGTACTCCATTACAGTTTACACCTTGAAGGTGTCTTCCATTATATTACGAGTTATAAGAATGAGAATTATCATAACAGTAGATATATTTAATGAGAATATACTTACAATTGGGGGGGGGGGGGCAGGGCTAAGAAGTACTAGAAAGACCAAATTAAATCTAGTATTTCAGATTTAATTATTCTCATGATTAGGATTTTGTTTTGCAGATCCTCCAAGTAATACCTGTTGTAGGATTTTATTCCTGGACTTTCTCTAAACAAATTTCATTTTCATCTGTATCTGACAATTACCATGTAAAATATTAAGATGACACAATTGTCATATTTTCCCTATAACCCTATGAGGATGAAATGTTTGGAAGTTTATTTGGAGAAGCAGTGGATGGCACTGTTGGGCTACAATTATAAGGCTGTAGATGCAAATCTTAAATTGTTATACTTAGAAAACCACACAGATTTTTGTGACTTCTTCAGGCACACAGTTTGAATATAAACTAATTCAGAATACACTGGAGATTTCACAGTGTGCAAGTTAGCTCATATACTGAGCTAACTTAGACAGGGGAGAATTAGGTTAGATATAAGGAAGAAATTCTTTACTGTGAGAGTGGTGAGGGACTGGAATCGGTTGTCCAAGGAAGCTGTGAATGCGCCATCCCTGGCAGTGTTCAAGATGCAGGTGCCAGTATATACTGGGGCTACCCAGATGAAAAGCAGCTCTGTAAAAAAGCACCTGCGGGTCCTGGTGGACAGCAAGTGGGACATGAAACACCAGTGTGCTCCTGATGCAAAGGTTAATGGTATCGTGGGCTGCATTAAGCAAAGCATTGACAACAGGCTGATACAGATGATCTACTGAGCACTGGTGAGGCCACACCTGGAATGCTGTGTCAAGTTCTGGGCTTCTGAATACAAGAGAGATATGGACACATCAGAGAGTCCAGCAAAGGGCCATGAAGATGATGAAGGACTGAAGCACCTCTCATATGAGGAAAGGCCGAGAGAGCTGGGACTATTCAGCCTGGAGAAGAGAAAGCTCAGGGGAGATCTTACCAGTACTGTAAGTACCTGAAGGGAGGGTGCAATGAGGATAGAGCCAGGCTCCTTTCAGTGACAGGGCAAGAAGAAATGGGGGAAAAGTGAAAAGAGGAGGTTCCCTCTGAACATTAGGAAACACTTTCTGACTGATGGTGACCATCCACTGGCATAGGTTGCTCAGGGAGGCTGTGGAGTCTCCACCCTTGGTGGTAGTTAAAGCTTTCTGGAGACCTAGATAACCTGCTGTAGGCGGTCTTGCTTGAGCAGGTCACTTCCAACCTCAGTAATTCTGCAATGATATGATATGTAAATCTGCATGTCTCAAAAAAAATTTATGAATATTAAAGTAACTTGTCATGGATTGCATTTCTAGTATTAATCAAATTTTTCTGCTCTATTTTTAAGCTCACGAGAAATTACATAAAATCAATCTTGAACATCAAGATACAAATAATCTAGAGTTTTAAAAAGTTCTGGCAATTGTCTACTTTAAGCTCTGGCTCCATTATAAGAATCACAGAAACTCTGAGGCTAGAAAGCACCTCTGGAGATTGTCTAGTTCAATCCTCTGCCCAAAGCAGGGTCAGTTAAAGCAGGCTGCCAAGGACCTTGGCAAGCTGGGTTTTTGATATTTCTGATGATTGAGGCTATTCAACTTCTCTGGACAACCTGTTCCATTGTTTGACTGCCATTACAGGGAAAAAAAAAAAAGTTTCAATTTACGTTTAAATAGAATGTTCTGTATTTCTGTTTGTGTCTGTTGCCTACAGTCCTGTCACTAGGGAGAGAAGTCTGACACCATCTTCTTCATTCTCTCCCAAGAGATATTTACACACAACTAGATGGCCCTCTTGAGCCTTCCCCCTGAGCTAAACAAGGACTATCTAAATAGTATCTGATCAGTTTAGAAGTAAAAGAAGCCTACAGAAAGATCTACAAACTCAACTATGACAGCAAATCTGTTCATATAGATATAGTATAGAAAGCAGTATTTCATAGACAGAACTGAAAGCTAAATTAGGTCTTTAATCTCTTACATCCAGAATGCTCTCACTGCAGATACACCTAGCAAAGTAACTGGGTTTTATGCACCCAGTGGGCCTGCTAGCAAAACTCTTACAGGTAATGATTCGGTCTCTATCAGTTTTCTTCAATTTGCTTTCAGTTCTGCATTAGTTACTAAAAAATGCTGCTTTCTTAAAGATATATCTGCAATTGGTTTTGTTGAAACAGTTTGGGAAATATGGTAGGCATATTCAATATGCACAGACAAAAGATAGGGTGAAGATAATGAAGTTAGAGGACATTATGAAGCTGAGAAGTAAATGAATGCTGTTAGATATATACAATTTATGCAGAGTTTATTTCACAATCTTGAAATTACTGGAAACAATGGTGGCACTTTCACAAACAAAAAAGACCTCTAGGTTGTCAGCAATGCCGTTAGTGCCAAGAACCTAATATATCAAAGTGTAGAAACCCAAATTCAGGATGTCTGGAAATGAAGACTAGCTTTTAGGTGGGAATTCAGACTTCCTAGATTAAGGTGTTTGATTTTACAGCAAAGCTTCTGAAGAGAGATGAAACTGATATCTTCAGTCCATGGGACACTTTTATTTCTTTAAATGTCTATCATCTGAAAATGTTGAGTTTGCAAAACTGACTTAGCTTTCTGGAACAACATTTGATGCATGCCAAATTAAGCGATCTTCTTACCAGTTTCTCTGGAGTCTCCTGCCTCCATTGTGTTCTAAGACTGGCTGAAGTAGGCAGGAAGCTCAGCAGTTCAGGAGATGGAAGTCAAGAGCTGCGGGAATCAACTGCTCTGGACTTCTCAACACTGAAGGTTTGCTTTATCGTTTAGAGTTACAGTTACTGAAAGTCCATCTTGCTACACTTTTCTTTAATACTGAGGACCCTCAAAAATTGAATCTTTCTTTAGGAACACCCAGAGTCCCTGTTCTGAAGACAGCCTCTGACTTGAGTACGGGTTGCCATGGATTTCAGACTTCCAGTTTCATAGCAGGGAACCCAGGCAAGGTAGTGGTTACCTGAAGCTAAATGGTCGGTGAATAGAAATCCTTCAGCAGCCTGAAGGAATCATGCCTCCAATTCTTTGAAAGTCTATCAAAATCCAGCTGCTTTTATGAAAGCAGATTTCAGATTTGCACATTTCAGATTTCAAAACCTGATGTTTTTTAATTGTTTATATAATGAAACCATATTCCTGATGATGACCATGCACAACATTTGCTGAAACTCAAAGCACTAATGACAAGTCCCTGAAGGGGCGATATACAGTCTGCTTCAGCTAGGACCACTCTTGAAATAAAGTTGCTAATTAGATGTCCAAATGCATAATGGAATGAGTAACTTCAAATATGCAAGATCAAAAGCAATTGCCATATTGCACATGTAAGACATAGCTACAGCTTTGTTTCAAAACTTGAACGTATTATACATTATATAATGAAGCATTATGAAGGCTTTTTTTCTTTTATAGTTTTGTTTTTTTCTATTTTTCTTTATTTTCTTTTTCATTCTAAGCATTCAGGATCTGTAAAGATAATCGGCTTAAAGCCCAAATATTCTTGAGCACAGACACTAGAAATATTTGACCAGCTAACATACATATGTTTAGAACATGGGCAAAGAGTTATTCATGTTTATTTCCTCCAGTGTAGACTAGAAAATGTGGCCTTTCTTGGACACCCTATATGTGCAAATGGTTTGTGAACCACAATCTTCAAAGACTGAAGGACCAAAGCTTAATAGATTAACTATTTTGCTCTTCAGATGACCTTTGTTGAGAAGTATTCTGTCTCACTGGCAGGGTGGTACAGTAGTGTCTCATCTATACTAATCTCCAATGACTGCAAACTGTTAAGGTGATTAACTGGAACAGACAGTTCTTTCACCACATGTACAGAATTACTGGGTCATATCTGCATATGTCATGCATTTATTGGTAGCAAAATTTGGGGAAGTAGAGTTTATAATGTTTTATACAATCCATTTTTCTTTCTTTTCAGTCTACAGTTTAATCAATTACATTGAAATGTTATCTAAACTTCAAATAAAAACTGTTTAAAATCCATTGACACTATAAAATTAAAACTCTGCTAAGTAAAGTTTCCAGATAGTTCAAAATCCCATTATAGCCTGCATTTTGATACTGCAGGAAGTAGTATCCCTTCAGCTTCACAAAAGGAAGAAATTAATCTATATTTCCATTTAAGTGAGAATTTAACTAAAACAAAAGGGTGCAGCAGATGATGCAATGCTGAACCAATTATGCTTGAATTTTAAATCTAGATATGAAAGTCATTTTAACAGATTACAGACAAATCCAATGCCTTATACCAAATCTTAGAAATGGAGGAGACTAATCCAAAGGCAAAATTTCTCCAGTACATCTCCTGTAAAAGCTGCTATGACTTGGATGTACCTACAGTTTCAAAGTACAGCTTAACCATAGGAATAAGCTGTAATTTTTTAAACACTTGTATATAGCCATATAAATATGTTACAATTTCTCACTGCAATATTTTTTACTTATCAGACACTTCAAACACATATACGTGTATATGTGTGTCCGTAGATGCACACACGCATACATATATGTATGTATATTATATTTTATCAAAACCAGACATCTGAACATCAGACACAACAGCTGACTAACAGACTGTAGTCAAATGGAAGCTTCAGTCACTTGCCCTGTAGTAGACATTTTTTGAGAGAATATTGTTTTCCAATAGATTATACAATATTGTTTTCCAATAGATTATACAAAATGTTTCCTACAGGAAGTAGTCACATATCAGCTAAAATTATAACCTTTTTTAAATAATCTTTTTAAGGTAGAATTTATCATTTGTTGTAATTTCTCTAAAACAAACATACAGATCATAGATACAGTTTTAATTTCCAAGACTCTTCTGTTCCTTGATGATTGCAAGTATTATATAATTACAGTATCCATACATCCACCATCAACTCTGATTTAATACTAGAGTGACTGTAGAACACTTTTTTATTTATCAAGGTCATATTTTGAGGGCTGCAAAAGCTTAGATAAATCAGGTGTTATGCAGGCACATCTCCAAGGTATCTGGAGATTCTCTCATCTGCAGTACTCAGCACATCTTATTATTTACTGCCAAAGAAATGACTGATTAATTTTGTCATCTTTGCTCTGTGATTTTTGCTCAGCTGAAACTGTCTGCCCTCTTCTGCAATGCCTGATCAGACCTATTTAAGCTGATGCCTTTGATCGTAGACACTGAGGAGCTTTCTGACTTAGGCTTTGACTAAACATTCCTCCATTGTGATATTTATGCACAAAGTCCTAAATGATAACTGACAGTCATTGCAGATAACAAAAACTTGTGAGATGTTTCCACTATTTTACTGTTGCTCAAAATAGCTTTACTTGTACTAGAGGTATCAGTCAAGGCGAAAAATTGCTATTAATATAACAAAAGCCCAACAAATTTTGCTGTGTTGAATAGTTTATTTCTCACAAACAAAATGTCTGAGGTCAGAAAAAACCCAGCAAAACTACTACTGGAAAACTATGCACTATGATTTTTTCAAAATGCTTTAATTTCTTTCTGTAGTGTGGTATCATGCTTAGTTTGGGAAGCTAGGGGCATTGTACCATTGTACTACCAAACTGTTTCAAACAGAACTATCAAAACAAATCTAATAAACACACCCCCCCCCCCCATGAAAGTTAAAGCCTGTGGAAAAAAATCTGCCTCCAGCTCTTTGTTAATCACATTGCAACACCAGAGGCTAAAAGTACATCAAACTGCACCAAATCCATTTCACATGACAACCTCATAAATTATTCAACTCATTAGTAACACCAAGAGGCATAAAAATATCATCAGTGTTAAGGATGCTTTCTTACAGAGAAAGGTCAGCTAGAAAGTTTCAGTATTAAAATCCAAAGGCTTAAGCCTCTCAAAAGTAAGTACATCTAGATAGAATCCAGAAATTATAACTTTAATGCATGCTGTTTTAAAATTCCAGATGTTAATTTTAATACATGTCCAAAGTTAGAATGATTTGTTTTAATTCTGCATTCAAGACAACTTCACTCTATTGTGATTTTTATGCAACCACTAAGTTTGATGCACACCACCTCTAAATACACCTGCACTTTAATTTTCCTCTTTGTTGAATACACTAACAGGTGAGTAGCATGAAATTAGATTGGATATAAGGAAAAAGTTCTTTATTGTAAGGGTGGTGAGGCACTGGAATAGGTTGCCCAAGGAAGTTGTGAATGCTCCATCCCTGGAAGTGTTCAAGGCCAGGCTGGACAGAGCCTTGGGTGACACGGTTTAGTGTGAAGTGTCCCTGCCCATGGCAGGGGGGGGTGGAACTGGATGATCTTAAGGTCCTTTCTATCCCTAACTATTCTATGACTCTATGGAAACAATCCAGTATGAAACCACTTCAGTTTTTCTATTTGTTTTTCTTGTAGCTTTGTATTTTAGACTAGCTCTACTACTAGGCAGCTGTCACCTGCATTAAAAAACTAGAATACAGAACTACATAAATGGAGGCAATCTCTGCAACATGCTGAAACTGTTAAAGTGCAAGCTGTATCATAGTCCTCATAATAAATCCAAACAGAACCCAAACCATTTTCAGCATCCTTTGAGTGCAATCTTATCCCAAAGATAAAACACGCCTGCTCTAAAGGCATGAAACAAGTCCATATAAGTAAATGGAAAGCTACTGTTATTTTAAAAACAGGATAATACCCAGGCTTAAAACTTTGCAATAGCATATAAATCAGATTTTTTCCTATTTTAATGTTAGTTTAATATAAAAATTTGAAAATATGTTTAAGTGTTCTTATACCTGTGTAACATGTAAAACCCATGCTTTTGATGGTTATTTGCTGGCAAAACCAACATAGCAATTAGCACAGTTTTGCATCTGCCTTTCATAAGATCTGTATTTTGATGTTTTGGAAGAACACGGTGAATATAACCCTTTGTCAAATATGAAATGCTATATACTACTGGGGGAAATATCTTCCTTAACCCAACTTACGAACAGTTTATGACTGAAGACCTGCATGATAGTCTTCATGTTTAAGTAAGTATTAAACTACACTAGCTAGTATAACTGCACACACATATACTCATTTGTATGCCTAACCTTGTTTGAATCCCAGCTATTTGCCTCAACAGCCTGCAAAGCTGGTGAAATGTGTAGGTCATACAGAGTCTATCACATTCAGAACTTCTGGCAACATTGGCCTTTGGCTACAGATCAGCTGAAAGGTTCAACTTGCTTTGTACAGATTACTTCAAGTTTTTACTCCTAAATGCTAAAGAAACACAGTTGTTTTGTTTTTTTTTTCAGTACTACTGACTAGGACTGAGTAGAGAAAAAAGAAGGACAGAAAATATAATGTTCTTTAAAGAACTGCTTTCCTTGATATGTTAGGGAGATACCCCAGCTTAAACATTAGAAATATATTTGCTTTAGACTTCTGGAGTACTCAGATTCAGTCTGCTGTACAGAAGTCACTAAACATATGAAACTTTTTGATGATATAAGGGAATTTGTAAGCATGCTTCTCCTTTTACTTTTATACTTTGGCTACCTCTCCAAGAAAATCAAACATCATCTAATCTTTAAGTTTCTAGAGCCTCCTTTGTAGTCAGTTCACTACTCAAAGCGTAAGTATCCTTAAAATAATGATTATAAATAAGTTCTTATGTATGTCATGATTTGCAGGGAAAAAAAAATTACTTTTGACTGAGGTTATTCATGCCAGGATAAAACTTCTGATAGTATTTAAAAACAGTTAATTCCTCATCCATGAAAAGTCTCGAATGGAACTATTACAACACATAAGTTTGATGGCCTAACTCTTTTGTTCTGTCACTCCAGACAGGCAAGTTGAGTTACTTTTACTGGTGTCTCAAAATTAGCGCCTGGGAATGCTAGAGAGGTATAGCGTGAATCTCTTAGGGGTCAGATAATTCTACAGCTGACAAGCTCAAGTCTTCTGGTTCATTAAAGTATAAGAATTGAAAGAATTCCTTTTCTAAGAATATGTTGTCCTAGGAATTCTCAGCACAGTCTTTAGAAAGGAAAGGACATGATTTTCAGGGATTCATGGATACAAAAAAAACCATCATAAGCTATATTTTTAAGCAGGAGTTAGTACTGACCATATTCCACAGCAGCTTTTAGGAGAGCATCAGCATGAGTAGACCCAAAAGCATTGCGAACAAATCGCCTCCGCCGACGCAAATCGTCTTCCCAGTAATCCAAGCGCCAGAAGTCATGCAGTTGGCTGTGAAATAAAGAACACACACATCAGCACCTACCACAGCTTGAACTGTATTTACATACATTATAGTATAATTTCATTGCTGCTTTTCTATTTCAGGAATACAATCTTGTGAAAAAATGTATTACTAAAGCATACAATATTCTAACGATTCTTTACATGCATTTATATATTATAAACCTCAGCTCTGCCTGCCTCAAAATGCTCTGCCTGCTGCTAAAAACATTAATCATGCTGAGCCCATTAACAAATGCAGCATCAAATTACAAGTATTAATGGCACAGCTTGCTTTCTTTTACAGTGTTTTTAACAAGTCTTGTAAATCACAGAATGAACCTCAGTGCAAATAGTTTGCAATTTAATGACTATGGTCCCTTAGCAGACTGAACTTAGAAGTATAAAATATTGCCCACTTGAATTTTGTGGAACTATGATTAAACTAATGTGCTGAAATATTCATTGAAATAATTCCCTACTGCCCCTAGCAACCTGAGAAAATTGCAGTTTTATTCATTATTAATAACACTGAATTAGAGCAGCAAAAAAATTCCAACATGTGGTAATTGTCTTGGTAAATTATTATGCCAGCACTAACAGAGTACTAGGATGATTTTATAGCTTCCAGCTAATACAAGCCATTAACAGCCATGGCCATCTTTGCATTACATTGCCTTTTTACATTCAAAAGCCATATTAAAGTTCTGTAGACTGACAGAAGCCATAGTTAACCTATATTCAAGTCAAAACAATCATATATATAATCATCTGGTATTCAGCTTTGGTTCTAAAGAAATTACGATCTCCACTTTCAGACAACTTCTTGACCTTATCAACACTAACATCTCCCACGTCAATTTTATAAGTATGTTGTGAGATATTTGGGCAAAGCTGTATTTTAAGCCAGCATTAGAAAAAAAAGTTTTTGGATTACTATCAAATACCCAGAATGTTTGTGGATGCATCCTTAATAGCAAAATCTTAAATGAACACACAATGCAGTTAAAATGATTCTGCAGATCATGACCTTTCATATCATAACCAAGGAACAAATGCTTTAAACCACTTTAAGTCTATTTGCAGAACCCTGGAGGTGTGTCGTCAAAAGAAAGATGAAAAAATAAAGGAAAGTTTTCAACTCATAAGTATGGGCTATATCTTTTCTAGATTTTACCATGCGTCACTTCAGCTGCTGTTTTCTATATTGCCTTCATTTTGAGAAGCTACGTGCTTGTAGCCTCTTCCAGGGAAAATGCAGAATTATGCTATAATGTGGAACAGACCTTTTCATTTTTTACAGCCTTAATCCTTTTTTTTTTTTTTTTTGTGCTTGCATGAGTTCTTGTCCAATTTTACTAATGGCTGTCATAAAACCTGGATCAGTTCTGGAGCACACGGCACAAAGGTGAGTGGATGTTCCAGCATAAATTCTAGTTACAAATTTTAAGAAGCAGTACCTCATAATTTTTAGTCAGTGTTGGCCTTTTCTGCATTCTGAATGACATCTTCACTATATGCTTCTTGAGTCTGTATGAAGATCCTACTTTCACTGCTACCTTGCAGAGCAGGCATTTTACTTATCTACAAGCAGTAAGGAGGCAACTTCCGGAGTTCAGTGGGAGCTGCTTCCTCATTGAGAACAATTCAGAACATCTTGTGTAAAGGTGAGGCAGTGACTTTGAGCTCCTGCCTGCATGCTTTGAGACAGAAATATCTTGCTATTCTGAGTGCCAGTTATCTTTTGCTAAGAAAATAACCTATTTTGGTTTTGTGGTATGGTACAATTTCTGCTAGACATGTCCTGTTAGCCTGAAGTATCAGTCCACAATTTTTCCTCCTACACTGAGCACTGATTAATTTTACTGTGACTTGACCCATATGTGATATGAATGCAAAAATGAGTAGGTAACTGCCCCATGCTAAAAAGACAGAGCTTAAAGATTCCTTGCACTCCCCAAGTCTAGATCTTAAACTGATGATATCAAAGACAATTAAGAAGTTTTTTATGACAGTAATTTTTTTAAGGCTTTCCCTTTAATAATTTTAAAAATTTTTCATTTTCAATTTCATCTAAGAGTAAATAATGATGGAACAGAAGCAAAGATATTAAAGAAAACACTTCAAGCACAAGAGTTCTCTGAAATTACATTTGTCTCCACAATATTAATTAAAAAAGGCTGTCAGGTTGATAAGAAGATACAATTACAAAAGAATAAAAACTTTTAAAGAAATTAAGAAATATTCAAATAATTAAAAAAAAATCATTTTTAAATTGTTCTGTGTTTTAATCTGGTAATCCATTAATTTCATTAATCATAGAATCATAGAATAGTCAGGGTTGGAAAGGACCTTAAGATCATCTAGTTCCAACCCCCCTGCCATAGACAGGGACATCTCACACAAAACCATATCACCCAAGGCCTTGTCCAACCTGGCCTTGAACACCACCAGGGATGGAGCATTAACAACCTCCCTGGGCAACACTTTCCAGTGCCTCACCACCCTAACAGGAAAGAATTTCCTCTTATATCCAATCTAAACTTCCCCTGATTAAGTTTTAACCCATTACCCCTTGTCCTGTCACTAGTCTCTAATGAAGAGTCCCCCCCCAGCATCCTTATAGGCCCCCTTCAGATACTGGAAGGCTGCTATGAGGTCTCCACGCAGCCTTCTCTTCTCCAGGCTGAACAGCCCCAACTTCCTCAGCCTGTCTTCATACGGGAGGTGCTGCAATCCCCTGATCATCCTCGTGGCCCTCCTCTGGACTTCTTCCAACAGTTCCATGTCCTTTCCATGTTGAAGATACCAGAACTGCACACAATACTCCAGGTCAGGTCTCATGAGAGCAGAGCAAAGGGGCAGGATCACTTCCTTCAACCTGCTGGTCACACTCCTTTTAATGCAGCCCAGGATATGGTTGGCTTTCTGGGCTGCGAGCACACTGCAGCCTGCTCATGTTCATTTTCTCATCGACCAACACCCCCAAATCCTTCTCCTCAGGGCTGCTCTGAATCTCTTCTCTGCCCAACCTGTAGCTGTGCCTGGGATTGCTCCCACCCAGGTGTAGGACCTGGCACTTGACATGGTTAAACTTCATAAGGCTGGCATCAGCCCACCTCACAAGTGTGTCAAGGTCCCTCTGGATGGCATTCCTTCCCTCCAGCGTATCAACCAAACCACACAGCTTGGTGTCATTGGCAAACTTGCTGAGGGCGCGCTCAATCCCACTGTCTATGTCACCAATAATGGTGTTAAACAAGACCGGTCCCAACACCGATCCCTGAGGGACACCACTCATTACTGGTCTCCAGCCAGACATTGAGCCATTGACCACAACTCTTTGAGTGCAGCCATCCAGCCAGTTCTTTATCCACCCAGTGGTCCACCTATCAAACTGATGTCTCTCCAATTTAGAGACAAGGATGTCATGCAAGACAGTGTTGAACACTTTGCCCAAGTCCAAGTAGATGATGTCAACTGCTCTACTGCTGCCCATCAGTTCTGTAGTCCCACCATAGAAGGCCACCAATCTGGTCAGGCAGGATTTCCCCTTAATGAAGCCATGCTGGCTGTTACCAAGCACCTTGTTGATTTTCAAATGCCTTAATACACCTTCAAGGAGAATCTGCTCTAAGATTTTGCCAGGCACAGAGGTGAGACTGACTGGTCTGTAATTCCCTGGGTCATCCATTTTCCCCTTCTTGGAAATGGGGATTATATTTCCCTTTCTCCAGTCATCAGGAACTTCACCTGACTGCCATGTTTCTTCAAATATGACAGACAGTGGCTTAGCAACTTTATCTGCCAGCTCCTTCAGGACCCGCAGATGGATTTCATCAGGTCCCGTGGAGTTGTGTACATCCAGGTTCTTAAGATGGTCTCGAACCAGATCCTCTCCTACAGCAGGCCTAAGGTCTTCATTCTCACAGTCCCTGCATCTGCCTTCCAAGACTTGGGCAGTGTGGCCATAGCATTTACCAGTGTAGACTGAGGCAAAGAAGTCATTGAGAACCTCAGCCTTCTCCAAACCCAGGGTAGCCTGTTCTCCTGATAGCTTCCAGAGAGGGCCCACGTTGCCCCTAGTCTGTCTTTTATTTGCAATGTAACTATAGAATCCCTTCCTGTTACCTTTCACATCCCTAGCCAAGTTTAATTCTAACTGGGCCTTAGATCAGTCTGAAGAATAAGGTGTATTCTCACATGAAAGTAAAACAGGTCACTCTTTTAATGAAGTTGCTATTTTTTTAAAGTCACTATTTTAAGGAAGTGGTAAGTAAAGAAGTGATGAAATTGTCAGAGGATAAAGTCTATTTTGGGGATCCAAAAAAGGTTCAAGTTCATCAGAGATCGAAGCCTGAAATATGTAATGATGGTGCAAAATAAAAAATTAGAGATAACAGAACATGAACGTTATTCCTAATCACAAATTATATGGCTTTTTAAAACACAACTGAAGTTCTCCACAGGGTTTTCTACAGGAGTCTATCCCACAATGTTATTACATACTTCTGGTTATTGGAAGATGGTATCTGAACCCTGGAGAAAAGGTTTTTGAATCGTAATCAGTTACTGTCTGATTTACTCTTGTCTCTTCGAGCAACATCTTTAATAAAAAGACAAGATAGTTTCTCCTACCCTATAGTTAGCAAGACAGCAGACACCTGAAAATCTGGTGGCTATATTTACAGAAAGTTTTGAATGGCTGAGATTCATCACTTGCATTACAGACAAATAAACCAGTGGGATTTTCCTAAGAAGTTATATTATTACATTTTTTAATTAGATTAAAAAATTTTAGTAAGTAGAAGACTGAGGCCACAAGCTGCCACCTAAAACTAAGAATTTAACTTGCTTTAAAAATCCACTGCTATGGACTGAATCAGTATTAAGTTGTCTAGCCCTAGATTACAGTACTTTAGAAATACTTATATTCTAATCCTGTGGATATTATTCAGATTTTAAGATTTTTCAGGAACTTAGGTAACTGAAACGTAATTCGAAATGATGGCTGTAAATCAAGCAGAAAAACAACTTCTAATGCTGTACCAGGCACAAGTCAGTCTAGAAAAGAGCATGTCTGCAAATTGTCCAGATCTGTTTGTGCTACAATCCATTCTTCCTAGAAGTGACTTGTCTAAATCAAGTAATTTTAGTAATTTATCTCTGCAACAAGTACAATATATGTTTGACATTGTTAAATAATGTATATTATTAATAATCCTTATTTCCACACCAACTGTGTGATTTCTTATTCCCCCATATTTTATACCAGTTTAGTGACATTTTGAAGCTGGCTTGTTCTAATGAAAAAGTGCATATTAAGCATACTGCAATGAATTTTTTTTTTTTTAACAACTAAAAGTTCACATCATCATTCATGAGCTACTTCTACATATTTCAAAAAAAGTAATATATCTGTATCCATTTAACTGAACAGTTATTTAAAATGCACCCTAAAACACATGATCCAAAGAAGTCTGCACAGTCAGTTTAACTCTCAAGAAAATTTCCTTACAAACTCTAATATAATCCAGTATAAACCTTTCTCACCATAATGAGGACTGGCATGAAACCAGTGATTTACAAAACTTGTTTGGAGTGGTGTGCATGTTGCAAACTTAAACCTGAATTCCAGATTTGCAGTCTTTCACAGAGTTAATACAGACACAAAATGTAAACGTTTCAGTGGAAAAAGCCCTATTTTACTACATTTACTGAAGGACCACAAATTATGTTTCACTGCCACTGTCATCACTGGTGCCCACTTAACAGTTAGCTGTGTGCATTCCCCTGCTTGGAACAGCATTTTACCTTGTTAAAGACCAGCATAGGATGGAAAGTTGTGTTATGCTATCCAAGGTAGCCAAGGTGGACTTTGATAAGTTAGAGCAAACAGCTTTGAAGTCTCCCAAAGTCAGATTGTTCTAAAACTCAGAACTGCCCAGAATTCTGTATAATTCTCTTTGCTCCTGTACCACACACACCTTCCACATATTTGGGGACAAAGATTACTCAGACAGACCAAAGTATTTCAGATAACCAAATCTATTACCATTGTAGAGGAAAAATTGTGTAGTGCCTTTCCAGCAAAATTATGGAGGAATATCAAGCAGGCCTGTGCAGCAAAGTCCTCCCTGCCTTTTCCCAACATTTCTACAGCTTGAACTTTTTCAAGGCAACTTTTGGAAACATTTTTCTGTTAACTCCTACTGCCACAGCTCTGATGAAGTGTATGGGAAGGTTTTTGTCTTTTACTTATGAATATCATCTATCCTAAATATCAAGCCTTTGTGCACCCTGTGGGCAGTCAGCATCTGTGACAGCAGCTCCATGGCTGTGAAACATAGTCCCTGTTAACGTATAAACACAGTTTGCTGTGTGTCACCTACAGCTACAGCAACTAAAGGCAAATACAAACAGTGGAGAGCAGCAGTACACATATTCATAAAAGATCTTTAGACCGCAGGCCAAAGGATGGGCTGCCAGATGGAAGAGATTAAGTCTGAATATGTTAATGAAGAGGAACAAGCCTGCAGGCATGGGGGAAGGGGAAAAAGTTGTTTGGGAGAAGAGGTGGGTCACAGAATTAAAAGGATGTCAGAGAATCCATAGCTTTTGTAATAGTGGGAAACTGCATAGAAAAGGCAAGAGACTGATGATCTATAATTTCAAGAATTAGTCCTTGTTGCTTTTATGTAACATATGTTAAAAAGAAAAAAAAATAAAATATTCTTTTCACAGGGTGGAATTGTGACTGTGTTTTGACAAATAAGAAAAAAAAAGTTTGTTACAAAAGTATAAAGCATTTCCCTATGGTAATATGAAGGATAGAAAAATCTATGTATTTTTTAAAAGTAAAATAAAACTTTAAAATACAAAAAATCCAAGTAATTATTATGCAGTATTACAGTTAAAAAGTATAAGCCAAAATATAAATCTATTTGCCAGAAAATCTAAGTAATATTGTCTTTTGTACCAGTGAAAGAACAAATACTGTTTCAAATAGTATAGCAGCAGATACAGTAATTGTATTAGAGTGAAGACTTTTCTGATTGTGCTTGAAACTGAAACAGTGACTACTGTTTTTATCAAGATGGTGAGACAGGTATTCAAAAATCATATTCTGCATTTAATTTCTGAAACAAAACAAAGCCCTATTGCACATGAACAGAAATAAGTATCAGAAGCCTTAGTGAGCATAACTAGTATAGTTACTCTACACAAAAAAGATTTTTTGCTACAAAAATCACAAAGCTCTATTATGTTTTTCCAAAAAGCATGCTAGAGAATCACAGAAAAAAACCTGGAAATACTGAAAAATAAGAATAATACTAAAACCAGGAAACACCCACACATATTAAAATAAAGATGTCAATAACCTGAGGAACACCTAATGCAGAGAAAATTCAAAAAGATAGTAAAAGATTTATAAATAGGAGTTTAAAAAATCTTTAGGCATTCTTAACAATATTTTTTTTATTTTAAGTACACATGCAGAAGAATAATAATTGTTAAGCATCAGTACACATTTGGCAGAGTTTCAGAGCAGAAGGGAAAAAGTGTCAGAAAAAGAGCTTACCATTTAAATACAAGGATGCTAAGTACTCATAGAAATATAGGTCACATTTAATATTTTAAAAGGTGTTTTTTTATGAATACAATGTTGAGTGACTCAATTCATATTGTAATTTTTGAAAGAAGCTGGTTGGACACATCCTAGGGAAGTATATCAGCACAATACAATAACGTTATGTTCACAGACTGGTGAGGTGACATAAGAGCAGGGAGACAGCCCATAAAGAAGAACGTAAGAAGCTGGTGGAGAGGGCACTGGCATACTGGGGGATGCTGTTGTGGCAGTGGGCAAACAAGGGATGCCTAGGCTATTGTAAGAGATAGCACTTCCTGAGGGATGGCTGGATGGTCAGTGACCACTAGCTTTTTCTTCAGTTTATCTTGTATTTGTAAACAGCGCAGCAAACTAGCATGGGCAGAAATGAGAAAGAAAGCAGAGGAGCTCCCTGTAAATTTGTTTAGGCAGCTAGTGTCCTGGTCACTGACAGCTGAAGGAGATGGTGTGGAGAGCACAGCAGCCCACCTAGGTAACTTAAATCCCAGGCACTGCTGTATTCAGTTGGAACTAGATGATCTTAAGGTCCTTTCCAATCCTAACTATTCTATGATTCTATGACATGAGAGATGAGAGGTATTTTTTGAACCTCCTGTGTAGGGCTGCCAAATGTGAAAAATTAAAATGAGAAGAGACATGAAACAGGAATGATTGATGAAATTTGAGGAGAAATGTAGTCAAAGTTAGAGTCCTAAAAATGAAAAAGGACTTGATAGAAACATCTAGAGCTAGGTAGTGAGAAATTAAAAAAGTAGTAGCGCGTAACCAATAGATAATACTCATTGAAATAATTTTACTGGAGTATGAGTGAAACAGCAGGACAGGTTTCTTCCAGCAATATTTTTCATGATACAGGGAAATGGCAAACCATAAAGACAATGTATTGGGAGGCAAAGAAATTGAAAAATATAGATGAAAGGTCTGAAGTGTAATTATTGACTGGTGAAGAAAAAGCAACATTGAGCTGGAAAAAAGAGAGAAGCTGTAAGTTTGAAAGGAACAGATGTGAGAAGAAAATCAACGACTGGAAGCTAGTAGGAAGTAACTATGAAAGTGGATGGGAAGAGAAAAAAATCCATATGAATAACTACGGATAGATAAATACAGGATAGCAAAAATACCTGTTAAAAAATCTGTAATATTTTGAAACTTGTGAATTTGAGCTACTTTTGTTTAAGGCAGTGAACTTCAGAAATCTGTGAAGTTTAGGGCTGATCTGGGGGGTTCCATGATTACTTTATGAGCAGAAAAAGGTGAAAAAAAAAAAAGTTTAATTTTAATACAGTTTATATGCACCACAAGTTGCCAGGAGATTACATACTAGTTGACACACAGGTTTCCCTGTGGAGACTGGAGAATGGTAAAAGGTTTTAAAATAGGAAGGAAAAAAAAAATTGGAGTTATTTACACTTGTGAAGGATGAATGCAGTTCATAAACCTGCAAACTTTTACAGAGGTTAGTACTTGTGTTATAGCTTTGCAAGGTTTGGGCAGAGGGGAAGAGTTTTCATGTGGACTTTGAAATAGCACATGGAGGAACTCAAAGTAAGAGAAAATACTACCACTAATCATCAGAGCAGGAACAGAAGAGTCACCTTTGAAAAGCAAAAAGAAAACTGCCAACACAGTTTCTCTCCTATGATCATGTTACTAATGGTCTTGCATTAATAATGAAGGACAAACCTAAGAGGAACAGAGAATTGGATACAAATGAAAAGCGAGAAAAAACTATCAGAAGACAACAAATGAATAATGATCCTCAAAATTTCCAGAGAAGAATTTTCAAAAAACTGTTCAAACTGTAACATCCTTGTCAGAAAAGAGGGATTGATTTATATGGCTTTTATTTTCTTCTTAAGGCACTGGAGAAAGGTATATTTAATATAAACACACTCTTAAGGAAAACCTCCAACTCCTAAAACATTTATGATTTCATTTCAGTGAAAAAAATTAGGACACTGAAGTTCAAATTAGGAAAAATAGAAAGTGGAAGCTGAAAACAGAAATCTCTCAAGATGTATTAATTTTCATTTACATGAGACATCAGAAAGGACAGTGAGTAAATGTGAGAGTGAGGCTGCAGCAATAGAGATGTTTCTTTTAGCTATGGTAGTACCTGAAACACAGACTTCTAATGCAGTTAATTCTCATGTCATATTGTATGGGCCAATAACTTGCTTCTGATCATCAGGAAAATTTATAAAGAATGCAGACAACAGAGTCTGAAGGAACAAAGTGGTGACAAACACACAAAGAAGGACAAACAATTATGCTGATCTCTAGATTTTTTACAAAGCTCAGATCTCCGGAATGAGATGCTCATTCTAGAATGGCTGCTATATATTAAATAGTAGTAAATTTATACCAAGAAGCAGTAGTTTTACGGAAAGAAGACTAACCATGCATAAAGCTATCTGGGAAAAACTGTAAGAAAAAGCCAGGTACCTGTTGAAAAAATAGCAATGAAAACGACAATAAGTCAAATGTCTACAAAGTAAAGCTATCGGTAAACACAAATTTTTAATTCTTAAATTGATCTAACATAAAACATAAATTCACAGTAATATGAGATATTTTTGGCAAATCAATCAAAAACCTAATGTGCAACAGTAGGACATTACATGTAGCAAAGTTAAATGAAACAGTAAGATTTCCTGAAGTTTTACACTCCGTTCCTTTCAGTTAATCCAATGATATTAAGTTAACAACTGAGGCAACATAAAAAGTCGATGCATAAACTGTCAGCATTTGATTCACCGGAATCACAATGTTTTTTTTTTTTAAACCAAACTATCAATAACAACAGAATGCAAGTGAACCGTATTCTAGGAAGAGTAAAATGTATCCCTGGAAACATTAAAGTGCAATACATTTTAAGGTTACTAAAATTAAGACATATAGCATGGTGGTTCATTCTACTTGGGAAGGTGACCAATTGGTTGCAGTAAAAAACAAATAAACTGGTGTTATGACCACTGGTCTCTTGTAGTTATGCTTTGCCTTTGGTATAGCATCTTACCAGCTGACTCCCTTTTTGCACAAAAATTAGTAAAAAAAAAGGAACAAAACCTAAGTCCCCAAAAACAATCCTTGCCCATCTAACTGTGGTTGGGTTGGGGTTTGGTTTTTTTTTCTTAGTATTATTTGCTTTGTTCAGGTGTAGCACTGAAAAGGGAAGACAACAATTTATTCAAAGCTCACATAAATACCCTTCTCCTTTGCCTTCTGCATGAATGCTATCTCTTCTACTTATGTAAATGATAGACTATTTTGCTCCTGAGGGAAATGAACACCACTAGATCTTTTAAGTAGCTTTTTCTATTTTTTTCTGGTAGGAAAAATAAAATAAAATCCGTTTTCCCTTTGAATTCTGAATACTACTGCATTAAGAAATTCTGATAAGCAAAGCTGGAGGCTGGGGTCCCTCCCTAGATTGCTGCAAATGTCACCCCCATACAGTCCACATCAGCACAGCATGGAAGTTCTGAGATTTTGTAGTTTTGATGAAGCAGACACCTTTTAGAAGAAAACCAATTTAATCTGTATTTCAAGATTGTTCTCTATCATACCAAATATATACTGGGTTTTAAAAAATCTAGGCTTTTGTGACTCATCTGCAATTCTAGAAGAGTAAAATAACAGCTGAAAGTTGGTTCAGTTAGGATTACTGTGCTTGAACAACTGAAAAAACAGTCCTGACTTTTCAAAGTGGGCATCCAAAGTAAATGAGTTTGTTGAAGCTCTTGAAAAATTAGGTGCCTTATTGGCTTGCTTGTGGTGAAACACACTTGTAAGCAGGGATAACATATGTGATTGCTGATGAGAATGCTGCCCAAACTGTCTGCTCCATTTCAGATACACAGATTAAGGTGTCTGAATTTCTTGTGAAAGAACTACTTAAGAAGCTACTGAGCATATCAATTACAGTCCAGTTTCAAGGCAAACCAGCAATAGCTTGTCAAAAAATCTAGACCTGTACTTTTAACATAAACTGCAGGGTTGTGGTAGATAGCTAGGACTCATTATCTCTGTAGTTGCTCCTGTGCATAAGTCACAGCTTGAAGGCTATGGCATCCGGGAATAGAAATTTGGTCTCTCAAAACCTTTAATTAGAAGAAAGAAAAAATATTTCATCTAAATATTTTTAAAGTGCTATTCTAAAACCCCATAATGAATTACTGTTTCAAATCCTTATGAATTATTCAAGCTGCAACTGTTTAAAGACATCTAACCTATAAACCTGGCATTGTGATGAAATAATTTGCTTCTTTAAGGCCTATCAATGAACAGCAACAGTAACCAAAATCTAATAAATAAATAATAAAGTTTTACCTAGGCAATTATTTTAATTTCCATCCTGCAGAGCTGTTTATTAAAATGCAAGTCTAATAACACACTGTTTCAACAGAATAATTATTTTTGCAAAATGCTGTTTCAAGCTTGTTTGTTGGAAATCTTTGAATTAAAAATTAAAAAAATTATGGAAGTCTAAAGTTTTAAACTTTCCGCAAGTTTTTTGGGACAGATTTCTTTTTCTCCTAAGTATCATATGGAAGTAAAGTATAAGCTAAGACAAAGCACACACCTAGCTTTAAACCTAATATTGTTCTTAAAAATTGAAACAAAGACATGCTGGTCCAATTAGTGGATACAGCTTGACTGGTGTATAAACAGTTATTCCTATCCACAAATGCAACCTGTATTGACGAAATAAACATTTGCCAAGTGTTTGCCATTTGCCATTTGCCAAGAGTGCTACAGAATTTACAGAATTTACAGAATTTTTAATAGAGACTATGTTTACAATCCTATCAAATAAATGCTCAATAATCTTAACTTTGATCTTTTTCATTCCTGGGAATATTTGTAAGAGCTAAGAAACCAGCTTTCCAAGTAAATCTAAACTGTTCTATTTATACTTTATTTTTAAAAGTCAAGAGGTTCTTTAGAAGTATAGAAACAGTCTTCTATAAAATATCCCAAAATATATCAGCGTGACCTAATGATTTATTTTTACCTCTGCCACACTCATATGAGAACAAACCTACATGAAATAAAAAGAAAAAAAAAGAAGAAAACACAGAATTAAAACTTCCTTGTTCTCTGCCTTGGGAAAAAAAAAAAATAATCTATTTCTGTGGGTTTTGAAAAAGAAGCAGCATAGGCTTTACAGAAATTTTGCATACAAAGTATCTGACAACTCATTATTCTGGAAATACTTTTTCATGTTTTCCTATCTTTTAGCTACTTAACCTGTTAAGCAATTCTGTGTAACAATCATGAGACATAGCTGACTTTTCCCTTGTTTGTAGCACAAATCTGTGACATGACTACATGTATTTTCTGCATTTTCCATGTACTTTCATAGTTCAGTTGATATTGTATAGTATGATTTCCTATACAGAGATGCTTTACATATATAATAGAGAATGCATATTTGGCTGCATCTCATTTAATACCACAGGTAAAGAGAAATCAGTAGCAACAATTTAATAAATTTATACAAAATCCCACCACTTCTCTGTGTAGAATCATCATGAGGAATTACAATCCTCACCCTTGTTCAAGATGATTTCATCTATTACATATTCATTGCAAGGGTTCTTTTTAAGACTTTATTGCTACAGTTTGCATGGAGAATGAGAAACGAGACAAGATTTCAAATCCATGTATTATACCAGAAAGAAAGTTTATTGACTGGATGAGTACTAAGGTAGACCATTGATGGAGGAAGGAACCATACTTCAGGGAACACAAGGATGTGCTGCTCTGCCTTAAAAGCATAGGTAGCCAAATTTCCTGATCCAAGAAAGCAAAAATCAAAAACTTCACATGACTGTGAAATACAAGCTATGTGTTGAGAAGAGACAATATTCTAGGAGTATCTCAAAAGTGGGAAAAAGTGAGACAAAATGGAGCTGGACTCAGCCTGTACCTGTGTTTGAAGGCTATTCGGCGATAGTATTTTTTTTGGCTTACTTTCTCCAAGCTATGAATCTGATCATCCAGAATACTTTCTGCCAAAGCTCTTTAGACACAGGTCTGGGAAGAGAGTTGAACGTGAAGTGCTGAAAAGTCACGTGTGGTTAAGAGCCATGGAACAGGTTATGCCAGTCTCAGAGTCTCTCCAATTTCTAATGACCAACTTGGAGGAAATTGTCTGGAGATGATGCAAGGTTGACTATCACCTTATTTTTGGAAACTGCTTTTTCTACAGGGACCAAACTGCCTATGACCTCATAAAATTTGTTTTCCTTTCTTGCAATCTGGGAGGCACAGTTCAATTACTGGGAAGTTAATACTAGCAATTAACAGTTGTAATTTACTGGAAGATTAAAGTTGTCAAATTATGCCAAATGATAGCTGTGTTGAGTTCCTTTTATCTAACTTAAGATGTCAACAGTATTGACATTTAACTAATCAACCCAAGCCCATTTCGTAGGCGATGGAAAAAGCTAGTTGCACCTTGGGAAAAGTTGGGTGATAGGAATCCTATTGCTCTTGTCTCAAGTAACAAAGGTCTCAACAGCAGAGAAAGTAAAACCTGGAGTTCTCACAAAAGAATCTGACATCTAAGACTTCTGTGGAATTGTCAAGGGAAGGATCAGGTAAAAAAATTCACATGATTGAGTGAAATCTAAGAGGCAGGATAGAGAAGATGAGATTTATAGGCTATATGGATACCGTTAAATGAGAGAACTGGAGAAAGAGGCCGATTGACTTCTCCTAGTCTTACATTACTACAAGTTACACGAAAGCGTCTATTCATCACCTGATTGACTTCCTAAAGGGAATTCTGAAATATTAAACTGACAAAAATCACAGAAATAATCTCCTCTGTGTAAATAAATAATATTAATAAAAAAAAATAATCAAAGTTCCTCTTTTAAAGAACAAGCTTATGACTTTATTGCTATAAAACAGCAATGGACAACCAGAGGGTCAGCATTCAAAATCCTCAGATTCAGACTGCCAGTGGCTTACTGGAAACAAAATTCTTTTGAGCTGACACAAAATAAGGAGCATAAAAATATTTACATTCAGGAAACAAAAACTATATAAATTCAAGCAATGGAAATAAAAGCTGACATGCTCAAAAAATCAGACTATGTTATTAAAGCAATCAAGAAAGCCTAAGAGTTAAGTGCTTAAGAACAGAATACTCTTTATTATGCATAATATGAAGTTAAAAGATAGAAACCATTATTTTGGAGATTATAATCTGTGGTGTAGTATATGCATATTTTTAAAGACAAAAAATTAGGCCAAATTCTAAAAGGAAGCATGAGTTTGTTTAAGTATACATATATGAAAAATCGCGTTAAAGTCAACAACATATTTAAACTGAGACATGTTTCAGGACGTATGTTAGGGGCTGAATTCCACCAAAATTTGAGAAAATGCTTTAAGCTACTGGTAGAATAACTATGTATATTTTAACACTACAGATTGAACACTGGTAGGAAAAGATTTTAAGTAACTGTTCTTTATTACATACAAATAACACTTTAGTTGAGGTTATTTTGTCAACATGTTTCTGCTTTCTAAAACAGCTCTTTGTTAAAGAAGCAAGCAAACAAACCAGAAAGCCAAACTAGTGAAAAGCTTCCAAAATAACTAATAAGAAATTGACTGAATTGACAACAGTGTGAAAAGCTGCTAAATCACTCTGAAATATTATTAATATTTTTATACAGAAAATGAATACAGATTCTATTCTCATACGCTATAGGACTTTATTAAATAAATGACTCTAATACAGTTCTAGAATTGCTTTTGTTAAGCATCTCACACTTCAAGCAACCAAAGCAACATTGGACTAGGGGGGTGAATATACACATCAGGCCTGTACTCTGTATTGCTCAACAGCTGCGGGGTTTTTTTTTTTTCCTAATATTTAACTGAACTAGCATAAGGTTCCTTGTCCCACCAGCAGAAGACCAAATGGTTCAGTTCTTTCCTCTGTATTGTTCTGCAGATATATATTTATAGATTAACACCTTCTGTGACTATTTCTTTTCCAAACTATTAAGTTGTTTTGGTCATATATTATCATTAACTTGAAGCATCATTCTCTTTCTGTAGCTGGTCTATAATCTCTGCAGATAATGATATGGTTCCAAACTGTTCATACAAACAAAAGCACAATATATAATGGATCTCCTATTGTTTTAATAGCTATATCCTCCCATGGAGTAGTAAAACTGGATTATGGACCAAGAAGACAGCTGCTCTTTCTGGCTTAACATTGAATCTGTAAAAGTTTTCTTGTGTGGTTTTGGGGAAAAAAAGAACAACAAACAAACCCCCACAAAAATGTGTTCTTGCTCAGAGCAGAAAAAAAACCTAAAAACATTCTGCTTTAATTTAACCTACCTCTTGAAAAATATTTAGCTTCAGGGTGAGCTTTGGAAAATGATATTGTGCCATGATATCTACATACAATGCCATGAAACTACTCTTGCTTTACTCTCCTCCACACTTACAACACTGTGTTAAAAATTAATTCCTGATAACAGCAATATTATCTTCCAAACAGGCAGTACAACTCAACAGATTGATAATGAAAAAAACACAGTTAATGACTGAAGTGATTTGGTGACCAGTGAGAAGGCAGTATGATTCAGAATTTACTCCCTACTAGACTACTTGCTATAATTTCTGTAATTGATAGAGTCTTGTTGATGCTGTCTGACAAGCCTTTGTTCCCCAGCTGAACTGTCAGCTCTTGAACAGTGAAGACTCCTTTGCTGCTAGCTCACAAATATCTGTGCAGCATTCAGCATAGCTAACATGGTAGAAAAGAAACACACTAAAAATCTCACACTCATGGAAACGCAAAAGTTCAGACCTGACTCAGTAATGCACCCTTGTCAGACACTTATCTGCTAGAGTTTTACCAGTCACCAGTTAATAGTCACAAATGGACAGACACAGTCATTTTGTCCCTTAGGGCCTATTCAGCCATCATGAAAAATGTCTGATGGCACAGAACCTTTCAGTCTGCCTTTAGAGCAGTTAGATTCACAAGAAACTCTTAGAGTAAAAGGAAAATACAGAAAACATTACAGAGGATTCTTGGATGAGCTAGCAAAAGTTCATTTTACTTACAATAATTAGAGCTTTCACTACAATGTTTATAAGAAGTGCTTAGTGAACATCTCCAAAACCTTAATTTGCCTGCAGCAGGCCTTTGAAATAAAGTAGGAAGCAAGCAATCAGGTTACAGCATTGCTCTTTCTGATATTAAATACTTTTCTGGAGTGAGATATAAATTTTTGGAAAAAAACCCGTGTGTTGTTTCACAGGAAAATGTTGGCAGCATACCAAAAGAACAAAATGAAATTAGCATAATACAGTCATAGAGCTCCAATGATCCTAGAACAGCAGTAGGCCCAGCACTAGGACTATAGGGAAACTTTTACAAAGATGAAGAGGAATCCTTCCCAATTTTGGGAGGTCTCTATCCCCAGATAACCTTTTTTGCCCTAGAGTCACTATATGTCATTCAGTGCTCAAGGTGTATGCACTAGGGGAAGGACTGTGGTTGCTTTCCCTAATTTTCCAGTTAAATTTGCAAGCAGAATATTTTTAATTTGTACATTGTGTATCAAAAATTAGAGAAACCACTATTCATCACTGTGAAATACACATATGCATGAACTTCATCAATATTGAAAGACACCAGAATGCAATTCACTATGGAGCATGATGCCTGCAATCTTCTGGAGATACTCTGAAAGCCTGAAACAATAATTTTTTTTCAGGCTTTCTCAATGAAATGTTTCTCTCTCAAACACATACACTAATAATAACTTCTGCCTAGACTGTTACTGCTGATTCTATCTGAAAGTAAATACTATTATACAAGAAAAGCTATGTCAGAGACAACATGCTTCCCCATGAATCATCAAAGTCTTTTGGAATGGAACGCTGTCAGCCTTTTCTGATGATGCTATCTCATTTTGCAGTAGTAGTAAAATATTACTTGTAATGGGGAGTGAAAGGACTACAACCATATGGCTCCAGCCCTGGTTCATCTTTTGCCACATTGCTCCAAGTCACAATCCAAGTCTTTACTAACTTTCCCCTTTTGAAAATACTGAGTCAGTGTAGATGTGTGGATTTGGTTGGGGAAGCTTTAGTCATTCCTGGTTTGCTTCCTAATGGCAATAAAGCTACAACCTGGCCCATGACGATGGGGGAGGGAGGGTGAGTGGGAACGAGACAGATGCAAGCACATGTGTATGTCATTCTCTTCTCTCTACCTATTACACAAAGTAAAACTTCTTCATCTGGAACGATTAACAGAGACCTGCTCTAGAATAAGCTATGGCCTGCAAGGGGAGCCTGCAGGAAGGTGGACAAGACCATTTCAGACCTCCCCAGCTAAAGAGCAGAGCCATAGCTGAAAAGGATATGATAGTGATCTTTAATATGAATGGCACTAGGATGGTGAATTGGCAACAAGGTCTCACTGATAAGAAAAGACCTAGGGAGAACATATAGTCATCAAGCAGCAAGTTCAAAACAATGAAAGTGCAGTTTGTGTGAATTTCTCACAGATCATAGTCAAGGTGTGGAACTCAATACAGAGCAATCAGAGCATCCCAACACCTAGGAAGTCAAGGAAGAGGGCCAGGAGACCTGCATGGCTAAATAGGGAATTGCTGGGTATGCTCAAGTGGAAGAGGAGAGTTTACAGGTCATGGAAGGAGGGGCTGGCCACTTGGGAGGAATATAAGGCTGCTGCTAGAGGATGTAGGAAGGCAGCTAGGATGACTACGGCCTCCTTAAAATTAAACCTGGCGAGAAGGGTCAAGGACAGCAAAAAGAGCTTTTTCAAATACATGGCAGACAAAACTAACACCAGAGGCAATGTAGGCCCACTGATGAACGGGATGGGTGCCCTGGTGACAGAAGATACAGAGATGGCAGAGTTACTGAATGCCTTCTTTGTCTCTGTCTACTCTGCTGCAGGCAGTCCTGAAGAGCCCTGTACCCCTGAGACCTCAGATGAAGTCAGGTCAACGGAGCGGTTTGCCTTAGTCGATGAGGAATGGGTTAGAGACCAGTTGAGCAATCTGGACATCCATAAATCCATGGGTCCAGATGGGATGCACCCGCGGGTGCTGAGGGAACTGGCGGAAGTCATTGCTAGACCACTCTCCATCATCTTTACCAAGTCTTGGGCAACGGGAGAGGTGCCTGAGGACTGGAGGAAAGCAAATGTCACTCCGGTCTTCCGAAAGGGCAAGAAGGAGGACCCGGGTAACTATAGACCGGTCAGCCTCACCTCCATCCCTGGGAAAGTGATGGAACACCTTATCCTTGGTACCATCTTAAGGCATATCAAGGATAAGAGGGTTATGAGGGGCAGTCAACATGGCTTCACCAGGGGAAAATCATGCTTGACCAATCTCTTAGCCTTTTATGAGGAAATAACACAGTGGATGGATGATGGCAGAGCGGTGGATGTGGTCTACCTTGACTTCAGCAAAGCATTTGACACAGTCTCCCACAGCATCCTCACAGCTAAATTGAGGAAGTGTGGACTGGATGATCAGGTAGTGAGGTGGACTGCGAACTGGCTGAAGGAGAGAAGCCAGAGAGTTGTAGTCTATGGGGCGGAGTCTAGTTGGAGGCCTGTAACTAGTGGAGTGCCTCAAGGCTCAGTACTGGGACCAGTATTATTTAATATATTCATCAATGATTTAGATGAGGGAATTGAGTGTACTATCAGCAAGTTTGCTGATGACACTAAGCTGGGAGGCGTGGCTGACACGCCAGAAGGCTGTGCTGCCATCCAGCGAGACCTGGACAGGCTGGAGAGTTGGGCAGGGAATAACTTGATGAAATATAACAAGGGAAAGTGTAGAGTCCTGCATCTGGGCAGGAACAACCCCAGGTTCCAGTATAGGTTGGGGAACGACCTGTTAGAGAGCAGTGTAGGGGAGAGGGACCTGGGGGTCCTAGTGGACGACAGGATGACCATGAGCCAACACTGTGCCCTTGTGGCCAAGAAGGCCAATGGCATCCTGGGGTGTATTAGAAGGGCGGTGGTTAGTAGGTCGAGAGAGGTCCTCCTTCCCCTCTACTCTGCCCTGGTGAGACCACATCTGGAATATTGTGTCCAGTTCTGGGCCCCTCAGTTCAAGAAGGACAGGGAGCTGCTGGAGAGAGTCCAGCGCAGGGCAACAAAGATGATTAAGGGAGTGGAGCATCTCCCTTATGAGGAAAGACTGAGGGAGCTGGGTCTCTATAGTTTGGAGAAGAGGAGACTGAGGGGTGACCTTATTAGTGTATATAAATATATAAACGGGGAGTGTCACGAGGATGGAGCCAGGCTCTACTCAGTGGCAAACAATGACAGGACAAGGGGTAATGGGTACAAACTGGAACACAAGAGGTTCCACTTAAACTTGAGAAGAAACTTCTTCTCAGTGAGGGTGACAGAGCACTGGAACAGGCTGCCCAGGGAGGTTGTGGAGTCTCCTTCCCTGGAGACATTCAAAACCCGCCTGGACACATTCCTGTGCAACATTATCTAGGTGTTCCTGCTCCAGCAGGGGGATTGGACTAGATGATCTTTTGAGGTCCCTTCCAATCTCTAGCATACTGTGATACTGTGATACTGTAATACTATGCCATGTCATGGACAGCAAACTTTTACATGAGTTCTTAAAGGGATTAGACATTTCCTTTCATAGAGGGAAAAAATAAAACTACCAAAAGTTATTAAATTCAAGGATATCACCTCAGGCTCAGGAAGTCCCAGAGCTACAATTTGCTGAAAGCTGTGAGGATATGCTGGGGGAGTATCATGACAAAGTCAACTAGGGAAATACTATACTCTCCTCCCTAGGCCTCCTCTGCTGGCAGCCAACAGACACTTGAGTAGCAGACTTGTAGCCTGATTCTTGCAGTTTGCTATTTTATAATTTTCTACTGTTGTTTTGGGGCTGATCTCCCAGCGCCATCAAAATAGCCCCATGTCAACCAAGTTTCAGGCAATTACCTTTCTTCCCCACGTTAGCAGCAGTACTAAGTAACTCATGCCATTGCTCAGATACCGAGCATAGAACAGCAGGTTCCCAGCAGGAGGATATAGGCTCTGTAATTATTCTTTAGAAGAATGTAGATTTGGCCCAAGCCTTTGAAGGTGTTCATACAATGGATAAGATGCACACATACTGTGGAATTAATTGGTCTTGATATATAAACTAGTATCTAGTATAAAACCCTCTAAATTTATGAGCTTTTAATTTAAAAAAATGCCATCTAGTACTTACATTCATTGCCAGGTCACAAATAGTATTCTATAACATCTGAATGAGATAACTGATATATAATCTTAACATTTTTTTTGGGGGGGGGAGTAAATGCAGTAAACACAACCGTACACTGTTAAGTACGGGAAATTAATATAATCATGAAATAAAATCACCAAGCTTCATCAATATTATGGTACTTTGCTAATATGAAAGAGAAATCACCCTAGCTGCACTTTAACTTATGAAATATGCAATTCACAATTTCTTTTATATGTTATTTTTGATCAACAATACTTTTTCATTTTTTAAATGGAGACATTAGTAAAATCATTAAGCTGTGTAAGACAGTACACATTATATAATATGTATAGTTTAAGATCATTTATGAAAGGAATGTCTTTAACAACTAAATTGCGTAGGGTTAGACTGCAATGAAAATGTTACACATAAAACATCTTCAAAACTGGAAAAAAGTGACTTGTTCAATATGTAACAGCAAACTGTGAAACAAAAAGAAAGTGAAGTTAAACAAAAGAAAAAATCAGTATGCTTAGGCAGCAGTTGATCCATTAAAAAAACCACCACTTTATCTGTTCTCTTTTCCTTTGCAAAATCCAATAAACTGCCATTGTATTCCTTTTAAATGGTTCCATTACAAGGATTCTATAACAACAGACTAATCTCTTGATAATTATAATAAATGCCTGTAATCAAAGCAGGAACCATTTAAAATAAGGAGAAAGGCTGTTTTCCATCAAACTCATTGTAGTTCTGTGACCTTTGAAGCATTAAGCTACATCATACGCTGCCACCTCTTACTGCAACATAGCTTTCCTACCAATCTTGCTCAAATAAAAATAAAAAGGATAAGAGATCAATGGCAACACGGATTGACACATGGTAAGAGTTCTTACTTTCCAGCTCTGAGCCATGTAGAACATAAACCCTCAATTCACAAGATTCCAAAGGCTCAAGGCCGGCAGGATTCAGCCAGCAGCTTTTTGACAGACTTTGATACATAGTGCTTCCCTTCAGGAGAGAACAGGGGAAGGAGCAGACTGGTATTTTAAAAAGTTATGCTATGGCAATGTCAGCTGCATATCACTATTAACGCTTAAAAAGTTATTACTTTTCAGAAAGACAGGACATTTTATCGCAAAATTCGATATTGTATTCACATGAACAAACAATGATTTCCAGAGATCATTTAAGAAACTGAAGGCTGATAAAATTACGGGAAATGACTATATATGATCAGAATGGCTTTCATCTGCATTTTGTTAGGCCCAGCATTGATTTCACTTTTCAGCTGTGAACAGCAAGAGGCCAGCTGTGGCCAAGGGAGAGAGCAAGCAATGAACCAGGGTCAAAATAGAGGCTGAGTTGTCAGAAAATTTAACACTTTTAATGACTAAACCTCAGAAAAAATCTTCAAGTTACAACCATTTAAAAATTATATCCAGTAGGTCCCAAAAACTGTCAGAGAACAGATTTAATTTATGATAAAGTAAAACCTTTGAACTCTAGTTATGTGAATAAACAGCATTTTAAGGGGAAAACAAACAAAGCAAAGAAAATTTAAAATACATTGCCTTCAAGGCAGAAACAACTACATTTTACTTTGTATTCCCAGATGTGCTAGAGGGAAATTTATGACAGCATACTGAAAAGCAAGATTCCCATTGTGAAACCCTTCACATTTATTTAACTAAGCACAATCATTGAAAATGACCTTTATCCAAACCCTTCACAGCTGTCTTAAAATGATCTAAAACTATTGCCAGATTTTCTTTAACTAACATTACTTAACAAAAAGTCATTACCCCAGGGCCATATTACACTACTGGCAAGTAAACACAAATCCATTTTCAACAACATGCTAGGAAGTTTTAATGAAATACCGATAACAAATTGAAAACTCCCCATTAAAAAGGTGCCAAACAATACAAATCATCATAGTTTTTTTTTGTCCTAGCAGCAAAGACAATTTCCTTATTTCCGATAACATTTGTTACCTATTAGATGTACATGTGAACAGAAGAATGGCTACCACTTGAAAAAAAAGTACATTTAAAACTGTTAAATGTGTAAAATTATTATAAATGAAACTATTCTAGCAGTATATTGTGAAAAGATATCCTCATCTTTTCTCAAAAGACAGCATATCCAGAGTGCACATTACTCTCTAGAACTAAAGGGCTACAGATAACAAATTCATACATCAGTTTTCACTGCACTACACTAATAATTTACCAGTGCGTTAATAATGTTTCATCCAAGACTTAAAAAAAGAAAAAGTGTCAGAAGTACAAATACCTTAATCTTTCTCCTTTTTCTACAGACATACTAAACAGAGAGATTAAAAGACTGTTGCAGGAGCTGGCCTGCTGCAGATCAATTGACAGGGGTTAGGGAAAAAAAAATAAATACTTGTGGATTCAGAACAGTTTGGTTTTTAAAATAACAGTATAGAGCCACAATTAAAGCATGTGTATACTGTGAGGAGGGAGGAAAGGACTTTATTAAGGGTCTGGTTAGTTCAGTAAATAAAAACATTCAGATAACGATGATTATGGTGGCTCCTTGGTGTGAGGGAGAAGGGTACAGGAGGTTCATTTCACCACCAAGTAATTATGCTGACCCATAGTGTTACCATTTATCATGGCTGAAAGATGACACTCACTGTTAGCCAAGGGAAACTGCTAGTGAAATGCTTCCATCCAGATCAATACACACCACATTTTTCTACAGCCAAAAAGTAATTATACAACAGTAAACTTCACAATCAATACCCACTTGAGCTAACTTATATTCTGCGGTACAGACATGAAGGGATGGCACTGTCAACTGTCATTAAAAACTACTGCATTTGACCCAGATTAAAGGGTTTCCTCCCACCACTATAAAGGATTTTGCTATCTATTTTCTAAGTAAAAGCAAATGTATCTTTTTTCCTTTATCATTTAAAACAATAAACAACCATGCAAGTTTGCAGGACATGCTGCAACCTGCAGCTGAAACTGATGTTATCATTTCATAAAGTCTCACTTAACACAAAATAAAAAAAAAAAATCAGTCAATTAAAGAAAAATCAATCTTCCTAACCACTGAAAGCTAAAATAATTTCTGGAGCATTAGTTTCTAAAAGCTGCAGTTGAAGACCTGACCTGTGTGAACTCCATGGATCAGAAAAGAGAGAAACAATAGGTATTAAATCAATGCCATTTTCAGTATTAAACATATATTCATGTTTGTTTACACAAAGGTGCACACATAAGACTACCAGCAAGGCAGCTATTGGACAAAATTAAGCTTTAAGAGCTTAGGTTTTGTTTCAAAATATATCTAAATGTCAGTTTTGACAACTGCTTTCAAAAAGGCAGAGCTTAGTCTTATAAACCAATCAAACACATCAATAAAGGTTAGAGAGCAGAAAAAAAATCACTACTTCAGTCAAAAAAAAAAAAAATTTGACATCCAATTTTCAAGCTGATTTATCAGTGGAAAGCTAAAATTGATAGTTTGCCATTACTGGCTAGCAGGATGTCTAAGAAAGCTGTTACAAAGCCTTTCATTTTGATTTAGCCACATGGATCAATACAAACCTATACTGTTTCAATTTTACAATTATTGATTTTCTGATATAACCTCTGTGGGAGAACATTCATCACCTGCCATGCTAAAAAATATTGAAATTTATTTTGTAAACTTTGATTCTCAACAAAATATAGTGTTCCACTGAGTGAAATGAAATCTATTTTTCCAGATAATAGCTAATCACTGCTAAGATGGTATTTTGAGTAATATATTTTTGCCTTTGCATTTCAGAGTCTGACTTACACTGCTAATCCTTCAACTGATTTCACATCAAGAAAGATCATAAAACTTCTCTTTGCTTTTTGATCAAGTGTCTTGAGATTCTTTTCAGTTTTCATGAATAGGAGGAAAAACTAGAACTTCAAATTAAAATATTCAGTTACAGTGAATATTAAATTTTTACTCTAAGCTGTTTCCCAAGCCTAGAAGTACCTAATGCTTCAGGAGGAGGATTCCTTTTTCAGATAGAAAAAAAAAAGGTAGATTTTATAGTAGAAACAGCTGATTTATCAAACAAATCTTTGTCCTCTACACAATGATACTATTTCCGCAACCACACAGGGTTTTACCCACCTTAGGCTTGTCTAATCTGCTTTTCGTGTTATGTAAGAGCTCTGTTCCTCAGCATTCAAAACATGCTATGTTTTTATGTTACTTTACTCATATATAGCCATTGATTTTTGTGACAGCCCATTCAAACTAAGGAGTAATTAGTTTAAAAAAACTGTAAAACAAATTTTAATTGTACAGCTTTTCTTGTTCCAAAGTATTTCAATCAATAGTAATAAAAAAAAGCTTAAAAAATAATTTACAAGTTTGAACCAATGATTTCCTTTACCCCCCCCTTCTTTTCAATTCCTAGAAAGCACCTTTTGAGCTGCATAAACAGGACCACGAACATTTCTGAGTGCTACACTGTTGTTGGTAAGTACAGATACACTATCCAGCCAGTGCATCAGCACAGAAAAGACAGTGAATAGGTTTTAGGATGAAATACACTCTCTAAAGTGTAGGAATTTTCTCAGCAGCATATAAGAAATAAATGAGAAAAACCATAATCTTGTGTTGGAAGGACACAGGGATGAGATTCAAGCAACAGCCAAGAGGGTTTAGATTAGTAAGAGCATACTCAGAACATGTGCTGGTAACACAATGCCATTCAGATTAGTGATTACTAACCAGGGCTATGAAAATTTCCTAAATTATTAACATAGACACTACATAAGTGAAATTCCTAAAATAAAAGCAATAATATTAGAAAGATTATAATAAATTCTAAACTTTCTTGTAAATGTAATGTCATGAAACCAGAGTTGAATTTCTCCACAGACTTAGGGCTCAATATGGCCAGCCTGTCTATTTAGAGAATACAGAATGTTATTTCTATAATCTGGATATTAAATTCATCTTTCCATATGTACCTGAAATCAAATAATATCATCAAAATATCTGAATTAAGGAAAAAAAAAAGTATCACAAAAATTCTGTAGGATAGACAGGTAGGCAGGCAAGAGAAAAGATCAAAGGAAAGAAACAAACCAATGCAACTGAATACGGAAGAATTGATAGTCAAATCAGATGTGCCTTTTCATCCTGTTGCAAAAAAGCCAGAATCAAATTTTAAGTGCAATGACAATGGCTATATGCAGCTAGAAAGGACTCTATATGAGCCATCACACAAACTCATCCTGTTATTATTCAGATGTTAATGCTGATTCAGATGCTGATGATTTTAACCATCAAAATTGAACACAGTGAATATGAGGCACTGCAAAAACTCATTGAAGAGCTACACAAGAAAAGTATGTTTAAAAATAAAGCAAAGCAGTACTAAATATTTAAAACTGTTCTCTTAAAATAAGATGATAATTAAGCACTATTTTTAGGGCTTTTTTTTTCATCACCAGATCTCAAATCACCCTCTTACAGAAGTACCATAATTCACATATTACAGATGGGGAAAACCAGGGAGATAGATAGACTGAAATGACTGGCACACCAAGATTCTAACCTCATTATTTAGAGCATAAAGTGACTGAATTCAGAGTTGAAAAAAAGAATCTTGCTTTCCCATATGAACTGTATTATGAATTCTGGAGGGGAGAAAGGGTGGAACGCTTGGTATGTCTTGGTCAGAAGTGCCGTAAGTTGCTGTTCTGATTTGTTAATGGCCCTTATTAAATCCACTAGTCCCATAAAAAAGTTGTATTTTCAACAAGGACTTAAAAACTACAAAAAAAATTGAATAACCACAATTCCAGTCTCCATATATTACACAGGTTTTTTTTTTTAATAAATATTTTGAAAAGACAATTATGTTTATCACATAATAAAAATTATTCTTGGTGTAAAATTACATCTAATAATTTTTGAAAAATAATTCCTTCCTAACAGGGCTGGGTTGTTTTGGTTTGTTGTTTTTGGTTGGTTGGTTGGCTGTTTTTTTTTCTAGGGAAAAAATTAGGTCTCTAGTTCTCATGGTCTCTAGTTTGTTTTCTTGGGTTATTTTTGGCTTTAGTTTTTATTTAATGAAGAAAGAAAGAAAAAAGCAGAAGCAAAATATCTTGTTGACACTTGAGCTGCTATTGTATAACCACAGCAGCAAATAACTGAAAAGAAAGCATTTGTATCAAATATGTTTAAAGAACCTTTGTTCTATTCAGGCTTTTCTGTACTTAACTGTATTCAGAACAAGAAGAGAATGACCTTCTAAAAAGTAATGGTGGTGATTATCTATATAATGGTTGTAACATGCAAATATACAGCAGCCATGTAAAGGAATAAAAATCAGGCAGCAACTTCACAATGCTTAAGGGCTTCATATTTCACAGTACCAGCATTAATGGAAAAGTTAATGTAGCATTGAATAACAGTGAGCTGCTCAGCTGCTGCTACTGCTGCAGAACATTTAGATCATGGAAATAACACATCATTTTTTCACTCCTATTGTCACCCACCCGCAAAATCATATGCAAAATCTTCCTGCATTACTCAGTTGCTTAAGAAATATGTCTAAGCATATAATTTTTAAGACTGAACATGCAAATAAATAATTAAACCACAAAACTAAAAATAATTAAGCAACAGTGCTGAAAGGAAATATCAAAAACTATGCTTTCTGACTTAACTCATGCTGTGGTAGAAATGCATGAATAAGCACAATCACTTAATGCAGCACACAGAAAAAACAGCATTTTACAGTACTTTTATCTCTTAATTCTCAATCTCTACACATGAAATAGGCAAATTATGCATGTTAAATTCTCCTGTTTTCAGTATACTATTAACACTATCGAGTGCACTGAATATTGCGTCACTTAAAAACTCTTTGACCCAACTCTACAGGAAAGTTTCAGAAGGTAGGCAACACCTATGTACTGAAAATGGAGGCACATATTTGGCTGTAAATTGAATTGCACTGACAACTGTGCTTAGGGAGAAATCTGAGGAAGGGGCCACAGACCCTATAAATCTTATAAACCATGCTCCTCCTTCATTCCTGTTTAAGGAAACTGTTATGTAAATACAGAGCAAATATGGGAATATATCACCAATCTTTCCGTACTTCATAAATTCAGGAAACAACGCTGAGAATTTTGCTCCTTCTTGATGCAAACTGTAAAATGTGAAGACATATCTTCACATATGCCTTAATTTATTTATGAAGACATATGTGAATTTAGAATTCACATTAAGGAAATCAGTCCTTCTTGGAATTCCTGAAAATTATTCCAGCTCATAAAGGACTTCAAATGTTATTGCTTCTCCGCTGATGCTGAACTAGCAAAACTTTTCCATTTTGTTGTTGATCGACTTTTTTACTATTACGAGAACAAAGAAGACTGGTGAGCATGGTTATGGAAAGAAGATTCACCCCTTTTCTGCTCTCAAAACAATAAAAAAAGGTGCTACCAATCCAAAATTCAGGTAGCTCAAAAGGTAACACAAATGCTTGACTGATACTTTATAATTTCACTGTTGATGTCAGACATGAAAATAAAAACTGGGAAGTAAGGACCACTGGCTTTCAGATTCTTCCAAATGTGGTTGTCCGCCAGGTCTAAATTCAAAGCTTTTATAAAATGACTCTTCAGTCACCTCTACAACAGTTTCTGTCAGACACTATTTGTCAGGTAGTATGAAGACCTTCCTCTCCCCAGTTTAGTCCATTTGTTTAAGGTGTCCAAGTAATTTCAATTTTCTGGAACTGATACCATCACTGAGTTGTATTTATGGCAATTATATCATTCACTGAACTTTATACTGCTCTAATGCCTGTAATGATATTAGCTATGAATTTATAATGGGGTTGAAAAAGTATCAGTATGCATGTTGCCTTTACAACTGCTAATACCAACTGGTATGGGAAGAAAACCAAGAAAAACTTCTGAGTACTAGAGCCAATGGAGAACCCAAGAAGCCAGCAGCCAGGAATTCCAATTCACTAAAAGCTACCTGAAAACCTGCTTGTGATTTAACATCTACAGGGATGCTGGGAAGGGACTCTTAGAATCATAGAATCATAGAATCGTTAGGGCTGGAAAGGACCTTAAGATCATCTAGTTCCAACCCCCCTGCCGTGGGCAGGGACACATCATGCTAAACCATATCACCCAAGGCCTCGTCCAACCTAGCCTTGAACACTGCCAGGGATGGAGCATTCACAGCCTCCCTGGGCAACACATTCCAGTGCCTCACCACCCTAACAGGAAAGAATTTCCTTCTTATATCCAATCTAAACTTCCCCTGTTTAAGTTTTAACATATTACCCCTTGTCCTGTCACTACAGTCACTACTGAAGAGTCCCTCTCCAGCATCCTTATAGGCCCCCTTCAGATACTGGAAGGCTGCTATGAGGTCTCCACGCAGCCTTCTCTTCTCCAGGCTGAACAGCCCCAACTTCCTCAGCCTGTCTTCATACAGGAGGTGCTCCAGTCCCCTGGTCATCCCCGTGGCCCTTCTCTGGACTTGTTCCAACAGCTCCATGTCCTTTTTATGTTGAGGACACCAGAACTGCACACAATACTCCAGGTGAGGTCTCACGAGAGCAGAGTAGAGGGGCAGGATCACCTCCTTTGACCTGCTGGTCACGCTCCTTTTGATGCAGCCCAGGATATGGTTGGCTTTCTGGGCTGCAAGCGCACACTGCCAGCTCATGTTCATTTTCTCATCGACCAACACCCCCAAGTCCTTCTCCGCTGGGCTGCTTTGAATCTCTTCTCTGCCCAACCTGTAGCTGTGCCTGGGATTGCTCCGACCCAGGTGTAGGACCTTGCACTTGGCATGGTTAAACTTCATGAGGTTGGCATCAGCCCACCTCACAGCGTGTCAAGGTCCCTCTGGATGGTATTCCTTCCCTCCAGCGTATCAACCGAACCACACAGCTTGGTGTCATCAGCAAACTTGCTGAGGGTGCACTCAATCCCACTGTCCATGTCACCAATAAAGATGTTGAACAAGACCGGTCCCAACACTGATCCCTGAGGGACGCCACTCATTACTGGTTTCCAGCCAGACATTGAGCCACTGACCACAACTGTTTGTGTGTGGCCATCAAGCCAGTTCTTCATCCACCAAGTGGTCCATCCATCAAATTGATGTCTCTCCAATTTAGAGACAAGGATGTCGTGTGGGACAGTGTCAAATGCTTTGCACAAATCCAGGTAGATGACATCAACTGCTCTACCCCTGTCCATAAGTTCTGTAGCCCCATCATAGAAGGCCACCAAATTGGTCAGGCAGGATTTCCCCTTAGTGAAGCCATGCTGGCTGTCACCAAGCACCTTGTCGTTTTTCATGTGCCTTAGCATGCCTTCCAGGAGAATCTGCTCCGAGATTTTGCCAGGCACAGAGGTGAGGCTGACTGGTCTGTAATTCCCTGGGTCATCCATTTTCCCCTTCTTGAAAATGGGGGTTATATTTCCCTTTTTCCAGTTGTCGGGAACTTCACCTGACTGTCATGATTTCTCAAATATGATGGCCAGTGGCTTAGCAACTTCATTTGCCAGCTCCTTCAGGACCCGCGGATGGATCTCATCAGTACCCATGGACTTGTGCACGTTCAGATTTTTAAGATGGTCTCGAACCAGATCCTCTCCTACAGTGGGCCCAAGGTCTTCATTCTCACAGTCCCTGCATCTGCCTTTCAAGACTTGGGTGGTTTGGTCAGAGCCCTTGCCAGTGAAGACTGGGGCAAAGAAGTCCAGTGATCGCTGCATCCAAGGCTGCCCTGGAGAGTCACATTTCCAACGAGCCCTTCCCTGTTGGCGAGCACAAGGTCACGCATGGCACCTCTCCTTGTCGGCTCCTCTATTACTTGCAGAAGGAAGTTGTCTTCCACACAATCAAGGAACCTCCTGGATTGCTTGTGCCAGGCTGTACCGTCCTTCCAACAGATGTCAGGGTGGTTGAAGTCACCCATGAGAACAAGGGCCTGCGAGCGTGAGGCTTTTCCTATCTGTCTATGGAGTGCTTCATCCGCAGGTTCTCCTTGATCAGGCGGTCTGTAACAGATCCCCACAGTAATGTCTCCCATAACTATATTCCCTTTAACCCTGACCCACAAACTCTCTGTTGACAGCTCACCTGTCCCCAGACAGAGTTCCATACTCTCCAGCCTATCCCTAACATAAAGGGCAACTCCGCCTCCCCGCATGCCAGGCGTGTCTTTCCTAAAGAGCCTGTAACCTTCCATTCCAACACTAAAAACACTCTTCATTAGGGACTGTAGTTGTAGGACAAGTGGTAAGGGATTCAAACTTAAACAGGAGAAGTTTGGATTAGATGTAAGGAGGAAGTTCTTTACTGTGAGGGTGGTGAGGCACTGGAATGTGTTGCCCAAGAAAGTTGTGAATGCTCCATCCCTGGCAGTGTTCAAAGCCAGGTTGGACAGAGCCTTGGGTGACATGGTTTAGTGCGAGGCGCCCATGTCCATGGCAGGGGGGTTGGAACTAGATGATCTTAAGGTTCTTTCCAACCCTAACTATTCTATGGTTCTATGATTCTATCTTATGAATGCTCTGGAAACCATGAATGACAGTAGGAATCTGTAGAAATTACCGTGTAAGGAAATGTCCATTGTGGCCTTTTAATTTTTACAATACATATTTTTCCTACGGAATGTATGTCTTTTCGAAAACAGTAGCATTATCCTGGGTTTAGCAGTAGCAGTCATTTTTTCTCCTTCTTAGTAGGTAGTGCAGTGCTGTGTTTATGACTTTTGGCCTGGGAACAGCGCTGACAACACCGATGTTTTTAGTTACTGCTCAAATGTTTACTCTGACCAAGGACTTTCTGAGTCTCATGCTCTGCCAGGGAGGAGGGGAAGCCAGGAGGAAGCAGAGACAGGACACCTGACCCAAACTAGCCAAACAAGTATTTCATACTACAGCACATCATGCCTAGGATGTAACTGAGAGTTACCGGGAAGGGCTAGTTCACTGCTCGGTCAGGCTGGATATCGATGGGTGGTATTGTATTCTCTTCCCTTGCTATTTCCCTTATCATTATTATTATTGGTGGTAGCAGTAGTGGTTTGTGTTATACCTTAGTTACTGGGCTGTTCTTATCTCAAGTGGGAGTTACATTCTTTTGATTCTCCTCCCTGTTCCTCCGGGAGCCAGGTTGGGGGGGAGAATAAAGGGTGGGGAGTGAGCAAAAGGGCTGCATGGCTGACTTACAGCCTGGGCTTAAACCATGACACATTACAACTTTACTGTGGGGATTATGAAAAAGTTAAATTTTTCTTAATCCTAATACCAAAGAACAAGAATTTAGAAGTACAAGGGGTTTTTGTTTTGGTGTACACAAATCCCAGTTTTGTTGATTACTTTTAAAGAAGTGGAACCCTCTAAATAAATATTGCATTGAGAGCCAACCTTAGTAATTTGTCACTATGTCACTGAAATAAAGGAGCTATTCTAGTACTTTCAAAATATGATATTCCTAAGAAAAAGTCTCTGTTTAAGAAACAGTGGTGTCCAAAAGACCATTTAGAACTTTGTGCACAATTGGAAACAACCTTCCATAGCTCAGCTAAAGGTTGTCAAATGATCCAGATATACAGGAAATACCATAGCCAGAACCCAACATATGACCTGTAGACTCAGTTTCTGCAACATGGACATTGAAAAAAGTTATGTACTTGGCCTCAACTTCAACTGGCTGTCCATTCAGAAAGAAACATTTCTGTTTCTTTCCAGGGAAGATAATACACTCATCAAGAAACAAAAGCACCAATATATGCAGTATCAGTCAAAAAAAAAAAAAAGTAAAAAACTAAGCCCAAGTATATTTGATAAGCTAAAGGACTATTTGCACTAATGGAAAAACATAGCATGTATATAAAAAGTAATTTCCTTGCTTTGAATGACAATTCACAATATTCCTCTAACACTACTGAATTGTGCATAAATTTCAATCTTTCATACTAATTTTAATACTTCAGTTTTATTCCATCAGGCCTCAAACCTTTGTAACACTTTCTCTTTTAAGATTTAACAGACAGTGCAGCTTTCATTGAGGCCATAATTAGAGAAATTGCTGGCCACTCCCAGAAGTTTCCAGTCACTGTTTTTCTACATTTTTAATTCCAAGACTGTTAAAAATTAAAAGTAATATATACTTGGTGAACAGTTAGAATGTTTGTCTGTCTGGGTCGTCTGAGAGTATGCAGAGATCTTCATTAACAATTTGTGATGATCTCAAATGGGAAGTTTCAAAAGAAATTGATGATGGCTTAGCTTTGCGAGCAAAGATTTGGGAAGGACTTTAACCACGCTTACTACAAGCATGATGACCAAGGGCATGTGGGATATGCAAAAAAAAGAAACTATTTTATTTTTATTTAACCTTACCTGGCATTTAGCCAAATAATGTGGTGGGATTTGTTTTGTTATGTTTTGTTTTTTTTTTTTCTCTTATGCTTCCCAGTGGTACTTAATTGAGATTAAATCAGAAAGAATAGGAGATGCTATTTTGTTCTGGTGAACATATATCACATCCTGCTCCTGCTCCTGGCTGCTCTTCTTTCCTGACAGGTTTCACTCAATTAATTTTCATAGAATTTTAGCTTAACAGTTCAGTATGAAACTCTATCACTGAAAATACTGTCTGAATTTCACTACATAAATTTCCTCTACTATTAAGCTGTCATCAACTTTGAAACCATCACTTTTATTCCAGAGGTTGGGGCACTGTTTAGTGTGAAAGACTACTATGTGAGTGAAAATAATGCATTATTAGCTAGCAGAAATTGGAAACTTGAATGCCATTGAAAAATTTAAAAATGAACATTTTTTAAATATTAACAGGACTTGCACTCACCGTGACGCAAATAATATCATGCTTTACTTTTGTTCGTGTTTTCACATTGCGCAAGATATATTATGCATAAAAATTAAGACTCTTTTATGACAAAGTATCCCAAAGGCTTCAGTAGTACTTCTAAATTAGACTTAAGAGATGTTGAATTTAGCTTCCTCTTTATGTATGTTTTTATTGCTTCTTACCATTAGTGTAAACATAACTTCTAGTAAATCATCAAAAGAAATTTCTTACACATGAAGACTGTGTCTGTAATAAAACCAAAAGCATTTAACCCAGTAAATATAATTTACCATCAGAAGAAAAAAGAACAATGGAAATCTGAAAAATAATTACATTTGAATTTTAAGAAATAGCTTCATTTTAATTGTAGTCTATTGGCATTGTGTATACAGAATATTTTTTAAAACAGTGGTTAGAATTCTTAAATTGAACAGCATGTACATATGTTTGAACCATAGTACACGTGGTTTATGCATTTTTTCATGGATTTTCCAATAATCTAGGCAATTGGATAGTTCACTACATTACTGGGTTTTAAAATGCTATTTCAATGCTACTGAATGTTTAAGAAATACTTACGGCACAAGGCAGTATATTCCTGAAGCTGAAACAATCATTAGACAGTGATGTTCATCTATTTTATGGGAAGGGAGCTTTATAGGCATACTATCATGCCAAGGTCACAGGATTAAGTGAGCAGTCATGTCATTAAACAAGCCTTTTCTGTATATTTTAAAGGGTCTTACTGAGTTACTTAAAATGCCATAAACATAAATAAACTCCTATCTCTACAACACATCCATGACAGATGACTTCAAAATGTAACACTTAAGCAATGGAGTTCTATAACCTAAACAACAGCCTATATTATTGACAACAGATATCAATATACTGGGGAGCACAAATATTGGGAGAAGCTTACAGTCAGTCACCATCAGATATTTTATGTCTGTAAGTGTACAAGAAATACATATAAATGTTAAACCTTTATGTGAATAGGTATTACTGCTGAAAAATTCCAGAGCTTACAGGTTAAGAAAAAACTTGTTTATATAGAAAAAAGTAAATACTATAATAACAAATGTTCCAAATCTATACATGTAAAAACAGATAATAAAACTATATAGAACTTTCAATATACACTTGAATGGTTTAATTACTCTTTTTAAGTGCACTGTGAATTACCATATCTATTTTATCAATGAGGAAAGCAGTATAATCAAGTACAGCAATGTTATTTAAGTCATGGGAAGTCTATGACAGACATGGTGCTCCTGAATCAGTCAAAATAAACCCATGCAAACTTATTTTTTCATTCTTTTAAATAAAACAAAACAAAGTCCAGAAATGATAAATTGAAAGAGAAATGTCTGCTGGGAATATTGTTCAGAAATGAGAAAAAAAAAATGTCAAAAGATGATCTTCATAGCTTAGTATCTGTGAACATCAGACTATACTAACAAAATGCATACAGCAACACCAAAAGGTTGTGAACATCAGACTATACTAACAAAATGCATACAGCAAACCCAAGGAACTCTCCTGCTAAGCTATATTGAGGTAAGAAGGAAAGGACAAGGCTCTCGTTGCTGGCCTCTGTATCCAGAAAACAAGACCTCTTATATGTCACTTGGGAGCAGCAGCTACACATGGACTTGCCTATCACTCCCCTGTAATAACACTACAAGATATGACTCCAAGCAGATTAGCAATTACTGCAGAGTGAGAGAAGATAACGTGAAATAGGCAGAAGCACAAAGTATTTCTGTTTGATGGTTAAGATATGGATAGGTGAAGGCTGCAGATTATAAGGACAGTGGAAAGGAGAGCTTTGATTTCCTCAAATATGGGACGATGGACCAAAACAAAAACCTGCTATGCAGAGATATGCAGAGAGAAAAGATTTTCTTTTTAGGATCAGATGACCTGTATGATTTATGCATTGACTTAGGAAAGCTCTAAACTAGTGTGAAGGAGGATGATATTGTACTACAGACAAGCAAAAATGGTGAAAAACTCATCTTGAAGGTTGATTGCTTGTTTTTGTTTGTTTTGTTTTATTGTTTGTTCTTTTTTTTTTCCCTTGAGGGAAGACAAGGAGGAGGAGGAGAAAAAAACAACAGCTGAGAAGACAAGAAAAATGGATCAGTCTATAACATATCTATCTTCACTGATTACACATTGTAATGGGGGGCACCGAGGGGGGAGAATGGGAAATACAGGAACTAAAAAAATCTCATTATCCAGAAGACAAAACTTTGGCTACCATTACAGAGGCTTGCCAAGAGAAATAAGTGTTTGGTCCTGTGAAAACCAAGAAATAAGTACTTTTTCCTTAGCACATAATAGTTTACTTCCTCTGAAGTTCATAAACAGGCATGAAATACTTATTGGAAGTCTGGGTAATGTTAAAAGAAGTAAAAAAAAGGTAGCACTGCACTTTGAGATATAACAGAAAAAAACTCTACCACCACCTCTGAAAGAGGATGGAGACATGAGATATTTTAGTTTTTCAAAACAACTCAATGAGAAAAGACCTAAGTCAGTGGTAAAGGGATCATTTATCAAAACAATCTTAAAGAAAAAAGAAGTTACAGAAAGATGCATCTTTTGTGTACAAATGTATAGGTTGAAAAAGTAGCTGAAGTTAAAGATAGCATTTTACATTCGATTCTGACTAGTTCAAAGGAATTTTTCAAAAGAAATATATTTTGAATAAAAACAATCACTGAAAGAAAGAATTCCTATTTCCAAGGAAAAATGTTAAAGCTACAGAGCAACTAAGTTTAAATCCCCCAGACTTAGAAAATTTCAGGAAACCAGTGGATAAGCCTCTGCTAAAAATAAATTTTCCATAATACCTAAAACTGAAATTACATACACAACACCAAAAAATTCTGATGTGGAAGGAAGATACAGTATAACAAAAATATCAATGTGGTTGTAATCAGGAGCTCTTTCATAAACTCACATAATCAAAAAGGAAATGTAAGAATTAAAAAAGAGGAAGAGGACAAGGCAATCCCTGATCATTTATTTAGCACTTCTCTGAAAATTTATGAAGGGTAAGTGTGACTCCAGATGACTGAAAGATAATGTTATGCGGTCTTAAATGGGGAAAAACATACTAAATGCATTATAGTCTAATCTTTATCTTTGATGTATGCAAGGATACTAGGAGAAATTATCAATCAGCTGATTAATTTGAAACGAGTAACGTGGGTTTATTAAGAAAAAATGATTTCTTGTACACCTTTGCCATTTTCTTTATTGTTCATTCATCCATGGCATAATCAGAATAGTGATCTTTTAACACAACAGTACTTACTGTTTGCATAGACTAAGAAAAATATGTAATAATATGATAAATGAATACATGAACAGTTAAACCCTGGGGTTTTATAGCATATGTCAAAGGTTCATGACCGGATTGGGAATGTTTTTAAGTGGGAGACTATATGGGTTGTTTCCTGAATTCTGCTGCATTAAACATTTCATTACCAACTCTGATGAAGAATCAGAGAAAAGCCACAAAAAGACCTGTAAAAAGAATTACAAGTATAATGTGGGAGAATAATAATTCAAAAGTACTTAAAAAATTCTAAACTCTAAGATGAATGAGACACACACCAGTCTTAAAATAATTAGAAGCACAGATATAAAGCAGGAAGTGATTGCCAATTAGTAGGAGTAAGAGCCTGCAGAGTGGTTCTAGGAAGTACTGACAGAGCCTACAATCTCATTTTAGTCAGTTAAGATATAGTGTGAAATAACCTTAAGTAGTGTTGTGCATTGTTGAGGTGTCACCCGCAATCAAGGGCCCAGATTGGAATACCTCTTTCTAAGGAAGATGTAGGCAAATTGCAGGGAATCTACAGCAAGACACCAACATTATACAAGATACAGATAACTGAACCAGTAAAGGAGCACTGAAAGGACAGTATGAGCTTTCAAAGCCTTTGAGAAAGGCTAGGTTTAAAACCAGGTATGATAAATCTAATTTGTAGCAAAGAAAATGACCCTATAATGCACATGAAAATTCAACATTAAAACGATCAAAGACATAGAACGAGTTTTCCAAGGCATTTGCAGAATTCCACTCTCCTCTCCACAAAGAAAGGAGGATGCAAAACATGTAATAGGGATGTGCCAGACTACGCCTACCTTACTCAGTGCTTGAGGATGATTTAGTCTTCAGTTCCTTTCCAGACCCTGCTCTGAATATCTCAAATTATTTTACAAACATACAGTTGGACATAAATGCATTTTGAATAAAAAAGTACAAGACACATTAAGGTTTTAAAAGGAGGGGAATCAAAATGGCTCCACCAGGTTTTCACTTCTGGCTAAATTCTGCATTTCTGATGTTTCTAACAAAAGTTATGAGAAGTCTATCAAAACATTACAGATGCTCTCCTAGGAAAAAAAACAAACAACATTTTCTACAGCTTTGCACTCATCATCTGTAATCTACTTGAAGTATGAGATGGGAAAGAATCTTAGAGTGTAATGGTACTACAACATCACACTGTAAGTTAAAAATATGATATTTCTCACCTATTTTATGTCACAAAATAAAGAATAAATCAAACGATTTTAATTTCTGAGAAAAAAGCCTCCTTAGGAACATAAAAATTACTTTTTCAGAATCTTCTAATCTATGGCTTTTGTTAATTTTTTTCTTTGCTTTTTATTCTTGCATATACAGAAAATGGGAAATCCAGTGCTATACTGCACATGTATTGCTAGATAGACATGGGAGAAAAAAATCAATTAAGGGAAGTGTTATCAGCCTAATAAGTTTCTACCTCTACCCAAACAGGAGTCAGTGAAAGAAGGAGAATAGATGCCTGTCCAATACCAGCAACTGTTAGTCCAGCCTACTGATACCCCTTCAGAGGTTGTTTGCACTGCAGGATCGGGGGAAAACATGAAGAAGGGCAGCTGGATTTTGAAGGCCTACTGAAATGTGGAGAATTTAAAATCGGACTGACTGAAATTGAAATTCCTCTGGAAATCCTGAATTGAAAATTCAAGGAGTCTGAGTATCAGATGGACCTATCATGCCTACTTGTCCTATCTTTCCATTTCTTTATATTCACTTACAGCTGAAGACAGGTTACAGGGCTAAATGGACTGCTAGTCTTGAACCATTATGGATGTCCTTGCGATTGGCATCTTGGAAACTGAATGGCTGCTGAACATGATAGCTCTATGGATAGATTTATGAAGGAACAGAAATCCCTTTCAGTTTGCTAAGGCTGGCCTTTCTCTCAATTTAAGCATATTTTAAAATTCCCTTGTTATTGCTACAATACAAAAATACATACAGAAAGTTGACTGTAAGCAATTTGGATATGTATTCTGATTGTTGTTCCAGTTAAAGACCCTGCTGACATCTGGAGGTCAGCTGTTTCTAAAGCTTAAAGAAAAACAGTATTGGCAAATTTTTCCTGTTTGTGTTTGCCAGGAAGAGAAAGGGAAAAAAAAATAGGTGGAAAGAGAGAGCATACTCGAGAAGTGAAAAAAAACAAGAAAAAAATAATTCTATTGCTGCAGAAGTAATAATGTGAAACAAAATGTAGAAGCCTTCCTTCTTTAATATGAAATACAATATACTGTACTTCCTAGAGACAAACAAGTCTTTCCACTGAACTGACCAAGTTCTTCCTGAGTACCATGCATTTCCCAACACTGGAAAATGCTACCTCTTTCCAAAGAAAATATTTTATTTTGAGATTTCTTCCAGTTGTGGGAAAAAATCCATAGTGAACAGCAACATGCTTCAAAACAACTGAGTAACCCTGCACAAACACAAAACTGAATAAATCTCATGTAAGCACTCTGTACACTCACTTGTAGAGCCCATCCCTGGTTATACAATACTGCTTTCTTGGCAGGTATCTCTATGCTGCAAATAGCATCCCACACCTAACTTCCTATTATTAGAAAAGGATACAGAATTCTTCTAGCTTCCTTTTTCCATTGTGCTCTTCAAATGCCACGGCACCATTATCAAGAGCTTCTTCAACTAGTTTCTGCCTTCCACCACAGCAGTAAGCAATCAGGGAAGGAGGAAGGAAGAGGGTACACCGTGGCAGGGGATGTAGTATAACGAGTGCAAAGCAGCAGGAGCAGCACAAAGTTGAAAGCACAGTAAGAAAGATAAGAAGGGGATAGAAATAGTAAAATACTACAAAAAAGTTATCAGATTAGTAAAATAGTCCCACATTTATGTTTAAACCCTGCTACAGAAGGATGACCAATACTGGACCTAAAATGTGAATAATAATAATGACACATTTACTGATCTCAAGTAGCTCAGTTAAGTAAAAACATCAGAAGGCAGAAAAGCATTTTCACAATGTCTGGTTGTGATGAAATCATCTCAAACAAAATATTTGGAATTTGTAGTCAAGATAGCTAATGACTGAGCTGAAAAGTGTGCAGTTCCATCAGATCTATCCGGAAGGATCCACTCTGCAAACAAAAACAGATTCCACTAATTCTAGAAACATACAAAAATTCATAGTTCTTACAGAGTATGTAGAAAAATGCAGTACCTTAACAGGCCCTCTAACAACAGGCATGTCAAACACACTTCTGGATCCAGTAGACAGGCTCTTTTCCACTGTTCTAAAGCTCATTTTTTAATTTATGTCTAGCAGTTAAAATGAGCCAGAAATGAAACCAGATGAAGCTGATTTGCAGTGGGGGACAGGATAGGTTCTGTGTCTCTCTGAACTTCCTAAGATGGCAGCTCGTATAGAGATGGAGTCAGAGCATGCCAAGGGCTGGCTCTAAGAGAAAGTCCTTCTTACTAAATTCCTGCATTCTGATCTCCCTTGTAAACTGGAAACATTTGGTTTAGAAGCATTGTCATCCCAGAATCAACTTATTTAACTACCAAGCCCCATAGACTCACAAAAGGGGAGTTCCCCTCCTTAGGCTCTCTCTCCCTGGTCCCCAGCAGATCTCAGCCTCTGCAGAAGCACATGCTGTAGTGAGAGGCAAGACTAGCTGTCTGGCAAGAAACTTTTTATTTCCAGCCTGTCTCCCCAGACAAATTTGGTCTTCACCACAGAATGAGACTGACAGCTCTGCCCTCCACCATGAATGATTAATTTGTTATGGGTGTCTAGTTTATCCAAAGACAGATTTGAACAGAAAAAGCCCTTATATACTTGGTATTTGATAAAGCTGCTTTAATGTAGGTGGAACCTGCTTTATCAAAACATGGAAAGCAAGAGAACCAAGACTCATTTTTAAATGTAATTTTTCCCATTATGGTAACCCTCCTATGTATATCGAAACTGTTCATGTGAAAATATCTATGACAAGTATTTAATATTTAGACTTCTTAGAACACAAATTAGAACTCAGAATTCCTTGCATTGCCCTAGATCGCCTTAAACCTATAATAACTGTAAGACAGAGCTGTTATGTACAGTATTCTTGAATAAAAGTTTTTGAAAAGTTGAGATATCTGATTAAACCAAGCAGCTGATATAAGAGCTGGTAACAGATTATGGCCCAAAACACAGGCATGCATATGGTTGACAAGGAATGTGAACTGTGTGTGCAGACAGGTTTTACAAAACTTTTTTTTTCCCCCAGAAAGATGTGTAAGGGGAGAGAAGCAGATGGGGAGAAGACAAGCACCATATGAAGCTGACAGAAGACTGAAGGAAGCATATGTTGTGACATGAAGACTATAACCCTGAAAAAAGCTAATGGTAAGTGCTGTTTTAAAGCAGCTTTGAACGCTACACTATGAAACACCCTGTTTGATTCTTCCTCAGTTCAAGGAAATAGGATGTTGCATATTCATTCTGAATAAGTGGCAATGCATCAAAGAAATATTCAACTCATCAATTTTTCATCTGAATGGGAAAAACCTGCAGTATTCTAGTTCTGGTATAATGCTGAAGTTTAAAAAAGGGGAAAACATTATGTTTAGGATAAGCTATTACGAAGATACCTGCAAGTGTTAAATTGTCGAAACAACGAAAACAGAACTAGTTTGGTTTAAGGGCACAAACAGGCTTTATAAAAAACTAACAAGATTTATTTTGAAATCTATTATTTTTTTTGTCTGAGATATGTAGGAGAAAGTAAGATGATTCAATAATTTCCTTTTGCTGTATAGGAGCTGATGCTCACACCTGCAAGACATTGAGGAAAGAACTTTAGTTTTCACTTTGACATGAAGGGAAAGTATTTGTGAAAGGGGAAAGATGTTAAAAATTACAAAATTACAAGCAATACAAAATAAAAGGTTCCTTTTCAAACTTGTTGTTTATCATTTTTAAGCAGAAGGAGATAAAAGAATGAAAAGGTTTCCAGACCAACTCTAACTGTACTGACTAATGTATGGACAGGGATAGGTTGTACAATGTTAATGCATTTGTATGTGTTTAGTCAACTGGTGAAGCATTGCATATAATTAATTTCTCCTTTAAAAATTAATAGCTAATTAAGGTAATTGAAATGCAAGTCACATGATTTTGTTATTTGTAATTCACCTACCTTTATGTGACTATAATCTAACTTAGAATTGAAAGTTTCATATGGCATTTTGCTGAATCACACCATTAAACTTCATTCTTGTTTCTTCAGACATCTTGATAAGAGTATATAACATGAGCACGTATGTTGAAGAACTTAATCGTTCTTTATCTTGAGGCGATACAAACACACATATATATATATATCAAATGCTACAATTATCAGTAAACTGGTAGCTGCAGATTGGGAATGTGACAGAGAATTGAAGCTTTTAAGAATCAGACTCATCTCCCCCTCCAGCAGTTTCATACCTGTCTTATCTATTTTGGATGTCAAAAGGCACTGCTATTGTCCAAGTATTTATCACATAGAACTGGTTGTCTCTTTCTCCCCCTGTCCCTTCTGGGCCTGTGAACGATCTTCCTAATTCACCATTTCAAGATTGGTCTCCAGGTCCAGAGGTGGACAGGAGACCAGCAGTATGCTTTAAGAACTGTGGGAACACTCTTCCCAACAGAAATGATGGAGTCACTACTCCAGAGGTCTAGAAGTCTGGAGTGTCAACATTTGTATTTATTTATTTATTTATTTATTCAACATAACTGTATTCCAGTCAGGCTGTATCTCCTGGGGCACAGTGAAGCAGCAGTTTATAAAGAGACTCCTAACACCGTAACTATTTGTCAGGAATCAAAAAGGAGACTTGGAGCCTGCTGTGTCTCCTGCTGGCCAGGACCTGAGGTATGTAAAATCCAAGAGCCCATCTTGATTTCCATCATATAAGAAGTACAGGAAGATCTACCTAATTAACAACAGTTTTTGCCTTCTGTGTCTACATAGTTTAATGAGACCCCCTGTACCTTCTGCACTTGAAGCCTTTTAAATCTGCCCAGCCAGAACCACTGACCTTGGTCCTTAACAAGGCTCAGAGGGTCTCCCACTGGGCATCTCTCCCCACCTGCTGCCATCCTAGGGCTTCCCATTCACAGTCCACTAGTTCTCATGACAGAAGATACACTTGCATGGTGGACTGCCATGGCACACACAGTAAGACCTGCAGTGCAAGGCCATTTGCTTCCTGATCAGCACCTGCAAATGGGGAACTCCACTTGGAGACCTCATGCTGTCACAATTCTCCCCTTCTCCAGGTTAAGCAGTAGCCTGCAGCTAAAATGCAGGCCAATGGTTGAGCACTGAAATAGGAAAGCAGCACTGCAAGTAGTCGAGAAGCGGACACATAGGGTGGCATGACAGGAATAAAATAAGAGTTTCTTTTGCTTGATGTAGGAAATTTCACAGGTTTGTCACAGGTGTCAACGTGCATCGCTCATCAAAACCTTTCATGGACTGACGAGCAAAAAAAACCCTGCAGTAGCGGTCTGTTGCCGTTTAGGATACCATCAACAATCCAGGAGAGGAAGGTTATCTGGCCCAAAGAAAAGAAGGTCTCCTGAAAAACCTAGTGAGCAGGAACTGACTTTAGCCTGCAAAGTGCCTCCAGTCATTCACATACTTGAGCAACATTATTTAAAAATTCTAAGATATTAAAAGGGCTGAAAATTGCACTTATTTTCAAAGGTTCAAGTCTCCAGATACACAGCTTTAAGCCTGAACTAGAAATAACATGAGCATCCATTATGGACTCAGGCTGTTTTGAATTAATAATATCAAAATCTTCTACTTGTCATTTTTGTAATTTCCACCAGAACATCTCTGGTTCTAGACTACCGAGTTTCTGCAAGACTGAATTTGCACACTTCCTACCACCTTAAAAAATTAATACATCTCCATCATAACTCAGGAAATAGTGATTTCTTTGGCAGATATAACGATGATAAGCATAAAAAAAATCATTTTTTTTTAACACTGTATAATTGCAAGAACCAAACAGAATTACAAAAAGAACAAACAGTGTATGTGGTATTTATTAAACCTTTTTACTGACAATGTCAATTGTATTACTTGGCAACATTTCTAATAGCCTTAACCCCTACATATATATTCAAGCTAAATTCAAATAGATTTTTTTGAAAGAAAACTTTTATCTAGAGAAGTTTTTTATTAGTCCATATTGGTTGATCAGCCTCAACTAGATTTTTACTGAAAAGTTTTTTAAGAGCTAAAATCTGATTTTCGATTCTGCCTGACTTGGAGCAGACTTAAACAGGATTTATGTAGAAAATCAAGCTGTAAGAATTTGGGTATTTGGGAGCAGAACTTCCTTGATTCATCCTGTTTGAGTTATTCTACTCTGAATAAATAATCAAGTATTTGTGGATAAAATGCATAAACAAAAGAGAGACTTGGCAGTCTCTAGTTTTGCAGACAGGGCACTTACATGGCAGACCCAGGTTCAAGACCTTGATCTGAATGAAGGAAAGGAGCAATTTCAGCTCAAGCCTTCCACATGGGGGTCAGCACCTTAGCCAATGGCTATTTTTGTGATTCAGAAGGCTTGGGTTTGGTTTGTGTTTTTTTTTTCTCCGATTAAAACCTCAAATAGTATAATATCACTTACACACAGTAGAAATTATGTTTGGTTTTTTATTTATTTATTTTTAATAGGCTTACCTGTAGAACTGAGCTGCACTTTGCTTATGGTCAGCTTTGTACATGCTACATTTAAGTACAATGTACTTTCTGCTTTAAGCATACATGTCTGGCACTGACTGCTGGTTTGTTGTAGTTCACAGTGGATCTTACCAGTTTATTACTTGCATGGAAAAGGGGATAAACAAAAGAAAGCATCAGACTGTGACTCAGTAACTTGGTTCTGATGGTTATTCTAATAGTGACTCAGTCTGTAATACTAGACAAGTAATTTTGATTCTATCTTTATTTCATGCTTCCTCTGTTGACATCTATAAATCTCTACATGTCTCAATATCTCATTCAGAACACTTCACTCTAATACTGATAAGAGCCTCAAAACCTACCAATATACCAACAGTAAAAGTGCATTATAATCAACAAATATGCTAAAATATTATGTTTGCATTCTCTAAGGAAGTTTGATCAATGAATCTTTAGCAAAGAGGACTTCTCAAGTGTCAGCTGAAGAAAAGACAGAGAAAATATATTTTAGGGATACTAGCTCCTAATACATTCATATTTCATTTATGCAATGACTGCTTCTCTTAAACTTTAAAATTAACATTTTAAACCCAGATATTTTACATTTGCAGCTTACCTATGGGAAACAGCTCCCCAGGCACCATGCTTATTTGTTAGTATGTTGAGTATCTTCTGTTTCAGCTGATTGGCTGTAACATGATCTCGATGCTTAGCAGCACTGATAAGATGATCACACATCTTCTCCTCCTCTCTTCTGTCAGCAGCATACTGAGCACACTGTGACTAGGAATGAACGCACATTCAGTTCATAAAAATTGGCTATTTAGAATTGCTTCAAAATGGTGATTTACCAACACTCTTTAAACATGACAAGAATTCATTAAAATATTTCAAGAGAAATAGGACACACCGTTCAATTGAAAGAGATCTGTTACTATATATTATCCACGAAGAAACACTCAGAGTATGTAAAAACTGAAATATCAAAGGCTAAGACAACAGAATTGCAGTTAGAAACATTTAGTTAAATGTTTCTGTGTGTATATGTGTGACCGTGGATATGCCTTAAAAGATGATCTTTATTTGTAAAAGTTTCATGTGTTCTTGGGTATAAATTACAGATATAACACACATAGCATAATATAAAGGAAAGAATTACGTACAGTAGTTTTGACTTTTAGATGTCAATAAAACAATTAAAAAGCTAGTTGATAATTTTATTACTATGAATGCTGAAGATAAACTCTTTTAACTGTGAAATTACAGACTATATGTTCTTTACTGTAAGGGTGGTGAGGCACTGGAATGGGTCACCCAAGGAAGTTGTGAATGCTCCATCTCTGGTGGTGTCCAAGGCCAGATTGGACAGAGGCTTGGGTTACATGGTTTAGTGTGAGGTGTCCCTGCCCATGGCAAGGGGGTTGGAACTAGATGATCTTAAGGTCCTTTCCAACCCTAACTGTTCTATGATTCTATGATTTTCTATTTCATATCATGGCATGACAAATTTTCATAACATGCTACATTTCTAAAAAATGCTAATGGTTAAATGCTCAGCTTTTAAACTGAAATAGAGCTAATGTTCTCATCATGCTTCCTTTAAAAGATAACTACCTCAAAAAAAAATGCTGTGGTTATTGATCATGCAAATTTGCTCTTGTGAGACCTCACCTGGAGCCTTGTGTGCAGTTCTGGTGTCCTCAACATAAAAAGGACACAGAACTGTTGGAACAAGTCCAGAGGAGGCCACAGGGATGCTCAGGGGACTGGAGCACCTCCCGTATGAAGACAGGCTGAGAAAGTTGGGGCTGTTCAGCCTGGAGAAGAGAAGGCTGCGTGGAGACCTCATAGCAGCCTTCCAGTATCTGAAGGGGGCCTACAGGGATGCTGGAGAGGGACTCTTCATTAGGGACTGTAGTGATAGGACAAGGGGTAACAGGTTCAAACTTAAACAGGGGAAGTTTAGATTGGGTGCAAGGAAGAAGTTCTTTACTGTAAGGGTGGTGACACACTGGAATGTGTTGCCCAGGGAGGTTGTGAATGCTCCATCCCTGGCAGTGTTCAAGGCCAGGTTGGATGAGGCCTTGGGTGACATGGTTTAGTGTGAGGTGTCCCTGCCCATGGCAGGGGGGTTGGAACTTGATGATCTTAAGGTCCTTTCCAACCCTAACGATTCTATGATTCTATGAAATTTGTTTCCAAAACTGTCGAAACTCTACAATGTATTTCAGCTTTGATAAATCCTTTATGTGTAATAAGCACAATGTAATTTTTCCATGTTTTTCTCAAAATAATCTCAAGTTCAAATTAATTTCTCCTCGTTGTAAAGATCATTTTAAAATGCCTAAATAAAGCAAATGTAGCCATGCAAATTAAAATAATTAAAATAAATCCATTATACGTATTGTTTTCTAGGTATATTAGAAAGGCGAGATAATTCTCAAAACCATTTTTAAAATCACCTTTTAAGCAACATTTTTGAATGCAGTTATTGTGCATCATTTTAGAACGTTTAGCCAACACTCAATGCTGTAACACAGCTGACTAGAATCCTACTTTCTAGTATTCAAAAGAACAATTAAAAATACATTAACCTCATGCTAAATTGTAGTTTATTGTTCATATTTCTGCACACTTCCTTGAAAGTACTGATCACATTTGCATTCAGTAAGATTTCAGTAGTGGTCTTTCCACTGTGTTACAGTATTATTTCAAGTAATCTATCTGGGAAAGAGCAATCATTACACTTATTCATAAAGGGTTAATTCATTTTTCAATTTATCTTCTTGTACAGGGAAGCACCAATTAGTACAATGATATGCCTTAGTAATGAGGTTAATATTTCACCAGCTCATTGGACAGTAAAATTAAATTTTCATTTTTCTTCCTGAGCAATTACAAAGGTTAACAAAATGAAAGTTAACTGTGGGAGGAATTTCCCTGGCCCTGACTGCAACTGGAGTCACAGGATAAAATTCCGATGCTGATCCCCGGCCTTCCCACTATGCAGGAGACACAGTCACTCAGTGCAGCTTGGGCCAAATAAATTCACCCATCAATTCAATTAAAATTTAAAAGGTAAAAATAAAATAGCCACTCACTTCTCTGATTGAGAGCAGAGATTAACATGTACTAAACCCCAGAATATACACCAATACAGTTTATTAAAACAAAATGACAGATTTACAATTGTGCAACAGAAAACTACCAGAAATCTTTGTCCCTACTACTTTCAAGTAGGATAAATAATAAACTGTTCAGTTATATACCTACCATTATTAAAGACAATATATAAAACATTCTTTCAGACTTTAACCATCACTTTACTTAAATATATCTGAGTTTCATATTTTACACAGGCTACATTTAATAATTTTCTTTTATGACTTTCAGATTTTATCTTACTCATCTAAAATGCGTAGCTGAGGTTCTTCATGTGACAAACATAATGGAAGTTTTCATATATGAAAAATATTTTGGTTTCTTTACCAGACAATAAGACCGACTTAAGACTATTCCTTTAGGGAATTTAGTTAATATTCTAAATCCTATTTGCTAACAAAAGCTGAAAGTTAATTGAATATTCTCATTTTGTCTAGAGTTCTGACAGATCTTATACCTCAATGTATTCTTCAAAGAGCAGATAAATCAATCTTCTATTGTCATTTTAGGTTACTGCATAATGTTCTGATAAATATCAAATGTTATGTATTGTTGAGGCAATATGAAACTTCTGACACACGTTTAATTGTAAATGTGATTTTATCTAAGTTCAAAATACCCAGTATATGATTGGTAATAAAGTTGTTGCAATCCCATATGACAAGTGTCTGCTGTCTGCTCTGACAAAATGAAGTAAAGGTTATGTGTATTCAAAATGACAACAGATATCTCTGTGTCTCACACTTTTCAGATAGGTCAAGGAGCACAAAAACTAGTACATCAAAGTGCACGTTTAAGAGAGCTGTTTCAAAGAGACAAAAACCTAATCAAAACTGAGATTACTGGATCCTATTTCTAGCCACCAGGTGCTTGTTGGCATTTCCTGACAGTTGAATAAATTGATATAGCTATTTACTATCATCATCAATACTAAGTCAGTCTATCTTAAAAATGTTAGGTCATTTGAGCATTAAAACACTTAGAAATGCATGTTTGTGCATATATGCTTGCATGTACACAACTATATGCAAGCACAGGCAGGTTTGGAAATAAAAACTAGTGATGCTGAAAGGCTGCACAGGGTAAAAATGCAAAACCATGTTTGATAAAGTCATGTCCAGAATGAAATTTTAACTTTACTCCATAATTTTTGCATGAAAGTTTTTGAATAGGAACAGAATTTATCATGAAGAAATAATAAAAGCCCTGTTAAACTAAGCACATTTTAAAAATCAGGGGGGTTGTATATTTCTATAATTTTCAAGCAATATAATTTAAATCATATACTTCAATACTCATTGATGAAAAAAACAACCGAATGTTGACTCCTTTGGGGAGTAAGAATTATAGTCATTAAAGAGTTATGGGAGTCAGCTGCTCTGTTATTTTTTCCAATACTTAAGAGAAATAGACATTTTAACCACAATCTTACTCTAAATATAATGATTACTGACTAGAAAGATATGTAATATCATATTTCAATATATAAATTATAGCAAGTAAATGTTCTAAGTGCTCCCAAATGCAAAGTGCTCTAACAAAATTACCTTAAAATACTAATTCTGTTTAACAAAACATTTCTACTTCTTATTTTTTGTGAAATGCCTTAAGTGTATTAATTACTTTTCTTTCTTACTAAACGCATATATACAGCTGATAAAATCCAACAAAAATAATTGCTAATGTGATTTTCATTACTATTCACAATAGACCAGAAAAGTTCTTTGTGAACCTATGAGTCTACCATATCAGTTTAGACATTCTGATTAAGGGATTTCTTCAAGCTGTAAATATTTTCATAAATTTAAGTGAGGAGATGAGAAACTAAACCCATTCTTTGTGTTTGACATTTACCAAAGCTTTTAAAAACTAGTTTTGAAACGCCTTTAATGTAAATTTCTTTCTTGGAAGAAAAAAAATCTTTATTGTATGGGGTTACAGCTGAGGTGACAACTGAGTGAAACCAGAGAACCAGAAATGCACCAACTCTCAGGCTTACCTCAAACTCAGCATGCTTGTGGACATCTTCAGCTCTTTGTCGGTTCAAAATAAATTCAGCTTCATTTGCGACACGCACTATATGGTCTTTCATCGCATGACACAATAATCTAAAACAAGAAAAATAAAAATCAACCTTTATATTTGATATACTTTGAACAACCTATTTCAGAAGACTTAAAATGGAAGAATTAAAATTAATGAAGCTTCTGCAATGCAACTGCCAAATTAATTGACATCAAAAATTTTATTCTACCCAAAATTTACTGCATTTGTGAAAATACAAACAAATCATGTTATATGGAAAAAGCTTGAAGGGAAAAGTTCCTTCTGAAAGTATTAGATTTCAAGTATGTTTTTAACAGCAGTCTCAATATGAATATGAATTCTATGCTATCATTAAAAAAATCTAGACATCTGCTTAAACTCCTATTTCAAAGTCTTAAAAAGCCACATCAATGAGACTGAATCAACTTACAACTGTCTTCAATGTTACTCAAGAAAGTCTGCAGGTGTTTTCATGCTATACCCCAGCACATCATTCTAGTGGGTAGCCCCTATGTCACTGCAAACCATCTGACCTAAACAGGCAAAAGAGTAATAATAGGTGGAACAGGAACCATACAGGTTTGAGGGAAGACCTGGACTAAGTGCTGTGTGGGATGAATTAAAACATTCTGATCTAGCGTCATCTTAGCTTTAAAAGGAAAGCTACTATAAGGGCAGGGAAGCAATGCCTTACAGAGGCTTTTGCAAAGGAATTTGCTTATGTGTTTGCTGTACTTGCTCAAGGAAACTTGTTACTATTTCAAAATATAAAAATACTACTTAACAATAATTTTTCATACTGATTTTTATTTCTAAAGAGAAGTTATCCTGCATTCTCAAACTATATTTTTACTAAGCAAAAGATGGTGAAAATGTTATTATTGTTGTATCCGGTTTAAATCAGAGCCAGCTAACTCTCTCAAATTCATATAGACACATCACAACTCTCCATACTGTCCTAATGGGGTTACACCTCATGACATGCTTGGCAATGTTCTCATCTTTTGAATACTTACCAATTTATCTACATCCTTACAAACTCAACCATATGCATGGCATAAGACAATTTTTTTTTTTTTAAAAAAGAAGATGAAATGAAAGAAAAAAACCTCATACTTTTCTTGCATGAGAAAAAGTGCTTAATTTTTTTGGTGCTTACTATCTTTTGGATTCTCATAGAAAAAAAAAAAAAAAGAAATTGTTCAGAAAGGATCCCAAACCAGGAAAAATCTCACACTCAGTAGTATCAAAGGCTAACAATATATTAAAAAAAAAAGCCATCTCCCTTCACACACTGCAAATAAGACAAGGGAACAAGAACTTCTAGGACAGCAAATTCATTCCTTCACTGCAACACCCAGCCACATAATACAAACTCTTTCATAAACCATTTTTAGTTTGTAAAAGGCATTTTCATGAAATCTAGCTCATGAAATGCATCTTCAGTTTATGAAAATGTGATCGAGTCGCTTGTCTCAGGCACAGCTTTGGCAGGTCCTCTGAAGGTTAAAACCCTCTTACTTTCCAATCCAAAAGTATTCTTCAGCAGTCTTTACTGTTTCATTTTATGCAAATGCCACCTTTAAGTTTACACAATTCTTATTCCTTCTGTTGACTTTCTGATCTTACATCTATTCATATTTTAATAGGTGAGTAAATCAGGTCTCTGACTTTCCTTTGTGGCAAGCCAGTTAGTAAAAGAGATTGCCTCCTGGGTTTTTACTAAGTTCATCCACTGATTTTACCTTTTCTGCAAGTGCACAGCTAAAACTGTCAGCAGTATTCCAGACAAGCTACAGTCACTATTTACATAGTAATATTAATGCTACCTTATTTCAATGGAAATACCTTTTCTGATGCAATTCTAGAATTGTGTTTTCCTTTCTCTTAGCCCTATAGTCTGAGTTTGCACAAGAAAATTTCAGTGTCGTATTGGTCCTTTACCTCCTCATACATTTCCAAAAGATGAACCAACATTCTCTAGCACATATTCTCAAAGAACATGAACTCCATGTACTGTTATGCTGTAAAATATTTACATATCATATTACATTGTATAATATTTATATTAATGCAGGTTTGAAACCCACCCATTATATCCTGATACATTTTTCAGTCATCTGCCCAACTATGTTTCCCATGCACAGAGTTTTACGGAGCACCCCCTTTTGGAGAAAAGTCTATCCTCTGCATCTTTTGCAAACTACCGCCCTGTACTACAGTGATCAATCCAAGTAAGAAGGAGCTTGAGGCACAAAATGCTAAAGAGAGGGAAGATTTGAAATTTGAGAGCAGAGCCATTTTGATTCTTCTTTGGAAATAAAACATGTTATTTAGTGATATCTCCTTTTCACTGACAGTGAACATTTGTTGTGACTGAATTATAATCACTGCTCTCATTCACCCTTGTAAATCCTCATCCTGCCTTAGCAAGCCGCACTCACTAAAGACCTAGTGGATCAATTGATGTTGAGACAGTGCTGAATCAGGCCTTCTGGTCATTCTTATTAATCTTCATACAAGCAGTCCCCCAGAGGGCTAAGGAGTCGAATGAAAAGTGTCACCACAGGCTTGATATACTTTTTATACTGTTTTCCACTAATTCATGTGGAGTATTTTCCACTAATTCATGTGGAGTATTTTCCACTAATTCATGTGGAGTATTGTGTGCAGTTCTGGTGTCCTCAACATAAAAAGGACATGGAACTGTTGCAACAAGTCCAGAGGAGAGCCACGAGGACAATCAGGGGACTGGAGCACCTCCCGTATGAAGACAGGCTGAGGAAGTTGGGGCTGTTCAGCCTGGAGAAGAGAAGGCTGCGTGGAGACCTCATAGCAGCCTTCCAGTATCTGAAGGGGGCCTATAGGGATGCTGGAGAGGGACTCTTCATTAGGGACTGTAGTGACAGGACAAGAGGTAATGGTTTAAAACTTAAACAGGGGAAGTTTAGGTTGGATAGAAGAAAGAAATTCTTTCCTGTTAGGGTGGTGAGGCACTGGAATGGGTTGCCCAGGGAGGTTGTGAATGCTCCATCCCTGGCAGTATTCAAGACCAGGCTGGACGAGGCCTTGGGTGATATGATTAAGCGTGATGTGTCCCTGCCCACGGCAGGGGGGTTGGAACTAGATAATGTTAAGGTCCTTTCCAACCCTAACTATTCTATGATTCTATGATTCTATGATATACCGAAAGAAAAAATACACTGACCTAGAATAACATTTGGCTTTATCCTATGTGACCATTTCTTCAATTGCACTACTGAAACTCCTAGCAGAATGGAAGCCAAGTGTGCTTCTGTGTCCTTCCCTAGCTGAGCTGAGCTCAAGCAGGAACTAATAGCCAGCAAAAATCATCCTTGTCGAGTGGCAGTTCTTACTGCATAAGGTAGTGACTGAACACTGAGTTGTTAGCTTATGGGTTCTCTTTACCAAGACAAGCTTGATTTCTATTAATGCCCACAAATTATGAACCACAGTTAAAGCTCCCTTACTAGGAAATAGGTCTGATTTAGTTTTAGACTAAATCAGAGAACTGTCAGTAAGGAATCCACCAACAAAGCAGTCTGAAATCACTTGTGACTCAAATCCTGGCACACTTCTAGGGAGAAATTAGCTTTCTGTATAGGTAACTGAACATAAGGAATATGGAAGCATGACAGCACATGAGTATCTGTAGGATTAAACAGCAGGCTCTTCTTTACCTAAAAAATGAAGTCTCAGACTTCTGAGTGAGAGCAGACTAGGCAAAAGTACATATCAGGATGTGCCGATTCATAAATATGAGTTATTTTCAAACGTTGCAAATGAGCAGGCAAGAAACTATTTTAAATCCAAAAGGCTTGCTTTCCTTAATTCTGCCCTCAGCAAGGTTGCTTTAGAAGTCTAGAGTGCTTAGAGGTTAAACTAAATTGTGAAAAAATATATGTAATCAATCAGAAGCCCTTGTTTTTCATATACTGAGGTTTAAAAAGGCTGGGTCATGGAATCCAGCATTCCAAGAAGTCATTCGGGTAAATAACCAGAGCCTGGGATAATTTTTTTTTGTTTGTTTAGAGTTATGGAAATGAGGTTGGTGATAAGACTATGTTCAAACTGTCTTTGAAACGTGTAAAAAGCATAAAATATTTGCAACACATTTAGACGTGGATTGGAATAGACTGTTGGACTGTGATAAACTGGGGTATATGCACACCTATCAGAATTGAAGGATGAAAACTTCTATCTCACTATGTACTCTGAACTGACTTTGCTATCCTGCAGTCACTTCTTCCGAGTAATAATCTCACACAGAGAGAAAGAGGGCTTGTAGCAGTTATGCTGCTAGATAAAACAATTGTGCTTAAGTTACCCAACCTTTCTTTTATTTGAGATAAACTAAAAAAGCAGATCATTCCAAAGCAGCAATTTTCAAAACAGATTACAGAATGAACATTTGTTATAATTTAGCTAAGGTCTTGCTTCCTCTACTCATTCCAGAAGTTCTGCCAACTCACATGTCCAGGGAAACAGATGTTTCTCTAACTTACTTTCATCAGATGCCCATAGCTTAATTTTTCCAAGAAGCAGCCTGGAAATATGCCACTTTTTCACCAAACACAGTTGTTTTGACAACTATTACTCTTAATGGCATTCGTAAGAAAAGAAACCTATTGTTGCACTTGGTATCCATAATAGGATTCAGAAACTGGTTTAACTTGAAGAGTTTGAAGTTCTGTATGATACAGTACTGCTACAAATACTTTGAAAATAAACTCCTATAAACTTGGGAAGGTTATGTCTAACACAGGGCTCTGATTTCTAGCAAAAGGATAATGATGAAGAATTTACTAGAGAAAAGTTTGAAATTACAGCATGCAAAGACTGGCCACTGGACTACAATATGAGCATATTGGCAAGATAAACTTCAGGAAGGGTAACTAATGTTTCAGAAATGCCACAGAAGCTATAGCAGATTCAGTGAAACTCAGAGTTGACTACAGAGTGAACTACAGAGTTGTCCACTCCTCAAAGATTTTATATTTTGCCTAGCAATTTTATAAATCAAGAGGAATCTGTCTGTATTGGGGTTGCATGGCAAGGTTTTGGTAAGAGTGGGACTACAGGGGTGGCTTCTGTGAGAAGCTGCAAGAAGTTTCCACTATGTCCAGTAGAGCCAACGACAGCCAGTTCCAAGAGGGACCCACCACTGGCCACAGCTAAGCCCATCAGTGATGGTGGTATCATCTCTAGCATAGCGTACTAAAGAAAAGGAAAAAGTTACTGCACAGGAACATTTGCAGCCAGAGAGAGAAGTGAGAATACGTGACAGAAAGAACTCCACAGATGTCAAGGTCAGTGAAGAAGGAGGGGAGGAGGTGCTCCAGGTGCCAGAGCAGAGATTCCCCTGCAGCCCACGGTGCAGCCCACAGTGCAGCCCATGGTGAGGCAGGCTGTCCCCCTGCAACCCATAGAGGTCCATGGTGGAGCAGATATTCACCTGCAGCCTGTGTAGGATCCCACACTGGAGCACACGGATGCCCAAAGGAGTCGGTGACACCATGGGAAGCCCATGCTAGTGCAGAGCAGGCTCCTGGCAGGACCTGTGGCCCCATGGAAAGAGGAGGCCACACTGGAGTAGGCTTGCTGCAGGACTTGTGATCCCGTGAGGGACCCACGCTGGAGTAGTCTGTTCCTGAAGGACTGCATCCATGGAAGGGACCCGCACTGCAGCAGTTCATGAAGAACTGCAGCCTGTAGGAAGGATTCACACTGGAGAAGTTAATGGAGGACTGTCTGCCGTGGGAGGGACCCCATGCCTGACCATGGGAAGAGTGTGAGGAGTCCTCCCAAGAGGAGGAAGGAGCAGCAGAGACAATGTGTGATGAAATGACTGAAACCCTCATTCCCCATGCTCTAACACAAACTGACTATTAGTCTGGAGGTAGGGCAAGGACAACTGTAGTAAAAAGTATGAGATTATAAAAAAAACACACCTAATGGACCTCAAGCCCACACCTCAGCTGGTGCAAAGATACAGACATTCACTGCCCAGTTTTACAGAAGTATCTATGACAGGAATCCTCTACCAGTGGAAGATGACATTTAGGAAGAATTTCTATAAAACAGCCACTCACAGTTGATACAGGACTCCTCCAATCAAAAGTTACACTTGGTGAGGGTGGCAACACAGAAACAGAATTTTGTTACATCTGTTACAAACAGAATAATCATATTTATAATATGTATATATATTTATAATATGTATAAATATAATATTTATATACTGTAATATATAAAATATATATATTGCAGCTGAGTGCTACTGTTTCCCCAGTGTTATTTTCCACGTGGATTTGTATATACTGGATTTTTCACATCAGACTGGAATCCTTTGCAAGTTATTCCGCTAGCCCTCAGCTACATACTATCCATGCGGTCTGAAGACCAAGTATCTTGCATTCCTGGATGATTCAGATGAGATCCCTTTCTGACCTCAAGGTTCCCGTGATCAAGGTCATTGTCAAGATGGAAGCAAGAAACAGCATCCTTTCCCCATCTTTCTTGGGCTGAAGCACTAATCAAGTGTTTCAAAGGGTATCCAGGGATCCAATTGTAAATGCACATCATAAATCAAATATGGCAAATGGCACCACAGATATACAGGGCCTGAACATTTAAGTATTGCAGACAGTGAATAATGACTGTGAGCTCATTTACCACAAACCAAACATATCAGAACTGCCAAACTGCAACAGAGGATGTCCAAAAGAAAATTTTCTGCAGTTACCAAGAATCCTACTTGAGGTAACATGGAAAGAATGTAAGTCTTTATTAGCCTCCTTTCAGGATTTAATCAGCAATTCATCTAAATTTAGACAAACACAAATTTCCAGTCTATTTAAACATTCTGCTACTCTTTCCAGGAAATTAGTGAAATCTCTGAACAAAACAAGGTTTCAAAGAAAAAGGCCTCCTGTGAATCTTAAGTATGCTTGGATGACCAGTTAGGTGGATACACAAAAGTATGTATTTTCATGGCTAAAGGCAGAAAGCAGATTTAGGCACAGAGATGAAATTACAGAAACAAAGTTTACAATTTTAAATCTGAGGTGAAAAATACTTCAATGTTTCCTCAAATTTAAATTATGATCAGACTACTCCTGCTATTTAAAATAAAGAAATTTTGTTAAAAATAAATTATTTTAAATGAAAGGACAATGCAATCTTTTTAAGAGGTAAGTGTTGTGAAAACATAAAAGGGGAAGGAAATGGAAGATGAGGATAATAATCCAATTCTGAAAGACTAATGGATAATGATCTGTAACATCCATTTCTTAAGGAGGGTAGACCCATGGGATACTCCAGCTGAAGAGGGCATCCAGGTAGGATACAACCAATTAACCACAGCCCTCGGAGCCCCATTATGTAGCTAGTTTTCTACATATTTAGTTGTCCATCCATTCAGAATATAGCATTCTAACTGATACAACTGATACATTTGTGGGACACAGTGTGGAAAAACTTGCCAATGTGAAAGTTAATGATGGTCATTGCTCTCCTCATGTCCACAAATTTAGTTGTTGCATTATAAAAGGCAAACAGGTTGGTCAGATTTACAAAAGCTAAACTATTCCTATGTTTATTCTCAATTACATTCTCCTTCACGTAGCCAGAAACGTGCTCCTAAATGACTTGCTACATGGTTTTCCAAAGGACAGAAGAAAAGCTGACCAGTTTATAGTTCTCTGGCTTTTGTGAATAAGTTTAAAGATGGATGCAACATTTTTCTTTCTAAAGGCACCTGCGACTTGCACCAGTGTCCTTGACCTTTCAGAGATAATAGTAAACAGCTTGTGAGCACTTTCCCTACCATCAGATGCAGTCCATCAGTATTACAGATCTCAAGGAATTCTTGACTCAATCTTCATCCACTGCTATTTGCTCTCCTTGAACCTTTTCACTAAATAGAGAGCCTTGAGAAACCTTGGTGAAGACTGAGGCAAATAAGGCATTGAGCTTACCTGTCACTAAATCATTCATCCCATTTGGCAACAGGCCACTGCCCCTGACAGACACACTGAATAAGTGGTCTGTAAGAAACCCTTACTATGCTATTACCCTTACTGGATGCTCATCCTGTCCTGCAAGTTATCAACCAGACTGTCAGCCATCCCACTGAGGAGCTCCACACAACTGAGCTAATTCTTCACAGAGAATGCAACATAATCACAGAATGGTTGAGGTTGGAAGGGACCACTGGCAATCATCTAGTCCAAACTCCCTGCCCAAGCAGGGTCACTGAAAACACATTACTAAGGAACGTGTCCAGACAGGTCTTGAATACCTCCAGAGGAAAAGACTTCTCTGCCTGTCTTTCCTGAGGAACTTATATCTGACCATTGCAGCACTTCTGTCAGGTAGTGCAGGCTGTTGCACTAAATCTCATTCATTCCAGTGATGTCATAGTTTTGTGATAGCATGTGGAATAATTCCGACTGCTAGTTTCATTGCTACAACCAGTAATGAGTGGTGTCCCTCAGGGATCAGTGTTGGGATCGATCTTGTTCAACATCTTTGTTGGTGACATGGACAGTGGGATTGAGTGTGCCCTCAGCAAGTTTGCCGATGGCACCAAGCTGTGTGGTTCGGTTGATACCCTGGAGGGAAGGAATGCCATCCAGAGGGACCTTGACACACTTGTGAGGTGGGCTGATGCCAACCTTATGAAGTTTAACCATGACAAGTGCAAGGTCCTACACCTGGGTCGGAGCAATCCCAGGCACAGCTACAGGGTGGGCAGAGAAGAGATTCAGAGCAGCCCTGTGGAGAAGGACTTGGGGGTGTTGGTCGATGAGAAAATGAACATGAGCAGGCAGTGTGTACTCACAGGCCAGAAAGCCAACCGTATGCTGGGCTGCATCAAAAGGAGCGTGACCAGCAGGTTGAAGGAGGTGATCCTGCCCCTCTACTCTCGTGAGACCTTACTTGGAGTATTATGTGCAGTTCTGGTGTCTTCAACATAAGAAGGACATGGAACTGTTGGAACAAGTCCAGAGAAGGGCCCCGAGGATGATCAGGGGACTGGAGCACCTCCCATATGAAGACAGGCTGAGGAAGTTGGGGCTGCTCAGCCTGGAGAAGAGAATGCTGCGTGGAGACCTCATAGCAGCCTTCCAGTATCTGAAGGGGGCCTATAAGGATGCTAGGAAGGGACTCGTCATTAGGGACTGCAGTGACAGGACAAGGGGTAATGGGGTTAAAACTTAAACATGGCACGTTTGGATATAAGGAAGAAATTCTTTACTGCAAGGGTGGTGAGGCACTGGAATGGGTTGCCCAGGGAGGTTGTGAATGCTCCATCCCTGGCGGTGCTCAAGGCCAGGTTGGACAGAGCCTTGGGTGACATGGTTTATTGTGAGGTGTCCCTGCCCATGGCAGGGGGGTTGGAACTAGATGGTCTTAAGGTTCTTTCCAACTCTAACGATTCTATGATTCTAAATGAAATGTATGCTTCAAATGGTGTATGCATTTGTGTACATACTTACTTGAGATGGGTGCTGTCATCTTTATCTGTTGTTCCTGTTACCCTACACCCTTTTCTTTTGACCTTATCCATCACCACTCCACTTAAATGTGGGTTATAATCTCCCTCCCACATCATTCCTGGAGAACTCTTTTCATGTCTCCTTTTACAGCCAACATGTTAGATGCATCCAGCTCTTAAATAAGAAGTCTACTTACATGTATACCCAAATGTAAATCTGTAATCCTTAATTAAGCTTCTATCAGTAAAGCTCTTGACATGTGTGATAACCTCAACATCACATATTCATAGCATGAGTGATTAAAAATCATAAACTTCAAGATCACAGCAAGGGTGTCTCTAAATTTTTCAGGTATATTATAGTGTTATTCTACAATTACAAATTAAATATTTTTGCATATGTTTCCCTTGAAAGTATTTAAATCTAGAGGCAGATACTCTTTTTATATGAAAACCTATTGTAACACTTCCTACTTTTAGAAAGCTTCATCAGAGTGTTTGTATGGTGAACTCTACAAATGTGTCATTCAGACATTCCTAAGAAAACATTATCTAAAACAAACAAAAAAACATGAAAATAAGCACAGTTAATAAATTGGTTTAAAATTAAAATGCAATTTATTACAGTGGCAGGAATGTATATATTTTTTTAAGTACAATTAAACTGAAATATTTTATTTGAGAACATTTCTAATGAAGTTAAAGATTAGAAAGGCACTTGAATTATTTAAAGGCGAAACAACAAAAGTTAAGTAATCAGAAAATCACCTTTTAGTGTCCATGTATTAAACCAGATAGACTTCTGCATGAACATATTAAAAACTCTTTTCCTCTGCATTGCACCTAAACCTTTTCCTCCACACTCAAAAAAAAAAAAAAAAAAAAGCTTTCACAAAACAGTTGATTTATTACCTAGGTCTCTCAAACTCTTAGCCAGAAAGTCCTTCAAAATATTCTTAGTCTTCATTTTGCTTTTAATAATTTAAAATTCATTCATTATAGCACAGCGATTATATGCAATTTTACAACTCATTAACCCTGCTTTGTTTTAATTATAAAACCCCTTTGTTAGATTCCTTTAAATGATTCAGTTTATAATTTCAGGTTATCCTGGGGAGCACTTTAATTCCGCTGCACATTCATCAACTGTTTATGTCCTGTTAATTGTTGACAACTGCACAATTGCATTCTCTAGCTATGATTGATGAATTGCATTCACAATTTTAGCTATTAAGTAGAATAAATATTTATAATAATTTCCAGTGAAAGGATTATCTTTATACCCAAAAGGGTAAATTAAAAACAAATGGGCTGATTGCAGAGAAAAGTACTCTAGCAATGTGTACACACTTGTTCTGTACATCTTTCTGATAGAAGTATATGAAGGAACATGTGTCTAAGTGCAGTTTGATTAGACATTCCTTTGATCAGATTTAAGCAGCAGTTCTGAAATATTACTTTGTTTGAAAAGTTATTGTTAGAAGAGAGTAGATATATTAATATCTGACTGCTAAAAATATGCAGATACAGGATTTGTTCAGAATGAGCATTTTATTAATAGTGAGTTTGTAATCATACCTGACCTTACTAGCCTGGTTTAGAAAATAAAAAAAGGTCAGAATGGGATTGTATATTGCTATCTGGGAATAAAAGCTATAAGCTTTCTATTATTATTCAGTCTATTGCCAGGTAATATTTATTGTATAATGTGCAGCAAATGATCTACTCAGGTAACCCCTATACATTTCACATTGCTACACTGCACTTTAACTCCAGTGTGCACAGGGAATATAATGAGAATGTATAGCAACCAAAAATTTGGTAATAAGCTACATGCCCCTGTTCTTCAGATACTCATATTCCTATATTCCTATACTCTGATGTTTTCTAAACTTCATTTTAAATAAATACATGATTTAACCACTGAAATATCAGGCAGACAAAAAATATCCCATAATAAAGAAAAGATTTGATACTTTGGTGATGATGTACCACTGGTGAAAAAAAGAAATCACATATAAAATGACAACAGGTCTTCAACAGGCTTATATGTATTTTTCTTTTTTCAGCTGCACATATGAAGACATCTAGATTCAAATGGTTTTAATGTACTAGCCAATACGAGTCACACACATTACACAAGCAGCTCTGCTTGTCTGTGGCATTCCACTACCAGGAAGCCCAAAGAGTCCCCCCTGGCTGCTCAGCTTGCTGGCTGGGAGTACCAACAAACCTTGCACAGAGTAGAAGATAGATACAACATTAAAATTAGTTAAGGATTAATAATAAAGTATCTTAGCAATTTGCAAAGCAAAGCAGCTCTTATAATATCCTGTGCGTTTTCCAGGACTCAAACTGGACCAGAAATTTCAGATAAAATAATTTTTCATTAAATGATAGAATAAAGAAGTGCATCTGTACAATGAACGTGGTGCTTCTAAAACAGATGGAGCAGCAGATGGGTTTACAGATTGGGCTCCCCGGACTGTGTGGGTAAAACAACCTTGCTGCTCTGGAAAAATGGTGGTTCAATTCTCAAATAAACCCAAGCCTATATACAGTTCATGGGAGCAATATTTCCTTTTGTCAATAAACAAAATTTTCTGCATTTACACATTTGCAAATTAAATATTTACTATATAAAGTAACTATACAATAAGCCTCTTAATTAAAATGGCTTCTTCACAATCTTTTTGGAACAGATGGTGAGGAAGTTTTATCACCCAATGGGATAAATGCAAAAATACTTGCTCAAAAGGTTTAAAATTAATTACCTTCCTTCATTGATCAGCTCAATAAATGCAAGTCCTGCATTCTTCTGAATAGAATTTTGCCATTCCTAAGAAGACAAAATATAACATGATCAAAACCCAAGGATTTTAAACAACATTTCTGATGCTGACCCTGATAACTTCCCTAAGGAGCTTGAACTTAGGCTGAACTTCTTAATGTAATGCCTAAAAAACCCCAAACCAATCATTTCTATTCATTTTCAAATAAATTTTAGATGGTCTTGTTCCCTGTTTTACCCATAAGCAAGCTTTAGTTTCATTGTCTAGAGAATATGAAAACACATCTTGTTACTCCAATTCACACAGTAGGCCAATGAACACATCAAGAAAGTACAGCAGCAGCAGTTTCTTCACATTGCGTCACTGTTACATCTTGTATATTTTGTCATATAAAGCAGGCAATAATCTGTGTACCAATCACCCCCCCTTGAGTTCAATCTTTATTTCTTCCCTGTTATAAGTGAAAACAAAACCAGTTGCTAATAACAAAATGACTTTTTAAAATTCGTTTACCATTAGCATGGATTTCCAAGATAAATTTTGAAATTTATTTAAGCCACTTAATAGATATTAAAATATTTCTTTTATTTCATATACCATGAAGTTAAAGAGAAAATCCTCAATACATCATAAACATACAAATCACTGCCTCTATCACACCAACAGACTTTGGATACTTGAGATGAAAGATTAATAAATCTCTCTAGCAAGTAAAGTTTCCTTTCTTAGGGATAATTTATTGAAAAAATTCTTCAAGAGTAATAAATATTTCCTTTTCATCATACACAAATAAATATCAAAATATACTAGCTGGATTACAGTTCAGAGAGAATTTTTCTAGTCTGAGACTTCATTTTATAAACAAGAATAAGCAGAGAAAGTTACAGTTACAGAACTATTCTGCTTTACATTAATTTTTTTTTTCCAGGAATGAAAAATCAGACAGAAATTTCCAATACTTGTTTCTTAATATGGAAAAAAAAAAAAGACAAAAAAAAATGACAACTTTGCACAGATAGGCAAATTTTCTCAAAGAATAGTTGTGGAAAAGTGTCATTAATCAGCAAGGTGCTTCTTACTGATCCTATGAAAACACACAGATTTGACCAAGTCATGCATCTTAACACCCCCCCCCCCCGCCAACAATAATCTTGTAGTCATGTCTGGTTTCATAAGAGGCAAGTTACTAAAATACAGATACTAGAATACCCAAATAATAAGCATACTTTTAATCCATTACTGAGCAGGTAAATTCTACTTAGTGAAGATGGAGTATCAGTACTTGAGCCTTTAGCTTGTGCTCTAAAAAGCAGGTCCTTTCTTCAGTGCTGTTGATTTTGTTCTTTTCCAAATCCAGTAATTGAAACAAACCTAATGATCTAATTTTTGAAGCAACTGAATCACCTTGATATAGTACAATGTCACTCTGAGAAACTAAGAAGGACAGGATTCAATTGTATATACATAGATACTGTGCCATTTTAAGAAACAGTATCCTTGGATAGAGGTAGTATTTGCTGTGTAGATTTTTTTTTTCTTTTTTTTTCTTTAATCAGAGCCTTTTAAGGTACTCTATAAACCCCCCATTAATGTTTTCTTTTGAGATACTTTTCAGCACCACAGCTGCTGCGACTTTTGCAATCAGGAAAGCAGAAATGGTGCGACTGTAATTCAGGAAAAAAGTTGAAAACAGAGAAGATAAAAAAAAAAGCTTCCTAACAGCTAGAAGAAAGCATGCTAACTAATTTTTTAAAGAGAGACAGTGCATCTACCTGTGTCTGCAAAAGACCAGAAGATTCTTGCAAGTCTTTTGTCATATCTTCCTGCTCAGCACAAATATCTCAGATAGATACTGCAGGAAATTCAAAATGGCTACTGGATTTTAGGTGAGATATCTTAATGTACTTAAAAAGCCATTAGATACCTATGTGGAAGCAAACAAATCTCTTGTTGATGGAAAATCTCATTAATATATCAAAAGTAATTATCCATTATAAAAATGTGTGAAAACTGCCCAACTATCTATGAAAAACTAGTGGAAAACATCACGAAGCAGAACCAGAAAGAAACCAATATTCATGGTTCATGCATTGCTTCACTAGAAACTGACTACTACAAAATTCACTAGAAATTCCTAACTCCCCATTAATCCACAAACAAGCGGATAATTATTACTACTACAATTTCGTCCAAGTTTAAGGCATAGTTTAGTATAACAGATTCATGATCCTGAGATATGAGCTGTACTTGTGAAGAGACAAATTTTTCCCAGTTTCTTTTTAGAAGACCCAAATAATAAATGGAAATACATAGAAATGCCAGCATTAGTTGCCTTTGCAATGGCCATTCAGATTACTGCATATACTTTAAGAAAAAGATTAAGAGGTGGAGTTACATGCTCAAAGACTGTACAGCACTTATATTATCTTAGATTCCACAGAAAACCTTTCTCGCCATCAAGATACAAAAAGCAGAAAGATAAACACCAAACATAACAGATGCAGTGACAGTGGTTGGAAAATTTATGCTGTAGGCAAGTAGAATCGTAGCACAGACATGTGATTATTAGCACTTAAGTGCTTGAATGACTACACCATATTTCAAGTGGTTTGGTGTAGTTCATATCTCGAATCTTCTGAGCCTTAAAACAAGAGCTGGGAGATTTTTCTGTGCCCCAAAATGCTGATGCCAATTACATGCTGAAGTGATGGAAGACTTTGACAAAATTGCGTACCACAGAATTTCTTCTACACAAGAAGTAATTCTTGTGTATCAAACAGGGGCTACTGTTTGATAGAGCAGGGGGGGACGACAATTACAGTGCAGCTCTTAGAACTAGGTAGGGTGTAGAAGACTCAGAAATAGAGGCATATTTAGAGACTAATAGAGATGGTGTTCAAGAACGATGACACAAATGTTTTGTACTAAAACCATGATGAAGATAGCAAATTCTACTTTAACTTTACTAGTGTTGCAACAAATAAAAAAAATTGTCTTTATACACAATAAACAGACATAATTTTAGATAGGCAATTACTGTGCAGTATGGTTTTGTTCTAAAATTATGCAAACTTCTATTAAAGACATCAAAAATGTGCTAAATTATTAGGCTACTGGCAAATGCCACCTCCTTGTTCCCCCTTAACTTGGCCTCCCTCCACCTCTATTCTTTCATTGGTTGAAAAGCATCACTGCAACCAGAAAGCATCTGCACACATTCTCTGACAGAAAGTTAGACTGAATCCTTTATGAAAATGTCCATGCAGAAGAAGACAGGAGATGAATAGAAGTGGGATGAGAGTAAAAGGCTAAAAAAACTAAATAATAAGCGGTAACACAGTAGATATTCAATTGCTTTTTTTTTCTTTCCTACTCTCTGCTATTCTTACAATTTTTACTCTTACAATTTGAGTGTATTTTCCTAGTCCTATTTCTTTAAAATTCTCCAATCCCTGCTACACTAAAAAAAAAAACAACAACCCAAACAAACAAAAAAATCAACCCAAAGCCTACCAAAAAAAGAAAAAAAAAAGGGGGGTGTGTGTGTGTCAGAGAGAAATAATGCATTAACAAATCTAACAAGGCATTAAATTGATACCTGAAAATTTGCACGGGTAGAATATAATAGTGAAAGAGCAAAGAAGGAACAACTAGGCTTGGCATGCTAAAAGCTTTCCTTTATATTATATTTCTTTCCAAGCCAATTTTGGCATACAATAATTTTTTAATTTTTTATTCATGATGATTAGAAAATTTCTGTTAAAGTATCTTGCAATAATATTAAAAATTAATAAATTTGACATAAAATCCTTATTAAAAAAAAAGGAATAGTGATTTTCAGAGTTTTCGGAAGTTCTTACCCTTTCTACTTTCTGCAAGGAAGTCTAAAACTGTCAAATTACTAGTTTCTCATCAAACTGCAGTTACTGAATAGACAGGAACCTATGTCTTAAACTAATCCAAGTCATTCTTTTTCCTTTTGTCATATTGAATATTTATCAAATGGTCTAGTCTAAGATATTAATAACTCAGTTGATAACTCAGTCTTCAATCACTCTATTTTAATCATAGCTTCCTGATACAAATGATACTCTATTACATTGACACTCTTTCTAGACTTGACTATGTTTTGAGAAAAGTCTTGTACAGAGCTGAACAGGGGCTACCTTTGATCAGGAGGAGGAAGAGGAAATTTTATTAAAATGTGTTTGCAATTCACAACATGCATGTAATTTAGCTTGGGTTTGAACTCCATGTTGTGAAGTTACCTTCTAAAATCAGTAAGAGCTTGCTTTACTTAAGGGAAAGATTCAAAGGAAATGTTACAAGATTGAAGGAAATATTTTTATGGCAAAAAACTATGTCAACTAAAAGTAGGTAAAACCAGAAAACTCAACTGATTTCAAGATACAGTCTCATAAATTTTTGAGTAAATTACTCATAAATTTTTGAGATTATGCAGCTTTTAAGACTGTCCCTACCATTCCTAGAAGAATTTATCTGAAGATATTGGAGTCTTAAAAGCTTCCATTATTTGTTGGAATGAGAATCAGAGCTAAGAACTGAAATTCTGCTGCTTTTATCCTGATCTCACTACTGCTGATAGTTGATAAATAAAATTATTTTTGGTCTACTCTTTAAAGGAAATTTGGGATAATTTTTAGGATTTTATGATCAGTCATCCATTTTAATAGTGGCTATTTCCCACAGTAAGGAAGCTGCAGAATGACTGATGACATCCTCCTGGAAGGCAAAACTGCAAGCATTCAAATGCACTGGGCTTCTGGCCAAATCACAGAAAGGAAAAGAATATGAAACTTTCACAACACTATTTATGTGACTATGACTTTAACAATGCAGCAAAGGTAGTGGGAAGTTTTAGATTTCACTTTCACAAGAGTAAAGCGTCATTTTTCCTCTGTTTTTCTGACTTGCCCTTGTGATCACCTGTGATAATTGCTCAATTTATCTTGGAAGTGAAGTCAAATGTTCCCAGAGGAACATTTCATTAGTATCTTAGAAGAGGAAAAAAAAAATCCACAGTTGCAAAATATTTTATATTATCCAAGCAACACCTGGGAAATGACCAAATTTTTTTAGAATATTAACCTTCATCAACTTGTAGGAATTTTGTATATCTTCTAATACAGACAAAAGATATTCATTAGAAGATACACACATCTCCACAACTTCTAGAGCTTACTTCATTACTGGAAAAATACTTCTTCCTTTTAAGAGACACGAAAACTATCATTAACATCACGTGTTGCTACACATGGGTATTAATCCTAAAAGCTAATTTGCTTATTACTCAACAACCTATAATTCTGAGGTTTTAGGTGAATAACTAATTTAACATCTTCCAAAATGCACCATTAAAGAGAAGACTTCCTGATGTACAGAAAACTACTCCTCACATTGTCTCCATTACACATATAGTAAACCCCCTCGAAACTATATTTGTTAATAATGATAGCCTCCAATAATGAGCTTTTGCACTGTTTCTCAGCCCTTTAAGAAATAACAACTGACTCCTTCTGACTTTCTAGGTGTTTTCCTCTGATCTAAGATCCTTCTCAGTTGTGGGCAACTCAATTGTAGAGCAGTCAGAGGAAGACACCTTGACATATCAGGACATGGAGAAAGTAATTCTTACAGTTTTTTGATCCTGCCTCTTTTGCCATGACTCTAGAAGAGGTACAGGTCAGCATCTCACAGATGTGTAATAAAAGCACTTTTTTGACAAAAATACTCTGACAAGGACAGACAAGAGACCAGAAGTTCCATTATGACTATGGTGTAAGTAAGATATTGAAGAAGAGATCCTGCTTATTACTAAAGGCAAACCACAGAAGTAGGTCTCTGAGTGTACAGGGATCTGGAAGGATATCTCACAGAAAAATCAATGAAGTACAATTGTCCAACAAGTAGGAAAGAATACACTGATGATTTCCATCTGAAAGTTAGATTATCAGAAGCAGATGGCCAAGAGATGGGAAGACTGAGATTGGTCTGGAAGACATTCCACACATGGACAAGGAATCAATGCAAAAAAATTTTCTGACAACCCTTTAGTGTAAAAAAAAGATAATGCAAAATGATCATCTTCTGGAAAATTTCCAGAATTCTATGAAGCAAGTGGAGACACCAGGCAAAAATAACCAAACAACAAAATACATCCACCCTCACCTGTAAAAAAAAAAAGAAAAAAAAAATATATATATGAAAAAGTTTTCCACTTCCCCTTGTACTGGAATTCATTTCTGCTTTTGTAAATTACACTAACTGTGTGTAACAACTTATTTTGTGTATAGGCCATGTTCTGGATTGTGAAGATCCCCAAATCAACATCAGAACATAACTACACGTGTGAGTTATTTGTACCATATATGATGATGGATAAGGACACAGTAGAAATGTTGTTTCTCTCTTGTTGGACCTTTACATAGTTCAAACAGGATGACAATATTAGAGAAAGTACTACCTTCAGCTACAAAGACTATATTTATTGAAATTAAATTTGAGCCTGTGGTAAAAGGAGAAGGTACAAAACTTCAGTCTGGAGCTACATGACCGATGATTTCATACACCTTTCTAGCACTTTGTCCAGTGTATGTCAATCCATGCACTTTTTTTTTTTATTCTTTGTCTCCATCAAATGCCAAAATTGTTTTCTTTTTTCTTGACTTCCACAGAGCCAGCCTTTCTTTCCTACAGACCCAGACATCCTACCTGTCACCTGCTACAAGCTACTGCTTTCATGGCTATTCTAAAAGTGTGATCTATCAAAAATTACTGTTTTATCTAGAGTTACTTCTTATTTTGATGTGGCTGTTTCCATCATCACACGTATTGGTGAAAGGGCGCAAGCAAGAATATGGAGCTAGACATAGAGAAAATATGATACCTCTGCTAATGTGATCTGGGCCAGAGAGAAGACCAAGCTGATCATCTGAACTACATCCTAAGAGTATGATTCCATTAGATGCAGAGATCTGAATTTACAGATTGCTGCCATGAAAACATGAGTGGTGTTTTCTCTCTTCTCCTCTGTGCTCCCAGATCTGCAATCCTGAGCTCTTTGAGAATCTCTGATGACTTTTGAACTATGGTCTTGACCAGGTTAACCTACTAAACCAGGAAACAAATGTCTGAACAGTTTTCAGATGTGCTTGTGAGTTAGTCTTATGAATATCAGCACTGATACAAAAGTTGCAGGACAGCAGCACTGTAGCAGATCCAGAACTTTGTTAAGCTAAATATTTTCAAGAAATGCTGGAAAAACAGATTATCAAAACAATGAGTTTCTGTATGCTTTCACGTGTGTTTCTATGTGTCCTTCCCTTCTATAAAAATTTGAATTCAGACTTTTGCAGTGATATGATATGCATCTCCTTCTAGTTGCACAGAGACAGTGCATAATCCAAGAGGACAAACTGGAAAAAACGGCCAAAGGTAAAACATTCAACTTGTTTCAGAGGAAAAAGAAAGATTAAAAATTATACCTGCATAGGAATTTGCATAACCAACCTCAATTTCACCATTGAAGTTACATCAGACTAACTTCCTAAACAGATTAAGCCCCAGGTTCATTATTCTTTAGATTTAAGAGAAACATCCATTATTTAACTTGTCTTCAGCCTTCCTACCACAGTTGGTGTCAAAAAGACAAATAGTAAACACTCCTGTTAGTGTGCTGCTATCAGAGTCACTATGCAAGTGCTATCCCTTATCAAACAAAAGTTTAGGAATACAAGAACTACAGGAATACCTCTGGAGGGAAAAAAATAAGTACTAATAGGCACAATTAAAGTTTAATCTAATACTGGCAACAATAGTAAACAGATACAAAATTATTTCAAATAAATCTATAATGAAAATTAGAAGGTTTTTAATAATGCATAAAATTAAAAAGTAAAATAGTCATACAAATAGCATAGTACAGAAACAGAGCTAACTTAAGATCTTTAAGATGTAATGATTGTGCTTGATCAAAAGGTACTGTATAGCAGATCTGGATTATTATTACTTAAAACTTTTCTAGAAAGCCTTGAATAGAGTATGTTTAGTATCAAGAAGCATGGATTGTGTTTCTATTATATGAATCACACATTTCAGGGCTGTTTCTGGTCAGCTGTAGGGACCAGAAAAAGTTTTCTTTTTCTGTTTGGTTTCTATGTTGGGCAGCTGCCAGTTTCTGAAGCCCAATAGCTATTGCACACTTCGAGGCAAAATGCACATTTACATGTGCTAGTGCATACTGAAATTTCTCCAGTGCCTGGTCGATGGGTCTTCCTGTATTCTCAGAGCCTATCACCACATTTCCTCAGTGAGAATTTCATTCAAATTTGCATTGGCAAGGCACATTGTTTCTTTGTTTGTTTTCCCTCTTCCCCTTGGAGTGAGGTTAATTTCTTGATACTGTTTCAAATTTTTTCTTGCTGCTTAGGACAAGAGGCAATGCACTCATTCACCTTTCCCTTTCCTGCCTTCTGCCCCATTTTGCCAATTTATAGTTCTGATTGCTATAGTATATATAGTGGTATACAACTGCTATGGCTTACACATCAAACCGCTGGGAAGTGTTTTATGGACTGTGCTGCATGGGAACAGAACCTTCACAGATCTTTTCTGATTAAGTATGTACTGAATGGCTGCTTGTGATATGGAGAGACAGACTAGATTCAGCCCAAAGAGTTTCTAAGTTTCCAGGTTAACAGATAAGACAATGTGAACAGACACAGCTCATTTATGAAGCTCACACTGCTAGCTAACATTTGAAAGGCTTAGCTGAAGTGCAGTTTAGCCATTAATTACATACTGGAGTTTGTCAAGTTACGGATATCCTCTTGGTATAGTTTGCTTTATTTAACATACTTTTAAATTCTACAATTTTTCATAAAAAAATTTATAGATTTTATTTAGACCTTAATTATAAGAGGGACTCTGTGTTATTATTTATTTAAGAATCTCCTAAGAGGTTTAAATTGCCAGTTTTAAGTAAAGTATTTTGTGGGTATGTACACCCTTTTCCTCATTCCTCATGCAGTTTTTTCCAATAAAAGCCTATTTACAAGGGATAGAATCTAAAATAAATCTTCTTCCTCAACACAGTGATTCAGAAGCAGGTTGAAGGAAGTGATCCTGCCCCTCTACTACACTCTTGTGAGAACTCACTTGGAGTACTGTGTGCAGTTTTGGTGTCCTCAACATAAAAAGGACATGGAACTGTTGCAACAAGTCCAGAGGAGGGCCACGAGGATGATCAGGCGACTGGAGCACCTCCCGTATGAAGACAGGCTGAGGAAGTTGGGGCTGTTCAGCCTGGAGAAGAGAAGGCTGAGTGGACACCTCATAGCAGCCTTCCAGTACCTGAAGAGGGCCTATGGGGATGCTGGAAAGGGACTCTTCATTAAGGACTGTAGTGACAGGACAAGGGGTAACAGGTTAAAACTTAAACAGGGGAAGTTTAGATTGGATATAAGGAAGAAGTTCTTTACCGTGAGGGTGGTGAGGCTCTGGAATGGATTGCCCAGGGAGGTTGTGAATGCTCCATCCCTGGTGGTGTTCAAGGCCGGGTTGGACAGAGCCTTGGATGACATGGTTTAGCGTGAGGTGTCCCTGCCCATGGCAGGGGGGCTGGAACTAGATGATCTTAAGGTCCTTTCCAACCCTATTCTATGATTCTATTTTCATTCGAATTTTGGTATTTCCTTTGGAAGCTACTGAATGATAATCTTGATCAAACGTCCAACACAGGAGAAAGGAAATCAACAAAATAACTGACGTATTGAAAACTACAAATCCTGAAAGTTGTCAAATATTCTACATGTATTCTACAACAACAAATGACAAAGTATTTTTTTTTCCTGAACATAACCATTTATCCATTATAATAGTTATATTTTTAAAGAGGTCAAGTAATAAAATACTCTAAATACTAAGACAGAATTTCCTATTTAAGAAAATAAATTTCCCCTGTTAATAGATAAGGTACAGAAAAATACAAGTAGAATGAGATAAAACTCCTTTGGGATAACATCATTCAGTTTCTGCAGAAGCTGTACTCCCAAAGAGAAAAAATTGTAAAAGATCTGGAAGTAATTGGAAACTATTGTAAAAAAAAGAGCAATTGAAATCTAAATCTGATGTAAGAAGGAACTACACTGCAAAAAAATAAATGTTTTGGGGCTTTTTTTTAAATTGCACGGTGTATTGAAGAAATCTGCCACTCTTAACAGCAACACAGCTGTGACATGCTCAACTAGGCTGAGGGAACAAAGACCAGCTAATCAAGCACAGGTCTTGTCAAACACCCCATCTTCATCCATTTTATGTTAAAATACACTACATGCCTATTTTACGAAAAGTGAAAATCATTATATGTATACTATGAGTTATCTAGAAAAAAAATCTTTCAAGTACTTGAATGTATGTTTTTCATTTATATAAGAAATAAAGAAAACCTTCAAATTAACCTCAATTTTAATCTAGTTATGTAGGTGATACTAGGAAAAAATAAAATTGGTGAAGGGAAGCAAGTTACAGTACAAAAGACATTCTGATAATACAGAGTAGAACTTTTTTGTTCTTCCCCAAACCCACAAATGATGCACTATCCCTACAGGAGTTCCTTTAAAACTTAAAATGTATTTTTCACAGAAACTCCAAATTCCTCTGGGGGAAAGGCTTGATTGCATATTCCTCAGAGTCTAGAAAGCTGCCATATGAACTGAATTATCCATGACATGTACCTTCAGACATTTGTAATGTGATATTTCATGTAAATTTAGACCATACCTTGGACGTGAGCCGCTGGCAATGTTGATTTTATTCAGGAGCTCAGATAAGAAAAAAATCCTGACATCCTTGCTAATCTGTAGTTGTTAACATGGAATTTCCAACATAAAGAGCATAAAAGCACCTAATTTGCTGTAGCAAATGAAAGGAAAACAAACTTTGCATTTCCCTTTCCTTTCCAATGTCTAAAGTTACTTTGTTCTGTGCAAACAAAATTGTACTTCTCAAAGGTTTTTTAATATTGGCATCTATCTTTTGAATGACACATTTCAAACTTCCCCACATAACCTGTAAAATGTCATTCAATTCGAAGGATTTCCCCATGTTAGGAGGAAAAGCCCTAGTTACATTAGGATTACTGAAAAAAACACAGTACTTTATATAGTCTTTAAAGTTCATACTACTCTATCACATGGAAAACCTGAGGTAGCACTATCTCTCTTTTTATAGACATGAGTTATCCTCATTTGCTGCAGATGACATCTCCTAGAGCTCCAAATTCCAAATTCTGTTAGCTATAGGGTGGATTACAGTATTTGTCTGCCATTCTCTTCTAGTCATGTTATGTATTTGTATTTTCATAGTGTTTACCTTCTGTATTCTTTTGACAAACATTTTTACCATGTGAACGATTTTTTTTTCTCCTGCAATTTTGTACACCTATAGGAATAAATGCAATATTCTGTGGAGATGCAATTTACAGAAGCAATACTTTTGTAGTTCGGAAGGTGAGGGGAGAATGCCATTTGCACTCCTACAGCCCCCTGTTGATCAATTCCTGCAGAAACATTGAACATCAGCAAACACAGCATTACCTTCTCAAGTACTTAGTAATAGATGGACATTAGGATACAAAATCTTCTTTATTTAGAAGACATGAAAACAACCCTGAAGTATCAGATGGGCTATGCAAACTATATGCTTGCAGTTTCCCAGAGTAATTGGGTAGGCAGAAAATAGATCTCCCAAGCAAATGCTGAAGGGAATGAATAAATGTTGAAAACTTTAAAATTATCAGGTTATTCACAGTATTTCAGGTATAAAATTAATCTTGTTTTTTAAATAGTAAAATATTTTGAAATAATAAATAACATGCGTAATAGTAATAAAAATAACAAATTGATTTAGCTGCATTTGTTACACAGCTTTACTGGGATATCTAAAGAAAAAGCATTGCGCAGAGCTTAAATTTCTCTCTCTTCCTTTCAATCAATATTTGAGGCAAAGTTTCATCTCTAGGGCCCTTAATGGCAGGAATTCCTGGAGCCAGCAAATGAGTAATGTTAAACCTATGATTAGATGATGAGGCCATCAAAGACACTAGACCTTAATGCTACATTCCACTTTATTCCTGAGAACAGCAGTAAACCCAAAGGCTAGAGAAGAAAAGACTGTAAGTTATTCTTTCTCTCCTGAAAATGTTTCAAAAACTGCCAAAAAAAAAGAAATAAAGAAAAGAAAAGAAAAGAAAAAAGAGAAAGAAATAAAAAAGTTGCATGACATGAAGACAGAGCTCAAAAGTCTTAGTGGACCTTTTGGAATTTTCCTGGAACTCAGGACTTTACCATGAGGTAACAAATTTTTCAAGTACCCTGCTGGAGCAAGTTTGAAGTTTAAAACCCACTGAGGATTCCTGCCAGGGATGTATTTTTCTTTTACTTTTCCCTAACCAATATCTAGCCTGGCTAAAAGAGGAAGAAAAAAAAAAAAAGGGGGGGAAGAGGAAAAAAAAGAAAAACAAGATTTAATGATTTCCTTATGACACAAGCTTTAAGAAATGCAACCGATGGACTGGCAAACAGCAGGTAAGTTGGAGCCCCCTCCCCCAAAATCAGTTATAAATGCTAATTATTTTTAGACACATTTCTCAAAAGTAGATCTTAATTTCAATTATCCCTAGGAATTGTTTTCAGTACATTTTTGGTGCATTTTCTTAATGTACAGCCGTAAAGACACAAACAAGTACTTTCCCTTGATAATACTAGAACAAGTTAACCTCAGGATTTTTATATACTATCTTGGTTTGAATTTAACTTGTATTATAAATCTATGGGGTACTTGGCAAATTAAGCACTGTTATTAAGTTTTTAGAAAAATATAAAAACTTGTGAAGTTATTTGGATGTTTTAGGTCATCATTTTTTTCTTATATTTACAAAGCAAGAAAATTCTAAAATGTTTGCTGATAGTACTGGCAGTTTAAAGTAGAGAAAAAAAAAATATATATATATATATATATATATATATGAAATTAACCAATAACACAATAACACTTCTGTCAAAGCAAATAACATTAAAATTGAGATATAAGCAATCCAAACAGTATGATGAGGTATTTTAGTTTTGAATTTTTCACTTGTGAAAGCAATCAAAAATGTTAATTTATTCAGATTTCTGAGAAACCAATTACTGCTTCACTAAAAAAAAAACAACAATTAACCACAACATTTTTAAAATGAAAATACTCTGCTTCTGCTTGTTCTTGAGGACAACCTAAACCATGTTCTTCTGCTTTTTATATACTGACAGCTACATAAAATATCCAGTAAATTATATCATGTATATCAAAAGTAATAGTCATCTCAAAGAGAGGTTTTAAAAAATTACTTATTCAAAGACAGATTTCAACATAAAATTATGACAATAGTATCCTATTTATGTATTCTAAATAAGAATTGGCTTGAAAGAGAGTTTGTGGCCAGAAAAAATGCATAATGTGCATCCACACACTTTTGTAAAACAAATGCAAATATACACTGTATACCCTTTGAATACAGAGAAACTATTGAACTTGAAAAAAAAGAAAAAAATCTAGACTTTATATGCTACCAGAAGAGATTAATTTGTATCTTCTTATACTGAAATGGAAGAATGAAACAAACAGCATGATACAGTTCTTAGCCGGGCAGTAATCCAGCGCTATGCAAAGAAAGTAATACAATTAAAGCCAGAGAATGTCTTACCTGTGAACAAAGTAGCATAACAAGTTCGACCACTGAAGTACTTGACTTCATGCAAACCAGACCTGCAATAAATAGTAAAAAAAAAAAAAAAATATTGGTGATATTTAGTTATCATAACTTCATGGCTTCAGAAATTCTATTAAGTATCTGTAATGTATATTTATTATCACTCAAATTCACTAAAACAAGTTTAAAGCACAATTATCTGAGAATCTGAGATTCAAATACTCTTAAATGTTCAGAAAGCATCAAAATTTTCACCAATCTATACCAGCTTCAAGACAGAATGTTTTTTAATCACTGCCTAATAACATTGCCACTATTGTAAATATTTGTTTGCAGCTTTGGAAATGCAAATTTACCTTCTGAGAGGGGAATAGCATATTCAAGTTTTTAAAAGATGCATTGTAAAGAGACATAGAGAAAATTACACTTTACTGTTAACTTTATACAGTAATTTCTGTTATCTAAACTCAGATAGAAAATAACATGATGGTTTCAGGCACTTTGGGTGTATTAAATAAATGAGAAATTCACAAATGTAAAGCTTGCAACTGAGGACTAAATAGGAAGCTGAAAAGCAAACTGAGGTGTTTTAAGTACGTTTCTACAAACAGCGATTAGAGACAAAAGCACTCCTACACAATAGCACATATATTTATTGCAGGTAGTGGATAAATACCCTTTTGTGCCCATTTTGCTAACAACCCCATCCTTATTGTATAGTACCACAGAACAAGCTGTAAGAAGCTACTAGGATTCCATTCTATCAGATATATGGGCAGACAGTTAACTAATGAAATAAGAGGCAGATGTGCAAAGCTCATTTAGGGAGACAATTGCTGTAATTGATCAGCTATTCTCAAGCTCAAGTGCTAGAGGAGCAGAAAGATTAATGGGATACTTATCACCTGCAAGCTACCTCCACTGTTTGAAAGCTGACAAAAGAAAATCCAAACAGAAGACTCTACAGTTAAACAAATGCAGGTAGCAGAGACATATCAAATACTTTATCACAGGATGTTCTCTGGTTTATTTTTAATGCACCTCATATTCTGTAAAACTAAAAAAAAATCTGTCATGCCCTCACTTATCATCTCTCAAAATCATACCTCAGATGTATTAAAATATGACTAAGGCAATATAATGCTCTTACAAACACATTCCCATACTACAGTCTTCTAAACTGGTACATGTTTTCACCTTCTGATTTCACATCAAAAGAACAAATGTATCCAGAATAAGCATCAAACACAGCTACAAAAAATAAACCAAGTAAATTACATAGCTAATATTATGCATAATCAATAATTTCTTTGCATCTTCATCAGGTTTCCAAATAGAAAACTCGACACAAAATATACATATTAAACTCATGAGTATTTCCTGGTTGAATCTACTGAATTTGAAGTTCTTAACTTTCTGAGACAGTTGTGTAGCTATTGTCACCTGTGTAGCTTCAAACAATATGAAAAGAAGTTTGGAGCATGGCTCAAACCAAACATGCCTAAATGGCACAAAGCTGGGATAAGTACTTATGATTACCGTCCAGATAAAAATGATGATCTAGTCTTAATGACACAAATGCTGCGTACATAATAAAACAGGACTCCCTGTATGAAGGATGTAATAATTATATTAGTGCAAACTTTTCTATTTACAATAATAATTTCTATACGCTATATATAACTTTTTAATAGTTTGATGATTCTATGGGCTTGAGTAAAGTGGTTGTCTGACCTACAATTATTTTCTCTATTTGTCTAGACATCACTTGATAATTTCTGCGTTTCACATTTAATCAATTGCCAGATTGGATGAAGTTTTCTAGCATTCAAAAAGCTACATATATCCTTGGGTAATATGGTTTAGTGTGAGGTGTCCCTGCCCATGGCAGGGGGGTTGGAACTAGATGATCTTAAGGTCCTTTCCAACCCTAACTATTCCATGGTTCTATGATTCTATGAAATCAAACTGATTTTGGTGAAATTTAGGAAAAGAAGGATACAGTTAAGGTTACAGGACCTAGTTAGCACATCAGCATGCCAGTTCTGTAATTGCCCACTGATGAAACAATCCACTGATAATAGCCATTAACACCTCTCATAACTTGACATTCTAAGAGGCTGGCTTTTATGTAAAAAAGAAACAAATAACTATCCTAGAGACTAGCTCTTTTCACATGTGAAAATACGAAGGGAAATAGGAGAGACTCATAAAAGAAGTTCATAATGTCAGAGTTAGATGCAAAGAATAAACTTTGCAGAGAGCTGTCTAAATCAGAAATTAGCTGTGCAATATCCCAACTATAAATAAGCAAAATAAGAGTAGCCATGACAGAAAATGGGGAATACCATGCAACTTGATGGGTAGGAAGAAGAAAATAGAAACAGAAATATTTTCTATTCAACTTTAAGTACTCATACCATACATTCCTTGAAGTAAAAGTGAATACAGAAACATGAACCATTCATAAAAAGGGCCACTCGAACGTTATAAGTTTCTTGCTTATCAGTCTCTTAGTCCCACTTCAGGGACTCCTTCCACTCAAAGCATGAGGAAAAGTGTGTGCCCTCCATTACATGCTCCATTTCCTCCTTCCTAGCTGCCAAAGGCTCTACTGCACTTCTTCCCTTTTTTGCTTATTCATGATTAAGCAGTTAAGATTTGAATTAATAAAGATTTTCTTTCTGTTACACAAAACACAATTAATCTTCAGAGTTTACTGTGAGATCTGTTGTGGAGTCAATGGCAGAGAATGACAAAACCAGTTCAGACCTAATGGAGAACAGATCAATTTCTGCCTACCAGGAAAAACTGTCAGAACGCAATCTCTGGTTTATGAAGATTCCACATAATCAAAAGTTGTAGGGGCAAATAATAATTGTCTTCTGCTTAAGTTATCCTACACACAACAGGAAAAAAAAATCATTTTAATACTCTTTTTGTTTTTAAATTTGCACAATCCTCTGTTCTAAGAAGTCAAACTTCTGCAAACTACCTTAGTGCTTTTAGCATGGTACAGACACTGAAATGATTTACTTCACCAGACAGCATATTTTCTAATAGACAAAAATAGAAAAGGAGGAAGAAAATGTCCTGCTCCCATTTTACAGACAGAAGAGAAGATACAAACTAGTTAAGGTATCTTGACAAAAATCAAAACTAGAATTTGTAACATGAATCAGAATAAAGAAAAAATTCCTAAGCCCCAAACACACTGACAGCCGCATTTGTTCTTTCTCTTTACTGTTTCGCAGGATTTGACAGAGACTTTTAGAGTGTGTAAGACTTTATTACTATTAACATAATGAGAAACAAAAATGGTAACAAGCTTTGAAAAATAATGGTTTCTCTGATGGAAGAGAGCACACATATCTATTTTCAGTTCTCTTCCCTCCCTCCCCCAACTTAACTCCAGTGACAAAAAGTGTTACCATTTCAAACTAAAACTGTTGCCTGCATTCTTCAGCCACAGATAAAGTCTTCCTATACCATCTGTATCAAATGCCATTAAGGAAGCTAATGTAATTACTAAAATACAAGTGGATATTTCCTGCATACAGGAAGGTTAAAAAGGGCACTCTTTAACTGAATGGAGTAAGTGCTCTTTATATTTGGTGTTCTTAGTACTTTGCTTCATGGTCTATTCTCAGTCCATTAAATATAGCCATCAAAATTCAGCAATTTGATGGCAACAATGACCACATATATGGATGCAAAAACTGGGAGCATCAAGTGCATGACCTTAGCTAATCTGGAATAAATGATGTATGTCTGGCAATTATCTTGAAAAGCTCTCGTTTACTTGACTTCTTTTTCAGTGTTCTGTTGGCCCAGATATGCTAATTATTTCTTTTCACTATGACTTATTAATGTCTAAAAAAAGATTAATTTCAACTACACTATTTCACTTCCTGCCAGCGGCATTAATGAAGTCATGGGTTCAAAACCTCAATGCCATCCTGCTGAACTGGTCAGTGTGAATTTCTATTGTGAAGAAATATAATGTAGGCTGATAAAATCAATTTAAAAAAAATCCTTGTGAAATAAGATCATGGTTTTGAACTTCTTTTTATTATTATTAATACAATGTGTGTATGAGTCTAAGTGAATACCACCACAGTTTCATCTGGTCTTTATCAAGGTTTGCCTGCATTTTCTGTCAATGATTTTACTTTGTGTCAACCTAAACCTTTATTGGAACTGGAATCAATTGTAATATTAGCAAAACCAAAAGCTAAATAGTTTTATGTTCAACTTCAAAAAAGAATGCAATTAACTATACTTTATAGCCAGGAGAAACCTTTCTCTCAGTTATAGGTTATACTTATCTTAAAGTCTCAGGTATGGCTAAATAAAAAGCTTGAGAAAGTTTAATCCATTTAACCCTGTTCACAGATAAACCTTGGCCTTTATTACTCCTGTATAGCGTGGATCAAAGCTACAAGAGCTTTGACAGAAAAAAATGCTTATGACAAAATAAAGACATGTTATTATATGCATTATTTTATTAATATATGAAAGTGCATAAAATATACTTAGAAATGAGCCTATGGTCCTAAAAGTAGTAAAAAAAAAAAAACAAAACAACCCAACACAAAAAAAAACAAGCAGAAAATACTAGAATTAATCTTTTTAACATATATTTTTGTAAGGTCATCTATTTCCATTTCCTAGTGATGTAGTCCTCATGTACTTTAAACAAAATTGTATTGCTTCAAATTGGTCACTGTAATTACTGGTAACTCATACCGTGGTATCTCTTCTCAAAGTCCTTACTGATTTCTGTGCCCAATGAGAGAGTAGGAAATTTCCACTGGTAATTGTCACTCAGAACTTGCGTCTTCATTTTTGATACACTATTCCCTTATACTCTGTTCAACATTTGTTACGAATGGCACAACAAAGTTACAAGGACAGTTCATGCTGCTGACAGAAACTAAAGCATGTTTGGCTGTGACAGTGCTAGGAAAAAAGTGATGGCAATATTTTGACTGTAAATGCAAGTTTTCCTTCAGGTTTATTTGTTCTTGCAAAATGTCCTTCTTCTGCCAGCAAAATCTTACGATGAATATTTTCTTGAAATATTTGCATAAATCCAACTTAGAATCAAAGAAATAAACTTGGGATTTCTTTCTTGAATATAAATTAAAATTACTTGGATAGGTTAAATTTACATTATTCCTTCTAGAGAAGCCTAGATTCAAATTGATGTTTTTAATCAATTATCAAGTTGCTGGTGAGTGCATTACAGATCTGAGAAGACAGAGGGAAAATGTAAAGATAGTTGAAAAGTTTTAAAGTAAATGCTAAGTATGTAAACCCCTTAACTAAAATGACAGATGTTCTTATTCCAAGCAAAGCAATTATTAGGGAAAAAAAGGGCAAGATGTTTATTAAACAGAATGTAATGTTTTGAAAGATTTCACTCAAAGTTTTTAGAACCATACACGTCACATATTTTGTAGACATTTAAATTATGCTAATGGTCTTAATTTATGAAAAGCAAAGGCTGGCAAATATTCAGGAATTGCCGAAAGTCTGCAGATGGAAATCACAGCCTTGCTGCAAAATAATTACAACTTCACTTTCGCTAGATGAAAGGAAATGCTATTCCAAAGAACATAACTCACTAAAATACCAAAGTCAGGGTTATGGATTTAACAATTCCCTTCTGCAGCCTTGATTGGCAGAACACAACATTACCACCAACCCTAGGGACCATGAAAGATGGCTGTATTAGTACTCCAGACCATACTTTGTATGGATAGATCTCCTTTATAGAGCAGAAAAGTGACACAGGAAAACATGATGAATGTGAATTTGACTCAGTGCTTTTGTAGTTGATCAAGACAGTTATAATTCTTTTATGATTTTTTGTTACAGTGAAAGGCACTTCACAACACATCCAATTTTCTTTATATCTAGTACCCGAAAACCTAAAAATGGTATCATCCAGGCTATCAAATGAAATACCTTTAAAATATTATCAGAAATCTTTAGAATTTATACCTTAAGACAAACACCTCAAACGCAGGCAGATCAACATAAAAAACAGATTTTAATCTGTTCAAACCCAGCTCTAATGGTTTGGCCTTTTAATCAAATTTGTGATATAAAACAGGTCTTAATACTAGGATAAAGTTTAAAAGAATAAGAACGTTATGTAACAGTTTCTTGAATTATTATATTATAGCAAGACAACCTATAATTCTTCACCACTGCAGTTACTAAAAGGAATCTGATTGAGGACTATAAAATATCCAGATGGAATCACAGAATGGCAAAAACCCTTGAGAGCATACCCACAGAGAGGGGATTTATTACAATGTATACATGATTTACTTCATAAAATTCCAGACTTTCATACTGTGATCCCATGTGCTGTAATGATATTGATAAAACTGATGTTGGTGCCACATTACTCTGAAAAGTCCAGCCTTATACCAACATATGGAATTTCTGTCAATTTTGCGTTAGTTAACATGATGCACAAATTCTCATTCATTAACTAAGAAGGTGATCACTTAATCGATAAAATGAAATCCATTGCCACTGTTCAGTTTCACTTCTCCCTGAAGATTTTAAAAACTGATCCAGTTTTTCATTGTTAGCACCTGTGGTAATTTTTTTCTTGGCCAACGGTCCATTGGGATTTACTCAATATAAGCATTTCTATTTTCCTCTCTTCCTCTTAAAACTGTAACTTTTTGGATGGACCTCTTTTCAAATAATTGTTGAAGTTAACTAATATGCTTATCTAATTGCTATACCAGAACAGATCTAAAATTCAGAAAAAAATTTAGACAGAGTTTCTGGATAATCCAATCTTATTTACCTAGAGAGAATCTCAATGAAAACCATTCCACTTTTTTCTAAACACCCAACAGTCCACTGTCAAAATAAAAATAGAATCCTGAATGTCTTCTGATTTCCCCCTTTATCCTATGATATTAATAAAGTGGCTCACAGTTGTGGCTAAATTTCTGCTACAGCTGCTGCCCAGGATGCTTTATTTCAACAAATGGAATAAAGACAAAAAAAAAAAACAAACAAACAACAACAACAAAAACAATTAAAAATTAACTTAAAATGCATAAAGTTAAAATATTTTTTCAAGTTTTGTCATGATATTTTCTCAAAATGCCATTCCTTTCCTGATGAAGGGGCTATTCTTGTGATGAAATTTGTAGAAAAATTACTAAATGAAAACAACCAATACCATAGAAGTTGCCACATATTCAGTACATCTGGGAAAAAAAAAACACAGCTATTCTGAGATTTCATGTTCTACTGATCCCTCACATTTTTCTTATTTAAATGAAGAAACATCTACCCCTTCTTCCTCTTTTTTTTTCTCGATCCTTCACCTCCTCTCAAATCTGTGTTAGAAGAAATACATTTTGGAAGAATTACCTCAACAATTAATTCTTTTCAAAGAAGTACAAGCCAATTTCACTCATTAACACAAGAAAATGTTTGTATTTTGTACCTTCACTATACCTCTTCACTACACACCATGTTTTCCCCTCACCTCAAGAACCTCTTCCAATTCTTTCTAAAGCTGTCAAAAGTGACATCCTGGACAAGATGGATCGTAAGCATGATCCCTAATGACAGCCTCTAGAATATCATGCTTTCCTTGAAAATGCATTACTCACTCACTTTTCCTTAAGTTTGTCTTTTTTTTTCCTTCTTTCTACTACTACCTTCTAGTTCTTTGTTACATTCTTTCCTACTATAGGGGGAATATTATCATCATGGCATGACAACTAAAATATGTGTATGGCAAATGATGACAAAAAAAGAAGGCAAGAAAGTAAAACCACTTACTCATTACTAGTCCTCCTCACTTTTTACTTCCTTATATTTCTTCTCCTTGGCGGCCTTGGGGCCATACTGAGAGATCAGTGAGTGAACTAGAGCAGCTTACAAGTACCATGACAAAGTATAACATCACAGCACTCATGCAGCTTCCTAAATTTCTATGGCCAAGATGACCATCTTAGTATCTAGTTGAGCACACTGTTGGTGAACTAATATTTTGTTTAGATAGTAATTGTTTTCTGAGACTTTGATAAAAAGTTAAAAAAAAAATTTTAGTTTCCACACTGAATTGGCAGCCATCAGGTCTTGCTCCTATCCTGAAGCCCTACTAACAAATGGTAATTATTCTAAAACAGTGCTGCTCAAAACACAGAACCACCACTCTTGAAATAACTTATATTTCTTGTGTTTCAGTTTTCTTTATTTACTTGACAGTAACATTGTTATGGGCTCTCCCTTGACCTGTTTTGACATCACTCTGCCATCTTAATTTGACATATCACAACTGTCTCTGTTGTCTGACAAGTTCTTTCAGCATGTGGGTTTTCCATTGCAAGAAAATCTTCACAGACAACATCACTATTAGTATAATAAGACTGACACATAAAATGCCACATACCAGCCGACAAAAATAAGACATGCTATAAACCAATATATGTTTAGCAGGTTTGTTTTTTTGGGGGGGAGAGGTAAATTTTGACATAAAGTTACACTGAACACAGTAAAGATACGTTCTCTTAGTCCTTGCAAAAACAATACCAGGACTGTAGAGAGTCTGTTAACATCTAGATAAATCAGGCTTGATGTTTCATTACAGTTTATGTTATCATTAACATTGTTTTCTATCAAAACCAAAAGGGTCTATAAACAGGCATATTTTAAAGATTCAAGTGTAGTAGTTTCTCAAGCTAATTGATTCAAGAATTCTTGTGGAATATTCTTTCTTTATGCCATGCAAATAAACACATCCATGTCCAATAGGTTATAGAACTGTATAAGTGCCTTTAAATCATTAGGGCAAGTAAGGAAGTTTTGTAAACTTGGTCAATGATTAAAAGGTTTTAGTCTGGGTCATAAGAGCAGGTGGTAAGTTGAGAGAGAGTTGAGGAACATAGACGGAGAAACTTTGACCAGCCCTAATGAGATTAGTTCTGTAAAGAATCCGGACATAGAGCTCAGGCTACACAAAAAAGGATTATTAAACTGTGCTTCATGAAAAATACACCTTTCAGGGCAAAATCTGATACAAAGATATTATTTTCACCCTATAGTTTATCAGTTAGGTAGTTTGGAAAATACTGCTGAGATAATAAAGTAGATTGATTCCATTTTTAAGCCCTTACAGGCCAAAGAGTGGGTCAAACACCAGCCCAACTGTTTCAAGTCCAAAATCAGGCAGAGTCCCCTGCTGAGTTCTGAATGATGAATTAAGTGGAATAAGAACCAGAGAACCTCTGTCTGTGGGGAGCTTCAGTCACAGCATGAACATCCTGTAGATACTGAATACCTTTCTGGCATACCACCTCGTTTTTCTTTGGACCTGGACAGTAGAGGAGAAAATAAAGGGGGAAAAGGTGGCTGTTCTAAAAAACAAATTGTACAACTTTGTCCAGTGTTACCATGCAGCGCTGCTGTATACCTGATATGATGATTCCACCTACAGGCTATGTTACAGTAGTGCCTGTACATGTTCAGACCTTCCTCAAGAATCTTTAAAAAATTATTTCCTTGAAATAACATTAAATTTCTTGCTACACTTTTTGTAGTAGGAGACAACCTTACCGAGAAAAAAAAAGGGGAAAAAAGAATATTATTTTCCATGAAAGCTGAAAGTTAGTACAAGAAGGGAGACTTCTGACCTGGATGGTATTAGGACAAAGAAGTATGAAGTCCTCGGGGAGGGTGTTCTTCTAGAGTTTTAAGGCAAAAAGACCAGTCCTTCCCAGGTCTTATGGTTTGCAACTGGAACACAGGCTATTAGCTTGAAAAAGGAACTTGTGATAAAGTGCTCAATACTGCTGAAAGTAAGGGGGACCCAAAGACCACAAACAACTCCTTTTCTTGCCCTTTAAAGGTTCCAGTATTGTGTGTATTTCTTTACATTCTTTTAAAGAACAGCAACTGGTATTGTTTGGTTTCTAATTATGTAATTTTTATAGTAGCACTTTCAACAGTAATTTAGCAACTTCAAACATCTAGTGGCTTTTTTATTTTCAAGGATAACTAACAGAGCTTCTTTTCAGCAAACCTGATTGTGCTGCTTCCAGCTTTTGTTATCCTGAGGGCATATATTTTTTTTACTGCTGCATTATCTTAGCCCCTTCCATTGAATATATGTAGCTGATTCTAAACTTTACAATTAGTCTCACATTTTTAGTATTTTTTTCTCCATTGTTAAAGCAACAGACCCACCCCAACTTCTGCTTAATAGGAATTCTGTACATTTTGGATTGTAAAGATATCTTGATTATTAATAAATGTAATAATGATAATATATTCAAGGACATATAATCTGAGTGCCAACAACAGTTTCGACCCTTAAGTTATGTTGGGACCACACAAGCCAAAGACAAAGGAGAAGGCATGAGCAGTTAACCTCTGCTACATAGTCTAATGCATCTTAGTAAGTGTCTAATTCATTAGACAGGGATAGAGTGGCTCATATATGCAATTAATTATTGGCAGGTTTACTTTCAAAAAGGTGCCAGATGCTATGCATTTCCTAGTTGCTATCTGGATCTCTGATCTATAATGTTTCCTGCCATGTTAAACATCTGTTCAGAACATACTTCTGCACACAGGAACTTCAGTAATTCAAGAGTTAAACCTTCAGAACTGAATGAATGTGTCTCCTCTTCACATTCGGGTGTTTGTAATTATATCCCTTTAAAGACATCATAAAGGAATATTATGTGAAAGAAAAATGTTCTGTAACTGGTGTGAGGGTCATTATAGTTTGAAGGTAAACACTGTAGATAAACAAGAGAGACTTCTACTGTGGCACCTGCTCTTTAGTTCCTCCTCTGAATGCCAGTATTGGGATCTGTCTTGTCACTAATAGCATATTTTGAAAAACACAGTGGAAGTTGTAAAGCTTTGAACCCTGGCGCTGCTGGAGTATGTATAAATAAATAGGCAGATTTGAATATCCATTTAACCTTTGATAATTTCTTTGTTCCTACCCTACAGACTTCTGGAAAACTGGTGCTGTTTTCTGTCTCCATGTGTATCAGACTCATCAGTGTTTCTTAGTAAGAAACACTTTCAGTCCTGAAGTGTTTGCAGAAACATGAGCAGACTGTGAAGCCTTTCAGTAAGATACTAAGAACTAATCACAGATAATTTCATACAACAAAGTTCTTAAAAGCCTATAAGTAGCAGTTTGAAATTCATGATTTTGGTTTTTTTTTTTCTGTTTATGAAGGGATTACAATATTTGTAGGCAAGATTTCAATCAGCAGCATCATTTTGAATTATATCCATTGGAGGATTTCAAGGGTTTTCATGTCCTATTTCAAAATTACCTATTATTTTCTTGGTAAAAACAGAATTACTTATTTTCTTGGTAAAAACCAAACCTTGTAAATTACTTGCAAAAATTCATACAGTAATAAAGGAAAATAATTGAAAATATCCCACAGTGGAAACTGATACTCAAAGCTTGAAACAATATGAAGTTATTCAATGTCTTTTTAGTGATGATGAATATTTTTAAACTTACTGAAGAAAAGCATTACCTGCAACTCATTAGTGTTTAAACCTTATTATCTAAATGTGGTTTGTTTTCTATCTGAATGTGAATTCACTGGGATCCTTTTACAAGTGTTTACAGTGTGAGATAAAAAGAAATCTATGAACAGGAATCCTACTACCAAAAGTTAAGGAAATCCATCTTCCAGAAGATTGGGTCAGGCAATTCACAGGCTTTAACTGCACTGTGCTAAGCCTGCAGCATAACCTCTTACTAGAATCAGAAAAAGGGCACTTAGGGCACATGGAAAGAAAGGAGTGGGAGGCAGCATGGCAGAGAAGAAATATGTTATGAACTCCTTAGCCTTGAAAACCAATGCAGTGTTCTTGCCCCAGTACAAACCAAACAGCTCATAAGATTCTTGACCCTGAACTGAACTGAGTGATCATGTAGACTGAGACACGCACTGCAAATGACACTGGCCTGACCTCCTGCAGAAAGAGTTTTCACATTCACCTTGATTTCTAACAGGAACTCTCTGATGTCTAACTATAGGTGGCATGAGCTTTATATGAAGCTTGTCTGAATGCAGAGAAAGGAGAAAATGTTATATACTAAAATGAGCTTCAAGGTAATGATTAAAGAACTCCTTAAATAAAAATAAGAATCACTTTCTACATATATATATATACATATACACACAAACGCACATAAAAATTCAAAAGAAAGGCTTGTTTCATACAGTGACTTCAACACAGACCATCTTTGATGCCTCAAGGGAAGATGATATATTCTTGACTTCATCTGCAGTTGAGAGGCAGTCAACCACAGAAAAAGGGAAAAAAGCACTTTTTTTTACTGATCTGTGCAGGTGGATAGCTGACTTCGAAGTACATCTGTCTATGACCATGTGAAGAAATGCAGTGATGGTAATGTTAGAGCAAATTAAGATTAATGGCACATAGGAAACTGGGATTCACAGGCTCCCAAGCCACAAAGAAGCTCCCAAACCATTTAGCAAATACATGACATTTTTCCTCCTGAGAAGCTGGATCAAAGACTATATTTAGAAAGAACGTGTAAAATAGTCATAAAGATCACAAGTAACATCTGTCTGAATACTTGACGGTAAGCCCTAGCAAATTTTCCAATGTTATTTACCCTATTAGGCATTCTGTTGATAGAAAGGCTAAGACATCCTGTACTATCTAACTTCTTTTTATCTCTTTGGTACATTGAACCAATCAAACCCCTTACACTGTACTTCACATAGTTTATCTCCCACCCATCAGTCACTTTTGTGGCCTGCTTACCTGTTCCCTCTGCATATGTGTGTGTATTCTTCTTGAAGTGCTGTCTATAGAATGGTCCTGCCTCCAGATGGTAAGGGTTTGACTGCAGTTATGCACAAAAACTAAATCACCTCCTCAGCTGCTCTTCCTAGGCATGTAACTATTGCACAAGTCCTTGTTGCCTCAGAGCTGAGCTAAGAGAGCCCAGAGTATGCTAATTATTATAACAATCCCTACATTCTTTGTGTGGGTTTGTCCCTCATCTCCTACCCTCCAAATATAGTCTACACTCTTTGATCCTAGAGATTGGACCCAGCATTTGTCTCTTTTGAAATTTGGCTTTTTATTGAGTTTCAGTTATTCCACAAAATAATTCAACATATCTCTCGAGTGGAATGCCTTTGCTTCTCATTTTGTATATCTCTATCTAAGCAGTTAACTTTGCCAGGAACAATTCTGCACTGTAATAAAGATAGCTAATAAAAATACCAAAGTAGGATTAAAAAGTGGCTTACAGAAATTTCAGCACTATGAATAGCTTCACATTTTACTTATGCGCTCTTAATGCCAGTTAATGCAGATTTGAAAATCATAATACTATTTTTAAATTCCCTTTCTTTCTTACTTGCTAATATTTATTTATTTTGATCAGAATGTTGGCTACATGCTGTGCTACAGACTGGTAAGCAATTACCCAAAGTCAAATTAGTTGAAAGAAGGCATGCCTGGACACAAACAAAAATATTTTGGATATGGCAGAGAGTAAAGAATGAGAGAACAATATGCATGGAAAATAAGGTTCTGCAAGAGGATGCACTCACAGATGCTTTATAGCATCTGTGCTCCTGAGCACAACAATAATACAAGGGTTCGCTTTCAAAAGAAAGCCAAAGGCCATGTTAACCACCAAAAAAGTACCTCCCACACCCCCGCCCCACCCAGAAGCGTATGGGATTTCCACATTACTACAGTATCTTAGGAAAATGGTTATTGCAGTTTTCCTAATACAAAACTCAGTATTGTCCAAGGAAATCAGAAACTAATTGTGCCAGTGTTAGTACATGCCACACTTGTGGTCTTTGGGAGCTTTTATAGTGTCATTTAGCACCCAAGTTCTATTCGTGGTTTCTAAAGGATTTTTTGGCAATTTTTCAGTTGTTTCAAGAAGCCTCCTGTCAAATAGCATACAAAGCTATTCCATCATCACTCCTACTGAATATTTTCATAAGGCTGTGTGGTGTGCTAATGAGGTGAAACAGATTCTGATCCTATCAGCATACAACCATTTTCTGTTTCACCTGATTTGAATCATAGAATCATAGAATCATAAAATCATTAGGGCTGGAAAGGACCTTAAGACCATCTAGTTCCAACCCCCTGCCGTGGGCAGGGACACCCTACACTAAATCCTGAGAGCGGAGTAGAGGAGCAGGATTATCTCCTTCGACCTGCTGGTCACGCTCCTTTTGATGCAGCCCAGGATACGGTTGGCTTTCTGGGCTGCAAGCGCACACTGAAGCCGGCTCATGTTCATTTTCTCATCAACCAACACCCCCAAGTCCTTCTCCGCAGGGCTGCTTTGAATCTCTTCTTTGCCCAACCTGTAGGTGTGACTGGGATTGCTCCGACCCAGGTGTAGGACCTTGCACTTGGCATGGTTAAACTTCATGAGGTTGGCATCAGCCTACCTCACAAGTGTGTCAAGGTCCCTCTGGATGGCATTCCTTCCCTCCAGTGTATCAACTGAACCACACAGCTTGGTGTCATCAGCAAACTTGCTGAGGGTGCACTCAATCCCACTGTCCATGTCAGCCATGAAGATGTTAGACCAGTCCCATCACCGATCCCTGAGGGACACCACTCGTTACTGGTCTCCAGCTGGACATTCAGCCATTGACCACAACTCTTTGCGTGCAGCCATTCAGCCAATTCTTTATCCACCAAGTGGTACATCCATCAAATTGATGTCTCTCCAATTTAGAGACAAGGATGTCGTGTGGGACAGTCTCGAATGCTTTGCACAAGTCCAGGTAGATGACATCAACTGCTCTATCCCTGTTCATCAGTTCTGTAGCCCCATCATAGAAGGCCACCAAATTGGTCAGGCAGGATTTCCCCTTAGTGAATCCATGCTGGCTGTCACCAAGCACCTTGTTGATTTTCATGTGCCTTAGCATGCCTTCCAGGAGAATCTGCTCCAAGATTTTGCCAGGCACAGAGGTGAGGCTGACTGGTCTGTAATTCCTTGGGTCATCCATTTTCCCCTTCTTGAAAATGGGGGTTATATTTCCCTTTTTCCAGTCATCGGGAACTCCACCTGACTGACATGATTTCTCAAATATGATGGCCAGTGGCTTCGCAACTTCATTTGCCAGCTCCTTCAGGACCCGCAAATGGATCTCATCAGTACCCATGGACTTGTGCATGTTCAGATTTTTAAGATGGTCTTGAACCAGTTCCTCTCCTACAACGGGCCCAAGGTCTTCATTCTCACAGTCCCTGCATCTGCCTTCCAAGACTTGGGTGGTGCAGTCAGAGCCTTTGGCAGTGAAGACCGAGGCAAAGAAGTCATTCAGAACCTCAGCCTTCTCCAAATCCTGTGTAGCCAGTTCTCCCGAGAGCTTCCTGAGGGGGCCTACATTCTCCCTAGTCTGTTTTTTATTTGCCATGTACCTGTAGAATCCCTTCCTGTTATCTTTAATACCTCTAGCTAAGTTTAATTCTAACTGAGCCTTAACATTTGAATTGTATATGTATCAGAAACATATAAAATGTACAACAAAGAATTGTTAGTGCTTTTGGAGAAAGGCTACCTGGCTGATCTTCCATGCAGCTAATGATAAAGGAAAAGCATTGGTAATGTTTGTTTGGTACTTCCAAAAAAAAAAAAAAAGAAAAGGGAAAGCGTTGCATGTGATTATGCTTCAATCTTGGACCTACTGTTACAGTTCAGGACACTCCAAGAATAGCTGTGGTGAAAATGTTTTTGCACATCTGTGTTTGACAAGAAGAAGATACAACTTTTCTTTTGGCTACAGATTAGATTACACTCATCTGTAACATTTTCACCTAAAAGCTAGAATGGTGTAATGCACTTTACATGGAGGGAATTTGCAGACCATATGGAAACTAGAATTACTGAAAACATATCTATGCAAGTGTTAAATGGAACTCCACAATGAGTATAGGTAAACTCAAAAATGTGACCTACACGTATTGCATATTTGTTTCTAACTGGATTCTATATGGATGATTTTAACCTTTGCAACTTCTATTCTGTGAAGCATTAAAAGAAACTGAGTTGATGAACCATAGTAGGCTGGTTTCAGTACACTGAAAATCAGTCCTTTTTAACCTGTCATTGAGGAAAAATTCCACTTACATTCTGGGACGTTGAAATACTTGAAATTCAGTCGATTCCAAGAACTTGATTTAGAAAAAGCGAAAATGAACACTATTTTAGTAAAATTTTACCAATATCTATTATGCCGTGTCAGATTACTACTTGGTAGTGTTCCTTTGCTACCAGTCGTATTTGGGAATTTACATGAATAAAAAAACAAAACAATTTTGAGTATTAGTGGCCCATGCTTTTGGTCTAGACTGAGCAGATCATTGCAGCCCTTTTATTTCAACTCCATGCAAAAATTAAAAAGCCACTGCTTAGATATTAAGTATCATTCCCTTAAACAATAAATCAGCCAGTCTTCCATGGGACAGAATGATGACACAAGCTAAGGGAAAATGAGGTGGCATGTTATGACTGCAAGATTTTTTGCCAAAAGTTTGAGACAGCTCAGCTACTACAAAAAAGTGAAATCATAACTAAGCTGTGTACACATTTCCAAATATATTTATTAACAACGCCTATCTCAAAGCATCAGCAGGAAAGATTCCATACCATAAAGAGATATTGAAAAACAACAAGAAGAGGAAAGGTATTTTTATATTTCAAGCTTGAATAATCAGAGGAAGAGGACATGCTTCATAGAATGCAAGAAATACTTTTATGTGATCAATCTGAAAAGCAGACAGCACCTTCAGACTTGATTAAATGAAGTTTATTTGCTGCTTTTTGATTATTCTAAAACTTTTACACATAAAGCAACAAATTAAACTATTTCATATAAAACTGACAAGCTAATTACTGCTTGCCAGTAAAACCCAAATTTAAATTATCAAAACCCCACAGGAATTCTATGTACTCACATATCTTGAATAATGCCACTAAAAACCTGTGTTTTGAGGAGTCATTACATGGAGAGCACTTCAAAGCACTCCAGGGACCACCACTGGCACTTTTAATAAACAATGGCAGGAAATTTCTCAAAGTAAATCAGGTATCAGACTAGGAGAAAATCGAGAATTCTCTTTTAAAGGCAACTTAACTAGGCAAGAATTCAGTTTAGTTAAGATCAAGGGTCTCACGCAATGAAAAAAGAAGAGAAGTACACAGTGACTATAAAAACAGCTTTCTGCGTTCTCTGCTAAGAAGAAAAAAAGCCCAAATATTCTAGATGGAGCAAACAGAAATTAGAGTCCTGTAGTGTAAAATCTATGGTGTGCTTGGATTTTTTTCTTTACAAGTTGCTATTTCAATATCATGGGAAGAAATGACTAGTTTTTAGAAATGAAAGGAATGCAAGTGATTGAAGAAAAGGTTGGACATAACATTAAGGAAGAATTATGGGAACGACAGTCCTTATTTTGGAACTCGGTGTTTGGTCTATAAGCAATGATTCCCGAGACTCAGTTAGGTGGCTGATTCACAGATGGGACAAAATTTGGAACAGCAGTACAAGTGGGTATCAGCAGAATGCTACAATAAAACCATCTCTCTCCCTGGACAGACAATGAGATAAACTCATACTGCCATACAGCTGTGAGGTTCCTGTGGTCTCTAGCTTTTCAGTCTTTGTCATATGCTGGGAACTGTTGTAGTCTTGTTCTTGCTATGACTCTCACCAAAAGAGAAAGTTGGAACAGCACTGATGAAGGATTTTTTTTAATCTATGAAAGAGCTCAGGTGAAATCAAGATAATTTTAGTTGTATTGTATAAAAAACTGTAGTGCAATTAATCAATTGTCAAATGGAAAAGGAAAACACTGCTAAATATTTTTCAATCAACTTCATTGAAATAAGAGACTTAAGAATGGAATCTATCAAATATCTTACAGTCATCTCCATGTTCTCAATGACTACCTCAGACCATTAACTTCAGGTGTCATTAAGTGAGGACTGCGCCTTAAGTGAGAACTGCACCCTATTCATAGCTATAAAATAAACTGTATAAAATACCTGAAGCTTCTGAGAATTACCAAGCTGCTATACCATTCCTTTGTATTATTAAACAATAATATTATTAAATAATAATGAGACAGCAGGAAAAGGCTATTTAGGAGTACTTCCAGCATTAAAAGAGGGCCAACGTTATGGAGAGTAATAACTGAGACCATAGAAAGCTTGTACACTAATATTTAGCTAAAACACATGTATAATAGAAGGAGTTTTAGAATTTGAACACAAGGCTCTATTTTTTCTTTGCAGTTGTTCACACATTATAAGCTTTGCCTTAATGAGACTTTTTCCTCCCAGTAAAGAAGAAGATTTTGTGTAAGAACAATTCTGGAAGGAAAAAGGTTACTTGGCTGTATATATTCATCTGGATATATGATGTGGGAGCAATGCATACTCATGCAAATGGAGCAATGCTTACTCATGCAAATTACCCCATCACTATTTTACCTGCATTCGCACTGATTCATTACTTTCTGCATGAGCTTGACATATTTGCAATTTCTGCAATACCTCCTGCCTCACTTACAAGGCAAATTTCTACCTTTGAAGTAATAAAATCAATGCATAAAATGCCATAAAAATCCTTAAAAGTGTCCAAGGGTAACTTTCTTTAAAAAATCATCACTTTTCATTCCCCTCTAGGGACAACACTTTATTTGCCTGTGTGAATCCAACTAACCTGCATGAGCAAATAGTGTCCCTACCAAATATAGATATACGTATCAATAATATCAGAGCACAGTCTTCAATTTAACTTGTTCTATGGGAATTGATTGCAGTTTTTAATTGTATTTTTCATTAGTTTCTCAAAGTCAGGCTGAAACACTTGTATCAATATTCTGAGGAGGAAAAAGCAAACTATAAAAGAGTTTTATTAATTCCAAGATGACAGATGTATCTTTACACAGCATCTCACTTAGGGAAAAAAGGGGTAAAAAAGCTATCACTTTTCATTTCTTTAAATGAAATTAAATGCAAGGAAGTGAAATCAACAACACATTAACAACTAATTCATTTATTTATCAAAAATAGTTATAAAAGGCTAGTGAAAACAAAAAACTGTTCATATCAAATGACTAATAGCTAAAATATATAACCTGATAACAGAACCAGTACCTTCAATCAACAGCTCTTGTCCATGACTGCCCAACAATGTTCGGGATAGGAAAGGGGCAAAATCAACAAAAATTTCTCGCAGGAGAGGGGCCACCTTTTCTAAGGCTCTTTCAAGCTTTGCAGTGATACTGTGGAAGAACAGAGACCATGATTGGAAAGAACACATAACAACAGAAACTAAATTATGGCAGATCATACCTGTTTTTAAAAGCTGCTGTAAGCTTCATTAGAAAAGAGGATGGTTACAATTTCATTGAACTTTTTACAGTGTTTAAATGGCTTTAAGGAAATGCAAATGTCATGTCAGTCAGCAGTGTGTCAGCCTTATAAAGCCTACAACATTTAGAGCACTCCTGAACAAGTAAAATTTTTATTCTCAGTTTCAAACATGGTAAGCAGAATGCCAGATATTTAAGTGTAGGTCTATTTCACCTGTCTCAGCTTATATGCATCTCATAATCTTACATAAATTTGAAAACTTGAAAAAAGAAGTTTTTATTTACCCAAAGAAATCACAAGTAACTTGTTTTTTTGTTCAAGCTTTCAAATAACATTGCAAAGGCATTCAAATTGCATGCATTGCAATGCTAGAAAAGGGAGCGCATGAGAAAGTGCTCTAGCACAGGTATCGAGAAAAACAATATTCTTTTCTCCCACTTTGAGGAAACATGATCCCAGGTAAATAAATTTTCTTTGCATTTATACTTTTCTGCATGTTGACAATACAGTCTTTGAAGAGCGGAACATTTCTACTTGTACAATGAGGTGTCGTGACTTCTGATGCTTCTTAAATCCCAGAAATACTATAACTTTGTTTGAAGACACAAACCTAGCAATAGTATGGGAACATCAGCATTGTTCTAAGGATTGTATCTTTTAAAAGTCCTTCCCTTGAATAATACTTGTGCCATCTGAAACTTTCTTGTCAGGATTAAACACCTGATGTGTTATCTTAATGAACTTAAAAATAGAAATTACAGATGCAGTCTCATCTACCAAGAATTTTTGCTGTTCTCTTTCAGACTACTGATTGGGTTTTCTTTGTGTTTGAATTACACCACCAAAGTATTATTGTCTTTCAAAACCACCATTATAGGCAGAAGTTCCTTTTTTTGACAGAATCAAAGAGAATTGATTCTATACTTTATCTACTATCTATAAACACTAAACAACTGTGGATATTTTAATTCAGAACACATGATGATCCCTACATTTAGAAAGGAAGCAGACATTATAAATGGATTGGAAGTTTTCCTTCATTAGTTAAAAATATTTTACTGAATTCCTATAGCTTGCTTTCTTTCAATGTGCTGCTTTCCCATTTTGAATTCAGATATGAATTTTCTAGTATTTTAAAAGATGGATTCATATCACCAGCCTTTGTTTTAGTGAATTTCATTATGCTAAAGTCTCTATTGACTATACTTGAAATGCAGGTGACCAGATTGGAGTTCTTAATTTGCTTCATGAATCCACCCCAAGCTTTTGCTGCTAGGGATAAAAAGCCTACTATATTAATCCAGATTTCTCTAAACCTTGTTTTAAATAACAGTTTCACTGTAAACTGGTTTCAAAGGCCTAATTTTTGAGTTCATTTGACTCTCAAAACTCTACATACAATAGAAAAAATTTCAAGTTCAAAAGTTTTTAAAGTAAGACCAATTTTTATGTAGGAATCAAGTAATACAGAATGTGTGGATGTGCTATTAATTTACACTTTCGATGAGCTATAAATAAACACCTTGTTACCAAATGGACAGCTGATAGATTTTGTATCTTATGGATCTACTAGTGGGCAATTGGGAATATTGTTCTGTCAAAACATGAGATCAAAGCTTAGCACTGTTTAAAAATGCATATCAAAGAACAGAAATTAATATTTAAGCAGAGAAAAAAAATATCTTTTTTCCTTCATGTAAATCCCTGGCGCATTTATGTGCTGAATACTGAGTTCTGGTCCTTTAGTTTCAAAAACAACAAACAGAATTAAAAAAAACCAAACGTACACAGAGATTGCAAAAATGTTCCAGGGAAGCAGGTGGCCCATCTACTGACTTTCCTGCATGAACACACACACAGGGGAGAGACTGATCTTATTCTACAGCTGCTTCCATCATCTATTATACCTTATAATGCATCCTGCAATCATTAGGGTACGCCACCTTCCCAACCTCATTCCAGGCCAAAACTCTATGTCTCAATCAAGTCTATTAAATGTCTGAAATGTCTGAAAGTCCAAGATCATTCTCCTGCTTGCTTCCCTTTGCTCAGTCTACAGCCATAAGCAGCACTTTTCCTATGCAGCTGCTGTATGGGAAGGCTTAGATAGGTTAGTTTTCACTTCATGCACTCTGCCCCCACAAACACCTCTGACTTTTAATCTTCTAGAAACTGAAGCACAATGAATTCAAAGTTAGGAAAAAAAAAAAAAAAAGTTTTAGTTTTTTCTTTTTTTTTATTTTGTGGGGGGAGGGTGGGGAGGAGAAAAGCGAAAAAAGCACAGAAGACATTTCTTGGGTTGATTAGATTTCAATTATCTGCATATATGATTTTGTGCTCCTTCTCAGGTTTTTTTTTAGTCATAATTTCAGTTACTGCTCAGACTCCAGCTACTTCTGAGTTCAAACTGAATTCAAAATTTGAATTCTAGATTATGCAACTTCAGTTTTTCTTTGATTACAGGACAAAAACTTTCAAAATGCTTGTGAAAAAAACAAGAACACTGCATTGGTTAAAACAACTGAAAATGAAACTGATTAACAATACAGTTTAATTTTATCATACTTCATTATCTGAATTTTAAAAAACATTTCACCCTCAGTGAAGCACTGTCCTAACATATTAAGAAGACAAGAAACAAAACGAGTGGTTTAATTACACTATAATGTTATTAACTTGCTTTGTAACACTGTCAAGCAATAAATAACATCATACAGATGGTCATTCTCTCCTTGATTATTCACACCTTTTGGAACGGAGCCAAGAGTCCTCACACTTTCAGGCTGGGCCCTCACCCATTTCTGTGATTTCACCTGCAACCCCCACTTGATGTTTGAGATAGGACCAGCAAAAAAGTGCAAAAGAACTGTCTGTTAAAACACTGAAGCACTTTCATTTTACAGGCTACCTAAGGCCCTTGATTTAAGTTTATTTTCTTTCTAGCTCAATAGAGAATGAAACTAACTTATTCATGAGCTAGCTTGGTTGCTGTCTCCACTCCAATCTTAAAAACATACCTCAAAGTGGACAGACAACTAAGGGACGCTTGGCAACTCCTTAGTATAACCTGCATCACCTTTTTAGGGCAGACAGGTCAAAAATTTGTCTTTGAAGTGTGCTGTGGCACAACTCAATACTTTTACAAAATAATAACCTATTATACAAAGATATTTAACAGAAATTTCAGAGGGTGTTTTCCTGGCTGCCAGTGTAAGAGGGGTATTAGCGATCCCATGGCATGTGTCTCTTGCACACCAACTCAAATCTGGTGAACCATTTAGTTGGCTGCACAAACACAAGTCTGGTTTCATCCTCTCCAGTTTACGTAAGAAGCTGGTCTGGGAGGAGAAATTACAATTAATATTAAATGATAGAACTTGTGTACCTCATGTTCTCAGCTGAATCCTCTGGCATTGGAGCAACAGTTTGGACAGCTGGGAGATTTTTGCTGGTAGCACCATTCACAAAGCTGGATGATGAGGAGGAAGAAGAAGATCCTGAGTCTACTGCACCTGTCCCCCAAAAAATACAGGTCTTAATTAAGTCTGAGGAAACATAACTTTTAAAGACTTTTAATAGGGTCTTTGTCTTATTCATTTCCTTTTAAATAAGGAAATAATGTTACATATTCTAAAACAATTAAAACCATTACATACTCTATTGTATAAATTCATACCTTATTTTTCTAGTATAGTAAGATTAAGCAGTTATCAAAAATCAGGCAAAATAAATCCTTACCTCATTTCCATTATTCCCAAATTATACTCCAAAGATGAAAACATTTTTACATCATCCTGTAAAGCAAGAGCTTTCTAAAATAAAGGTATATTTAAGATGAGCTTGAGTGGAGAATAGAAATTTGACTTTTTTTTTTTTTAAATATACATATATACACACACACTTCTTGGCTGCCCAGTTGCAACTACAGGCAGGAAAAAAAAATCAAATACGACAGAGAAAATAGACAGATAAAAAAGTATACTCCTTTAGGAACCAGTTGGCGAAAGTAGTGTCTGAGGAGTATTAGGATCCTAATTATAGTTTTTCTGTTTCCTTCTTTGAGTCAAGGAGAGTTTTAAGATCTTAAAAGTAGAGAGGGCAGTGGGGGTATCACTATAATGGTTGTGAATAGCTGCCCAGAAAAAAGATGCAGACAGAGCATAAATTTATACTTTAAGTGATCTGGGTCAGAGCTAAGGGATAAACTTAGACTCTAAATGCCAATCTATCATGTTTGCTGAAATGGCACTGTGAGTTCAGCCTCTCTGAATCAATTCAGCAAAGGCTCAAAGTGACCATGAACTGCAGTGAGAGCACTGTGATAAATGCTGTCCCTGTTCCCTGTCCCTGTTGCACAGTCCTTGTGCAACACGTCACTGCAAGAGAGGTAGCAGCAAGAGAGGTAGCAAGGGACAGTCTTGAAGTCAGAGTTCAAAGCCCGAGGGGCTATATTGCTATCAGAGACAAGGGCGACAGGCAACAAGATCTATCCAAGTCAGCAGTGAGGCGTGGATAAGCCAGTTTAAAGATCAGTGGCATTATTCTGCCATTGAAAAAAAAAGATAACTTGTAACTCCCTGATGCTGGTCAGTTTCAGCAGTTCATATATCACTCTCTTTTGCATTACACAGGTCTGCATTATTTTTCAGTTTTCTGAGGAGCTCTACAAAGCATTTATGGTTTCTTAGCTGCTTAAGCAGCAGCTGACAGTGAAATAGAGGTCAAATGCTGGTTACGGTGAAAAATTCTCTGGCAGCAGGATGATTTTTTTTTAAATTTAATTTGGCTTTTTACTGGTAAAAGAGTTACAGTAAAGATCAGAATTTGGACTGGCTCATGTAAGAAAAGTTGTATTCAAAGCAGCATAAAAAAGCAGCAAGATTTGCTGGGCTTGCTGACACTGGAGTAGCTGGTGAGGGTCAGGATTTAGAGTAGGAATTGATTTAATTTGCTGTTTTAATAGCGAAAATTGGAGGTGGGTTGTGGCTTATACTGTGGGTTCTGACTTGAACTAAATACAAATTGTAAAGGTACCCAAACATACTAAGAAAGAAACACAATATATACGGTCGGCTATCTCTCTCAACCTAGAAACGACAGCAACTTAGCTGGGAATAGGGTAGCTTTCCAACCCTAATTATTCTATGATTCTATGATTCTATGATTCTATTCTATTTATATTATTTTCATATTTATTTTCATGTATACCTAAGTAACACATATTTTTATCGCTTCTTTCCTTTCCCTTCTGAAGTCAAAGTTTCTTCATAAAGGCTGTTGTCTAAAAAAGCACTTGCTAAGTTGTTTAACCAGCTAGGGTCCCAGAAGAGGTCAACCAGACCTAGAACTACTAGATTAACATACAAATAAGAATCAGGATATGAATCACAGAAATTCCAATCTAAACCCCTGTAAAACCAGTTTCTTACATAAAGAGATGAAGGAAGAAAACCTGTCATCTCCCAAAACATGCTTTCAAAGCACTAAAAGGACTTCAGTAACATACATCTCATTACACTGTGACAGTGACATTGACTATGACAGCGATGGCAGATGGAATGGAAACACCGACTGCAACCCATGAATAACTGAAAAAAACACTTTACACACAAGTCCAGCACAGAATATACCTCAAGGATAAAACTGTATTTCTAGAGTGTCTGTTACATACTGTAAAAACAACTGTAAATAGGTTTGGGGGGACATCTAGTGTTTCTAAAAAGTTGTAAAATGTCTCTTTTTACCACAGGAAAAAAAGAAAAAAAAAGTGCCATTCAATGAAATTCTATATACTATTTTAAAATCATTAATAAATAGATAATTTCACAAACTACAAGCATATAAACTAGAAACTATCTTAATACTTTATGTATATATCTCAAAACTGACACACACAGTCACTGTTTTGGCTACTGTAAACATAGTAATTAAAAATGGCAAAACCAAGCATTTTAACCTATGATATTTTTATATGTTTTCAATGAGATACTTTTTTTACTGTCATCAATGTGTTTAGCATTTCTAAAATGTGGATATAAAGTTAAAACTTTTTTAAAAAGGAAGGGCTTCTGAAACTACTTCTTGAAAGAATTCATCAATAAAGCTCATTCAGATGAATTCAGACATAAAAGGATTTACTAAAGATCTTATGTAACATGTAGTTCTAATTAAATCTGATACTTGCTGAAAGTCCATTGAATCAATACTTTTCCTTTAATCAAGCTAATCCATAGTCTAGGAGACAAAACCAGCTACATTTAAAAAAAAAACCAAACTCTAAGATCTACCAAAAGAAAAAAGCATCCTTTAATCCACAGTGAATGTACCATGGTATTTGAAATACTGTCCTTGACTAAGAACAGTATTGAGGAAATAACTGATTTTTAAATGCAGTTACTTACAAAGAAGAGCTACTACATTACAGTTCAGATCTTTAATCACAGCGAAGACTGAAAAGCTTACACTATCCAGTATCATTTAGAAAACAAGGTTTCCAATGTACGGTATTTTTTTTTTGCATGATATAAGAGTACCTAAAAGGAAATCCATTCAAGATTAACAGAAGTGGCTACACAAATGGAACTGTCCATAGAAGTGATAACATTATTCAGAGCATTCATTCCTCCTGTCTCCCTCAGGATAATTACAAGATTTTTATACATATATATATATTTTATCCTTATAAAAATCAAAGTTCTATTACCATGCATTAAAGGTAATCTGCAAAAGGAAAGAAAAAATAATGAGTGTGTCTTCATATTATTCCATGAAGCAGAAGGATGCCGAAAACTTCCCTCTCCATTATCTGCAAACCCAGGGAGATTTTCACTTTCTCAACCCTTGACTGAAGTTGTGATATCCATGAAGAGAGCTCTTCTCTCAAGTGCTTTTGCTTAGTTTAGAAAGAAAACAGACTATAGCCAGACATTTCAAAGGAGTTTAAGTAAACATCAGTTGCTCTCAGTAAGGATTCATTTCTGAATCCAAACCACAGTCTCCATTGTCAGTGGGCTTCTTCATGACAGACAATCCCATTATTACTATTATAAATAATTAAAAAAAGTTCTTGTCCTCCTTCTCTAGGTCACAATAAACAAATATTGATAATACATGACTACAGTTAAATTATTAGGTAGGTTCATACTGAAAAACCTTCCAAAAATAGCATAATTTTCATTGACAAAGAGTAATTGCCCAGAATATTAACTCTCCACAATCTATGATATATTTATTAAGTAACTAGTTGTTTAAGGAGCAGTTAATTGGTATGTATCATATAAACATCCTCTACTGAAGAGGACTGGAGAAGTTGGCTCATTTCAATTCTAAACTATACTTATAAAACAGTATTATGGATATTTATTCACTTATTTAAGGCTGTGCAAATCCACTGTGCACTATCAAAGATTATAAACATACATGAAGAGGAAACACTGGCTCTAATAAAGGCCAAGATTTAATCTTCCTATGTTTTTATTTTAGAAGTACAAAAACAGTAACAAAAAAGATGATTAAAAAACAAAACACCACTTAAACACAACAAAAAAACAAACAAGAAAAAAATGAGGGTCACAAAAATATTTAAGGACAATACCTGTTGTATTAATCATACTTTTTGGTGTAGCTCCTGTTGCAGCAAAAATATTAGGTGTACTACCCGGTGGCAGTCCACTCCCAGCTGTGGCAGCTCCAACTGTCGTAACAGCCAAACTACCTGGAGGGGGTTTCTTTACTGGTACAACCACACTCCTGGGGAAAAACAAATGGCAAATTACTAAAACAACAATGGAACCAGCAAGAGTTGTTGTTTATGATGGGTTTATGCTGAGTTATAACACTGTTGCTGAGGAACACATAATAATGTCACTTTTCTTAACCTTTCTGAAATAGGGTAAGACTACGTTAAAACCATACGCCTATCCTTTGTCTACAGCTTCATGTGATTCTGAGAAAATTAACTCATCTTTCAGTGCCCACAAAATGGAAAGACAACACCAGTGTAGTGATATGTTGTGAACACTGCTATCACCTGTAGTTTAGATTTCCGAAGACAGCGCTGAGTGTTGGAAATGATGCCAGCATACTAGTAGCCTATATACAGGCAGTCTTAATCAGTATGTTAATTTGTTGATCTTACTGAAGTTATCTAATATGACAATTTTGTTGCCAGTGATCTGAACATTTGAATACAGTAGTTGATTCTTCAGTACCATGCACATACTGGTCTTGCAAATAGAGTTGACTAACAAACATAATTTTGCACTCAGCCTTCTGGAAAACTTTCATAATTATTAAAATCAACAGCACACTTAAAATACAACACAGTAAATTGCTTTCACAATACTGACAAACATGCCTATTTAAAAATAAAATTTGAAAAGCAGTATTGAGAAATTGAAGCTTTTAAGGAAAGAAAGGGGCTTTCATACAAAAAGTCTGACATAATACATATAAATGACACTGCATTCAAAAACAAGCATTCTCAGATAATCTTCAACCACTTTTTTTTTTTTTCAAATCTCATAACTAAAAGACTTGCTATATGTGTTAAAAGGGAAGAAGAAAGAAAATATTCCAGAGACATTTAATTAATATTTCTTCAACTCTGGAGTGCTGTCATAGCGCAGACAACTACATTTACAGGTTTCCACTTAATATTTCTATTTATCTATAAAAACTGTTCCTAAAAAGTCCATTTCAGTGGAAAAACTGAGGGGAGAAAAAAAAGAAAAAAACAAAACAGAAAAAATTCTATCAGCAAACATTAAAAAATATTTTTCCATCCTAATATGTATCCTTTCTGGTAAAGTACATAAAAATTAATCATTGTGATCAAAGAACAAAGCAAGAAAATGCAACTAATTGGGGTAATAGGTACACTTCCGTCTAAATAGGATGGCACATGATGGATCAAAATGTGCAGAACAAATTTTACAGTAATGTGGTTTGTTCATATATTTCTAAATCCTCAGTCTCCCTGGATTTTGAAGAGTGGTGATGCAAATTGTCTTTATGATGCCATTGTTAGGATTACATATAAGTGCTGTTTTATGTGATATCTTCTTATATGATGTCAGTGTACAGAACTGCAATTTTTTTCTCCCTCTTTTAGAGGGGTAGCCGTGCCAGTTGTCTCTGTATTCTGAACAACATCTTTACCAGAACCCTGATGAAGGTACTATGAGAAATGTAATTCTAGGCATATCAGTGGTTTTCTGTCCCCTTCCAGTAGGAGAAGATGAGTTTGCACAATGCAGTAGTTATCGATTAAGATACATGACCCTAAAATAATTGCTTTTGTCTGTAGTTGATAATCTCTTACAATTGTTGCTGATATGAAGTGTTTACATAGCAGCAGCTACACATGAATAAAGACAGGTCTATATGGGTTAATCTGTTCCATAATGCCATGAAATTTCCTAAAATTAGCTCCTATGCACACACAAATATCTTTGCTTCACTTAATACTTCAATCAAATACTTGAGTTCTGGTTGTTCAGGAATACCGAATAAGTACTCAAGTGCAGAGCTCCTGCAGTGCCACAGAAACACAAAAAGAAATTAGGATTTTTATCTTAAGTGGGATCATCTCCTGGTTATATTAATTTAATAAGAAAACTGCAATCATTACCTATAGTGTAGAGAACTGCAATAGAAAGGCTAAGATTGGTGTGAATGAAGAATGAATGGGAATATTTAGGTGATGAGACACAAGAAGGACACAGTCGGAAAAGGTGTTTTAGACTGGCCTACACTGATGGCACATAAATTATCAGGTCATCAAACTGCAGGTATGTGTGTAGCTTCACAAGATAACCAGACCTTGAAGACAAAAACAGTGAACAGCGATAACTCAAAGTGGTGGGGAAAGACAGAGACTGTTGGCTTTATTTTTTAAATCCATAGGGATTTACCTGATGGAGCCAACCTATGAAAAATAGTTGCCAGCCTATGATGGACCTAGAAGATGTGAGGAATACTTGACAGCTGGTGTCCCATGTCACCATCTGCAGACCCTGGACACAAGCATGGGGGGTGCCCGATTGCTGGACTGACTCATTAGAAACACCCCCATTCTAACGTTTACAAAAGTGAGACAGAGTGAGTGAGATCTGTTTTGGTTTGGGTTTTATTTTAAGTAAAATAATTTTTCCCTCCTCTAAGGTCTGGTATTGGTATCTCATAAAGTGCTGATACAATTGCTGCAAAAGTGTATCCTATTTTACTGCTACTTTTCCAAAGCAGATGAAGCTAAATTCAGGGTTTGCCTCCTTACCTTCAGACAGCTCAGTGGTCTTTCAGAGTACCCAAAAGACAACCTAACTTTCCCCAGCAAAGACCACATATGTTAACTTCTCGGACATAACTGAATGACAGAATAGTTTGGGTTGGAACGGACCTTTAAAGGTCATCTAGTCCAACCTCCAAATGCACTGGCTTCCTATAAAGGCAAAAACTCTTTTCTCAAGAGTGTAGTTTAAGACTGAAAATCATCTCCTGTAGCACGAAAGGACAATCCTGCCTATATCCCACAGGTACTAATGCTTTACATATGGCTGACAGTCTTTTGAAGGTCTGAATCAGGACACTAAGGTCAAGTGGTGTCAAATTACAAGTTATCAAGGAACATCAAGAGAAACCTCTCTGCGATAAGGATAGGCAAAACCAGTGATACACTACCATCCCAGACTGAAAGAAAATGCAGTTGACATGTCATACATGGTGACCTTGTCGAAATTTGTCATTCCTATTGATAAAACAAAATATAGCAAGTGAATATAGAATGACATCCAGTTGAAGGAGACTGATAAACTACATGAACAGCACAATAGAGTGAACAAAAATGTGCAAAACAGTCAGAGTAACAGCAGAAAAAGAAAGGTGAATGAGGATGACTGACTGCTTTCAAGTAAAAATCCCCTTCTTCTAACAAATCAGACCACTCCAACAGGGTATTCGGTGAAAAAAGGCAAATCAAAACAAATCAAATTTATGAAAGAAATATAGCTATTTACCTGAGCACAGTACAAAGGGAGGGAATAATTTAAAATTATAGATACCTTATATGTATCTGTCATTCATTCATGATTTTTTTTCATGGAAGAAAAGAAATCTACAGACTAGAAGAAAATGTACACTTCCATCTTTTCATTTTAGGCCTTCTTTTACAGAACCTGTTTTAGACTTCCTAAATGTTCCAAACTGGTCCACATTTTTCTGAATCATATCGTCATGGATTCAAATAATCCCCAAAGACTTAGTCAGCAAAAGCTTAGTAGCAATTTACTGTAGCAACGGATTTTATTTCTCTTTTCCGTGGGTGGTTTACAATTCCAAAGAGAATTGTGACTACTAATCACTATGCTGTTACTCTGTGAGTATCCTTCTCAAACTATCAACCTAAGCATTAAATCACTGCTATTCATATCATGCCTAAGATGAGCATTGTTGGTTCAACCTGCATACTATTTACGCATTGCTGATTCATTAAATAATATCAGCTAATGGCTACAGGATTCTTCTGGGTTTTAGGAATTTGCATGAAATAATTGAACAGAAAATAATACTATCAACGTGTTAAACTGCAAAAAGAGATAGAAATTAAAATAATATTTCCTCAAATTAACTTTCCTTAAAAATGTAGCTACCCACTGCTGTTGACAGACAAATCAGGTGACGCTGCACTATATCTTCTCTTTCTCTGTGAGCCACTTTCTGTATCACTTCTACATTTAAAATTTAAAGGCCTTCTAACCTATCACTCTGGTCAATCAAGAGGTCAGAGATAAGCCTCCAATACTGGATGTCTTGTGCTACCTGAGCAGTGGCAATTAAATTAAGAATCACTTTATGCTCTTCTGGGATATGTGAAACCTCTTAAGGCTGAATTAATATTCTTGTTCCTCCTCCCCTCCCCCACAGCAGCATAAAGCAGGAGTATTTTAAAGAAGTGCTCTTCAAAAAGCAGTACAGGCTTCATTGTACAGGCAAATTTTTCAGAGAAATACCCTGTCAAACTGCAACTTCTACCTGTTGTTTCAGAAGAATTCACAGTAGAAAATAAGGGACATTTTTTTCTGCTATATTACATGTTACCTTGTTCCTACAGCTAGATTAATTTAACCTCTGAAAAGAAAGCTTAGTATTTCTTCTCTGAAAGTTATTAATATTCTTCATATGTATGTACATGTCCAGTCCTTTATGAAACATGTATATTGCTGACTACCCACTATCCTTTCTGACTTCAGCCCCAGACTGCGATTTGACTCTGTAACAAGTAATCATTAGTATGCACTAACAACACATCTTGAATCCTACTTTAGACAACCTCCTATTAGGCTGACTGCATTAAGATAAGATTCATCTGAAATCAAGAAGGAAAGACATAACTCAGAGTCAAAAGCCATGGAGTAGAAAAATTGGATTAAAAACATGTAAAGTATACTGAAGAGATATGGAAAGCTCACAGAAGGATGTAATCTTTGAGACTTATGCAAATGAAACACAGTTTCAGCATTAGTGCTGAATGTCCAGTTGTTACAGATTCTGTCAGTAATTTGATACTATACATTCATCAAAACATGCAGATCTTAAAGTCTATAAAATAATCCTAATCTACTAAACACAAATTGCTTGTTTCTAAATAGAAGAAAATGAATCATCTCAGGTGTGGGTTTAGGACAACGACATAAAGACCATTGATCTTCCCTCAAGTTGGAGAGTATTTACCCCCAATAAAATTCTCAGTTACTAGTACCTCCTTTGCATTCAGGACAAATTAGCTGAAGCATTTAAAAGGATCTAAAATACTGACAAGAAACAAGGAAAAACTGCAAGAGATAAAAAGAAAGCTAACTATCAAGAAAGATAAATGGTCCTGGCTGAACAGAGAAATTGGGAACACTGGAAATCTAATAAATCTGAATAATATGGATGCAGTATAAATGAAAATGTCACACATTAAATGCCACAAACAACACTGAATAAAAAAAACCATAAAAAAGCATCAATATAGACGACAGAATGGGGATGGGTAATCCTGCATATATGATGCAAAAAAAGTCAAAAAAAGCAGAGCTAAAAAACAGCAGTCCTGTAAAAATCAATACAGCTTTAATAGTGATTTTACAGAGGCCCATTTGGGTAAAAAAGCAAGACAAAAATCCAGTACAATTTTCATCTATATATCTAGTAAGTAATACTAGAGAGCAGAGACATACTGGTTTCTCCTGATAAACATAAATAAAACTTCAGTTGAGATATATCTACAGATCCATGCATATGAATATGAAAAGATGCACAACACATGGGTTATAAGAGGAGTTTTGAAAGAGCTACCTTTGTACAGATTGCTAAATGATGGACAAGGGGAATACAATTACAGCCTGATGAAAAAACCCGAGGGTTAATACACCCAATTTTAGTTAACTTGAACCTATTCATAAATTTACGATGAATTTGTTCTTAATGAACAGCTAAGGTGGAGGTATTTCAACCTTCTCCCCCACTTTATTTAGTGAATTAGCAGCCAAGACACTCTCTAGGACTACAGACAATGCAAATTCAGCTCCCTTCTTTGTCTAGCAGGACCTGAAATCATACCTCCCATTCTCTGCAGTGTATTTTAACTGCTCCCTGAGAAAAGATACTCTAGAGAGAGGAACTCTCAAGTCTTTCCTTTGGACCACAACTTCCACTGCACAAAGTTGAATAAAATTATTAAAAGTGAACTGGAACCCCAGATGAGTCACTTAATTCCCACACCACTGATTAGCTTGTTCATTCACATATGCACAAGATACTGTGATACCCAAAGTAATGGGAAATGCAATGACTAAGTACAGATGGCGCCTGTCACTGTCCCTTCTTGATTCATGGGGAAAGTGTTTTGTTTTCTCCAGCTATTTTTTATTACAAACTTTAAAAAGTAGTCTTTTCTGTTGGGAGAAGAATAAACCATATTTATTCATACTCCATTTTTATTAAGTTTTCAGAAAAATCAGATCTATTTTTCAGCAATCATCTTTTGAAGAATCTAATGATTGCAAAAGGAATATAACCTCTCAATTTATCTATTTTATTTCAATGACTCTGTAGACCAGAGAATATAAATGATTTCCCTAAAGTGGGCAATAATAAAACAAATATTGAACCTCTTCCCTCACAGTTCTTGTCTGTTTTATTCTAGCAAAAACACATATATTTTCTGAGTAGTCCTTCTAAATATAGCTTACGTACATAAAACATACTAAACATACTTTTTGAAGACCTTCTTTCTATGTACTAACTGCCATGTATCAGCCCTGTTTGGATTTCACAAGATGTCCACCTTTTCTAGCATACACATATTTTTAAAACTGGCCCCAAGGACCATCTATGGGAAGAAAAGAAACAAACACCAAACCCAAACCCCCAAGATTATAATACTTCAGAATTGTGTCCTCCAAAATATTTCAAAATATACTTGGTAAAGACTTCACTAAGCATGTGAACTATGCAAACCCACCGTATTCCAATTTATGAGGTGATAATGGATTAAAAGAGAATCAGGTATTTAATAGCAGCAAAAATAACTGATCTCATTTCCAGGAACTCAAGTTTTTCTGCTTATGCAAACTTGCTTCCTATTGAAATAATTCAGCTAAGTACAGAAAATATATGTAAATTACCTCACTTTGAAAAAATAATAAGACAAAAAAACCCACAAGCACTCTCAATTTCAATAATAGCAGCCCTCTAGAAAAAAGGAGAGCGGAGCAAGCATAAGCTTCAGAATGCAGTACTGGGTAGAATCACAAATAAATTCACAAACATTAAAGGTCTAGCTTGCGTCTAGTGGCACAAATGCAAACTGACAAAAAAAAAAACAAACAAACAAACCCAGAAACAAGAAATCCCCAAACCCTAAAAATCAATGGTGGGAACTGATTTTTGTCAGACAAAAGATGAGAAGGCAAAAAAGGAATTATGAGTGAGTTATGTTCCATTAGTTGCAAATCTAGGTGAAATAACCCTTTGTGTTTGCTTCTAAAAATGTCAACCTGGATGCTATTTTCAAGGAATTCAGTCTGACATTAAAAGACATGTCATAACTTTGAAGATCCAGGCTCCAGTGTCCCAGAAATCTGTTTATATACCTCATAATGTAATTACAGCTGCCTTAAGACAGATGAGGCAGAAGGCAGGGATATATTGAAAACTAATTGAAAAATGCAGTTGTCCAGAAGCATTTGTGGGGAAGAGGTCTCTGAAAAGCTGCTCAAAGCTTCAGAGTTTGAAGTGAAATTTTTGATGTTGTCACTCTCAATCTATTGAAGAGCTGACAGACAATCAAACCCGTCTGGCTGGCTGGCAGCTCATTTTGCTGGCAGGTGGCAAACAATTAGACACACCAATTTGTGCCTCCTGATGACATTAAAGCATGAAACTAAGTTGTATGCGGGGCCTAGTGATTTGTGTGAAAGCATTTCAAAAATAATACTCTTTGCCGTGGCAACTCATTTCAGACTGCCACCTCCCATTATGGCTTTGAGCAGTGAAGACGACAGACTTGAGTTACGTGTGGTGCAAGGCCGCTTCTGTTCAATCCGTCATCAGCGCCCCCGGAGACCTCAATCCCCTCCTTTCATCAATATCACCTCATCATTTACATTCGATAGTACTTGAACTGCTGCATACATTAACTGCACACCAAGCCCTACTTGATAAAACATGTTGGCCACATTTTCTACTTTTATGTTTCATTTTTGGCTGCATAAATACTACAGAAATATACATGGTAGCCTATCACACAATGACTTTTACAAGGATATTAGCAATGTACAATTAAAAGAATACACAGAACAAAGCAGAGCACATTGGATGATAAAATAAAATTCTTAATTTCAATTCTATTTACAGGAGTTTGTTTTATATGGTATTTACCTACATGTAAGATCAGTGATTACAGTTAGAGAAGTATCTGTAAAACAGAGAAGATGATAATATTATCTTTCTATTAATTACCTCAATTCTTCTACAAGGGACTCAGCCATCCAAATGCAAAAAGAAAATAAAAGTCTAGCCTCACAAGGACTAAGAATATCGTTTGATTAAGGTGACAAATATACTTCTCCAACGTAGATTTACTTATAAATATGGAATCACTGTATATATTTTATAAAACCTGAAACAAATAAAACCTGACAAGGCAATACACTCTATTGCTCAAGATTCTCTAGAGAGAATAAACACAATCAATAGCCGCATTGCCCAGTGAAGTACCAAAATCTCCATAGCTCCAGCAACAGAAGATACTACAGAAATATGCTCCACAGGGATAGCGTTAGCCTTTAGAAAATATGCAGTGTATATTATTTATTATTTGATATCAGTAAACACAATTATATTTACATGACCAAGTAAAGAATAAGAATTGTAATTTTTTTTCAGCTTTTCAATGATAATTGGGATACTAGCAGCAATGCAAAATGTCAATAAACCACCACAAGCTAAAATTCATGTTGCTTTCTCATTATTTTAATTAATTCTAATATTATTTCAAAATACTATTAAAAGTTTTTTTTATCCTAACCTTTGTTTCATCCCCTATGAAAAGTTATTGGGTCAGGATTGCAACCTGGTCCTCATTTGTAATTTAAAAAAGAAAAGCAACACCGCCACCCATCTTTTGCTTTGTGGTCAAGAAAGTACTCTAAAATATGAGCAAACTGCACAGAGAAATATTTGCCTGAACAATGGTCACTATTCAGTAATGTTGCCATGAGGTGCGACCAGACAGTTGAGATAATGTGGACTAAGAACATCAGTATTTTTATCACAATGCCCACAGTTTTAACACCATTCATTTAGTTGGAGGAAAGAATTTAACATGTCCTGATCTTCCGCCTGAACCTGCCAATTTTCCCTTCCTAATTGTTTGCTATATTAAAAAGCATGATCTACATTACTCTCCAGTAGGATTATATATTTAAGAGAAACAAAATACCACAACAAAATGAATGTAAAGGAGCCTTCTTTTGCCTAAACTTCAACAATTATCACTTATTTTGCTGAAGAAATAAACAAAGCCAAGGGATGAAAAGGTACAACATATGCTACTAAGATACAAACACAGGTGTACACTTTGTATAGAAAATCATGGAATCACAACTTGGCCAGCAGGGTAATGGGACAGAGGGGAAAAAGTATCACTAAACCTTGTAGAACCTAAGCGAACTTTTAAGTATAAAATGGCTATCAAAATCTACCAACACTAGACATGAAGCACTTCTCAAGTAATTCCATAATTCTGCATTAGCAAGTACTAATAATGATGTTCAAAATGTACAAGCACTCACATCATTGCAAGAAGAATCTAGTGGAGGTGCTCACACGAAATACAGATTATGGCCAACCTGCTGCAGCCCGTTAAAGTTTTTAATGCTTTCTTACAAAGCTATAACTTCAAAATGCAGAATAAAACTCATCTCCTCAATCACCTTGATGTTAAGCTCCTTCTAACAATGACAAAGGTATCTCATGAGGTGGTATGCTCCATTTTAATTTAGGTGTCCAACATTTTGTGAATTAGAAACAATCCTCTGAATGAAGTATTTTTCTTAATTGACCCGGTTAGAAATTTCACAGAATAGCTCTAACTACAGTAACTTTTTGGTGGTTGCAGTTAGCTGTATTAAATCTACACACAGGACAAATTTTTGTACTGCTTAATGTACAACCGTGCATTCTGGAATATAATGATTCCTCGCAGAGGAAAAGGAAAAAATCCTAACTATATAGGAAAAAGTGTTTTTTACTTCACATTGAAATCACTCTAAAACAGGTACACTGATGAACAAAAAACAGTCTATTAATGCAACAGTTGCTAACTGAGCTTTCTGTGGAATGGCCTCAAGACCTAAAGTATTATTAGAAAGGCACATATTCATTGCTTCTAATGCATATTTCTCTATTCCCTTCTTGATCCAATCTTCCTTTTTACAACAGATGCTATCTGACAGTTGATTTATTTTTTTCAGAAAAGCAGCCTCAGTACTAATATACAGACTAAAAAGGATCAGCTTTTCTATGGAATTTGAAATGAAAAAAGTCTTTTAGTCTGAAATTCTGACGTATTTTCTTGTACTTCAGTGCTTACATTACACTCAAAGCATTCTTTCCATATTGTTTTTCTTAAGACTTTAATGAAGACATTTCTGACATTTTTGCAGGTTTTCTGTCAGTGCAGATGGATTTTTCTCATAAATCACAACAGCCATTTTCTTTTTTTATTTTTTTAATTCCCCCAGGATTTTAATTCTTGTACCTGCATAATTAACTAATGCATTTCTACAAATTTGCTTAAAATTTTGAGGCATGTTTTACTATATATTAATTATTTATTCTATCTTTTTACCTTTTGAAAAGATTTTTATGAAGAAACTGCAGGGATCTTGTCATACTGGAAAATGTAACCACAGCATCACTCATAACAGTAGCTCTTTGCACAGGTTAAGACTGAAGCCACAATGGATCGGGTTACCCTTTTTCTGGAAGGATGTTATTAACTGTACATTTTACAACAACTTCTATGTTCAGGATAACTGAGATGGACATTTAAAGAAAAGTATATTCACTAGAGGCTGAGAAGCTACAGACTAAAAAGAGAAACAAAGGACTCTCTGTGGAAATGTTTAGCAGTTTATTTTTAAACACTAACTTTTGAGCATATTTGCTGTTTAAAGACCTAAAAGAAAATTGGTTTCTACCATGACCATACAAACAATTTGCCATGGTCAAAACATTTCAGTACCAGAAAACAGTGCAATGATGGATCCAATTAAGATTTAAGCCTTTGAAAGAATATTTGATTGAATTTCTGCAGTCTGTTCTATATCAGCAGATATTACCCCTCCTCCTCACTAAAACGCTTTTAACTAAAATGTTTTAGAGGAAAAAAAGATTTTATTGTAAAAATGTTTCTTTACAACAGGCTTGTTTTCCAAGTACCTTGCAGAGTTTTATTCACTGTTGACAGAGAAAAGCAAGGTGAATTACTTTTCTCTGTTCTATATGGTCCACTTTGGTAACACAGTAAAGGAGAAGCAATGCAGCTGGTTTTTAACAGTCTAATACAAACCAATAGAATAAACATGTTAAAAAAAAACAATCTTTCAAACTTCTGAATTACATCAATATAAAATAATGAATCCAGCCATATACCTGTCAAATGAGTGAAACTGCATGGGAAGAATAGCCTGAGCTTCTCTCTTCAGTGCAGGATCTGGGTAAGGGATCGGATCTGGACCGCATTCTGCAATTTCAACAGGGGCTGCCACAAGACTTTTCAGTATTTCCTTGACATTGATGCCTTTACTTTGGCTGATACTGGATATCGATGATGCAGGCTTCAACATTTCACTGGGGCTTTCTGTTAAGCTCTCCTGAGATTTCTTCACTTCTGAAGACAAAGTAGACAACAGCTCGCTCATAGCATCAGGGCCTGTGCTGGTCTCCAAGTCTGTTCCATTCAAAATGCTGGGCATCTGTTCATCTCCAATTCCAGAATCGGTATGAGGAATAGAGCTTTCCAACTGAATATCTTCAGCTGGTGTTGGTGTTTCTTTATCTTTGATATTTTCAGGAAATACAGTTGGTGTCTCTGCAGTGAAACAGAGATTATGAACAATATTTATAATTTAGTTTGGGTTTTTTTTTCCTAAAAATATGATCATAAGGTTTTACAAGACAGAAATGTGTTAGAAAGTTCATAAATCTTAGTAGATTAAACATTAAAAACCTCATTTTACATACAAAACATTTTGCTTTTCACAGCTGTTTGGCATATATAAAGGCTTGGAAGAGGAAGCCCAAAGCTGTATTATGCAATTTCAGTGACATTTAGAAATTACAGCCCACTACTCACACACTAATCAAACAGCAAAATGCCACCAGCAAAAACAACCTTAAAAATCATAACCTATTGACTGTGTATCTGTATGATTTGTGAGACTACTGAAGAGAAAACTGCAACCACTTATGCGTTAGGATTACTATAAAATTTAGGGGTTTTGTTGCTGCCAACAATTATTAAGCTTGTACTCAAAAGAAAACTACTAGACCTTTTGCTAGCTTTGTCTTTGTTTAAAATATGTATTATACACATTTTTTTACACATATTATATTGAATATAAATGCATTTATACATGAATGATAAAAAGAAGTATTCTTGTTGATTCTTTAGATAACTCCCCATTCCCCACAAAAGGGAAAATTCTCTAATCCTTTCAGGCAAATGTTAAGAACAAAATAAACACAGATTTATAGAGACAGGCAAGCAAAATCTGTTGAGTTTGGAACATTTCCAGATTGAAACGGACTCTACAACATCATGTAACCGAGAAAAGTGTACCTCTATCAATTGCTTTGGTGAAACAGACACAAGACCTTCATTAAGTAAGAATAATTTGCTATGCTTAGAGAAAAGTTAGAGTTATTCATAACTTCCATATTCATCTTTTTGGCTATATGTTTTTAAAGCAACAGACTGTAGCTATTTTTAATGACAAAAAGCTTGCACTCAAGCAGATTATCAAATTTATTTTCAAACTTTCTTAATTTCATTGGATCACTTTCTTGATTATAAAATTTAGGTAAGACTGTATATGAAACAGGTACATTTTTTTTTTTTCGATGGTGCTGTTACAGCAGTTTACGTATTATAGAAAATATTTTACAACATCCTTAGATGAAGCCCTGCCCTTATAACTATTAAAAATTTATAACTGATCGTTTAATACAATCAGGTGTAATATATCTACATATTTACCACATGGACATAAGTGTGTGTATGCATGCACACATAAAAAATTCTGTATGAGATTATTTATGTGTTTGAACTAATTGTAGTGTAAACCTCTTTGTGTGTAAGTATTAACAAACCAATATTGATAAAACAGAAGAAGCTTTTAAAAATACAAAGCAGAAGAATCCATTATAAGGAGTATTGCTTTCTTCTTTTAACAGCCATAAACACTGAAGCCACTTCCTTCTTCTCTTTCTCCTAAGTGCTTTAAACATATCTTATCAAATAGATATGAGCCCTGCTTTGTGAAGCAGGAAGTAGAAACTGGATTTATGAGCTGCATAAAATGCATTTAGCATCTGCTGGGTCAGGAAGCAAAAAAATCCTTATCTACTTAGTACTGCCTATATTTGGCACAGAGGGACATCTGATCCACAGCATGATCCTAATGATTTTTATGCTTATTTGTCTCTTTAAACTTCATCAATACAAAGACAACACTTCTCAGCTGAAGGGAAGAGTAGGACTAGACTGTCAGTCAAGCACTCTTTATAATATACAGTAAGTATAACAGCATAATGCTCCCCTATTACGTAAACGAGAACAGGGCACTGAAAAAAGAACATGGTCCACTACATGGTGAAGTTAGAGTACACCTACCCTCAATTTTCATTAAGGTCAACAATGCTGAACAGAAAGCTAAAGACAGGAAAGCTACTAAAAGTGCAGTTGTGTAAATTCAAATACCTATTGAAATTAAATGTATTAAAATCATGAGAATGAACGGATTCCAAGCCAACTTTGAAAGTAACCGTCTGTGAAATTACTGGTGAAAAAGCAAACACTTTTGACAAACAGGTATGTGGTGATAGCATCATACAACTGGAGAAAACCACACATGGTTTCCCTTTTTAAGAAAGACGAAAAAATGATCTGAACAACTGCGAACCTTCAACAGTAAGAAAGATACAGGATTTATTTTGAAGTAAAGACAGTAAAGGAATAGAACAAGCTAGATTACAAAATGGCTTTGCTAAAAGAGCTTTTAAAATATTTATTGCTCAAAGAAAATAAGGGCCAATGTACTAGAATTCAGTAAAGCTGGGGTTGTTAGAACAGATAATAATTTAGTCAGGAGAATCTGGAAATTAATAGAATGTGGGAAAAGAAACTTACTAAGAGAGCCAGCAAATAGTTCCAAAGGGAAAAAAAAAAAAAACATCAGTCAGAGAAACTATCACGGAAATCCTCTCATTAAAACTTTTAATAAAAATTTGAGGTTAAAAAGTAAAAACATTCCAGTGTAATTTGTTGATGACAAAGTCACAAGGTACAACGTGACAGCCACAGAAGAATGTTTCTAAGAAGGCATTAAAACAGAACTGCAAATTACATGTAATAGTGAAAAGCTATGCATCCAGTGACTAACATAGATATTCCCATTATAACTGGAATTCACCAACTGGAAATGACTGAAGAGGAAAAACCTGGATACATCAGTAACTCGGTATTCAGGTACCAATACAATACTGATATGGAAAAGGCAAACATGATTTCAAACTTTTCAAAAGAAATAGTTTCTGCAACACTTAAGTACTAATGGCATTAGAGCAGGCTTTGGTAGAGTTCATTATGGAATACCATGTACGCTGTTATATTTGAGAAAGATGGAAGTGCCATTATGGAGATCCACAGTGATCTACTCTTGCAGAAAAAAAAAGGGTTTGGATGATATAGTCTGGCTAAACTAGTACTGATAATGTACACAACAGCTTTTCTACATGTATTTTCAGGATGCAAACACACAAAAAAAAAAAAAAAAAAAAAAAAATTACACTGAATGGAAGAGTTGACATGAGAAAAACGGAATGCAAACTCACTAGGAATAAATTTGTGAAGTGACAGCTATTAATATTGAATTAAGATTCTGGAATACCTTTCCAGTCAGAGTAGCAGGTTCAAAAAACAGAACCAGTTTCAAGACACTATAAATAGGACTGTACTTAATTACTCAGCAGGTGCCTTGAAATCCTTTGTTCCCAAATGAGAATAAAATGTCTAGGTGATTGCACCATTTGAAGCTAAAAATGGAAGGAAAATTAAATCCGTAGATATAAAATTTAGATATGACATACTATACAATGCATAACAGTAACTAAAATTATAAAGCGAGAAAATATCAAGAGAAGTTATTTTATATACAGTTAAGTTTATGTGTACTAGATTCCCACAGAACTCAGATTTGTATCTTTACTTTTCTTACTGTGCCTCCAAGTACCTAATATGAATATGCTGCACTATGTCGATTGAGCTTAATCTGATTTATGACTATGAACAATCGCTAAAAACTACCTAAATCCAATGAATTAATTCTCATTTTTAAAATATCAAGCAAGCTAAATGAATATGAATTTAAAAGGTCTGATTTATTTTTTGTAAACCAAAGGAAAATAAACTCCGAATAGATAAAACTGCTTAATAACTGCCATTCAAATAAGAATAACAGCTATTTAGTATTTGTGAAATTAAGATAAATATGTCTGAAAAGATGTATTATAAGACCTTCTGCATCAGTATTAGTATTACTTTACGCAAGTTATAAACTCATCATAGGTCATGAAACCCAACCAATTTTAGTTATAAACTACACTGCTACATTGCATAGCCACAAATTTTATACTATGTTAATTTCTACTGTGTCACAGCACTTCTGTTGCCTTCAGAATTCAGGAATAAAGAATGCTGCTTCATAAATTTACTTAGAAAAATCTTAAACTGGTAACACATATGCGTTTACAAAAATCCTAACTACTCAAAACTTAGCAAAATGATAAACATGAACAGAAGCAAAAAATGTAACTGACTGCATTTGCCTAAGTTATAACATTGTGACAGTAAGCCTGTAAATTTTCAGGAAACCTCATCAGTTTTCTACAGCACAAGGCCATGTCAGTAGACAAAGCACAAACATTACTAGATCTAGTGAATTTAACCCTGTCAGAAATAGGCAGTTGGAAGCCAGATGCCTCCTTCTTACTGTTTTTCATTGTAACTAATGAGTTCATCTACTACATTATGGGAAAAATATGGGCTTAAGTTAAGTAAATGACATATTGTATATCTGGTGACCTCATCCGTCATGCTACTTCCCTAAAATATCTTGTTTGTTTGTGATTTATGAAGTGTGTTGTAATTGTTTTAACCTACTGAGTTACCTAAATAGCTCTTGCACTGCTTCCATATGCCTAAAAAATACAACCCCCCATGTTTATTAATCTAATAATCTAAAAATGAGATATTTCATATATGTGGAAAAAATATGCAATTTTTGCCATTTTAAAAAATCGCAACACAAAATATTTAGCTCTTAATCTTTATATACTTTAAAAAAGGAAAAACTGTGTGCATATTCCTGTGGACTTTTTTTTTTTAATTATTATTTTAATTACATGAAATCTCCCTACTAAAAATCATCTGAAAATTTTCAAAAGTAAAAAAGTATGAAAATTGTTATTTTTAACTGCTTACAGTATGGCTGAAAATTTATTTTAAAGTCATTCTATCCCAAATTAATGTAAAATTTCTGCTGTGAACAATATAGCACCATTTGGCAATGAACGATTTGGGCCATAGGAGTTGCTGCCACCTTTCAGTCTGCATGTCATCCCTGAAGTGTTCACGTCGGTTGGAAGAAGATGATCTTTAAGGTCCCTTCCAGTACAAACCATTCTATGATTCTATGATTCTACATGCACTGGAAAATTTGTTGTTTTCTGTATAGCTGCCTTGAGGCATTGATAATAACCTTACTAGCTGCCTTTTATATACCCCTTTGTTGTATTTTACAAACTTTCAAGGACAGGACACTACAAGCTGAAAATACTTTTAATCCATCCATTATAGTTTCCTCCACAGGTGGCAGAGTCAACTAATCAATTCCTAAGTTCTAGGCTATAAAGACAAAGTGAAAAAACTGTTCCTAGCAACATCAATCTACTAGTTACCATACATGAGAAGCAGAACGATTAAAATTGTGATGAGAAACAAAGTATGGAGACAAAATCAAAGAGTAATAACAGTCTGATTTAAAAGTACATTGAAAGGAGTAACCAAGAGTAGAGTTGCAATGGAAATGTCCTCAGAGGCCAAGGCACAACAGTGGGAAGAATCACCGTAACAGAAACGTTAAGATGCCAAGCTGCTCTGCATCCACTCAGAACCTTTTGTCCTGTTGGCATTTCTATTTCTGTGTGAAAGTTATAAAAACACTGGTTGAAAAATTTCCTGTATAGTGATCCTGGCCATGGCTCATCATGTACGCTCATTACTCCTCTTAGGATAACCGCGCATTAATAGGCAAAGTTGAGCTCCACTGATGGAGTTTATGGGATTCTGTTATTGCTGAGGCAAGGCTATCTGAGCCACACTGACTTTTATTTTGCAGAACTCATTTGCTGTTCTAAAATTTTTTAAGCAAGTTTTCTTGTTAATTAAATTAAAGAAAAAAAAAAACAACAAAAAAACAAACCGAAAAAATCCAAAAGAAAACCCAAAAACAACAACAGAAAAAACAAGCAACCAAACAAGCAAGCAAAAAGAGCCTGGTTTAGGGTTGCTATTTGTCATTTTTGCTTTCTTCTAGAAAAACGTTTGATAAATGCAGCCTGCATTTAGCCTACATCTGTTATTCAGCCAGACCCAGATTTCTGAAATTCCTGTCAGACCAAAAACTGTCCCTTTTCTTCTGCAAGGGTAGCAATGCAACAGCATGGATTCGGCTGTTTGTCTAACAGAGCGCCAGTAATCACGCACATGAAGAGGTGGAAGTAGAGAGCATGCCATGGCAGCATCTGGCTGGGAAGAATAAAAGCTACAAGCAGGGATACCCCAGGGCTCTGTCATGAATGGCTAAGGGCCTGAGGAACACAGCTGAAAACTGGGGGACTGGGTAAGGTCAAATATGAAAGACTCTTGGGTGGGTTGGCAATCGGAAGGGAGCAGTCTTGAGAGAGGAGATATAAGACAGAGGGCTGGGAATTTCCTTTTAATCGGTGTGGATTTGTGAGGAGAAAGGATGTAGCTCTAGACCAGGAAAAACAGAGAGGCTCTGAAATGGGAGAGAAAGGAGCAGAAGAGACATAGGGTGGGGAAATCAAGGTTGGGAAGTGATTGGAAAGAGCCCTTTTCACAGCTGGACACCTGTAAGTGTATGTCTTCTCTTTTTGTTCATTATAAATTGTTTTTACTCGCTCAAATTCCTCAGAAGTCTTATGTGTTTCTGCCCCAGCACCCACTCCTGAACTCAGGTGGGCACACAGGGCAGCTCCTTCTACCTTGACCAAAGAAAGAGTGTTAAAAGAGCACTTATGACTAACATAACTCTAGATCTGTTTGGGCAATGTCTTAATTCTTCCTTACTAATCAAACCTCCTTCACCCAGTGCTTGACAGATATGTAACATCAGTATGATTGATTACGTGGTTGCCAAACAAAATGTCAGTAGTCTTAACGCATTAACAAGGCATTAACAACAAAGACTTAAAATAAATTTAAGAAAATGTTAAGTTGTATTAAATAAATGTCAACTTTAGAGTATAAAAACAGCTGTTTACATTTGCAAAACAAAACAACAAATAAGGAACAACATGTTAGTATTTTTTCTAGGTGAATTTCCCTAGTTTTTGACAGTTTCTATTTTTTCTTTTTTATTTTTGTCTTGTGTAAATTCAAAACCACATAATTAAAAAACAGATTAGTTGGCAGTTATCTGTGATAATGCCTGTATTTATGACCCATGCTGAGAAAGCTGATGGTTCTGTTATTAGACATTTTTTGCAAAAGAATTTAAAAAAATTCTGGCACTTAGATTACAGCATCCAGCAAAAGTTAACAGTGAAGCACAGAGTATGTTCCACATATATGATAAAACTTATACTAAAAATACTTTATATTAAGCACTACTTTGAAAAAGCAGAAGTTTTAAAACATCTGTAATTTGTACAAATGAAAATAAGTATTGATGTTACATAAAAAAAATCCCAACCTCACAGCCTTTTACAACTGTTTCATGCTTACACCATGACTGATCAGTTAAAAATGAAACATGTGCAAACCTTTCTGCTAATGCCTTAAATAGTTGATGAAGGGCAATATTAGATCAAGATGTATTTATTTCTATCTATCTCATGATCTTCAAATGCATGTCCTCTCAGAGGTGGTTGGAATAAGCAGCATATATTTCATCAGGAAAGCAGAAGGCAGAAATTCAGTAGAATTTAAATTTTGGTTCTCATGATCATCATCCATGTCCCTTACAACATTTCCCTCAGCTTCTTGAAAACATATGTATAACTAGATTTTGGGGAAGATTAAGCCATGCATTTTGTCAGAACTTTGTGGTGGCAAAGGACATTTTGCCAGGCAATAGAAATTCGTCCTTTAGTCCACTTCGCATAGCTAGACTGCTATACTTGTGCAAAATACTAGTTTAAAAATGGGCTGGAAATCTTTATGCTACTACATTAGGAATACAAACAATAGCATAGCAAGGTACGATATCCAGAGTACTGCATGACTATGACATCAGAAAAATGTGGTGCTTTACTTGTCTTCAATGGAAAAGATGTTTCTGCAACGTTTTAATGTAGTTCGTTCTGTGAAGGAAAAAAATCAACAGCTTCCAGTCCATCCACAGCACATACCTTTGAGAAATCTGTTCATTTACAGTGCTTTGGGAAATACACAGACAGTGATAGCAAGGGAGTTGAAAAGCCAGTCCAGTTTTGATTAAATGTTATGATAAGCTACGTACTGATTTTCTTTGCACAATATGTCATCAGGTGAATTTCGCTGTTGCAATGTTTTATTTCCAAAACACTCCTGAATAATGATGAGTGGAAACACCAATTTTCAATAATGGAAATACCCTTCCATTATTTGGTTAACATCACTTGTGTTCTCAGTAATTAACAGGCTGACAGCTGAGTGTAAAAAAAGAGTTTTCTCACACTTTTTCACTGCTGAAGATGTGGAAGCACTGCTGAAAGAAACAACAGTTCGATAAACCTTGAAGGTAAGAAAAGATAGTTTCAATAATGACCGGAATTGAGAAAATTCAGGTTAGACGATCCAGATCACCACAGCTAAAACTACTTCAAAATTGTGGCTGTAATTTGAAGAGGTTACTTGGTTTAACATGATAAGGCTGATTAGAAGCTATTATAGAATCATAGAATGGTTAGGGTTGGAGAGGACCTAACATCATCTAGTTCCAACCCCCCTGCCATGGGCAGGCACACCTCACACAAAATCATGTTGTTCAAGGCTCTGTCCAATCTGGTCTTGAACACTGTCAGGGCTGGAGGTTTTATCACTTCTTTGGGCATACCTGTTCCAGTGCCTCACCAACCTCACAGTAAAGAACTTCTTCCTTATATCTAACCTGAACTTCCCCTTGTTCTACCACTACAGTACCTGATGAAGAGTCCCTCTTCACCATCCCTGTAGGCCCCCTTAGGTTACTGGAAGGCTGCTATGAGGTCTCCATGCAGCCTGCTCTTCTCCAGGCTGAACAGCTCCAACTTTCTCAGCCTGTCTTCATACGGGAGGTGCTCCAGTGCCCTGATCATCCTCGTGGCCGTCCTCTGGACTTGTTCCAACAGCTCCACTTCCTTATGTTGAGGACACCAGAAATCCACATAGTACTGCAAGTGGGGTCTCATGAGAGCAGAGTAGAGGGGCAGGATCACCTCCTTTGACCTGCTGGTCACGCTCCTTTTGATGCAGCCCAGGATATGGTTGCCTTTCAGGGCTGCAAGCGCACACTGAAGCTGGCTCATGTTAAGTTTCTTATCAACCAACACCCCCAAGTCCTTCTCTGCAGGGCTGCTCTGAATCTCTTCTCTGCCCAACCTGTAGGTGTGACTGGGATTGCTCCGACCCAGGTGTAGGACCTTGCACTTGACATGGTTAAACTTCATGAGGTCGGCATCGGCCCACCTCTCAAGCGTGTCAAGGTCCCTCTGGATGGCATTCCTTTCCTCCAGTGTATCAACTGGACCACACAGCTTAGTGTTGTCAGCAAACTTGCTGAGGGTGCACTCAATCCCACTGTCCATGTCACAGACAAAGACGTTGAACAGGATCCGTCCCAACACTAACCCATGAGGTTGGTCTCCACTTGCTACCCCACTTGCTACCAGCCTCCAGATGGAATTGAGCTGTTGACTGCAACTGTCTGGGTGCAGCCATCCAGCCAATTCTTTATCCACTGAACGGTTCACCTATCAAATTGATGTCTCTCCAGTTTAGAGATAAAGGCATTGTGTGGGACAGTATCAAACTTTGCACAAGTCCAGGCAGATGATGTCAAATGCTCTACCCCTGTCCATCAGCTCTGTAGCCTCATCATAGAAAGCCACCAAACTGGTCAGGCAAGATTTGCCCTTAGTGAAGCCATGCTGGCTGTCACGAACCACCTCATTGGTTTTCATGTACACCAGCATGGCTTTCAGGAGAATCTGCTCTATTTTTGCCAGGCACAGAGGTGAGACTGACTGGTCTGTAGCTCCCTGGGTCACCCATCTTCCCCTTCTTGAAAATGGGGGTTATATTTCCCTTTTTTCAGTCGTCAGGAACTTCACCTGACTGCCATGATATAATGGACAGTGTCTTAGCAACTTTATTTGCCAGCTCCTTCAGGACCCGCGGGTGGATTTCATCTGGATCTGTGCACATTCAAGTTCTTAAGACAATCTCAAACCAGTTCCTCTCCTACAGTGGACCCAAGGTCTTCATTCTCACACTCCCTGTGTCTGCCTTCCAAGACTTGGGTGGTGTGGTCAGAGGACTTCCATCCGCGGGTCCTGAAGGAGCTGGCAAATGAAGTTGCGAAGCCACTGGCCATCATATTTGAGAAATCATGGCAGTCAGGTGGAGTTCCCGATGACTGGAAAAAGGGAAATATAACCCCCATTTTCAAGAAGGGGAAAATGGATGACCCAGGGAATTACAGACCAGTCAGCCTCACCTCTGTGCCTGGCAAAGTCTTGGAGCAGATTCTCCTGGAAGGCATGCTAAGGCACATGAAAATCAACAAGGGGCTGGGTGACAGCCAGCATGGATTCACTAAGGGGAAATCCTGCCTGATCAATTTGGTGGCCTTCTATGATGGGGCTACAGAACTGATGGACAGGGGTGGAGCAGTTGATGTCATCTACCTGGACTTGTGCAAAGCATTTGACACTGTCCCACATGACATCCTTGTCTCTAAATTGGAGAGACATCAATTTGATGGATGGACCACTCGGGGGATAAAGAACTGGCTGGATGGCTGCACTCAAAGAGTTGTGGTCAATGGCTCAGTGTCCAGCTGGAGACCAGTAACGAGTGGTGTCCCTCAGGCATCGGTGTTGGGACCGGTCTTGTTCAACATCTTTATTGGTGACATGGACAGGGGGATTGAGTGCACCCTCAGCAAGTTTGCCGATGACACCAAGCTGTGTGGTTTTGTTGATACCCTGGAGGGAAGGAATGCCATCCAGAGGGACCTTGACACACTTGTGAGGTGGGCTGATGCCAACCTCATGAAGTTTAACCATGTCAAGTGCAAGTTCCTACACCTGGGTCGGAGCAATCCCAGGCACAGCTACAGGTTGGGCAGAGAAGAGATTCAGAGCAGCCCTGCAGAGAAGGACTTGGGGGTGTTGGCCAATGAGAAAATGAACATGAGCCGGCTTCAGTGTGCACTTGCAGCCCAGAAAGCCAACCGTATCCTGGGCTGCATCAAAAGGAGCATGACCAGCAGGTCAAAGGAGGTGATCCTGCCCCTCTACTCTGCTCTCGTGAGACCTCACCTGGAGTATTGTGTGCAGTTCTGGTATCTCAACATAGAAAGGACATGGAACTGTTGGAACAAGTCCAGAGGAGGGACACGAGGATGATCAGGGGACTGGAGCACCTCCCATATGAAGATAGGCTGAGAAAGTTGGAGCTGTTCAGCCTGGAGAAGAGAAGGCTGCGTGGAGACCTCATAGCAGCCTTCCAGTATCCGAAGGGGGCCTATAGGGGATGCTGGAGAGGGACTCTTCATTAGGGACTGTAGTGATAGGACAAGGGGTAACGGGTTAAAACTTAAACAGGGGAAGTTTAGATTGGATATAAGAAGGAAATTCTTTCCTGTTAGGGTGGTGAGGCACTGGAATAGGTTGCCCAGGGAGGTTGTGAATGCTCCATCCCTGGCAGTGTTCAAGGCCAGGTTGGACGAGGCCTTGGGTGATATGATTTAGTGTAAGGTGTCCGCGCCCACGGCAGGGTGGCTGGAACTAGATGATCTTAAGGTCCTTTCCAACCCTAACGATTCTATGATTCTATGATTCTATGACTTGCCAGTGAAGACTGACACGAAGAAGTCATTGAAAACCTCAGCCTTCTCCAAATCCAGGGTAGCATGTTCCCCTGGTAGCTTCCAGAGAGTGCCCACATTTTCCCTAGTCTGTCTTTTGTTTGTAATACACCTATAGAAGCCCTTTCTGTTCTTTCACATCCCTGGTCAGACTCAATTCTAACTGGGGCTTAGGTTTCCTGACCTGGTCCCCAGCTTCCTGGACAATGTCCCTGTATTCTTCTCAGTTCCCCTTTCCTTGCTTCCACCTTCTTCATGCTTCCTTTTTCTTTCTGATTTTCCTCAGCAGCTCCTTATCCATCCATGAAAGTCTCCTGACCCTCTTGCCCATTTCTTTCTAGTCAGGACACAATGCTCCTGAGCTTGGAGCAAGTGATCCTTGAATATTAACCAGCATTCTTGGGCCTCCTGTCCTTTAGGGCTATATCCCATGGGACCTTACTAAGCAGGTTCCTGAAGAGGCCAAAGTCTGCTCTCTTGAAGTCCAGGGCAGTGAGCTTGCTCCACACTCTTCTCACTGTCCTGAGGATCTTGAATGCAACCATCTCATGATCGGTGCAACCAAGGCTGCCCTGGAGCATCACATTCCCAATCAGTCCCTCCCTCCTGGTGAGCACGAGGTCAAGCATGGCACCTCTCCTTGTTGGCTCTTCTATTACTTGCAAGAGGAAGCTGTCCTCCACACAATCGCGGAACCTCCTGGATTGCTTCTGCCAGACAGTACCGTCCCTCCAAAAGTTATCAGGATAGTTGAAATCCCACATGAGGACAAGGGCCTGCTATTAGCAGAAGGTGCCATGTTCCTTCATTTCTTTTGTGACTTATTCCAATAACAAGACAATCAGCTCTCAAAATATGTACTGATTACCCTCTACCTGGTAAGAGAAAGGGCTACTCTCAATTTTTCAGTTTCAAATTCCACACCTTCTAGACATAACAGAGACATTTTCATACCGGATTTAGGAAAACATCCCTACCTCACCACAGAAATCAACCAAAATGAAAACATTACTTTCTAAAGGTGCTTAATTGCTGCTATTCCAGAAATATGAATTTCAGCATTTTATGCTGAGTTCATAAGGGGAGTTCCTGCTGACTGGAAGTACACACCACTAATGACGCCTTGACTTACACAATTTCATCTGAAAATGGCTGTTGGAACTGGCTAGTTCCACTGCTCAGAGGCATTTTCAGAATATGACATTAGGTCAGAAGCCTTGAAAGAGTCTTGATAACATTCCTACAAAAACCTGAACCTCCTGTGCCATTAAGAATAATTTCATGTGTTTGATTACAAAATAAAATAGAAGGGGCTTCCATGGAAAGTAGCTTTGCTTACAGGGACTTCGTTCATTCTTCTGGATTTGAAAAGCTTTTCAAAGGACTTGATATCTGTCATCACCAGGAGTAGAAATTAAGCTTTAGTACTGCTTCCCTACAAAATACAACAGTTAGGATTTCTTGCACACAATCTTTGTGGAAGATGGTTCTGAGGATGAAAGCCAAAGATTTTTATAAAGGGGTTTACCAGCGCATCAGACTGCAAGGAATAGTTTATTTCGAGGATCTAAAGCACTCAGCAGGCAAAAAAGGAGCCTGAAATAACTAAAAGACAAAAAAGAACAAAACTGAAAATCCATACAATGAAACAAATCAGTATTTAAAAATACAATGAAGAAAGGGGCAGATTAGCTGCATTGCACACGTTAGGCAGAGAAGAAACGGGCTATTGTAGGGTAAGGATATGCATTGCTTAGATTTATTAGATGCCAGGTACAAAGGAAACATGCGTGCCAATCATTAAATTAAAGACATTGCATAAGGGTTTAGATGGATATATAGTCCCTAATTTCAAAGCATATACGTGTAGTACTCATGAAGAATATATATCTAGGAACATAGATGTAACAAATTAGCTATCTATGGGATGGGGATATTGCTAAGGCACATAATGTCATTAGACTGGATTAAGTGTCCGAGATCAAAGAATTTCTTGACAGCTTTTGTCATAAAGCAAGTTTTGGGTCTAGAATTCAGTTAAGGCTAGTCAAAGGAGCCAGGATTAATCTGACCAAAGCAGTGATCTACAAAGACATCTACAGGGAATGGAAAAAGATAGGAATTTCTAGTGCCCTATTTATCTCTTGTTTAAGCAAATCTCTAAAGCAGACCAGATGAATTGTACCTAACTTCTCCCACCTATTATAAAGGGAGACTAAGACAACTAGCTCAGAGATTGATTCACTACTGATATTTTCCAGAAAGTACAACTCACACATGACTGACGATTTCATGATAAAAACTGAAAATCTAGTACAGAGCTTTTGGTCATATTGCAGTCAGAGAGATAGTGAGAATGATAAAGAATGTTTCTATCATTTTTGACTATTCAAGAGAAGACAGCTCTGGCAAAGACATTTTAAATGCTATTCCCATCTTTACTATACCTCCATATTTTACTTACATTGAAGAACTTATCTCCCCTGCAGCCAGTTGAAGAAATCTGATGAACGAAAAGATCTGTAGGCCAGGCAACTTTTTAGACCACTTGACAGGCTCTTGCATTTAAATAATTATTGGTTTAAAGTCTCCCATTTTTAAATCTTCACAAACGCAGAGAAACTGAGCCATTGGACATCTCAAAGACCTAGCTTATTCTAATTCTTTAGTATTGTGAAAAGAAAGGAGCAAGCCTGGCAATATTTACTTTTGTAGGACTGTGTTTTTTAGATGTCTGTCAGATGTAAGAGAATAGTTTTGATCTGCTATTTTCCTTGAGAGTGTGATAATAAATGGCTCCAACGAGTAATAATGCATATGACCTTAATTGAAAAGAGAAGGAACTTTCATTTCATTTTGCAAGTTCTGCCTGAACAAAGACTATTTTAGAAGCTGCAGACCCTTTAAAGTTACCAGAAACTAGCAGAAGAAAACCAAGCAATTGCATAAAAAAAAAAAAATTATGACAAGGAGTAAATCTACAGATAGAGACACATTTTTCTCCTCCCCATGGATGTGACCAGAAAGAAAAATAAATAGAATTATAGAATGTTATAAAAAAGTATACATTTGCACATGTTGACAATTTTTTTTTTTTACGTAGTTATTTATTTTATTTCACTTCATGCTGGAGGAACTGAATATAAAAGATCAGAATATAAAAAGCAGAAAATATTTTCTTCTGTTATGCATAAAGCAGCTGGTTGTAAGAGGCCGAGACCTCATGAAGTTAAAACCTTGAATGATGTGATTATATCAAGAAATAAGTTGCACATAACAAGCAGCTGCACATAACATTTCCTTTATTGAATAATTTGTTTTTAGAGCCAAAACACTTTTCTTTTGTATCCTGCTCATACTTTTCCTATAGCTCTCCTGAATTATTTTAAAAACAAATCTGTATTTTACTTTAACTCAAGGTAAAACAAGTACTATCAACAATAGCATAGAAGACACAATTCTTAAGAAATGCTTTACTGGAAATATTCTTCTGAGTTTGTATTGCTGCCTCCATTTCTTCTTAAACTTTTTTCTGCTTTCATTAGGTTTATTTTAGTCATGTATTGTATGTGGATAAGAAAAACCACTTGGTTTTCCCCTTCTTTTGTCACTTATAAGAGATACCAAGATTTGTAAAAATAACAATATAATGTATGTTGTATAAGTTATTTTTCTTTTATTAAATTTTTAAAAATTTAAAATGTCTTTGTGCCTTGAGGCAGTCTAACAACCCCAATTTTCTAGCAAAAGTGGTTAAAAAAAAAATAAATCCTATGCCTGATACAGAGAAACATGCTCCCCCCCAAAAAAAAAAAAATTAAAGAGGGAAAGCAGTATTTAATAAAATTTGAGGGTTTATTCTATTGTACCACGTAGAACTGCAGTACTCTTCTGAACTAAGAGCAAATGATTCTTTGTTTTATCAATGACAGATTAAGTCATGTAAATGCAACTACATCACAACAAAGAATTGAATGATTTTTTTTTTCATTTAAGAAATTCCAGATTAACATAGTGAAAGTTTAAGTTGGCGTAATGAGTATTTTAAAATAATGCTCCAAAACAGCATATGATAAACATAATGTTTCATTATTACTAAAGTAGGAAGTTAACTATTTCTGCTCTTTTAAACAGGATGCAATTTTAAAACTCTTAAGCTTCTTATAAATTAGCCTTTTTAGCCACAGAGATTTTTTCAAAATTATACCAGGAACAATTTAATCATATTAAATTTTTAACCAATTTTACATTTCTGCGTTCACAGCACAGTGCATGCAAATAACTGGGGCAATGTACATGCAAAGTTAGCTGAAGTTACATTTAGGTAACCCTCTCTTTCAAGGAATGACATCTGAAAAATATGCTCCCTACGCTATACAATATCTATTAAAACAAACAAACAAACAAAACAAACAAAACAAATCAGGCCCAAAACATATAATAGTTGCTCTGGTCACAAAAGCAATTTCCTTCCAGAAAAACACAGCACAGCACATTAACTAACAGGCATAAAATAATTCACAATACATACAATATCAGAGGTTTACATACCATCAAGAAGGCAAGAAAAAAAAAATGAGAAGGGCAAACAGCAGGAAAAGATATAGGGAAAGGGAATACTACAAAAGCACTACATGCTTGTGTTACGCAGTATTTTTAATATAGGCCTGATTTTATTTTTATGGACCTAATATTGTAAAAGAATAACCAAAAACCAAAAGCAATTAAAAATTTCTATATTCATTCCCTCCTGACGGCCTTTTTTTTTTTTTTTCCCACATAATAAATAAAGTTAATAAATGGTAGTAAAAAAGTGGGAAAGAGATTTCCTAGAGAAATGTAGGCAGGAAGTTAAATTTTTAAAGGTATCATCAGGTCTGATCTCCATGTAACCTGAGGCGTATATTTCTTTATCAACAATTACATCACAGTTAGTTCTTGAATTACATTACATTAAATAAAAACACCCAAACAGGTTAGGAGATGATGTTAATATTACCTTTGTAAAATGAGTGGGCAAAGCTCTGCTCAGGAATTAACTTGGCAAGGAATCCATGGTTCAAACTTGGGTGAGGGATAGATGGTATGACCACAACTGTGGAGAAAATCATGGAATCAAATGTGAGCCAGCTAGTAGCATTCATGTGTGGCCTGGTCCACTGTGGATCCATGACAGATATCCTATCTCATTGAAACATGCAAATGTGGTTTTATCAACAAAAAAATGCATTTCTAAAGGAAGAAAACAAGTTCTGTATCAAGAGATAGGAAACAGCATACCTATTATTTGGGCACTTCAAGAGCAACATTCATGGGGAAAAAGAGACACAGAGATATATATATATATTTATATATATACAAGCACAGAGGCAAGACAGTCGTGGCTGATACAATTCACTGAAACCAGCAGTTTCTGAGTGCAGAACTATAACATATAACCAGGAAGGCACAAAAAATTGTTATTTCTCATAACTGACAATGTTCATGTATATTTAAAATGGAAAGCCTACAAGTACATGGACTTTAAAAATTATGTATAAGTAGTAAATGAAAACATCATGATGAATTAGAAAACAATTACTAAATATAAATATGACACAAATTAGAAGCTAAATTCTATGATGAAAATTGGCAACTCCATAAATGAAGTAATCGAAGATCTGTACAAGAAGAAAAACACACATAAAGAGCGTCACACACAAATTCGATTATTGTTTCCAGCTCTTTTAACAAAGAAGGTACAGCTATAATTAGTTCAACCAGACTTGAAAAAAACTTAGTGAACTGTTTAAAAATATTTTAAACAACATGGAGTAAAGTCTGGATTCCTAATTTCTGATGATAGCTGTCAGAGCTAACAGACTCCCTCTCAGGCTGAAGAGCACATGCTAGCAAAAACCACTACTACTACTAAAAATCACAAACATCTCAGTCAGAGAAGGCAACAGAAATGTTTCCTTTTTATCATATTGTTTCCATAGGCTTTTAAATACAAGCAGCAACACAGCAGGCTCCAAGAAAGTACTCAGTTCTCCACCAGTACCCTTTCACAAACCTCTTCACCCAAACAAAAGGAGTTCACATGGGCAAACAGCTGTGTTTGCTGTTTATACATTTCATGGTATAAAGTTATCTGTTTTTCTTAACAACAGATTAAGGAAGCTGTGCTGATCAACTATATTGTACTTTATAGCTTTAACTTCGTTAGGAACCCTCCTTTTTAATTATTTTAAAATTAAAGAAAAAAAGGCATACAAATTAGTTATAGCCTATAAGCAAACAGAATAACAGAAATCTGCCAATGTATGTTAAAGAACCAAATGATTATAGAGCAAGAAAGTAGCAAATATTTTCTTAAGTGGATCTTAAGCTACTCATTAAAAATACTTTTTAGTAAAATAATTACAGTTCTAATAAAATCAAATAATATCTGAAGAAAACAAAAGTACCTGTACTTGTTGGTGAATTTATTTCTTGTCTGATATTTCTACCTGCCTGGCTCCCAGACCTTGCAGTTTCTCGTTGTGGCTCTAGGATATCACGGTATTTGGAGACCATCAGAACAGAAATAAAGTAGACTACAGCCAAAGCTAAGAACTGAGCCTGTTTGCTGTCATCCTGTGTTGGTGAAAAAGGAACAGATCTATAATATGAGACATTTCCATAGAATTTTCACGCAAAATCATCACAAGGCTTAATAAATAATACCTTTCTGAAATGTTATACCTGTTAATATAGTAGTAAATAGAATATGTAGAAGATTTAATAGATTTTCAGTGGAGTAATATGCACATAGAATATAGTAAGTACTAAATTTTACACGTAATTTGGCAACTCAAAAATCTCTGGGACTGTGCACTCAATGAGCTTTTCAGAACAGAGGTCTGACTCTGCTCTAAGTTCTTTCAAGGCTTCACGACTGCAAGGGCAACTGACTTTCACTGCCCCAAGGATGAGTCTCTGAAAGCTCCTGCCACAAGAAGGTAAGTACTGCTGAGAGAGAAAATAAACCTCACTGATGCTTTTCTAGCTAACACTGGACACATAGCAGGCATAACACCTTCTGGTAACATGTAAAAGCAGGAAGGATATGACCACTGGTTTTCCTCCAGCAGTAAATCCCAGCTCCTATATTCTGACTTCTCCCTCAACAGGATTGTCTGCAGCAATCTTAGTTTTTCTGGACTCTGATTTAAGTAAATGTCAGTACCAAAACAACTTTGCTGTCTTTTTTCCTCCCACCCCAGTCTGCTGTACTATGTAAACTATGGCTTAGATATCATCCTAACTGAGCTTAAGTTGCTGTAGTTCAACTGAAAAGTATTTTATTATTATTATGGTGTAAAACCGACATGGTAGAATTAAGACTTCAGCATCTCCCTACTCCTATAGCAGTTTTACCTTGTCTCAATTCCACAAGTATGCGTTTTCTCTTAGAAATCCAGTGCTTGCTTTCCATGTTTTCTGGGTGTTACTTAATTTGGCTGCATGTCTTTGCAATTATTAAAATAACAAGAAATCCTCTTAGTAACTTCTTTCATATAAATGTCAGAAACAGTATTTCCTCTATTCTCCTCTAGTTAAGAAAAGAGTAGATTACAGACGATCTCCAAATTCAACCCTACCTTTTCAAGGTCATCCTGACAGATGTTTTTTTTTTTTGTGTCATGCTCTACCTTTTTCTTTTCAAAGTTATTTCTAACTTCAGTTTTTACTTCAATAGACTCATACTTAAGTTGGAGAAGTTTAAACATAACATGTATTTGTGTATATATAATAACAATTCTTATTGTACTACTTTCAAAACCAAACACATTGTGGTGCAATTTTATGCTAAAAATAGTTGCAAAAAATCTGAAAAACAGTTTAAAATACATTTATATATGTATATGTATGTTTAGGAGAAGTAAAAATTCTTTTCCTAAATCAACTTAATGCACTTCTGTAATACAAATAATAATTCTTCCTCCTACCCTTGTTGGACAAACAACTGACACCTTTAGTAGTATAGTTTTAATCAACATAGGTTATAACTGATTTATTCTGGCTATGATTATTTGGCTAATATAAAGCCTGACTGTTAACTACTAATCTCAAATTTCTTATGAGTATGATTTTGAAGCGCAGAAAGTGGCTGATAGTTACAAAGCCACGAGCAGATGGTTTGTAAATAATGTAAGAAGTGCAACACATGAAGGATATTTTTAATTCTCGGACAACCAAAATCTCTTTCAAAATATAACTGATGATTTTGCATAAGAAAGGATTATAGCATGTATTACTCACCACATCACGAAAAACAACTGCTCGTAGACGATTAATATCAACATCCTGAAGAAGCCTATCGGGGTCCTTTATAGGAGAAAGATTGCCAGGGACATTTTCAAGGGGAGTCTAAAAATAAAAAGTAGTGAGATTTAGCTCCCTCACAAATATCAAAGAATTTCTGTTAGGACTTTAATTTGACACCTTTTTTAGATATTGCATCAATCTTATGTGCTTTTTTGCTACCAGTATACTTCTAACATAATACTCAGACAAGAGTTCTAGAAATAAAGCAATATTATTGTCTTAATACTAACTATTTAGATATAAACTGTTACATCTTCCAAGTACCTCTGAACAACTACATCTGTTCCCAGAGTTTAGATAACAATTTGCACACAAAGGTTATTTCAGATTACAGCTGTTTCATAGCAGTACAATAAATTATTTCTAATATGTGTGTTAAATTTAAAAACAATTAGCATATTTTAAAAAATCAGTTCATGTTCATTATACTGAGAATTATTACAGACTACTTACAGAATAACTGCTATTACTATGAAAGCATAGAGCAGTATGTTTCCTTTAAAAAATGACAATGTATTAGAAACGAGGCCTAAATATCTAAAAGTCTCCTTACACTGATTTGCTTTGCACTATATGTGATAACATGGAGAAATGTAATGTTTTCAGTGAGATTTAATGAAATAATATTGTGAAAAGAGCTGAATTAAAAAAACTGAATTAAAAAGAGATTAATTAAAAAAGCCTTTAGAGAAGAAAAACCACTGAATTTAGCAATGAAAGTATAGTAGCAAAAAAAAAAGGAAACCTTTACATCATGCAACGTATTGTACTTTAGTCATGGACTGTGTTAAATTCTTTGAGATTTTAGCTTTAGGACTCTCAAAGTCTTAAAGCAGTACACAAGTTTTGGTTTTCAGGTTTTTTTTGTTTTTTTTTAAGAAGGAGATTCACAATGAATTAAAGAAACTGGAAGAACTAAGCTGTACTTGAATATTAGACAAGTTTAATTCATAAAATTAGATAGAAAATACTGATGTCTAACACACATGCAAAGGTCTGTTGAAGTTACCGAGACTCAGATGTTCCACCAATGAAGATATGATTGCAGGATTTCATTGTACTTCCCTGACAGGTTAATAAAGCTATGCAGGTATATGACCAAGGTGAGTAATGGGACTTACTCTTTGAAGTAGACCATGCAAAACTGAAAAAACTGTTTAAAATTTTTTCAGTGATATTACTGCAATTAATGTTTTCTTCTTTCAAACAAACTCCCTCAAATACTACTTTTAACCAGTTGAGCTTTTGTCAAATATTTGAAAAGGCAGTTACAGTTATTTTCTGATCCTTTAAAGCAGTGGTACAGACTTGTCATTCCTACTGGTAACTGTAGGTTGGGTTACCTTGGTTGCTGCTGATGCAGTTACACCCTGAAGGGCATCCTGCGTCTTATTGCTGATTAATGTTGTCTTGTTGACTCTCTCTCTCTGCCTTTGCCGGCATTCTAAGCAGTTTCTCACAGCCACACAACAAACTGAAAAGTTATGGAAATGCTACACATTAGAATATTTTCCATTTTAAATTAATAACAGTCTGTACATCTAGTTTGATATGTCAATAATCATGTCCAAATAACAAGTGCAACACAGTTCTCACATTAGACTCTGTCAGCACTAAACAAACCATTATGACTTATTCCATTCTTTATATGAACAACTGTTTTATATGTGTTATATCACTATATTAAAATCTGAAAATCATTAGTCCTTGAACTGCAGCTCTTGTATGTTACTGATCAGTTATTAACAGTTAAAATCCGAAGAACTTACATACAACTAGAATAGAAAAAATAGTAGAATTTGATGAAAATTGATCACTGAGAATAAACTACATGTTTTATACCAGAAGTAGTATAATTATCACTGACATAATAACTGCTATGAATAATAACAGGACTGATTACAAAAATTATTCATCATTTGAGAAATGAAAAAATATGTGGGATGTAACATTAGGAAAACAACATTATGCCAGATGATAGTCAAAATTTAATGTTCACAAGGCTAAAGTGATATAGTTTGCATAGAATAGTTTGAATTATTCATAAATTTTTAAGTTTCCTAAAGTAATTGTAACAGTATATAGCAAATAATAAACAGTGAAGAGAGGTGCCAGACTGTTGCAACATATACTGACTACAGAGTCTGCACATGCATCCTATGCTTTCAGTCTTACGTAGACTAAAAGTAGTCTTCCAAAACCATGGAGAACTGAATAAGGAAACCTGCAGCATAAAGGCAGCAGAAGAGTTTTAAGGAAAAAAAATAACCCTATATTTATTTACTTCTATTTAATACTTTTACTCCCCCCAAACATAAGAAAGAACAATTTCAAACACATCATTTTAACTTACTCTTGTGCCTAAATTAAGCTTAAAATGTATCAAATCAATAATAAATGAGATTTTTATTTTATCACATCATAGTCAGTACAAGTCCTTTCCTACACATCACCATCTGATCCATCTGTAGCACATTGATCTGTAAATAATTATTTAATATACACTGTCTGCTGACTTACCAAGCCTTAGGCACTGTCGCATTAGTCCTCCAGAAGACATGTTTTTTTCAGCTTCAATCTCACTAAAATTTAGAGAACTGGCAAATACTAGTACATCCACCATTGCCATCAGACGGCTGAGAAAAGTTACGGCTGTCTCTGCTGACATTCCTTGTGTCACTTCAATATTTTCCAATTCAGTCTTTAAAAGGAGAAAATTGAATTAAACTGTTTGAACACAACTGAATTATAAAGATAGCACATACACATACAAATCTAAACTGTTATGCTTACTGACAAGTACATTGAAAAGTTATTTTAAAATCTCCTACTGTTACCATTAACATAAACTGTCAGTCAAAGTAAGACACTATGAAGACTGAGAAAATTATTTACATTTACATGCTTTAACAGATGATTAAAAGCGTAATATAGATGAGAAAATTATTAGCAATTACATAATAACAAAGTGTGGCCAGATAGTAAAACAATGCACAGTACATCAGAGTGCAATGTACTCTTACATTTTTCCATAGGCTAAGCAAACTGTTGGGTAACATGAAGTAATTACTGTTTGTATAGCTTTTACATTCCTTTAGATAAACAAGTAAATGTGAGGAGTGGAGTGGAAAAAATCAGACAGTTTTGCCCTGTTTCTATGAATTGATTCTCCCTGGGAATGCTTACACATATAGGAGCCTGACAGATTCCAATTCTCCTGGAGATCAGAAGAGAGTACACTTATTCCCTCATGACAGCAATGAGGGGAAGTAAAAAGGTGACAAGTTATAAGATGTGCAGCTCATGTTTGTCAGAGAAAGGCCATTTCTTTCCTAATTTAGTGTTGGACTCTCCTTGATCGGAATCCATAGAAAAATGCTGAATGAAGTCCGTATTTCTGAAATCTAAAAAGGGATTATATTTTTCTTAAAAAATACACTTAGATGCCCTGAGTCATGTTTTCAAATGCATTCAGGTATCTAACAGTGAAGATAAAAAATGAGAAAACAGTAAGTTAAATTAAAAAAATAAATATCTGTTTAAACACTTTTATCTCCAGAGGCAGGCAAAATTGAAAACAGGATTTAGTACTTAAGTGTGTCCACATTTATATGCCTAAATACTGGTTTTTAAATTGTTTACAGATGGCTGATTCTTGACTGTCACAAAATTTCAGATTACTGGGCTTTTCTGAACACAGAGTTCAGCCTCTTCAAAAAGTATTACTTCCATTATGTTTATTTGAATTCATTTGCTTAGAAGTATCTATGAAAAAAATCAAATTATATTTCATGCTGTTAAGGCCATTTCCTTGAGAAGAAAAAGAAATACAGAAAAAAAATGGCTTACTTCTGTACTTTTGAAAAATTAGTATCCTCACTCATGAGTCGCTTTTTAGAACTTTTTCCATACAAAATTATAAAAGTGTGAACTGTGCAAAACACTATTAAGGAAACAACTGTTTTGAAAGATGAAGTATATAATTTGGCATGTGTCACCACCATGACAGATACCACTTCATTTAATTTCTCATAGGATCTAACAAGTCAGTTACATGAGTGATTTGGGAAGGGCTGTCATCTGTCTGATCTGCCCAATAATATCACAAAAATGGTAAAATGACAATGTTCAGAAGAATGATTTCCAGCCTATCTTCTTTAGCCAGGTGTCCCCTGGTTAGTGCGGACTGTGTTCCTACTTTTTGGAAAAATCAGTTGCTGTTTTTTTACAACATCATTTTTGAAAGCACTCATCCAAAGAAAATAGATTTGAAAAAATTTATACCCATAACAAACTGCTAAAACTCATAGGTGGTTACTGAAACTTGAACATTGAACTCTGAACTCATGCTAGAAACAACATCAGGCTTGCTAGCAGCCAACTGACTGCCTGCTGTTTATATTTTTAGAGCTCCAACTGTATTGCATCAATCACAGTCTTAAACCTTCTCAAAATACCAACTTTTTTTTTTTTAATTTTTATTGTTACATAATAAATTCATTTTTTCTAAAACTTTTGTGTATTTTACCGAGATTTCTGCAATCTTTGAATTGAAAAAAAACCCCAACAACAAACCAATCTTCTTTTTTTTTTGACACCCCAAATCTCCCTAGAATTCTGCTGTATGAAAGAAAAAAAGATGACCGAAAGTTTTTTTACAGCAAAACTTACCATCAGTTCTACCTGTTAAACACAGCACGTTGATATTCTAACAACATTTAAAACAAACTCCACTGTTATCAAGCTGCCTTCAAGTATTAGTAGTATTTTAAATAGGTGTAGCTCAAAAACTCTTTAAAAAGTGAACCAATCACCATTTCATAACTACTTAGCATACTTTAAGATCATGCTTAACATGTCTCCTCTACAATAAACTTATTCAGGGCCTAAAGAGTTTTTCCATTGACAACCACATTTATAATTTAATTCAACTCACAGACCTGTCTACATTCAGTCTGTAGCTAACAATAAGCATCATACTTAACGATGCATCAAGTTACTCAAAGGACACAGGTTAGGAAAAGTTAATGATTACACCCAATATATTCCTACTCGCATCCTACTATATAATAAAATAATAATAATAATAATAATAATAATAATAATAATAATAATAATAATAATAATAAAGCCAAAATGTTAAATGAGCAAAAATAAGGTATTTTTGAAAATCCAAAAAACTGAAACTTACAGCAGCAATACTAACCTTAGAACCCTGGACATGCAACAGACAAAACAGACAACAGATCACAACAATAAAAGAAAAAGAAAATTATTTAAGTTAACTAAAAATACCATGTAAAATTTAAACAAATTAGTATATTAGAATTATACATTTGTTTAATTTATAATTAGAACAGCAGAACATTACAGCTCAGAGTGAACATTTGAAAATAAAGACTTCTAAGAGATATCTATGCACAAGGAAAACTGTAAATCTTGTATTATTATGGAGTTCCTGTAAACACTGATTCTTCCAAACCAATGTACATATTTTATATAGTATATAGAGCAATTTTATGAACCAATGTAAATCAAAGTAATGTTTTCACTGATTACATAGAAATAAAATGAGTGTTTTACAACAAGCCACTCAAATGTAATGTAATAAAGTAGTTAATCCTTGTATGAGGAGGCAAATATATTTAAAATGCTTTGACAAAAAAAAAATCTAAATCACAAAAAGCGAACTGGTTCTTCATGCATAATGCTCCTTCCTTCAAAGCAACACAAGATAGCTCATTATATATATTGTTATATTTGGGAGCAATTTCTTCAATCTAAACCAAGATCATACTGCATATCTGAATGCTTTTGAATCACAGAAATACAATGAAAGATTCACTAAGCCTCTGAGACCAAGTTAGTTTTCAAGTTCCATTGTTTGTAATTGAACAGGTGTTTTACATTTTTATGTTTTAGTTTTAGGTAGAAGGACATTCTTATCACAAAGGGCTAGGAACTAATTCTTAAGTTTTCAATTATTGTATTTTAAAAAGAGAAAGTGAATTTTCAAGAATATGTCAGTCGTTTTGTAATTTAAATAGTGGAAAAATGTAATCTAACAGAAAGAAAAACAAGCTGAAACTAACTGCTTTTCTTTTGGAATAAAAAATACCACATTCAACCAATTTTTAAATGTGTCTTCTTCTGTAGCTGGATACATCTCAAGAATTAACCTGTGGCTAGTATCTCTTGATTACTAGCTGAAAGGGATTACATCAGTGGACCACTGCTGTTTCTTGGAATTGTTATAGATCACACAGCACCTTTGAGATCACATGAGTCAGGAACATGATAATGCTAATAATACATACAGGACATACAGAAATGTACCACATAATGGCTTTTAATCCACATTACTAATATGGCCATTTTCAAATGTTTGAGTTTTACAGACAGCTGTTCATGTAACTCCAGCAGCCCTCAGATCACAATTTGAGAGCTGCTGTTTTAAATACTCCAAGTAAGAATTAGAATTATAGACTTCAAAGAACAAATAGAAAAACAAATTGCAAGGAGTCTGGAAATTTACTCGCAATTGCCACGTATATGTAACTCCTCCGATTTCTTTTGCCTTAATATCCTCAAGTCCTTGACATATCTGCCATCCTCATAGTAAGCTATAATTACTTCAAATTCCTAGCTTGTACACAAAGTGCTTCATCTGAAAACCAGCTACTATTAACAGAAAGCATCTTCCACAAACTTTTTTCCTAACAGCTCCCAAATATGTGGTTTTCACACTTGCACAGCATCTTAAAAGTATCTTCCTTATAGTTGTAATTAAAAAAACATGCCTCAAAGACCTCCCCCACAGATAGGAAAAAAATGAAACCAGGATTTTCTATTTAATGTCCTCTCTATAATATTGGCAAAATTATCTAATATCCCCAATTTAATAAGATGACATGAGAATCAACACAGAACACATCACAGTTTAGACTGTAAACCAACAAAAACTGGTGGTTTGTTTTTTTGTTAATATTTGCTTTAATTTCAAATTGTTTCATATGTATAATTGACAACTTTTTAAAAATGTACAGATCCTGAGACAGGGCTACTACGCAACTGAAATCAAAGGAATTATTAAAACATAGATCAGTGTGAATCACAGTAAATTTTCCCATGTATTCCATACAAACATATAATCTCCACTGTACTCAAGTCACTCATAGATTTGTGGGTGGTTTGTTTTCACAGATAATACATTTTCCCCTTTCATTTTACTATTCAAATTTAAAGGCTCTTGTCCACAGCATCATTCAGACCATCCTAGTCTAAATTAAAAAAAGGAAGGCAAAATATAGATGTTTATTACAAGATTCAAATTGAGGAAAATCTGTAATTAGGATGCCTGTTTTATAGCAGACAAGAGATTATGAAGTAATCTTCCACCCAGCCCAGAAGAATTGCCATTTTACTCCAAATCCTAACTATGTAGAGGAAGAAGTCTTTTTGAAATGGGAAATTCTCCTAACATTCATCTTTTTAAAGAAACTGTAACAGTACTGCTTTTACAGCAGGGGAGGGAACAAAATACAGAATGCGTTGGGAAAAAAAAAATAAAAAAGCAACCCTGCAACTCCTCTGATATTCTGAAAGTTATTTTGCTAAATTTAGTTATTTTCTGCATATAGCCTTAGTTAATTCATACAGTAGTTAGGATTGGAAAGGACCTTAAGATCATCAAGTTCCAATTCAAGCATCCAATATTCAGGATCTATTCTACTAATGAAAAATAGGTGAAATGCCTTTAAAAAAAATGAAAGACAATGGGACACATGTAACAAAACCTAACTCTATAGCAGGTTGTTGAGAAGAGTTTCATAACAGACATTTAGGACTGTTTAAGAACGGGCAGCCCAAGATGAAGCCTTACTTGAACTCAGGTCTGAGAAACTGAAGTCAAGGGTGCCTAGGTAGGTCTCTGACATTGATACAGGAACAATGTGTTTCTGTCTGTCACCTTCTCCATTAGAAAACAGGTAAGCTATCTTGCAAAAAAGAGGCTGGATTCAGCTCCAGGTTAACAATCATTACAGTTGGTGAACACTATAGATATTTGGCTGGCCAGCTACTAGATATCTAGTACATCAGAGATAGCTGAATTATTTACTTCTATTGAGTAGATCTCCATTGGCTAGAAATCTACTCCACATGTAAGTAGTCCAAGTGGATATGTAAATTTACCATAATCTCTTCCTGAATTGCATCCTGTTCTATCATACTGAAATTAAAGGGTGGAATGAACTTTATTGTCTGTTCTATAGCTTTGCTCTCATATTTCATTATTCCAGACCAAAAAGTAAATTAATTTTTGGAATTAGATGTAAACACATGTCCTATGTCATAAATACATATTAGGAGGAAACAATTAAGAACTACTGCTATAAAATTTCAATATGAGCCCAAAAGGCCTTCAGCAGGGTTTGGAACTAGATGATCTTCAGGTCCTTTCCAACTCTAACCATTCTATGATTCTATGATTTTAGAGTCACCATTCATAAACGTGAAAAAAAGAAAAAATTTAAGTAAAATGAGCTCATACTTGTTGATAAACTAAACATACGTATTCTACAGGACCTATAAAATGTGAGGGTTTCAACACTGCAGAAAAGTTCCACAGAATAGAGATAATGGAAGATCAGAAGCTTCCAAAGACAGAGACTAAATAAGATTAAGACTCTACAGATTAATACGGGCACATCAGGAGATATGACTCAAGCTTACAGTCATAAATAATATGGAGATGAATGAAGACAAAAGTGACCACTCCTTTTATAGTGTAAACGGTAAGTCACATAGTAACTTTATATATTTAAGCAGGCATAAAAAACCAAAGAAGTGCTTCAAAGGTTATATAATTACTTTGTCAGACTCAATGCCACATGGTATTATGGATGTTAAAAGCGTAAGTAACTTCAAAAAAGATTAGATAAAGTTTATAAGGATAAATTCCACGGTAGTTATTAAACATGACATCTTGGACACCCTTTCTAGCTGTTAAAATCCTAAATGCTGAAATGAAGTATCATTAGAGCAATCAACATGCTTGCTCAGAGTTCTGTATTTTGATGTAAGCTGCAGTCACTGTTGGAGGCAGAATGTTGGAGGATAAAGCAGACGGGCCCTTGGGCTGACACAGAAAGGCAGCTTATGCAAATTCTGGACAGCTTCCTTATATACACATAGCACAGTACTCCTTGACTGGACTTCTACCAGTGCCCAGTTTAGATTACAGAATCACAAAATCATACAGAATCACAGCACGGTTGATGCTGGGAGGGATTCATGAGTTGCAATAAAAAATTTGGATTTGTGGAAAGAAACCATTAATGTAATTAATTACAACACAACAGGTTCTATCTGAAGAACAAGAAACGCTTTTTCACTGTGAGGGTGACCAAGCACCGGCAGAAATTGCACAGGGAGGTGGTGGAGTCTCTGTCTTTGGAGATACTCAAAAGCCATCTGAACACAGTACTGGGCAATTGGTTGTAGGTGGCCCTTCCTGAGCAGGGGAGGTGGACCAGATGACCTCCAGAAATCCCTTTCCACCTTCAAACATTCTATGATTTTGTGATTCTTTGAATTGGTAAGGGAGAAAGCATATTAGATCTTTCCTCTCTTGAGAGTTACTCTGACAGAAAAGTGCCAGTAGAAGGCCTGCCATGGTTTTGTGCAGTGGAGACATCATATAAATCTCCCGATTTCAGACCTTTTTTCCAATTAGTAGCTCTGAGAAGGAGAGTGAGACAGTCTTTTGTAAGTGATTGTAAGCCCTGTGCTACCTTGCCCTTTCAAGATTGAGAAGACATATATTCCTAACAGCAGTCCATCCACTTTCTCCATAGCAGTTCAAGGATGCAAAAGTATTAGAAGTCTGAGAATCAGTACAAAACTTCATTCATCATATGATGGATATTCAGAAGTGGTCTGATGCCCAACAGAGCACCTGATCCCTTCATAACTGTGATTCAGAACAATATTGAAGGACAGCACCTTCTGTAAGAGGAACGACATGCTCAGATCTGTATCTGCAACAACTAATAAACCGACTTTCCTGCTAATGTTTATGGATGGGCAATGATAGAAACAGGAATGGAGCTGAAAGGGAGGGAAGAAGCTCTCTGATAGGTGGAAATGATTATGAAATCACCGTCTAAATGGCAACAGTTATTTCCAGGTGAAGGGAATCTCTGACTTTATCAATTACTACATCTTATCTGTACATTTGGGACAGAAGTAAGCCTTTTTATTTTTATTTAATTTCACAGAGTAGGATTAATTCAGTTTGAAGCCAGCTTCTGATCTTTTAGTGAATTAGTTTATTTCACAATCTATTTTTATTTTATTATCCTAAACAGATGACAAAATCAAGCATTTAAGTAATACACTGTATTACTTAAGTCCCCATGTAGTGGAGAAATGCATGCATAATATAAGAATTTGAAAATGTAGTCTTCTGTATCAATGCATGAAAATCATTGCTGTTGTTGCAATGCAGTATTAACACACAACACTTTAACAAGTAGATGTGTAATTTAGAAAGCTGTATCAGCTATCTGTACACACAGGCACACATATATATTTATTACCCAGAACAAAATAGAGGGAAATGGTGTGCACTCTCTCATACTTATCAATATTTACAGTGAAGCACTTGCAAAATCTTTTATTCAGCAATCTTAAAATCATTCCTGTGACTAGAGACAACTAAAGTCTTTCCCATTAGTCTTGCACTCTTGCTTATAGCAAATATTTTCCCACTTAACAGAGTGAAAATAGTAAAGACACATTATTTTACCATTAATTGCCTGACTGAAAGTCATATCAATGTTTAGCCAACTGCTAGTCCACACATTCATACCTTTCAAATTATATCATGCAAATTTTTTTTTTTTTTTTTGACTAGCTAACTAGAAGTAATAGCAGAGGCAAAGTAATCTTAGTTGCTGAATGGCTAGAACAAGGAATTGAGCTTCTACTGCCAACCTACATTTGGAGCTTCCAGTGCCTACTAGCCACATTACTTCAGAGGAGCCTCTCTGTCCTTTCTGGGCCTCATTTTCTCCCCTTTCAAAGACCAATATTAACTGCAGGTGCTTATGGGATGCTCAAGATAAAACATTCATTGTGAAAGAGTTACAGGTATTCTATGCCCAGACAAGAGGTCACATTCAAATAGTGTAATTACTATTGACAATAGTGCCATATTTACAAAGCATTTCTCCCTTTTTCATGAAGCACACTATTTGGCTACTTTGTCTACTTGAGCTATGTCCACCTAAGAACTTACCAAGAACATTGGAGTGGATAAAAATATCAGCCTATTTCAATACAAGATTTAAAAAAAAAAAAAACAACAAACCCATGGAAAAATGTTCAGTATCTACTGAAGGAAGAAGTAAAGAGAGTAGTGAGGGGATGACTTCTAGTAACATCTGGCATGCAAACAAATGGTGGCCATGCAAAACAGATTTATTAATATCAGTAGCAATGACTAGCCATCATAAAGCATGTGATTTTGTTAGAGTAATTATGATTCATGACCATGATCCTAATGTTCTTCTCTTTCAAACAAAATATTAAATTCCTATGAAATATTATTCTTAGTGCTATTTCTCTAACAAAATTATAATATTGCAGATGCAAACTATATATCGAAGCTTAACATTTTCAATTACAAATGTAATTTTTTTTGAAGGAATTAGCAGAGAGGGGACACAAGTCCCTAAATAAGAAAAGTCAGCTGCAAATTATGGTTCGTATTATTAACACAATTTCTAATATGACCACTAGGTGGAAATATTGTACTTACAGTTGGGGATGTGGCTGCTGACAGCAATGGCAAAATTCCTCCACAAGCAATAATAATATTGTCTACCATCTGGGAAATGAGGTGTATTGTGTTGTGTACAAAAATAATATTTTCATTGCTATTGACAAAGTCCATCACAGACTTTGTGGAGTGACTGCAAGAACAGAAGAAAGGACAAATTAAAAAGAGTTAAAATAAAAGTTCAGATAAATTAATTTTTTTGAAACCAGACCCGAATGTTTCTTTGAGATCAAGAAAAAATATGGTCTACAAAACTTTGCATGTAAATGGCCTAAAAATGTGAACAGGACCAGCTCAATGAACAAATTGACTGCAATCTATTTTCACACCAGGATTTGTTTCAGTTGTTGAGAACAACAGCTCATAATCTTTTATTCCCATCAACCAGTACTTTACAGGTAGTTCTGCTGAAAGCAGTGGTGCTGTTTTTTCAGTGTGAAACTATTAATTAGAATTAACAGTTCAGGGTGCCATCTGAAGTACCCTTGGTAACTCCTAATGAGAACACCTCATAGTGTTTTACAGGAGAAACTTGATAATGTGGTGATATCTTGATCTACTATTAACTTTATTAACTAACATTAAATTTAGCATTAGCAATTCCTTTGCAAGCCACAGATGCCAACAAGATTAGATGTAATCTCAGCAACTCCTAATTGGTGAAAAATTGTCCTATGAACCAGTTACTCCCCCAAAATATGAAACACTGCATGAAAATATTAAATAACACTCAGTCTGCAAATGTATTCTTTTCCCAAAACAACATTGTTGCCAGCCAGTAAACAAAAATTAAAGGCTTTAATTGAAAATAGACAAACTGAATTTTAATCTTCAAGCATTACCTGAACACAAAGTATAAACCCCTCCCACATATTTGGCCAAACCCAAATTATCAGAATTCTCTTCTTAGCAACTATCACAGGACAGTTCACCAAACTGGAAATCAAATGCAATATAAATTGGTGCTTGGATAGAATTATGCTCAAGTTTTCTGAAAATGAACTATTCTTTCCTGGAAATCAGATTAGATAGTATCTGTTATACCTAAGGTTTCTGATAATAGTAAGTTATTGAGTATCTCTGTTGAAGTGTACAAAAAGACTGCAGAAGTAGCAGATTCTAATGCTAAACAGGCTGAAAGAGTAGTTCATTTTAGTTAGGTATGCATGACTTATACAATCCTTCAAGAAAACAGAAATTGTTACCTGTGAAATAGAGCAGTTATAGGCTGAGAAGGGGTGAAAAGAGAAAATACAAGATACAGAAGAGCATTTCACTTAACACCAACTCTTTCCCTTCCTACTATCCCAATAACACCCTCTCTACAATGGACACACAAAGGAGTTAAAGAAGAAACAACCACCTACCTTCTCCAAACATGTACATCTGTTTCTAGTGCAAAAAGCAAGTCTGTCAAGAGCCGCTGGTGCATTGGAGACCATTTAAATTCTGGAATACGAAACATAGTTGTGCGTGGACCTGGACTAAACTGTCGTCGCTGCTCTTCTGTCATTGGCATTCCTCGAAATCCCAAGTCAACACGTAAATCCCGGTCTTGCTGGGTAACAGATCGACCCTGTACTGCCTACATGAACAAGAAGTTTAAAAACCATGTTAACTTTCTGGAATGTGTTCTTGAATGGATTATGGAATTTGACAAAGGATGGGCTAGAACTGGAATCAAGCACAAACTAAAGGCGATATTGATATTCCAAAGAAGGAAGTATCCTTCAGTAAAAGAGCTGTTCCAAATAAAGTCAACCAGCACTGAGGGGCCATGGCTGCCCTTCTTTTCAGCTATTCATCAATGTTTTACACTCAGATTTTTCACTGGAAGTATTACAAAAAAGACCAAATGCAGCATGTCAAGGTCAGCAGCTGCAAGACTTTGTTTTCAGGAAATAACTATTCTTTTGTGCTAATAACACAATTTGCTTTGAATAGCTGACTCAAAACTACGCACTGATGGTGTCAAGGAATGTGTGTACTTTTTGAAAGCTCGTTTTCCAAACCAATTTTTTTAATATGGTCTTTTTAGCAGGATCATTAGGGAATCAAATTTAGCCTCCCAAATCTCATTTTGCCAATTTTGTTACATGTTGCTAAGTGGTTAACAGTGTTATGGATTCTCAGGACAATCTTAAGATTCTCCCAACTGATGGTAGCTGTGAATTTCATTCCCGTTCAATACTCACGTAGTCTTGACTGTTTCCAGTTGGTGATAAAAGACAAAAGTAAAAGATACACATCTTATGTGTACACACATTGCTACGACGGAGAATAACATGAAGGAAAAAGCAGTAAAGAACAAATGTTCTGACTGAACTGGAAGCAAATATTCATAACAACAAAATTACTTATAATGTGCCACATTTCTGAAAGGAAGAAATATAATGGCTGATCCTTGAAATTATTTTAAGTTTAGATTAGTTTAATACTGGCAAAATGAAAAAAAAAATAGCTCACATTTGCTCACATATTAATTTTCTGATCTCAGAATACTGTTTAAAATCTGGACATTTAAAAGCAAAATGGCATTTACAAAATATTTGTGCTAGCAATGTAAAAGTGCACATGGCTTTGGAGTTGAGCTGGAAAGCTTCTTAGATCTTTAGTCTGATTTTGATCTTCTGTAGCCTGTATTCTGAGAGCAGGGCAGGTTTCCTTCGCTCGATCTGACCTATTGGTCAAAACTGGTACTATTGCTTTCATTTTCTATGTTTTTCTTTAAAGTTATCTTAAAATTATTCCTTTTTTATTTTTCAGACTTGCATGAATATTCTGCATAGTGCTTTCAATTCTATTTTCAGTCTTTGCTAGTTGGGACCATAAGAAAGAGTTAATTTTATAGTCTTAAATATATGGTCTACTAATGATAAAGGCATTAATTCTTCTTAGAAGTAAGCAGGAGTTCCTATCTCTGCTGTGCAATTTGCTGCCTCCTTTCAGTACTTTTCGACAAAGGACAGCTTACTTCTTACTGATAAGGTGGGGAGCTGATTGTAGATCGGGTATTTGAAAATTTGAGGTTAGCAACTCCATTCACATGCCAATTGTTCTTTTTTGAGTACAACTACAGGTAGCTCTCAAGTCTGCAGCAGTAATGGTACCATAACAGAAGAGCTTTAATTTAGTCAAGAATACTGTATTTGCAAAAATGGGCTTTGATGTGCATTGCATAAACCATCATGAAACCCAACTATCTACACTTGGGTGGCCGGTCTTCAAGTAATTTTCAGTTTTTTCAGTGGTTTCTTGACCTCATGACAAATCTATTGTGCGAGTTCCCACACATGCTGCAATCAAAATCCAAACTGTGGTTCCACTGTAAACATGTTAAAATTAACATTACTCTTCACTCATGAAAACAATAATGTTTTATTTATGTTTTATTTAATACATATTTTCATCTTTTTCTTTCCTTTTTTAATTTTTATAATTCAAGTGTTATGGGTGAAATTCATCAAGAAAAGAGGTTAATGAACAGAAATGTCCCAAAGTTACACTGACAGAATTTTATACACTAGCTAGGTACAAAGACAGATTATCTTTTCCACTCAAGATTTATCTTACAAATTCACTGTTTATGGGTGCATACATCTACATAGCAAATGAACACTAGCATTTCAACTGTCTTCTATTTTTTAAACAAAATTCCACATTTCAAAATAAAAACTGACTGCTCCTTTTTTTTGCTATCCTTCATTCATTTAATTTATCCATTTCCAAGCTATTAACAGTCCTAATTTTAAGACATAAAATAAGGTGTTTGGGAACTGAAAGTAATATATACACTATTCCTATTGAAAGCTTGTTCTTTATTACACATAGTACTTGAAATTATAAAGAACCCTACATAATGCTTGATAGTCCGTCACTGATGTTAGAAGGATTCTCATAGTTTCGACAGAATACTTATGAGAGAACACTAAAATTTTCTTATACCTGTCTAGCAAATGCAAGAGCTTAATCTCCTTTTCTCTTCAAAATGAGGTTATTGCCATAGAAAAGAAACTTAGAAGAGAGTGTTCCCTCGGTATGACAGAACCCACTGGTCTGAGTAACCAGGCTTTTAATTATTTGGGTTTTTTTTTTAAAGTGAAAGCATCTGCTTTAGAAACAATTGATTAAATAAATTGTTCACTGGAGTTTTTCTGAAAGTATTATCTTCCTGAAGAACAAAGCAGGCTGAACTGTGTTCTTTCATCAGACGACATGTACTTTCACTGTACTTGAGTGTATCTCCGAAATTCTTCAGACAATTTGGTACACACTACACAGTACAGGGCAGAGCAATTTTTGCAACTTTTGTTTGGCTCTTCTTCCATAGTTTAAGGAAGTCTGCTTGACTTCAAAATCCTAGAAGATAAATTCTGGGGTACATACTGGACATACAGTCGGCTAGCAAAATCTTGAAAGTAGTCAATTCATTTACCTGATAATACCCTTGAAACAGTCTTTGATTACGTGCTATGGTTTCTGAATAATTTCAGTGAGGAAATTAATCCTGTGCTTTAAAAGTTCAAAGCGATCCTGTACCTTGCTGTGCATACAGAGAAAAAATTCTTGCAAAGACTAGTCTTCTGCCTTGGCCTTCCTACTTTTATAATGCTATGGCTCTCACAAAATCTCTAATTTCTCAGATTTTTTCAGAGGGAGACCCAGACAAGAAAGGATCTCCAAAAAGGAAGAGATATTTCTTTTATTAATCATCTCTCATCTGGAAATCAAGTTCCTATTTTTCTTTCATTATCCCTAAACTATGCCTTTTCTTGTGTTAGAATCAAATACGGAGATTATTTATGCCAGCATTCCTGTAGAAGAAGAAAGATGGTGTACTAAACTGCTGCAAGACTACACTCTGAGAAAGGTACAGCAAGAGTAAAAGAAACACTTCAGTGTGTATTTCACAGTAAAATATAGATACTTCTAATCTTAAGACATAGTAACAAGAAAGTCTAAAGCAGAATTCTAGGAGTATCAGTTTATCTGTCCAGAAGAGCTAAGGAAAATGGATGGTGAGACATTGTCTTAGCTGAGTTTTTTTTAAACTAAAGAATCCACAGGTGCAACATGTATTTCCTATATAGACATGAAAGACTTGACAATTCTTACACATTACGGCATTTTCAAAGCAAATAGGCTTGGAGGATGGACACCTCTCATATAATTCAAGGAATAAACTTTAAACACCTTTCAATTTATCCAGCAGCAACAAACAGTGATTGTATCAGACACATAAACGGCTACAGCCCTTGAAACTTACCTGGGTTGTGGTAGTTGTTTGGATCTTCCGTATCTCCTTTCCTGCTTCCTTACCATCGTCAGATCTTTCTGTATCTGATATTATACTTCCTGCATCAACACTAGGTACAGTTTTGCTACCAGAAGATTCTGTCTCAAGAGCTGTGGCAGTCATTTCAGCATATTCTAATCCTTTAGATGATGAAGCCAGCTCCCTCTCAGAAATGCTGCTCATTCCATCTGAAGTTGTGTGAATCTTAAACTCCTTGTCCTCTATTATACTTGAAGAACATGTTATATCTACACTACCTGTCATATGTGCAAGCAATCCCAAATCATCATTTACACCAAGATGCATCTGTGTCTCTTGCACATTTGGAATAGAAATGTGATTACTTGAAAGTTCAGGTAGAAGATTTTCCTCTTGACTAGGTATTTTATCAAAGAGAAATGAGGTACTGTTAGTAGAAGGTTCATCTTTCTCATCAGCCAAAGTTATTAACGGACCATTATCTTTTTCCTCATTCTTCTTAATGATACCCACACTTCCATGAACATTGTTTTGGAGCTTCTCAACAGCAGCGCTATAGACATTGTCTAGAAGAGATTCGACTTCTACAAGTGCACCATTTTCTCCAGTTACTAGTGTCTCTGGTGATAAATCCATATCATCAAGTTTTACTTCAGTAGCTTCAACCTTTTCAGCTTTTATATCAACTAAAAGGTCATGAACTTCCACATGAACTCCGCCTCCTGGTCTCTCAGCACTTCCAAGCACATCATCGGATACCTTTGTAGCCATGAGCAAGTCCCTCGTATCTGTACTGACAGGGTAATCTGTTTCACTTTCTGGACTTTGACTTTGTGAAAGGTCTTCTATCTCTCGAATTTCTATTCCACCTTTTGCTCCTGTTGTCTGAGAGGAAAGACCTGAGATAGTGCTCACATTCCCCTTCTTCCCCTTTTTTATGTTTTCTTCCTCTTGCCTTTGATACTCTTCATACATTTTTGCTAGATACTCCTTGTGAGCTTCATATGTGACCTTAAAGAAAAGAACAGATTATGTGGATGAGTAGATGCTACATGAATTTGGATAAAACCTGACAAGAATCTTAACATACATCATATACAGACTACAAACTGTTTCACAGCAAAGGACCTACAACGATGACAAAAAATGCCAGCTTGGTATGTGTGGAGATAGCCACCAGATGGCACTAAATCACTTTACATCTCACGATATTGCTAGTCCCTTTGCGGGGACTGCCAGAACTAAGAGCAACATCTACGCGCCATTTCTTACCTTGGAATGAGCTATAGAAAGAGTATCCACCCACACTCTCCAGCCTCCCCATTCATATTTTATCGCATGATACAAGAGAATACGGAAAATGTTGTAAACCATCTCTGTGATCTTCTGCTCTTCAGAATTCTTAGGGTTAATATATCCCAGAGAAAACATCCAGTCCTGCCACACTGAACACTGAAGTAAACATCTAAAGTGAAATAATTAGGTCAAAATATATCCACAAAAAGCTTCTTGATTTTAAAATTATGATGGTTAAAACGGGAGGAACATCCCCTCTGAACATCAATCCAATGGTAGGAAGAAACTTAAAAATACTTCAGTATGAATAAAAATTTAAAGCATATTCTAAACAGAAGAACCCAATATTAGTTGCTGAACTGAGAAAAGTTACCATAAACCTATTCCATTTACTTTTTATGTATTCCATTTAATATATGGTATAAAACTTTACACAAGAGTATAACAGATTGCTATTACCTACAAATCGAGGATAAGAAAATACTATTTGTAGTGACATACCTTCTGTTTTCACGGCTATTACTAAATAGTTTTATCATATCAGATAAGAACAAGCGTCGAACTTCCATCAGCTCTGCACTTGGCGTAGAGTTTTTTAACAGCGTTGCCACCACCTTAAGAATCACTTTGAAAGAACAAATTAGTTAGGTAACACATTTTAACAACACTAAAAAGTTGCTGACAGCAACTAATGTAAGTAGTAACTGAAAGCTGTATGTATTTGAGATACACTAATGAATTATTCTTGGTTCCTGAATCATATTCTTTCAACCTCTAGGCAATACATTTATCATACAAACATAATATATCATCCTTACTTGGATTCTGAATTTTCACTGTAGAATCTGGCTCTGGATGTGGTTTATGAACAACTTGAGTGCATACTTGTTCTGTCAAAATCTAAAACAGAATATTAAGTTCCTTTTACCATTTTCAATTAAACATTAAAGCATTCCTTTGTTTATTTTAATTTTTTTTAAAAACAATTACTATGGCCATACTGTAACTTTATATAAAACATTTTGGTAAAATATTTTTATTCTTAAAGAATGGAAACAAGCAATTCCTCTATGCAAGGATCAGCATTTTCATGCTTGCACAGTGTCTGGTTAACTAACTTTTTAGTTAGCTAACTAAATAGACAATAATTTTTTTTTAAGATAATTTTATTTCCATTCCTGATAGTGTTATACTTTCTTGGATAAAAAATTCTTTTGTAAGCACTGTGCATCAAAATTTATTTTCATACAGTCCATCCATAATCAAACCAAGTAATTCTTGAAAGTGGGTTTGGGTTTCTTCAGCTAGGAAAGAGGACAGTCACAGACAGCATCCCTAAGAATAAACCTGGGGCTTCCCATACTGAGTAAGACAGATCATTGCCCTGTTTCACACATTATACCCGAAAAACTAATCTGTATTGAGGCAATGCCAAAGACCTGTCACACTGGGACACCTGTTACTGGTTCTATGCATGCAACTTTAAGAACAAACTAAAAATGTAATGATATTAATATGGGTTTCTCAGTAAGTATATTCTAGCAAATACATTTCAGAACAATTTCACTAGTAATTCTGATTAATTTTAAAGCAGAACTTTAGCTCATTCATTAATCAATAATCAATACTCAAACTAATGCCAGCTATAAATACAGTACCTTTGATTGGGTCTTTACATAATGGCATTTAAAGTAGAAAGCAAGTATGCCATTGCTTTTTACGAGAGAACACAGAAAATACCTGCATCATTTCCTTAGGAAATCTCTTGTACTTATGGCACTTAAACCTTTTTTTCCCTCTTCTGGCTACTTTTTAAGATGTAAATATCTGTGGATGCTGAACTCCACATGAGGATTTTTGTTTTGTCACTGAGTTATGTGTTTTTTGAGCAATCACAGAAGGTCTCAGAAATATGAATGCAGTGACATCTAGACTGTGAGACCCAAGTGGTCAAAACACACTGGGTAAGCTTAGATAAGTGCAATACAAAGGAACTTGATATCTGAATAAGTCACTAGCAAACAGATGACATTTGTGCTTTTACAATCATGTGAGAACATTTTCTAGGTCCCTCAGACTCAGTACTCTAAGGTTTCTAGAAGTACCTTACAAAAGAACATTTGAATGCTTCGAGTTCATATTCACTCGCCTCAAGCAGTATCTGTTACATGAAAGTGGCTGAGTTCAGTTATCATTTTGTAATACAATCAGCATTAGTAGTTAAAAAATTAAAATTGCACTTTTAAAAATTTAGTAAACTTGAAAGGGATGGAAAAAAAGAAAATGGAAAAGAAAAAAAAAAGGCCTCTCTTTAGCTTCAATACTTTCCACTGCAATGGAAACAAACTTCTTGAAACAATGGAGGAGAAAGAGCAATTGGAGGTCTACAATAACTTTGTTATTGTGGAAAGCAATGAACATCTTAAATAGCAGGATCTCTCTACATCTATATGTAATGCTTTAAGTGGAAAGTTTTATAGAGACTATGTAAAAATTATGACACTGTTAATAAAAATATCCAAAACATTGCAAAAAACACTGAACAAAGAAATCCTTTCTTAAAATTTCTTTCTAAAATTTTCTCAAGTCTTGAGAATCATGATATTGTAAAGCACTGTCACAACTAATTAAGTCATATTTTTGTACAATAGAGACAACAATCTCTATGTTTAATAATTTGTACCTCATAAAGCGTGTTATATGTTGTAACAGTCACTGTATTTGTATGTAGCATCAACCTTTCCCCAAGGAGTGTGAAAAGACTGTGGGTATGCATGATTTCAACCTTTCGCCTGGAAGAGAAAAGAGAAACATTAGGAAAATGGCTTGAATATTTTAGTAAATGCAAGAAAACCCAAAAGCCAAGTAAAGTATTCTGAAGTTGCACTAAAAAGGTCTCAAACTTTTTATTCTGTAAATATCATAAAATAAACATAAAGATCTTTCCCAATATGAACACAATTGCAGTATTACACAAAGGTTCTCAAAAAGCAACGTTGTATATAGGATGCGTTTTTATATAAAGTAAATCACACACTATTCTCACCCTTCAGGATTTTCACAGTGGAAAAAGACAAAGGAATCCCTTTCTATCTTAGACTGAAAGAGTGCAAGATGTTCACAGGCTGGATAAAATGCGACCACTGCAGAATCTATCATTTGTCACTCTTTCACTGATTCAGGATAATCCAGCCTCTAGATCTTCCAACATAAATATGAACACATGCAGATTTAGCGGTACTGCCATTCTTTTTATATAGCATTCTCTTTTGCAGCCACAATAATTAAATCCTGGAATAACATGCACTACAATGCAAAGAAAATAAAACCCTGAAAAGTTACAAAATTCCAAATGATTGAAGAGAATGGTCATGGGGAAGATCTAGTGGAAGGTGTCCCTGCTCATGGCAGAGTGGTTGAAACTAGATGATCTTTAAGGTCCCCTCTAACACAAGCCATTCTATGATTCTATAAATTCTATAGATAGGGTCAAAAACTACTTGAATCTTAGAAAGAGGAGGAAATATCTTACACCTGTGAATTTGATCTGTCCCAGAACACTACTTGTTAAAATTGGATATAACATAAAGTGTACTTCTTGTAAGCAGAAGCATCATTAAATTTACCTACTGCTGTAACAAATATGAAATGAAAAACATCCAAAGTAATTAATAAATTTAATTAAAAAATAAATCTATAATAAAGCAGCAGAAAAAGATGAAATAAAATACAGTAAAGTTTCTGTAAAAGTTTCTGTATTGAAAATCTAAGAAACTCTCCTTTCATTATTACTGATGATAACACAGGTTCAAATTACATATATTCTAAAAATTTTGAAATTAATAATTATATTAGAATTTTTGAATAACCACAAAAGAGAATGGCAACAAAGTACAACAGTGTGCACTCTTCTCCTCACAGATGAGAGTTCATGAGTTGTTTATGATGAAAAACTACAGGTATTCAACCTTGTGAGCTATGATGTATCAAACGGAAGTAAAAATTCTTTGGAAGGTTCAAATGTCTAAGTAAAAAAACAAAAGTAAATAATGGACTATGATTTCAATGATGGCACAGAAAGAATAAAAGCTGGCAGAGAAAGAAAGGACAGTATTTTTCCAACTGTTAAGGTTAGACCAAATAGTCGATCATCAGAGATCACAAATTACAGTAAGTTATTCAGGCTCTCATCTAACACAAGAATCAATTAACTTCACACTACAGCTTAATCTGTGATGAACATATATGAACTACAGCAGTGGTAATTTCTTTTGCACCTACACATTTGTTATTAATATTGTATCAGATCAAGTTTCATAAATCCCATTATATCTATGCAGTTCTACTTTAGTGTATTAAAATACAATGCCTGTTTCCTGTACTGTGAAACAGAATTTAAGTTTTATATTTTTATTTGGTTTATAATCTTAAAATCACTTAGATTTTCCTGTAGTTGACTACAATTTTATAAAATCATGTTTTCATACATATGTATGTGCACAAATAAACCCATCTCGTACGCACTACCATAAAAACAGAGGGATTTTTTACTCGCACAAATCTACATAGAACGCAAACATTTACAGATGTTCAGAGGTCTGAAAATATACCAAAACATTTGAAAGTTACACAGAATATTCAAAGTGGATTTCAATTACTTCAATTACAAGAAAACCAAAGTCAGTTTTTTGCCAAGTACTTACTTTCACCCAACAATGGAAACTACATTGATACATCCATAATGACAAGTACATGCTAAAGGACTGGGAAATAAAATTTTAGCTTCTGAACAATCTCACTTTTCTTTTTCTGTAATGTTCCACTGACAGAGTCTGCTATTTGATTCACTGGATAAGCAATGAATGCTCGAAACAGATGTACTTATTTGGACACAAGCAGGCTTCTGCACAAGTCCAACATTCATCTGGTGTATATTACTTAATCCAACTCCTATCGATGTGAATGATTTTTAGTAAGTAATGTTTGAAAAGCCCTTGGAGATTCTTGAATGGACTATCAATTTGCTTTATTAATTCCCAGAACACTAGTTCGCTTGCTGGATTCTGAAAGAAAAATCCCATTTGGGAGTATGTTCTCAGCTAACTGTCTCTCAATTATACAGACATACTTTATTGATCTTACTGAGAAAAGTGTGTCTAGCAATACTGCACTCTGGCTGGACTCCTAGCTCCCTTCGCTTCTAAGGAGGTTTTGCTTGATGAATTCTCTTGTGAAGCACAAGGCTAATTTTTATACTGCACAGTCTCCCACTGAAATATCATTTTGGGTTGACCCTAGGAGGAAGCTAAACACCATACATAGAAGGGAAAAAGTAAGCAGCAGCAGGTTACACAGCACTGCATGCTTTTTAATTCTTTCTTAACACAAAAATATTTCTCAACACTAAAAGATGAGACGAAGCATGTCTATTTAATGACCTTTTTTTTTAATGTGAATATTTCTCGCTTACACATTTTATATGTGAATATTTCTTACACAGAGGTGTGTCCTTACCTCCTTTTTTCATAACAATTTATTTAGTCTGTTTAGTTCTTTTTCCGAAACTTTCCCATGTGAACAGCATATCCATTTTCCCATCATTTTAGAGCTATTTTTAAAAGTCCTGTCCTGAAGCTTCTATTTCAATGACACTGAAAATTCCAATAAAAAATTCTTGATGACATTCATATGTTTCCTGTTATCCCTAGCTGAACAGGCAAAATACATTTATAAAATACGTTTTTGGAAAAATTTTTTCAACTGTTTTAAAACTTGGATTTCAGCATATAATATATTTGGCAGACAATCACTGTACCTTTTCAAGTGCCACAGTAGCAACAAGTTACAAGAGGTAACAGCCTCAAGCTGCGCCAGGGAAAGTTTAGATCGGATATTAGGAAAAAATTATTCACAGAGAGGGTAATCGGGTATTGGAATAGTCTGTCCAGTGAAATGGCGGAATCACTGTGCCTGGAAGTGTTCACAAACCATGTGGATGAGGCCCTCAGTGACATGGTTTAGTGCTGGTCATGGCAGGCCTGGGCTAGTGGTTGCACTTGATCTTAAAGGTCTTTTCCAACCTAGTTGATTCTATGATTCTATGATTATAAGTTAACAGGAAAATCAATTTTATCCTAATGTATAAAGGCAGCAGAGTACGCAAATCATTAATCAGAAAACCTAACAATTTTATTTAAAGTAATTTCTAAAGACTGTCAAAGACTATACAGTAATCATGACAAAAAGACAAGAAGAATTGTGAACTTCAATACACCATTTAAATAAAAAAAAAATAAAATATACTTACTTATGACCCAAGTGTTTAAGAAAATACCCAAGGACTTTCAAAGCTTGCACCCATATACTCTCACTTTTGGAAGCCAATAACTTATAAATTACTCTAAAAAACAAAAATAAATTCAACAATTTTTCATTTTATTAGCAATATATATAGCTTGTATTTAACTGAACGGGGATATTTACTAACAGAGAAAAGCATAAAAATAGCAATTCAAACAAAATGAAAAGATATACTGAAAGCACTGAGCATAGCATAAGAGTTTGATTATGAATTTTTTAAGTTAGAGATACAGTCAGTTTTGGATCAGTTCAAGATTTTGTAACAGAAAGCAACAACTGTATCTTATACTTCTACCTGGGAACAATCAAATAAAAGATGGCCTGAGAAGTTGCAGCCTAAGACAAGAGAAGAAGACCGGAGAACAGAAGGTCACATCCTGGAGATGCTTGGGACAGCTGGATTTTACAGAAAAATTCCTTTCATTCTTAAAACCCCTACTTAATAGCCTTTCCACACAGGAAGGGGTACCTGCACTTAATCACAGGATGTTTATACTACAATTTCACTTGTCAAAAGTGAAATATGGCAATACGTCATACAAAATCCCATATACGCTTATTAACCACATCCTCATTGCATCAAAATTTGAAGGGGAACCCCCCCCCCCCATTTTTAAATTTGTGATAAAAAAGACTTGAAAATTTAACTACTTTGATTTATTACGAAGCGTTCAAGGGCAGGCTGGATGGCACCTTGAGCCCATGAAAGAGAGGCTGGAATTAGATGATCTTTCAGGTCCCTTCCAACCCAAGTCATTTTATGATTCTCTGATTTCAGACAGGAAATCAGCCTTGATTTGAAAGGACTAAGAGACAGACAACATCACTCTTACTCTAGCCTGTTCTTCAATAAATTTTTAAGTTTATTTTAGTTTCCCATTTTAATTAGCTGAGCTTCAGTTTTTAGCCACTGCTTGTAGTCTTCCACTAAAAGCTGTTTTAGCAGACAGTATCTTCCTCTTTTAAGAGGACTTACGCCACTATCAAATGACCTCTGAGGCTTTTGTCCTCTGATAATCTAAGCAGACAAACCCCTAATCCTATGTAAGGCAAGAATAAATAAATGTTGCAACCCTGCACATTATCTCTATATTTTTCACCACAGACTTCTAAACATATAAACTACACCACCAAACAATTTTAATATTGGTGCCACAAATGTTACACAATATGTTCATCTAGATCATTCTTATCCTTCTTCAGAAGGTTTCAGGAATAGAATTCTATCTCCATACAGACAACTGCTGTCAGAAAACCAAGTCCTAGACCTGAATACAATGAGTCTTCCTTTCAACAAGCATGGTCATGCAAACAGTTTTAAGTCCAAGTATTTGCACAAAGATCTTAGTTTTTTTGCAAAATGGCAGATTGTTTTTTTCTTGTTGTTGTTGGGGGTTTTCCCTGCTTTACTAGCCCTTTGCATTGTCAAAAGCATTTTCAGAACGGCATAGAATAAAATTCTATAGTAAATTATTAATCTCTGGGAAAAAAATAAGCATTACCAAGTTAGGCATAAGACAACAACAAAAATACTGATCCTATGGGAAATAACAGTTATGAATTTTACCATCAAACAGATGAACATATCAATTCCACACATAATTTTTTAATCTTTTCAGAAAGAATTTGCGAGATTAGGGCATTATTTCTCATTTTTCTCTCCTTCCCTCCAGATTATGTTAAACCTCTGAAGACAAAACATTCTAAATTACTTCAATTACTCTGAGACAGATGCTTGGCTTTGTGATAGATCTTGTTAATTATTTGAGATTGAGAAGCAAGTACAACAGTGCATTTACCTTCAAATATCATAATGATAACCTTAAGCAGAATTTTTTTTCCTCCAAGCTACCAAAACCACTATATATATTTTTTTTTTAAAAAAAGCACCTAAATTAACAAAACTGTAGTTTGAAACATCAGCAAGTGTGATATCTATGTGAAAAAGCAATAATCTGGAGAGTGATGATATTGGGACACCTTTTAAGATATTTTCTCACTCACTGTCTTACCGTATCCCATTTCTCTGATCAAAGGCAGGTATCATGGATGCTGGATGTTCGGACATTAGTGCCACTAGCAGCTGCAGCACATCATGAATATTTTCATCCTGTATGACAAGCATCAATGTTATTCTACAAACTAACCTCAACAGCAGGATTCCCATAGAGCTGGTACAATTGGTTACAGTAAAGATAGATAATTACAGAAATGTACCTCATGCATTGTTAATAAGTAATTTAATATGCTCTGTAGTTCATCTTCTTTCACTCCTCTGTCCTAAAAAAGAAAAAAAGGGGGGGCATTATTCAGAGAAAATACATTCCTTAGATTTGGCTCATGAAAAACTTAGATGAAGTCAAACAATCCTACAGTTTTTTTAATTAAACTCAAAGGACTAATTTTTCTCATTCATTACATTGCTTTTTCTTATCACATTGACAATTCAAAACAGTATGAAGTCAGCCCTCTATTCCTAGAAAGACTTCTGACAGTGAGGGCTCTGAGCCGCTATAAGCTATTACTGCCACTCCTCCAGTCCCTGAGACAGAAAAAAAGAAAACAGAAGGAAAAAGCCAGGCTAGAAAATACTGGGTTTTGGTCTAGTCTCAAATGGCAAAGCATACCTAAAGACTAGCGTTCAACTGTAACAGAGAGAAAGAGTCCTAAATCATTTCAAACAGTGCTGGAACCAGGAAAAAAGGATAAAACAGTAACTAACTTAACAGCTACCATTACCTTTTCCATTTGATCTATCAAAGAACCATCTACCATCACACAAAAAAGCACATATACCTGAAAAGTTCCATAGTGTCATACAATTTCTGCACGTACATTTAATAAAATATATCTGGTAGAGTTTGGTGAGGTTAATACAAAATATTGCATGGATTTACAACCTTTATGTTGATTAAAGTATGTGCATGGACATTAACCAGAGACAGATACAATATATGACAAGTATTGTCTATTTACTACTATGAAAGATTCTATTACAAGTACATAACAGAACTCAATGTCTTTCATCTGGAACAGACTGTTTTACCTTCAATATAAGTTGTTTCAAAAACAGAAGCATAAATGCCCTTAGTGATATGACTTCTTTCTGTGAGGGCCGAGGACCATCTGGAAGAAGCAAAATATACCATGTTTAAATATAAAATAATTCCTCTAATGACTGCAGCTACTTACAGAAATCACAGTTTCTACAACAGATTTAGTATTCTATTCATTATATAAAGGTTTGTATTTGCAAATAATATCATCTATAACCTTTCAGAATCACACTTTACACAATATACATGAGTGATATTTCATTTTGGGAAAAAAGAAATCCATGTTTATATATTTAATTTTAGTTTATTGTACAAAGACACAGGAAAATGAAAGGTAGTAATTATGTCTAGACTCACACGATTAATAACGTATATGTTATGTAGGTGTCTTTATATGAACCAGGAGTTTTAAATCCCAACATAAGCAACTACTCTACTGACTAGACCTACTCAATCAACCCAATGTTAGTGCCCAATTTAGGATTAAAATTGTGAATCTAAAAAGTAGGTTCTACTGACTACATTGAGTTGAATTCCACTGGAAACAATGGGACTTTAAACACCTGCTATGAGCTAACTGTGGACATGCAAACTTAAAAGGGTCTGAACTCAAAGTTTAATCTCACCTAAAATATGTGAGAACAACTTGTAATGACAAAGCCAGCATGTTAAATAACCATCTGAATGAAAAACAGCAGAGAAAGGATTAACGAAATATTAGTGGTGGTCAACACCTGTGACAGAAATTGAAACTATTTAACCAAAGAGAAACTACAATCTGAAGAAAATATTAAATTTAAGACAGTACACCCCCCCATCCTGTAATCCATAATTCTTTTTGTGCTTGAGAAAGTACATTAGGAAAACAGAAGTATCTAAAAAATTGAGTAAGAAACAGAGCCTGAACAACCATATTCACTTGAAACTTGCTCTACTGCATTTTCAACTCATCCCTTTCATAAATAATTAAGATTGACCTGGAAATTCCTTTGTTAAGTTCCTACTTTTCAAAAAAATGCATGTCATAGACTTAAATTTTGCATAGTGAAAACAAATGCAACCTCATTTTTTTTTCATCAACCATTTCATCTTATGCTGATAAACACATATCAAAGCTTAGTAACAGTCTATGTCTCAGTATTATTTCCAATCCAGATGAATGCAACTTTTTAATGAAAATATTGTTATAGTCTCTGGTGCTGCTCTTGAAGTGAAGCCATTTCTGTACACACAGTAATTTAAGTTTGCAACAAGGTCAGACCTGAAGGTAAGTTATACTTGTTTGACTAGCAGGAGAAACAAGAGTGGTTAATCCTCTCAAGTCTTCTTCGGTTTAGGAGTGGAGAGAGGAGGACTGGGTACTTTCCAGAAAGAAGCAAATAAATCTCAACCTGTCCCCACCAGCACATGTAAAAGAAATATGAATATTGTTGTAAAAAAATCTGTCATATAGGCTTTAAAGCTATAGGAATAATTTCATATCCATACGTCCTAACAGCACCGTTAGAATGTATGGATATCTATATTCCATTGTAAAAATAGAAGTTAGATTTTTTGGTACTAGCTGCACGTACATTAAATACTGCATGTGTTCTTTATGTCAATGGTGTGCTTCTAGCCAACAGCTATTTTTTTCCCTAATTCAAATGCAGATTCAACTCCTCTAACTGCATCACAGAAATCTGTTTCTTTGCACACCCTCTTCCCTCCTACACTTTATTGGGATTCAATACTGGACAATATCTGAAAAGCAGGCCTACAAACTAAGGCATTTTGTGCTTTCTGGAACACTGTAATTACTAAAGCAGAAAACAGAACACTAAAGGAATGGGTTCTGCAAAGTATTGCTGTAACAGAAATTCTAAGGAGGTTTTAAAAAGAAGATATCCCAAATTAACTGGTAACCTGTTCAAAGAAGTTTCATACTTCTTATTCCCATACCCACTAGTTTCCCTGGACATGTGTAAGAACCTTGAAAAGGGTTCTTCAATGTGCAAAAGATATCAAAGAAACTGTTACTTGCAGGTTATATGCCATGCACGCAAAATGGTGCTTTTCCCTTCCGTCCTCAAGTACTACTTATTCCCTATATTTTAGTTGTGTCTTGAAGTTTCAGCGCATTAGAATCAGAAAAAGGGGACAGCCTGTACCCAAAAGACTATATTAGTTTGAAAAATTTAAGAGGACTTGTAGAGAAAAAGAAGAAAAGCTGGAGAAACTGGAGGCCACATAACCAGTAGACAGCTGCAAAAAGTGGAAGAATGACTGCAGAAATAGTAATGTAACAGTCATCTGATATGTATCAAATGGAATTAATTAACCTAGGAAGTTGCAAAGCTACATAAAATACATTTTCTACTGTAATTGCTATGTCATCACACTTTCTGGCTTCATTACTAGGTGAAGAATTTAATTACTACTTGCAGATTTATTTTTATTCTAAGAAATGCATTATTGACCAAGCAATAGTATAACTTATGCTATAAATAAAAATATACATTATACACACATATACTGAGGTGGAGCGAGACATTGAAAAGTAGTTTTCTTTACTGTCTGTTAATCTTTGTGCCCATCACTGGATATAGGCAGTTCAGTGCCACCATAACTCAGAAACTGATAAACAGCACTGCTAAAGACTAAAATCAAACCCAAACCAAATCAAAAATGAAGATAATCCTTTTAAGATCTTGCAGAGCAACCGTAAGTCCCTAGTACAAAATAGCAACATTCTTATTAACTGGCAAAAAGGAAGGATGCCTCCCTTTTCCCACACAAGGATGAGTCACTAAATCATTTACTGCTTTTAGATTGTTTATGTATGCATTTATTGCAGATAGCACATGATTTGCACCATATTTCTTTTAATATACACTCAAAATGAGAGTTAGACAGCTTTATCCAGACAAAAACAAATGGGAAAAAAAAAATCCAATTCATCTTTGTAGCACAGACCAATTCTAGGACATAAACCAGAATTAATTAAAAGGGAATAAGTAAACATATTCACAAAGTAAAGTACAATCAGTACTGGTGTAAAATAATGACTGGGAACTTTGAATAACAAAAATAATGATTTATAATCCTGTCTTTGGAAATAAAACATTGTGCTATCAAGTTCTGCAAACAACCAAATGCAACATTCTTCCATATGGCTTTTATTATATGTAAAAATCATGATTTTTCTAATATTAAATTAATAAAACAAGACAGAAATATGAGAATCTGATAGCCATGCATGCATAAATAACATCACATTATGTGGCTCACAGCAGGGCTTACTTTGTCTTACTGCTGTAAAGCTAATGAGAACCGAGTTATACTCTAACCCAGCCCTTGAAATTAGTCTGTGCAACATTTTTAAATCCACAAAAAGAAAAATTATAGCTACTTTCTCCTTGCAGTAATTTCTATAATTCCCACTTTTCTTACTTGTGTTAAAAAATATTAAACATTACAAAAGTTCTTAAAAACTATTTAACATGAGTTAACTTGGGTACTAACAACCCTCTGTCCTCTAGCAGGAGGCAAAATACAGGTCATAAAGGTCTATTCAGGGTAAGAGTTCGGAAGCACACAGGAAACACTAGTAGAGTAAAAGAAATGTTTGGCCAAAAGCTCATGAATGAACTACATTACTCAATAGTCTAGAACCTAGATGCACATTTCTCTCATACAACAAGGGGAGTCTTGAAGTTGCAAGTATTTCATAAGGATGCTTTGTAACAGGGTCCAAAATTAGAATTTAGCACACTACATTTCTAAGAGTTAAAAAGTTAAAACTGAGTGTCTTAATTTTTCTTAGGGAAAAAACCTCCACAATATTTAGTTTGTTTTTTCTGTTATTGCCTTCATTTTATGCCTTCTCACTACTTCCCCACTGCATTTTCAGAGAATACCATGCAGTTGATAAGCTATTCAATAAAGATATTTCAAAGCATAAATATCCTTTTGGGCTCTAATGAGTCCTCTCTTACATTGCAGAAATTGTATATCAAAATAATTCAGCAACATGGAGATTACTTTTTAAAAGTGTGTAAATGTTTTATTTTTTCCTTAAAAGGTTATTAAAGAAATTTAAACTATCCAACGGTTAGCAGACATCCAAAGATTGTGTTTAAACTTTTCTGCTGCTTTGATATTAAAGATGTCTGGTTTGCCCCTTCTGAAAGACAATCACAGAGTAGCTTTTCTTTAAATATCAGTCTAGTACATATATACTGAAAAGACAAAACAAAAAAAGAACAAAGACTGGTGACATAACAACACTTCTCTGGCAGCTTGACGTATTATAATTGAAATGCATCATCTACCATTGATGGTGCAAAATAAAGACCTAAATCTCTCCCCGCTTATCTTTTTATTCATTCCCAAAATCCACAAAAGGCAATAATTATCGAGAGAAGTAACGTGATTTTAAATAATTTTTACTCAATTGCCTGCTTCACTGCGTCTTTAGATGCTGCAAGTGATGGGTAACCCTAAGATCTTGTCCCACCTTCATATCTTATTCTGAACAATTCCACAAAATGTTAAAGGCATATATGTGACAAATAAAAAGAATAGCTATAATCATAGTCCAAGTGTAAAATTAATAATTAAGTTTAGAGGTACTTTCATGTGGAAACTGGTTTGACTTTTTCTGCTCTTCCTGACATAAGAATTGTTTACAAATTCACCTTTAATATGCTATTAATAAAAAAGTCACTTTGTCCTGCCACCTATCTATGACTGGTAATTTAAATTAAAACAAACACAACACAAAAAAATAAAGTAAAACTCATAATTTTAAACAGAAAAATTGCCTCCACTATGTAGATCTGTATCAATAGCTTACTAAGTATAAATATCAAATGAGCTGATAAGCTTACATTCTGAAAAAAGTGTTTCTAATACTTCAGAAGGAAGCAAAACAATACAAATTTAATATATTGACTCAAAGAAGAAATACCAGCTTGAAACAGGAAACCAATAATGAAAGAGAAGATACAATTCCAAATTTGAAATACATATTTGAGCCTTTTAAATAATTTGAAAGATTTACACCTGTTTTGTGAGGTGAATATAAGGAGAAGAATGGAGTAAACTTTCATTTTATAAGAAAACAGCATTAGCTGAACAGGAAGCTTCAATATTGGGCCACCTTGGCTTTGAACAAAGTATACTGAAGTGTCAGTACACAAAATTCACTCACTTTGTTTTTTATTAAGATAGGTGAAGGCTATAAAACCTTGAAGCAGAGTAATAGCAAATCAAACTGCTAATATTAAATGTGTTTCGGTGTATCAGCATAAAAAATGATAGGCCTAGAAGACAAGAAAGCACCACACTACTAAAATGTCTGCATGAATAAGTTTACTTCTTAATATGACAGTGAATTATTTGAAACCACTACAGCACATACAGTCAAATTTTGGATACTGGCAAGTTTTCCATCAGTCTTCTTCAGACCTGAAAATTCTCATGTACAGTTAGCTTAGAGTTTCAGTTACCTCTGATAAGGGAACAATTTTATGTTTCTTACAGTAAAATTACTGTTCATAGAAAATGTATTGTGTTTTTCCATCTTGAAATATCAAATGCTACTAATATGAAGCAACTCTAACATTCACACTGTTGTATTTTTACAGTGTTTCTTACTTTTACAAACTTCTTTCTATACATTATTCTATATTTTAACAAATGGGGCTGGATTACCACTCTTACGAAGACAGGCTGAGACAACTGGGGTTGTTCAGCCTAGAGAAGAGACATTATAGCAGTCCTTTAGGACCTAAAGGGTGCTACAAGAAATCTGAAGAGGAACTTTTTACAAGGGCATGTAGTAATAGGACAAGGGGGAGAATGGCTTCAAACTGACAGAGGGTAGATTTAGATCAGATACAAGGAAGAAAGTCTTCATTATGATGGTTGGGAGGCACCCAGAGAAGTTGTGGATGCCCTATCACTGGAAGTGTTCAAGGCCAGGCTGGATAGGTTTTTGTGAAACCTGGCCTAGTGGAAGGTGTCCCTGCCCATGACAGGGGAATGGAAGTAGATGATCTTTAAGATTCCCTTCCAACCCATACCATTCTACAGTTCTATGAAATCATGAGCTGCCTGGCTACATGTGGCAGTAGTGGCTGTATGCCATCTAATATAAGCCAACATAAAACCAAAATCCTGGAACAGTCAACTTTTTAGAATATTAGGACTGGTGAAGTTATAAGTTGCTGAAAATTTTCCACAGAGGTGGAGAAAAAATAATCATTAAGCATATTAACTACAGCTCATTATATTATTCTAAGACAATAAGCCTGAATAAGCCAGACCTGCATATCACATTGGCAGATTGCATTCAATGTTAAAAGAAAGAGCATCTGGTGGAGAAAAGCAATGCAACATCCAGGTGATTAAACATTTTGAAACGTTTTCAGGAATATTATCTTTTGAAAGCAATTAATGTAAATCTGATAAAAAACTAATATGAAATTAAGTTAATATGAAATTAAATTTAGCAACCCATCACCTCAGCAATTATTTTATTTCCACAGTCGTTTGCAAATCACCACAGTTATTACAGCTGTATCAGAAGTAGAAGTTACCTGTGAAACAATAGCAAAAAAAATTCCTAGGGCTGATTTGCATTGAGAAAATTGCATAGCTGTGCTGGACTTGCACATCCATTGCTATGCCACTGATCTTCCTCCCTGATTACTTAACATTCTTCAACTCAATACAAGGAAAACCATTTTTACAGACAGCAGAGTACTATAAAATACTTACTTACAGTTGTACCAATTACATGGGACTTTGTGCAGTCTAAGCAACAGGAAGAAAGGAAGAGGATGAGGAATATGGAAGAAAGTTGATGCTAATATTTAAAAATGTCAAGTTTATCTATAAATCTAGCTAAACAAAAAAGGCGAAAATTCAGATATAGTGGATAATAATATGCATTTTGAAAATGTGCATGGCATCACAGTTTATCAAATGCCTTCCCAACTACTGTATGAAAGTGTTGGTAATTGTGATTTTTTGTTGTTATGCTGCCACTTCAAACAACCAGCAATCTGCACTATCTGATTACCTTTCAGCGACCTGCATAGCTGTCTTCCTGAGAAAAACAGAATATTATCTGGAACAGACACAAATGTTAAGGGAATGTACTATATCCTTAAAATAGGTAAGAATGAAAGAAAAGTTAGGGATGTAAAACAGCCACATGTAAGCTAATTTTGAGTTACCTGATTCACTTCTCATTCCTAATTTTGTGCCCTTGTGTACCCCACGCCTTCTGTTCAGGTTTTGATGAACACATTACATACTTTTTTGCAGCTATTCAACTGGCATTACACATACAAATACTCCAAAAATACAGCTAACTTCAAAGATGCAAATCTGAGCAAGATAAAAACAAGCTACGCATCCTACAGAAAGAAATGTCACACTGTTTCCACGAAGAGCAAGCCTAGCCAAGAGGGTAGTCTGTAATATGCAACACATTTGCAATGTGGTGTTAGATACCAATATCGTAACACAGAGGTACAGGAATTAATTTAATTAAAAAAAAAAAACAAACCAAACCAACACCAAAAAAAAATCTAGCCAAAATAAGACCCCAAAAGAATTACAGCAATAACAAATAGACAATATTATCAAACTTACAGTCTCAAACTTGTTGAACAATTTTGAGGTCTCTGTCTAGGTGTAAATATGGTTGACATCTGGAAACGTTACCTTCCAACAGATGGTCATTCAACAGCCATAAATACAGTGGACCTAATATAAGCTGATCAGCTAAATGTTTAACATCCTAATTCCTACTGAGCTCAGATATGATTAACTTTTCCTATTGCGAAACCATCCTATTGTGAAATCTATGCAGCTGTCCTGGGTTCAGCAGTAGCAGTCATTTTTCTCCTTCTTAGTAGCTGGTGCAGTGCTGTGGTTTTGACTTTCAGCCTGGGAACAGCACTGATAACACCGATGTTTTTAGTTGCTGCTCAGTAATGTTTACTCTGACCAAGGACTTTCTGAGTCTCAAGCTCTGACAGGGAGGAGGGGAAGCCGGGAGGAAGCAGAGACAGGACACCTGACCCAAACTAAACAGAGAGGTATTCCATACCACAGCACATCATGCCTGGTACATTAAACTGGGGGCAGTTACCCAGAAGGGTTATATCACTGCTCGGGTTGGGCTGGGTATCAGTCGGCAGGTGGTGAGCAGTTGTACTCTCTTCCCTTGTTATTTCCCTTATAATTATTGGTGGTAGCAGTAGTGGTTTGTGTTATACCTTAGTTACTGGACTGTTCTTAACCCGCGGGAGTTACATTGTTTGATTCTCTTCCCCTTCCCTCCAGGAGCGCAGTGAGAGAATGGCTGCATGGTTCTGAGTCGTGGCTGGGCTTAAACCATGACAGTTCTTTTTAAAAAAATGGAGGACCAGGGGCTCCCATGATGCCCATCTCCCCTTTGGCACCTGGAAATCCAGGTATTCCATCCCGGTCAGGTGGTCCAGGTGAACCCTGAGGCCCTGGGAGACCACGGGATCCTGGATATCCTGGGGTTCCTTGGTCACCTGGAGGACCAGGAATGTTGAAGCCTGGAGGACCTGGATCCCCTTTCTGCCCTGGAACACCCTGCAACCCTGGGGGGCCAACAGGACCTGGAGGTCCTGGAGATACAGGTGGACCTTGACGACCAATGCCAGGGATGCCTGGTGGGCCTGGGAGTCCTGGTGGTCCACTTGGTCCAGGGTCACCTTTGGGCCCTGGAGTTCATCAAAACCTGCCCGTCCTGGGAGACCAGGGTTTCCTGGGAAGCCAGGATCACCTTTAGGTCCTTGAACTCCTTTTGTGCCTGGTGGTCCTCAGGGATCAACAGCGTTACCCTCAACAGAGCAGAGCACAGGTAGTCAGCAAGACATAATGACATTACAGCTAGAGTGTACAGTATCAGAATGATTTGATGCTTTGGCTAATACACATGTGCTACATACAGTGTTGAGTCCACATGTATTGTTGTATTTTGTTGTTGCCATCATTCAATGCTTCCTGAGCGCATGACTTTAAAGTTAAACCAATCTCTATTTTGACAGAGCAGAGAAAAAATATTATTAAACTGGAAATACAGCTTCAGATATCTCGGCAGTGAGAACTGTAAGTCTCCATCTGTTTTCAAGGTCATTTAACACTACCAATCACTCAAACCACACAAGGTTTTCTTTGCCATATGAAATTTGCTTAATGTTTCCTCTTTGTTACAGAAAAATCAGTGATTTTAATGTTTTCTAAGTATATGGGATGTGAGCAAAGACCAGATTGGAATCTTCTGGGAATACATATAAGCATGAGGAATTATCATCAGAGGTGTATGATATACTAAATATACTTGCATAGTCCTACTGTTGACATCCTAGGAAGTGTTCAAGGCCAGGATGGATGGCCTTTTGTGAAACCTGGTCCAGTGGAAGGTGTCACTGGCCATGACAGGGGGGTTGGAACTAGATTATCTCTGAGGACCCTTCCAACCCAAACCATTCTGTGATTCTGTGACCACTGGGGGTGATTATTGCCATTTACTTACCTCCTTGTCTACAGATTTCAGAAGCTTTCACACATTTACATCATAAATCTTCCTATACAAGAATTGCTTATACTTTCTCTCTTATACATTGCACTTACCTAATCCTTTAGGAGTAATGCCACTGCTATCTGCAGGATTAATCACCCAGTAGTAGTATTTCAGTGTGTGCATTAACTGTAGTACTGTTCCTACTCTGCGTATAGTGTTATAGATTGTAGCAGTTCCAATGAATTCAGCTGACAAGTAGGTATACAAAGACAGCTGCACCTGAAGAATCAAACAGTTACCCACATTAATGTGAGATCTGCATTAGTAACCTTAAGTTGCAGGTTCTTTAGGATCTATTTTGGATATGATATACAAAAAATAAAACATAATTACAACTGTAGTTAGGGCAGGGACTGGACTGACACCTGGAATGACTTCTAGAAGCTGCTTCCAAAATCAATTTTCTATGATTCTATGATTTAAGTCATGATAAATGTACTGTTCTGTTTGTTTTTCTATTCAGGCCTTTTTTTACAAAAAGTGTATGTTTTCAGATTTTAGGACCATGTCACTTTTTGCTTTAGTTCACATTCCTAAACACTGATTATTTAGAGACACAACTGATTCATTTCTACCAGAGATGAGTGACAATTTTTTATAGTTTCTATCAATCTAAAATATGTAATTTAAATTAAAATGGAAGCTTATGAGAATGTGTAACAAAACATTTATCACCTTTTCCTTACAATTAAAAATACGTACTTCTATGCTTAATCTCTAGGAAAGTAATGTGATGCAAGCCCTGAAAAAGGGACTGGGTTTCTAGAAACAGTCTTTCAAACAGAATCAGCCAGAACCTTAGGCAAGAATGTAACTGGTTTTAGGGGCTTACAGAAAGATACTGGAGAATATAGTTATGCAGGGTACAGACTTCACAATCTAAAAAAAATCTTTTTTATCATCACATATTAAAATAAAAAGCAAAAACCAAAACCCAAACAAACAAAAACCAAAACCCCAAGTACTATGGTATAAAAGAATACTAGCGTTTCATTTCACTGTAGGAGACTTGTAACATCATTCAACTGTACAATTACCTTTGCAGGGGTGTGTATCCAGATAGCAGGATTAAAAAGGATGTGATCACATAATTGCTTCAGTAGAGGTGCTCCATGAGACAATCCATCCAAATATTTTGCAAATGACAAAAATTGTTCCAGAACTGCTCTGGTTATATGAACTCTAGATGACTGGGGAAAAATAGAAAGAGCAAAGGTAAAGAAAAATCTTGTTCCTCAGTATACTTAGAGCAGGCTCATCTTTACTAAACACATGCAGCGTTGTAATTTTTTTATGTCATTGAATATGAAAGTGAGAAAAAAAAAGTTATCAGCTACTTAAACTTTCTAATAATTCACAATAAGCCTAATGGCTACACACAGGTTAAAAATATTCATCAATAACTGAGGTTAAATCCCCCCCCCCTTTTTTTTTTTTTTTTTGGAGAGGGGAGGAGGGAAATGGGTGTTGGTTTTGGTTTATTATAATGCAGTCAGAATTCTACATTCTACAACATAGCGCCTTAAGAAATTAATCTGAAGTCCTTAACTCTTCTTCAGTTAATGATGTGTCTTGTTAAAATTGGGTGCTGGACTATGCAAACTCACAATAATGGTAGATTTGCTTTTGTTTCTTAAACATAAGCAGTTATCAGGAGAATGTGGGTACAAGGTTTCCTCAAATTTCAAGAGAGTCCTTCAGTTTCATATCATAACGTTATAAAATCACTGTTGAGACTTGCTCCTATGCAGTAACATGGCATGTGGACTTCGACAAACTTCTTCATATACTAAGTTAACATAAGGAACTAATAGGAAAAACTACTAAAGGTCCTTCCCCCTGCCTTCTCTACAAAATGTTTCAATTACTTTTAATGCTGTAAGTGCACGTTCCCGGTAATGCTGGGAAAATGCAAATATTTGTTACTTTTTAGAAGTGAAGTCCATTTGTCAGGAATACAAGTTCAGCCTGAATGCTGAGCTTAATTTGGCTTGTACATCACAATTCACAATAAGAAGTCTGCAACTAATAAGAATAACAATGTTATTTTGGAGTTCAAGTCAGAAAAAGAAAGCTTTCTGTCCTCTCTGAAGTATTTGATCACATGCAAATGAACAACAGATAATTTATAAATAATAAAATTGAGCTTGGCTAGGAAACAAAAGGATATTTTCCTGCCATGTGTGCTAAGTGAATATAAGCATCTACTGGAAATACAAAACACATCTTTTTGAAAACTGTAGCTAGGGAGAATATAGCATAAAATCTCCCAGAAAAAAAAGCATACACTTCAAGAATTATGTTGTGACAAAATCAATCAAAATCCTTTAATATTCACATACTCCAAGTGTAATGATTGCAGCAGGTGCTATTTCACATACAGCATTCTAAATTGACGTATTCAATTAGTGTGTAAACCATAGTGCTCTATTCTAGTGAAAGGACTCCATGGAGGCTCACTTGCCTGTATATAACTTACAGAACTGGAGCTAACAGCTTTGTAAATTCGTTAAGTCACAAGAAAACCTATCAGTAAAAAAAATCCAACACTTTAGACTAGTTCTTTGACATTCTAAATGACGCTTGCTCAGTACAGAAAACACAGAAGCATAGAAAATAATCTGCTTTTAGATGTTACTTCAGTGAAGCATTTCTGCTATAAGAAAGTACTTCCCTAGCTGAAAATAACATAGGGACCAGAATAAGAGAAAGTATTTATCATTCTTATACAAAATTTAGTACCTTTTTAATGGTGAAATTATTGTTACTTAATTTCACTACTGGACAACACAAAGCTCAGGTCATGACTTCTTCTCAAATGATTGTTATACTGACTGCATGCTAATGCAAAATACAGTAGCAGACATTCAAGAATGTCCGAGCAATGAGATTCAGTCATAGGAGTATTACTGTATTAGTACAGCCAACAATAGTTTTCAGATTATTAAATCACAGTAACAAGGTTTCATGAGGGCTTTGGGCCAGGAGGCAGGTTATATTCCTCACACAAGCATATGAGCTGGACCTCAGTTTTGTGATAACTGCTCATCAAGTCTGAAAATGAGCAAGTAAAGGGAATGCCCCTTGCAAATGTTTCTTTCAGAAATGAAATTATTTTACAGTTTTTCTTCTTCAAAACACAGAGCAACTATTCCAACAATTCAATAATTTCAGGATTGAGCCACAGAGGATTAACTTAATTTTTATTAACATTTTTATTAACAAAAATAGAAAATAAAAAAAGAAAAAAGAAATTTAAATTATGACACACTGCGGTATACTTGTATAAACTGGGAACAAAACAACTTTCCCAAATGAGAGTCTGGTGACAGCGAGTGGAGAAACACAAGTGATTATATATATTTAAATGCTTCACAAACAGACCTAAAGAAAATGCATAAATTAGACAAAGGCAAACAGGATCAGCTACAGAAAACTGATTCTTCCAATATTGGCATATAAGAGGATAACTATAAGAATTATAAATCAAAAATAACTTGTGTCACAAATACATTTTATTCCATCAGTCCTTTAAACTAAGTGACTGGAAATACCACAATGACAGCTGAAATACTAAGAACAGAGACAAAAAACCCCTCCAAACATACCTTTTCAAGGAGGTAGCCAATGACTAGAAAGCCTTTTCCACCAAGCATTTGTTCTTGCATGGCTACTGAACTCTTAAGAAGCTCAACCAAGAAAGCCAATAGCGTAGCACTGCATGTAAAAACAAGCATTCTTTTTTCAGATTACAAATGTAGAATACTCAATCTATCACATAATATTCCCCAGCTATTAAGTGAACAGAAACAGGCTTGAAGTAGTGAACGATTCCTTGAAAGAATACAAATCTTACTTTTCCTGTTGACAAGTTTCTCCAATGATTGCTCACACATTACAATGGTAGAAGCGGGAGTTCATATTCAGACAGAAGTGCAAAATTATTTTGTCAGTTCTCCTGATTTGACCAAGACTAACCCAGTTTTAAATATCCAGTCCTGCAGCTTGCAGTTCTAGCGAAATGTTTTGCAATCGGAAGAGGCAGCATATGATGAGTGTGATCCAGCTGACAGTGCTAGAATGATGCAGGCAGGGGCCACGTCATTCATTTTACTATCCAGACTAACTATGCTAAACTGCAAAATTTGCATCAATTAGGTATATCAGCCTTCTGCACTTTTAGCCCCTCAAGTCACTACTATTATAGCAATGAGACATAAAATGGTTGAACATGCACGTGGGCAACAATGCCCACCACAAACCACAGTGGAACAATAGCAGGATGGAGAGATTCCTTCATACTGTCTCCAGACCAAACATGAGAATAATTATCTAGGCCTGACCAAATAAAGACTGAGAATCACTTTCATCCAGTTAGGAAAGCACAGAGAGACTCCATAGGTCACAAGGAAATCACCCAGAAACCCATCCCAGAAGTATCTGTAAGCGAGGTGTTCAGAAAGCACAGGGAGGGGACAAAAGTGGTCAGAAAAGGTTACAATTTAGAAACAGAATAGATCTGAAAAACTTCAGGCAACAGACTCATCAAGGAAATGAAACTATGTTATGAAATCCAACAGTGGAAACATCACAAATCACTGCAACATGAGCAAAAATTCACAATTGACTCTTGGGTGGTGAGAGATAAACAACAATACACTCATTTGGTGCTGAAAAAACAGAGGAAAGGGAGATATTAAAAATAAAAAGAACAACCCACATTTCTGACAGAAAGGAAATATTTAAAATTATTTTTAGAATATGCCTAAAAGGTAGATGACAGAATGCACTCTACTGCATATAGAATGCATACATGAAGCCATTACTCTTTTTCTAAAAATAAAATAGGTATATCAGTTCCCAGCTGTACAGATAAGTATCTGCAACCAGGAAAGTTCTTGCACAAGTGGTGAGCACAGGCAAGGGTCAAAACTGTGGCATATGCAGCTATGAAAAAGTGAATTAAAGGAAATGTCCATACTTGCATTTTTATAAGTTTCACCTTTATGTTAAGTATCTAGTCAGCTAAACGTTTGCTTGCTCACCAAATATAACCTTTTGAATTCAAAATATATGTTGAGATGGTTAAATTCATTACAGCACCAAAAATAACCAATTTGCTGAGGAAAACAGTATTTATTCCATCTGGTGAGCAAGGCTGCCATGCAAAAAAGTACACAGTGTAGGTAAAGTACATGCTGTGAACATGAAATAGTGCCTTGTCTTCCTTCATTGTTGAATGGTCTCAATAATCAGTCTAAAATCACATACAGAATGCTCCACAGTGTCAGGAATAAAAGAACACAAATAATATCCATTTACAGTACTCCAAAGCTTTTATCAAAACAGCCTGTCAAGCTGTCATGTCAATTTCAAATCAAGTTATATGCATAATTTTTTTCTTACCCTGACTGAAAGTTTCTATTGTACTTGTCATCTAAAATAAGATACTCATCATTTTTACCATATGACAATCCATAAGAAGCTCATCTAAAGGACTGGAGTCTTATTTTTTGAGACTTCTTTGGTTTAAATTTAGTAGGTCAAAGGAAATTCCAAATAGATGGTGCTTACCATCATCCTTTATGACTAATTTTATGACTTAGGAGGATAACTAATCATGCATGAGGTTAAGAAACAGTATACATCCTTGCAGGATTAGGACCTAAATTACAACTATAAATACTATCAATATTATATTGAAAAATAAAAATATTCTTAAAATGCATTTAAAAGATTGTCGTACCGTGAATATGGCACTAGACATAAGTTTAAAATGTACTTCCACACCTGTAAGTGATCTATCAAAAGTCCATTTCTTTGTATTGCAGTTTATTTGTCCATTCTATGAACTTAATGTAAACTCATGGGCTGCAGTTATTCTTACCTCATATTAATACAATCTCTACACAACTGTTACACATCCTGACAGAAGTCCAAATACAACTTATAAGACACACTCACATCCTAACAATAAAGATTAGGGTTTAGGTCTCATTCCTTTTCTTTTAAGTACACATAAAACACAGCAGTCAACTTAGAAATAATCAGTGGACAGTTAATATTTAGCTGTGCCACAGAGAGAAACATGCAAACTGGTTCTATGCAAGAAAGACTGAATTAAGGAAGTTTCTTTATTCAGATGCTGACAGAGCCCAAATACCACTTTTTAGTCATTGACCATCTTTATGTGGGGTATGGCTGAACTAATTAATCCTGCCTGACTGCATTAGATATGCACAGAGCTACCTCAGCTGTCACTGCAAAGTGATGCCAATACTTCTAGTTCCAGGAAAATGTTATTAATTCAGCCAATACCTTTGTGAATGAGCTACGCCTTTTTCCAAGTCCAAAATGGCTTTTAACATCTATTGAACCAGATACTTAAAGACACCACAAGCCAGATCTGCAGCATCAGCTCAGGTCTGCAATTAGTAACTCTAGCTTCGAATCCTTCTGCATTATCCAAGATTGCTACTATAGGAAAGAGTTCACTGTGGTATATAGCAATTAAAATCTTGGGATATCACATGTGAATGCATCATTACACTTTACACCTTCAAGCACATAAAAAATTCCAAGTACAGAGAAAGCAGCAGTTGAGAACCACCTGGTAGTCACACAAAGGTACAATGAAGTTTGAGATTAATACTGTATAGTACCACAGTATTGATAAAAATTGGCACCATAATTAAATGTAATTAGCAGTTTGTCTCGCAATTTGCAGGATGTGAAGTAATAAAAAGATTTGCAATATTTTAACTCATAGAAGAATTATAAAGGCAAAATGGAAGTGTTTTTAAATTTCCACTGCTTGTACAGTACTGAAACTATTACTACCTAAAGATGATGATCAGAGAGAGGCAGAAAACAGATTACATGCTTAGTCTGATTTTTTTTTCCAGAAATCTTGCTTACACTTGTTCCAGGTGAAACGTCTTTGTTGGAGGAGGAAGGAAGAAATGAAACTGCACTAAATAACAGCTGTTGCACAAAAACCTGTTTTTATATGTAATGTTCTCTATCTTATTTACTTTGTGCCAGAGAGGATTCAATTTGGCTGAAAAGACCCAACAGTTCACAATTCTCAGATAAGCTTTCCTAGACTCTTCAAAACTTCTCTTTCCCCACATGTTTAGGGGGGGAACCTCAAGCGAACATCTAAATATATGTGTGTGTACATAAAAATCCATACTCACATAATGGATCTTTTCTCCTCAATGTTGCAGTCTAAGACTTTAGTCTTCTAGAGAATCCACTGCCTAATTTAGAAGACTATCCAGAACTTTTAACATATTTCTAAGGATATTTGATTTCTGTAGTCATCTTGGCAGCTGAAAATAAATTAAACCTGAATACTTTAATAATTTTTATCAGCAGAGCCAGATTGCCAAAATTATCCCTTTAAAATGGTTGCTGTTGACACAGGGGAAATAATATTGATTAAAAGACTGTCTTCTAAGATGAACACATTTTCAAACAGAATTAACAAACTTACCAGTAACTAAAATGCATCGGATTGCTGCATGGCTCACATTACACTTGCAAAATTCTGTGCACTGCCATACAAAATTTCTCTCCATTCTTGCCTATTTTCAACTCCCCTAGATACAAAGGCAAATATAAAGGATACTTCAGCCCATTCCTACATCTCCTCTATACCACACCCTTCCTAGAACACATCAGTGTTTGTCTGCAGTGCAGCTAAAATTTTGATACACAACAAAAGTCAGCCAACACTAAATCAGACAGAATTATGATTTCTACTGAAAATATAATTAAATTCATGACAAAATTTTTCTAGCAGTTTTCCATTACTAAGAAGCAGAAAAAAAGGGTTGCACACCAAAACATGAAGATACTGTATTTCCAATGGTTATGATACTGTTTGTTCTGTAATTAGCACATTGCAGAGACAGTAAATCTGTGTAATAATGCTGTGTAAAAAAATTGAAATTAATTACATTGTTACAGCATTGCCTGATTTTCCCCTCAAACATACATGCCCTTTGTGAAAACTTAAAAAAATTAATATGGGAACACAGAATTGGCGTTCACAGCATACAATCTGACTGGAAGATGTTCTTAAGGGTGCTTTCATGTCTATACATATTATATTTGTGAAGTCCCTACATTTAAAATTTAGTTATTCTTAAGATGTGCACTGGGAAGTTATAAATACCACCTAGCTTATTTCATTCATCTTAATACATAAATATAAGTCGATATTATGTGTCAATAGTTTGTGTTTCAACTTTACAATGCTTAAGCATCACAACCTTCAGCCAACAGTCATGCAATGTTACTCCTTAAAAAAAAACCTACAGATATTCACAAAAACAACAGCTTCTGTAGATAATAGGCTTCAAAATTCCAAACTATGAAATTTCTGCTTGATTTTAAAAAAAAATAATTACACAAATACATATTTCATTTCCACTGCCCATTTAAAGGGATAAATTATTACTATTATTATTATAAATTATTATTATTGTGGTTGTTATTACCCCTCCTACTACATCTGCTGGCTGCCCATCACATCTCATTGTTAGCACGCAGCTTAAAATTATTTTGGCTAATTCATTAAGAAATTTGTTATTACATTTGTTATTAGCAAATATTTCTTAGTACGGACTTAGAAAATCCTCAAGGAGAATCATTAGCAACATTCTAACAATATATTTAGATGCACAGAACATGTGAGATGATCTCCACTTCCTTACTTCATTCCTTCAGGAAGAAAATCAAAGCACAAAGAGTAAGCATGGATTTCAGAAATTGTTTTGACTGCACTGGTAATATAGGTTGGGAATACAAAAAAGGATTTTTATAAACGTGCATTCACTGCTAAAGCATGAAATCAAACATTTGTGCATATTTTAACACAGTGAATTGCTCTGCTGCTACATTACTTATTATTGGGTGATATGATTTAGCGTAAGGTATCCCTGCCCATGGCAGGGGGGCTGGAAGTAAATGATCTTAAGGTCCTTTCCAACCCTAACGATTCTATGATGCTATGATTCATATTCATTCATTCATATTTATGAAGTTATGGCTACTAAAGCCTGTATGCCACAAACGCAAGAAGTGTTTCCCTAACCAGGCTGGGGGTAAGGTAAACTCAGGGCAGAAGAGACACGGACAGATGGTGAGGATGGAAAGGAAGTTTCCATGAGCTATAGCTGTGGCCGCTCTCTAAAGTGCTTCCTTAGCTTCCAGCTTAACTGAATTTTCTTTTTGTAATCTTTTTAGAGAGAAGGGAGAAGACACTTCTCCTCCCTTTTCAACTATTTTTTTTTTCTCATGACATATGATGAGGACAGTAAGAATACTAAACCCGCTTCATCCAAACTGATGCCGCTAAAAATGAGTCAGATGAATAGGTGTTGTGTGGGAGAACCAGAGGCAAGTCATTGCATTTTGGGATCCAGACTCCTGATATAAATTAGCCACCCTTAATAGTCCCTGGATTTTCTGGAGAATGCAGAGGTATCACAGTCTGGGAGTTTACAAATGATTTCTACCACATGATATAGTAACTATATTTTCTTTATTAACTATGGTCCAGGCAGTCTCTTTTGGCAAGTCATATTCCTGCTTTCACAGTTTGGGAATATTCTAGTACAGCTGATTTCATCTAAGCACAGGTAGGTTATACTAGAGATGTGAAATTCTGGATGCAGTATTCAGCCTTTCCTTTGAAACGCATGAGAAGAAAGTCATTGGCACCCCATTCTGCAAACTCTACATTGTAGACCGCATGCAATGATGGACTGAGACCTTGGCTCCCCATCAGAAGCACAAAGGTAAATACAATGACCTCAGAAAGGATGACTTTCATACCTAGTCTCAAGTTTAAATACCTGGGCCAGCTGTGGCAAACAGTAAAATTATCGAAAGACAGTAGGAGAGGACAGGTAATACCTGGCATTCATCTTCTTTACTACCAAGATAAATTCAATTAACTAATGACATTATTAAGAATTACTGGAAACTCACAGATTTTTCAAATTAACCTAATAAAATCAAGACATCAAATTTTATCTCCTATGAAGCTGGGCTATTTTCTATCTGTGGAAGCTAACAGAAAAACTACCTATCAAACTATTAATCTATCAAATAGTAGATGCAGCAACACTACTGTTTACAGACAAGAATACAGTCATCATCTGAATATTAAAAAATACTAAATAAAATTAGTAAAATATACTAATTGATTAAAACAAAATACATTTACAGAAAAAAAAGAAGAATATGAGTTGAAATATTATTATTGCCTCCCTCACTAATGTTTCAATTTCACTAACTTATGTACAATAGCTGGGCAATATATTCTGCAACAAGGCTACCTATAACAAAGAGTGAAAATAATGAAAGTAATAAACCTCATTGAAAAGATGCCTATGTTTACTTGCTTTTATGTTACATGGTTGTATATATCACCTTTAAGAAAATTAAGGTGGGCCTCAGCACTGCATTTATTTAGTATGATAAACAATATTTTTACTTTTTATTGTATAGTATACAAGATCTAGCAAGTCCAGTTAGTAACCTCTAGAATAAATATTTAAAAGGATTCTTGGAATGACTTCACCTATTAAAGCAAACAGCTACATCTCCTTCTGCTTTCAAACATCTTCCCAATATGGTATAGTCCAAAGCAACAGTCTCATCTGAAATAACACTTGTTATTTATTCTCTGATAGAACTGAGTCATTGACAAAGACTGTACACCCAGCACCTGGTCAGCATCAGTCTGTATGTCAGTGTTCAGCAGATCCAAATTCAAAACCGTACATGAGAGACCACAGTGAACAAAGCAAGTCCTTCCTATCATATATGCATATAGGTATAATCAAAGGTAACAACATGAGTATAATAACATTGAAAAAATACTGCATTGGGTTTGTGTGACAAGATTTTGGTAGGAGGGGGGGCTACAGGGGTTGCTTCTGTGAGAACTGTTAGAAGCTTTCCCTGTATCTGACAAAGCCAGTGCCAGCTGGCTCTAAGATGGGCCCACTGGTGGCCAAGGCTGAGCCTGTCAGTGACTGCAGTGGCACCTCTGAGGTACTATGTTTAAGGGGGAAAAGTTAAGGTGCAGCAGCAATTGCAGACAGATAGAGTGAGATTATGTGAAAGAGCTCTGCAGACACCAAGGCCAGTGAAGAAGGAGGGGCAAGAGGTGCTTCAGGTCTGGAGCAGGGATTCCTCTGCAGCTCCAGTGCAAACCATGGTGAAGTAGGCTGTGCCTTACAGCCCACAGACGTCCATGGTGGAGCAGATTCCACCTGCAGGCCATGGAGGACCCTATGCTGGAGCAGGGGCTGCCTGAAAGAGGCTGTGACCCTGTGGGAAGCCTGCACTGGAGCAGGCCTGGCAGGACCTGTAGCCCCATAGAAAAAGGAGCCCACACTGGAGCAGGTTTGCTACAGGGCTTGTGACCCTGTGGGAGACCCACACTGGAGCAGCCTGCTCCTGAAGGACTGCACCCATGGAACGGACCCACACTGGAGCAGTCTATTCCTGAAGGACTGCACCCATGGAACGGACCCACACGGGAGAAGTCTATCCCTGAAGGACTGCACCCATGGAAGGGACCCACACTGCAGCAGTTCATGAAGAACTGCAGCCCACGGGAAGGACTCACACTAGAGAAGTTCATGGAGGACGGTGTCATGTGGGAGTGACCTGGCGCTGGAGCAGAGGAAGAGTGTGAGGAATCCTCCCCCTAAGGAGGAAGGAGCAGCATTGTGTGATGTAATGACCACAACCACCACTCCCTGTCTCCCTGTACTGCTGGTGGAGAGGAGGCAAAGAATTTGTGGGCAAAGTTGAGCCCAGGAAAACGGGAGGGGTGAGGGAAGGTGTTTTTAAGATTTAATTTTATTTCTCATTATCCTACTCTGATTTGTTCGGTAATAAACTAATTTCCCCAAGTTGAGTCTGTTTTGCCTATGACAGAAATTGGTGAATGATCTCCCCCTGTCCTGATCCCGACCTAACAAGCCTTTCTTACTATTTTCTCTCTTCTGTACAGCTAAGAGGAGTGACAGAGCAGCTTTGCTGGGCACCTGGCATACAGCCAGGGTTAACCCACCATAAGCCCTCGGTATTTCTTTTTATTAAATAAACACCTTATTGACATAAACAGCTAAACTATCTACTCTAATCAGAGTACTGAAAAGCAGGATGAAAAGTAGCAGTCTTGGCATTCAAGTTGAAGGATCACCTCTGAACAGCAGCAGATGAATCACTTAATCTAAGACCACATACTTAAGATATGAACTTAGTTTCCATTCTTTTAATTTCAGTGTACGAGAGCATAAGAATCTATATTGTGCTCAAAAAGCAAAATTGTAGGTTATTTCAATATTTAGTCTCATGGAAGATGTAGATAAAGCACACAGGGATATACATATTCGAGAAAAAAGAACATTTACAAAGAATACCATTACAGCATGAAGTTCCCATATTCATCTTTCCCAGCTTTATGGTTTAAAATTTTTGTTCCCAATTAGTCTATTAATTTAGAAAAGATTAAAACTGTAAGTGGATCAAGATGATTAAAAAGCAAGGTGTTCCCTCATAGTCCTGTTAGCAATCCCCTTCTAATGTTAAAAAAACATAATTAAACAAGTAATTGTGTACCTTTAAGTTATTAAACAGATTTTGATATGTCTAGGAGAGGATTCAGAAAAGTAGTCTGGAAAGCCTGGACACATATACTGGGGTACCAAGCTATTTATGCTTCCTACCTCTCAGGAACACAGTAGGACAAGAGGCAGCACAGCTCTGCAAGTGACAACTTCTTAGTTTCCCAAATTGGTCACCAGAAAGAAATAAATTCTATGGACTTTACATGCATAATGGTTTATGGTCAGCAAGCATAAGCCAGACTTGTTTCTTTTTTCAAAGCACCACCAAGATAATATGTTTACAGAAACATACATATTGAAATGTCTGAATGTCATCTACTTTTCAGGAAGAAGTGGTGCAGCCCTCTGTGCTGTTGTAGATACATTTTCATAGATAAAAACGATATAAACAAGCATCAGACACAGTTTGACAATCATATTTTGGAAAAGAACAAATAGAGAATAGTCACACACACCCCTCCCCCCCCCAAAAAAAAACCAAGGAGAAAGAAGGAAAGGACTCAGTAAGTATACTTCTTCCCTTATTCCAGTCCACAAATGAATCTTAAATGTAGCCCTGTTTTTCATGTTTAGCCCCCATTCTACATTATACACTTTGTATGTCCCCAGAAATATTTTATTCCTTTATCTGCCTACTTCCTTCTTCACTTAAACTATTATTTTTCTCAGTATCTATACCCTGTTAAATTACATGTAAGAAAATTATGCACACACACCACATTCTTATACATGAATTACCAAAGCTATGGTAATTCAACATTCCAGTTACATCTCATCGAGCAGTCATTTGCTTAAAAATCTTTTGAATATGTTCTTGAGTTAGGATTACATCTTGTTGTATTATGAATTTGTAAAATCATATAGCATAATGAATTAGGTATCTCTTTTCAGAATGTAATCTAATCATAGAAGAAATGCATTGATTATTACAGAACAACTTTTTTTTTTTTCTACTTACACTTCAACTAAATCCAGAAATGTTCTGTACATTTTAAACTGAACTTTATGAATGTTCTCACCCACTGGAAAGACCACACACTTGGGCAGAATTAGTCTTTCTCACTGTCTTATAAAAGTCACATTATATTAGCTCTCCATTTTTGAACAGACCTACTTACTGCTTTACCATTTATTACAGACTATGCTCATTAAAGAATTTAACACATATTTTATTCATATGTATGGGCACATACACACATAATCTTCCTTAAATTGGAATAAAGCATTTTTCCCTCCTGCTGTGGCAGTAAATAAAAACATACTTTTTTTTTTTTCCAAAATTTATTTCAAATCACGTATTTTCATTTTTTTTTATATTCCCTTTACTTCACAATATTTCAATTCAAAATACATACTGGAAAACAGACTACAAAAAAGTAAACATCCCACATAATCCCACATAATTCTTTAAAATTGAATGTAATCATTTGCAGTATCACTATACTGCTTTGGAGTAGAACTTGTTATATTTAAGAGTGTGGTGTTACTTCTAACATTGTACTGAAATATTCTCATGAAATGCATTATCTTTTCACACTACAGAAACAAATATAAACCAGCAGTCATTTTAGCTACAGATATTTGAGTCAATGGGAGGAACTTTGAATGGAAAAACACATGACTGATGAAACGTCACAAAATTGATTAAATTCTTAAGTTAGATTGAGACAAGTATCTTTCATGAGAAATTATACCAGTGTATCACTTTCAATTAAACTTTTCAAAATGGCCACTGATTTTAGTATTATTTAATTATTTTTCAGTTAACTAATTTATTACTGAAGTATCTAATGCAATAGAAAATATCTAGAACAATTAATAGCACAGTGTTCTAAGCAGAAAAATAAGCCATGTACTCTGTATAATGCACCTATTTTATAAATTTATTGAAATAACAGAATCACTTTATGCTGCCCCTAAACACTGTTTTCTACCAGGTTTTGGTTACCTACCACCCTACAGGGAAACACTGTGGCAGTTTTTCAGCTTTACCTTTGAAGTTTTGCTGCCTCCAGACATTTAGGCAACACACTTTGCTCTGGTAAGTTTAGACACCTTGTGTTGCCACTAGAACAGGCAACTGCCTTGACAAACAGGTGGCAAGAGATCTTGTTTGCAAAAATAACCAGAGCTGAGCTAGCTTTGAACAAGTCGACATGACCTCCTAAGTGGTCATTTGCAGGCTATGCATGGTAGCATTCACCTAATTTTTGTACAGGCTTTTCAACCTAGGGGTTACTTCCATAGCATCCGATACTTCATGTGCCCCTTGGTATGTCTCTGGTCACTGTTGCAACTGTAATATGGATACAAAATAACCCATCATAGCTCTGTGACTTTCTGACCATGTATTAACAGGGAAGATAACCTTCATTAATTATGAATGTTATGAAATATGAATTCAAATGACACAGTCTTTGAGAAAGTAAACAGCATTGCACTGTAAAGTAAAAGCACACTGGTTTCTTTTAGAAGTTGCAGGAACTGTCACAAAACTGTCCTTTAAATACTCTAGGGTGATTTGAATTGCAGGCCGTTGGAAACAGATGATCTCTAAGGTCCCTTCCAATCCAAACCATTCTATGATTCTATGATTTAATCCAATCATTTTAATGCCAGTTCCAGCTGGAATCTCATCAGATTAATACAATTTACACATGTCTACAGTAAACTGCTTTTAAAAAATAATGTAATTTTCAAAGAAACAAGGGTAAAATGTAAATCAAACATTCACATAATAAAACCAGAAACATTATTGGATTAATTTAGCTTTTATCTTGCTTAAGAAAAGCTTACCAAACTGTTGTTTCCACCTGACTGTCATGGAGCTGTCGATTGTCTAACTGGGCAAAGAGAGGAAAAAGAACTTGAATCCCTCCAATAGAATGAATTGCGCTGTGAATGGAGTGGGTTACGATAGCTTTCACATCCTAAATCAATGAAACAAACAAACAAAAGGAGAAACCTCAGTTATTCTGATTTTTAAAGAAAAAAATCAGAATAACTTGGGAACACTTTAACAGTAAATCAAGTACAAACTAAATCAGACTTGTTTTAACTTACTTTCAATACTTAAGTTTCAATTATAATCATAATTAAAGGCAAACATCAAACAGAAAAACTTCAGTATCATGGCAAACTGTGACTTATGGAGTATGAATTTCTTAATGAAGTAATAATATTTTTCTTCCTAGAAAGTTAGCAAATAAAGAACAGTTCAAGTGATAGGTATACTAGGAGATAAAATAATACAAAATAGCAACCTCTTTGTATATTAGCACAAAAATCCTCTTAATATCCGAATATGGTTGAGCTAACAGTAATCATATAACATCAGTATAGTAGCACAAACCTGAAGCATAAGAGCATGGGGGGAGTGTACAAAAATTGAAGGATTTTCCTTTGGTGAGGATTCAAGGCATAGCTGAGCATCAGTAGCCTTCGCATTATAGGTAAAAGCAATGCTACTTGCAAGTTTCCCATCATATAGCACTTGTTTATGGTGCTCAGCCAGATGAATGTCACTCTCAGATTTAAATTTGAATGTGCTCTGAAAAAAAGAAAAGTTTCACCGAGTGATTATTTTAAACAAAATCTTTGCCACGAAATGTGCAAAAAAGACATTGAACTTGAGAGGGAAGATAGAAACTGCTAAACTTTGTTTTAATCTTCCAGTAGTTTAATGCTACTGAACACTGAGACTATTTTTTATTTACTCCACTCCACAACAACATCAATATAGTATCTGTATTTTGTGTCATATTATTTCTGTATCATTTTAGCATTAGTGTTAACAAGTCTCAGAAATAACTAAATGCAAGAAATATGACACATTAAACAGCTATAAATAGGTTAAAATAAAAAATAGAGCACAGACTGCATTAACGATGAAGAACAAGTTAAATGCCTTCTATTTTAGTTTACGTAAAGTCACTAAAATGACAATATCAAATCCTATACCACTCTGATTAAGTTATTTTTAAACAGCATTAAACCCCATGCTTCATTAACAGTCAGAAATATATATAAAGAAGCTACCTACCCTAAAAAAAAAAAAAATCCAAACAAAATTATAAATACCTTTTTTTCAAATTAATGGTCCTCAAAATCAAAGCTTTTACAAAAGAGGACTGAATATTTCTAGTATTGTTCTTAAACATACCAAAATTCATATCTGATCTAAACGTAGGTTTGCTGACAACACTGACAAATCAATCAAGCACAAGAAGTTAGATTTCTGCCCTTCTGCAAAGCATTGTCAAATTTACTTGGCACAGAACTACTCTGGCATGTAATAATCGTTTGACAGTGGCAAAAAGACAACTAGGGGTAATACACATTGCTGTACTGATGCAAGCACAGCAAATTTATTGGAAATGACCATCATTTAATTAACACAATATGTAATATGCTGCATTTCTAAAATCTTTACTCAGTTTAAAATAATGTACTGCTGAGATTAAGTATGAATATTTTTGCTTGTTTTCACTGCATATAGCCATCGCAACTCTCATTATCCCTTCGTAGTTACCAAATCTTTCCCACTCTCCCCCCCCGCTGTAAGAAATCATGTATCATTAACCTACTGAAAGTACTATCACCAGGGTTTTGGTTCTCTGGTTTGAAGAATTAAAATAGGCTACTTCCAGGCTATCAGTTGCTCTTTCCAAACAAATTACAGGTTCTTACTGATTATGCAAACTCATAAAATCCATTCAATTTTTCAAGAGCTATCAAGGCTGCTGGAAACCCTGAAAAAATTCTCTTGCTTACAGCCAAATGATGGGAAAGCACATCTGTTCAAGTGACTGACATACAGCAAAATGAAGTCTTGTGATATGCATCCATTTGTATATGGGTCGTAAGACTGTCATAGAGTGAACAAACCAGGCACCTGACTAGCTGCTGGAGGACCCCTGGAGCAGATATGTCCCATGGTGGGTGATGTCAAGCAGAAGGGAGGTAGCAGTGCTATGCTGAAAATGCATGAGATGCAGGTACCATGAGAGACTGCAAGTAGGAAGGGCAAAAGTAAGTGAATGGGAAGTCAGTGGCTCTATCTGAATTTGACAAAAAAAGGATGTTATTTTTAGCTGTATTAGGAGGAGTGTTGCCATCAGGTAGAGGGAGGTGATCCTTGCCCTCTACTCAGTACTGGTAAGGCCATACCTTGAATTCTGGGCTCCCCAGTACAAGAGGGCCATGGACTTAGCGGAGAGGGTTCAATGAAGGGTCATTAAAATCATGAAATGACTGAAGCATCTCTCTTATGAGGAAAGGCTGAGAGAGATGGGACTGTTCAGCCTGTAAAAAAGAAGCCTCAGAGGATCTCTTCAACATGTATAAAGCGAAGTGCAAAAGAAGATGGAGTTAGGATCTTCCCAGCGGTGCCCAGCGACAGGACCAGAGGCAATGGGCACATACTGAAACACAGGAGGTTCCCTCAGAACATCAGAAAACACTTTTTTCATTGTGAGGGTGCTCAGCAAGTTGGTAGTCTCCAACTTTGGAGATATTAAAAACCTGTCTGGATGCAGTCCTGAGTAACTGGCTCTAGGTGGCCCTGCTTGAGCAGGGGGTTGGATCAGATGACCTTCAGAGATCCCTTCCAACAACCTGAACCATTCTGTAATTTGTATTTGGGTTATGAGGGATTTGCATATGGGTTTCTGTTTTGTAGGAAAACTCCCCAGTGATCCCCACTTACTGCTCTGTTCATAGTACAAAGCTCTTCAGATCCAGAGACTTCCTTTTGGCTGAAACTTAATGTCCTCCAACTGGTGATAGTCATTGAGCCCAAAATATCAGAACACAACCAATCTGAAGTAACCCCCCACAAATATATACACTGTGGGTATTCAGCCCTTAGCACCAAATGCTTTAATCTAGAAACGTGTTGATACCATGCCACACTAAATATTAGAGTAGAAAACCCCAAAGAATATTATGCTTGGAGCTTGAGAGCTGTCTGTGTGGATATGGCTGGCTACATCTCACTTACTGGGAAGTGACTGCTACAGATTACAGATTTGTCCTGAGGAAGGTGATGATACATTTTCCCCCAGAAGTCATTTTTAACTATAAAGATAAATCTCTGTGCACTTTCTGAAGAGACAGAAATAACTGAGTGATTTCACTGATTTCCAAAGATGTCTGTATTCTGTATATACTATATTTTGATGTTTTATCACATGAAAACACTTCTTACCTCAAAATTTGTCATGCCTCTGAGCTTTGTCAGATTCCAAAGCTCAGAATGTTTTACCTCGAAACAGTTTTTCATAACTTTGCTCTCTTAAATATGTCAAAGTGTTTCAAAACAGAATTTGTATCACCATTTCATTACCATGAAAATTCATAACTTACTAAAACAATGAAGTCAAAATAAAATCAGTTTTCTAAACAAATTTGGCATTAATCTACCTCTTAATTTTCAGCTTTTACTATGCCTTAAGAATTTACCAGAGATCACTATTTGAAAGTCAGGCACAAGTAAGTTAGAAATCAATCTTTGTTTTTTGGAAAAAAAAACAAGAATTACAGGGGCATTTTGCCATCAAATCTCAGCAAAAGTGACCATAAATTGCAAATGCTCTTCTCCCACCCAAAAGATTATTATAACAGAATTGAAAGGTTAAAAATTCTGATACATATTTCTTTATTATTAACGCATATCTTCAGAAAGAGAAAAGCAGTTCAGTATATGCATACTATATCAGGAACTTTGGAAAATAAAACCACAGGAGGATAGCAGAGGCTGTCAAGCATATAAGCTCAAATTGCAAGTGGTTAATTACTGGTCACTGAAGTAATGCAATTTTAAGATCTGGTAAAAGCAGTGCTAGGACATAAAGATGGAAAACCAAAAAAGGTTTAGTTTTAAAATATTCTCTGTATGGTAAAAATATATACAGGATCCATAAAGAAGGCATAAAGTTTAGTTGCTCCTACAGGAATGGGAGAAGGGAAAGAGCTGAAAATGACTCCAGCACTGTTCTCTCTAGTAAAAGAAGGTGTGCTCTATCAGGACCACTACTCAAACACCAGCAGCTCTCCCTTTTCCTTCAGCAGCAGGAGAAATGCTTTCTGATTTATCATTCACCTCATTATCTATTACAGTTCAGTGATCAAACATAAAAGATTTTCTCGTACTATATAACTGGCTTAAGTAAATTTGAATTTTCAGGAGTATTTTGTGTGTATTTGAATGTGTATGCATGAATGCATTTTTTTCCTCCAACCTTTGTACATGACAAAAAGGCTGATACCGCAGCACTGATCAAAGGCAAACTCAGATGCAGCAACATATGAAAGAACCTGATAACTTGTTTTGAAATGTGCATAGGAGGGATAAGAGGAGTGGCACAGACTCGACAGGGATATTAGGGGCTTTTTGAAACATCTAGTTAAAACCAGCACCAAACTCAGATGCATGTGCTCCTCCCACATTACCTTCTTTGCCCCTCCCACATTACCTTCTTTGCCCCTCTATTCTGTGTTTATCAGCCCCTCAGGATCCCAACTGAGACATGGTCCTCTCTCTTCTTTGCTGCCTGGGAACAAGGACGGGTAGCAGAAAAAGCACAATGAGAGCAAGAATGCTGCTCTCATTTCCTTTCTTCAAGCTCCAGCAATCAAAAGTGTCAACATCATAGGTAAAAGTCCTTTCAGCAACTGTAAGTCTCCAAATGAGCATGTTTTATGACAAATGAAACCTAGGAATCAAATACTGAATTCTACTATGTTTCTACTAAATATAATTATGGATGAATTTGGAAAGAGACAAATAGTTTTACTGCCAGTATATTTTTCTCCCTTCCCCTCTTAAGAGTTTGATTACATGTCATTTTTATGCAATAGTTACTAAGTGTGGCAGCTTTTCAATATTGCTGCTCACATAATCAATGTAAATTTTTTTGTTAGAAAAAAAGGCCTTTTGATACACCTGAAAACTTAGTATTTCAAAGTAACTTATTTGCTTAATAAATAATTTTTTATATTAAGGCATGCTGGTTACAACTAAATGCATTCAGGAGGACATGCTGACAAGACCAGCACAAAAGTATTATGAATTGTTTCTAATGTTCTTTAACAAGTATGTAATGTGCAATCAATAATATAAATACTATATATATGAAACTACATATACTGTATGTATGAAACTATATAAATATTATCTATAAATAAATAGAGTTTCTCTAGTTAATCCTAAAATATGTTGCTTCTACCTGCATCACAGAATGGGGCTGGAACAAAGTGCAACAAATTCACTTTTCTTTGTAGATCAAAATCTGTCTTTTCCTAAACTTTGTTGCAACATTACATACTACATATATTCACATATATGTGCTTACTGCACACACATCTTATTACACATCTGGTATGTTGGTAGAGTAGGCACATTTCCCTGTATTCAGAGGTCGTAATGGCAGTCATACGCTAGGGACACAACGAATGATCGTGAGGGCAGCAAAATCAGTCTCTTGTCATATGCAAAGCAGGGAGAGCACTAAATAAGATGGTTGCTTTCCTGAAAGAATCAGAAATCTGGGCTGTTGCACTAGAGTAAGATTAATAAATCAAATGAACTAGCACAAGCAGTCATAGGAAAGAAAACGCACAATGTATGAAGACATTGGCTAAAAAATTCTCAGGTATTTTGAACAATCCTCCTTTGGGAGAAAAGCTTTGGCATAACTGGAGTTCACAATAAATCTAGAATAACTGCTTTTTTTGGAAAAGTTGAACAGTTGATTTTCCCAGTTGGCTAACAATACCAACAATAAGAAAGAACAGGACATGTAGTGAACTAAATAAAAGTTTTTGAAAGGCCAGTTTGCGTCAGCAAGCTAGGTAAGAGCAAGAATGGGGTCTCTAATGTCCAGCAATTTGAGCCTCCTATGTACTATGAAATAGCATACTGAAGTGTTCTGAACTGACGGACCTTTGCATCCACATAGAATTTGAAAAAAATTACAGAAATAAACTTAACTGACACATGAAAGAGGCAAGCTTTCAGTGAAAGCCACAATCAGTGCCCTGAGATCATGGAATATTTGCTGGAAATAAGGAAGTTAAAGAAAGGAACTATGTTATTTCCAAGATCCTGCTCTAGAAACCTGTTGTTTTTAATGGCTATTAGTAAAATATACTTTCAGATTCTTAGACAAGCAAAGAAACTACTTTAGATATTAAGGGACCATTAATGGTGCTGGGAATACAACCAAAAACTAAAAACACAACTAAAAACTAAAAATATACCAAAGAAGAATATCCCTAAAGTATTACATTTTGTCTAAACTGGCATATTAAAAAAAAAATCACTGAGAAACTACAGTTGTGAAGTAATGTAATTTAAGAGAAGCCTACGAATCAAGCAAGTTAATTTGACAACACTGTAATAAGGTTAGTGCAGTAACGACCGGAAATGTCATTTAGCATGAAAGCGTGTATACCTTCTGAACCCCTCCAAAGCTCAAAAAATGCTACATAATAATTTTCACTTCTTGAAATAAATGAAAGTGTTATTCTTATATCACTTCAGTATGCTTCTGCTAATCCAGAAACTTACTTAAAAAATCCATAAAGATTTACTGCATTTATTATTAAGAAGTAAAAGGTTACATTACATTGTTTTGTATGACTAAAAAAAAATTTACAGAAATATTTGTTCAAACACACAATACAGTATTAACTTTGGAATAAAGTATTCCTTGTTTGCACAGGTGTTTGCACTCTTCTCTGACTGAATACTTTTAATTTCAAGGTAGGTTTTAACCATCAACCATACGCAATAGAATTCCTCTTCTCCAAGTAACCCTGACATATATTTGGCTACTCATACTACATACATACCGTGGAAGACATTTTCAACTGTCGCTGTCATTCAGTGTTAGCTGTCATCAAACAATTTAAAGCAATCCTTTTCAGCTCGCCAAATCAGTACTAGTAGAATCTAAATGTTGATTATTACTTGCTATTTCAAAAAGTTTTTGTTTTCAAAGTATATGATATCTACTGAAAACATGATGATCTACTTCAGATGATACTGCAAATTTCACAAATTAGAAAATGAAAATATGGGAATGATTAATGGTAGACGTTCAGTAGTGGGTTAGATTAATTTTCAGGCCTTCTCTACCAGGCAGTTTCTGCAAAGTATCTGCGTAATTTTTCTTGATGAAATAAGACTATACACAGCCATTCCAAGACATAAGTGATTGTTCACACTAGAGATGCAATTTTATGCATGCACCATTAATTTGTCCAAACTGTCCCCTAAATGTCACTGACAAACCATGAGTAAAAAGCTCAAATTTTACTTCAACAGAACTGTTTGAAACTGTGCATTTGAACAAAATTTTTTTATTATGCCTTGCTGAATGTTAATCTGCCTTAAGTCAGGTTTTAAATACAAACAGTAAAGAAGAAAGTCATTCCCCGAGTGCTCAGTACACCAAATATGAAATTGCTTTAATCTGATTAAGATCCAAAGTCATAAATTTCACATACAAATGTGTTTCAGCTATGCTTTAAAGAAACAACTTGCATCTTTCAAAAAGCTGGTGGGAATTAAGGTTAGTTTAGATACTTGAAGAAATATTCTTTTGCTGAAAACAAGTCACATAGCTCTACATGATCCTAAGAGGAATACCTACATGCATACATTATCTTCCAGATAAACGTATCAATTATTTTCTTTTTTCAGGTTTACATTTTTTTAAGATCCATTATTACCTTATATCCAGGTCCTAACTGATGTATTGCAAAAATTTGTGCTGGGTTGAGTGCTTCAGTGAATACATATACTGCTCCAAGCTGGCCACAGAACACTCTATTAGCATCAGCAGTCTCCGAAGAGCCAAGAAAGCATTTATCATAGCTCTGTATCAGAAAGAGGCAATGTTAACAAAGTTTAGTCACACAAACTATACAATGAAATAAAATTCATGTACAGCTACTAAACCAAAAAATAAAGGGAGATTGTAATTAAGAAAATAAAGAAATAATTTATTACTTCAGCCCCTGCTTTCCTGTAGTGAACAACTTCATTTGAATATCATAGCATTAGATGTTTTACAGGTCACTATTATGATGCTGTTATGACTGGCTGTTAGAATTTGTTTTTTATTAATTATTCAGCATACAACAGAGAAAATTAGGACAACACATTCCAGCACCAAATAATCTTCCCTATTGCCTATTAATGGGAGGGGAGGGCTAACTCCTGAACTTATGGTAATTTTTATTCACTTCTTTTCCAGGTGCCAAAAAGGCAATAAACCTGATTTATGTATTTATTTATTTGAAAATCAGCGCCCAGAATTCCTAGCTCATTTGGTTTTCCTCTAATTATCTCACATTTGTAGTTTTAAACCTGATGGACACCAACTGATCCAAGTTTGTCTATTTCTGTATATTCCTGATAGTACGTCATTAATGACCCCAAGATCAGGTGATGGACATATCTGCTTCATTCAGTGCCTTAATCCAAATCCTCCTATTTAATTTAGATGAAAAAATCAAACTATTTGGATTTATGGATCTTGTTATTTCATAAATCCTTTTACAGTTTTCTTATCTTACAATGGAAATGTAAAATTCTGTGAAAGACATCACAACATCATCACATTGATCTTTATCCGGCTACCTGAATAAAAATCTTTCACCAAATATCAGTATGCTCATATGCTGCACCTTGAAGAGAATTCTTATGCTATCTCTCATGTTACTTTTCATAACTGGGGAAAATTCAACAAGAACTCAACCTTTATATGAAACAATAAAGTTCTAATATAATTATCATAAAAGACTACATGATATAATTAGTAACTCAGCCAAGATCCTCTGAGACCTCAGCTAGCTTTTCAATCATCGCATTCTAAACTATCACAAAAATGTTTCTATTACCAAGGAAAAAACATGCTGTGCAAAAAGTAAAAGGCCTGGCTTTTCTTTCAAGTAGAAATGCTACCAGGAAAGTAAAGAATGATGATGGGAACCTTTGGCAAGCAGAAGCCTCCTACTTTAATAAACATTCTCACTTTCAAATCCAACTTTGCCTCTAGAATTTAGCAAGAGTCAGTTAATTACCTCAAGTACAAAAGAGCTTCCTTATCCCATACAGGCAGTCAGAGACAACTGAGAATTATATCATAAATAAGAAATGACAAAAGTGTAGCAAGCTGATGAATCAAGCACCTCTGAAAGTCTAGCACAGACTTAGCTGAAGGGAAGCACATGAAATTCATTTTGTCTGCCTTCCCCATTCGAAAATTTCGGGCTAGAAAGAGTGCCCATTTTCTGCATCATGAGGTGTAGACTCCCAAATGTTCCAAAGCAGAAAGTACAAGAAGGGAGAAAAATAAAAATAAAAAAATTAAACATATAGATTTCATTAAGAGAATTTAAATATATTTTTTTGTACTTAAAAAACTGATGCATTTCCTGTAAGAATATACTGTTAATTTGAATGCATTCCAATTAATAGATACAGGTATACATGCAATATTCTCAAGGTAAAAATTACTGGTTTTCTGCCTGTGGGACAAATAGATCACTGTGATTTTGCTCTGAGCTGCCTGGTGCTATGCAACTTTACGTCTCTCAGTACCTTTTAATCAGTTTGGATGGCCAATAAGGGAGAACATCTCTCTAAAAGTTTATTACCCAAGAAAACAGCTCAGTATTAAAAGGAATGAAATTTTGTAGTAGTTAAACTGCATTTGCCAGCGATATTAATTAAATATTAATACCCTAAAAGTTGGTGCAAGATTTTTAATATTGGTCAACTGCCTATTTACTAATGTCAAGTCAAACAATTAAAGGCAAAATATGCTTATTACTGGAAGACAGATGCAAGACTTCAGACTTTGCATAATACTAGAATACTCCTGACACTTCTTCAGACTTTCTATCTACCTTGTTAGTTTAAAATTGTAAACTCTGCACAGAAGAAATGATCTCTTACTATATTTGTACAGTGCTTAAACCCATATGACTCTGATCACAGGTCAGGCTACTCAGTTCTACTACAATTTAAAAACTTACTTAAAATTTTATGTTTGGTAACACAAAAAAGCATGGAAATCTTTTAGAAGTATTTCCTATTGCATCCAACACAGAACTTAATGCAGTACAAAAATGAGTACTTTTACATACATTATATGCATTTGACAGAATGAATCCATTTTTCTTAAAGACTTTTCTCAAGCTAAATCTGTAAAATCCATAACCCTATCACATTTTTCTAACAAAAAGTATTAATCCATTGTTATTAGTTGTCCTCTATATAGTATCACATATAGAAAATACTATCTCTAGCAGTCTCTCCAAACAAAATCTTTGAAAATTTCATTAAAATAGCTACACAAAATAAAACCAAGAACTTCCCAATATTCAAAAAACATTGTCATATAAAATCAATAATCTTACATTTTATTATAACATAACTAAAGAAGAAAGAAGAAAATTTATGAAGATCTAAAGAAAAAAAAAGTACCTTTTTTATTTTTCAACTTACTTTAAAAAAACAAGCTATGAGAAAGTTAAAAATCAAGTCTTACATCATTTGTGTTAACATGCCAGGCCATGTCACCATAGGATACCAGCTGACCGTTCACATAACATCGTATTTCACTGTTTCTCCATCGATTATAGATGTGTACAATGCTTATCATGTACCACTGGAAAGACATGGAAAATCAGTATACAGCAGCACGTTTCATGCTATAAAACATAAAGTCAATGAATAGCAGTGACCAGTCTCATAAAGTTTACAGACGAAGCCTTGCAAACTCATAAAATTAAAAGTCAAGTCAGTGGAACTTCAAGTCCAGTCAGCAGAACCATGCCTTAATGTAATGATGTACCTGCCTGAAACCCTTTATGGGATTAGAGCTAAAAATGCATACATATAATTAAAAAGTTTAATACACTTCCATTCCTGAAAGTGCAACTTAACCTAAACGCTAAATGCTGTTACACAAAACATCACTGAGTTCTGATGGGAAATCTAGTTCTATGTGCACTTATCTTAACAAATTTGTACCACATACCTGCCATTTTATCATAGCTCTCTGTCAGAAATTATTAAATAAAAGGAAAAGAAATCACAACAGCAAATTTTACAGGCTGGTTTACAGATGTCAGCCTGATTGTTTCATATGATTTTCCTCCTCTATTCTTTATCATTTCATTAATTTTTGGACAATTGCCATGGCATTATAAATCCATTATATACTCAAGAAAGAAAGCATCACAGTAAAATGTTTCCAAGTACAACTATGGTAATCTTTCAAATAACCTGTTCAACAGGAATCATTATGTTCATGATGAGTAAATTCAAGAAGAAAACCTTCACTTTCCTTTAAAACCAAACCTTAAAACTCATCTAAGACTAGGAGTGTAAATTAAATCTCTTAAGATCTGCAAATCAACTCATACTTAACTATAATGGGCATCTGTACTATTTCAAAATATATACAAACCAGACAAAAGTGGACATACCGGAAAGTCCAGAAATGGCCACAAAGATTATTAAGTAATTGACATATGAGAAGAGGCTGAGATATGGATCTGTTTAGTCTGAAGAAGAAAAGATTCAGGGGAATTGTATCTATGTGTATTACTACTTGATTGGCAGGGGATAAAGATGCGGCCATAAACTTCTCACTAGTATCCAGTGACAGGACAAAAGGCGATAGACATGAAGAGAAATACAGGAAAGTCTTTTTAAACATAAGTAACAAGGGTGGCAGTAAGTAGTAAGGATAGTCAAACACTAGCACAGGCTGCTCAGGAAAACTGTGAGTCTCCTTTCTTGGAGATATTCAAAACCTGACTGGACAACATCCAGAGCAACCTGATCTAGGTGTCCCTTCTTTGAACAGGAGATGAGACTTGTCTGTCTCAACACGTTCCTTTCCAACCTTACTGAAAAAGTAAGCTCATCTGCCCTGAAAACATAATTTCATATTTTAATAATTTGGAATAATAATTTACAATTTACTTGGCTTCCCCTTCTTGGTATCTGTTTCAATTATTATCTTTTGATTTCTACATTCAGCTAAGTCTCTTTTCTTCAAAGCAGAGAAAGACTGCATCCCTGAGGGCATTATTTTAATAAGTCACTTGATGACTCGCTGCCTGAGCTGTGGTAGGTAGATACAGAGCATACTAATATAAAAATCTGTAACAGAAAAATAAAAGCATAAAGTTTTCACGTGTTGATTTTGAAATCAGACAGAGCACAGAATTACAAATAAAAAAAAGCATGCAGCAAACTGTATTTTTACAAAAATCATTGTGTTGCAGTTCTCAAATTGAGCTATATCCTGTTACATATCTATAATATCTATATATATATATACTAGAAAACAAATGTTTCTCCACATCTATTTCCAGGTCTTTAAAAATACATTTTTATTTTTCCCTCCTTCAAACCTAAAACAGAAGGGGGAAAAACAATACAACAGTACGTAAGAGTATCTCACTTCTTGCATATCCAAGTAAACATTTACTGGGCAATACTAGATTAAGCATGTACTGCTACAGCTTTGGCTTCTGAAGTCACAAGTGACCAATCTTTTTTTTTTTTTTTCAAGCAACCATGAACAAGGAATTTTTGTAGGACACTGCCCCCACTCTCCCCCCCCAAAAAATCAAAAAACAAACCCACAACTCAAAAAACCAAATGTTATTTCCCAATTTGTAGGCACATTCTATTTCAGAAAGGAACCACCACCATAAATCCAACAAAATATTCGTAACTCAATGCCTATAAGTTTAACTGGAGCCTATGTTAATTGGAAACCAAGTGCAAACCACACGACTAGAGCTCTGCTTTCATCAACACTTCTTTTCCAAAGCTTCCAAGCCACCTAACATAAATGTCTTAACAGAAAAATTCCCGTCTTCTTTCCTTCAAAGGTTAATTTACCAATAATCTCCACCAAGTGATGACGATTTTAAATACTTTCAATACTGCCCAGCAAACAGGCAGTCTTTGCAATAGCACTATTCAAAGCTGTACTTTTATAATGATTTATTCTTATTTACAGTTGACATTTTTCTAGCAGAATCCAGCTGACATCCATAATCTCCACATTTTTCCATTTACCTTCTATCTGTGATTTTTCTTTTTCACAGTGCGAACATTTCTGACAACATACCAGTTTGTACGACTGTCCCTGTGTGTAAACTTAAGCTTAACAGATGACTCACCACTTGGAAATAAATAGTTCATTACTTTTGTTGAAACATGGTCCACTGAGCCTGTAAGGAACTAAAATGAGCCACGCTATTTTGGGAGAGCTTTGGTGGCCGTGTCAAACTTTAGGCAAATGATATAATCTACTTTTCATAGTTGTTTTCTGTTTTGTTTTTTTTTTTTTCTCTGTGTGTGTTTTTTTTTTTATCTTCTGTGTTAACTCCCATTCATAGAATCATAGAATTAGAGAATGATTTGGGTTGGAAAGAACCTTAACATCATCTAGTTCTAACTCCCCTGACATGGGCAGGGAAGCCTCGCCCTAGACCATGTCGTTTGCCGAGGTGAGGATGACTTCAGCACCCGAGCATGGGGAAAACTCAGCGTCCAGAAGCCTGGCTCCTGAGCAGCCAGAACCACTGAGGGAGCCTCAAGGCCTCATCAGACCTTGCCCAGGAGCCGACAGATCTGCTGACGCATGCAGTGACTCACAGGGGGGTGGCACCAGAAGGGACGGCACCAGCCCTGAGCAGGAAAAACACCGCTCTAGGGGATGAGAGCGAACAGGAGCACGCATCAGGGCAGGCAGTCAGAGTGTGGTGCGGCAATTGGCGCAGGCAGGTGATTATTCACCTCACGGCCAGGGCACCTTCTGGGAGCTCTGCACTGGCTGCTCTGGCGGTGGCCAGTGTCGGCACCCAAACAGAACCTATGAGAAGGGAGGCTGCAGTACAGACCTCAGAGTGTATAAAGTGCCTCAACTGGCCTCTTGAGGGGAGGGTGCACAACCAGCAGGGCTGCACTCGGTGCGCTCTGGTGGAGGCCCTCCTGCAGTAGGGGGCTGAGCTGCGGGAGACTGAACAGAGAAAGAGATGTCAGGGAAGCTGGAAGGGAGTTGAACTGCTTGCTCCAGTCCCAATCTGTGCAGGGGCCACGAGCGTCCACCATAGCCATAGTGAATACAAGAAAGAAGAAGGGTGTTAATCACGAAATTCAGAACTTTTAACAAAAAATAAATAAATAAAAACGGGCAAACGAAAACCAACAAAACAACAATAAAAAAGGAGGAAGAGGACAATTAAAAGCAAGGGGCTTCCTCCAAAACATGATGTCCCACCCTATAACCACTTCACAGCTCTGCAGGGGGCTAACGAGGCAACTCTCACCACACTGGAGGAACAAGCAGTTGCCACACCTGTAAAGAGGATCACTACTACTGCATCGAGGAAAAAGCAGTGTATCATAGTAGTAGGTGACTACTTTGAAAGGCAAAGAGGCACCCATTTGTCAGCCCGACCCACTCTCGAGGGAGCTGTGCTGCCTACTAGGGGCTTGGCTCAGAGATGTTGCAGAGAGGTTGCCTGGTCTACCGTAACTCCTACTATTACCCTGTGGTCCATGTGGGTGCTAGTGATATAGATAGCAGTAGCCTAGAGAACATTAAAAAGGACTACAGAGCCCTGGGAAAGGCAGTTAGGGGCTCTAGAGCTCAGACAGTTTTTTCATCAATCCTCCTAGTCATAGGGGGACCTTAAAAAGGCCAGGTGGATCTGGCAGGTTAATAAATGGTTAGGGGGTGGTGTCATACTCAGGGTTTTGGTTACTTAAACCATTAGACTTGATTTGAGAATTGAGGTCTTCTACTGGAGGCTGATGGGGCTGCTCTGACAAAGAAGGGGAAGAACTGCTTTGATGGGAGACTTGCCAGGCTGGTCAAGAAAGCTTTAAACTAGATGTGTTGTGGGAGGGGGCAGTGATCCATCCCTGCCAGTCAGATGCCAGCACCTGTAAGGAATGCTCAGAGCAATGCAAAGCTACTTCAGCCACTCCAGCTAATGAGTTAGCTTCATTCAGAGCTCGGCTCAGGTGCTTCTATACAAATGCCTGTAGTATTCATTCACAGACAGCTTTTTCTAGACCAAGTCTCCTCTCTTTCATGCAATTCTTTTTTTGATCTTTAGCATTGCCATTGTCAGAGTGCTACCTATTTCTGTTACTCTGACCCACAAGGCAAGCTCTACAAAAAACCCTGAGGTTTTTTTTCTCTTGAATACTTGTGCATATACACATGCACACAGAGTACCCCAGCTTGTTGTTGTAACTACCCCAGTAAAAAAAATTGCTCTTTTGCCAACCTGCACTTGAAATACCTAGATTTACATCTTAAACTGTAATTTATTTTTAGCCAGGGAAATATTCAGGTATTAAAAAATGGTTTACTCTTTGTGTCATATTTGTCACTAGGATCAATCTAGATAAAATGAGTAACATGGGTTTTCGCAGCTACTTCCTAAAATGGAGGATGACAAGCACCACTGAATTAAGTTCTTAATGCAGTCTTATTGACAGGAAAATAAAGGTCCTTCTGAGATTCCTGCTTACTCACTTGATTGATATCCTTCCATCCCTGTATTTTAACAAATATAAATTCTATTACTGCATGATAGCATAACTTCTTTAGGGCTTTCAGAGAAGTATTCCTGAAGTTCTTGGGAAATCAACATAGCATGTACCAACTGGCTCACAAATCTGTTCTTACGTATAGTAAGAATCCTTGAAATAATGCAACAGATGTAGGGGACAAGATTTCCAGTGCAATAATGGGTTGCTTTGTCCTCAATATGTTTATCTATATGCTTTCTAATAATTCTTTCTCTTTTTCTAGCTTCTACTCCATTTTAATGATTAAGATATCACGCATGATACTATGTAATTCTAATTATCAGAATAGCCTTTTTCTAAAACGTGTATAATTTTCCATCACCCATGTGTTTGACAAAAGAGGTTATATACCACAATTTAAAGATTGGTAAATTTCATATTCAGATTTCTTTGGAACTTGGGGTGCTCAGTGTCCTGGAAGTGAATTATTATCTCTCATATTGATTTCTATACCTCTTCTGCCATTTCAATTTCCTCTGACTCATCCCCATTGACTCATCTTGCAGTAAACAATGATGCTATTAATTCACTTAGTTTTTTTGTTATGATACTATATGCTTCAAGGGCTCCTATAAAGCCTTAGTCATCTAATTGCTCCTATGAACTCAAAAAAAGAATTGTCTTATCATTTTACATGCAATTTGCTATAACCTATATTTTTCTAAGTACTCTTAATTTTGATACAATTCCCTTCTGAAGAACTTGTTACAACGGTTCTGCTATTTACTTATGCACAGGTACATTGTGGGGAGCTTTTAAACTTGCTATTGGATTTTTTTGACTAATGGTATATTTGCTCTTATATGTTAGTATCTTTGCATTTAGAAATTTCTCTAGCACTATCAAACACCTCCATCTTTAACTGCTCCTCTTGATTTTTTTTTATCCTTTTTTTAAAAACTAAAGGCAGCTTTTTTGCAGTTCCTTCTGAAATAAAAATAGCAAATCCTGCATATCCAAGCATGTTCTGCATTTTTCAAGACAAAATCAAGCAAGAGTCAATGTCTAAAGTTCTAGAAGTTTCAAAGCAAAATAAATCCAAATGCTTCTGGTATTTAAAAGTTTGAACTTTTGTTCTAATAAGATGCCACTCAGTATATAGCAAAGTAAAGTAAGCTTCTTTATAGTAGTATGCTTTCTTATCTTTGCTAGTTCATCACAGATCCTGTAACCATCCTCATAATGCGGCTAACAACAATATGAGTAGCGTGGTTTTCCTACTTAGTCACAGATTTTCCGTACACAGAAACTCCGCTATTTATTGTCACAATGAACTTAGTTATCTGATTAGGTTAAGTCTTGAATACAAGGCATCACTCTATTGGCAAGACCTGCCCCAGCTTCACTCGGAAGTATAGTCTGAAATGGGTTTCCACTGATGGTCAAGTCAACAAAGTTTCTGATACCTCTATTATGTCAATAAATTCATTTAAAATAGATATTCCAGATTCTTTTATATCTGTTTTCAGATATCTAGAAACAAGCACATACATATGTCCTATAACTTCCTATTATCTATTTCTCATTTATGGTCTTTGCTGATGTGATACAAGCATTTTGTTGATTTCCCTTCTATTCTGTATCTGAGAACATGGATTACAGGACTTTACTACTACACAGTGAACTAAACCAAGTTGTATAATCTCACACACAATTTTTCTTCAAGTTTTAATTGAAAACTATTTTTTTTTTTCTTTTCTTTTTTTTTATTTTCAAAGCCGGTAATACAGTTTTCTTTTAAGTTCATCTTACAGTTTCCTTCCCTATAGAATTTTCTCAAAAATGCACCAAGACCATGCCTCTGCTATAACAAGAGCTTCCTTAGGTGGTACTCAAACACACTTTAGATAACAGCATGTTCATTTTTCATACTGCTGAAATCTTTCAAACTTAATCACCCACCGCTGAGTAAGTCATATTCCTACTCCATACTGCACTACACTAAGAGAGATGAGGTATCACACATGAAGTATTTCCAAAATATGGAACTTATTTCAGTTTATACTACTATTAGTAAAGGATTAGAAACACCAAAAAAAAACCTATTTGTTCTTGACTACAGTGCTTTCCTGTTCATACATTTACAAGGATTGATACTGAGGCTGGAATTCAGTGAAGCAAATGAAAATTACTGGGGGTTACTAATACATAAAAATGTCACTTTGGAGTCCCAAAAGTACAGACGTATTTAACACGACACTGCTAAACCTAGTTTAGCTCTGCTGAGAGGTCAATCTGTTATACTACAGCCACAATTTCTATTTGGGGATATGATAACCAAATTTCTCCATGTATTTTTATAAATACTTGCCTTTATAATGTTGTAAAAACACACTAATTAAAACCTTAAGTAACCACTTGATACATCATAAAGTTTTAAATCAATACTGTATACATACTATTTTGTGAATGGTATCATACAGGTAACAGTGGAAGATCTTCACATGAACATAGTATCTCTGTGATCTGCCTACATAAAGCTTTTGACCAGGTGGCTTGAATAAATAATTTTACTGTGTTTCAACAAAAAAAATTAAAAAACATTATTCATAAGTTTAATGAGGATGGTGCTTCTGCAAAAGCTATTGCTGAAATGTCTATACCTATAAGCAAATGGGTAATAAATAGTACATCTGATGACAAAAATCACACTTCTCAAGATCACATTTGGACAGTAAGCTGCTTTGTAAACAGACACATATTTTTTGTTTAATACATACATACACATTCAATGCTTGCACAATGGAACCAATGTAACACCTAAATGACATGAAGAAAATCAATCAACATGTTAAACAGGGTATGTTTTGACTTGTTATAGCCAAGAATTCTATTTGACAGGTTTTCTTTCCTCCATTATGTGTTATATACCTTCCTACGTATGTTTACATCCAAGTTATTGAGGGAAAATATATACATCATATCAAACCACTTGCACATATATTCTAGAAAATTTCTTTCAAACACTTTCCAAATCTGATATATGACCCAAAGTGTATGAAACACTACCTTTGAGATATAGGAGTTATATTTGAACATACTTCATCAGATCAGCAGATTATGATTTGAAACTGATACTCATATAATGAGATATACATATACTAGCATTTAAGAATGAACTATTTTAAGTAGAATAACATGAGCTAAAATTTTCCAGGGATGCCATGAAGAGAACTAGTCAGTCATAATAAAAATTATCAAAATAATATTTTGCTAAGATATGAAAGATAGCAGCCTTCTTCATCATGCAGGAAAGAAATGATCAGCTAGGTCCCAAAAGCTAACATAATCCAAAAGGTAACAATTCGGTTTGTTCCTAGGCTGAGTTTATCACTACTGCTGATCAGATGTGCTACTTTAAGAGAAAACAGAAATGTCATCAAAACTTTTCTAGCTATAAAATTAAATAAAATTTGCAAAATAGAATTGATTCATTTCAATACTGCCAGCAGGTATGTGTTTATAAGGCTTAATACATCTTTGAATAATACGCTTTGGAAAGGTATTACTATGTTTTAAAACATCACAAATGACCTCAAAGCTACATGACAGAATTAGAATCAGTGATTTTGAATCACAAATACATACCAAGAAAAACATAACATAAAGCTGATGAGAGAACAACGGCATTCCCTCCCTAAGAGATTGGTTTCTCAAAACAAAACAAGCACTGAAATTCAATATACAAATTCTAAGGCCATAAAAAAAGAAATAAGCCTCACAGCAAAACATATACAAGGCTGCTATCAATGACAAACACATAATGCTCACTGTACAGAAAAGTCAGTGCTCCAGTTAACTAACTGAAATACTGAAGCCAGCAGCATCATCGTTCTCCTAGGACTACTAGGCATACAGTAGAAATGAACAATAATATGATGTAGAGAAATAATCAAGATTTACTACGAAAAAAAGAGAAATCCCAAAACACCACTGACACAGAAGGAAGTTCAGAGCCTTATGCTCCCCAGCAACAGATAACAAAACTTTAACATTGCCAGGAAATTGATTCAGACATTGGCACCAAGGCTACAAAGTACAGAATGTTCATAAATAGAATAATGACCTTTTAAATATAAAATAGAGCCTTTTAAAAATAAAATAGAATCATTTTTACAAGTACCCAGAATTCTTCTGTATCTGAAGCTAACTAAGCAGTATTTTTAAGTAGTTGAGTTCATAGAAGTGTTACTTAATAAATTATGACATTTTGAACTGATTCTGGTCTGTAACTGACATAAAACTTTGCATGACCATCAGAGAAGCTACTTATAAATAAGAAATTATTAGTAGCACTATGGCACTAAAGGACTTTTAGCCCTTTCCAGAAGCACTTTGTCACGTTTTCAATGTTAGTCTCTATTGTAAATACCATTTTGCTTACCTTGCGTGGCTGGAAGTCATACTTCACACAGTGCTGGAAACCTTTGCCTTTTGACTTCAGTGATGTAACGATTAAGCAGTTGCCAACAAAATGAGCAGAATACCCAACACCTTTGCTAGTGCGGAAACTGAAAAAAAAAAATTATTAACGAAATTGGAAAAAGGATAATTCTTGTATGATAAAAAAGTCCAAATATCCCTTTAAATTGCCATGAGAAAAAAAAGAAATTAGTACCTGGAACAGTGAACTTAATTTCCTTTAAATCTTCTCTCCACACCATTTCTCTGGAGGGGAACTACAAACCTTCATGACTTACTTGATTCTAGCTTACACCCTAAAAATCAGTACTTTGGGGTTTGGTTTTTTTTCCTTTCAAAAATCCAAGATGGCAAATACTGTATCTATCAGGTTTTCCCCTTAGTTTCCTAATTCATCATCATTTAAAATTGTAAAGAAAAGTTAAATCACAGAACAAATGTGAGATGCCTCGCAATTTTATGGGGTTGGAGAACAATGTGGCCAGTATGTCATGTGAATTTGCATTGAAGGTAATTATTATGCACAAGAATTTCTTTTTCAAGACTTGTGATTTACTTAGGCTAATGATCTGTGAAGTTTTAATCATCTGATTTTGTGGCTTTATTTTCATTTGTCAAATTGATAAAGGACTACAATTTTAACAAAGTAAGTTTAGTAAGGGTTTCCAGCTTTCTTGTGGCAAATATCATAAAGACAGATAATGCAGAAAGCTCATATATTTCTCTACTTATATTTGAAAGCAAAAGCATTATAAAGACAAATTCTGGACTTCTTAAAAAACATTCTCAAAGGTAGCTGGTAAAAACTCATGCATGACATTAAACAGAGCACTTTTAACAAGGTAAGTCCATATCTAGAGCTATATCACTTCTTTCTGAAAAGGTACAACAAAGAGAAGTCTTTGTTGTGGCATTATCCTTACTATGGAGCACACTTCATGCAGCTTTTAGTCAGTTTGTTGTTTTTTTTTAAAGTTACAATCAGGTTATAAAAATAAGCAGTGGCTGAAGTACAAGATCTAAATGGTGAACTTCATCCATAAGTTCTGAAAAGAAGCCCTGCCAAGTATAAGAAAAAATGACACAACTAATTTTCAACATTTATATATACACTCCTATAGCCCACTAATTCACTTTCTTTTTTTCCTTAATATAGATGAGTTATAAAATAATTTCATATTATTACAATAAATATTTTTAAAGTGATTTCATTGTTGTAACATTTTCATCAAGTGTTTTTACTAGGTTTTCCACAGTAACATTAAGTGGTGAAAGGTACATGCAAACATTAAATTTATATTTCATCTTTCTTAACAGATGCTGAAAATCTACATCTACACCCCACAACACAAACGCAATCTTTATTTTAATATGCAGAAAAAATACAGAGACCTTATTCCATCTTCAGAAACTTACAGTTAAATCTGTCTGCGTACATTACTGAAGGAGAAAGTCAGATTTTCCTCTTTTCTCATTGTCCAGCCACAGCCTGTTGTACAGGCTTTGACAACAAAAGGACACCATTAAGAACCTAAAAACTCTTCTCTAAATAAACCTAAGATACATTCTAAGAATGAGGAGAAAAATTATATACTGTACATCACACTGACCTCAACAGTGAAGACAGTTTATAACACTGCCATTCCCCTGCATCTTTTGAAGACTATTTTTAACATGGATCATTTCAATGATCTGGCTTCCACAATGATCCCATAAAGCAGCTATGCCACACAACAAAAAGAACAGTGAAGAGCCTTATGGGAGAATATTACTCTTATATAAATATAGATATATATATATATATATCTTGCATTACCTGGATACACAAGCTGCAGAACCACAGTACTGGATTTTGTACAATAACATGAAGGTCAAAAATCTTAAAATACAACTCTTACAGTAAGAATAACTGAATGTGTTGTAGGCTAATTTGAGACTTTGATTTACTTCCTTGGGCTTTATGCCATTCAGAGAAAATTTCAGCAGGGAGCTTCATCTCTCACAATGCTGAATTTGTTTCTCAGCAATGTAAGTCATCACTACAAGCTAAAATTATTTTGGCTAGCAGAATCCTATTCTGAAGGATATTGAAAAAAATACACAGATTCATTATGTTCCCACATATGGTGTAGAAGTATTTGATTAGAGAAGACAAAGTATTTTTTTCTTACATTACCAACAGCCACTCATTGTAAATACCATCATGGTTTTATCTAAGATATTAAAATTGTGCAAAATACTTCCTACTACTTTGAACAGGAACTATTAAGTATTTTGTTATACACTGAGAACACTGTTAACAACACCAAAAAAAAAAAAGTCTGTTCTTGAAAACACTTCTACACCTTTATAATTTTTCCCTTTCCGAACCACCTCCCTCCTTTTCCACCATTACTTGGGTGATTTTTTTTTACCATTATGGTCAACCACACTGCTCCTGAGATTTTAAACACTGAATTGTCCTTACATGTGAACTGGAGTTCATCTTAGAAAGACAAGAAAACAATGAAACAATGAAAAAATAGCTCATTTTTTAGCAGGCTTCTTCTCTTTATCTTGGAATGGAACAAATGATTTTCTACACAAGAAGTTTAGCCAAGATTTTACTTTTCTTTTTTTTTTTCATCCACATGAATTAGCACTCTAATACAATTGAGTAATTGAGTAAGTGAGAAATTGAGAAAGTAATTGAGTGAGAAATTAAGAACTCAAATGTTCTCTGTTTACCTCAACATTATAATATATAGGTTATGTTAATCTTAATTTTTGCCAAAGGTAAAGCAGTCTAGGACTAGTCTCTACGATACTGCACAGAAATCCTTACCAATTACCTACGCATGCAGAACTTGCCACATCCAAAGATGAAATTCACAGAGACAACATGAGTAGTACTGTTAATACCCATATGGTTTTATGAACCTTTAAGTACCTCCCATAGCAGCTGGTATACTGTTTTACTACAGATTGTTCATAAAACCCTTATAGTTATGTCCCGTTTCAGCTGGTTTCTCAAAGCAGCTACTGGATGGTATTACACTTCAATAGCAGGTAAGCATTCTTCCATCCACTGGTGAAACTGTTTAGTGATTCTAGTTTCATTAGCTTAGGATTTTATGCGCAGTTTAACGTATGATCATGGTACTGAGATTAAGAAGGTAATAATTCATTCTTTTCTATTAACTTTGGAATTCCATTACGTGCTTTTGCAGCTGTTCTGCATCTCCGTAATTATTAGCTCTAGAGAAGAACTGAAAAGTCTAGATAGACTGCTTTGTTTTGGGTTGGGTTTTTTTCTTCTATTGTTTTTTTTCTTTTTTCCTACATCAGTAAAAATAAAATTTAGAACAGTCTTTCAGAAGTTTTAGCCATTCTTCCATTAAATGGTTGTGGAAGCACTTGGATGTTTTAAGGACAAAAAGCAACAGTTATGACAAACAAGTCTCAGTTCACCCTCTAATTCTTTTACAGAGTCCAATCCACAATTTGAAATATAGCATCTCCTAAAAAAACAACCAACCAACCAAACAAAAACCACAGAAATCTTACCAAACAATAACTGGATTGTCTTTATCTAATTCCAGGCCTTACTTAGAAGTAGTGTCACCCCATGTCGTTTTTTAGCAGAAACAAATATAGAGATTTAGAGGATGGAGGCTTGCCAGTTGAGTGCACTTATGGTTAAGGCTAAATTCCTAAAATTGCACTGTCTTTATAACAAAGAATCTATACATCATTTTTGAAGAAGCATTTTCAACTATCTATTATACTCTGATTATTATGATTATTATTATACTGAATCTTATAATTGTGACACTTAAAGTGACCATAGTATTGTGTGACAAAGTGTTGGAATTTACCTACTTCACTTTCTACCTACTGGATCTCAGATTAAACAATCCATCAACATCAGATTTTGCATAAATTCTGAAAACAGAAATAGAGAGAATACCTAATTTCAGAGTTTTATTTTTCTTGGAAGGTTTCATTATAAAATGTGTTTTCCAGAGTACAGTTCACTCCAGAGTTTTCTTTGAAGAGCACCAATTTTTTTCCATGGTCTCTTAAAAGAAGTAGCAATTTTTAACTGTAAATGGTATTCCAGTAATGTTTTTGCCAAGACTGCAGGAAGTGATCACATCACCTTTACTCTATTCTCTGTTCAGACTACTATTGAAAAGATCACATTAGCTCTTTCAGCTAGAGCAATGAAAAAGCAGTTTATGGTCAGTTGGTTACCTACAAAAAGCCTTAATATCCTTAATTACTGCTTTGTAATAAATAAATACTAACTCTTTAAGCTCAGCACCATTATTCACTGCTAGGTATATATCACTGGCTTGCTTATACTTCGCACTACAGAATTATGAATCTTACCATTTTAACCCAACTGCTCTACAACAAAACTTTCTCCCTATTGTCATTTATCATCCATGCAAATGTCAGAGACTCCTAATTTACCTCGAGGATTGTCACACTCATTTTGTAATTAATAAGAAAGTGACAACACGGTTCCAATACACAAGTATTAATGGATTGTCACTTAGCAGCTGCCCAACATCATCTTTTTTGTTTGTTTTGAGAAAAAACAAATTGGCTTACAATTCTTGAAGCAGCACTCAGCATTCAGCTAATTACAGAATAGCAGCAGTTTTCTCACATCTGGCAAATGTGAAAACATTTCCTTGCTTCCTTTCTCCATTTTTAAGCATTAGTTTTCACATCATAGGCTGATGTAACAGCTCTCTCCTACCAGAAATGCCTCTTGCCACATCTTTCTGTACTCACTTAAGGCCTGGATCATACATTAGCACGTATCTTGGTACAGGTTTTCCAGTGAGGCGGCAATGTGTCAATATTCAAAAGCCTGACAAGAATGTCCTGAGGAACCAGTTCTAGCTGATGCTGATTTCAGAACCACTACTTCAAATCAGTCTTTGAAGTTGTACATACCACTAAGTTTTTGCTTTAAAAATAAAGCTTGTTTAAAAGACAGGTGACTTTTAAGAATAAACTGTGAATTTATATGCTCATTTATATGTTTTTCACCTAAATAGAAAAAGATGCTATATGCCAAAAAAAGCACATTGAAAGAAAATAAATCTTTGTGTCTTCCTCTTGGTAGTGGCTGAGTGTAACTCAGCCTTTCATGTGGCAAAGTCTAAAATCTGTGTAAAGAAGTTCAGATGGATGATTTAGTTTGAATATTTTTTCCTGTTTTTAATTATTAACTATGGCTTGGTTTCAGCCACTATATAAAAATGTCAAGAATTAGCATTGTTCTTAATTTCCTTCTGAGGTTGGTATATTCAGTTTCTCTTTGATTTCTGTAAGAATAACTTCTTTCTGTGGCTCATATGAAGCATTTGCAAAGTTCCACCTGATTAAGTCACAGCAGCTTTATTTCCCACTCTTGATAAATACTCTAATTTTACATATATTCCATAACAAGAACTAACATGAGAAATTGAGACACTGAACTGTAAAGATCTGTGTGTGCACGCGTATGTGAGTGTAAGAGATAACAAGTCATCCATTCAGCGCAGATATGCCCAATTACTTGAAGAGTCTGTGTATAATACCTATGTTTATCAGAGAGGTTATTCTTTATGTACTAGAATTAGAGTTGAAACTCTGTATGTTTTGGGGCTATACTTTTTTGCTTGGTTTCCTAGATGCAACAGCAAAATATAGAAGACATTATTTTGGTATGTTCTGGCTTTTAAAAACAGAAAAAATACAAGAACAAAGAAAAGCACACATCAACTATGGGGAAAGGTAAACTCATTGGAAAAAATGTTTTCTTACTCTGCTGGACTGTTTATTCCAATCAATCTAATAAACAGGTACTAAGTTATCTACTATAGGTAAATTTTACTGCCAGTGGACAATTTTAAGCAAACATGGAAATGTTAAGGTTGTAGATAACAAGAAGTATGTTAATTAAAAAATTATTCTTTAGATTATAATGTTAAGGTAAGACCTAGAATTCTTCTGAAGGAAGAAATTCAGGTTTCTTTGATAACTCAAAGGGCAGCTTTATGGAGTTTATTCACTGATATGTTCAAAACCAAATAATATGATAACAGAAAAATGTGTTTATTAAAGACAGTTGTCCGAGTAGAAGTGGCAATTTTCCTAAGCCATATCACTTCTTTGTAGCAATGTGGCTAGCAAAAAGGTCTAAATCAATACACTTATAAATGGAAACAGAAGTAAATCCTTCTGATACAGACCATACGTACCCATAAATATTAAGGGCAGCTAAACACATGGAGCATTTTAAAGCATTTCAGTGCAAAAAGTACACTAAAAAGTATGCTCAAAATTTTAGAATTCAATAAAAATTTTAATCACATAATAATAAACATCAGAACTACATCATAGCAAAAAAACCAAAAAAACAAAAACCCAAAGAAACAACATATAAAAGTAATCAAACATTTCTATTTTCATCACAACAGGAAACCTAAGTAAACCAAATTTATCACTCTCTCCTGCAATCACTTTATTATGAAACAGAGTTTCCATTTTTGGGAACAGGTGGTCAGTGAGCCATTTTTAAATTCACAGATTGATCTTCTATTACCTCTAGCTAATGTGCAAACAGTGCGCTCTGATTATAACAGATTTGTTCTGTACTACTGATATCAGCCAAGAATCTTAAACACCAACAGAAAATTGACATTCTTAGAGTTTATAACTCTAAAATATGATGTATTTTGAAATTCCTAAAGAAACCTTCACACTAGGTTTTATGGTTTATTGGCAAGGCATTTTTCTTGCATCCATGAATATACAAATCGTAGAGCAAAAAGGACAGACGACTTTGTACGAGTTTGTACACGGTAAGCAGCCATTAAAATCTGTACGTATTTGGGGGTCAAAAAGCATGTCAGAAACTAAAAATAATGAGAAAAATTAAACACAATTAGGAAGCCAGAGGAAAACAAAACAAAGCAAAACCTGTAACTGCAGTATTAGAAGTTACTTACCAATAGAGATAGGGTTTATCCTTATCTACATTGATATTGTTTAGCGGATCCATACGAAACCAGGTGTTAAGAGTAAACCCATTTTGATAAGGCCACTTAGCAATAGGAGGCAATGCAATTGCCTGGAAGGAAGGAAAAAAGCCAACAATGAAGTAGCATGTCAAAAAATGAATTTTTTGAGAACCGTTGTTAAAGGCAATCGCTTTGTAAATTCCTGTCATTCTAGATCTCCAAATCTGCTTTAACTTTCAAAAGTTAAAGAGGAATATAAAAAAATCCAAACCTTCTAATAGTGTTTTTGAATAAATGCATTAGTTTTCCATCTATTTTAAAATACTTCCATTTTTAAATACATAAATTCTACCAACAGAGGACATGAAATTAAATTTGTGAATGGGCAATATTAAGAGAAAAAAAAACCTAGAAAAATTACTTCTCTAGAAATTAAAATATAAATTCAGCTTTCAGTAAGTATTCATCTCATCAATAGATTTAAACATCAAGATCAAACTAATCACAACAGATAGTACAACAGTCACTGTTAAAACTACAGTATTAAAAAAGTAGCTCTCTGAGATTTAAGAGCACTATCTTTTTTTTCCTTTCCCATGAACACTCAGTAAGGTAAGAGACTGAATATTTTACCCCTGTTCTCAGTTAAATAAATTAATCTTAAGGCAAGGCCTAAGAAAAACTCTGATTTTTCAAGATTTCATATTTATGCATTGAAAGAAGAGGTTTCAGAGAACTCTTTATCCCTGGGCAAGGCCCTGAATACCTGATCTAGCATTGAAGTTAGGTATTTTTTAGGGAGGATATCAGGAAAGATGATCTTCAGAGGTCACTTATAAAGTGTTTTCTATGATAACACTAAAAGATAAAACAAATTTTTGCCACAGCGTAAGAACTATACACAAAATTAAGTGATTTTAAATTAAGTAATTTTAAAAATGTAAGAAATTAAATGTTTGTAATGACTGATTACTGTAGTAGCCAGTAATTACAATACATTCTTCCTCCATCCATCAGACAAAATATAGAATATTTTATATAAAAATGGTTAAGATATAATAGCCTTTAATACTACTTCTTGAAATAAGTTGCATATGAATGCAAAGTAGAAGAAAATAATTTTATATATAACAATAGCATGTTATTTCTAAGAGTATATAATTGATATTTTTCAATTTCAGTAAAATAATTTAAGCTCTTACTACACTTTGAAATAATAACAATTAGATAATTAATCCTTGCACCAATAGTATTGTTTTCTTATCAAAGCTATCAGTGATACTGACTGAACATTGGCACAGGTTGACTAGTGAGGTTAGGTCTCCATCCTTGGAGAGGTTCAAAAGCCCTCTAGACATGGTCCTGGGCAACCAACTCTAGGTTTCCCTGCTTCAGCATAGTGGGGGTTGGCCAAGATGACCTCCAGTGATCCAACCTCAACCCTTCTCTGATTCTGTGTGATACCTGAGTCACAGTTGGAAATACTTTTCCATGAGTGCTCAAATGTTGTGCTGTCCCAGTTCACACCAAGGACTACAAGGAGTTGCAAAAAACTCATTCACTGCTTAAAATAAGAATGGACATAGTCTCTGGGCAGTAGTCAGAATAACCACATAAGGATTGTATTTGATGTAGAAGCATGTAAAAAAAAGGTACAGAATAGGACTGGCTTTTTATTGGCTTTATATGAAAGGCAATTGCTGAAAGGGTTTTAAAAGCAGAGTCATAGGTAATTAAGAATGATAGGGAACTCAGGGTAAATTTTAAAGTTACATACAGCAACATCCTCAGATTATGCTAGTATCTGACAAAAGAAGTAAAACCGATTCTGCTGCTTGCCTGGTACTAACTGCTCTGTACAAAACATTCCAAGGAACTCCTTTGGGACATCACTCCTGCCTCCTTAGAGGGAGTTCCCTGCTTGAAACAGGAAAAGAGCTGCTTCATGACAAACAGGAACAACATCTGGGAATAGAATGGTTACCACAAAATGCCCCGCTAATGGAGTGACTAATGGGCTACTTATACAGGCTGGCAAACATGTAACACAGTACTCAGAAGAGCTCTTCAGTTGGGATAGTGAAGCAGCTCTCACCAGCAGACAAAAAGCAGGCTCTTTTATACTGCCACTGAACTCTTGATTATACAAGGAGTATGCACCCAACTTTGAACAGGACCAAGCTGGTATTTATAAACATTATGCTGTTTCTCTGTCTGATGTCATCACCATGCATCACACCTGAAACCCTGAATTCAGTGCCAGTAAACTATGGCCTATCCACTGTCTTTCTTCTAATGAAGTGTTTCGACGTTTGGGTCATTTTACAAGAAATCACCCTAGGTCCACTTCAGAGGATGACTGCTGTCCAGAGCTTAATAGTGTAATCCAACATGCACTACTTCAGAAATGTAAATTTGAAATTCACATTTCTAGATTTACAGGGTGCAATTAATCAATGATGAGTGGTACATAAAACAAGATCCTAACCAAGGAAAGAAAAATGCACATTTTGCATTTCAATCAAGACACTTTATACTCCTGTAATTGATGTCCCTCTTTGGACAGGGAGGAATACTTGAAATTATTCTGCAAAACTTTTTTTGAACGTCTGATACAAAATTAAATATAAGAGAGCCAGTTCATAAGGGTTTGCCTCTGAAGCCCAGAAATGTCAAAGCAGTATATTTCATTGTAGACATTCATACTCTGCAACAGCTGTCTTGTTGCTGCATGTACTTTTTGAAGAGCTTAACTGTGGTTTTTAATTCAAATGAAACTCTCTTTCAGAACTCAGTAATTAATTCCTTACACAATCCACCCTGTGCATTTTGCTGACGCATCTGTGCAGCTGAATATCAAACAAGATCAAGAAAGTGATCTAGCCAAAAATAACCTAGGTGAAAACCAGTGATTTGCAGCCAGTTTATTCCCTGATGCAATCTGCCACACCAGCAGCAGTATTCACAAAGAACAGGAGGTGGTGGTGGTTTATTCTTGAAGAGTAACCTTAGTGCTATTGAGGAAATACATGCAGAACAGCCCAAGAGAAGCTCCTACCACCCGTCATGCACTGGCATGAAAAGACAGGGATCTCAGGGTTATTTCCACTTAAAAGATTCCAAGTTTACCATGAGCATATGCTGTTCCATACCAGAATGGAACTGAACCTCAAATTCACATTTCTAAGTTTTAAGCATTTGTATTCACTGCCTTAATAATTATAAATCTGTATCCAATATTTGAATTTATTTGTAGATACATGCAGTGAATGAGAGAGAGAATATCTATTTGAGAAGGTTGCAAAAAGGAATACAATTTCATCATCGTAAGTGATCATAAAAAATAAGTCCAAAAGAAGACTGCATTTAACTCTCTGCCTTGAGGGAAAGGAAACAGCTGATGGAGTTCAGATAAAAAGACGTAATAAAATTTATGACTAAATTGTCACTGTAAACAGCTGTCACTGTAAAAGCTCATCCCTAGATTTTCATCAAGTCTCTGCTCTGTATAATACAATTATATTATTCACATAAAATAAACTATTCTTTGGAATTTTCAGGTTTCACTGTTATGATAACTTCCCCAGATAAACACCTGCTATTTGACACTCCATCCTCATAAGTGAAATTTTGCAACACTACAACTACCTTGCAAACCTACAGAAGGCAAGGTCTACGCTGTTCAAGCACGTACTCCCCACCTCTTATTTCCTTTTCAGGAATTTTCAAAACCAAATAAAAGGAAATGCAAATGATGAGCAATTTATTTGTTCCTCAAGCTTTATTATTTTGTTTGAAAACTTACTGCAGCACTACAGCCTGGGAAGTTGAAAAAGGTATCAGGCCCATGTCTCTGTGGCATCTGGTTAAGGACCGATAATAGTTTAACTGCATGTCTTGGCTGTGAAAACAAGAAAAACGGCACAAAAGTCAATACAACCATTTTTGCACTCTCTAGGCTACAACGGAAACTGGATGTTTTTTAAACAACACAGCAAATTAACTCTAAAGTAGTTAGCAAAAATACTTCATAAACATACATTCAATCAACATAAAAAAAAAAAAAAGTCAAGTTTATACGTCCCAGGAGACAATTTATGCTAACTTCAGGCTCTAACAGAATGACAATGCTTTATCGGATCACAGCTTACCCAGATTCCATTTTCGCCTCGAAGCATGCTGAACAAAAGCTTCAACTCTTTGACAGTGATGCTGTAGCTGGCAAGAACCCCCAACATATCAACTAGGAGATCTTCAAAGGAAAATAAAGTTATTCTGAACTCTGCATTTCATTGTTTTGACAAAGAAAAAGCTGAAAAAGTTAATACCTTTAAGAATAAGTGTATTCACAAATTCCAAAAATCAAACTTAGTTGCCCTAAATATTTTACACAGCATTTCATATTCTCACTGTTCCATTTATTTTAGAAAAAAACAAAAACAAAAACATGTGCAGCTTTAGAATTTGCATCACGCTTGCAACAAAGTATCTATTAAACCTATGAAAAAATAATTCTTCCCATATAACCATATTCATCATAAACTATAACCTTGCTTGCTTGGCTCCTTTCTGTCACAAACTTTTGAGATAATGCTCTCTTCATTCCTCTGAAGTTAGTATTTTCCAAAAATTTCTGACCTAAAAGATGCTTGACATTATTATTTAAATTAAGCACAGGGTTACTGAGAATTTGTATAGTTCCCACAGGTTTGCCACAGTGATAAGGCTTCCAAGTTTTACCTGAATGAAAGGCCAGGGAAAAAAATCCAAACAAAATCAAAACAAACCAAAGCAAACAAATGCACACATAAAAAAACACCAAACCACAAACCCACAAAAAGCCCTCACAAAAAAAAAAAAAAACAAAAAAAAAAAAACAAAAACAAAGACTACAATAAAAAGATAAAAAGAAGTGATCAAAATTTATGTAATACGGCTTTCATTGAAACTCCTCAAAACCCATACACTTACGTAGCTGACCTTTCAAAGAATAGCAGGTCTAAAATAACTGCTAGTGCTTGGACCTTTATTTCAAAACACAGAATTTAATTTTCACAATTTTTTAGCTTGTTGTTGTGGTTTAAGCCCAGATGAACCCAGGACACCTGTGGGATGCTGGATCTCGCCTTATACACCACACTTTCTTCTGGAATAAAATGCACTGCTAACAATTACTACTTCCTCTAGAAGGAAGAACAACTTTTTACTTATCTTCACAGATAATTCAGAGATAAAGCAGTGAAGTACAGAGATTTAAACACACACACACATGAAAAAGGGAGGACAGGATAGAACCAGCATTAACAAACTTTCAATGTGGTCAAAAATCAGAAATTTCCCCCCTAAAACATGAATAAGCATATATCTTATTTGCAGGACTACATGTTCTCCTTTAGAGAAAGGATGACTCTTACGGATGCTGACAAAGAGTAGTCTTGAAAAGCATTCATCCTTTTTGAGGAGATTTTGCATTGATATTTTGTTTTATAACAAATTTTCTCTCTGCAAATCCCTACATATGTATTTTTGAGTAAGACCATAAGTATCTATTTATATTGTTCCGCTGTGAAACCAACCTCTGGTCCTCAGTCCATAAAACACATGTGTGAAAACTGAAATATCACTTAATTTACAGGAGATATATAATAGGCGGTTCCGTGAATAAAACTATGTCAAGAAAAGCAAAAGTGAAACACTGTAACTCGCAGTTATTTTCATAATAAGATCTGAAGATATTCCTAATGTTCAAGTACAGACTTTTTCCCCTCTCTTTCTTTAGAGTTTATTTAATCTTCCCTTTAAAATTAGTGCCACATCCTATTTGTGACAGAATTTCTTAAGGGAAACTAAAATATAGCTAAGAAAAATAAAATCACATGTCATTTATGATGGTGAATTCTATGACTCACCTCCTCATCAAATACTTACAAGCACCTGCCACTTTCACTGTATAGTCTCCAGCCTGTAATATGAAGCTGGCAGTGATTGTATATATTGTATATGATAGAAATTGAGAAAAGTAACACACTGGAAACTCCACAAGGAAAATCAGCACAAGTGAATACCAATCTCTGGCTGAGAATTCCCCAATTCTTATTTTGTAGTCTTAGCTTGCTTTTTAAATCAAACTACTTTAAATTTTGTTTCCTTTAGAGAGAAAAACTGTTGTGTAGAAACAAAGTTGTTAGGTGAAAATCAGAACATGATTTAAAAAAATCTTCTAATGTAGATGACGAAAGTGTAAATTAATGCAGTCAAACACATACATGATTGAAAGGTTTTTAAAATTACTGAACATGTGCTGCTTTGTATCATCATTATAGCCCTATGCTGCCTTACGGCACAGAAAATTTCTTATTTCTGCTGAAGATGTTGATAATCCGCAGGCATTAGAAATACATATTTATAAATAATGAATAAAACATTGATGAAGAGAAATGAGTGTAAGCTCCCTAACAACATAACCCTGGGTAAAACAAAGAGCTGAAAAACTGGTGCCCAGTAGGTAATATATAAAGAAAAGAACACATGTAGAAAACAAATCCCTTGCTTCTACTTTAAAATATTGCTGTAAACATACCTAAAGAAGGTTTGTTTCTTGTTTCAATACAACAAGACATAAAAAGTACTGCACTCTATTACATAACTTTATTCATAGTTATTAGAAAAATCATATAAAAGAGTCAGTCCACATCTGGTTTGTAATTCCTAATAATCCACTCATCTATAAATAGAGAAAGGTCACAAAACATACTACAATTGGATTTTTTTACTTTTTGCTTCATTTTTTAATATTAAATACAACCACATACATAACTGATATCTATGATCTCATTTCAGAAACAAGATTTTGGAAAATGATATTACATTCAGAAGGAGAAAACAGGCACCTTTTCTCATTTTCAGTGCCTTTCTAAAATGCACTGAAATGCAACCAATTTTATGCCTGTTAATGGCAACTTCTGACTACTTTTATACTAAGCAGTTTATATATGATCTATAAATTAACAAGAAACCTTGAAGGAATGCTTAATTCCATCATCTAATATGAAAATACAGGGGTAAAAGCCTGTCTGTCTTTCAGGTAACAGTGAGCTTATATTAAAATGAATGGTATGGCATTAACTTTAGAAGACATATTAAACAGCACTGGAAACATATTACACAGTTCAGAAAAACTACCTTCATGCCTCCTTAACCTTTCAATAACTGATTGCCATGAGATTGTGAATTTGAATTCTGTCAGTGAATTAATTTCTACAGGTTGGCAAATTGTGTTAATGTTGAAGCTTTTCTTATGGAACCAGCTTAAAGAGAAATGCCTGTTAACAGATCATTAATGACAGAGCAGTCAAAACCTCGATTTTTACTTAAAAACTAGGAACTGTTTAAGTGCTTAAGAAATCAGTTCCAGCAATTTTAGAACAACTATCTACAGCATCACTATAGAACTGTAGGAAATAAAATGAGACTTAGGGGAGACAGACACTCTGTATGAGTTCTGGCTACTTTCTCATCCATCATTCAGACTTCTCTGAAGGCACTACCGACACACAGTCCCAAAGAGTCTCTCACAGCAGATGATCTGCTTCACTACTCATCAGCTGGAAACAGAGAACGGCATAAGTGAATCCCTCAAGGAAGATCCATAAAACAAAAGTGCCAATCGCCTATGCAATTATTTTAGCAACCGTTTCCCCTTAACCACTGATAAAATGGCTGACCATCCTCTGTTTTAGTATAACAGATTATCACAGTACAAAGACAACTTTTGACAAGTGATGTTTCTGGAAAGCAAATGGGAATACAAGTGGCAGTGATCCCATCTGGACTGCAACTGAGACTTTCAAGGTGATTAAGCTTTTATTCTTGACCACAGAATTTGTGAAACCTCAAGAAGTGAGATATATAAAATGTTGAGAATCCTCATGAATCTGACAGTCATAATCTAAACAGACAGAGAAGTTTTTCTCATTGCAAAAGACTGGGTATGTGTTTATTTGCTGTTGTCTTACTTCCATAAAACCAGAGAAGAGCGGCTTCAGACTTAGTCTGGTCCTGAAAGCATGCTGTCAGAACAGAAAAAAGAGATTATGCCTGTCTTGTCTATTTAAACCTTACCTAGGTCTAATCAAAGCATTTCACAAAGGAACAAGTGAGATGACCTAAAAACAAATAAACAACTAAAAAAAAAAAAAAACAAATAAAAATCTGTACCCTTTACAGATGATAAAAGTCAATTGCAAAATATAGGGCTGACAGTGTCTGAACAACTGTTTTGCTAAGAAAGTTGTACTAAGTTCCTAGGAGTCAGCACTAACATAGTTTCTGTTCAAAACATACCCCCCTGCATGTTAAAACTCATTTTAGCACCAAAAATCTTACTTTATTCTCTGGGTTTGGAAAGTTCCTAGAAGTGTTTGGGGCAAAGCAGCTCTGTAGTTCTGGTGTCATAATGACTCTACGTTGCCTAGCAGAATTAGGGAACACAGATACTGCATTAGTTGTCACCAATTTTGTCATCAAGTGCCTACCACTGAGCTATCTGACCATAATTATTACTTATGACTTATTACCAACATTTTTGTCACTTATAAAAGGGATGTGAAATGCTTGAAGAAATCAAGAAACAAAAGCAAAATGATGAATTTGGTTGCTTCCACACCTTTGTCAAAAAAATTCTAAAACCCCCACATTCTCATCTATTTACAATTATCAAAGAAAGACCCTACAAATTGTAATTCTGTTAAATCCCTGCTCATGATACATAGAAGAGTATTCAGATAATTTGACACACACCACAGAACTAAAATGCCAACATAATTTCAATTTTTAGGTTTGATTTTACATTAGATGTGCTCTCTTTGTCTGTATAAGTATACAGAAGAGTAAGCTGAGTCATGTTTTCTCTGCAAAAGGTCTCTTTCTGAAGTACAGTGTGATGACTCTCGAAAAAACATTAAAGGGGTAGAGGCTCCATTTTTTTTTTTATTAACGTACTACCTGTGGCTTATATTAATAGTTGTGAATTCAGAGTGATTTTCCAATTACCAAATGCTCCTGGAAGTCTGATCCTATACTGTTGATTTCTGTTTCTACAATTAGCTACACAGTTTTTTAAAATGGGTACATCATTACAGTTGCGTATGCCACATACAGAAGTACTACTTAGGGCAGCTCAAACTGGATAAATTTTATTGAAAATGATTACTGATGTAAGCATATTATTTCCATGAGTGAAAAAAGACAGAAATATTTGTTTTCAACTAACGTCTTCTATTTAATGTGGAATAAAGCAGTATCTTCACCCTTATACAATACTGACATATTTACAGGTCCTGCAAAAAAAACCCATACATGGTGAAAACAATTGGTTTTTAAATATATTGATGTATTAGACTTCAGTCTGAACCTTGCAAAACAATATTTAGCATAAGACATCTGGTTTTTGCATTTACGTATATATTTCTAGTCAACAAGTTGTTCACTAAGACTTGCTTTGAAATACAAAATGTAGCTTTTCCAAATACTTTAATATTAAGACACATTTATACTGAAAAAAAAGATGAGGACAAAACCATTCCTGAACAATACAGCTTTGATGGATCCTCTTCTTGTTTCTGGTCTGAAATCCTTGCTGGCTTACTGTTCCCCAAAGCCTATATATGTGTTAGGACTCAGATTATGGACCAAAATCTCAGGATTATGGAAGACAAACCTCTTCAATCTTTTAAAAATGCCTTACAATTTAAATATCCTACTATATAAAAATTAAGAAATACTTTCACAGTGATTTGAAAGAAACTGGCTTAAGTTTTTCCTCAAGAAAAATAAGTAGATAAATACTAATTACAGGTAGCTCTAGCCTACCATGTTTAAACGTGACAATAAAACCTGTTCCTCCAACCAAGCAATTCAGGATTACAACCTGTACCCTAGTACTGAGAGATACAGCATGAAATATAAAACCCTACACTGAAAATGCTGTGCAACAACTTTATCACTTATTTTCAGTAAGTAAACAAAGTATGCAACTTTTTTAATGCTGTAAAAAATTAGAGATGTTAAAAATCACAAGTATAAAACCCAAGGAGTTATTATAGGGAGCACAGCTATACACTATAAAATTATTGTTTAATATAAACCAAGTGTCCTGCATTCAAACCTGTGAATAATTTCTGATATGTTGTCAGATGCAGACTGTGTTTAAAGTGAATCATAATAACGATTTTAAGATCTGAGTAACTCAAAATGATCAATACACTTAAAAACTAACAGTATCTTGTCAGAAGTCTGACATGTACTGTCCTCGATTATGTTCAAAATTGCTTTTTTTTCACAAAGATGTTATCTCCTCAGATGAATTAATAGGCAATTATCTTAAACAAAGTACCTACGTATATTTTATACTAAGAATATATTTTTGTCATTTTTCTGAAATTGATAAAAAAGTACTTCTGACTCAATAGCAGTACTAACCAAAATATCACTTTAAGTAAAAACCAAGACATCCCAAGACCTTCCATAATCCCAGAACATTGACAGTTCAAGAATGCAATAATTATTTTATCAGTTGGCAATTTATACCTGCAATCATGTCGTCCACAGTACTCATCTTCAGCAGTACCTGTTCAATTAAGCCAACTTCTGTGCTAGTCTGTAAATTACGGACGCTTTTACGTAGAATTGCTGTGAACATACTCCAGATTTCTGCTTGGCACGTTACATCACAGTGCTCCAAAAGCTCTGACATGCATGTAATGCTCTCGGCATCCTGGATTATAAAGTTCATCTCTAGATCAAATTCACCACCAACCAGCTACAAAAGAAAACAAGAACAATATTACAATATGAAATACATAGCTAAGTGTCTTTCATAATCTTCACTGTGACCAACACTGATTTTTTTTTTGCATTATGAGAGAAGTAATTTAGATATGAGAAACTCACTGCTATGATCTGTATACAGCAAATTAAAAGTCATGCTATGCAAAATATAGCTTGTACAAAATCTATACACTATCATAAAATACTACTTTCAGTTTTGTCATAGTGTTGAATAAAACACTTCAATAAAATAAATCAAAATATATTTGAAATATTCCTTCCTACAAAGTAACTGAAATGGCAGCCTGGCCCAGAGAGATGTAGTGCAGAAGCTGTAGAACCTGGAAAGCTCACAAGCTTCCTGATACAAGTCAACATTTGCCCTTAGTTACCCGTTTGCAATAGTATACAGCCCTTTCCACTGTACCACCCAAACAGTCATGCTCAGAAAAAATATCAGTGACATGCTCTGGACCAATGCAGACTTGGAAAACTTGTTCAATTATACCACAGATCAGTGCCATGTGGCCAAGGAAACCCATGGCTAGTGCAAGGCAGACACACCACTGGGAGAAGAACAAGCAAGCAGGTGAAAAGTCATTTAACAGCAGTACTGATGAAATTACAGCCTGACTCCTATCTATCGAGATACTTGCAAAACGCTACGTGAAGTCCTTAGCTCCCATTAAATAGCACAACTACCAGGCACATTTACTCCTAATGGCAAAACCATCTTTCATTTCTGAAATAAAGCCTGACTCTCATGCATCCTGCTTTATCCTAGTAGCCTTGAGGAGTTTTGAAAGCACCAAGGCTAAATTTCAATGACTGCAAATACCAACTTTAGAAAGGCAAAAAAAGAGAATAATTCTAAAATAATTTTAAGACATTATTTTCTATTTGTTGCAGAAAAATACGTAATTAAAATTGCAATAATATATTTTAAATTAAAGATATTCAAAGAATTCATCTAAGTCTTTAATTTCAAGTAACTTTTAATAGAAGGCTGTTTCATAGTCTAAAAGCAGTTGCCATTGCCTTCAAACTGAACTCCAAACAAGAAGCAAGCTGAAATCCTATGCCAACTTCTTTTTGACTGTTGAACCTATCCAAATATTCAAAGTCTTCTTTCAGACCAATCTGCAGACAAAATTATTAAAACCAAGCAAGGACTAGCTTTGGCCTCTACCATAATTCATACTTTTCATCCACTTACTAATTTCTTTTGGTTATCAATTAATTGCTAATAAAAATTTACAATTTCCTAACCTAAAGCCTCTCATATATTAAATATATAAACTGTCTTAGTTCTCCTGAGACATTTAATTACATTCAAATAAAACAATTATCCTAACTGAAAGAGGGTAGATTTAGATTAAACATTAGGAAGAAATTCTTTACTGTAAGGGTGGTGAGGTACTGGCACAGATTGCCCAGAGAAGTTGTGGCTGCCCCATCCCTGGCAGCGTTCAAGGCCATGTTGAATGGCACTTTGAGCAACCTGGTCTAGTGGTAGGTGTCTCTGCCTATGGAAGGGTGGTTGGAACTAGATGATCTTCTAAGGTCCCTTCCAGCCCAAACCACTCTATGATTCTATGACTTTGATTAGTATTTTAGTTTAGAAATTGTGACTGCATATCATATATTTGAATGTTGGCTGAACACTGTACCAAGGGCAGGCAATAAAATGGTCAAAATTAGAAGTACAGTTCTTCTACGGTTATTCCTTAGAATCATTAAATAGTTTTATAGCAGAAACCACCACACTTTTCAAGAAATCCTGGTGGAGTTTCTGTTTCTGAAAACAGCAGTAACTACCACACACTTCAAGAGCAATCTGGGTGTTTTTTTCCAGCAGCTCTCCATCTGGATGAGCCTCCCTGAGACTGTTGAAAACACACAGAGGTAAATCAGGCACTGGTAGAAGACATTCAGTTAAACTCTCTCAGATGCTAATTCTAAGATGAAATGAACCCCTTCTGGAAGTGTCTAATTTTTTGATTTCTTTCCATGCAGGAAATACAGGACTAAAAATTGTATTTGTGCAGTCTGAATCCTTGGATACATTCAAAAGCCACCTGGACATAGACCTGGACAATAGGCTCTGGCTGTCCCTGCTTGTGCAGGAAGGTTGGATCTGAAATGCTCCACAGATCAATTCCAACCTCAACAATTCTATGATAATCACAGAATCATAGAACCATAGAATGGTTAGGGTTGGAAAGGACCTTTAGATCATCTAGCTCCAACCCCCCTGCCATGGGCAGGGACACCTCACAATAAACCATGTCACCCAAGGCTTCGTCCAACCTGGTCTTGAACGCTGCCAGGGATGGAGCATTCACAACCTCCCTGGGCAACCCATTCCAGTGCCTCACCACCCTAATAGGAAAGAATTTCCTTCTTTATATCCAATCTAAACTTCCCCTGTTTAAGTTTTAACCCGTTACACCTTGTCCTGTCACTACAGTCCCTAATGAAGGGTCCCTCCCCAGCATCCCTATAAGCCCCCTTCAGATACTGGAAGGCTGGTATGAGGTCTCCACGCAGCCTTCTCTTCTCCAGGCTGAAGAGCCCCAACTTTCTCAGCCTACAACTTTCAGATACCTAATTTAGGCAAGATGAATCCCACCATTTGTTTTTGATAACAGATGGACCTAAAATCAAGGAAAAAACTAGTAATACCTCAGTTGGAATGCAGATGCTCAATACAGACTGATCTCTCTTTCCTTAAATACTATTCATCGTGAAATTTGTGCTAAATAGAAATGGTTAAAAAAGACTAAAATAAGTCAAACAGTATTTGCTTGCTAATGTAAACCGATATACTAATATGTGACATTGAAATAGACCTCACTATCAGTCTGAAGTGATTGAACATTTCAGTACTATTAAAAACAAGCTGCCTGTATATAAAACATCTCAGAGAATCTGAATAAAAAATACACTGAATGCTAGTAAAACTGGATTTATGGAGAATTTTCTACTGGGATACGGATTATCTGGTAATCACTACAATTATATGACTTGTTCAGCTGGCAGCTAGAGATTTATAATCTACCAAAGCGACTTTTTATTTTCACAAAGAAAACACTAAAATGTACCTAATTTGCCTTTAACTGCAGTTTAAGCCTATTTCAGCCTCTATCAAAGATCACAGTTATGAAAATCAACTTAATAAAATAAACAAATTGATGAATAAATTAATGTTGATGGCAAAAACTTAGGGTGGCAGGGCAGTACTTTTAAAAAGTAGCCATCCTAAAAATAAAAATAAATTTAAAATATTAACAGTCATGATAAAAAGAAGTTTCAGAAGACTTAAGAAGGAAAATTTTAACAAAAAAGGAGCATACAAAAATAATAAAAAAAAAAAATTGTGCTCAAGTAATACAAAGCAACCACTTCTGCTTTAAAATGTGAAAAATAAAATATAATTCAGACAAGAAAAGCAGTAGAATATTCACTACAAAGAGAAGCATTCTCTAACAATATTTCTGCACTTTCATTTCTCAAGAAAAAAGCAGTAGGTAAAAAGGAATAATCAATCAGTCTTCACAACAGAGGGAGATTATCAGTGGAGAACCACAGCAATAATGAGTTGATGACAAGTGTGGATACTAAGAAAAGTACAAAGTTTGCTAAAGAGCCAAAAATAATTAAATACGGTTAGAACCCACCAGCTACTGAGGGCTGCAAAGATTTTCTCTGATATCAAGTGGCTGGCCAACCACGCGTAAGAGTTCAAAGTTAGTAAATGCAAACTGATACCACATTATTATAGTTTTACCCATATGTACAAAATGTCAGGCTTTCAAATCTGCTATGATCGGCCATAAAAGAGATCTTGGTGTCCCTATGGGTTCTACTTTAAATAACCACGGCATATTAAAAACTGTCAGTAGGCAACTACAAATTCATAATAAATCTGCAACTTTATAACTTGGGTACAGTTATGGATGCAGTACCACACACAAAAAAAGTTATATCATTCTGCCATAAAGTAACATAGTTTTAACATAATGTGTGAAGATTTCTGTAGCAAGACAAATTTCATCTACAGTACAATATGAACTCTAAGATAGAAATCCTTACAGGAACCAGTATACCATACCATAAATCAATGTTCTTTCCATATCATAGATCTCAAATACAATCTTTTATCTAATGTCAAACACTCAGGCTTACTTTGCATTTTTCAAGTGAACATTTAATACTCAGTAAAGACCATGCTTTCACTGTGATTAAGTATCCTGAATTATTGCTTGTACTTTGTCAAGCTCATGTATCACTTTTTTTAACTATTCTGCATCTTTTACAGCAAATCTGTAAGAAATGAAGCAGCAAACTAATGTTCAGATCATGCTTCCAAGTCAGATGACTATGGCCAACAACTCCTCCTGAAGAAGAACTGACCTGGCAGTTATAAGCAAATTAGGCTTTCCTGTACTGAGGTTGTTTACAGGTGGATGCTCCTTGCAAATTGTCCCAAGAACTTACCTTACCCCACATCACCACCCTCGAAAGTAGCTCATTACTCAGAATCTCATTTTTTCTGAATACAGTGGCCATTCCTCAGTAAGCATCTGCCATTCGCTGTGCTATGCAATAGAAGTGTTTCTTTCTGAGTTGCTGCACCTACACAGAACTTAGGCTTGTCTTTCCTGCCCTTTTAGTCTAGCATAAAGGTGAAATACTCGCACAAAATAAATTGTCTACATATGTCTGATATTATTCAGATCAGTTCTCAAAATGGAGCAAAGTATGTGCTGCTGAACATCTAGAATTAAATGGCTTACTTGTGAAGATTAGAACTCTTCAGAATCAGATTCTTCAAAGCAAGTTCTGAAGAATGCATTGAAATGAAGAGAGAACTGAATAGAATATTTCAGTTGGAAAGGACCTATTAATGATCATCTGGTCCAAATGCCAGACCAATTCAGATAATTCAGGGTTGCCATGTTATTAAGCATGCTATTAAGGACATTGTCTAAATGCCTCTTGAACACTGACAAGCTTCAGATATTGACCACCTCTTTAGGAAGCCTGTTCCAGTGTCTGACTACCCTCCCAATAAAAAAATGCTTCTTAATATCCAGTCTCCCTGTCCTTCCCTGGTGAAACTTTGAACGGTTCCCACATGTCCTACCACTGGATACAAGGGAGAAGGGATCAGCACATCTCTCCATCTCCCCAGGAAGCTGGAGAAAGCTATGATGTTGCCCCTCAGCTGTCTTTTCTCCAGTAATAGATGGCTTCTCAACTTGAAAGTTCATCAAATGAACACACAAGGAAAAGAAAGATAGCAACCAATCTTGGAAGAAATACACAAATGGAACATCAGGATGATGTTTCCAGAGGGACCCTGACATGCTTGTGAGGTGGGCTGATGCCAGCCTTATGAAGTTTAACCATGCCAAGAGCAAGGTCCCACAGGTGGGTTGGAGCAATCCCAGGCACAGCTACAGGTTGGGCAGAGAAGAGATTCAGAGAAGCCCTGCAGAGAAGGACCTGGGGGTGTTGGTTGATGAGAAAATGGACATGAGCCAGCTTCAGTGTGTGCTTGCAGCCCAGAAAGCCAACCGTATCCTGGGCTGCATCAAAAGGAGCGTGACCAGCAGGTCAAAGGAGGTGATCCTGCCACTTTACTCTGCTCTTGTGAGACCTCACCTGGAGTATCGTGTGCAGTTCTGGTGTTCTCAACATATAAAGGACATGGAACTGTTGGAACAAGTCCAGAGTTGGGCCACGAGGATGATCAGGGGACTGGAGCACCTCCCGTATGAAGACAGGCTGAGAAAGTTGGGGCTGTTCAGCCTGGAGAAGAGAAGGCTGCGTGGAGACCTCATACCAGCCTTCCAGTATTTGAAGGGGGCCTATAGGGATGCTGGGGATGGACTATTCATTAGGGACTGTAGTGACAGGACAAAGGATAACGGGTTGAAACGTAAACAAGGGAAGTTTAGATCCTATATAAGGAAGAAATTCTTTACTGTTAGGGTGGTGAGGCACTGGAATGGGTTGCCCAGGGAGGTTGTGAATGCTCCATCCCTGGCGGTGTTCAAGGCCAGGTTGGACAGAGCCTTGGGTGGCATGGTTTATTGTGAGGTGTCCCTGCCCATGGCAGGGGGTTAGAGCTAGATGATAAGGTCCTTTCCAACCCTAACTATTCTACAATTCTATGAAAATCCTACTGAATGGCAAAAAATCAAAGACAGCAGGGGTCAGAACTTATTCTAGGAGGATTTTATTAAAAATTCCTGAAGACATGAAGACTTTTCAACACAACTTCATTTGCGATTAAAAGAAACCAAACAACTGCTAAGCATAAGGATTGTAAGAAGTGCAGGAGATGCAAAAGGATATTTTAGAGGCACTTGGTGTTTTTTTGGTTAAATGAAAACCATGAGTGCATTCTGCTGAAGTAAGAAAAACACAGTAACACAAATACACAGACACGCTATAAAAAGTGAGAATTTCAACTACAGGAAGACATCCAAACACTTTTGGTCAGGCAAAGATAATTTTTCAATTTTATATTAATGAAGACCTCTTTATGTAGAAGTGTTTAGAATGCTAAATTAAACAAATCAGACTTTTCAGTGACCAATATATGTGCTGACCATATGCACTAAATGTATCAAAACGACTACACAGAAAACCACAAATAACAAAAACTTATTTTCCATAATTTGTATATGTATATATATATATCTTAAAAAATATTTTTATTTTTAAAAGCTTAATCGTTGAATGAAGTTCTTCAGTGATCTGAATTACAGGTATGTGTATCTGCGGTAATTTTCAAAATTCTCTTTACCTTCAATGGAACCTAAAAGGTGCTTCTGGGAAGCGATTCATCTCACTGGTTTTAGAGGCAACTCATCTGGTTTTAGGATGAAATAAGTATTTTCCTGGAAATGCAGTACTTTTCACTGACTGTAAAAGGACAACTAGTTCAGACAAGCACATCTAAAGTTTAACCTTAACCAGCGTGCTCACAGTATGGTTTAGTGAATGACAGCACTAAAAGGACTGATTCTCATGTGAATCACTATAACAGCATCTAATTCTCCACATTACCATACCATTGTTAAAGGAGCTTTCCTTTATTTTAGCTTCAGAAACATTTTTATCCTGAATAATGTATAGCACGCACACAGTGTGCCACTAGCAGAATGCTACCTCAAATTTATTGACAATTTAAAATTATTCCAAGAAAAGAAAATAATTTAAACATCTTTTATACCTGCTGAGAACGTGTGACTGAAGTAACACGTTCTGCTTCACTTCTGTTACTCTCAAACACAAAATTGTTATTATGCAAACTTACAAATATTTCAGTGAAATATTTACCTTTAATTTCTTAATTTTTTTTGGGGGGGGGAAGGAGGACACTCCTGTAGGTTTATATACTGCCTCTGCCTATGATGGAGCTAATTTTCTTCATGGCAGCCCATATCATGCTGTGTTGTATGCTTGTGACTAAACCAGTGCTGATATCACACCTATATTTCAACTAATGCTGAGCAGTGCTGAGACATTGCCAGAGCTGCCTCTTTCTAACTCTGCCTGCTCAATGAGTAGACTGAGGGTCTGTAACAGGTTGGGAGGGGACACAGCCAGGACAGCTGACCCCACCTGACCAAAAGTGTATTCCACACTGTCATGCTCATCAAGAGCACTGGGGTAGTCTTTCCAAACTAGTGGTTGTACAAAGTGTAGCCGGGGATCAGTTTGTTTGTGAGAGGTGGTAAGTGATTGCCTTTGCATCACTTATTCCCCAGACATATTTACTAACCGCCTTTATCTCAACCCAGGAGTTTTATTTCCTTGCTTTTGCTCTTCTGAGTATCTCTCCCAAAGTGGTGATGTGGGGGGGGGAGCATGTAAGGTTGCAGTTGCTTATTGCTTTCTGGGATCAAGCCACCATGGTTTAAAATTTTTGGCTTCTGTCCTCCAATTTACTTTACTCAGTTTTGACCACTGAGCATCACTCTCAACTCAGTAAACTAATGAATCTCACATAAATGGTCTTAAAAAAAGTGCTGAAGGGAAAATTGTAAATTACAGTGTCAAACTTTGCTTAAGAATATGAGCCCAACTAATCTTGAGCGTTGCCTGCTGAGTTCTTTGAAAAACATTACTTTTCATTGCTGGTTTCAGAACATCAACCCCCCAGATTTTCTGAATACACTATAAAGCCTGTTTCCTGATTTCAAACACCAGTCCCAATACTAACCCCCGAAGAAAACCACTTGTAACCAGTCTCCACCTGGACATCAAGCCATAGATTGCAACTTTGAACCATAGAATCATAGCATGGTTTAGGGTTGGAAAGATCATCTAGTTCCAAACCCTCTGCCATGAGCAGGGACACCTCACACTAGACTATGTCACCCAAGACTTCCAACCTGACCTTGAACACTGCCAGGGATGGAACATTCACGACTTCTTTGGGCAACCCATTCCAGTGCCTCACTATACTCACAGGAAAGAACTTTCTTTTATGAAACCTGAACTTCCTGTTTAAATTTAAGCCAATTGCTCCTCATCCTACTGCTGCAGTCCCTGATGAAGGGTCCTTCATCAGCATCCCTGTAGGCCCCCTTCAGATACTGGAAAGCTGCGGTCTCCATGCAGCCTTCTCTTCTCCAGGCTGAGCAGTCCCAATTTTCTCAGCCTATCTTCACATGGGAGGTGCTCCAGCTCCCTGATCATCTTCATGGTCTCCTCTAGACTTGCTCCAATAGCTCCACATCCTTTTTATGTGGAGGACACCAGAACTGCACACAACACTCCAGCTGAGGTCTCATAAGAGCAAAGGGGCAGGATCACCTCCTTCAACCTGCTTGTCATGGCAAGAACAAAGAAGTGTCCTTAATTCTCGATATCCTGCTGCTTGCCTACATCAGTAATTTTGAGATACCTAGTACCATTTTTTTAATTAATATTTTGAAACTTTCTTTTTTATGAAGTCCTTAGAAAAAGCTCCTTTTGGTCATAAAGGCAAGTGCTGATACTTAGACTTATAAGACTGAGGGTTTTTTTTAAACCAGACTTGCCAACATTTGTCCTATTTTTCTTCTCTAAATAAATCACAGGATAGTGTGAGATAATTGTTCTGGTTTATGACTGGTCTCCCATGGGGTTTTAGCTGTCATGAATGATTTAAGACTTTTTGTGCAAGGATAAACCCCAAAACCTCAACTACTAAAGAAGACACCATAGAGACCACAATGACAGTTGTTTTACAAAGCCAGAAGTGAATCCTAATTGCCTTTCCCTCATCCTTTTTGATTTATTATGTGGTTCTTCAACCAATGAAATGATTTCTTTAATCTGTAGAAGACAATACAGTCAAGAACAAAGGCCAGAATCATACAGTAAAATAGGAGAGATCATCAATAATGCAACTCTAATAATAATGCAACTTTACCACAAAAGATAATTTGAAAGGAAGAAACTGGGAGGTTGATAAACAAGCATAGGAAACAATTTATCCGTGGTCAGACACCTCCCCTAATGTAAGAAGCTTGCCGGATCTTGTAATTGTTCAGCTTTCCCACACTGAAAATTTTACGCAAAACTGCTTGTATTTTCCACTTTTTTCACATAATCCAGAAGCAAGGGCAACGTAATTAGGGTTAGGTGCAATTATGCACCTACAGAAAAGGTAAGAGTGAAAGTTTTGGTTTATTCTAATACTGTATGTGTGCTCCCTATTTTTGTTACTTAGTATTATGACTTTAGCTTGTTACACAAAGTATCCCAGCACTTGAAATATATACAAGTATCTTTCTATAGATGAAACCCATGAGGAAATGAAACCAAACCACTGCAGTAGGAAATCCCTGTACAGAGAAAGTTATCCCAATATTGCACTAGTTCTCTCACTGTGTTTGCCTCGTGTTACTACTTGAACTACTGCTCAAGAAAACAAAACCAGCAAAAAGATCTAAATAGCCTATCCCAGTGGCAAAATGCCAAATATCTACTAAAAGGTGCAAGAACAAGATAAACATATACTAGATTTCCTCCATTACACAGTCCCATTCTCCTGCTAGTTGTGACACAGGACTTCTTGAGCCAGAAATAAGGTCTTTGTTTCAACAAGCTGTTGGATTTCCTTCCATTAATTTCTCTGATCAGTTTCTGAACTCTCATCTTTTTGGATCCTCAACATACTACAGTTATTATGTTTGGAGATGCCTAACATGTTACTCAATGCAGTTTCAGAAAATAAATTAGAATAGAAAGGCATTTAATACACCTTTATTAAAAAGACAAAAAAAACACCATTCTATTCACCTAATTAATATAAGAAAGCAAAAAAAAAAAACAAAAAAAAAACCAAACCAAAAAACCAAATTAGATCACACAAGGCAGCAGTCAAACTCATTGACTGGTCTTGCAGCATCTTACAAGCACATACACACCCTTCATTTTTTGATGGAAAAGTATAAATTACTAAGAAGTAATAAAAACTAAGGAAAGGACTTCTAAACAAAGCCTCCTCAGATGGCTGGATTCAGTTACCTTGCCTCCCCTTTCAATTTCTTACACAATTTAGAAAGGGGAATAAAATATAAGAAGGAACTGTAGATACAGTTCAATGTTTCCACACAATATTTTTCATATTTATTTAATACCATAAACCCCGCAGGATCTATGAAAAGAACTTTTCAGATCTCATTTTAAACACCCCAAATTGAATCCTGAACATGTGAAATGTTGAAGAGCAACACAGATACCTTGTGAAAAGCAATCTGAAAATATTATTTTTGCTATTCTGTATTTTTACCGTATGAAATGCATTGTTTTATATTAATGCAGATTTACTATTAAATTATTTATAATTCATTAATATAGTAATTTATATTAAAAAAATTACAAATGTTTTCAGAGACCCATGCCTTAGACCATCAGGATTAACACAGAGTATGGGTTTCCCCTTTTGGCTTGTGTAGAACAAAACTGGTTCTTGATTTAGGTAAAAATGATTCAGTTGTTCTATTTTTGGTAATTTATAAACAATGGATTGCTTTGTTCTGATTCTGAAGGTCTAAATAATTAACCAAATATTCTATGTTTCTGTATTTTCAGTACATTTGTCATTAGTCACAGCAGCAGGAAAACCCATTAAAGAAAATATACTTACTTATAACTAGCTAAACAGAATTTAAAAAGACAAAAAGTTGCAAAACTAAATTCTGACTGCTTTTAACAACTGAGAGAAAATAAACAGCTCAACTGTAAAGTGGGCATCGCTCCCAAAGAAAAAGATCACAGGCCCTGGAAAACAGATAAATTGTTGGGTCAAATGAAGTAATGTCAGTGTCAAAAATGTTTATTACTTGAAAGCACCCAAATCTGTATCAATTTGTCCTTCAAGAAGCGCCAGTGAAAATTCTGTTATCAAACTTAAGCTTCACTTAAGCAGCATATATCGCTCCCTCTTTAGTCCAACATGAGACTTCAGGGTTTATTTCTGAATGTTTTTCCTATGGAGTTCTGTGTGGAAAGAAATATCGATTGAAATACTGTCACACAACTTCCATGTCTCCTCTATGTTGAAAAGTAATCTCTAGTACTGTAGATAATACTACTTTCAATACCAGTGACATTACTGATGCAAATATTATCTGTCTTAGACACTTTCCGCTTCCTCTCTTGATGACTCAGATCAGCATTTTAGTAACCCGCTCCAAGTTTGATTGACATGGATAACTTAGGTTTTTCCCTCATTAATAAAGATGTTTTGTTTCACCAGCCTCCCTCCTAATCTGAAGTCAGCCAAAGCTAAGTAGTTACTGCAATGCAAGAGCAGCTTAATGAATGCAAAATTCCCCCCACTGAGGTTCTGGTAGCAGTGGCCATGCTGGGAGGGCCTGTGCAAGCTGACAATGCGACTGCAAAGAGGCCCATGTGCCCACATGAGGAGAGGTTGGGAGGTGAGAGAGAGGGATGACCACTTCTGGTCTAGTTTCTCTCTGGTTTAAGGGCCATGTCAATCACACTATACTGGCACTACAGGAGGAGGTTTAATTTATTTTAAATTACTAGAAACTGTAAAGATTTCAAAGGTTGATTAAGATTATATTGCCTTGGATTATGTATTTTTGGAGGTGGGTTTTTTCTGTTTGTTTGGAACAGGTGATTAAAGGTCTGAGATTGGAGCACCATGGACTGAATGCTGTTAGATCCCTTCTTGCTCCTGGAAGAAAAGAGAAGTGGGGAGGGGCACAGATTCCCTAGTTTTCAGAGACTTGAACCAGAACAAATGGGCCCACGGTGTGCACTGAGCATACCTGACTAAAATTATCCAGTTAAGGCATGAATACATTTAAAGCAGACTCCATATTGACAAACACTCAAGATCCCTTATTATGTGAAATGGTTTATTAGAACATTTCCTCTGATTTTAAGTTAGAGCTTTAATAAAATTTCTGTGTTTCAAAGCAAAAAAAAAAAACACATTAATTGTGTTTTTCAGAAGTTATTTCAGAGTTACTCCAATTAAAATAAAAATTTTACCACAAAAAAGCAGCCTTAGTATAGGTATAAGTGCATAAGCAAGGCTACGTTCACATATGAAAATGCCTCACAGTTTGAGGAAGATAATAAGCAAGACAGCATGCCCCTTCATTAGTTGTAACAGGTGAAAAAATAAATATAAAAATAAAGCAGCTATCCAAACCACCTTTAACAATACAGGACAACACTGCAAGCATGCAAAAGCAAATGAAGTGGGTGGAAAGCACCCCATTACAAAAATTCTCATAACCCTTGCTCTCCTATCTCAAGTCATTTTAAGTATCTTAGTATCACTACCAGATATTTAAGTATCTTAGATGAATAGTACTTTCCACATAGTTCTGTCATCTGATTAATTTTTTGATATTCCAGACCAAATCATATTTACAATGTAATTTTCAAAAGACATTATATAGTTCCTTTTAGATATTACTTCACTGTTAACTATTTTCAACTTATATCAATTTCTTAAAAACCTTGAACTTAGAGGATTCTTAAAAATGCATCAAAACTTATTATTTAGCATGCTCAGTCTTAATAGAAGTGTAAAACCACTGTAACCTTTCATCTAAGCATTTACATCTTTAAAGCACAGGTGTACATGAATTTCATGTATAATTAGATAACCTAAGTAGTATTTAATGTTTAATTCAGATCACTAGTAGGATGGAATTTTAAAAAACCTTCTAAAATGCTACAAGAAATTAACTTTTTCCACTTTTTATTTTGTTGGTTTAGAATGCCCCTCTTTTTAATACAACTGTTTTAATATCTGGGACACTGCAGTTGTATATAAACACACATATTGAATAATCTATATTTGAAAAATAATAATTAAGCCACTTCAAAGATACTTAACCAACAACATGAAATTTATTTTTCCTAGATAAATGACATTAATTTTATTGAAAACTATGAAAGCTAGGAACACAGACACATGAAGATTGACTGTAAATGCTGAATTAGCCGAGTAAAACTTTTTCTAATTCAAAAACTTTACCATCAACTGCAATACAGGTATTTCATACTTGGTACATTTGCTCAAGGGGGGCAGCTGAGGGGGAGGTGCTGATCTCCTCTCTGTGTTCAGCAGTGATAAGACACAAGGGAATGGAGTGAAGCTGCATTGATCAGACTGGACATTAGGAAAAGAATCTTCACTGAGCGAGAAACTGGTCAGTGGAACAGGCTCCCGAAGGAAGTGGTCATGGCACCAAGCATGTCAGAGTTCAGGAGTGTTTGGACAATGCTCTTAGTCACATGGTTTAGCTTAAGCTAGTCCTGCAAGGAGCAGGGAGTTAGACATGATTATCTTTATAGGTCCCCTCCAACTCAAGACATTCTATGGTTTTATGATAATTTGTATCAAAGAAATTGACTAAGAATAATGTGGTTTGCAGTGTAAACCAAGCTTACACTTTTGTGCATATGGTTTTATGATAATTTGTATCAAAGAAATTGACTTAAGAATAACATGGTTTGCAGTCTAAATCAAGTTTACACTTTTGTGCATTTGAAAAAGGGTAAGAATTCATTACGTATCTTTGTGCTTCAACTCCCAACAACATCACAGGACACAGCCAAATTTCATCAGAAAGACATTGCAGAACATTGAGTCACTCAGTTCTCACAAGACATGGACTCATAAAGTATCCTCATACATGGCAAAGTAGTATATTACTACCTCTATTACCAAAACTCAGCAACTACCCAATCCCCCTTCAGACCACACACCTTCTACTACTTCTCTAGACAGATCTCTACACATTTTTTCATTTTAAAATTTCAAATGGGATATTTTATATCAAGCACTTCACTCAACTTCTGGAAGCTTCATATTAATAAGAGATTTGCTGGAAGCTTCTTTGTCATATACAGTTTAGACGCTTAAGCTACTTGCCTGTAAAAGAGTTATTTAAGTCTTTTCACAGACTAAAAACTTAAATGTGCTTCAGATTTTAAATGCTACTTAATCTTTCATGCAACATGGTATTTACATATTTATATTTACAACAGCAACCAGAACGACAGGACAGCAATCATCAACTTGCAATCATGTTTAATAAAAATTACTGAAATGTCCCAAGTTGCATGCTGTGAAAATAATAAAAATTACAGTATTGAGAAAAGGCATGTTCACATGTATGTGGTCATAGCCAAACTAGACTTAACACTCGCAGCACGTGAAAACGAGGAGTTATATAACAGAAGACATGGATGACCAAATGCCATATCTATCACATTTTATTAAAAAAGCCACTACAGTCAAATGCTTACAGAGGCTATAGGACACTGAAGTGCCACAAATTATTTTTCCTTCTGTTTTAACTTGAAATTCTCAAATCCAGAAAAAAAAAAAAAACAAAATGGAAAGTAATTTCTCTTTTCAAAGAGTAAAAATCATTAGCAACAACCCTTTCAGGTTACAGAAAACAGAATATTCCACATAGCTACTAAGTAGAACTATTAAGATGTCCTTACATGATTACTGTCCAAGTATTAGCCATCTCACAACTCGTTGTGAAAGACAAGATCCAATCTGACGAAATTCTAGAAGTACTTGTTCAAAACTGAAAATACTGACAAATCTTTTGCACTGTTCTGCTAGAAGTAAATACTACATGAACTTCTGATCTCTTTAATAGTGATTTACAGCATGCAGAAATAAGCTTAAATGCAGATATTAAGCATGCTTCACATTCTTTTTTCAAATATTTTCAGAAGATGCCCACAATTCATCACATTGGAAATGGGAATACAGTCAACACTGGGTTACTGAAGATGACATGCAAAAGAGACATACACCAAGTTCAGGCACAGGAAAAATGCTAGGAAAGCCCCTGATAATGTTCCTTACATACTATCTCCTAGAAGACAGACATCTATGAAGTGACCACACACTAGTGCTTCCCAGTTACAGTACTTCTTCCAGTTCTGCTCAGGCTTTTGTAAATATTAATCCTGCATAAAGGGCATGTATCTAAATGTAGGTAAACTGGAAGTAAAAATCAAATTGATACCAAAATTTCAATATAGTGAGGTGTTTTCAGAGAGAACAAAAAGCTATGATTCATACTTAGTCAGGTGAACCTTCAGCCAGATAACAAGATAATTCTGGATGGGGACCACAAGAACAGACTGCAGCAAATCAGCAAGGGACTGCTGAAGAGTGAGCTTCAATCTAGCTTACAAACAAAAATTTACTACACAACCTGGAGTATCAGTAAATGTTAGGTATTCAGTTTATGCATGCTCTCATTTAACAACACGTAGTACTCCATGTAATGTTGTGTAATTAACATATCAAATTATTACAGCTTTACAATTTCATTAAAAACAATCTACCCAAAAGACTGCAATAGGCAAGACAGACAAATTTTTGCTTAGTGAATTTCAGAACATCTGTTTAACCAAATTTTATAAACCTGTATGCAGAAAGAGCAATCTTTGCTTGCAGAAGACTTTTTTAAAGCATAACAGATAGACAAAGTAGACATTTCAAAGACAGTTATAACTAATGAACAGAAAAACCCCAGTAACAATGAAAAAAAATATTATGCTAGTATTTCTGTAATTCAAGCCAACTAATACAGGAGATAACAGACTGGAAACAAAGGAACACCAGATTGTCCGCATTAAATATTTTACAGTGACATAACTGGGAGAGAAAAACAAGTCGCTTTATAATGGCCAAGACAACTCCCCTATAAAATTTTTGAAGTCCTTTGAAATAATTGCTTAAATATCTGACATTAAATGTGCATTGATTTTACACTGCAAGCTCTAAAGGATATGCCTGCGAGCAAGGTAATGAATAACTATATTGATCCATCTGTTATTTTCTCAGATTTCCTGAAGTTTCCTTTGGTTTTGTTTTTGGTTTTCCTTTTTTTACTGCTATTGTGTTTAATAATCTGATTACCTTTCCAACATGTTGCATTAAAGCTACAAGTCTACGATTAAAAGGGAAAAGGAAAATAAATAAATTCCATTTTGTTTTCTTTTGATATTCACTGCTGTGATATAAACTACCCAATTTCCAAAATACAGATCAGAATTTGCTAATAAGGTGTAATGCCTGTGTTAAGGCCTTTCATTACAGAAAATATACACCCTTGGTTGGTGCTGGAAAAGAGTTTTAAGGGGGTGGAGGGGTGGAGACAGCATAGAGTAAGAAACCTATTCCCTAGGAAACAGATCCCATGAGAGAAGTAGATACTTTCCCAGTCATTAACACCCATGAAAAACAAAGACTGTAAGATTTGAAGCACTAAACCACTTCTAGTTATTTTTTGGGGGGGGGATACTTTCCCCTTCCACACACACTCCCCTCTCCCCTTCCCCCCCCCCGTTTCACTTAGGGAAATAAGCATGTTTTTTAGGGAAGAGTGGCTGTAAAGCTTGCTCACAGAAACTTTCGGGGTGTTGGTTGACAGTTTAATCACCCCAAACTTTAAATAAATACCCCACAAATATACAGAGACTCCGATTCCATAACCAGATGAACCCAAAACTTTCCAAAGAGTCCAAGTATGCTTTTCAATGAACAGAGAAATGTACTTCCCCAAACTCAAACATCCTGGGTGTCAGTGCATACCTCCTAAGGTGAGAGACTGTGGGTGAAGTTGCCACTGCAGTATTTATACACAGAAAGTATAAAAGTTCCTATTGTGAATCTGAAGGCTTCAGGAGAGGAGGAGCAGGAGGAGTATTTTGCTAAGTAAAGCTCCAACAACACAAAAATAATACTCTTCTGAATTTTACTTTTGATCAGCTAACGTTTTCTGACAAGTTACTTCTTTGAAATTGCCTTTCCCAGATCAGGTGGAAAGTTCCCCAAAGTAGCCCTAACATTATGTTCCTAATACCACCACACTGCTTCTGAGCTATTTCCGTGCTAGCTCCATGGAAACAAAGACATAATTGTTCATTCAAAAGGCTGCTGAAATTTCCATTACAAAATACGCTTATAAAAAGCCTTTACTTTGTGTTTTTATTATGGGAAGGAGAAGAGAAACTAGGTTATTTTCTGTTCCTTACTGCAAGCTTTAGAGACTTGTGTACAGATTTAACCAGCACCACTGCTGTAATAAAAAATTAATTCCAATGAAGCTTAGCAAACTTTGTACAATTAAGAAATCCAGTTATGGCTGATGAGTTCACTTAAGTTTCAGGGTTATTTGCCATGTCAATCATCACATTGACAAAATGGAAATAAAAACATGTATGTGACTTTATTTGACCATAAATTTGGCAATTAAACTGTTTAACCATAAGCTAGTTTTAGAGAATTAGTATAAAGTATTAATATTTATATATTCTTTATGTAATGTTTCCAAGAAAAAGATATTAAAGCTTTCCTGATGCCAAAACTTCATTTACATTTAACTGATGCCTCTCCACATCAAGAACACCTGTAAGAATGCCTTTCTTTCCTCTTGAGTCTTCCACCTTGCAAGATGAAGATAATATTCTTTTACTCCTTGACTTTGATTTATGCCCTTTGTCTCCCATGAGAAATTTCTGCCTAAAAGGATATATGGTTAAAAAGACTATCCATTGTAAAAATGTTTTCCTCTGGTTCCTGCATACAGAAAAGGGAATACCATTACACTGATCATACAAAATTACTCACCATAGTCAGGGTTTTATCAGATGGGAGGACGCCAAGAAAAAAATACCTTATGTCACAATATAGTTCATAAATATCTCCAATCAATAGTGATGTAAGACCTAAGTTCTACTACTCTACAACAAAGACATTAAGAACAAAAACGAACAGGGAGCAAAAGTTTACATCATCAGATGCAGAAACCTTACAAAAATAATCAGTGGAATGAGCTCTATTTCCATGTGACAGACATCTTGATTATAGCCATATTCAAACCCCTACTAACATGATGGTGACACTGTAACACTCAGAAAATCCCTATTCCAATGGGGTTCTAGGTTAAGGAGCTGATGCTGAAATTAATATAATTATTTTACCAAATGTCTGCTCTAGACTGAATACTTTTGACAGTGTATTGCCAAACAGCAATGGGGAAAAAAAAAATTGCATCCTTACAGTCACTTCCTGGAAAACCTCTAGCTCGCTTTTCTCTGGAAAGTATCTTAAAATGCAGCACTTATCAGAATGCATTTTTGCTTTTGTATTCAAATTTAAGCAAATCCTTCCAAAGAAACATGGGTTTGCCTGTTCTTAGATTTGCTAAAGACCATATAAACCCATCCAAAATCTTAATTTCAAAATGTGTAGTAAGAAGACATGGATACTCTACTACTACTCCTCCTGGGTAAATTCATAGATAGTGGCTTTATGTTCTATTACGAATGTACATCTCATTTTTAATTTGCCTGGTTACAGCTTGTGGCCATTTGTTCTTCTGATGTTTTTTGTCACCAGGTTAACAAGACTTTTAGAAACTCTTACCACAAAGAATTCCCTAGACGCTTCAAATGAAGTCACACCTCATCTTCTTTGATAAGTTCATTTGACTGAGCTTTATGTCTTTTCCTGCAAGATGTTCTCTCACAGACATGAAAAGAAATTACTTTTGAAGGCTGGGGGGGGTGGGATTAAAATGAAGAAGCTCTAGGCATACCAGAGAATGAAAGAAAAGCAAAATAAAGAAGTATTATATATGCATTGTTACAGAGAATCTTAACATGAGCGTACATTTTAAAAGAATTTATGCACAAGTACTTGACAAGAGAGAAGTGAAAAGGAAAGAGGAATTGGGGAAGCCAACCATTTGCCTTCACAATTTTGTACATCCTTCAACAGCAAAGAAAAGATAAACAAATGCATAATGAAAAATTTGTTCTGCTAAGTGACACTCAAGTTACCTTACATGAAAATAAACAAGAAAAACCCCTCTCAAATCACACTTTTTACTTTTGTTGTTATGAAAACAACTGCATCTCAAGAGTTCCCCACTCATCCTAGCCCAGCAAGCGAAAAAAACCTTGACGCCATTTAATTTTGCCAAAATTGTTAATGGTCTCAAATATTTTCCTTCCAGTAACCTTAATGAAGATATAAAGGTCATCTCTTCAGTCCCTCCTCCCCTTGCCCCTACTGAAAAATGTCCCTATCTTCTTCCTTCCTAACTCACTGTTCTTTCTTCCTCATATTATTCTCCTACTTCTTGGTAGTTATGCAAGTTCCTTTTCTTCCATAAATACAGCCAAATAACACTATTCCAGATCTGTTTACAAAACCAACATCAATAGTTTAACTTTTAGTTCTATCATGTTCTTAATGAATTCTAAAATAGCTTTCTTTTTGTATTTACTGGTTGAACTGGGAAGAATTTTTCTGAAGATGTATCAGAAGAAGCATCACTGAAATTGCTGTAGTTACTGAACACATCTAATTTATGTAACAGAAATATATAAAAATATGCATGGAAATACATGAAACAGTTTATTTATGTGGACTATCCTCTATGTTAATGTTCAGTATTACCGTATATTGGTTTCTAAATGCTCCTTTATTAGCTATTCCCTGTTCACAAATTTACTTTGTTTTCCTATGCATAGGCAAATCCCCAGAGAACAATGGTTATGTCTACGCATGTACTGCTTTTGCTTCTCTTTCAAAACACTGGAGTAAATTTTTCAAAATCCTGAAGAGAATTTAACAGAACTCCAATGTGGCCCTAATTGGGCCATTAGGCCATTCTTTCAGCCATATGTTTTTTAAGTTTCACTTTTATATAAATAAATTTACATTAATCTAATTCTTGAAATGTCTCTAACAAAACAGTGTAATTCCCAAGAGGAAAAAATTACTATAATTTTGACTGAAAATACAATACATGCCTTTCAGTCCATCCCTTAAAGTTATCTAGCCCAGTGATTTAGTACCTAAAGGAAGTGTTGTAGCTTTACAGGACTCTCTTTTTCCTATACATTCATTGCAGATTCTCCAAGTTACTTCTGTGGTGCAAATACTCCACAAATAGTTAATTTCCTAAGTGATCAGGAATCAAAAATATGTACTATTAAGTAAACTTGTCCCCAAGTTACAACATAAGTGCAACCTTCTTGGGTTTATAGGCTGTTCATGCTTTTCCATTTGAAAATGACCTATAAATATATACAGTATCTACCTCACCCTGCAGAGCTCTGATATCATTTGGAACATAAAAAGAGGATTGTTATCTTGAACAGTAATGTGAATGTTGAACAGATTTTTCATTTTAAGAAGTAAATAAATATGCAAAAATTAAGAATTCTCCAAGGTTCAGTTCTGTTCTCCAGTGGCTAAGAAAAGCTTCATTTAGAAATAGGACTGATTCTTCCCCACACAATTTGTATTTAAATGCAATAGTGTTGATGAACTGATCATGTTACAGTCTGAGTATTTTAATAAACACTTAATTAGTAAGCTTAAAATGCATAGTGTTTCCAAAGAAATTTTTGAGTTAACACACTTATCATCCAAGCAAGAAGCCAGCACAGCAGGGTTTTACTCACCAGCACACTCGGATTTTAGAGTTGGAGCCTGAACCATCACAAAACTGACAGCAGAAAAAAATAGGCACAGGCAAACAAAATAAAATGAATAAACCTGTTATACACTCAAATCAGAGACACTGTGAGTCCCAGGGATGCTACTATATTGATGAACATCACTTCTGCTACACTTGCTGTTCTGACATTTTACACATTCTGCAATAATGCCTAGTTTTCGGGGTTGGCTTATAAAGTACTCCCACATGTAAGGAACATAAATAATTCTACCATCATTACAATGCTAAAATCAGTATTAAACAATGGGACATTTTGAAACAAAATATAGCCTCCTGCTCTGACTGAAGCCAAAATCCCCACTCCTTAACCAGCTATTTTTACCTGGTATTAGCTCCATAGCACTGGACCTCTCTCAGTTATGCCCTTTAGGATGACACAAGCTGCAATAGCTGGAGAAGTAAAGTAGCTTAACCTGGAGAAAGACATCTTCAGTCAAGAACATCCTCTAAGAATTTAACACTTCCCAGAATGAAGAAAGCTTAAGAAGAATTATGGTGGCATCAAACAGCATTCAGATGGAGTGCAGCTGGCACTGGCAATTATGTGGGCTTTAGGCCCAAAAGTAAAGCCATTCAGGCAATGCTGAATGAAAGCAGTCCTCTAAGACGTCATGAGCAGAAGACTATCAGTACAATACTTGATTTCTCATGATGCAAGTAAGAGCTTTTCTGAAGCCCAGCAAAATGAAAGTGTGCATAGACATGGATTCAAGGTAACAGACGAAATTCTCCAACCTCTGACAGACCCTCCAAGTTAAAGCAACATAACTTATCTGACAAGTTGCTTGATCCAAACATTGAAATTGCAGTGAATTCACACAGTATTTTTATAGGCCTCATGCTACTCCATTTACTCTTACACCTCCTCCTTTCATCTCATACTTAGCTTCCAAAATAAATGACACAGAAATCCTACAGACAAACACTGTATATGTACAGGGCATAGCTGGGAGGGTTTGGGTATTAGGAAGCTACAGGAGGCTTTGTGTAGGAGTGGCTGTGAACTTTCCTTGGCTGATCACAACCAGTTTCCAGCTGGCTCCAAAACCACTGTGAATAACCTGTCGCACCCCAAAACAGCACACACCCCCTCCTAAAGCAGCATGCTGATGCTCTGCTTGGGTGTCTGTAAGCCAGAGACAGCAGCCATAGGGGCAGGCAACAGCATATACTTGGGGTGATGCACAGCTCACTACAGAAGGCATATGCACCCCCGAGGGACAGCAGCTGCAGGCAACTCACACTGGGGCTGACACCATGAGGGACAGCCACTGAGGACAAGCATGTCAGAGGAAAACCTGAAGCAGCCCTGTGTAGTAGGGGAAAACTATTAATAAGCAAAGAGCCACAGGAAAAAAATGAGCAAGTGAAACACAGCAGAAGAGATCACTAACAGGCAAGAACTGACAGAAATCGTAGTTCATAATCGGAATTCCTGCGGTGAGTAGCTCGAGAGAGGACGCCTTCCACACCGGAGCGGGGCGAAGCTCAGCGCCCAGGAGCCTCAGCTCAGAGCAGCGAGAGCCCCCCAGGGAGCCTCAAGTCCTCGACAGGACCTGCCCGGGAGCCGGCAGCTCAGCTGACGAGAGCGAGCAGGGACTCGAAGGGGACGGAGCCAGGAGCCGCGGCACCAGCCCTGACTGGGTAAAACCTGCCCCCAGGGAGCGCGAGCGACCAGGGTGGGTCGAGGCGGTTCTCGGGGGCAGGCAAGAGGGATGGTGAGTATTCGCCTTGTGACAAGGGCCCGGTCCGGGAGCTCTACTCTGGCTGCCCCGACGGTGGCCGGCGTAGGCACCCAGACAGAGCCGATGAGAGGGGAGGCTGCAGTGCAGAGCTTGGAGTGCAGAGAGTGCCTGCACGGGTCTTATGAGGGAAAGGTGCACAATGGGCAGGGCTGCACTCGGTGCTCCCTGGTGGAGGCCCTCCTTCGGGATGCTGTCAATAGGCTGAAAGGTGCCAGGGAAGCTGAGAAGAAGCAGGATTGCTTGCTTCAGGCCCAAACTGTGCGGGGGCCTCAAGGGCCCCCTGTAGCTCATGGAGGAAAGAAGGAGGCCGGTAACCCAGGAAGCTGGTAAATAGTAACAACAACAAAACAAAAAAAAAACAAAAACAAAAAACACAACAAAGAAAGGAGGAAGAAGAAAATTAAAAGCGAGGGGCTTCCTCCTAAATCTGATGTCCCCACACAGAACTGCTTTGCAGTTTTGCAGAGGACTAATGAGGAAACACACTCGCACCAGGAACAACTGGCTGGTGCACTGGTAAAGAAGATCTCTACTGGTGCTACCAGGAAAAAGCAGCAGGTCGTAGTAGTAGGGGACTCTACTTTGAAAGGGACAGAAGCACTCATCTGTTGGCCTGACCCATTTTCAAGGGATGTGTGTTACCTACCAAGGGCATGGATCAGGGATGTTGCAGAGGCTGCCTGCTCTAGTAAGTCCCAGTGACTGTTACCCACTTAAAGTGATCCATGTGGGTACTACTGATATAAATAGCAGTTGCCCGGACAACATAAAAAAGGACTAAAGAGCCCCAGGAGAGGTGGTCAGGGGCTCTGGAGCTCAGACTGTCTTTTTGTCAATTCTCCGGGATACAGGGGAGGACCATAAAAAGGCTAGGAGGATTGGCCAGGTTAATAAATGGTTAGAAGGTTGGTGCCATAGTCAGGGGGTTGGGTGTCTTGAACATAGGACCCAAGTTTGCAGGCCAAGTCTACTGGGGGCTGGTGGAGCTGGTCTGTGCAGTTTCGGTAGGAGGCTTGCCAGACTGGTCAAGGATGCTTTAAACTAAACGTGTTAGGGGAGGGGGCATCATTCCATCCCAACACACCCAGTCAGTTGCCAGAAACTATAATGAATGCTCAGAGCGATGTAGAGATATCCCAGCCACTCCAGCCAATGAGCCGGCTTCAGTTGGAGCTCAGCTCAGATGCCTCTATACAAACGCCCGTAGCATGGGGAACAAACACGAGGAATTAGAGATGTGTGCACGTCTACGGGGGTATGATATAACAGGCATCACAGAAGCATGGTGGGATGGCTCCTATGACTGGAGTGTTGGGATGGAAGGTTACAGGCTCTTTAGAAAAGACAGGCCTGGCACACGGAGAGGGAGAGTTGCTATTTATGTTAGGGATAGGCTGGAGAGTACGGAACTCTGTCTGGGGACAGGTGAGCAGTCAACAGAGAGTTTGTGGGTCAGGGTTAAAAGGAGAACAGCGACAGGAGACACTACTGTGGGGATCTGTTACAGATCGCCTGATCAAGAGGACTCTGTGGATGAAGCGCTCTATAGACAGATAGGAACAGCCTCACGCTCACAGGCTCTTGTCCTCATGGGGGACTTCAACCACCCTGACATCTGTTGGAGCAATGGTACGGCCCGGCAGAAGCAATCCAGGAGGTTCCTCGATTGTGTGGAAGACAACTTCCTTCTGCAAGTAATAGAGGAGCGGACAAGGAGAGGTACCATGCTTGACCTCATGCTCACCAACAGGGAAGGGCTCGTTGGAAATGTGACACTCCAGGGTAGCCTTTGTTGCAGCGATCATGAGATGGCTGCATTCAAGATCTCCAGGACAGTGAGAAGAGCGTGCAGCAAGCTCACTGCCCTGGACTTCAAGAGAGCAGACTCTGGCCTCTTCAGGAACCTGCTTAGTAAGGTTCCATGGGATATAGCCCTAAAGGGCAGAGGGGCCAAAGACTGTTGGTTGATATTCAAGGATCACTGACTACAAGCTCAGGAGAGTTGTGTCGCAGCTAGAAAGAAATGCAGCAAGAGGGCCAGGAGACCTCAGATGGATAAGAAGCTGCTGAGGAAAATTCGAAGGAAAAAAGGCTTATAAAAGGTGGAAGCAAGGACAGGCAGCCAGGGAAGAATACAGGGATGTTGACCAGGAAGCTAAGGACCGGGTTGGGAAAGCTAAGGCCCAGTTAGAATTGAGTCAGACCAGGGATGTTAAGGATAACAGGAAGGGATTCTACATGTACATAGCAAATAAAAACAGACTAGGGAGAACGTGGGCCCTCTATGGACGCTATCAGGAGAACTGGCTACACCGGATTTGGAGAAGGCTGAGGTTCTGAATGACTTCTTTGCCTCAGTCTTCACTGGCAAAGGCTCTGACCACACCACCAAAGCCTTGGAAGGCAGACTCAGGGACTGTGAGAATGAAGACCTTAGGCCCACTGTAGGGGAGCATCTGGTTCAAGACCATCTTAAGAACCTGAATGTACATAAGTCCATGGGACCTGGTAAAATCCATTTGCGGGTCCTGAAGGAGCTGGCAAATGAAGTTGTGAAGCCACTGGCCATCATATTTGAGAAATCGTGGCAGTCAGGTGAAGTTCCCAATGACTGGAAAAAGGGAAATATAACCCCCATTTTCAAGAAGGGAAAAATGGATGACCCAGGGAAATACAGACCACTCATTCTCACCTCTGTGCCTGGCAAAATCTCGGAGCAGATTCTCCTGGAAGGCATGCTAAGGCACATGAAAAACTACAAGGTGGTTGGTGACAACCAGCATGGCTTCATTAAGGGGAAATCCTGCCTGACTAATTTGGTGGCCTTCTATGATGGGGCTATGGAACTGATGGACAGGGGTAGAGCAGTTGACATCATCTGCCTGGACTTGTGCAAAGTGTTTGACACTGTCCCACACAACATCCTTGTCTCTAAATTGGAAAGACATCAAATTGATGGATGGACCACTCAGTGGATAAAGAACTGGCTGCATGGCCACACACAAACAATTGTGGTCAATGGCTCAATGTCCAGCTGGAGACCAGTAACGAGTGCTGCCCTTCAGGCATCGGTGTTGGGACCAGTCTTGTTCAACATCTTTGTCAGTGACATGGACAGTGGGATTTAGCGTACCCTCAGCAAGTTTGATGATGACACCAAGCTGTGTGGTTCGGTTGATACCCTGGAGGGAAGGAATGCCATCCAGAGGGACCTTGACATGCTTGTGAGGTGGGCTGATGCCAGCCTTATGAAGTTTAACCATGCCAAGTGCAAGGTCCTACACCCCGGTTGGAGCAATCCCAGGCACAGCTACAGGTTGGGCAAAGAAGAGATTCAGAGCAGCTCTGCGGAGAAGGACTTGGGGGTGTTGATTCATGAGAAAATGAACATGAGCTGGCACTCCGACTCACAGCCCAGAAAGCGAACCATATCCTGGGCTGCATCAAAAGGAGCGTGACCAGCAGGTCGAAGGAGGTGATCCTGCCCATTTACTCTGCTCTCGTGAGACCTCACTTGGAGTATTGTGTGCACTTCTGGTGTCCTCAACATAAAAAGGACATGGAACTGTTGCAACAAGTCCAGAGGAGAGCCACGAGGACAATCAGGGGACCGGAGCACCTCCCGTATGAAGACAGGCTGAGAAAGATGGGGCTGTTCAGCCTGGAGAAGAGAAGGCTGCGCAGAGACCTCATACCAGCCTTCCAGTATCTGAAGGGGACCTATAAGGATGCTAGGGAAGGACTTTTCATTAGGGACTGTAGTGAAAGGACAAGGGGTAATGGGTTCAAACTTAAACAGGGGAAGTTTAGACTTGATATAAAGAAGGAATTCTTTCCTGTTAGGGTGGTGAGGCACTGGAATGGGTTGCCCAGGGAGGTTGTGAAAGCTCCATCCCTGGCGGTGTTCAAGGCCAGGTTGGACAGAGCCTTTGGTGGCATGGTTTAGTTTGAGGTGCCCCTGCCCATGGCAGAGGGGTTGGAACTAGACGATTTTAAGGTCCTTTCCAACCCTAACTATTCTATGATTCTATGACAACACAAATGACCCCAACTAGGCTGCCCATGGCATGTTGGAGAGACTGTGATGAACCCAGTGGAATGCACAGGGACAGTAGTCAGAGGTAGGGCTGGGGGATCATAGTTATTTAGATGCCCTCCTGTCTTTGGCAGTGTGCAAAATGGCCTTGTCTTGGCCAGTGTTTATGTAAGAGTTGGATTATTTAGCTCTCCTCAATACCCAAATCCAAGATCAAAATTCTTAACAGTCTATAAATCAAGTAAAAAATCCCCAAGTCAAGGCCATTTTGCCCATGACAATAACAGACAGGTAGATCACTGCCATTTACTCAGGCTTCTGTTAAGAGATGGAAACACTAGATCAGAACATGCAACACACAAGGGCATCTAAGCATTTGACTTTGTAACTTTAAGAAAAAACGCACGAGTAATGGAGCAACAGTAATCCTTTTAAAAATCCTATCAGTCCATAATCCATTCTTCTACTAACTGTAAATCTCTGTGCAGTAACAGATTTCAAGATGTGGTTGATTAATAACTGGAGGCAATCCCTCTGTGCAAGCTGGTTCACCTGACTTCAAATACTTTTATTCATTAGAGACTGAACACTTCAAAGAGAAAGAAAATCAAATAATGATTCAAACAGAGAATACTATCTGAAGCTAATATACAAAAAAAGAAAAAAAGGTGGGAAAAGTACAATTTGTAGAGACATGTCCCAAGAGCCAGACCTCAGAGAAATGGTTACTTTTTGTCTTCGTTATCATATTATAGAGAATTTCATAATCCTGCCTAAAACTATTTTCAGTTACCATCACATAACTGTTATATTTTATTTACAGAAATGTCAGATCAAAGTAATTGATTTATACTTGGAAAGGTATTTTAGATTGGTGATGAAGGAACTGTTGGCAAAGTGACTTAACTATTGAGCCTCTTTTCTTGGTTTTATTTAAGCAATTCATTATTTCATTTTCAGAGATAAGAACCAGTCTATGCAATTATAGTAACAAGTGCCTTGTGAGATGAAGCATTTGCTAGGAATTTACAAATTATAGTCAAGTTGAATGCCTTCCGTACAGAACTGCAAAGCATAACTCAACATTGCATACACAAATCCTAGATACTAACTGACTCAAAAGACATTAGAATTTGTCTCTTGTTTTAGCTTTTCCTCTATTTTACCATAGTACACTTGAAAATTCTCGTGGTAGAACATACAAAATATAATATTCATGTTCTCAATTTATTCACTGCCTTTTTTACCACTGGAATTCTCAAACCTGCGTTTGTAATTACTTCTAGCATTTCCACCTGCTTCCACTGGCAGCTGCCCTTACATTACGCTTATTAAGCATTAACAAAAGAGCCTCTAGTATCCCCCAGGCCTTTGTATCTCACTGTTCTGTGCCTGTTCCAAATGACCTTGCTGTAATGCAACCAGAGATACACGATGGTGTCTTTTGCCCTGGCCCAGATGGCTTCCTCTTGACTCCTTTCTCTGTGTCTATATATAACACTGAAAGGATCTAAATTTTTGTGCAAAAACTTGACAGATTTTCATAGGTAACAAAACTATTTACATATAAACTGTCACACCATACTAATCATACAAATATTTCCTTTGTAATTTTTTTTTTTAAATGTGGAAAGAGAAACACTTCAAAGACGAAAGAATTTTTAATGTCAAACAATCAATTATTTTAATTCTGCAAAGAAAACATATTATTGTAGCTTTGTATTAAAAATATTATTTACTGAATGTCTGTGGAGTCAATTACACGTATTCCATTTAACTACTTTTTCAAGATTTGTCTTTTTCAAAATTCTGAAGAATTAGCCTACCTTTTCAATGACTCAAAACAAAGAACCAAGCATTTATTCAAAGAAATTATTTAAGAAAGAGAAGAACACTCCCTCAAGGAAGAACACACTTCTTCATAACGTATTTGAGATTTTGTCCTTCTCTTCTATACAAACTATCCATCTGGCACATGAAAAGTTTTTGAACCTATATTCTTACAGTAGCGCCTTAAGAATTTCCTGCATCAACAAAATCATTGCAATGCCACGCAAACCATGGAACAGAGTGTAATTTTCACTAATCAGGACTGATTAGTCCGCCTTTTTTGAAAAAGTACACAGCAGTGAGCCTTGAAAAAAACATGGAGATTATATTTAATTTTTAATACCACAAAACCATTAAGAATAATTGGAAAAGTCAAACAAAGTTCTGTATTTCAGCAAATTCTACAGACAACTCAGGAAGTATGCAAGACCATCCAACCAAAGTATGGCAATGGTGAGCAGCCCAGGCATTGGTAGCTAACCCATTTAGTTTTCATGTTCTACCATGCATGAGCAGCCCACTAGGGGCAGTGGCAAAGCAATTGAGGCCTAAAGCAATTTGGCTAGATTTAGTGACAAGTACCTGGAAACTGTGTAACAGATTAAAAAAACAAAGCAAAACGAAAGAAAGCACAATGCCAGTCTTCCCTTCCCTTTTTTTTTTTTTTTCTTTTTACTTTGCCTTCCTTTTTCTTCAGCAATACAAGTAGAAGTTTAATAATATTGAGCAATATCTAATGGAACAAGTAAAAACAAAGACTTGAAAGATTTGGAAGCAATGAGGTTTTCACTGTTCTTTAAGGTAAGTAAATTTGAAATCCCATAGCATTCTGATGCAACTCCCTTAAGATGTCTGATCTCAGTTAACATTAAAAAAAAAAAAAAACTAAACAAACCACAAGCCAAAACAGAGAGCAACTGCCACAGGTTAAAAAAGACTTGAAAAATAAAACATGAAACTTATCTCACATCTTTATAAATCAAATCTGTTCATAATCTGTAAGGCTGTATTCCAGTAACAAACACCTTTAAAATGAATAATAAAATTAAGTAAGTCACATAAATTTCACAGTTCTAGTTTATAGATTTTACAAGAGAGGTAAATTAAGTTAGAACACCTAGAAATTCACTGGAGAATAAAAGAAAATAACTCAGAAAACCTACTGTGTTTCAAGAACTTCCACCCATTGTAAGACAGTAAAATAGCAAGAGCTACAGTCCTAGATTCCCTTAGCAACAACAAGGAATTGTATCTGAAAATGAAGTGCAGAGAGAGGCAAACCTGGAAATGAGAAGCAGTGATACCAGAAGAGCAGGCCGAAGCTAACCACAAATTACAAAGCAAATATCAATTTTACTGAAAGTATTACAGTAAGAAGCTCTGTAACTAACCCCTCAAAATACTGAAGAGCATCAGTCTTGAGTCTGCTTCCCAACACATGCACTGGGGCCACAAGCCACATATCTTTGTTTACAGGAGCCTGAGTTTATTGCTGTAGAAAATAAGACAAAAAGTAAAACAAACAAACAAACAAACAAAACACTAAAACCAACCCACACACCAAAAAACCCCAAAGTTGATGTTATTAAAATTTCCATTAGACTGCCCTTTCAGACAAACTTGTAAAAATATGTAAGTTTCTGTATTATTTCCTATAATGATTATAGTAAGCCATCACCTGGAAGGTAAGGGCTTTACCACAAAACCTCCATGTAAATCAAATATATGCTGAGGTTTTGTTCGGTTTTTGCCTTTCTTTCAAATTGCATGAGCACACTAAATTGGTTTTTAATCTTAAAATATAGTTTAGGCTGCAGGACAGATCACAAGGTGCCCTATGAAGTGTTCTGCAAGCTAGAAATCAGCAGTGTACTTTGAAAAGAAGTTAGTACTATTTATACAAGACTGGGAAGAAAATAACATAGTTCTCTAAAAGAAACAGAAGTTCTCTAAAAGAAAAAGAAGCATAAAAGCTCAGTTGTATCAATGGCAGCATGCCAGTCAGACAGTCGCTGAGTAAGAGGGTTAGTTCATCATCGACTGACCTGTTATTAAACTGAGGATTTTATATTCAAAAAGAAAAAACAAACTAAACTCACTAAACAGACATAAAATGGTTTAAAATACAGCTGGGATAACCGGAACACATTTGAACTAAACAGTGGAGTTTGAAGAACATATTTTAACACAACACAGATGAGGTTACGATGATGTCACTCTGGTTAAGACAGAAATAGAAACAAAAAGAATGAAAATAATTTTAACAATGATAGAGAACAAAAGAGGAAAAGCCTTTAAAAATGAAAAAAAAGGGAAAAAAACATAAATTGTCAAGATAGGAGAATAAAATACAAAGAGACAAGTTTTATGCTCTTGACTATGAAAAGTATGTACTAAAAGGAAACAAAAAATGTTATGTGCAGTAGAAGCGAAAACGAGGTCTATGATTCCCCATAAATATTAAAAGAGCAACTTGGATGAGATAAACACCACATCCTGAGAAGAATTTAGAATTTTAAAGTTGTTTTAAAATAGGACTCAAGCAAAATCATCTGGAGACTTATAATTCACTAAGAAACCTGGGTGGGCACAGCTTAGACTGGAACCAATACTAGAAAGTACTTTAAGGTCTTGTAGGAATGCCAGGTGGAACTTTAGTACAGTTTAAACATGCTCTTAATTTAAATATCTACACTTCAGCTGCCTATGTAAGCACTCATTCTTGACAGCTAAAATCTACGCAATTCAGTAAGTGAATCCAGAGAACTACTGAGCTAGTCACGTGGGTCTACATTTTATGATGATGCGCACAGGTGTCCAAAAAATGGCAGGGACAGCAGACACAGAGTCAGCCAGACAGCTGGTCCTCACTGAAATTCTGCAACTTTTCACTGCCACAAGGATATCACTTCAGAAGTTTAGTGAAAATGCAAATTGTTCTTTTTCAAATCACCCATTCAGGGTTTGTTGAGAAAGCTGGGTTTGTGGGCTGTCCTCATACTTGTTTTAAAGCTACATCACCCCAGACTAATTCTACTATGAAGACAAAGGTTTAAAATAAAACAGTACCTTAGCAACTTGGTTAAAAGAGATTTAGTCAAGAACCAAGGCAGTCCAATATGAATTTTACTTCTGAACTGCTAAAAGTAACATGTTTACAATGTTTACCTGTTTTGCTAGTTTATTATTAAAAATTCAAAGGCATATGACAGAATCACAAAATGAGTGGAAAATGGGCATCATGTCAACCAGGCCAGGCACCCTCTTCACAGAATAGTTAGGGTTGGAAAGGACCTTAAGAACACCTAGTTCCAACCCCCCTGCCACTGGCAGGGACGCCTCGCACGAAACCATGTCACCCAAGACTCCATCCAACCTGGCCTTGAACACCGCCAGGGATGGAGCAATCAAGGTAGATGGCCTCTTCAGTCAAGTCCACCTAGAACAAGTAGTCCAGGACCATGTCCAGACAGCCTCTGAATATCCCCAAAGTGAAAGACGCTACCACCTCTCTGAGTAATCTGTAACACTGTTCAGTCACAAAAAAGTGTTTCCTGTTCAGGAGAAACCTCCCATGTTTCAGCTTGTGACCTAAATATTGAATATTGCCTCTCCTTCCAAACATGTACAAGAATGCCTGCAGTAATTTTCTCTATCCAGGCATAGTCAGTTTTCAGAATTTCAAAACAGAAGATGATCTTCTGAGATCATCTTGAGTTCCAAGATCATTGCTCTAGAAGATGTTGCACCCAATTACTCAAAAGTCTGTGTTGCTCTCTCCAGCACATTCCTCAACCCAACTGATAAGTACATTTCTACATGGCTGTTAGTGAGAGCAATCTTTACAAAAAGTTCCACTAACAACAGGCATACTACAATGGAAATTTCACAGAAAATCTCAGAATGAGGACTAAAGGAAGACAGAGGTAATACAACAGAAGGATGTTCACAGTCATTCAAATGAAGTCTTTAACAAAGATAGCCTCATGACCAACTTAAAGACAGTCCAAGAAATCACTCCAATGAAACAAGCAGTCTTATGAGCTTCTCTCTAGCCATAAATTCCTATAATCTCTCATGCTGGATGAGTTTTCTAGATACATCTATTTCACCACATGACAGCAAAACTATTCATGTTGACTGCAAGATCGAAGTCCAAAACATTACTGAACAGCAGGAATTTGATTGCTGTCAATCAAACAGATTGACCTTAATTTACTGTAAAATCTCATAATTTGTTAACATAAATACAAAAAAAATGCCAAGAAAATTCTACTTTTGATCAACATTTACTTCAAGTTTTATTTGGGCTTGGGTTTTTTTACAGTAGGATAAGCTCAGAGTGTATTAATTTCTACCCAATTTGGCTCATTTCTCAGTTTAGGACAGCTGACAGTAGTTCTTTTTCCTGCAGTGACTTTCCCAGTGCCCATGCAGACAACTTAGTCATGTTATGACAGGGGTCAGGAGATGTCACTATTACTCATTTTTTAATACTACGCTTTTTACTGGTAAATATTTAACAGAAACCTTTTCTGATTTGCTGTGTGTGCATGTGCAAGCATGAATACAAAAGACCAGTTCCAGAAGAACAACTTTAACATTGTACTGATGTTCAGGCTGCAGTTTATGAAAAAATCTGCCTATATAAAAATTAGTTCTGTTTCAAGGTTACTGCGTGTTAAGCACAAATGATGTCTGACACACACCTAAACTCATAGCACATTTTTTCTCTAATAAGAAGCAGACATGAAAGCCACAATAATTATTACTGCAGTGAAGTCACATAAATCACATTCCAGCATGGGACTTCCTTTTTCCTCTATAAAGTGGAATATCTAGCAGACTCTAACAGTTGTATTACAGAACACAGATAGAAAGATAAATTTTACTTACATTCTCTAGCAGTCAATCCAATCCACCCCTTCCTTTCTATAAATTAACAGAGTAATTATCATATCGTTGTTTATACAGGGATCATTTCAGCTTTCCCCCACATTAATTTCAAGACAGTCACTCTGACCAAAACCAACAATTTTACCGTATTCAGCTAAAACCTTACCTATACATGTCATTCAAACTGTGAACTGACAGCATTTTTCTCTTTAGCTATGTATTTCATCCTTACTATATGCACTCTGACCTCAACATTTCTGCCTATTCAAGTATTCTGAATAAATTAAGCTCTTCCATACTGCTAGTTTATTGCAAAATACATGCAATCTGGAGAAAACAGATGTAATTTCTATTTAAGAAGAAGCCACTAACGGTGTAAAATAGTTTAATACTATGGAAACAGAAATATATGTATGCATTTTCTTGCCATTAATGCAGCACCTTTTCCTGTAACAGTCATAAATCACAGAGGTGTCTGCACAAAGCACAACACTGTAAATCTTGCCAGACCAGAATTTTCTTCATCCTTGTTCACACAGCCCTCCTCTCCTCCAACTAGCTTTGTGCCTGTTCAGTCTTCTGTAATCTCCATGCAATCATCTCTCCCCTACATCTAAGTGACACTGATATTCAAAGGGAATTCAGAGTGGCAAAAGGGATTAAGTTACTGCTTCAGAACTTCAGTAACTTCAGTTACAGAAACAAAGGCCTGCGGTGGCTGGAATGACAGTGCTCAAGTAGAGGATAACACAGATTACAGAATGCTACTGATGCTAAATGGCTAGAACAACACCAGGATGAGCAGGTAATTGCTGATCACTGAAGACTGTGAAAAATTGCTGGGACGATATAAAGCGACCTTTTTTCCCTGGACTAACTGTGCTGCTCTACATCCCCTGTCTTCTCAAGCTTTTGTTCCTGTGCCAATCACTGAAGAGAAACTTGCAGAAGCAGTTCAGTAACTCAAAGGATGCATCTTGCCAGGCTGAGCAATGCAATCTGCTTTCTTCCCTTCAACTTGTTTTGAACTAGAATGAGGAAGAAGTAACTGAAAGTGAATGAAAAGAGCCACCAAGTCCATAGAGGTCCTTCTCTGTTCACATTTCACTTACATGTCATAATCACTAATTAACACTGACTTGTCTGGCAAACAGTCAATAGCACACAGTTAAATTACATCAACTTATATTTGGATGACTGCATTGAGCTCATTTTAACTGAGCAGACCAGAGACAGAGCTTGGTCAGCCAACTCAGATGGTATTTTGAAGCTCTTCAAATTATCAATACATTCAATAATGCATTAACTTCAAATATAATGACATTTAACATAAATTATGGATTTCAGTTTTCACCTAAGGTAAGAGATAATATTGAGGAATATGATGGTATCAAAACAGTAAACTAGGGCTTTTAAACTCATACTTAACCACCTATTTTCATTCACAACAGTGTACAATCATTTCCTTCAAAACCTCAGTAATAGAAAGTGATTTATGAAGGACATTATTCAAATAAGTGCTTATAAGACTTATATAGACAACTTGTTACTCCAGGAACTAAAAGTAAAATTATCAAATGTATTATGTGGGTTCGGAACCAAAACCATATATTACAGAATGTACTTCAAGTAAGTATGTTATGTATCAGTATAGTAAAATAAAATTGTGTATGAAATATAATATAGGCATCTCTAATTTAAAAGGCAAACTTTTACATTTGCATTTGAAATTCAAAGCAAAGACATTTCAAACATTTCCCAGAGCAATACATACTTTTCTGATTCTGTATTGGTATCACATCTAAAGACTTCAAATAAATTAAAATTAGACAAACTACATGTCTTCATCTAATGAAAATTCTGGATGAGACTTTTGAGTAATTAAACATTCATTACTTTTCTCTTCAATTTTATTTTAGTTCCCAACAAATACAGGGACTGTGTTGGCCAGCTTTTCTTTTAGTTATCGGAATTATTTTTTTTCTTAATAAATTAAGGCTTTCCAAGAGTGATACAAATTTTTTCATTAAGTATTTACTTCAATGTTGTAATAATCTAAAGGCATTCTCCTTTGGCAAAAATTAGTACTTTCAGATCCAAATTCCTGAAAAGCACACTTCCAACAAAGTCTGTGCCCATTACTTGAATGAGACTCACCTTTTTTTTTTTTTTTGAATAAAACACAGAAATTAAAACAGCTATTATAATATACGAAAGTTTACTGAATTTCAGAAGCAAAATAGAAGTGACATTTACTTATTTTATTTAATGTTTTTGGCAGTTTCTCTTCTTGGACTCATTAGTGATTTCATAGTCACTTTTTTTTCCATCTATCTCATCTAACTAATCTAAAACTTCAATTTAAGTCTTTAATCAACCATGATAGCTGAACTTCGAAATGAAGCTACAGCAGCACCAGCGTAGTCTATAAAAAGGAGTAAAACTGCCAAATTGTACTGCCTAGATGTCTACTAATGTCAATATGAGAAGACACCAACCATGACGTTTAGGTTTAGCAAGATGCACCTAGAGTCGATAATTTGCGACAGACCTTTTTTTTGTTTAACTTATATAATTAATCTAACACTTGAAATTACATCTTTAATCAACTATGATAGCTGAACTCCAAAATGAAGCTACAGCAGGGACAGCATAGTCTAGAAAATGTAGTCAACCTGCCAAGTTTAACTTCCTAGCATGTCTACTGTGGTCAATGTCAGAAGACACCAAACCATGACTTTCAGGTTCTTTTAAGATGCACCTAGAATAAGTATATCACGACAGACCACTTACAAAAATTTGCATGCTCTTGAAGAATTTGTGACTTGATGAAAACTATAATTTCTAGCTAATAACTATCATTTCTAGCGAAATAAATAACATATTTCAATAGAATCACAGAATCACGGAATAGTTAGGGTTGGAAAGGACCTTAACATCATCTAGTTCCAACCCACCTGCCATGGGCAGAGACACCTCACAATAAACCATGTCACCCAAGCCTCTGTCCAACCTGAACTTCAACACTGCCAGGGATGGAGTATTCACAACCTCCCTGGGCAACCCATTCCAGTGCCTCACCACCCTAACAGGAAAGAATTTCTTCCTTATATCCAATCTAAACTTCCCCTGTTTAAGTTTGAACCCATTACCCCTTGTCATTCCACTACATTCCCTAATAGTGTTCCTCCCCAGCATCTCTAAAGGCCCCCTTCAGATACTGGAAGGCTGCTATGAGGTCTCCACGCAGCCTTCTCTTCTCCAGGCTGAACAGCCCCAACTTCCTCAGCCTGTCTTCATACGGGAGGTGCTCCAGTCCCCTGATCATCCTCGTGGCCTCCTCTGGACTTGTTCCAACAGTTCCATGTCCTTTTTTATGTTGAGGACACCAGAACTGCATACAATACTCCAGGCGAGGTTTCACAAGAGCAGAGTAGAGGGGCAGGATCACCTCCTTTGACCTGTGGGTCATACTCCTTTTGATGCAGCCCAGGATATGGTTCGCTTTCTGGGCTGCAAGCACACACTGAAGCCAGCTCATGTTAAGTCTTTCATCGACCAACACCCCCAAGTCCTCCTCTGCAGGGCTGCTCTGAACCCCTTCTCTGCCTAGCCTGTAGCTGTGCCTGGGATTGCTCCAACTCAGGTGTAGGATCTTGCACTTGGCATGGTTAAACTTCATCAGGTTGGCATCAGCCCACCTCACAAGTGTGTCAAGGTCCCTCTGGATGGCATTACTTCCCTCCAGCATATCAACCGAACCACACAGCGTGGTGTCATTGGCAAACTTGCTGAGGGCACACTCAATCCCACTGTCCATGTCATCAACAAAGATGTTGAACAAGACCGGTCCCAACAGCAATCCCTGAGGGACACCACTCGTTACTGGTCTCCAGCCGGACATTGAGCCATTGACCACAACTGTTTGTGTGCTGCCATCCAGCCAGTTCTTTATCCACCGAGTGGTCCATCTATGAAATTGATGTCTCTCCGATTTAGAGACAAGGATTCCAAGCAGGACAGTGTCAAATGGTTTGCACAAGTCCAGGCAGATGACATCAACTGCTCTACCCCTGTCCATCAGTTCTGTAGCCCCATCATAGAAGGCCACCAAATTGCTCAGGCAGGATTTCCCCTTAATGAAACCATGCGGGTTGTCACCAACCACCTGTAGTTTCTCATGTGCCTTAGCATGCCTTCCAGGAGAATCTGCTCCAAGATTTTGCCAGGCACAGAGGTGAGAATGAGTGGTCTGTATTTCCCTGGGTCATCCATTTTCCCCTTCTTGAAAATGGGGGTTATATTTCCCTTTTTCCAGTTGTTGGGAACTTCATATATATTATATATATATTCTAATATATTTAAGTAAATTGAAAGGAAGGGCAAAATGCCATCTCACAGTCAAGACAGAATGGAAATCTGTTTATTACATTTGGTTTTTGTTTTTTTTTTTTATTTTGTCATGAAATTGGATTAAAAACCAGTTTTAATACCTTCTCAAGAAGTTACTATTTCTAATGCAGCAGTGCTTGCCCCCTAAGCAAACAGTATTTGCCAAAGCAGATGAATTTCAGGACAGGATATGGATGCTTTTTTTCCCACCCAGTGGCAATGGTCAGTGTTTGCACTTCTAAATGCAAAGTCACTGGAAAGGTCCTCCCAAGTTTCCTTCAGTAAGCAGGAGACAGTAAAAAGACATACTCCTAATTGACAAAGATGCAGTCAGTGAATTCTCTATATTACTAAGTCAGTTAAAAAAAAAAATCTTTGAAATATCAAAGCAAAACTAATTGTTGAGTCATTTCTCTGCACTACAGAAATGTTACTTCTAATGTGTCATTTAATGGAGATGATTAGCACAATTTACCTCTTCCTCCAGAAGGTGCAGATTGTGCTTGATTAAAATCAGTGTATGTTATATATAGTTTTCTGCAGAAACTTATAAACATTGCTGGACTATATTAAAGTTTCTGTCCTTCAAGCCTTGTATAGATCCTCAGCACCTTGCTAGGTCTTCCTCTCTTCCTGGATACCTACTGTTTGTCCTTGCAGGAAGAAAGACAACAGCAGATAAACCAGCAGCTTAAACTTGCTTCCAATAACACAAGTCTCTTTCTGAGAAGACCTACAGATGCTGTGCCCTGAAGGATCATTATCAAGACTTCCAGCAGAAGTAAGATTTCCTATATATAAAGCAGCACAGTAATTGCTCAAGTGGCAGACAAAAATCAACTAGCGAACGCAGAATTTTCTCTTGTTCTTCCTTAGTACTTGTAGCAACAAAAGGCTTCTTCCTATTTCTGCTGCTGCAAATTAACTACTTGTATTTAAGTGGTTAACATTTTGATTTATCAAAATAGTTACAGAAGGAACTCAAGCCACCAAAATTGTGAATACACTATAAAAAGTGATTTCTACCTTTAGAGAACATGCCCTAAATTTCAGCAAGAAGACAAAAGAGAATGTCATGTATCTGTATAAACCATTCTAGACCACACCAACAAATTATTGCTTATCTAGGTCAGTTGAATTCCTTGCATTTAGAACTGCCTAAATCTTCAAGACATTTATTTTTTTAATAGCAAACAACTATTAAAACTCAATTTAGCATTACATCTGAAATTATCACATAAGCTTGGCTCTTAAGAAAATACATTTTAATAATGCTCTAATTAAGTAGCGCATCTGAAATTTTAGAGATACATGCCTACAAAAGCCATTGGTTAACTGTCAAAGTCTGCTTGCTGAAGGGCCAAGTCACCCCTTGACACAGAAGTCTCTGGTGAAGAGAAAAACTTTGGAAAATACATAATTTTAGTCTGTCTATTATTAAAATTTATTAGTATCTTCATCTACATCATTATCAGTTCATTCAGACTTCTGAAATGGGCTAAGATACACAAAAAGTACCCCACTTCCCTTTTTAATCTATGAATGTAAGTGAAGAGGCAGATCTACTAGTTCTAATGTCAAGAACCAGGAACTCAGTCAACTGAGTATCCAACCTCCTGCACTATTTTTGAGGCTGTTTTAAATTCAAAGGCAATTTTGAGGAACTGTAATCAGAACACCTAAAATTATACATACTTACAAACAAAAGCAGTTCTAAAATACTAGACCTTGATGCTCACTGACAGAAAGGCAGCATCAAGCTCAGTAATGTGGCTTTATTTGGGGATACATTAGAATATCTTAATGTTCTTTATGAAATGTAATTGAAAAAGCACAAAGTAGAAGAAGATGCACTGACTGCCTAAAAACAATTAAATTAATATGATACTCTGAAAATATACATTTATTCCTCTAATAAATTACTTTGATTTAAAATAAGATTGACCTAATTTTAGAATATAAGTCCTCTTCAGACTCAAAAAAGGCTTTGATATGTGCAGCCTTCCCCCACAAAAGTCTTCAGAAATTAGCATATTCAGCAAAGTATACCAAATCACTAAATTGTTATATTGAAATTGGCTCTGATTTCTTAAGTCAGACAATTGAGAGTCCTATGTTTTAAAATAAAACCATCAACACTGGGGGCATGGGGGTGGAGGGATAGAAAGGCAGGACCATTAGAAATCCCTGCAGTTTCTGCCTAGGGTTGCAGTCACCCTTAGTTCTGGCAACTAATTGTAAGCACTGATTTGATTTTTAGATGCAAGAAAATCTGTTCTATGGCTTTTTACAAACATCTTTTGAGAAAAGAAAAGAAAACAAGCTAAAGCTCTAAAAACAAGGCCCTGAAAACAATCATGGATTTTGATGCAAGTCCAACAAAGAGGCTTTACCAGTAGCAGTACTAGAGAGCTGTGAAGTTTATTATATCTCTGTTCATTACAGTACTTGTACATAAAAGAAACAGAGATCTTTCCTCCACAGACGCTAGGAGCCTCTTCTTAGTTCTGTACTCAATATTCTAAAAGGCAAAGACAAACAAGACATTTAAAATTACATTTTAAAATATTTAAAGCCCCAAATTATTCTTTTGTTAGATGTATTTCTCCTGTTTAGGAAAACTGCTAAGAAATGATTATTCAAACCAACTCTTAATTTGACCTAGAAATATTTCCTGTCTGTGTTTAAATGAAAAAGTTAAGGTGAACTCTTCTTACTGAAAGCCATTTAGAATTACTATCCTATTATCTGGAAGGAATCTGTAATCATTTTATGGTATGTACTTAGTCAAGAGTGAACTCTAACAATTGGGGAAGAAAAAATAACGAGGCCATTCTGGATACTTTAAGCAAGCAATAATTACTCTTACATTTTTTAGTACATACATTAAAACTATGACAAACCAAGTGCCATCAATTTAATGTGACAAAGAAAAAAGGTATTAAAACTTATTTTTTAGAATCATAGAATCAGACTAGGTAGGGTCAGAAAGGACCTTAAGATCACCTAGTTCCACCCACCCTGCCATGGGCAGGGACACCTCACACTAAACCATGCCACCAAAGGCTCTGCCCAACTCTGCCAACTTAAACACCACCAGGGATGGAGCATTCGCAACTTCCCTGGGCAACCCATTTCTTCACTTATTTTCCTTTTTTCCCCCTAATGAAGCTGACTTTCCTGTCTATGGAAAAGGAATATGATTGCTTTCAACAAACACGGACATTCTTGACTCTTCTGGAAAAATTCCAGGTACCTCACAACACAATCATTCCATATCTGGTTCAACCTGTGTGCACTTTATATCCCACCAGTGCTCTGGGAAAAGGGTGGTCAGAAGCCCCTTCTGCTTTTGAGGTCTTTCTGGCAACATCTTTTCAGTATGAGAGAGTTATTCACAAACTGAAGAGCATTCACTTTGCCCTATATAACCCTATAAGCCACTGCAGACATCCGTTATGTAGACTGCTTTCTCCAGACTACATATAAGCCTGTGGAAAAGAACCTTTGGATACACACCCATACACATTTCAAAACCAAATTCTAGAGCCACTATTAAGTCAGAGCAAAGGTGATTGTAAGTATTTAAGATAAGGGATCAGAACAGAGCTTTCAAGCATGATTTCCTTCAAATTTCCCTTTCTCTTCCTGCCATGGAAGACTTTAACAAATAATATTGTCAGTGAAGCAGGCTATTCTTTTTTTTATACTTCTCAACAGAACATCCATGACAGAATGAACAACCCTAAAGCATCCTTTCATATTTTGTTTCTTATGAATGATTTGATTAAGAAAAGATGTATCTTAGCATTCAAGAACTCCAGGCTCACAGAGATCTAGATGTTATACAAGACCCTAACAAAAACAGAAATGCTGGAACAACAATGGAACAGAGCTCTACTGTAACCAGACTGAAATATCTATGGAGAAGAAATCTGCTAATAAGTACCAGATCCGTATACAAAATAGGGATTAACCCATTTTCCTCTATGTACCATCTGGTTACTTGGCAAATGAAAGCCTCTTTTCACCTTCTACAAAATTTATACACTTATTCATATTGTGCTGAGATCTGTATTAGAGTTGCTGAACTTCATATCCCATTGCATTAAAACTCACAGCTATCCCTGCATCTTTCTTATTCCCAAATACTAACTTGAACTGCCTGCTCTGTTCAACAGGTGAGCGTTACAGGAGTTAAAACCTTATAAAATACAGTAATTGTTTTATTGCAGAAACAAATACAGAGAGAAAAGAATAAAGAATTGGACCTTTTTTTTTATATGTTCAGGTTTTAGTTAACATGAAACTTTATAAGGAAAATGGCCCAACTCAAGATGCACATTTCAAGAGACTATGAAGTCTTACATCTTTAACAGTAACCACCAAAGACTTTTGCTAGTTTCATAGAATAATTTATGTTGAACTGTAAATGCCAGCAGAGAATTTTAAAAAGTACTTTATTTTAGCACAAGTACAGCCACAAAAATAAAGCTGTCCTTTTGGGACTGTTTGATACAGTATTTAGTTTTCACCTCTCCTCCACAGTTGATGCACAAACCACTAAATTGCCTCTCTTTCAAACAGAAAAGCTACTAAGGATGAGTTTCACTGTCAGTGAAGAAGAGCTCATATCCACAAAAGACATCACACCTACCTCTGCTATAATCTTTGAGGTACACTAAAAGACCATGTAAGCAATTACATCTTTCATGTTGTATTTGGAACTTTCCCAGGAGGATTTAGGCTTCATTTACTGTCCATTTTATACAAGAAAAGGAAAAATGCAACTGGCAGAGCAAAGTGGAGTTAAACTGCTGGAGGTGATTGGAAAGATCCTCTTTCAGAATCCTCTGATCTTTAAATATGTTATTCAGGTGATAAACATCTTGAACGACCTCGCCAGTATTTGTACAAAAATTATGTCTTACAGGCAAGAGCATACCACAGTTGACAAGTTTACGAAGAACAGAGTTGCTATCAGTTAAAGGCTTTCCACCAGATTAAAAATTTTCTAAGCTGTTGTGTTTAGCAGACTGCTGTTGTGTTTATTGCCTATGTTATGACATAGGTAGATCCTAGATATGTCTCCTGAGCAGTGTTCATTAAAAGAAATTATGCTCCATCTTCATATGTTCATTAACTGAGGTAGTACTACGAGTTAGGAATGATGAAATCTTTCAGTAAGCTAGCCACATATCCATCAAGACACTGATAAATGCCCAGCTAAAATGAATTAGGCACATGATCTGGATTAAAGATACGTAAATACCCATGCAGCTCCTGTACAAGCAACTGAGGTTCAACAAGACATAAACATCTGTCCACAAGAGTAACTGAGAGGCCTAAACAGGGGAAACAAACAAAAACAAAAACCAAACTAACCAAACAAAAAACCACAGAGTACAACTGCTCTGATACTTCTGAGGCTTTGTCTGGAAACAACCAGTAATTGAGAGATGATAGAAAATGCAGACTTCCCGGACCAGAATCTTACAGAGGACATGTTCTTCAGGCAAAGCAGGCAGAGTCAAAACAGTTTATCCACTGAATGGTACACTGAAGTGACTGCTTATCCCCTTCTTCTCCCATAAAGAGGAAAATCATATTCAACTAGGAAAAAGACTCACATGATAACTTTATTAATCATAGCATTTATCAGAATTGCTTAGGAGTAGCCTGAAAATAGTGCTGGCAAATTAATGGATGCTGCGACAGAAATCATAGAAATCTGATCCCATGTTTCCCCATATTTTTAGTAGGGATCCCAAAAGAGAAGGGAAGCAAGTGAAAAATGAGATATTTAACTGAGCAGCAGCATCTATGAAAAAAAATGAGGAGGTGGTTCTTAAGAGCAAAATGAGATGACTGTGATGATACGGAACTTTCACTGCATTACTGTGCTTTTACCAGACAATACTGCATGAACATGCACAGTGTCCTTTCATGAGGTATCCCCTGAGCAAATCTGAGCAGCGCTCTTGCACTGCATTCAGCCTGCACAGTGCTGAAAACAGGAACTGTTGTTAACTAATAAAAAATAGCATGGATCCCTATCTACTGATTCATTCTGAAAGAAAGGACCAGGGCTTAAAAGACTGGAAACACTATATACAGCAACAATTAACATGAAAACTGGTGGTTGCTGCAGGACTGCACCTGGTATTAAGATGCTAGCACTAACAGTTAAGCAAGTAATTTGAACTTATATTTTTACCACATACATTCTCCCTAATTCAAATGGAAGAGTCAGAATAGCTACAAAAACAGCACATGTATTGAACACAACTGTCCTTGGTTCAGCAGTAGCAGTCATTTTTCTCCTCCTTGGTAGCTGGTGCAGTGCTGTGTTTTGACTTTCGGCCTGGGAACAGAGCTGATAACAATGATGTTTTGGTTTGGCCAAGGACTTTGTGAGCCTCAAGCTCTGCCAGGGAGGAGGGAAAGCCAGGAGGAAGCAGAGACAGGACACCTGACCCAAACTGACCAAAGAGGCATTCCATACCACAGCACGTCATGCCCAGGGTGTAACCGGGAGTTACCTGGAAGGGCTGGGAGACTGTGGGGTTGGACGAGGTACCGGTCGGTGCTTGGTTGGGCTTGGGGGGGGGGGGAGTTATTGGTCAGCTGGTGGTGAGATGTTGTATTCTCTTCCCTTGTTATTTCCTTTATCATTGTTATTATTGGTGGTAGCAGTAGTGATTTGTGTCATACCTTAGTTACTAAACTGTTCTTATCTCAAGAGTTGCATTCTTTTCGATTCTCTTCTCTGTCCCTCTGGGAGTAGGGAGAGGGCAAGGGGGGGCGGGAGGGTGAATGAGCTCTGCCTGGTTTTAAACCACGACAACAACCAAGGTACTGAACTTGGATATGTATGTATAAATACCTTAATGGACAATTTGTCACGTGCTACATAACATAATAATCATAGAATCATAGAATAGTTAGGGTTGGAAAGGACCTTAAGATCATCTAGTTCCAACCCCCCTGCCATGGGCAGGGACACCTCACAATAAACAAGTAGTTAGGCACTATTAAGCTCTGCTTCTCTCAAAATGGCTAAAAATCTGCCTGCTGATTGGAAGTAGTCAATTAAGTCCTTATTTTGTTTTGCTCTGTGTGGCTTTTTCTTTACCTATTAAACTGTCTTTATCTCAACCCATGAGATTTTTTTACTTTTACCCTTCTGATTCTCTCCCCCACCCCACTGAGGGGGAGTGAGTGAGCAACAGCAGTATGGTACTTAGCTGCCTACCAGGATAAACCTACAACAAGAGATACTGTTTTCAAAATCAAATTCTCCAGTTCAAACACAGTTTCTCTTCATTGGGAGGTTCTCAGGGCTCACTTTTAACATTCTGCAACAGAAGTGTTACTTCTTTTGTAAACAAAGTATGGTTTGGGTAAACCAAAGGGTACTTTTCAGCTAGTCAAAATCTGCAAGTTAGTATAAATGTACAAATATAAAATTAATTTTCAAATAATTGCAGCTCTTTGTGTTACAGAACTGATCTCAGAAACTTAAAATCTTTTACCAGTAGCCTACTGCACATTTCTTAGATTTGCTTTTGACGAGACCCAGAGTTTGCATAGGAGTTTGTTCCCACAAAAGGAGGAAAGGACTGTGAAGGGTTTTCAGTATATGGTGAAGTCCAAACTGGTTGAAAACACAAACCTTCACTCGGTACTTTAGTATTACTCCCAGCACCTCTTTGTGACACTAAACATACATGATTATGCAGTGGTGTCTCAAACCCAGACAATAAAGTGTAATCTAAGCATACGATAACTTGCCCTGTCTGGCTGAACAACAGCAGAAGAGCATGTCAGGGAACAGCCTTTAGTGACTAGAAAAGAAATTCTGTAAGTATATCATATATGACCTCCCACTTCCAATACTGCTTTCTCACAGTATCACAATCACAATGAAAGATTAAGTATTTCTCTTAAGGTTGTTCTATGGTTTCTTTTTCTGATTTTTAAAAGACCTCCTACAATTTTGTGTTTAAATTTGCAGCTGACAATTTACTTTGAGGCATAAAAGTGAGGAGTCTTCGTTACTCTATACAAATATCTACAGGAATCAGTTCAATACCAGCACATGTCATTAGAACCAAGGATCATCAATATCTTTCCAATTTTCACAGCAAGGCATGTCTATGACTTAACATTATTTAACAGAAAAACTGTTTCTTAGCAAGCCCCAAACAACCTTAACATTGCACATGCTGTCTCCTTGGAAAGCTAATGAGCCAGGGCACAGAACTTCCTTCTTCAGTTCAGGGGCAGATACAGTTAAGTTCTTGTAGTTCAGTTTCCCATTCAGGTCAGTAATGTTTTAGTCACCGGCTTGGTTATACTGCTCTAATTTGAAACAGTTAGAAGAGAGGAGGGGGAGTAGTATTTATACATAGGCTGGTTTACATAATTAGATAGGCTTCTAAGTAAGTATAACTTCAAACCTGATCTCCTGCTCCACAGCAATGCTGGAAGCATACCTGTGTTTCCAGCAGGTAACCTTAGCTTCCCTTCAGTTTGTTAAATCTCATACAGGGAGCTGAGGAAGAAGCACTAGGCATGCTGGAAGTGTAGTGCCGCAGCAGGAAAATAGACTTAGCACGTTAACAGGAAAGAAAATAGAACCACTTCACATCTACAAATAGCTGTATGACAAAAGGAATATCAGAATGTCCTGGGTTCAGCAGTAGCAGTCATTTTTCTCCTTCTTAGTAGCTGGTGCAGTGCTGTGTTTTTTGACTTTTGGCCTGGGAACAGCACTGATAACTCCGATGTTTTTAGGTGCTGCTCAGTAATGTTTAGTCTGATCAAGTGGTTTGTGTTATACCTTAGTTACTGGACTGCTCTTATCTCAACCCGTGGGAATTACATTCTTTCAATTCTCCTCCCCATCCCTCTGGGAGCCAGGGAAGGAAGTGGGGGGGAGTGAGTGAGCGGCTACATGGTTCTGAGTTACTGGCTGGGCTTAAACCATAACACAGAAGGTCAGACTGCCAGTGTCAGCAGGACTAGAGGAAAGCAATATATTAATACTAGCACCATCAGAAGAAAGGTGTCAAAAATACTACTTCTCCCCTCCCTCTTACCTCTCCCTCATGAGAGGAATTTAATTAGATTTTTAATTAGAGCCTATGGCCAGAAAAAGTTCTCATACTGAGAAAGTTCATAAGAAGTGCTGTACTAGGTCAGACAAAAAAAAAAGGAAGAAAAACAATCTATCTAGAAAAATCTGTTTATTAACAAGACCTTAAAAGATATCATGGCAAAAATATAAAGATAGGTCAAGGGATGTATATGCTTACCCTAATTCTACCCTCCAGTTTTTTCTTCAGACACTTGTATGCGATAGCTTCTGCTGCAAAAGCCCATAGCGAGTTGTCTCAGAACCTAACTATACATAATGTTGAAAAGGATATTACTTAGTTTTGAATGCTCTCTACTTGCTAGATTAATATGACAATTCCTAGTTAGAAGCAACTGCAAATCTGTTCAACTCTCCATATCATTATTTCAGCAGAGCTGTACCCTGCTGGTGTGCTGCTCTGATCTTTTCCTTCCAATTGCATTTGTAACGATTCCTAAAACTTCCCTCTCTGTGACTGAGAATTAAGCTAACGTTTTCATTAATGTATTTTAACTACAAGGTTTCATTCTCTGAGTAGTAACTATCATCTTAAGCACCACAGATCTGTATGTAAAATCAGAATTACTCCCTTTCTCCATATACATACTTATTTACATTGAACTGAAATGCCATTTTATCAGCTGGATTATTTTTACTTATCCTGAATTGCCCTATAGTGTCTGCAAACTTTGACACCTCATTATTCATTCCTCTTCTAAATGATTTAACTGAGCACAGGCCTCAGTTCTGATCCTTATGGGATTCCATTGGTGACCTCCCTTCAGTATGAAAATGGGGCATTTATTTTTGTCCTTTTCACTGAACTTCTTAACCACTTTTTACATGTGTAAGAATCTCCCAATGTACCACAGCACCTCAAATTCTTTTCAGAGCCTTTGGTGAAAAATCTAGCCAAACACTTCAGATGGTATCAGCTGCTCATATATATAAGCTTCTTTAGCTCATATCCATAGCTGATACTTGAAACATACTAAAACTTTTCCAGTATTCACCCATATGCTAATTCTATTCTTAATTATGATTTCCTCCTGCTTACCAGTACACTTAATCAGATATACTGAACCTATACCTCCCCTGATCCCCTCAGAACCATTTTCATTATTATGTAGAATTACAGAATATGATTGGCAGGTTAACAAATGGTTAGAGAGGTGGTGCCATACTCAGGGTTTTGGTTACTTAGACCACAGGACTCACTTTGGGAAGCCAGGTCTACTGGATGCCGATGGGGCCAGTCTAACAAAAAAGGAAAATAACTGCTTTGGATGGAGACTTGCCAGGCTGGTCAAGGAAGCTTTACACTAGATTTGCTGGGGAAGAGGACACTGATCCATCCCAACCCTGCCAGTCAGATGCCAGCACCTGTAATGAACGCTCAGAGCGACGCAGAGCTACTTCAGCTGCTTCAGCTAATGAGCTGGCTTTATTCAGAGCTCAGTTCAGATGCCCCTATACAAATACCCATAGTATGGGGAATAAAGAAGAGGAATTAGAAATGTGTGTACATCTATGGGCATATGATATCACTGGCATCACGGAAACATGGTGGGATGGCTTCTATGACTGCAGTGTCGGAATGGAAGGTTATCAGCTCTTTAGGAAAGACAGACTGGGCAGAAGGGGAGGGGGTGTAGCTATTTACATCAATGACAAGCTGTAGAGTATGGAATTCTTGCCTGGGAATGGGTGATGGGCCAATTGAGAGTTCGTGGAGTTAGGGTTAAAGGGAGAACTGTGATGGGGGACATTACTATGGGTGTCTACTACAGGCCACCTGATCAAGAGGACTCTGGACAAAGCACTCTACAAACAGACAGGAGCAGCCTCACACTCCTATATCTTTGCTCCCATGGGGGACTTCAACCATCCTGATACCTGTTGGAGGGACGGTACAGCCTGGCACAAGCAATCCAGGAGGTTCCTCGATTGTGTAGAAGACAACTTTCTCTTGCAAGTGCTAAGAGAAGCTGACAAGGAGAGGTGCCATGCTTGACCTCGTACTCACCAACAGGGAAGGGATGATTGGGAATGTGATGCTCCAGGGAAGCCATGGCTGTAGTGATCATGAGATGGTTGAGCTCAAGATCTCAGGACAGGGAGAAGAGCGTGCAGCAAACTCACTGCCCTGGACTTCAAGAGAGCAGACTTTGGCCTCTTCAGGAACCTGCTCAATAGGTTCTATGGGATAAAGCCCTAGAGGTCAGGGGGGCCCCAAGACTGTTGCTTGAAATTCAAGGATCACCTGCTCCAAGCTCAGGAGTGTTGCATCCCAACAAGAAGGAAATGGGCAAGAAGTCCAGGAGACCGCCATGGATGGATGTCGTGGTTTAAATCCAGCTGTAACTCAGAACCACGCAGCACCTCTCTCACTCCCCCCGGCTCCCAGAGGGATGGGGAGGAGAATCGAAAGAATGTAACTCCCATGGGCTGAAATGAGAACAGTCCAGTAACTACCGCATAATACTACGGTGCTGCTACCACCAATAATAATAATGAATAAGGGAAATAACAAGGGAAGAGAATACAACCACTCACCACCCACCGACCAACACCCAGCCTGACCTGAGCAGTGATCTAGCCCTTCCGGGTAACTGCCCTCAGTTTACATCCTGGCTATGACGTGCTGTGGTATAGAATACCTCTTCGGTTAGTTTGGGTCAGGTGTCCTGTCTCTACTTCCTCTCGGCTTCCCCTCCTTCCTGGCAGAGCATGAGACTCAGAAAGTCCTTTGTCAGAGTAAATATTACTGAGCAGCAGCTAAAAACATCGGTGTTATCAGTGCTGTTCCCAGGCTGAAAGTCAAGACCACAGCACTGCACCAGCTACCAAGAGGGAGAAAAATGACTGCTACTGCTGAACCCAGGATAATGGATAAGGAGCTTCTGCGAAAACTCCAAAGGAAAAAAGAAGCTTATAGAAAGTGGATGCGAGGACAGGCAGTCTGGGAGCAGTTTTGGTGTTCTCAACATAAGGACATGAAACTGTTGGGGCAAGTTCAGAGAGGGCCAAGAGGATGATCAGGGGGCTGGAGCACCTCTCGTATGAAGACAGGCTGAGGAAGTTGGGGCTGTTCAGCCTGGAGAAGAGAAGGCTGTGTGGAGACCTCATAGCAGCCTTCCAGTCTCTGAAGAGGGGCTACAAAGATGCCAAAAAGGGACTCTTCATCAGGGACTATAGCGATAGGACAAGACGTAATGGGTTTAAACTTAAACAGGGGAAGTTCAGGTTAGATATAAGGAAGAAGGTCTTTCCTATGAGTGTAGTGAGGCACTGGAACAGGCTGTCCAAAGAAGTGGTCAATGCCCAATCCCTGGCACTGTTCAAGGCCTAGTCATGGTCTAGTGTGAGGTGTCCCTGCCCATAGCAGGAGGACTGGAATTAGACGATCTTAAGCTCCTTTCCAATATGATTCTATTCTAATAGTTTGGGTTGGAAGGGACCTTCACAAGTAATTTATTCCAAGCCCCCTGGAATAAGCAGAGACATTTTTTTCTAGATCAGGTTGCCCGGAATCACATCCAGCCTGGCCCTATGTCTCCAGGGATGGTGCATCCATCTGGACAACCTGTGTCAGGATTTTACCACCCTCATTGTAAAGAACTTTTTCCTCACATCCAGCCAGAATCTCCCCTCTTTTAGTTTAAAACCATTACCCCTCATTCTATCACAACAGGCCCTGCTAAAAAGTCTTTCCCTATCTTTCTTATAGGCCCATTATTATAATTACATTTCTTTACATCTAAATTTCTTAGAAATGCTGGGTAAAGATGGCTTGTCTTATTAGCTGATGCTTCACATAACAAGCACATTTACTGCTAGGGTTAGCAGAGTGGGATCAAGGCTCAACAGCCAAATACCAAAGAAAGATTGTGTGCTGCTGAACAAATTGCTGACTCATGCAGCAAGGAAGGGTTGCTCCGCAAATCCCAGCAGGTTCATACAGTCCCACAGCTGACAGGTCCTCAGTAACTCAGCTTAAATGGAATGTCTGAAATTGTGATTGTCCGATATATCTCCGATTTGCGAGTAATGAAGACTGAAAAATAATAGTTCAAGGTCAATGAATGTTTTTTTTAAAGTAATTGTTCAAATGGGCTTCTGCTCTGATTCAGTTAGTCACTGCTGGGAGAAAATGCACACACCTTACACCATCACACTGCTAGAAGCTACGTACATACTGTGTACGAAGCACTGCCTTGCAAGAGAAAATGGTGACATAAGAAACAGCATCCTCAAAAGTTAGATGACAGATATAGAATCAGATACAGAATCAAGTCCATGATTTTATGTTTGCACACTTGCTTCCCAACAGTTAAATTTCTTTTGTAAAAAAGATGTTTTAGGGTATATCCTATTTTAACAAAATACATGAACAGAAACAAATCTCTCCAAAAGAAACTACACATTCTCTTAATAAAAATATACCAGGTTAATATATAGGTCAAAATGGGTCAAAATAAAAAAATCATTACGTTCCCTTTTTCTCCCTTTTCCCCAAGATACTGATTAAATAACTGATGTTGCACTCATCAGCAAGTGGAAAAAACAGACAACAATAATTGTATCTGTCACCGGTTACTATAGAGGAGGACATTACAGGCACTGTGTGGAACACTTCCAATCTGATTTCGTGACATCATGCTGCATTGAGCAGACTGCAGGCAATGCTGAGACACCAGACTGTTGCTGAAGAACTACCAAGTCCTAGCATCACAGTAGCTGGGCCTGTATTGGGCTCATAAGGCTTTTCAAACTCTGTTTAATCAATCTCTGCCTTAAAAAGTCACTATCAAATGCCTTCAGATTTTATGTTAATCTCATCCAAGAAGCAGTGTTATTTAAAAATCACTTCACTAACTAACACTATTCAAACTATATTCTAACACTAAAGTAAAGAAAAACGTATCAAATAGAATTTGATACTTCTTAGGACTTTGAATACCAATCTCCTTGGACAGCAAGCTTCAGACCACGTACATGCAAGCACGGTTCTACTAAAACATATTTTACTTTAGGCACCTTTCAATAGCTACGGTATTGACTGCTTGAACACAGATGGTTTACTGTATGTAACTTTATATATAAACTTTAATACAACTTTATCAACTCTAAATTGCAACACTCATTAATACATAAATCATATGTTTTTCTAAGATTAATTCTTTTAAGTAATTGTTGTTCAGTAGTCCAATAAGGGAACCTTTGCAGAGCTAAGGCATGCACCCTGCAGGTGGTACATAACCTTTTTCTTCCTCTGTATTAAAATATCACAGAAAGAGGAAAAGAAAGAATCACAACTCTAAAGGTAACACAAGCTTACTACATCCCAAGAAATTAGAACCAAAAAGACAAGTATTTCACCCTTCTAAACCCTGTGTTAGGAGGAGGTACTTTAACATAACCTGAAAAACACAGTTCACAGCCAAGTTCCAGAAGTTAATGCCACAAGCTTCCTTAACTCATGTAAATGGGAATGTACAAAAACACTTGAAGAACTAACATCCAAGTTTCATCCCTCTTGAAAGTGGTTCTTAGACTCCATTCAAGAGAAGTATTCTTTCATAAGAGTCTTGAGAAACCTTTCCAAAATGGTCCAAAAGATATGGACAAGTAGGAAATTTTAAAACAAAATACCAGCTCAACAACTTCAACTTCCTAATTGGCACCTACCTAAACCTGTATAAATTCCATGGGACTACAGTTCACACAGCTATTAGCATCTGTGTTAAGTATACATTCCCAAAATGCCTGCAACAAAAGATAAGCATTTATACTAGAATATGAAGTAAAAACACTGAGTTTACACACACACATACACTTTTATGAAATAAAATCCCCCGAGAACAAGGCTTACTTGTTAAAAACATGGAATTATATAAATTTGTGACCTTCACAAATTTATCTGTCTTTTAATTACGTGACCAAGGTTTTTGAAGGTATACTATTTCACTATATAAACAAGATGTGTGTCATTTAACTGACTTATCTGTAAAACAACCAGTCCAAATCCTACTTTGGTCTTGCTGGGTATGCAGAAGTAAACTATGGCTAATCTCAAAAAGGACATTGTTTGCAGGTGTTAAATAAGAAAAGCTTATTAAAAGAAATAAGATTAACAGTTAAAAGCATAAGCAGTGTTTTTCAAGACAATGAAAATTAGCCAAAATACAAAAACTTGTTTTCCTTACAACCAGATTTTTAGATGGGTAATTAAGTGGGTAAGGGACTATACATACAATATTTACAGTGATGAGTGGTGTTCTTCAGGGGTCAGTATTGGGACCAATGCTGTCAGCAACATGGAGAGTGGGACTGAATGTACTCTCAGCAAGTTTGCTGATGACACCAAGCTGTGTGGTGCAGTCAACACAACTGGAGGGAAGCAATGCCATCCAGAAGAACCCTGACAGGCTCGAGAGGTGGGCCAATGTCAACCTTATTAAGTTCAACAAGGCCAAGTACAAGTTTCTGCATGTCAGTCAGGGAAATCCCAGGCACAAACACAAGTTGGGCGGAGAATGGATTGAGAGCAGCCCCAAGAAGAATGATCTGCGGTGCTGGTTGACAAGAAGCTCAACATGACCCACCAATGAGAACATGCAGCCCAGAAAGCCAACGATATGCCAGGCTGCATCAAAAGGAGCATGACCAGCAGGTTGAGAAAGGTGATTCTCTCCTCTACCCCACATTCGTGAGACCTCAACTGAAATACTGCATTCAGCTCTGGGGTCCCCAACATACGAAGGATGTGGACCTATTGGAGCAAGTCTGGAGGAGGGTCACCAAGATGATCAGAGAGCTGGAGCACCTCTCCTAAGAAGACAGGCTGAGTTATGGTGGTTCAGCCTGGAGGAGAGAAGGCTCCAGAGAGACCTTAGAGCAGCCTTCCTGTACTTAAAGGGGGCCTACAAGAAAACTGAAGAAATTTTTACAAGGGCTTGTAGTGATAGGACAAGGGGGAATACCTTGAAACTGAAAGACGGTAGATTTATGTAAGGTATAAGGAAGAAGCTGTTTACTGCAAGGGTGGTGAGGCACTGGAACAGGTTGCCCAAAGAAATGGTGGATGCCCCATTCCTAGAAGTGTTTAAGGCAACCTTTAAAGTCCCTTCCAAGCCAAACCAGTCCAACTTTCAGAGAAAACTGATATTAAGACAAATTATGGAATTTCCAACCACATTAAAGCCACACCTTCAGATTACAAAATAGGTTTATTTATCTACTTCACTCTATCTTCCTGACAATCCTTTTATGTTTTACTTCGTCTTCCTAAATCTAGCTACCACAAATCACGAGCACAAGAATAAATAAATTTTGAAATAAGATCTTTAGTTATACAAAGACCCACACATAAAAATGTAATCTGTATGTTGCAGAAATATGTATTTAGTTCCAGTATGTTAACTATAACTGCAACTATATTAGAAATATACTACACTTTGTAAGACACATTTTAAGCTATTTTAGAAGACAAAATACCAAGTAGGAGATTAACACGTATCAGCTTTCAATTACAACAGGTTATGTACTTCTGTTTAAATGCTGTATTTCCTTGATTTGGGTCAAATTCACTTTTTATCATTTTATTATAGCAGTGGGTCTAAGGTGTGCACAAAGGAGCCAAAAAGGCAAATGTTCTTAGAAAGGCTGCAATAGGCAGCTCACACAGGGCTCTGGGAAGAAAGGAAAAAGTAACTCCAGAACTGTGGTGATCATTTGACACAGTGAAGGGAAATACATGGACCACAACCCAACTAGCAGCGTTGCAAAACCAAGGGCTTCCTTAGTTCCTATTGAAGACTGTGATTCTGGAAGAACTCACAGCATGATTACTTTTGTCATTTATTAGAATCACATCACTACAAATTGAGGATATTAAGAATGCTAAGACCAAAGCCTTACACCAAACAAACTGTTAAAGACAGTATTTTATTTTTTTTTTTTCAATCAAAATCAAAGCATAGTATTTTACTGTGCCTCCCCCACCTATCTTTCCTTATTTTTCCTCCTCCTTCTCCTCAAATTTTAGGATTATCCCTATTTTTATTAGTTGTTGTTCACACCACTTCTAGCACATTTTACATGTTTCCAAGAATATTAATCTTCCTTTTTTATCAGCTGATGTCTCTTGAATCTTCTGCATTCCAAATACTTTGTTTACACTGTCAGTCAAATGTCCCCTTATTTCTCTTTGCTCTCTTTTCCGCCCCTTACATCCATTTCTACCAAAATAGCTACACATTCTTACCCATCATTTCCTCATTCTTTAATTCCTACTTTCCACAATGCTTTATTCCCCTCTATACTTTCAATACCAATGTTACGGCATATATTCTTGAATTGGTAGACACATCAGGGTCTTTTAAATATTTATCATATGAGAAGAATTAGGTACATTATCCTTGACAATCCTTACGTTTGTCCAAGGTGAACCTCAGCCCACTGATAACACGAAGTGCTTTCAAAGGGCAAAGTCTAACAAGCACCCACTTTATGCTGCCAATAGATTTTTATGTCAGAAAATTAATCCATCTGAGATTACTTATGGCCTTCTCCTTTAACCACAGAGATTGAATATTTAGGTCAGACAACTGTTTCATCAATCACCTGGAGATGAAGACCTCACCATCTATCTTTTGCAAAGACTATTCCATGACAAACTCATACACACATGCTAACACAACTCAAAACACTTGAATGCAAACCCTCACTTATTGATTCCAATAAATACAAATAAATTAATATACTTTAAAATATGGGGTATCTAAACTTTCTTGTAGACCAAGTCTGTAAGTATAAATACTGAGACATTCCATCTGACTTCACGTAAAGACACAAACAAAAATACTCTACCTGTAAAAGACAATTTTGGTTATGCTGAAGCAAGTCCATGAAGAAACAGTTTTCCTTAAAGAATGTCAGTAACAAAATGCTATTTGCCAGCATCTTTGCAAAAATAATTTTTCATCACAGATTAGAATTCAGAAATTAAAAGGCAAGTCCCATGTCAAAGCAAGCAGAAACAAAAGTGTTACACACAAGATAAGCATTCTATTTTTACAGGAGGCAAAGTAGATAATGGCTTATCCTGTTTTATGAAAAGCGGATCTTTTACCTGAACTAGTTGCAAATAAGAACACAAAAGCTGTACTCCAAAAAGCAAGTTATGAGACATATATATTACAGAAAGAAAATTAAAAAAAAATAAAATAAATCATTAGGAGATGTGGAGCCAGTTTTTCAGAGGTACAGGTATGTCTAAGTTGTTCTGCAACACTGATCTTATTAATTTTTCTATTTCCTGACCAATACATTGATAAATACTAAAACACCAAGCATGTGACTATTGGTATTTCAAAAACTTCATAAATTCATTATAAATATTTTAAAAACTTGTTAAAATGCTTTTTCCTATACTTGAATGAAACTGAGTCACCCTCCAAATTCAGTTTGACATGAATCTCAGTTATCTAATAAAGAAATTTATATTTTTGGTATGCATTTTGAAAATACATACAGAATCAATGTTTAAGAACCACTAACTTACACAAAATGGAAGATAAGTTTTTGATTACCAAGCAATGGTAAGCAGGGCTCATTAAAAGTAGACACGCCTTGTCTGACATTTTAAAGCTTGACTAAAATTGGGTACTGAGATAATTTCATTACATCACTGCATTGCAGGAAGCAGCAAAGTAAAGGCCACAGTAGCAGTCAGCTGTAGCAGTCAGCTGACTTTGGCTGACTTCAGCTATTCACTGTAACTTATATGTGAAGAACCTTAAAACAGAACAAGTAGAAAAGTTAGCAGGCATAAATCAGTGAATGTGGGAACAACTTCTCCCACAACCACAGAGTGACTGCTTTCAGCAAACAGTAATGTTGCCCTCCAGTGTTCAACACTATTTCTTTATAGGAATCACTCCTAATTAATATCTCCATGAGTCTCCTTACACATGATCAATTATAACATCACTGAAGCAGGGAACAAATTACAAGCCTCAGGGTAGTTATTCAATGAAAAGACCAACAAATCAGAGATGAAGATTTAAAACTTCTGGTTTTTGTTTGTTTTTTTTTAATTAAAAAAAAATATTTAAAAATGCCATAAGATTACCTTGTTTATGCTGCTTCTTTGGGGGTTTCTGGCACCCAAAAGCTGTATTATAAAGCTTTACAAGTTACAGCTGTGACACAACTTACTGTATGAATCCATTACTCAGATTCTAAAAATCCACTATAAGATTCACACATAGCAAATGGCAGTTTTCTAAAAGATGCAAGAACAGATTATTACATTTTTAAAGAATTTTATTTATTGCATTAGCCTTAGAAGTCCTAAAACCAAGTTCAAATTGATAGTCTTCCGCCTATAAGGAAGGCTATCGGTGTTAGTAACTCTGGGCTTGAAACCTTATAAAAATAAATGCACAAGAATGCTCTTTGCCAAAACACAATGAAGCTTGCAATAAAAGCTTTATTATTTAAGCAAAGCTAGAATCACAAAAATGACTGCATCTGGGTCAGAAAATAAATCAAGAATACACCCACTGTGTTTAAGAAGGCAACTGTCCTGTAACCAAGAAAAAAGTACCCATGAGAGAGATGCACAGTGCCTGAAGAGAAAATAATGAACTTGACATGTCAGTGATTTTATTCTAAACATGGTCTGAAACCATATATATTCAATTTTCCATTAGAAACGTAAAGATACAGGTGAACAGGAGAAGTTCCCAGTGACTGGAAAAAAAGAAATATAACCCCCATTTTCAAGAAGGGGAAAATGGATGACCCAGGGAACTACAGACCAGTCAGTCTCACCTCTGTGCCTGGCAAAATCTTGGAGCAGATTCTGCTGGGAGGCATGCTAAGGCACATGAAAATCAACAAGATGCTTGGTGACAGCCAGCATGGCTTCACTAAGGGGAAATCCTGCCTGACCAATTTGGTGGCCTTCTATGATGGGGCTATGGAACTGATGGACAGGGGTAGAGCAGTTGACATCATCTGCCTGGACTTGTGCAAAGTGTTTGACACTGTCCCACACGACATCCTTGTCTCTAAATTGGAAAGACATCAAATTGATGGATGGACCACTCAGTGGATAAAGAACTGGCTGCATGGCCACACACAAACAATTGTGGTCAATGGCTCAATGTCCAGCTGGAGACCAGTAACGAGTGGTGTCCCTCAGGGATCAGTGTTGGGACTGGTCTTGTTCAACATCTTTGTCGCTGACATAGTGGGATTGAGTGCACCCTCAGCAAGTTTGCCGATGACACCAAGCTGTGTGGTTCGGTTGATACGCTGGAGGGAAGGAATGCCATCCAGAGGGACCTTGACACACTTGTGAGGTGGGCTGATGCCAACCTTATGAAGTTTAACCATGCCAAGTGCAAGGTCCTACACCTGGGTTGGAGCAATCCCAGGCACAGCTACAGGTTGGGCAGAGAAGAGATTCAGAGCAGCCCTGTGGAGAAGGACTTGGGGGTGTTGGTCAATGAGAAAATGAACATGGGCCGGCTGCAGTGTGTGCTCGCAGCTCAGAAAGCCAACTGTATCCTGGGCTGCATCAAAAGGAGCGTGACCAGCAGGTCAAAGGAGGTGATCCTGCCCCTCTACTCTGCTCTCGTGAGTGAGACCTCACCTGGAGTATTGTGTGCAGTTCTGGTGTCCTCAACATAAAAAGGACATGGAACTGTTGGAACAAGTCCAGAGAAGGGCCACAAGGATGATGAGAGGACTGGAGCACCTCTCGTATGAAGACAGGCTGAGGAAGTTGGGGCTGTTCAGCCTGGAGAAGAGAAGGCTGAATGGAGACCTCATAGCAGCCTTCCAGTCTCTGAAGGGGGCCTATGGGGATGCTGGGAATGGACTCTTCATTAGGGACTGTAATGATAAGTCAAGCAGTAACGGGTTCAAACTTAAACAGGGCAAGTTCAGACTTGATATAAGAAGAAAGTTTTTTACTGTTCGGGTGGTGATGCACTGGAATGGGTTGCCCAGGGAAGCTGTGAATGCTTCATCCCTGGTGGTGTTCAAGGTCAGGTTGGACAGAGCCTTGGGTGACATCGTTTATTGTGAGGTGTCCCTGCCCATGGCAGGGTGGTTGGAACTAGATGATCTTAAGGTCCTTTCCAATCCTAACTGTTCTATGATTCTACAATTCTATACATTTTAGATCAAGTGTAACAAAACTGCTCTAAGAAAAATCTTTACAGATACTAGTGTAATAACCAATACAATAATTTGCATTGCCAATACAAAAATAGACTACAATAGAAAAGTCTGGGTTAAAAAAACAAAAAACAAACAAGAAAAAAAAAACACAACAAACCAAACCCAAAACTAATACAAACACGAAACTTATAAAGCTCCAAGAAGAAATTATCAAAGTTCAAATCCCAGATTTGAATATGTCAGTACCACTTATTATAGCACAAGAAGAGAGATGATATTGACTGTACAGTAAGAAATCTCAAATTAAGTGAAAATTAATCACTAAGTAATTAGGAAAACATCTGCACTACCAAATTTGAGATCTAATTTGGTTCCTAAACAAAGAAATAATCTCTTGAGACAAGCAAAAAAAAAAAAAAAAAAAATAATCTTTTCTAAGGTCAACTGAAAGAAAGATTCCAATTCAGGCATTTTCCTATCTCTGTAAACAGAGTCCTTCTCCGCCTCCTCCCTTCCTGTAATGGGTATAAAGTACAGAGATGATAGCCTCAAACTTGGTACCTATTACACACTGCAATCACCACCAACTCTCCAACTTCATTTCGTCCCCCCGACGCATTCACAGTCATCACAGTCTCAGAAAACTGGCCTGTCAGAAAATCCATGTTGTAGTGCTGGATATGCTTCCAACTACACAGTCTCACAATCTAACAGCTGTTCAACTCCAGGAAGACAACAGCTACTCCACAGTGTCTTTAATTACTCATTTCACAGCACTGAAGCAGAGTGCTTTGGTCAGAGGACAAGAGATACCACTGTTTTTCACAGGATGGTTGCGTTGGGGTTTACTTTGGTGGGGTTTTGTGAGGTTTTTAGGTTTTGCTGAAATAGAGGAAACTGGTATTTTGCCATTCTACCACAGTGTAAATGCCATCTAAATACATATTCATAATGACTTTGGTCACATTTTTGTGAGCACAGATCAGTCAGTACCTATGTTAACACACTGGATTCATCTCAAAGGCGTGAAATAACATACTGAATTTCAATATCACACACATAAAAGTAAGTTAGGCTACTACAAACACCTGAACCAAAAAGACTGAAAAAAAAGTGCCCAAAATTCAGATAAATAAACCAGAGAACTATACAATTATCTGACCCCATCTATATGCAACTAAGGCACTGAAAAATGGTCAATTTGTCTACATAAAAGACTGAACCATTAAACCCAAACAGTATGTCACACCTAGGCAACAAAAGCTGTATCTTTGCTTCATCAGTGTGTGATTTATTTTGCAAAAAAAACAGACAGTAAATTAAGGGAGCTGCTATGAGAAATACTAAAGATTTTACAATAGCCAAACAACCTCCTTTTGAATTCTCCTGTCAGGAACCAAGGGAAGATGATGAAATAGCAATACCTTGAGATGCTGTTTAAAAATACCAGAAACAACACACTAGTACCTCTGTGCTCCCAAGTGTCTTTGCAATAGTGTCATAGAAAAAAAAATATACAATCTGGCATTTAAAGTATTTAATGCTTAAAGAATATATATTAAAAAAAGCACATTATGAACCACTAATTAAATATATTGATCCTTATATCCTGTATAAGGCAAGAGAGGAGTCTTATCCTACTTTCTAAAAATGACAGTTATATAAACATCAGGAAAATAATCCACTTCTATGAAAACTTCTGATAAATTACCAAAGTTCAGTATATCACCTGATAAACAATGCCATGGTAACAACCTCACAGGTAACTAAATCAAGACAAGAATCAAGGCAGCATCACGTCACTGTAGCAAAAAATTCAGATACCTGTAAGCAACCAATTTAATTCAAATCAGGCATGAGTGAATTTTCCAATTAAATTTGAATAATAGCTTTCACAAATATTCCCAGTATTCTCTTTCCACTGAAAAAGTCTATGGTCATAAAACTTAATTCTAGTAAAACAGACTGATTCTTACATCATTAATGCAATTACTTGTGGCAAAAAAATCTAACCAATATCAGCAGGGGATGCAAGGCCTAGTAAAACAGAAGCAAGCAAACAAAACAGATAAGGATTTGCTTCATGTATCACACAGTTAAGCAGTGTGGGGAAAAACTCAAACAGCATGTCTTCAAACAGAGGGAATTTAAAACTAAGAGATCATGACTTCAATCTGCTCCAGCAAGCTCTTGAACAAGAAACCCAAAACCCAAACAGCAGTTAGGACTGAAAGGTGTAATTCTAGAAAACACTTTCCACTCCAGTTAAGAACAGAAATGCTGGTTTTAAAGTATTCACCATTTGTATTTTTTTCTGTTTAGATATGCAGTAGTTTCCTACAAGAAATAAGTAAATTAGGACTCTTCAGCTTGAAGACAGCGTCTGAGGAAAATATATGAGAGCTATAAATTTATGGGGGTTACAGTAAAAAAAATCAACAGCTCTTGAAATACAAGAACTAAAGGGTGTCACATTAAAGTGGGAAAAGGTAGTTTTAAAAATAAATACAACATAATCAGTTTTGCAAATCCTTCCCACAGAAATATATGCTACACCACATGTTACATATGTTCAAAGAGAGAATTTTGATGGAGAAGAAATACATCCACCAATACTAAGTACAAAGGAAGGCACTTAGGAAGTCTCAGAGCCATGTTTTGCTAGTGGCTAGAGTAACATTAGGAAAAGGCTTCATTATACACTTCCCCTGCTCTTCAAATCTCCCCTATGCACTCACTCTTGACTGGGCTAGATGAGTCTTTAGTGCAACTTGGCACAAGCAACATTTTAATGAGAACAACCAAGTTTCTCCCTTGAAAGGATATGCTTGCAGTCCCAAAATAGTAAAATAAAATCTACAGTTAAAGAGGAATGATGAAAAACTCCACTGGGGAATTAACAGTTGTATTGACAGACTCACGCTACTTACTTTCCCAGAGCATGAACAGATTTCATTTGTAAAGGCAGCACCAATTTCCTGCCATTTATTTTCTTGTAGTGGACTCTAAGACATGGGTTTGAACGCGTACCAAAGCACACACACACAAAGCAATCTGTTTAACTCAGCTAGCACTTACTGAGGAAGAATGCAGAAGTCCATGCACTTGAAGTTACATATAAAAAGCTGTGTTGGGTCTGCATCAAATGGAGTTTATTTTCCCCATAGCGGCCCTCATAGTGCTGCATATTTGTAAGTAGAAAGGTGTCAATTAACACACCAGTGGTTTGGCTATTGCTAAGTAGTGCTCCCACAGCATCAAGGCTGGCTCCAGCACGACTCACACATATACACCAAATGCCAGCAGGCTGGGGGCAGGCAAGATCTTGGGAGGGCACAGTGCCAGGACAGCTGCCCCAAACTTACCAAAGGGCTATTCCATACCATGTGACATCTGCTCAGCAATAAAAGCTAAGAGAAAGGAGGGGCATTCGCTATTACATTTATCTTCCAGAGAAACTGCTATGTGTATTTAAGCCCTGCTTCCTGGGTAATGGCTGGACATTGTCTGCTGATGGGAAACAGAGAATAAATCATTAGTTTCCCTTTGCTTCTGCACGCAAATTTTGCTTTTGCTCTACTAAACTGGCTTTATCTTGACCTATGAGTTCTTCTCCATCTGATTTTCTACCCCCCAACCTGCTGAGGAGGGGAGTGACAGAGCAGCTTTGGTGGGCACCTGGCATCAAGCCAAGGTCAAGCCACCACAAAGGAATGTTAGATGATGGGGGGGAAACAAACAAAACCCCACAATAAAACCCTCCCAAAAAACCCACAACAACAACAACAAAAATACCAAACAAAAAACAACAAACCAAAACAAAAAACAAACGCCAAACAACATTCCCCGCCTCTTCCTCCAAAACACAGTATCCACTCAAAACTAAATTTCAACTAAGAAACCAAATTGCTATGGAATTAAGTTGGGGGGAGGGAGCAGAGCGCAGCTGTCATAATCAAATTCTCTAAGATATCAGACATGTTTAAACATGTGCTGTTTCTAGATTTTTTTTCATTTTGGCCATAAATAAGGTGTTAACACCCTGAAGGTTCTGAAAACTGCATTGCTTTTAAACAATGGTGTGAAGACTGTAATGCAAGGTTAGCATGACTCTAAACATTACCTTCAGCTCCCCCTCATACCCCGTAAGATTGATTAAATCACTCCTTTGTGTTTCCTTGGGTAACAGCAGGATCTCTGCACCAGTGGACAGTGTAACTGTGCACAGATTTCCCAGACACAGTTTGAATACTTGTAGTAGTTTGATGCAGAACTTCTCATAAATAAATAAATAGCTCGGCATTGTGTAGTGAATGAAGTTCATAGTGGAAAAATGCAGATTAAACAGAAGAAAATTTAGAATAAGAACTAAATAAAGCAGTACTCTTTACTTTTTGACTAAGAAAAAGTATGGTCACAGTTTTACATCTTCCTTAACAGTGGAAATTAAGATTGCCAATTAATGCATCTAAATGGAAAAGAAATCTCTAAAAATAAATGAGAAGGGAAAAGTCAGAGTATGTCTGTATTAGCACCGAAGTTCACAAGACCATGGGTGTGCTTTTGAAGCAAATCATCTATATTTCTCCAGCTGGAATATGGATGCTTCAGTTCACATCACAGCATGATCTTGGAGTGTACAAATTAGATTTCAGATGACTAAATCGAAAGATGGGCTCCAGAAGTACACACAAAAATCTACCTGGAGAAATACAGATCTTCAAAAATAAAGAGTGTTTCAGTTACTATCAAACAGGATCAGACTAAAATTAGTGTGAAAGATTCTGACATATCCAGCCACCTTACCCTAAGGCTCCTGCATCACTGGGTTACCATCTGCATTAGCCAAAGGTAAGTTAATTCGTAGGTGACACTGATCTCAGTAAAACATTTTGGCTCTTGCCAGGTTTCAAAGAAGGAAAAATGAAGTTCCCAATTTGGCACTCATAAGCTAACTGTAATCACAAGGAATAACTTTTTGTATTTTTTATTTATTAATTCTTATATCTGTAAGGCAGAAACACATTGGGTAGTTCAAAGAGAAATAACAATCCTTGTGCAGTACCTTGTGAAATCACAAGCTACTGGAACTATTTTTCAGAATCTGTGCAGAAGAGTCACTGCAAAACTGCTGTGCCAAAAAAAATACTGTTATTGGCTATTTTTTTATTGCATGCAGTTAAGAAGTTCCAGGCAGCAACATTTTGATGTCCACTAAGGAGAATTCTCCAACTTTGAACTGAATCTATTTCCATAGCTTTGTTTAAAGTATTGGGCAGAAGAATGCAACTAGATGACTGCATCTTTAAAAACAGAATGTAATTTGGTTCGTCTTGTTAAGACGGTCATTTCCCTGGATCCAGGATATAGTGGAATGCCTCTGCCTCAGAGGCAGAGAACAAAACAGAAATAAATTAGAGCTCACCTGAGGAGAAATTCAGTATTGACCCTCACTGAGAAAGAGTGATCTGTTTTTTCAGTCTTACTGGAGAAAAAGACAGCATAACAGTAACCTGCCATTAAAGACAGGATTTCTTCCAGTGGAGACAGAAGTTTTCTGAAGAGGTAAAATAATAAATGGATTGCAAAGGGCAGAATGTATATCAACAACTGTCAAGTTCAGATCCTATGGAGATACAAGCTACCTGGCAAAATTAAGCAACTTACTATCGCTACATGGGAGGAGTGTGGAAAGACAGAACAAAGAGATCTGTGAAGAGCTGATGTTGGATAGCTTCAACATATGAGACCTTAATGCAACTCACAGCCTGAGAACCATCCTACTCTGACAACAACCATCACCCAAGAGGAAGACTCATACTTCAGTCTGGTTCATTTGGTGGATACATGCAGCCCTTACCTGTTTTTAAACAGATTTAAGGAAAAAAAGGTACCTAGTATACAAAATCCATTTCACAAGCAATACAAGGTTCAGCTAAGACATGTCCCTTCATCCTCTGGCTTGCAAGAACACAACAGATTTGCAAATCCCAGCTAACTGGCTTAACTGACTGGAACAACAATGGCACCTAAGCTTCTACACAGTCACAAGCACTTCACCTCACTCCTCCCCTCTCCCCACTTGGACCTCAACACCTCAGTCACCAAGGAATTAGGAGAAATACAAAAGAGAACACAGACCACAGCCCTTGAGTAGACTGACTGCACACTCTGAGCCCTCAAAAGAAAACTGATCCCACAGAAATGGATCCTTAAGAACATGAAGGGCAGAATACAGCTCTTATGTGTATCATCTAAGCAAATGAAATGCCCATTTCTCATTTGTGAGAGTGCTCACAGTATCATAGAATGGTTTGGGTTGGAAGAGACCATGGGCAGGGACATCTTCTACTAAACCAGCTTACTCGAAGCACTGTTCAGCCTGGTCTTGAACACTTTCAATGTCCCAGTGAAGGGACAGCCACAGCTCCTCTAGCCAACCTGTGCCAGTGTCTCGCCACTCTCATTATAAAAAATTTCTTCCTCCTATCCAATCAAAATCTATCTTTCATTTAAAAAAAATTGGCCCTTGATCTGTCACTTCAGGCCTTGGTAAAAAGTCTTCATCTTTTCTATAAGATTTCTTATAAGTTCATCACTTCCATATGGGAAACTTCTGATAAGCAAACTAATATTTATACGCTACTCACAAAGACCAATCTGTTCTGTGACACAAACTTGGATTTCTTTTTATGGAAGCAAAGCAGCACAGTCATGCTGTCATTCACATGTACATCTTAATCCTGGCCACGAGACAAATGCCTGTCACATGCTCCTTACCAGTGTTACGCTGTGCTGGTGTACAGCCACTTTCCATGGCATTGATACGTCCATGTTGCTCTAGCTACATGAATAAGCTTTCCAAATCAGAAGAACAACCAACTTCAAGGAACTGCTTATTAATTCAGATGGTCCGATGGTCCTGCCACTGTTTTGTGGTAAAAGTAAAATCAGCAGAACTGTGCCAGCAGCACTCTGAAGGTATATGATTTCAAAGACACAAGTCTGAAGTTTAGCTGGGCACAAAAACAATGCCTGCTACATGTGGCCACACATGTACAAGCTGCATTTTGATCACTGACACAAGCTGACCTCAGGACAGCAAGCAAAGACCAGCAGCATCACAGGGGTCACAGTTAAGAATGAGTCCCAAGAAAAGAAGGCCCTGAGCAACACAATGGCAAAGTATATCCACAGTATCACATTACTACTACATTCATGGTATCTGAGATTTCAGGAGCTTCATACTGATATACTTCCTAAATCTCATGAGACCTGACAAGGGTGCAAGACTGGCTTCACAGAAGTCTGTTTTCAGAAGCTGAATTTTCCTGTTAAGAGTATAATGAAGCCCAGTCATTACCTTTTCTTTAGGTGCATATGAGAGAGTCTTTGGGAAGGGGAGAAGAATCCCAACCTGAGGGACTTAAAAGAAAAAAAAAACAAAAACAACATAAAAATCTTGCTCTAGGTGGCTTATAAAAGCATATTAAAAAAGGGAGTTTTAGAAATGACACTAAGGAATGACACTAAAATAGAGCTGGTAAAAACAAACTGGGAAACCACAATCACGCACATATAGAGTAATGATCGAGAACAACTACAAGAGATGGATGGTTATATCAGACACAGGATTTCTGCCTGTGTTTTAAGAAAAATGACAGCGTATTTTGAAAAACTAAAATCTGAATCTGACTGACCTTTTTTTTTTTCCAAAGATGAAGAGAGAGTGAGTAAGGCAAGGAAAACACCAAAAAAAAATAGCTTCCAGCTTCACAATTCTAAAACCTAGCCTTTCTTTTTAAAAGGACTTCCTGAAGTCTCACTAGAAGAGACAGAAGTTTTAGACATAATCTTTCATGGTGACAGCATAGTTTAAATTTGGAATGGCATCACTCAGTTACATTTATCTATCAGTAGATCCTCTTTCATCAAAACCTGATCCAAACAGCCAAGCTTCTGAATGGCATCCTCTTCTCAGTTGGGAGCCTGACACACAGTCACAGACTTTTCTAAGAACAGCATTATGCGCACCCCATTTCAACACACAATTTAATAACAATTACTGCAATTTCATCAGCAGTCAATTATGGAATATACTGTTGCCTTCCAGTTGAAAACTGACAGACCAGTCAGTCTCACCTCTGCGCCTGGCAAAATCTTGGAGCAGATTCTGCTGGGAGGCATGCTAAGGCACATGAAAATCAACAAGATGCTTGGTGACAGCCAGCATGGCTTCACTAAGGGGAAATCCTGCCTGACCAATTTGGTGGCCTTCTATGATGGAGCTATGGAACTGATGGACAGGGGTAGAGCAGTTGACATCATCTGCCTGGACTTGTGTAAAGTGTTCGACACTGTCCCACATGACATCCTTGTCTCTAAATTGGAGAGACATCAATTTGATGGATGGACCACTCAGTGGATAAAGAACTGGCTGGATGGCCGCACACAAACAGTTGTGGTCAATGGCTCAATGTCCAGCTGGAGACCAGTAACGAGTGCTGTCCCTCAGGGATCGGTGTTAGGACCGGTCTTGTTCAACATCTTTGTTGCTGACACGGACAGTGGGATTGAATGCGCCCTCAGCAAGTTTGCCAATGACACCAAGCTGTGTGGTTCGGTTGATATGCTGGAGGAAAGGAATGCCATCCAGAGGGACCTTGACACACTTGTGAGGTGGGCTGATGCCAACCTCATGAAGTTTAACCATGCCAAGTGCAAGGTCCTACACCTGGGTCGGAGCAATCCCAGGCACAGCTACAGGTTGGGCAGAGATTCAGAGCAGCCCTGTGGAGAAGGACTTGGGGGTGTTGGTCGATGAGAAAATGAACGCAAGCCGGCAGTGTATGCTCGCAGCCCAGAAAGCCAAACGTATCCTGGGCTGCATCAAAAGGAGCGTGACCAGCAGGTCAAAGGAGGTGATCCTGCCCCTCTACTCTGCTCTCGTGAGACCTCACCTGGAGTATTGTGTGCAGTTCTGGTGTCCTCAACATAAAAAGGACATGGAACTGTTGGAACAAATCCAGAGGAGGGCCACAAGGATGATGAGGGGACTGGAGCACCTCCCGTATGAAGACAGGCTGAGGAAGTTGGGGCTGTTCAGCCTGGAGAAGAGAAGGCTGCGTGGAGACCTCATAACAGCTTTACAGTATCCGAAGGGGGCCTATAGGGATGCTGGGGAGGGACTCTTCATTAGGGAATGTACTGGCAGGACAAGGGGTAACGGGTTAAAACTTAAACAGGGGAAGTTTAGATTGGATATAAGGAGGAAATTCTTTCCTGTTCGGGTGGTGATGCACTGGAATAGGTTGCCCAGGGAGGTTGTGAATGCTCCATCCCTGGCAGTGTTCAAGGCCACGTTGGATGAGGCCTTGGGTGACGTTTCCAACCATGGCAGGGGGGTTGGAACTAGATGATCTTAAGGTCCTTTCCAACCCTCACTATTCTATGATTCTATGAAAAACTCTGATGCAAGCACCTCACAGCGCTCAGGAGTTAGGGACTGCCATACTATATAGCTATTATTAAAATAAATAAACTACTCAAAAAAAAAGAAATTATCACAACGAAAACAAGAACGTACTTCTTTTCTGCCTTCACCAAATCAAGGACAAGTAAATTAGTGCGCCACTGTGGCAATGAAAGCGAACAGAATACAGGGTTATGTCAACAAGGGCATTGCAAGAAGAGATAAAGGTGTCATTATCTGTCTCCACCCAGCGATTGTCAGGCCACACTGAGAATCCTGTGTTCAATTTTAGCCCCTGCTATGCAAAAGATGACATGGACAGTCTGGAGAGAGTCCAGAGAAGGGCCACAGATATAATCAATGGACTGGAAACCTGCTGTGCTGGAAAGTCTGAAAGAACTGGGTTTGTTCACCCTTGAGAAAAGGCAGCTCAAAGGAGATTTTATCACCATGTCCCACTATTTAAAGGGTGGCTACAAAGAAGATGCAGACTCCCTTTTTACAAGCAGTCACATGGAAAAGGCAAGAGGTAATGAGTGCAAGTTATTCCTGGGAAGATTCTGATTGGACACGAGCAAAATTTTCTATAGTGAGAACAGTAAGCCATTAGAATAATCTCCCGTGTAAAGCAGTGGATTCCCCAGTGTTGGACACTTCTAAGATTCAACTGGGCAGGGTGCTGGGATATCTTGTCTAGACCAGGCTTTTGTCAAGAAGGGTTGAACCAGATGATCCTTTAGGTCCCTTCCAAGTTGGTATTCTATGATTCTAAGCAGAAATCCCATGGGCTATGACTGGAAACACTAGATTCAGGCATAAAAATATGCCAAGAATATAATATCTAATCAGTATTTTCACTTAAATTAATCACTTCTGTAATCAAACCTTTGGGTAATACAGGAACACACTGTTACAGCAGGAATATCCAATTCAGCCAGAAAAGAATATACCAAGTCATTTTGGAACACAGCTGCATAAATACTGAAATTGAGAAACTGCTTTATGTTGAAGGGTTTTCTCCCCCCCCTTCATCTTTTCCTTTCCATAAACAATTTATTCAAGTTAAAAGAGAAGCCTTTATAGCTCCCTTTTAGCACTTACAAAAACATATTTTAACTTGTTGATGAATATAAGTTTCACAAGATGTTTAGTACTGTACTTGAATATGTAAAACCGATCTGAAATTCAGTTACTAACCTAAATGTACAAAATACACGTTAGTACAAGAATTTACCTGTTGGCAGTGGTTCTTTGGCTAAGAGAATACTTAAAAGGGCTTAAAGGATGTCTTTTACATTGATGACCAAGAAATCTGGGAGAGATTTTTCAGAACTGTATAAATCTCACTTTGAAAAGTTACTCTGCTTCCTGAATCTGGCCTCCTCAATAAACCTTAATTGCTGAAGAGCTCAAGTAATAGTCCAGGAACCATTTTTTTTAACATCTCCACCACATAATTATTACCTCCACCAATTATTTAGCAAAAGATGATGACCTGCATGACCTACCTAACATTTTTCACAGACGGGAAGGAAGAAGTTTTAAAAACAAAAACAATCAAAACAAATACAAAAAAAAATAAAAACTTCTGGGAAAATTCATATGCATTTATTTATTCTTAAAAATACATAGGGTGTATTTGCATCTATGTTGCTGTATTAAGATGCGTATTTATTTGATATGTATAAATCTGCAAGTAAAATATTTTTTCCCCTTTTTATATGAGATGTTATTCATGCACAATTACAAATGTTCATCGAAAACATCCCTTTGAGCAAAAATTAAACTTCATGATCACAAAAAATTTTTCTTTGGGACTTCTTTGTACAGTTTCTCATATGCTTTTAAAACTCCTGCTTTTTTCTTCAACAGTATACAGGCACCCAGAAAAGTACTTTTTTGATGTTCAGAAGTCATTTAAAAAAACCAAAAAATCTACAAAGAATGGCAGAAATAAAATCCACCATAACAGGGAACAAATGAATTAACCATTTTACTTCTATTGATACTGCCTAAATTCCAGCATTCTCTTGAAAATGAAAATATTAGTAATATCATTCTAGCCCTTCGTAGATGTGTCTATCCGAAATCAGTCTGCAAAGAAAACTTTCACAGACCATACCCAGAGCTGAGACTTCCTAATCCTATTGTGCAAATAACCAGTTTTAACTTTTAGTTCTAAGAAAATTATTTAAAAGGACTGGTACTCTAAGCAGTTTAAAAAAGAATGACTTGATTTTCAGTCAAGTGGGGCTGTTTCAATATGTGTTTGCAATTTGTTTGTTTGACATTATTTCTTCAAAAAAAAACCAACACAAAAAAAAACCCCAAACAAACAAAAAAAAAACAACAAAAACCCACACAAAAAAATAAACAAAACCAACCACAAAATCACACAATTATGACACTGATTTTTCATTGTTCTTTATGAAGAGTAGTTTAGTAAAGGTAATGTAAGCAAATCAAGGATTTTTACAGAAATAAGAATTCTGCCAAAATACTCCAGCTAAAAGAAATGCTTCACATGTCAGATACTGTGAATATTTATTTGAAAAGTATGCTTGTATTTTAAGGAATGCAGAGCTAGAAATACATGCATATTTTTAATTTGAAAATCATTAAAAAAAAAACCCTTAAACAAACAAAAAAAAGCCCAACAATTAGCCCCAAATCCTGTAAAAACAGGAACAGCTTTGATGTTCCATGAAAGTTTAAGGACAGAAATATTTAATCTGTTTCCTCAGAATAAGACTATGGTAGCACACTTTCATTCCAGAAGAATTATTTAAAATAACCATTTTGAAAAAGAATTACTGTAATTTTAGCTACAGATAAGCTGCAATAGTGAAGCTATGGAAGCTGAAAGGAGAACGTGTATAAATCTAACTGAATGGGCCTACAAAAGAGAAGAAAAACAACAACAAAAAATACCAGACAGAAAGGCTACAGCAGATACTTGGTTTCTGTTTCCTCCACTAACAGTATCTACCCAGTACTCCACAACTACAGTCATTGAAATACATGTTCAATACTTGTTCTCTATGACAATTCAATTTTTACTTAATTTTAAAGTAAACCTATAACCCATAGTTTGACATCACTTACGACAAGGATTACAGTGAACTTTACTATTGTAGATCAAAAGGAGACTTTAAAAATGCAATTATATTTAAATAGTGAAGATGACAGAATAAAGAGTGAACCTTTAAGTACGCTAATTCAGATTTCCATTTTGAAGAAAGTAAAGCTCAACGAACTGAACAATGACAAACAAATCACTAGGTAATAAACGCCTAAAACAACAAATCAAACAGATATGTTCCTTTTATAACCAGTTTTATCAGCTTGCTTAGAGCAGACGTGGAGTTTTTTAAATTACTTTTTTTTTTTTACTGTAAACAGCTCTGTAGACCTCTTTCATCTCAAAGGAGCAAATTTTATTCACCCATAAATAAGGTGTCACTAAAACACATAACCAAGAAGAGCCATAAGGCCACACTCTTGTTGAGGACAAGGTCCAACAAAGCCATGTGTTTTAAACAAACAAGCTTTAACATTTTTTAAAGGAAAGTAAAACCAGATCTTTTTATGCGTGTTGGAAAAAAACCCACAGTATTTGGAAGGCATCAGATTTTTACATCTGTACATGTTCCATTATGTCCTCCCCCCAAAAGCCTACACTTGAATACATGCTTTCTCAGTTGTGCCTACTACTAATAAGAGGCCTTCCATTTTAAATTATTCTGTGAGTCATGATTTAACATTCTGCAATTGATGCAAGGTCTGGGTTTTGGGGGTTTTTTTTGTTCATTTGGGGGTTTTTTGTTTATTTTTTTTACTGATATCAACCAACTTCCAGGGCTCACCTTTAAAGCTTCAGAGTCCTGTGATTCAGAGCTGGATAACAACATATACATTAACATATTTTTCACACTGCAGAAGTACCTCCAAATGCTTATGTTTACATTTCTAATTCACTGATGCTTACTAGGCATTCCATTTTCTTTCATTTTTGCCATGAATTTTTAAACAAGAAAAGATGATCCAAGTGAACAATGTGTGTGCAGTTCAATGGGAGTCTGCAATTAAATGTGCCAGACACCTCTGAGAGTCTTAACTGTCCCTGTGCATGGAAAAGAAGGAATAGTTCTGCAATTTAAAAAGCACATAAAATTAAACAACGTTAATCTCACTTACACAAAGAAAATCTTATGTAAACATCCATCGCAAACTATGATTAAAAACATTCGAATGTTTCCAGGTAGACCACACACACATATACTGATTTCTGGCAGTCAACTAAAACAGAAAATACTGTATGATAGTGATAAGAAGGAAGGAGTTCAAACATGGCCCAAATCCTTTCTTCTATGATTAAAAAACAAACAAAAAAACAAAACAAAAAAAAAAAAAAAACCCCCACACAAAAAAAACTTCCAGCCTTCCAGTTAAAAAAAGAAAACTCACAGCAACAGTGCCATGGCACTATGATGCTTAACTAAAAATTGAGCTGAGTGAATTGTGAACATAACCAAAACCAACATAATGAATAGGGACTTACTAAGTTTGTTTGTTACATTTAAATTGTAGCTTACCATTCAGTGACCATAACAAACAAATTACAGTTTTCTCCTGTACAAGAGTTTTGAATAGCCACAGCTGTCTGATAGACTTGAAAGAGAAAACATTTCCTCTTTAATACACACTTAATTACAACATTCCAAGCCAGGGCAAAACACCTCAATCATTATGCACTCTCCACAGGAACAGTTAACAGTCATCTTTCAATTTAGCCAGAGACATAAAAAGCACAATGTAGCTATGAGATACATACAAATTCTACAAGACCTTTGGTATGAAAGCTAGGCATGCATTTTCAGTGGATGTGTCGCATAAGGGGCACTAGATAGTAGTAAATAATCCCTACGTGTATAAGTAAAAGTTACAGAGCATGAAACGTAAGCACTTTCATCCACATTGCATTGAAGTATAACGTGCGATTAGTGACACAAAAAGTTCAATACATACTGTTTACTGGTAACACTGTCCACCAAGAAGTCCCTAAATATCTTCACAAGAAGCTGATCCCTCTCTGTCAAGCAAGACTTTACAGAGGTGGCAGTGGAGTTGCTAAAGAGCTGCTAGCCACAGCCAGTTCTTTTAACTAGTCGAAAACAGTAATGCATCCAGGGCAGACAAGTTCATCACTCGAAATTACTAATCATGTTTTTTTTCATTTTGCATCACCACTGCAAATGTCAGCGCAATAAAGCAAGCCCACAAATGTCAAAAGCTGAAAAAACAGCTGGTTCTTTAAAGACATAGAAATTAAAAGTAGTGTACATTGATCAATTTCTATATTAAACTAATTCTGTTTACAACTATAAAAATAGTTAACCCACATGCTCTGTACCTCCTTAAGAATTGCATTTCAAAATGTTTGCATCATTTAAGCAAAACCTATCTCAAACTGGTGGGTTGACCCTGCCTGGATGCCAGGTGCCCACCAAGCTGCTCAACCACTCTCCCTCCTCAGCAGGACCGGGGAGAGAAAATAGGACAAAAAGCTCATGGGCTGAGGTAAGGACAGGGAGAGATCACTCAGCAGGTAAAACAGTCTAGACTTGGGGAAATTGATTTAATTTATTACCAATCAAATCAGAGTAGGATAATGAGAAATAAATCCAAATCTTAAAAACACCTCCCCCAAAACCCCTCCTTTCTTTCCAGGCTTAACTTCACTCTTGAATTCCCAACCTCCTACTCCCAGTGGAGCACTGGGATGCGGAATGGGGTTGTGGTCAGCTCATCACAAGTGGTCTCTGCTGCTTCTTCCTCCTCAGGGGAGGACTCTTCACAGTCTTGCTCTGTCCAGCATGGGTTCCTTCCATGGGGTGCAGTCCTTCAGGAACAGGCTGCTCCAGCGTGGATCCCCTGCAGGGTCACAGGTCCTGCCAGCAAATCCACTCCAGTGTGGGCTCCTCTCTCCAAGGGGCCACACGTCTTGCCAGGAGCCTGCTCCAGCATGGGCTGCCCACAGGGTCACAACCTCCTTTGGGCATCCCCCTGCTGCGGTATGGGGTTCTCCATGGGCTGCAGGTAATATCTGCTCCTCCATGGACCTCCATGGGCTGCAGGTAGGTATCTACTCCACTGAGAACCTCCATTTCCTGCAGGGGCACAGCCTGCCTCACCATGGAATGTACCACAGGCTACAGGAGAACCTCTGCTCTGGCACCTGGAGTACCTCCTGCCCCTCCTTCTGCAGACCTTGGTGTCTGCAGGCTGTTGCTCTCACATACTCTCACACCTCTCTCCAGCTGCAATTGCTCCTATGCAGTTAACTTTTCCCCTTTCTTAAAATACGTTACCCCAGAGGCGCTACCACTGTTGCTGATAGGCTCGGCCTTGGCCAGCGGCAGGTCTGTTTTGGAGCCAGCTGGAACTGTCTTTTCCAGATGTACGGGAAGCTTCTAGCAGTTTCTTCTGTAGTCACACCTCCTACCAAAACCCTGCCATGCAAACCCAATGTAGTCCTGGTCTCAGAGAGTGTATCTCTTCAACTTCCCAAACCCGAACAGCTTTAAAACCTGACCATTATCCCAGACACTGTCCCCACAAAGCAGCGTAATATGGTTTCTTCCATGACATTTTACTCCCCAAAGATCAGTCTGATTACATAAATTAATTTTCCTTTACAGCTTATTTTGATGCTTATAGTAGTAAAAGACTAGGCAAGCCACGATACAAACTTGTTGACACAGAATGGTTACTCTTCATTTACAAATACTTGAGAAGAAATAAAAGTTGAAAAAATAATTAAAAATATTACTAGGGAAACTGATCACAGATTAAGAAGTGGGAAGCTACTTACCATAAGCAGTTCCAAAATGTATTAACAATTACTGCTAAATGCTACTTTTCTCAATAACTCTCTTGGCTGCATTAATTTTTAATAATGCCTCAGTAGCCTTCCATTATAGTGTTTTAAAGATCTCATTTTGCTACACTAAGTATAGACTATTGAGTTGGATATCAATTTTCTAAATAAATAGAAATGCCAAAGAGTTTTTTTAAGTCGCGATTTGTTTTTAGACCACAAACAACTTCCTATCTCCCAGAAAATCTTCAGGATTTCTTAGCAGAATTTTTAATCAAAATTGATGTTGGCTGCACTGTCAGCTGCAGCCACCATGCCCTGCTTGTACTATTAAGTATGTAGTCTATTCAACAGCTCACACCCTGCAAAATGCATACATACGTTAATTTTTAAACCCAAGATTTTTCAAAAGACTAACGCAGCAAAAACACACATAGCCAATTCAGATGTACCGGAAAGACAAAAAGCCCAACCCTCATCCTCAAAAATGCCCCACACCCTCAGATGCCCTCGTACCTGTAAGGGGCTGGGGAAAACAACACTTTAAGAGATGGTAGACTAAAAAGACATAACAGGATCGCATACACAGCTCAGAAAACTGAATCCCTATGTTAGCAGGCTGCCATGAGTTTTAGTTCATGTTGCTTAAACACCTTCCTTTCTGAAGAAGCCGTATAAATCTACTGTAACTCCACAAAGAGCATATGAGAGGGGAATTTTAAAATAATAATTTAAACAAGGTGCTCCTAAGATTTCTCTGACCTCCAGAACGGATTCAGATTGTATCAATGCTTCAAGCTTCTTACGGCTTTTTCTGAACATCTGGATAATATCATGTTTTGGTACAAGGCATATTTAGGATTGATCTCAGCCAAAACAAAAAAAAATACATTATATGTGCTGCTGTCTTTTCAGGGTGAAGTAAATTTTGGGTAACACAGAGCTCGACTGACTTAAAGTAAGCTGAAAAGCAAATACAAAAATCAAAGCCACTGCAGAAGACCTCATTTACAAGTACTGCAGCTATTCTAATTTCAGAGAATAGGCTAGAACCACAAACCAAAGCTGTGACAAACCACCCAAGAGCTTAAATCTAGAGTATTAAAAAAAAAAAAAAAAGGGGGGGGGGTGGAGGAGGCACTTTCTATTTACACTCTGAAACCTCTTAACTGCTTTAAATTTAGTTTTAAAGAAGGATTTCTTACTTAAAAAATTAAACACTTAAAGCATTTTGAAGCCCACATGTGGGCTTAGACTCTGGTGGTAATTCCCTCAGACACCTCAAAAATTAATAAAACATCATATAAACAGTCATTTCAAGGTCTCTGTAAAGCCAGGCAGACATTGCATCACTGAGAGAAAAGAACCTGCGGTACTCTATTTTCCACTCACACTGCTAGAGTTTTTCTAAATGTAAAGCTTTCAGTGATATCATTTCTTAATAGTTAAATTTCACTTCAGCAAGTAATTTATTATTTATTTTTTTTTAGTGCTTATACTTTCAAGAACAGACTCCCTGCAGAAGTATCAGCTTTAACAAGTCCAAAAGGTACTCGCTCATATGGCTTAGCATCTTTCAGCTGAAACTTCTGCATTGCCCTTTCCCATTCTCATTTTAATTGTTGCCCATAGTTACACAAAATGTTCTTAAAACACATTTTACAATCATTTGCTTTCAGAAGCCCAAAAGTTTGAGCAGTTTTTTTGTTTGGTTGTTTTTTTTTGGGGGGGTAGTTTGTTGGGTTTTTTTAGTTAGTTTTTCCCTTGTTGTAAAACTGTTTATAATAGTAATAAGGGAAATTATCATGACTGTGAGAACTGGAAATTACCTGCTTCTGGATTTTAGGAAATATCTGTAACTGTCAACTTCTTCATTGAAGAACAATCCATTTTAAAGACTGTATTAACTTCAATGGAGGACTGCCTTTAAAATGTCAAATACTGCACTATATTAACTGCTAAAGATTAACTCCCTCTCAGTGACTAAGCCTACACATTGTTCCAGTCACATTTGTTATTGTGTAAGTTACCTTGCATTAATGATTTTCTTTGCATGAAACGTGAACTCTAACAGTATTGTTACAGAATCATCTTTGCTCAGTATATTACAGTTTAAGTTACAAAGTTATAAGCACATAAAGTTGTATAGAACATTTAATCTGTAAATATAAGACAACATATAAAGTCATGAATCTATTCTTTACAATGAACTCAATGCAGAACAACAGCTTTGGCTCTACACTGAATATTATGTGGCTTGGGGTTTTTTCTCCTTCTGATATAAAGCATCTGTAACTTTGAAAACTATGCTAACAGCTCTTCTAACTCAATTTCAATTCATGTTAATTCGTTGAAGAACTTAGTATTTAATATACATTAACAGCCACACAGTTTCATTAATTTGACTTCATACTTTTTCAGCTGAATATCAAATGTAGCTACGTTTAATATTTCCAAAGTCCAAGAAATAAAGCTTATCTACAGTCACAAACTGTGATCTGAAGAACTGATACACACTCTTCAGATTTGTGCATTTCATCCAAGGCTATCTACTAACAAGAAGGTACAACAGATGAAAAGCAAACACTCACTGCTGTGGCTCACAGAGGTCTGTTTTCTTAGCTGCATGTGGTGCAAATTGTCCTTTGCTGGGTTAGGCATAGTAATATTGACTGAATTATTTATGGTAGATATTGCAACCCACACTGTCAGATGAGGAAAAGGGCTGCTATAATTAAAAGGCTTCCCAGACTCCAACTTTTTTGAAAGGAAGCACTATTATCTGCACAAGGAGAATAAAGATCTAAATGTGTGAATGATTAAGGTATTGGAACATCTGATATATAACGGCAGGCTGAGGAGAGCCCTAAGAAGAGGTTTGAAGAGATCTCATAAATGTGTATGTATATTTGCAGGGGTAGGGTGGGCAGGAAGCAGAGACAAGGGAACTAGGCTTTTCTTAGTGGCACTCAGCAACAAGGGTGAGTAGCAGCAGGCCCAAGAAACTCCACTTGCACCTAACTAAAAATTTGATATGGGAGTCTCCATCCTTTGAAATATCCAAAACCCAGCCAGACAAGACCCTGAGCAACTTGCTCTAGTTGACCTACTTTGAGTATGGATTTTTTACTAGAGACTTCCAGAGGCCCCTTTCATCCTCAACTGTTGTTCTACAGTTCTTTCGTAAACCAGCAGAATCACAGACATTTCAAAGCGTTCTGACAGTGAATTTTCAGGAGGATATTGTAGTGTTAGTGCCAAAGAGAAGAATGGAGAGGCGTGATCATTAACATGCTGTGGTTTTTCTGTTTGTGGTTTTTTTTTTTTTGGGGGGGGGGCAGAATAAATAAAAAATACGTGTTGCCAAGCCCAGGACATTATGCTGAAGTTTCTTTCTGAATTCACATAACGCACTCTTAAGATAGCAAAAGATGCAATCGTGCAATGGAGAACACAATATTTCCATTTCAACTCACCTAAAAGCTGCATTAAAAAAAACATACAAAACCCAGAAGAGTTCTTCAGGTCATCTGGAGGTATAAACGAAAAGACAGAAAGAAAAGCAAAGAAGATTTCTGAATCTCCAGAAACTAAAACGTGGGGCAAAGGCCCCACAAATCTTCAGGGGAAAAAAAAAGTTAGAATAATGAAGTAGCTCCCACCTCCTGAGCATCTTGTTTGGAAGACCTTATTCAGTCCAATGCAGTCTTATACAAATGTTCCCGTAAGTTTCACCCATTCAACGTAAGAATATTAACAGCCAAGTTGGTCACAGATCTGACTCAAAAATACCACACACCTTGCCATTTACCAAAACAGATAATGTATTTCACTGGAGTAACAGAAGGAAATAGACACCAATTTTGACAGCTTTATGTCAGCAAACTTCTTGCTTATGGAGGAACATGTTGAAGCAAACAATTCTACTGGACGTGTAAACACTAAGTTTACAGAGATGGCTTGCTCTCTATCTCAAAGAAAACAGAAAGTCACCAGTCATGAAAGAATAACATATCACTTCATAAGGTTCTTTACCTCCTTCCTCCTTCCATAGCTTAGCATAGCCACAACGCAGCTTTCAGAGGCCTACAATTTGAAGAGGGATGAAGCTCTTTCTTCCAACAAAATTGGCTATTTCTTCTCATTTGAGGCAACAGCCCTTGTCCTGTTCTCTCAAAATTCCAATTCCTGCAATTAAAAATCTACAGCTAATGCCTTTCTGCAAAGATGCCAAATCCCGAAGTCCATTCTCCAGACCACTGGGAAGCTCCTTCTCCCTGCACAACATCCCCAGATATACTAGTTCAGACTTACATCATACAGATGCTACGCAACTGGAACTGACAAAACTCTATAGCTGTTCTCATGTGCATGTACTATTGGAAGGGGCAGACAGCTTTACCATTCTGCTAGCTATAAAACAAATTCAATTTAAGCAAGAATGCTTCCCTGAATTCAGAGTAATCTTTTTTTTTTTCTAGTTTTCTTTTTAATTGAAGGTTCTTCAACACAGGAAGTTTTGTAGCTCAATTAAATCAATAAATATTTTTGGGATACAGTGAGCTATACAAAGTGTTGCTGTAGAGCAAGAACAAACTGATCAGCCAGGCATGAGCAAGCCAAGACAGGGCTTCACTTCAGTTCATTCATTACCAGCTTGAATGTGTATTTTATGGTTACTAGTCTATTTTAATGAAAGCTGTTTTCTGTAACTCTGTAGTTGGAAAGAGTCTTTGTTTCAACAGGTTTGTACAATCTCCTTTGTGAATCAAAGGACACATTATTTCCAAGTTCATATTTGTATTTATAAACACTTAAAATGTTTTCTTTTTACAAAACAAAAGAGCAAAACCTGAAAAAAAATCCACCCTATTTAATGGGTTTTAAAGCAGGCAATCAAAAGGCACTAAATGTTAGAAAATTTTATGTAATTGGGTATTTGACACAAAATATGAAGACTTTAAAGCAAAAAAAAAAAAAAAAACAAAAAAGTAAGATCATGTAAAACTGATTACAATGCCATATTGCTGGTATTGGAGTTGGTTTAGAAGGCTCTACTCAGATAATTATTTCCAGCCTTCTTTCTACACTTTTTCAGTACTACAAAAGCATCAGGTTCCAAAAACCATAATATGAGTAACAATTTCACTTGTATCCTGCTCTTACTTTCAGCTAACCCCAAACCCCAATACCTATTCTGAACAGTTAACGGCTTCCAACTGTAAACAAAAGGGCAGTGAAAGAAACATAATTGTCCAAATATGTAAGACAAGCATTTGTAAGCTGTTGAATAGCATACACAGTACTCACATTCACACCGGCTTTCAGAGAATTGTTACGTTGCAACAATTTCACTGATGCAACCCAATTTTAAATTAAAGAAGGGCAGTCAAATCATAGGGTTGCATTGACATAACTGAATCAACGTTACTGGTATAAATTTCAGTTACACCGGAACTACTTACTTACTTACTGAACATTATTAGTTTACATGTACTTCAAAAGTAGAACAAACTCCAAACCACAAAAATTACCAGAATGCAGATTTTAGCTGAGAGTCAGTAACTGACCAGAAGTTGAAGTGCTGCTCTACTTGAAGTCACAGATAATCTTTCTCTTAGAGATGAATGTCATTAACAATCTTGCTGAATTGGAAGTTATGAAACTCTAGTTCAAATAGCTGCAATCCATCATAATCTTATAGTTGAAACAGGTATTTCTATCAATAAGGAAGCAATATGCTATCCTCTACAAATAATCCTTCTTCTTTTAATTGTTCATTATCTTTATGCTGAGTATCACATATTGAATACTGTATCATTCATATCACATCCAAGCCAAACTATTGCAAGACAGTGGGAGGTAGATCATCAAATTGAAAACTGATGTTTCAAAAGATCTGCTGCCTCTGATTATAAAAGCAAGTTCTAAATTTGGTTCAGACTGAAAGAAAGCTTGAGGGTTTTGTCTATGTAAGAATTAATAGAACTCCACAATTGGCTACTGCCAAAAAATATGAGTGGTAATTAAGTATCAAATTCCACCATAAATAAAACAGAAATAAACAGAACTCCATCACACACAACTACACTGGCCCTTTGGCCACCAGGCACATACAAGATATCAACTAATGATGCAGCTACAATGATACTCTTCTGTGCAAAGTACTACAAAATGCTGTAGTAATGGGAGAGCGATACAAGTTGATTTGAAATGGCAGATTTATCAAGACAGGCTAAGATGCAAAACCAAAAAAGTGTAGTACCAAGTAATAAACAGGTAAGATAAAGAGACTGATTTAAAATAACTTGGAGAGCTTATTAAATTAGCACAACTGTGTTAACACTGTGCACAGGAATTATCAGGATAGAGAAGTCTCAGTTTTGGTACTAATCCAATCACAGATTTCATTCCACTTTGACTCAATTCAGTACAGCACGAATGGAGAACCAATGCTTCAGTAGGAACTGAAAGATGATTATGCAGGTTTTAGGGTGTCGGTTTTTGTGTTGGGGTGGGGGGAGGTGTGTATCTGGCTTAGGGTTTTTTAAGGGTGTAATATAGACAGTGATTCATACATTTGAAAAGTGTAAGTGGAGACACTGAAAAGCAGTAGCATAGAAGACAGGAGATGCACTACATCCTCCCAGACATAAACCTTGTGAATGTAATGAGCCATTTCCTTGAGTACCCATCTGAGAGCTAAGGGGGGGGCAGGGGAAAGAAGGAATAGAATGAGAGAAAATATGGAGGAGAAAAAAAGATTAGTAAATAACTGAGTACACAGCTAAATGCTTAGTCTTGTAAACACCCAGTTTAAATGGGGAATCAGGTCACAATTTTCTAAAAATAGCATCTTGACAGTGAAAGGTGCTAACCCTTTGCTTGATGCAAAGGGATAAAAAACAGGTGGGAGTGGGAGGAAAGACCAAAGATCAGAGGTATTTTATTAATATCAGTCCCAGAATTTTAATATTTCAGCATGACAAAAATAAAAACAAAGCCTCTAGTTATTAATTTTCCTTATGATCCATAAGCTGCATCCTCTAAAGACAAGATACAAAAGGAATACTCAGTGATATGCTCACCATGATAGATTATTAAATGTTAACACCTATAGAAATGTATCAATCCATCATACCAAAACCGCAGCAGATTCCAAGCCCCCTGCTCAGATACCACTAGTGCTCCATGACTGATGCAAGGAGTGAAAAATTTCCCACCCATAAATACTACTATCAAAGGTTAGATTTAAAAAGCCAAAAGAAATAAGCTATGCTAAAAGAAATTAAGTGAACATTCACTTACTCAAAGATTTTCCAAAACGAAACATAAGCTGTCAATGGAAGTAGCAGATAATGACAACAGCTACAAAACTCTCAAGTAGCTGCCCATGGATTTCTATTACAAGCTCTCACGTTGGATACAGCTCTCTCCATATAGCTCTGATAGTTTCTACAGTAACATCCAGACACAGCTCAATATGGAGATGACAGAAGCAGGATAAAAAGGGACCAGTAGGACAGACAGTAACTTGGACAAGGACTGTCACCTCCAGTTAAGTATTACCTAAAACAAAATTCAAACACACAGAAAAACAAACAAACAAACAAAAAAAAACAAACAATCCACACCTTGAAATTCCCCCCTCTATCAGAAGAGAAATATACCACAAAAATTAGAAGACTTACTCCAAGAAAACAAAATGATTCTCAAGCCTGCAAAGCTAGTTCCACAAGAAAAACAGAAGTCATTTGATGGAGGCTACAGTTCATGTGGCCCATGCCTTCTCAGAATACAACAGCATCCAATGAACAAAAGTGATTCTTCTTCCCTGCACAAGAGCAGAACTGTGCCTCAGGACATTACAGCAACCAAAACTGTAAATAGATTCAAAGAACTCAAATATCAAAAGCCAACTTTGCCTTAAGACAAACCTCAACCAATCTCTGAAGAAAAGTACCACCAAAAGAAATAATCTTTATTACATATGCATCTCTTTACATTTTTCCTTATGCCCACTACTACAGAAGCCTGTAGGGCAGAAGGATCTCCCAGCTAATCCAACCCATTTGCTCTAAAGCTGCAGATGCCACTCCTACAAGTAGACAAAGTGAAAGAGCACAAAAAATGACTTACCTCTTGTGATGGATGACTAACACTGAAGTAGGATGGAACAGCCAAGAAAATGAGAAGAGCTAGGCAGAAGCGTGGGCTGAAGTCAACAAGAACAGCAAGAGACTTTTTGAACTATGCCTGGTGTTTGACCTACTTCTTATAAGCACTCTCTAGCCTGACAAAACATATATAAAAGCCTTCCAGACTGCACAAGGAAAACCCTGGTCAGCTACACCTCTATCAGACTGAAATCTGTTCAAAGCTGCATCACATCATCTGTTCAAGATACACAGGCAAAACAAGCAGCATGTGCTAGCAACCATCACAATTTTTAAGTATCAGTCGCTGCCTATTCACCTTTCTCATGCTGCATTGCTGTAGAATCAGCACTAAAAACTCAAAATCAAAAACTCTAGGAAATTCAAACTGAAACACAGAAAGCTCTATAAAATCTAAGAAACAATGCAATTCACGTAGTCATGTTTGATGAAAGTTGTCCAGACAAGAGACAGTTCAGAAATATACACGGAAGGAAAAAATCTCCAAACCATTAAATACTGAAAAAGCAGAGAATTAAGGAGGCATGTCACTAAAACTAATGAAAGGAAAGGCCATTTAAGATATATTATACAAAAACGAATTAAAGCCATGTGTGGAAATTTTGCACTAGGAAATAAGTGAAGTAAAAATACACTTCAAGTAGAATACAGGTGGACAGACTGACCCACTTTCACCATAGTATCATATGGGCTGGAACACACACTGCAGAACTCTATTTTAAACATCAGACTAATACAGAAATACAAGGGGGTATAAAGAAGGAACTAGGGAGAATAACCACCAGCAAGCACATCTATCTCAACAATAACATCCTTGAGAGTACCCTAAGAAAACTAATAGAGCTGTTCAAAGGGAAAAGGCCTCCTCATTAATAGAAGCACAGAACTGATGTCAAAACATCCCCAAAGCAAAATCACTAAGAGCAATTAGAGGATTATGTTGCTTGTGGGGAAAGCCTTTTCTAGTTTGGTGCTTTGCTGTACACAAGGGTCAGTGAACACACATCTCAGAGACAGCATGCTGAACCTGAGAATTCATATTAACCCCATGGACCAAAACAAGCGCCACCACAGAAGAATGTATGACGTACAATTAGGAGTCCCCTCTTACTTCCAGAAATGTAAGAAGAACACAATACGCTAAAAATGATTTTAGAAAAGACTTCAGCTCATAGACTGTTAACATCTTCTGACTATGAATAGTATTAACACTAGAATATTGTTTTTTTAAAGATAACTGTAAGTAGTTCATAGATAGGGATTGACATATAAAGAGCTGAAACCTCTCTCCATTGTCTACCACTGTAATACTAAACGAAAAATAACACAAGCAATACTAGAAACTCTACCAAGTGATACTCCATTAAACAAATTCACCAGTGTAACAGAACTTTGAACACATGGTAAATCTTGATGAAAAGCATCACTAAAGAAAAGAAAAGCATCAAGAGAAACAACTTATCTCATAGACAGCATGGGCATGCCCAAGAACAAAATTCTGTCTGAGCTGAAAGTCAACTGTTAAAATTTCACAAAGCAGAAAATCCAACAATGTATTAGACATGGAAAAAGATTTTCAGCACTGGATAAAACACACTTCATCACCTCACAGATACAATAAATCACTGTGTCTGTCAGTATCAGTAGGTACTACATGAAGTAAGTTTGAATTGCAGTAATAGAGACTACAGTGTGGGGTCACCAAAAAAAAAACCCGAAGTATTCAAAGGTAAAAACTGTCCAAGAGAAACCCTAAGAGAAAAACTTAACAGGAAATACAAGTGACTATCTCCATGACAAGGGCAAGCCAAACCAAAGTTTTGTCTTGAACATTTGCTGCTTTCACACCAACGCAGGAAGAATGAATAGACTTGCTTAAGCATTACATAGAAGACAGCAGTAATCCAAGATAAATTAATTAAAAGAAGAAAAACTATCTCAATTGTTAGCTTCTGATTCTCTCCAATAATAAAAGAAGTCTCAGCTACGCAGAATCCCTATACTAAAAAGCTATCAGCAAATGACTTATAGATGCTCAATGTATAGGTTGTATTTCTCTTAGGGACTTAACATATCAACTGCCATATCAAATTGGGATCAGCTCTTTAAGCACTCTGCACTCATTATCACACTTACATCAGAAGTCATCCAGAAATAATAAAGACTGATGGGATAAAAAAAAAACAAAAAACAAAACCCAAATGAAGTTCTCTCCACCCCCACTGAAACCCCAAAGAATGCTTCTAAAATACAAAACTGCATTTTATTTAAAGTTGCTGTTAAAATTCTTAATACAGAATAAGATAATGTTTTGTAGTTTAGGGATATGCCATCAGCTTTACTTTGCATCAGCCATATTCACTACACTTGTTTTCTGTGCAAGTAAATTACATTTCAAATATACAAGCATAAGTTTGAGACATTCAGAGACCTGAGAAGATCAGCAGACACAATATAACCTCTCTCTGCTGTGGGAATACTGACTATTGTGTATTAGAGTCCATCTGTTAAGTAATGACTGATCCAGAATGCATCGCTACTGCAGCAGGCTCCCAAGCAGTTTCAATTCATATACGTCTCTCAACACTGAGAGCACTGTTAAACACTCTTGCATTTATTTTTAAATATAAGCATAGTTTTCAGCAATAGAAACTAATTAGTAGGTAGATCTGATACAGAAGCACTGTAACAAGCACTGTATGTCCTACACACAAATACAAAAACACATTGTAACCTTAATCCCAAAGACAAGTCAATGTTAGTTCAGTTCTGATGCATTAGCAGCCAGAATTAAAATAAGCTTAAACATCAGTAAGAAGAATGAAAGAAGAAAGAAAACTGGAAAAGGATTAAACATCTTTGTATCTGTCATGATCCATACAAAGCCAGTTAATAAAATAACTGTGTGTCATTCCCCTATTTTGAGTGCTACTTTTAAAGGAATGGGTAATAATCCAATAAAGTTATGATGACTTATACCACACTTGTACAAAAATAATAAAATATTTACAAATCATGTTTCAGTTAAGTGTCAAAACAGCTTGTAAAGAGGAGTGGGAAATATACCATATTGTTTTGACATGTTCACAAAACTACAGGGGCTTTAACCCTGTGTGTTCAGATAAATTATAAATATTAAAACGATCTGACCAAATCACGTCTTTCCCTGCATGCTGCAGCTTTTCCATTCAGTCTGTGCTAGGTCAAATGCAAATAACTGTCAAACAGAAGAATATACCATTTTAAAGTGTTTGAAACAAAATATATTCTTTAAACTCATCTGAAACAAAGGCAATTTCAATTAATTGCCATTCAGTTTTGAGCAGTCATTTTTCTATCCTATTTTGTATGCAAAAATTGAGGATACTTCATTGACTGAACTGCTTCAAAAGCTTTGCTGCAGCAAATCTTGCATTCAGGAACAGCACCAAATTGCACATAATTGAAAGTGATTCATTTTTAGATCCACTCCTTTGGCTTCTGTAGGTTCCTCAGGCTCTGGTGTAGGTAGCGCAAAAACATTAAGTCATACAGTCCTGCAGTAACTCTTTCACTCCGTGAAGTGAGCAGATGACTAAGGAGCTACATTTTAGCATCTTCTCCTTGATCAAAGCTATTTACCAGCATACAACAGTACTTTGCTATGCACAGACCTTAAAAAAAAAAAAAATTAACACCAGTACCTATTTTGCAGACAGGAATGCATTTTGGAAAGCATGCGAGATCATTAAGACGTGAGCAACCCAATTCAATACTGCAATACAACTAACTCTTTATTACAAATATTAAAGCATATTAAATCCTTGCAAAAAATCTCCCTCCTCCCCCTTCCTCTACATAAAATACTGAACTAGGTCTAAGCTAACAGCATTTCAGCCACAAAGATACCAATTTGAGGTGCCTTTTTTTTTAATGTTTTTCAATTAAAAACAGGTACTACATGCACACCACTCTTCTTCCAGTGAGGAATCCACCACGTTATAGGGCAGCATCCAGCACCCGAAACTGTGAATTATTTAAACTCCTTATTTTATTTACATTGGGAATTGCACACACTCCACTTCTGCAGGAGGCGGCCGACAGAAGGCACTGGGATGGGGAAGAGTGGCCTTGCCTATACCAGGTAGGGTCCTGCATGGAGTTAGGGAGCGCTGAGGGGGCTTCTGTCACACGCATGACGAGGAGAAGCGCAGGTCTCAGTACTAACGAGGGGAGAGAGGCACAAGAGGAGTTTGGGAAGGGAAGACGGTTGCAAAAGGGCCGTACTTGTAGGAAGGATGCAGGGGCTGGGAAAATGAAGGTCCCTTTCGGGCTGCCCAGGGGCGGGGGAAAGCAGCCCCGGGAGGAGGTGGGTTGCGCGGGCCGGGGGCCGGGGCCCTCTGCCCGCCGGGGCGTCACCGGGGCAGGGTGCCCGGCCGCTTACCAGGTTCAGCACCGTCTCCACGATGTCCCGGTTGCTGACCTCCCCGACCTGGATGAGTCCGATGAGAACGGCGAATTTCATCCGGATATTGCGGATCGGCACCGACGGGTTAATCATCCCCGCGGGGAGCACTACGGACCCGGAGCCCGACGCTCTCAGCTCCCCCATCGCCGCGACGCTGCTGCCACCGCCTCCGCCTCCTCCACCGCCGGCCCCGACGGAGATGAGTCCCGCTGGCTGCGGGTCCGGCCCCGACACCAGCTTCTCGCTCGCCATTTACTTCCCGCCGTTACCGGCACCTGCCGCCGCCCCCGCCTCTCCGCCCGGCCGGGCCGAGCCACGCATCCACCGCAGTCGCACCCGGCGGGGCCGCAGGGAGCCGGCCCAAGGCTCAGGCACCGTCCCAAGAGCCGCTCCCCCGCACCGTTATAATGAGGGATTATTATGGGCGCTGATGCCCCGTTATCTAAAGGCTGCCCGGCCGGAGCCGCCTCCGAGCCGTGGGCAGGAAGATCGGGCGCGGCCGAGCGCGGCGTGGCGTGACCCGGCTTAGACGAGCGGCGCGCGGAGCTGGCGGCGACGCGAACGATTGCCGCTGTTGTTGTGAAGCCCGAACCGCCGCCGCTCACGCCGCCATGTTGCCGCCCCCTGCCTGCGGTAGCCGCTAGGGCGCCTGCGCCGAGCTTGTCGGGGGGAGTGGCCGGCCCGGGTACCCCCAGCCGGCCGGGAGACAGGTGAGCAGGTGTGAAGGGGTCGCTCTGCCACCGCTGCGGCGTGAGGGGCAGCGCCAAAGCGAAGAGCCACCGCTTCCTGCCGGGCTGCTGCGGGCCGGCGCCTGCCCACCGAAGGGAGGTTACGCAACGCCGCCTGAAGGGGCAGGGGGGTGGTGTCCGCTCTCCCGCTTCGACGCGGGGCCGCTCCCCGGTGGAGGGCCCGGCTTCGCCCCGCAGACCCAGATCGCCCACTGCGGGAGGGGCGGGCTGCTCTGGTGGCCCTTGGGCTACTCGTCACGGGGAAGTGCCGCTTCCTCGACACACCGCAGGGTCCCTCACCAAGCCTCTGTTAGGCAACTCAGCCGGCTCAGTGCTCCCTGGTTCAGGTTCAGTGCTCTCTGCCGTCACTCTCCCCCACTGGTCCCACGCTATTGAGTGAGAAGTGTCTGGGTAGGAACCTTTTGGGGTGGGTTATTTTAGAAACTCCAGTCCTAGGAAGTGGTCATGTTTGAGTGGGGTTGTGCAAGAGCTTCTGAGCTGTGGTCCCCTTGGGGAGTGATAGGGGAAACCTGGGGATCTGCCAACTGAGAGCTCGTGTGCTGCTCTTTCGAGGTGAGAGATGTCTTTCCAGAGTTCTTAATACCTGCACTCCTCGTTGGTGGTGGTGATGGTACATACAGAGGTGTCCAATCAGCAGCAATTTTACCAAACCCCTTGGTTTCAGTGATGACTCATGGCAATAGCATTTTTTCCAAGTCTCTCCAGTATTATATCAGAGAAACACAGTTTTTTTTGAGGAGGCTTAAGTTATTCAAATAGTCATTTGAAGAAATTGTATCTATTTGCTATACATGTGCTGGAGATAATCTATCCCTGTTCAGAAACGTGTTCTGTCTTGGCTTTGTAGTGATTATCATTACAAAGTTGAATTTGACAACAAACCTGGTGACCTTGTTCTGAAAATACCATTAATCTTGTCTCTTCCATAGCTCCAGATTTGGGAATTTTCTAGACTGCCAGTTCTCCTTGTATCCAGCTAAATAATAAACTGCATAAACACAATAAGCAGGACTTGATCACTCCATCCTCCAGGATTACAGCAGCTGCTCTATGCTTCACCAAGAGAAGAAAGAGAATATCTCAGCTCTGTCCTGAGATGCATTAGCTCTATGAACCAGTAAATACATTTATATTTACTTGTTTGACAGTATGCATAGCCCAAACGCATAGACGTAACTAAAACAGTGATTAGCTGGAATTCACAGAAATTACACTATTTCAAAAACCTACAAAAGATGGAGAGAAAACCCAAAAGGGTTGGTTATGGAAGATAAGAAAGCACAAAATTTTCTTGGAAAGAAATTCCTTTACAGTTTTTCACCATCCACAAGCAACCTTGTATGACTCAGTAAAAGTATACTTTAATTTCGTATACTCACAGAGGGGCCAAAGGTCCTATTCCTACCAGCCCCATAGCAGAACTAGTAAAAATGAATACATGTGTGCTTAACTGCTTTACAACAGAGTCAGCCCATCTTAGCTTGAGCCCCCAAAGACAGGTGTTCCAGTGAGGTAATCAGGCAGACTTTTGACTATAGAGGATGAGAAGCTCTCGTATATCACAGGGTGAGGTAGGCACAATAACTTCCAGGTAGTGGATAATAATGGAGTAGTGTCTTTTGAATTGCACTTGCTATTTCTATCCTTGGCTGAAGGAAGTCCTGTTCTAGAAGCTTTCAAAAAGATTCTCCAAAAGAACCTAGGCAAAAATCCTTAGTTTGGGAACATCACTGAAGGATTCCATTACTTCTTTTACTTTGCCCCATTTACTGTAAAAACGAACAAACAGAAAAAAAGCCTCTCCAAAAGGTAAAACTTTTGAGTATGTAGGAATGTTAAATTACCATTCCATTTTACAAACCAACTAACTAAGCAAATGTTAAGTTAGGCTGCCCTAAACTGTTCATCTTCATTCAGAAAGGTGCGTGGGAGCCACACTGCCACCGCTGCACTGTGAGGGGCAGCACTGAGGCGCTGTTCTTAATGACTCTGTCAACCAAGTAACCTCTTAGAGTTTGGAGGTCCTCAAATTTGAGTAAAAAAACAAGATATTTAATTATAAATGTAAATATTTTTGAAATCAAGAATGCATGACCTTTTTTGCAAAACTGAAACCTAAACCTAGAACTCTGTAACAGTGATAAAAATTGTAACACCATTAGTAGCTAACACCCAACAGCTCTCTTTATTATTCCCATATTCGCATCTGTATGGTGAGGCATGTTGCTACAAATAATATGGTTGGCTGGAAGCTTCATAGGTTGACCAGTTTTCTTGTTCTAATTCATCATATGGCTGCCGCCTGTTAAATGGGTAGGGAGTTAAGTTCATAGAATTATAGAGTAATAGAATAGTTAGGGTTGGAAAGGACCTTAAGACCATCTAGTTCTCACCCCCGTGCCGTGGGCAGGGACACCTCACAATAAACCATGTCACCCAAGGCTCTGTCCAACCTGGCCTTGAGCACCGCCAGGGATGGAGCATTCACAACTCCCCTGGGCAACCCATTCCAGTGCCTCATCACTGTCACAGTAAAGAACTTCTTCCTTATATCCAACCTAAAAATCCCCTGTTTAAGTTTTAACCCGTTACCCCTTGTCCTATCACTACAGTTCCTACTGAAGAGTCCATCCCCAGCATCCTTATAGGCCCCCTTCAGACACTAGAAGGCTGCTATGAGGTCTCCACGCAGCATTCTCTTCTCCAGGCTGAACAGCCCCAACTTTCTTAGCCTATCTTCATATGGGAGGTGCTCCAGTCCCCTGATCATCCTCGTGGCTCTCCTCTGGACTTGTTGCAACAGTTCCATGTCTTTTTTATCTTGAGGACACCAGAATTGCACACAATACTCCAAGTGAGGTCTCACGAGAGCAGAGTAGAGGGGTAGGATCACCTCCTTTGACCTGCTGGTCATGCTCCTTTTGATGCAGCCCAGGATATGGTTGGCTTTCTGGGCTGTAAGTGCATACTGAAGCTGGCTAATGTTCAGTTTTTCATCGACCAACACCCCCAAGTCCTTCTCCACAGGGCTGCTCTCAATCTCTTCTCTGCCTAGCCTGTAGCTGTGCCTGGGATTGCTCCAACCCAGGTGTAGGATCTTGCACTTGGCATGGTTAAACTTCATCAGGTTGGCATCAGCCCACCTCACAAGCATGTCAAGGTCCCTCTGGATGGCATTCCTTCCCTCCAGCGTATCAACCGAACCACACAGCTTGGTGTCATCGGCAAACTTGCTGAGGGAGCACTCAATCCCACCGTCCATGTCAGCGACAAAGATGTTGAACAAGACTGGTCCCAACACCGATCCCTGAGGGACACCACTTGTTACCAGTCTCCAGCTGGACATCAAGCCATTGACCACAACTCTTTGTGTGCGGCCATGCAGCCAGTTCTTTATCCACCGAGTGGTCCATCTATCAAATTGATGTCTCTCCAATTTAGAGACAAGGATGTCATGTGGGACAGTGTCGAACGCTTTACACAAGTCTAGGTAGATGACATCAACTGCTCTACCCCTCTCCATCAGTTCTGTAGCCCCATCATAGAAGGTCACCAAATTGGTCAGGCAGGATTTCCCCTTAGTGAAGCCATGCTGGCTGTCACTAAGCATCTTGTTGATTTTCATGTGCCTTCACATGCCTTCCAGGAGAATCTGCTCCAAGATTTTGCCAGGCACAGAGGTGAGACTGACTGGTCTGTAATTCCCTGGGTCATCCATTTTCCCCTTCTTGAAAATGGGGGTTATATTTCCCTTTTTCCAGTTGTAGGGAACTTCACCTGACTGCCATGATCCTTCAAATATGGACAGTGGCTTAGCAACTTCATTCACCAGCTCCCACAGGACCAGTGGATGGATTTCATCAGGTCCCATGGACTTGTGTACATTCAGTTTCTTTATATGGTCTCAAACCAGATCCTCTCCTACAGTGGACCCAAGGTCTTCATTCTCACAGTCCCTGAGTCTGCCTTCCAAGACTTTGGTGGTGTGGTCAGAGCATTTGCCAGTGAGAACTGAGGCAAAGAAGTCATTAAGAACCTCAGCCTTCTCCAAATCCAGGGTAGCCAGTTCTCCCAAGAGCTTCCTGAGGGGGCCTACATTCTCCCTAGTCTGTCTTTTATTCGCTACGTACCTATAGAATCCCTTCCTGTTATCCTTAACATCCCTAGCCATGTTTAATTCTAACTTGGCCTTAGCTTTCCTAACCTGGTCCCTAGCTTCCTGGTCAACATCCCTGTATTCTTCCCAGGCCACCTGTCCTTGCTTCCACCTTTTAGAAGCCTCTTTTTTCCTCTGAAGTTTCCTCTGCAAAGTTATAATTGCTTTCCTGTTGGTAGGTATATTAATTTGTATAACAACTTACCAACTTTTAAAAATCTGAAAATAACTTTGTAACTTTGAGATCCAGTGTTAAATTTACTTAAAATTTGTCAATGACTTGTTCATCTTTATGGTGGAACAGATGGACCAATAGCACAACCGCATAAACTTCCTTTTTCTAGAAAAGTAGGATAGCAACATATGGTTTTATATGTTTCTTATCCATTCTATACTTCATACTACTGTTCATAGGAGACTCTATGATTTACGTATATACCCACATGCTGTGGTAATTTAGTACATGTGTATGGCTGGTCTATATACAACTATCAATGCATTCCTCTACACTGAACTTCTGATAATGTTGTAATCAAGAGTTTGTTCAGAAGCTGTATTTGTGAAATCCTTCAGTATGTAACTTCCAGTTTAGGACTTGAGCTGTCTGACTGTCATTTCCTCTGCTGAAATTACATAATATGCTATGTATTGTACAGGAAAAAACTCTTATTAAAAGAAGGTAAACTCCCAACATTAGGTTTAATAAAAGAGATTTTCTTTAGGTCTTAAGCTCATATTTGGTTTTACAAAATCACCTTCTCTTTATTTTTATAAGCTGGAACACTGTTAAGAAGTAGCTGTCTTCTCTAGTCAAAAGTGTTTGTTTTTGATAAGCAAACTTTCATTGAGGTGAGCTATTCATCAGCTCATGTGAATGTTGTTCTAGCACTGGCATTCTGAAAGAACACTGTTCCAGTACCTCACCACCCTCACTGTGAAGAGCTTCTTCTTAATATCTAATCTAAATCTGCCCTCTTTCAGTTTAATGTTTATCTTATCTCCTTGATATTGACATATTCAATACAAAGACTGAATTTGTCAGTAACGAAGTCATTCAATGAAGTGTCTAGTTGCATCCCAGTCCAGTAAAGTGTTCTGCACGTGTGTTAGAAAATCATAATATTTACATGATTATAACCATTTTTCAGTTCAGCTTGCAACATCAGTCATTGACACAGGCCCAGACTAGGTGTGGCAGGAGATGCTATGAGTGGAAGGATGCTATGCACTCCTTTATCCTCCACAAAGACTGATGCCAGGATCTGATCTGTACCTTTCACAACACTTCCTCCCCACTGAAATGAAAGCAATGCCTTTGCTCCCAGACTACACCTTTGCCTCACCTGTAATAGGTGACGAGGTTTCTTTTATGGTATTCTTCAAATTTTCTCAGCGTCCATTCTCCTTAAATGCCAGAAGATCGTCTCAAATATAATTTCAAAAATCAAAGAAAAAGACATGTACTCATGTTCCTATGCTTGTAACAGACAGAGGAGGGAGAAGATAAAATCAACAAGTTTTAGCTCAGTTTTTATTTCAGTTGGAAAATAAATTGTAGCAATACTACTTTATTTTGGGGATAAAAATAAATTATGTTGTAATTCTGCAGAGAAATCTTGAAAAAACATGTTTTAGAAGACAGACTCTTGGCTACAAATAAGGTAACTAAAGTGAGTAGGGACTGCTTTGTACAGGTATATATTTACACTAAATTTTAGCAAAAAAAAAAAAAAATGGAGTGAAATGATGTAAATCAGGGTGGAGCCATCTTTGAGAGAGACAATTTTATCTGCCACTGTGGCATTAAACCACTGCTTGCTTTACCATGTCCATATGAGGACTCCTGTTGTTTTTAATTAGACTATTCCCCTGAGGAAGGATAATGTGATTTGTTCCTGTGCCAGGCTCAGGAAGTGCTGTTAGCCCCTTTCTCATGATAACCAGTATTTCTTGTAAGTTTAAAATAAAAAGCTAGGAAACAGAAACTGAAAGGCCATCACATCATCTAAACTTACCTTACTGTGCATATATATTGCACCGAGTAGTTCCATTCATTGTTTTTAAACTTCCATGTGACAAGGTGCATGAAAGCAGAAGTCAAAACCATGAAGTTAGATTTTTCTTGCTACTGTAACTGTAAATGATTTTACCTGTTTTTTCTAGAATGCCTTTTCTTTAGTCTTGAAAGACAAAAATGTGAAATAAACTAACAAAAACCAAACCTTTGTATGTATTTCCAGAGGCAAGTTTTGTTATACCCTGTGCAATTGCAGAAACACTGTAACAGGCCTTCCAAGTGAGGTTATAAACATTTCACTCACAGTGAATCAGGTGAAGCCAGTATAACTTCACTAAGTTGTTCTGAATTTTATTGCAAAAAGTTATCCAGGTAATTCGGGTGTGATTTTAAGAAAGATGTAGTTAATATCTGTATGACATTTATATTATTCAAACTTAAATTACTTTCTCCTCTTTTGCACTCTGAGCAGTAAAAATGAAGTAGACATTGCATTTGTTCTCATGGTTGTAAATACTACTGGGAAGAATTAAGTAAATATAAACCTTTAGAGTAAAAAGAGGTTTGAGAAGTTGCTAAACAGTAACCAGATACACTTAAAATAGAAGTGGATATATAAAATATTTATATTATTTTATATATATATATAAAATAATTTCTGACATGAAAATATGTATTCAGTTTGTCTTTTTTAAAAAAAATTTGTACTTAACTTTCATTATGGTATAATCATAGATGTAAATAGCAGGATTCATGAAATTACAGAAAACATGCAGAACAATTTGTTATACTAATGTATAGCTGTTATGCTCTTGGCTTTGAAAGGGTTTATTCTGTGATTGAGTCACAAAGCTTGCTTTAAAACCACAAGTTTGAGCTGCTTAATCAGTTCAGCCATTTATCCTCATCTTTTTTATTTTTATGAACTGAAATATGAGAGCCTTTTCAGTGCTGAAATTAATACAGTCACTTTTAATATTGAATTTATTATAACGTAAATTATTATGAAGGTTAGTGATTAATATTGATCTCTTTTTTGGTTCTCTCCTTAACTTCTTGTTTCATTGTTCCTGGTACCTCATCTCCTTGATCTGTAGATGCTTCAGTCTATGTTGTTGGCTCTTGCACAATGCAATGGGAATTTGGTAACATGAGGACCCATAAAGATCTATTTTCTAGACACCAGTAAAGATCATAAGAAAAATCATGTTATTCTCTCCCTGTATTCCCTACTCTCTGTTAAGTGCTCCATTTGCGTAGAGTATGCCAAGCTGCCAACTAACTTTAATTATCCTCCAGCATTCATTACAGTGTGGCCAATTCACAAAGAAATCACTCTATACTACCATTGTTAGTCCAAGATGCTTTTTACAACTAGATCTCCATGTGCTGGTTTTAGAAAAAAATATTCTGAATTATAAATTCAAAATTCTAATTAGGGTTAAAAGCATGTAGCTCTTACAGAATTAATTGAGGTGTCCTTAAAATGATACAAGAAACAAGCATTGTTTTAAGTTCCACATGTATAAGTGAAATTATTTTTACTTCTGAGATTTTTCTTGTAGCAGGTTTCTAGGCAATAACTAATGATGTACATTAACTTCTGTTGGAAACATTCTCTGCAATAATACAACAAACTAATAATTATTATTATACTTGTCTACCTTTAAGAAAAAGACCTAATTCATTGGAAAATTATGTTTATTTTGTATACTTCTGCGTGTTTATACTTCAGCTACTTGGAACCAAATAAATGCTGAGACAGAAAGGATGCTGGTCACACACTTTGTCTATGTACCACAGTATGACCATGTCCTGGGTTCAGCAGTCGCAGTCATGTTTCTCCTTTGTGGTAGCTGGTGCAGTGCTGTGTTTTGACTTCCAGCCTGGGAACAATATTGGTGAAACCGATGTTTTCGGTTGTTGCTAAGTGATGTTTACCCTGACCAAGGACTTTGTGAGGCTCATGCTCTGCCGGGGAGGAGGGGAGGCTGTGGGGAAGCAGAGACAGGGCGCCTGGCCCAGGCTGGCCAAGGAGGTATTCCATACCACAGCACGTCATGGCCGGGGTGGGGGGTAACTGGGAGTTACCCGGAAGCACATGGGCTTCCGGGTGGGACTCGTTTCTTGGCCGGTGGTATCATATTCTCTTCCCTTGTTATTTTCTCTTATCATTGTTGTAGTTGGTGGTAGTGGTGGTGATTTGTGTTGTACATTGGTTGCTGGACTGTTCTTGTCTCAACCCGTAGGAGTTGCACCCTTTCGATCCTCCTCCCCGTTCCTCCGGGAGCAGGGAAGGGGAGAGACCTGGGGGGGGGGGGGGCTCGATTGTTGTCAGCCCGGCACCACTCACTGGGAGTGAGTGAACAAGTTGCCTGACTGGGTTTAAACCACGACAGACCAATAGCAGGAGACAAGAAGCATTTGCTCAAAAAGATACCATCAATTTATAACTTTAAGGACTTAATATTTATAGTACACCAAGGAACAGAAATCAGTTGAAGGTTTAAAATTGATAAGCTAGTTTATGTCTACAAAGTATCCTTAACTTAAAAAGTACATGGAACTGTTGCAACAAGTCCAGAGGAGAGCCACGAGGATGATCAGGGGACTGGAGTACCTCCCGTATGAAGACAGGCTGAGAAAGTTGGGGCTGTTCAGCCTGGAGAAGAGAAGGCTGTGTGGAGACCTCATAGCAGCCTTCCAGCATCTGAAGGGGGGCTATAAAGATGCTGGGGAGTACATTAGGGACTGTAGTGATAGGACAAAGCGTAGTGGGTTAAAACTTAAACAGGGGAAGTTTAGATTGGATGTAAGGAAGAAGTTCTTTACTGTGAGGGTGGTGAGACACTGGAATGGGTTGCCCAGGGAAATTGTGAATGCTCCATCCCTGGCGGTGTTCAAGGCCAGGTTGGACAGAGCCTTGGGTGGCATGGTTTATTGTGAGGTGTCCCTGCCCACGGCAGGGGGGTTGGAACTAGATGATCTTAAGGTCCTTTCCAATCCTAACTATTCTATGATTCTATGATTCTAAGTGTGTGTTTGACAACCCAATTTTATTATCAGGAAACACTCAACAGTTTATTGAAATATTGATATTATCAGCAGGAACCTACAGTAACTATGAGTATTATTTGACAGTATTTCTGTTCTAATCAGCATTCGTTTTCCTCTTCTACTCAGCACTTGTCAGCCTACACTCAGAGTACTGTATCCAGTTCTAGTCCCCATAATTCAGGAAAGACATGAAGAGACTTCAGAGGGTCCAAAGAAAGGCCACAAAGATGATCAAAGGGATGGAGAATCTGCCCTATGAGGAAATGTTGAAGGAGTTAGGTCTTTGTGGAGAAGACTCAGGGCCAAGCTCATCACAGTGTTTCCAGTACTGAAAGGACAGCTACAAAGAGGATGGAGACTCACTCTTCAGAAGGAGTCACGTGGAGAAGACCAAGGAGCAGGGGTACAAGTTGCCCTGGGACAGTCAACACAAGAGATTAATTTTTTAAAGTGAGAACAATCATTCATTAGAACAGCTTCCCTAGGGACATGGCAGAGTCCCCATCTCTGGAGGTTTTCAAGATGTCATTGGGCATGGTGGTAGATAAGCGCATCTAGGCTCCCTTTCCTACAAAAGTTGGGACTAGATGATCTTTGAAGGTCCCTTTCAGCCTGGGCTGTTCTATGGTTCTATGATTCTATGGTTCTATGATTATCTTCCTAAATTATATATTTAGCTGTTATACCTGTAACATTAGAAATAGTTAAAAAAAACACAACAACCAAAGACCTAATAAACATATTCATTATACTCCTGCAAACCAACTGACTTCAAAGTTCAATGAGTAAAAATAGTTACAGGATTTCTCCAAAGGGCTTTATGTAGTTGCTTTTTGCTGGCACTAAAATGAAAAGAATTTGTTATTCGGGGTAGTTCTTTTGTTTTCTGACATCACCTCCCCCCCCCCCCCCCCGAAAAAAAAAACACAACATAATTTATCATCAAGAAAGAACTATGATACACTTCTTCCTTGAGTTCCAAGTATTATTTATTTCCCTTGCTTTGTGATTAACTTTCAGGATATTTTACTGATATTGGCTTAATCACTTCAATCTATGAATGTAGAAAAAGGGTCCTGGCACACATCAGGGAAAAGGATGTATTTCTGGCTGTTTACAGTTGCCCCAATTAAGTCAAAATTAACCTGTCATTAGAAGTCCAATCGGGTTTATGTTTATGATCATGACCTTTAGCTAATTGCCCTGTATCTTTCCTGTAGTAGTGCTTAAAACTGGGCTGGCTACTACAGTTGAGGCTTTACAGTACTGTGTAGTGGGAAGATTATTACTCATGTCTTGCAGGCTACACCTTTTAAAGAAAAAATGCCAGTGTAGTTTGCTTTTATTCCTGCAACATGACACCGTTGACTGTTACTCAGCCTATGATCCTTTGTTGCCCCTGGATCCTGTTCTGCAGAAGTACAAACAACCTGAATGAGCCACATCCTGTATTTGCAATTTAGTATGCCTTCTGAAAGTAATGCCTCACACTTAGTCTGTTCAATAGCATCCTGTTTTCCTCAGATCATTCCTACAGTTTGTCAGGATCATTTTGAATTCTAATCTTGTCTTCCAGTGTGCACACAGTTGCTTCCAGCCTAGAGTTGTTTGCAGATTTAATAAGCACACACTCTATTCCATCATCCAGATCATTAATGACATTATTATATAGCATCAAACCTTGGTCACCCCTGCAGAAGCCCACATGGCACTGTTTTCCATGTGGACAGTAAGCCATCTATATCTATTCTTCATTATAAAGAACTGTATATTTACGTTCATTATAACCTTATAATAAAAGTTACATACAATGATTCCAAGTCTTGCTTTCAAAATATGTTCTAAGACAATCCTAAAAGCTGAGCTGACAATAGGATGCATGACAAAGTAATTTAGGCTGGTAGGGTTCTTGGAAGGTGACCTGATCTAATTCTCCTTTCTTCAGACCCCCAACTCACAACACTGTGAGGCCTTAAACAAGGTCAGCTTTGAAGTTAGATCCAATATTGAATTTGGGTTGCAGAGGAACCTTGAGCAGTCAAGTTTTGACTATCTCTAGATATTCACATCTCCAGAGTTCAATATTTTACAGCCTGTCTTGGAATCTTCTTCCAATATTTGTCCATACCCATGATGACTTTTTGCCCTTGTAATTATCAGGAATTTGCTCATCTGCAACTTCTGTTCATTGCCTCTGATATTTTCACTGTGCATATCCAAGAATTCTGGCTCCATGTACTCTATTTCCAACTATTGCATGGTTGAAGACAGCAGTTAGCTGTCATCCAGCCTTCTTTTATTCAAAATGAACAAGCCCAATGCTCTCATTCTCTGACCATCTTGATGGCCTGTGCCAGACTCTGCCAGTTTGTCAATGTCTTTCTTATACTGGAGAGTCCCACACTTGGCACTATTCTCCGAATGCAGTCTCGTAAGTGCCAGCTAGAAGAGAATAAGCAATTCAGCTAACCCACTGGCTATGTTCTTACTAATGCAACCTGATTTGTGTTTAAGCTTGCATTGCTGCAGAAACACGCTAGTTATTGATGCTTATCTTCTTGTCCTTTAGGCAACCCTAGGTCCTTTTCTGTGGATCTGCTTTCCAAATAGTCAGCCTGTGCCATTACAATATTCTATCCCACATTCAGGATTTTGCATTTGCGTTTGCTGAATTTCATGAGACGTTTTCAGGTTCCTGAGCACATTCTCCCCCTTCTAGTATTTTAGTTGGCTGAGCTAAGGACTGTAGCTGTCTCAGTCCAAGGTCAGCCCTTCACTGGTGAAAGCTGTTGCAAAGCAAGATAGAAGTGGGGGCATGCCCCTCCATTCCCTTGGAAACTGCTTTTAAGCTGGGGCTGTACTGCAGGCCCCTGCCTGTGCTACACTGCAATTGTGTAGCATCTACAGCTGAGACTGATCTTGTGCCTGCTTGATCCTGACCCTGGTCCAGAACCTCCAATTTGGCTTTGCACCTCATCAATGCAGCACTGGACCTGTCTTGTTACTGTAGACTTTTAAGGCGATCACTGAATCAGAGCTGGAGCTGTTCATTGTGTCCAGACCTGATCCTGACCCGGATTTAATGACTCAACATTCTGGTTCCTTGTTAATGAGGTCTGCCTCTGCCTGCCTTGCTGCCAGTTAATTTTCTTTGCAGGGGAGACAGCCCCTTCTGCTCCCTGGCAGGTTCCTGCCATCCAGTTTCTCTCTTTGTTAAGATCCCTCCAAATGGCAGCCCAGCCCTCTACCTTATCAACTGTTTCTGTCAGTGGTACTATTCACAAAACTGAGAATGCACTTCATCCTGTTATTGTCTTTATTAAAGACACTGAAAAGTATTTAACCATCTTGATGGCCTGTGCCAGACAGAGGGCCCTGAGAACATTCTCTCTCCTGGAGGTCTGGCACCCTGGGCTCAGTGCCAATTTGAGGATATTGCAGCTGAGGACCACTCCCCTTCCTCTGGTGGCCTTGGACAGTGTGGTCCCAGGAAAGCCTCAGCAAAGGATGACTCCTTCCTCTTAGGAAGAGTTGCTTTAAGCTGCAGCTCAACTGTTTGCCTGTCACCTGAACTACAGCTCCCACTGTCCTGCAGCCACACCTGTGCCTGGTCATGGGCCCTGCTGATACAGGCTCAGACCCTAACCCTGATTTCCTAGATTGAACTCAGCTGTGCTTTACCACTATGGACTTTCCTTGCGATCACTGGACAATGTCTCACCCTGACTACCTCAGCTAGACCCCACTTGCCTCATTTAGGTACTGTGGGACAGGGTCTTTACCACCAAGGCCCTTGCCCTGCTGCCTGTGTTGTTGCACTCAGCTTCTTGCTCCCCATCCCTTGTGGAGCAGGGGACTTCCCTGCTTCCTTATAATCACCCCAAGTATCCACCCTTGAGGACTGATTATTCCACTAATGATCAGCTAGCAGGTGGACTTTGAGCTGCTGACTAGTGCCAGCTCTGCACATACCTTGTAGTGGTAGTACCTAGTACCTCTGGCTCCTGTCTAGCAAGATGCTATGGGTGGTTTTATCTAAAACTTTGCTAAAGCCAAGATAAAGAGCATTCACAGTTCTCCTCTTATCCACAGAAGGCAATCAGGTCAAGCATGTCTTCCTCTGATAAATCCACACTGACTGTTCCTAATCATCTCCTTCGTGTGCTGGACAATGATTTCCAGGAGGACTTGCTCCACCATGTTTCTGGGGACTGGTATGAAGATGACTCTCCTGGTGTACAATCCTCTTTTTCAACCTTCTTGAAGATGATTGTGACATTTATGTTTTTCAAGTCATCAGGAATTTCTCCTGATCCTCATAACCTATTGTGCTGGTTTTGGCTGGGATCAAGTTAATTTCCTTCATAGTAGCTGGTATGGGGCTATGTTTTGGATTCGTGTTGGAAACAGTGCTGATAACAAAGGGATATTTTAGTTGTTGCTGAGCAGTGCTTACACAGAGCCAAGCCCTTTTCTGCTCTTCACATCACCCCACCAACGAGTGAGCTGGGGATGCACAAGTAGTTGGAGGGGACGCAGCCAGGACACCTGACCCCAACTGACAAAAGGGATATCCCAGACTGTATGGCATCATGCTCAGCATGTAAAGCAGGAGGGAGAAGAAGGAAGGTGGGGATGTTATGGTGTTTTGTCTTCTCAAGTAACTGTTACTTGTGGTGGAGCCCTGCTGTCCTGGGGGATGGCTGAACACCTGCCTGCCAATGGGAATCAGTAAATTAATTCCTTGTTTTGTTTTGCTTGTGAGCAGTTTTTGCTTTACCTGTTGAACTGCTTTTATCTCAATCTACAAGTTTTCTTCTACTCTCTCCATTTTCTCCCACATCTCACCAGGGGGGAAAGTGAGTGAGCAGCTTAGTTGCCATTTGTGGTTAAACCATGACACTTTTTGAAGATGGTATCAAGCAGCTCTGTAATGTTGGCCAATTCCCTTCTCAGTACTGGATGTATTTATATGTCCAGCTTGCTTAAATTATCATCAGCTCACTCTTCCTCTACCATGGATAGCACTTGGCTCCTGGAGACCCTGCCTTTAGACCCAGGGACCTGGGAGGGACCAGAGGCTGGGAGCAGATCTGGCCAATAATGACTGAGGCATAGAAAGCACTGAGTACTTCAGCATTTCTATATCCTTTATCCCTAGTTCCTCAACTTCTTCAGCAAGAAGTCCACATTTTTCTTTCTCTTCCTTTTGTTTTACCTATAAAAGCTCTTGTGACCTTTCAGACCCGTTGCCAATTTAAATCCCTACCGAGCTTTTGCTTTCTCAATTCTTTCCCTGCACATTAGACCAGTAATCCTCCTTGATAGCTTGTCCCTACTTTAAATAGCCTGTCCCTCCTTCCACCTTCTGTACACTTGCTATTTTGCATTTGAGATCAATCAGAGGTTCCCCATTAAGTCAGACTGACCTTCTGCTATATCTGCTTAAGTTCCAGTACACCAGGATGGAGACATTCTTGCATTTTGAGGAAGATATGCTTGAAGATTAATCAGCTTTCCTGCCTCCTTTGCTCATTAGAGCAGCCTGTGATAGGTGCCTGCCAAGCAAATGCCTGAAAAAGCCAAAATCTGCTCTGAGATCAAACATCATTATTCTGCTACTTGCCTTTATTAATTCAGTCAGAATCTTAAATTCCTATCGTCACGTGGTCACTGCAGCCAAAACCTCCTTTGATAGTTGTATCACCAACTGTTTTTTCTTTACTTGTTAGTAGAAGACTCAGATGACCTTTGTAGTTTATCGCATATGTCACATGTGTCAAAGGTCTGTCTTCAGTGGACTCCAGAAAACTCTTGGATTGCTTACAATCCACCATGCTGCTCTTCCAGCAGATATTAAAGTGGTTAAAGACCCCCACATGGGAATCTGGGCCTGCAATTTTGAGGCTTCTTTCTGTTGTTCAAAGAAAGGTTTGTCTGCCTCCTATTTTTGTTGAGGCAGTCTGCAATAGATGCTTTTCACAGCTTTCTATGTTAACTTCCCCTATGATCCTGTTAGATGAGATTTGGTTTGTTTGTCACTTTTTCCATACCAGTGCTCTGTGCATTCAAGACTTTTCTCTGTGTTGTAGAACACGCCTCCTCCTTGTCTCACGGTCTGTGGTTCCTAAATAATATGCATCCTTCCACAGCACTGCTCCAGCTATATGAGCTATCTTGCTACACCCCTATGATTCCAGTGAGGTCATAAGTCTTTGGCCATAGCTGTGTGACTGTATATGGACTTATAATTCCTTTTCATTTCCAGTTCCAAGTTGAAAAGTTTCCCATTCCACTGAATATGTAGTTGTGCTGCTTTCTCAGGGGAATAGTGAACCTGCCCTGTTATACTGTCCAACAGCCCCTTCTCTGTCCTCCTTTCTTTGCCTACTCCAAATTTTGGGCTTTGTCCCCTGACAAGTGTAGTCTAAAGTTGTCCTCATGAGTTGAGCCTGTTGACAAAGGTGCCACATTTTGACTGATAGATGCTATCTCCCTGTAGTTGTCTTCATTCCTCGAAGACAGTGCTATGGTCATAGAAACCAGAACACTGCTTACAAAATCAGCTATTCAGCCAGCCGCTGATCCATAGCGTATTTCTACTCCTACCCTAGCCTATATGGGCTCCCATGTTCTTCCACTTCAGTCACAGAACCCTGGAATCTCTTTTGACAATGTTGGTGCTCACAAGGATGATAGATATTATGGTCTGAGGGCTGGGCAAGCCTTGGCAATCTTTTTACAACATCTTAGATCCAAGCCCCTGCAAACAAACCTCCAAGTATGGCAAGCTTTATCAGCTGCTTGGTACCTCTGTCACCTGCAGAAAGCAGGTTACCACTGCAGCATCTTAGTGCCTCTCAATCTCAGATTTTTAATATATGGATCATTTGGAACCCCTGATGGAACTTGTTCTTTTTACCCTGTTGCAAGTGTCCCTTGGTTGCATGTGTGTAGTAATAGAAGGATCCCTCTTTCTGTTGGTGGAAGTGACAAGTGTTTCCAGCCACCAATCACTCAAATGTAGCTTCTTGCTGACCTCTGATAAATCTTCAAGAACTTGTAGATTTCCTCCCATTTACTCCCTCCAGCACTGTGCCTGTTCAACTTCCTTGGCATTTTCACTTGGTGGCTCAATGATTTGAGCAGACCCTCATATGGATGAATACACCATCACTTCAAGAAGTCTTGGGGAGAAGCAGCAGGCTCTCTCTGCAGCCTGAGACCTGCATGGTTAAGTCCTCTTTTAAGAGCTTCATCTCAGTGATGACTTCTGTGCCAGGAGCAGTCAGTCTGGCTGCTGCTGGGGAGCTGCTGCTGTTGTTGTGACATGCCAACATAGAGAGCTGTGCTGACTCTTTGTCCTGGGTTCAGCAGTAGCAGTCATGTTTTTCCTTTGTGGTGGCTGGTGCAGTGCTGTGTTTTGACTTCCAGCCTGGGAACAGTGTTGGTGAAGCCGATGTTTTCAGTTGTTGCTAAGTGATGTTTACCCTGACCAAGGACTTTGTGAGGCTCATGCTCTGCCAGGGAGGAGGGGAAGCTGTGAGGAAGCAGAGACGGGGCGCCTGACCCGGGCTAGCCAGGGAGGTATTCCATACCACAGCACATCATGCCCGGGGTGGGGGGTAACTGGGAGTTACCCAGAAGGACACAGGCTTCCGGGTGGGACTCGTTTTCTTGGCCGGTGGTATCGTATTCTCTTCCCTTGTTATTTTCCCTTATCATTGTTGTAGTTGATAGTAGCGGTGGTGATTTGTGTTGTACATTGGTTGCTGGACTGTTCTTGTCTCAACCCATAGGAGTTGCACTCTCTCGATCCTCCTCCCTGTTCCTCCGGGAGCGGGGAAGGGGTGAGCCCCAGTGCGGGGGGGGGGACACGACACGGCCCTCGATTGTTGTCAGCTCGGCACCACTCACTGGGAGAGAGTGAACAAGTTACCTGACTGGGTTTAAAGCACGACAGTTCTTTTTAGCGCCCAACATGGGGCACGAGGGGTTGAGATAAGAACAGATCTGACTGGATTGATAGTCACTCATCACAATGCTGATTTATTGGCTCTCAAGGTTGTTCCTCTTGATCTCACAGTTTCAGTATATCATATCTTACGTCCATCCGGTATTTGCTGTATTAGTGTTTTTCAAGTGTGGGGCTTGGGCTAAGGTTTTTGTCCCATTGTACTTTATGGTAATGACTTGTAATACAATAGAATCATTGATCATGAAACTGATCTGGCTTATGTTCCCAGTGTGGTCACCACCTTTATACTTTGGGAGGTATATGATGGAGGTGCTTAGCAATTACACATCTTTTTTCTCCTTCTCAGGTGCTCAACCTGTGAAGGAGACATCCTTTTACCCTCCCAGTCGTCCCCCCAGACCATTTACATTTGAGAGTTTTGAATTTTTTGAATGGCCTTTTAACGCTGTTGAGACTTGTTTGCTGATGGTGATGGGAATCACCATGCTAGCACGCATACAGAGTGTGTTTTGCCCACGACTGATTTCAAGAGTTAAGCAGAGTCAGGTTTGGGTCTTGTCTGGGGTCAAAAGACGATGTAGGAGGACCAAGAGATTTTCCCTGAGGCTGGACAGCCATGAGTGGCAGGGTGTGTGGGATAGTATGGGCAAGTATCTAGGTCAGTGGGCCCCTCCAGTACTTTGGAATTTCACTACCGAACAACTGCAAAATGCAGAAGAATTAGTAAAACACTTAAATGAAGTGTGTGGTCATTCTGGCCATACCAGAGATGGACAAATCACGGCAACGTGCTGGGGCTTGGCCTATGTTTACAGGGCCTTGTTCAACACTATCCAGCACCTTCAAAAGGAAAAGAATGTCGGGGGATCTGAGGGCAAAGCAACAGTTGCTACTCAAACTTTGGCTGCAATGAACAGCACAGCTACCCCAGCGGCAAGTACAGCAGCTGCTCAAACTTCAATGGCAACAGATAGCGCGGTTACCCCAGCTCCAAGCACAGCAGCATCACCACCCCCAGTGACAAGTACAGTTGCTACTCAAACTTTGGCTGCAATGAACAGAGCAGCTACCCCAGTGGCAAGTACAGCAGCTGCTCAAACTTCAACTGCAACAGACAGCGCGGTTACCCCAGCTCCAAGCACAGCAGCTACACCACCAGAGGTAACTTCTCGACCTCGGACCTCAACCGAGCTGCGGAATATGCGAAAAGATTTTACCCGTCAACCAGGGGAGCACATCATCACCTGGTTACTCCGATGCTGGGACAATGGGGCCGATGGTCACGAACTAGAAGGTACAGAAGCCAAGCAGCTGGGATCACTTGCTAGAGAAGGGGGAATTGACAAAGCAATTGCAAGAGAGAAAAAGTCCCTCAGCCTTTGGAGGCGGCTCTTGGCAGCTGTGAAAGAAAGGTTTCCGTACAAGGACGATGTTACGAGTCGTTCGGCCAAGTGGACTACTATAGACAAAGGCATCCAGTCTCTGAGGGAATCGGCCATCATAGAGATGATCTATCACATCAAGCTGAATAACAGGGATACACCTATAGATCCAGATGAAGTTGAATGTACACGACCCATGTGGCGAAAACTTACACGGAACACACCGTCATCATATGCCCATTCATTGGCAACAGTAACCTGGAATGACATAGTACCACTAACAGTGGATGAAATGGTTCATAAACTCTGAGAGTTCGAAGACAATCTCACTCCTTCCATCATCTCAGCTGTGAAAAAACTGTCCCAGGACCTCGAACAATTGAGGGACGATCTATCTGATTTATCCAGCTCCTCACGTGTACCAACACACGTCTCAGCTATTAACAAAAGGCGTCCTATTGTTCAAGAGAGGAGATACAGGAGGTATACGCCACGGGGTACCCTATGGTTTTACCTGCTGGATCACGGAGAAGACATGACAAAATGGGATGGAAAACCTACTTCAGCTTTGGAGGAACGGGTGAGTGAACTGAAGAGGGGAGCAAGGGCCAAGACTGATCGTTCCATGAGATCTACGGCTTCAGTCTCTGGTGAGCAGTTTCCCACATGGAATGGAAGAGCTGCTTTTACTCCAGCTCCTGTGATAACGAAGAATAATCCCTTTTACAATAACTTAAGTGTCCAACGCTGTGATGACTGTTAGAGGGGCCCTGCCTCCAGCCAGGTGGAGGTAGGGGACAATCGGATTTACTGGACTGTGTGGATCAGATGGCCTGGCACATCAGTCCCACAGAAGTATAAGGCTCTAGTAGATACCGGTGCACAGTGTACCCTGATGCCATCAAGCTGTCAAGGGGTGGAACCCATCTATATTTCTGGAGTGACAGGAGGATCCCAAGAGTTGACTGTGCTGGAGGCTGAAATCAGCCTGACTGGGAGGGAATGGCAAAAGCACCCTATTGTGACTGGTCCAGAGGCTCCATGCATCCTCGGCATAGACTACCTCAAGAGAGGGTACTTCAAAGACCCGAAAGGGTACCAGTGGGCTTTTGGTATTGCTGCTTTGGAGACTGAAGAAATTGAGCAGCTGTCCACCTTGCCTGGTCTCTCAGAAGATCCCTCTGCTGTGGGGTTGCTGAAAGTTGAAGAACAACAAGTGCCAATTGCGACCACAACAGTGCACCGGCGGCAATATCGCACCAACCGAGACTCCCTGATTCCCATCCATCAGCTGATCCGTAGGCTGGAGAGTCAGGGGGTGATCAGCAGGACCCGCTCACCCTTTAATAGCCCCATATGGCCAGTGCGAAAGTGTAATGGAGAATGGAGACTAACAGTAGACTATCGTGGCCTGAATGAAGTCACACCACCATTGAGTGCTGCCGTACCGGACATGCTAGAACTTCAGTATGAACTAGAGTCAAAGGCAGCCAAGTGGTATGCCACGACTGATATTGCCAATGCCTTTTTCTCAATTCCTTTGGCAGCAGAGTGCAGGCCACAGTTTGTTTTTACTTGGAGGGGTGTCCAGTTCACTTGGAACCGACTGCCCCAGGGGTGGAAACACAGCCCTACCATTTGCCATGGACTGATCCAGACTGCACTGGAACAGGGGCAAGCTCCAGAACACCTGCAATACATTGATGACATTATTGTGTGTGGCGATGCAGCGGAAAAAGTCTTTGAGAAAGGGAGGAAAATAATCCAAATCCTGCTGAAAGCTGGTTTTGCCATAAAACGGAGTAAGGTCAAGGGACCTGCACAGGAGATTCAATTTTTGGGAATAAAATGGCAAGATGGACGTAGACAGATCCCCACAGATGTGATCAACAAGATAACAGCAATGTCTCCACCAACTAATAAGAAAGAAACGCAAGCTTTCTTGGGTGCAGTGGGGTTCTGGAGAATGCACATCCCGAATTACAGTTCGATTGTAAGCCCTCTCTATCATGTGACCCGGAAGAAGAATGATTTTAAATGGGGCCCTGAGCAGCAACAGGCCTTTGAGCAAATTAAACGCGAGATAGTTCATGCAGTAGCCCTTGGACCTGTCCAGACTGGGCCAGATGTAAAAAATGTACTGTACACTGCAGCTGGGGAGAACGGTCCTACCTGGAGCCTCTGGCAGAAAGCTCCAGGGGAGACTCGAGGTCGACCCCTCAGCTTTTGGAGTCGGGGATATAAAGGATCTGAGGCCAGCTATACCCCAACTGAGAAAGAGATACTGGCAGCCTATGAAGGGGTTCGATCTGCTTCGGAAGTGATTGGCACTGAAGCACAGCTCCTCCTGGCACCCCGGTTGCCCGTGCTGGGATGGATGTTCAAAGGCAGGGTCTCCTCTACACATCATGCAACTGATGCTACATGGAGTAAATGGGCTGCACTAATTACACAACGAACTCGAATAGGAAATCTCAGTCATCCAGGCATTCTAGAAGTCATCATGGACTGGCCAGAGGGCAAAGATTTTGGAATGTCACCAAAGGAGGAGGTGGTGCGCGCTGAAGAGGCCCCACCATATAATAAACTGTCAGAAAGTGAAAAGCAGTATGCCTTGTTTACTGATGGGTCCTGCCGTATTGTGGGAAAGCATCGGAGATGGAAGGCAGCTGTATGGAGTCCTGGACGACGAGTTGCAGAAACTGCTGAAGGAGAGGGTGAATCGAGTCAATTTGCCGAGGTGAAAGCCATTCAGCCGGCCCTGGACATTGCTGAACGAGAAAAGTGGCCAGTACTTTATCTCTATACTGACTCTTGGATGGTGGCAAATGCCCTGTGGGGGTGGTTGAAGCAATGGAAGCAGAGCAACTGGCAACGCAGAGGTAAACCCATCTGGGTTGCTGCACTGTGGAAAGATATTGCTGCCAGGGTGCAGAACCTGGTGGTGAAGGTACGTCATGTAGATGCCCATGTACCCGAGAGTCGGGCCACTGAGGAACACCAGAACAACCAACAAGTGGATAAAGCGGCTAAGATTGAAGTGGCTCAGATGGACTTAGATTGGCAACATAAAGGTGAATTATTTCTGGCCCGGTGTGCCCATGACACTTCAGGCCATCAGGGCAGAGATGCAACATATAGATGGGCTCGTGATCGAGGGGTGGACTTAACAATGGACACTATTGCCCAGGTTATTCATGAGTGTGAAACATGTGCTGCAATTAAACAAGCCAAGCGGTTAAAGCCTCTTTGGTATGGAGGACGATGGTTGAAGTATAAATATGGGGAGGCCTGGCAGATTGACTATATCACACTGCCACCAACCCGCCAAGGCAAGCGCCATGTGCTTACCATGGTGGAAGCAACCACCGGGTGGCTGGAAACATACGCTGTGCCCCATGCCACTGCCCGGAACACTATCCTGAGCCTTGAGAAACAGATTTTGTGGCGACACGGCACCCCAGAGAGAATTGAGTCAGACAATGGGACTCATTTCCGGAATAACCTTATAGATATTTGGGCCAAAGAGCATGGCATTGAGTGGGTATATCACATCCCCTACCATGCACCAGCCTCTGGGAAAATCGAACGGTACAATGGGCTGTTAAAAACTACACTGAGAGCAATGGGTGGGGGAACTTTCAAGCATTGGGATACACGCTTACCAAAGGCCACCTGGTTGGTCAACACCAGAGGATCTGCCAACAGGGCTGGCCCAGCCCAGTCAGAACTTTTACATATTGTAGAGGGGGACAAAGTTCCCGTGGTGCATATGAAGAATTTGCTGGGGAAGACAGTCTGGGTTATTCCTGCTTCAGGTAAAGGCAAACCCACTCGTGGGATTGCTTTTGCTCAGGGACCTGGATATACTTGGTGGGTAATGCGGGAAGATGGGGAAGTCCGATGTATACCTCAAGGGGATTTGATTTTAGGGGAAAACAGCCAATGAACTCAATTGTATGCTGTTGCCTGCTGTGTAATACTTTTATAGCCCATCAACTAGATGTCTCCAGGTCACCAGCGACTGGCCCTGACTTCCCTCCAGCCATCATCCCAACAGAGAATGAACTTTGAACATCATGGGCCGAATGGACTCGGCAGCATTATAGGGATTGGTCCATGCACTAAGAAAATGATTTTTTCCTCTTGGTCTGTATGTATATGGATGTATATATGTGGAAGAGCGATGGTGTATTGAAAATGTGGGATCTGAGCACGACGTGAATGGTATGGAATAAGGGGTGGATAATGTCCTGGGTTCAGCAGTAGCAGTCATGTTTCTCCTTTGTGTTAGCTGGTGCAGTGCTGTGTTTTGACTTCCAGCCTGGGAACAGTGTTGTTGAAGCCGATGTTTTCGGTTGTTGCTAAGTGATGTTTACCCTGACCAAGGACTTTGTGAGGCTCATGCTCTGCCAGGGAGGAGGGGAAGCTGTGAGGAAGCAGAGACGGGGCGCCTGACCCAGGCTAGCCAAGGAGGTATTCCATACCACAGCACGTCATGCCTGGGGTGGGGGTAACTGGGAGTTACCCGGAAGGACATGGGCTTCCGGGTGGGACTCGTTTTCTTGGCCGGTGGTATCGTATTCTCTTCCCTTGTTATTTTCCCTTATCATTGTTGTAGTTGGTGGTAGCGGTGGTGATTTGTGTTGTACATTGGTTGCTGGACTGTTCTTGTCTCGACCCGTAGGAGTTGCACCCTTTCAATCCTCCTCCCCGTTCCTCCGGGAGCAGGGAAGGGGAGAGCCTCGGTGCAGGGACGGGGGGAGGACGGGAGGGGACGGCCCTCGATTGTTGTCAGCTCAGCACCACTCACTGGGTGTGAGTGAACAAGTTGCCTGACTGGGTTTAAACCACAACACTCTTGCAGTCCTGTGCAGTCTCAGAAAGATACTGTAAGCTCCTTTGTTTTTCTCTCTGGTGTGAACTGCTTCGTTGGCTGTAGAGTTCCTGATTTTACATCATTTGGGGCATTTCCTGGCACTCCGTAGGAATTGGTCAAATAAGAAGATCTGTACAACCCTATTTCCCTCCCACACAAACAAGATCACCTGCTTGGCAGGCAACTTCTAATATTGCTTTTTGGCTGCTGGCCATGGTACATTTACTGTGTCAGTTTTTTGTAAATTACTTCTCCATAAAAATGAAGAGAAAAATCCCACAAGTTTTGGGTGTTACATGTTTGTCCATAAAACTTGTGCATTAGAGGAAGAAGTTTTGAAAACTTCTTCAGCAGATACCTCCACAGCTGAAGTTCTCAAAAGGATTTCATCAGCACTCTTCAGTCTTTAGTTAGTTTTCCTAGGGTCCTCTCTGTAATAGAGAGGACAGTTAGACAGCTAAAGGGTTGGTAAGGGAAACTGGGCTTCACTAAAGTTATTTGCATGATTTTGCAGTGTGACCAATTTATCCTCATTTTCACAGTTATATAACATTTTCTTGATAAAATTATAGATTTTCACCAATCTTTTTATAAATATACAACTGTTTTGTATGTGAAAGTCCATCAGTAAGATTAATTTACCAAGATCCAGATGTAGAAAAGTCCCCAGGAAAACCATACTTTCAAAAATGTGTCTCATAAGGGCTGTAAAAGTTTTTGCAAGATATTCTCATGTATCATTTGAAAATTAGTAGGTGATCAAGCAATTACACTGCCATAGCATGTAAGCACAAGGGAACAGTTATAATTGCACAGCAAAACTTAACTTTGGAATATCTGGGCTGTAGAATTTTCTTTTCTACACTGTTTTTTTTTTCTTGAGTAAATGGAAGGTAGCTTTTAAGAATACATTAATAGAATTCTACATAAAACTTAATCAACTGCTGTTTGGTTGGTTGGTTGATTTTTTTTTTTTTTGTCTTGCATTGAAATAACTTAAATCTATTTCTGTTTATACTAATATGGTGCAATATAGCATCAGGCTGTTTTCCCTATATGTTATACAGACCAGGCGAGTAAGTTAAGTCAATTAAGTTAACTTAGTTAAGTTGCAGTGTTTGAACAGTGTTAATGTTATATTTGATCAGAACTGTTAGTCTCACTGTGCCTTGTACACATTACACCTCAAAGGTTTGCATGGTTAAAAAAAGGACTTATGGAGACTCACAGCTTTGACTCATTTTCTTGGATAGCTACAGCATTTTTATTAATCTCCACACAGTTCAATTACTTGCAGTTTCCAAATTTAGGTAGACATATCAATGCTATCTTTAATTTCTTTATAGATAGCTTACAAGGCATTTGGGTTTGATGTAGGTGTGAAGGAAACAAGACACTCTTCAGCTTTTCACTTCAGTGTCGAGTATGGATAAAGGTTAGATAAAGAATTTCTCCTTTCACAGAGTTTATCTCCACTACTTAGCAGAAAAGCCCAACAGATCTTATTATAGTATCATATTTCCAATTATTTTTTTTTAAGCTTTGAAGATTTTTTCAAATTTTCCCTGTTCATGACAGCTTTCTTTGCACATTACACTATCTGTGAGAGCTGTTATCACTATAAATGAGTTGTCTAACCTGTATCTTTATATTTTCAACAGACATAAGCAAAATCAAAAGATATCTTACCCTCCACTCTACTCTTGTGAGACCCCACCTGGAGTACTGTGTCCAGCTCTGGGGTCCCCAGCTTAAGAAGGATCATGTTGAAGTGAGGCCAGAGGAGGCCACAAAGATGATCAGAGGGCTGGAACACCTTTCCTATGAAGGCAGGCTGAGAGAGTTGGAGTGGTTCAGTCTGGATAAGAGAAGGCTCTTGGGGATACCTTAGAGCAGCCTTCCAGTACCTAAAGGGGGTACTGGAAGAAATCTGGAGAGGGCCTTTTTACAAGGGCATGTAGGGGTAGGACAAGGGGAATGGCTTTAAGCTGAAGGAGGATAGGTTTAAATTAGATATAAGGAAGAACTTTACTGTGCATGTGGTGGGGCACTGGAACAGGTTGCCCAGAGAAGCTGTGGATGCTCCATCCCTGGCAGTTTTCAAGGCCAGGCTGGATGGGGCTTTGAGGAACCTGGTTTAGTGTGAGGTGTCCCTGCCCATGGCAGGAGGTTGGAGCTAGATGAGCTTTAAGGTCCCTCCCAACCCAAACCAGTCCTATGATCCTATGCCTCTATGCCAATCATATGATTCTATGCCTCTTTTTTAATCCAGAATTTTGTTACTATTTGTTTTTAAGATGCTTGAAATATTTAGTCTGTTCACTACTTACTAGGGAGTATTGTGCTTGCTCATATTCTGGGGGGTGCTCATTTGGAGTTATTCTTAGCTTCCTGAAATCAAGTTTTATCAAACTCCATCTGGGAAAGCTTTATTTTCAAACATAGTTCTGCTTGTGAATGGTTTGCACTATTGATTGGACTTTCATTCTTGCATTTAAAAGCAAAAATAGAGTCATTACCTTATAAGCTTCTAGCTAAATGTTTCTTCAACAAAACTGATAAAATCCCACTTTAGCTCACTGGTGACTTAAGGTACTCTGATAAACATTTACATTTGCTGTATGTTTGCTCTCCCTCCTGCTCTTAGACCTCCCAGAATATAACTTTTTTCAGCATCCATTTTAATTCTTAGCACAAGTAATAATTCATAATGAGATAGGTAGTTTTATATAGCTTTGGGGGTTCCCCCCCCCGTAGCTGCAGAAACGGTCTGATTGACCAGGTCCACTGATAGATTTTGTGTTGTTCTCTGCCTGCTATTAAGTCTAGTTATTGCAGCAGTATGGTTTGGATTATCTGTGGGTTCTGTCTCTGTAGAGAAAAGATATGGCCTAACAAAGCCTGCCTTGGAAGATGTAAATGAGATATTTCTCTTTCTCTGTGTTTTGTTTTGTGGTTTGGGTTTTTTTTTTTTGTTTGGTTGTTTTTTTGAGGCAACTACCCCTCTAGATAACTGCCTCCAGAGGTAGTAAGCATTGTCATATCCTGTGTGAAGAACAACCTAGAGCTGATATAAAAAGGTGACTAGAGAGTGTGTTTGAGTAAGAACTTAAATCGGGGCTGCACAGTAAGCATCTCTATTCATCATGAAGTTCTCTCCAGGAGCTCTGGAGCTCTTCCCTCCTTGGGAGCTTCCTTCTCTTTGAACTGGAAAGTCAAGCGCTCTTTTTTTTTTTGTTGTTGTTTCCCATCCATTGCAATTCTTTCTGTGTGAAGGTCCAGCAGAAAGTATTGTCCCACTACTTTATCATTCCAGCATGGTGGCTGGGGAAGTATCTTTTCAACTGTTGTCATGGGTTCAGCAGTAGCAGTCATTTTTTCCCCTTTTTGGTAGCTGGTACAGTGCAGTGTTTTGACTTTCGGCCTGGGAGCAGAACTGATAGTGATGTTTTGGTTTGGCCAAGGACCAAGCTGGGAGGAAGCAGAGACAGGACACCTGACCCAAACTGACCAAAGAGGTATTCCATACCACAGCACGTCATGCCCAGGATGTAACTGGGAGTTAGCCGGAAGGGCTGGGAGACTGCAGGGTTGCAGGAGGTATCGGTCGGTGCTTGGTCGGGCTGAGGGGGGCGAGTTATCAGTCGGCTGGTGCTGAGGTGTTGTATTCTCTTCCCTTGTTATTTCCTTTATCATTATTATCATTGGTGGTAACAGTAGTGATTTGTGTTATGCCTTAGTTACTAAACTGTTCTTATCTCAACTCGTGGGAGTTGCATTCTTTTCGATTCTCCTCTCTGTCCCTCCGGGAGCAGGGGGAGGGCAAGAAAGGGGGGGAAGTGAGCGAACGAATTGCCTGACTGGGTTTAAACCACGACAACTGTGAACCAAGGGTTCAAAACCATTCAGATTTACATGTAGTGTTAAGTAGATTAGTGGGAGGAAACTGAGTAGTGCCAGCACAGCTGTCTGCATAGGATATAAAAACATTTTCTATTGTATTCTCTTTGGCCTCTGATATAAAATTCACTCAATCTATTTTGCCCGTTTACGACAGGCTCAGTCTTCAGTGTGCCACCTCATAGATTGGACTCATTGTGGTATTTAGATGGTGTTAACTTTGGTGTTATATAGGGCTATAAGCTTCAATATGAGGTTTAGATGTGCAGCAGGTGAAACTGAAACATTGATCTCAGAACCAGAAAATGGTCCCTTGCTCATTTTATGTAACAGTATGTAAAGTAGATAAACTGGATGTACAGTAAACTGTACAGAGTACAAATAACCCATTTCCTAAGAAGATGCATCACAATTTAAAGTGTTCATCAGTTTTATGGTGAAGGAACTTGATATTTGCAAAAGTCCCAGCTACTGTCAGATAATCCAAACAATGCAGCTTTTTTTTTTTTTTTAATTATTCTTCATTAAATAATTTGCAAGATGTGATTTTGCAACATGCAGTCAGGATTTCCGTATTCTCTTTTAATCCTTTAGATTGGTTCTCTGCTCTCCAACACTCCCATCCTTACACTGTAACATAAAAACAATTCATGCAGCCTTTGGCATGGATAATCTATATAGCCAAAACACTACCTTTCATTCAGTAGCTGGTCAAGATCTATTTATATCAGATTGCTTAAAGAACTAAAATCTCTGCTTGTACTTCTTATGCTACACACTGGGTTCCTGGTTTAATAGAGCCTCAGGTTTGTTCATCACTTTTCCTTCAAGATTGCTTTTCTTGTGGCTTAGTTACTGGAGAGTAAAGTAATTCCTGAACTTACACTGGCTCCTCCTAGACAGGTTTTCATGAAAACATTCAGCTTAGATTCTCCAGTGCAGCTGGTTTACCCTCAAATTAGTTTACCCCTTCCTTAGTTTCTTTTCCTAAACCTTCTTCTCAAGTGTCATTGGAAATCATGCTATAAAAGCTGATATGCAGCCTGGGCCTAATGGAAACTTGTCAGTGGTGTTGTGTAACTTGTCACCTAAATATTCTTATTTATTCCTAATAGTGATCCTGTAACTCTTTGTATTATAAAAGGCTAACACATCTGTTAAGTTAGTATGAACCTGGATGGGTTTTCTTCTTCTGTAATCCATCTTGAAAGGCAAATAAAGTCTGATAAAAATGTCAAAAGGGCACCCCTCTACTCTTACCCCTGCTCCAACTTTAATGTCTCTTCCATTAAGAGTTTGATTCTTAATTCATGCAAGCCTACGTTTCAATGAGACGCCACTGAAATCAGTGTCATAACATGTATTCCTGGGGATAAGAAGCTGGTCCAAGAGGTTTCTTTTACAATCATTGAATAATACAAATGTAATTAGGTGCTAAGGAATCTTGAGATGTCTGCAGTATAAACATTAAACATTGATCACCTGCTGATTTAATTTATGAGCACAAATATATTCCTGGGCAGTGTCTTGAACTTAGGTAGCACACTGACATAAAAAAGAAAAGTAAGACTTAAAAGTCATTAACATTTCTCTGAGTGACACTAGAGTGGAAATTCTCAGGCCAGATCATTTATAACAGAAAGAAAATTGCATCACCACCTGCAGCACTAGGAGCAAAACAACAGTCCCTTTTCACCTCTTCACGTCACAAACCTCAGTAATACATATTGCTTCTTATTAAATGTCAATGCTATCATGATAATTTTTAACAAAATAGAAAATCTGTAGGTGACACTGGCTGCTTTCTTTCATCTGGTACTATGCTAAATAAATAATTAATGCATTTATTTATTGCATCATTAAGCTACTTCAGCATGTCTAGCAGAGTGTAAATGTTTCAGAGAAAAAAGGTAAGTTACACTTGGACAGTAATCTGGGAATTGCTTATACAGAAAACTCAACATACTCAAATATTTATTTATGAACACAGATTTTTTAAAATATTGTTATTTCTTCAACACAAATATTAATTTCCTCCAAACTAAGCTTCCAAAACATCAGATTTAGAGTAGAATTTGCTGAAATGAATGATGAATTTCCCTCAGTGCGAAAATAGAAAAAAAAGGAAATGAGTTAAGCCAACATTTACATCCAAAAGATATGAATCTTCAAGTACTAGCCCATAACTATGCATTTGGTTCATACCTGGAAATGCTCATATCTTTGGTTCCAACTTTGTAAGTCTATATTTGAAAATAACTTCCCATTAGCTATAATAAACCTTTCAGAAGTTTATTATCTACACATAACATAAAAAGGAATAGCAGAGAACATATCCGATTTGTCTCTTTTTTAATACAGCTTCAAATATTTCATGCATAAAGACTTCCAGGGTTACCTTGTGTACACATAAGGGATGGGATCTGTCTAGTCTGATTGCAGTTGTCTAAATCTTATTCAGCCAAAGATACAGTCTGACAAGCATTTATTTGGCTGACAGGAATGGCTGAAATAGGACCTAGCTTCACTGAATGCTGTTCCCTCCATACTGTCTACTGAATTACACTAAGAAACCTGTCAGGGTGTCAGTTATGACTGCTAAGTTGAAACTACCACTGAAAACAAGATTCATTACATGAGGCATTTGTGCCCAGGGTCAGGGTTTAAGGAGGAGAGGAAATAAGAGTAGTGGAAGAGAATCAAGTTAGGGTTCACCTGAGAAATCTTAACCTATGAAAGTATATGTGGAACAAAACAGGATGCTTCTAAGAATGCAGAGGATGCTAGCTTTATCATGTCTGAATGATCATAGACATTGGGGCAGGGAGATTCCTGATGACTGGAGAAAAGCAAATGTCCTGTCCTCAAAAATCATAGAATCATAGAATAGTTAGATGATGCCAAGATAATGGTTAATTAATAGAAGATACAATAGTTAGAAGAAGAAGAAATAATAGTTAGATAATGCCAAGAACCACCATCCAAAAAAATTTAGGCTGTCCCCTGAGAAAATCATGAAGACATTTCTGGATACGTGGATTAAAATGAAGTAATTCAGAATAGTCAGCATAGAATAGCTGTGGGTAAATCCCTGGGCAACTTGCTCTGACTTCAGTGTTGACCCTGATCTGAGCAGGAGGGAGGTTGGACCTGAGACTCTTCACTTTAGCCTGAATGATTCTTTGCCTTAATGATAGTAACTGTATTTGAACTGAGGAGGGTGATGAATGGGAATGGTAACTTTCAGCTGAGGAATTATGATACTTCACACTCTGATCCTATTTGCATGAACAAAATAAGGAAGCACTTTAAAAATTCATGAGATTTACAGTAATTTTGTATTAGTTTGATACTTATGAAGATTTAAGTAATGTCAGTTTAGTAAGTGGTTTCCAATAAATACTTTGTTATATTCATACCTTAGGAAGAGAATCCAGTGTAAAACTACACTCCATGTTGACTTCTGTGTGTTTTTGTTTGACTGCTTTTAATGTGCTTCAAGGCAGTTGCAAAATTTCCACTTACAAACCAAATTAGCTACATTGTTAAAATTTACAAAGAATAAGGCAGAGGTCAAAACTTTTGAAGGATTATGTTACAATTATGTGGTGGCTTATGACAACAATTATGCTGTAGTTGCTCTGCTTACAATGTGCAATTTTGTTTTTCTGTGAATTCATTTCCATAAGGACAAAAATAGATCAGATAAGGTATCAGAACAGCTATTTATGAAATAGAAAGTTTTATAATCTTCACATGCTAGTTTGGACCTTGTTCACAGTCTACTGAACTGGTGAAAATTAAATTTAACAAAATGTAAAAGTCATCTTAAGGGCTTGCCTATGCCTGTATATCCAAAAGCAATTAAATGTATATTTAGATAACTGTGAGTGAAAATCATCAAAATCATCTAACCTAACTTCATATGTCTGGAAGCTGAACCTGTAAGACCATCTGTTCACCATCCTTTTTGTTCATAATCAAGTGAGAGAAACAAGCTTCTGTTGAGGGTGGAATGTGTAAGCTTCCTTAACAGAATCACAGAATGGCTGAGTTTGGAAGGCACCTCTGGAAATAATCTGGCCCAACCCCCTTGTTTAAGCAGGGCCACCTAGAGCTAGTTGCTCAGGACCCTGTCCGGGTGGCTTGGTGGCTTTTGAGCACCTCTAAAGAGGGAGACTGTACAACCTCCCTGAGCAACCTGTGCCAGTGCTCAGTCATTCTCAGTGAAAACATATTTCCTCACATTCAGAGGAAACCTCCTGTGTTTCAGTTTGTGCCCATTGCCTCTGGTCTTGTCACTAGGTACTGATAGAGCCTGACTCTGTCTTCTTTACACCCTCCCTTCAGGCGTTTATATACATTAATAAGACCACCCCGAGCCTTCTATTCTCCAAGTTGAACACTCATGGCTCTTTCAGTCTTTCCTTATGTGTAAATTACTTTAGTCCCTTATCCATCTTTGTGGCCCTTTACTGGCCTCTCTCCAGTATGTCCATTTCTCTCTTGCACTGGAGAGCCCAGAACTGGAAACAGCTGCACAAGTGTGGCCTCACCAGTGCTGAATCGAGGGTAAGGATCACTATCAGCCTGCTGGCAACACTTCCAATGCAGCCCGGGGTACTGCCTATATTTGCAGGAGCACATTGCTGGCTCATGCACAACTTCTGGTCCACAAGGACCCCCTGGGGTTTTCCTGCAAAGCTGTTTTCCAAATGGGTGGCCTCCAGCATATGCTGGTGTATGGGGCTGTTCCTCCCGAGGTGCAGGACTTGCACTTCTCACAGTTGAACACCATGTCAGCCCATTTCTTCAGCCTGTCAATGTCTCTGGATGGCAACCAAACCCTCTGATATACTAGCTGCTCCTCTCAGCTTGGTGTCATCTGAGGCCTTGCTGAGGGTAAGTTATGCCACATCACCCAGATCATTAATGACACTGTCAAGGATCCTTAGATACCTTGGGATGAGTCGTTCTGCCCACTGCATATTGCTCATTTCTGTCTGCTAGCTATAGAGAACAACTGTGGTTACTAGATATTATTTAAGCACCTAAATTTGTTAGTTTAGCTTGGTTGGTAAAGTAGAACAGATGAAGTAAACGATCTGGATTTTAGAGAGGTAGAGAATTCTGACCTCTCAATGGCTCCACATGTTCAGCAACTTCAAATAAGCAGGTTAAGAGATTTATGCCTAATAACATGAAACTGTTTCCTACAGCACCTATCACATACTTTCTAGTATAATTTGGAATTACTCACAATGAAACATTCATCACCCTTTTACTGAACTATTCATGATTTATTTGTTCTCACTATTCAGTCATGTTCTTTTTATACAGCTTTCCTGTTTCACCAAGTCAGAATCTTTTGGAACAACTTCAGCTATTTCCTGTATTTACACTTCTCTGTATTTTCCAAATGTTGTTACATTTTCACTTTTTAACTACTTGAAGAAAAAGTCATGTTTCTATAATACCATCTTTCTTAAGAATTTGTTTTTAACTTCTGAAGTCTCACAATTTTATTAAAAACTCTGTAGTGTCAAGATTAGAATTAATTGTTCTAGATGATATCATGGCAGGCCAAATGAAAAGAAAACTCTTCCTTCTTTTTGCACATGATGTCTATATTCAGTGTCAAGAATCATTGTTAATACCAAGTTAAGGTTTTCTAGTCACATGTCCTTCCAGAGTGTAGCAAAATCAAAATATTCGATAACTAGAAAAAAAACCAAAACAAAACAAACCAGAGTTAAGATACAGGAACCAGAGTTAAGATACAGGAAAATGCAAATTTGATTTTTTCTTTCCATTCAATGCCATAAAAACTTACAGTACTTGAATTTGTTTTTTTTTTTCTGCAGGTAATATAGGAAATGGGGTGAATACCATAAGACAGAGTGTCCTGGGTTCATCTGTAAGTTATTTTTCCTCCTTCTTAGTAGCTGGTGCAGTGCTGTGTTTTTGATTTTAGTCTGAGAACAGTGCTGACAACACACCGGTGTTTTTAGTTGCTGCTAAGTAATGCTTACTCCAATCCAGGATTTTTCAGTATCATGCTCTGCCAGTTAGGAGGGGCACAAGAAGCCAGGAGGGAGCAGAGATAGGACACTTGACCCAAACTAGCCAAAGGGGTATTCCACACCACAGCACATCATGCCCAGTATATAAACTGGTGGCAGTTACCCAGAAGGCCCAGATTGCTGCTCAGGTTGGGCTGGGTATGGGTCAGTGGGTGGTGAGCAATCGTATTGTGCATCACTTGTGTTTATTGTTTTCTTATTCCCCTTTGAGTTTTATATTCTCTTCCCTTGTTATTTCCCTTATCATTATTATTATTGGTGGTAACAGTAGTGGTTTTGTGTTATACCTTAGTTACTGGACTGTTCTTATCTCAACTTGTGGGATTTACACTCTTTCAATTCTCCTCTCCATCCCCCCAGGAGTGGGAGGGAAGAAGAGGGGGAGTAAGTGAGAGGCTTCCAAGTTACCAGCTGGGCTTAAACCACAACAAAGAAGAAGACAAATAATACTCTGATTTCACTTGTCTGCTTCCTGCTTTGCTAACTGTTCTCACTAATATCATTTGGGCTAGAAAACTGCTATGTGCCTCTGCTATTGCAAGGTTTAAAACCCAGTCAAGGATCAAATCCACCTAACTTTATAGGGACTTAACTGAGTTACCTAGGCTAGAAGCTGAGTTTCTGTACATCCTTTATACTCCACACATAATGAAATGCCTAACGAAGTTTGGGTCACCCTTTGCAAGTACCTCTTTTTATTGACTACGAAGGCATTTTAGGGTCATGGTACAGAAACATGCATTTAGAATTCCAGCTAGAAATCCAAAGATGGGTCAGATGAATCCAGGTTTCTATCTGAAAGTATATAGATAGAATGGATCATAGAAAAGCAAGAAGGACAACTGTGTTAGCACTTTTGGCATTGATTTTCCAGGAGAACAAGAAAAAGATTTATTTTTTTTTTTTTAAGAAATAAGGTTAATTAGCTTATATTCATTTGCTGTACTATCATGGACAGTTAAATATTCTTTAAAATACTTTTGTAGGCAATTTCCCTATAGTTTCTTACAATGAAATAGAAATAAAAGTCATGGTATAAAATAAATGGAAAATGGAGTTTCTGAGAGGGTATGGAAAGAAATTACAGATCCTAATTCTCAAAATATTAACAATTAAATGCTATGTTTGTAAAGTAACTTTAAATACATGACAGATGATCTTTTACTCACCCTTTCTACCATCTCCAATATTTTGTCATACAGAAGGGCAGGGTGCATCTAGTTCCTATCAAGTAGCAGCGTATTCACCTTAACAGATAGTATATGTTCTCTTCACTTATTGATCTGTTATTTTATTTGAAGAAGTTGAATGTGTTTGGTAGGATGCTTTGAGAGGAGATTATGCTTTTCTTGAAGAGCAGCTAAGCATGCTCCAGAAGTAAAGATTTGAGACTGCTGAGTGTTGCAATTAGAAGAGGGAAAGAAAAGTCATGGGAAGAAGCTGCACACTGTAAGTTCAGTGACAAAGAATGGTGTTACACCAGTAACATAGTTTTAAGGACAACCCGTTGAATCTATGGGTTCCTGTGATAGTTGGCTGCAGTCTTTCTCATTGCCTTGCCATGCCTATGGCGTGCCATATTTTTGATACACGTTTCTTGTGAGAGCTAAAGAGTTAATCTAGAGAGCTGATCTTTTAAGGATATTTTCCTTTTTGCTTTTCTGAATTATAGTTGAGACATAGTTGAAGATAAATGCAGGTATGTAAAATTTATCTGTCTGTCATTTGGGAATTATTGTGTAATGCATGAAAAAGTTAAGCTTGCCCACTCTTTATTTGCACTAAACTACTGCCAAACAGGATATAGGTGCCCTAAATGACAGATCAGTTAGGGATGGTCTTTGTTTACTTGTTCCTGATAATCAAGAAAAACTGGTTTCTGTGGGAACAGAATGCTAAACTGGAAAAACAATTGCAAAATTTATCTTCTTTCATTTTCTTGGCATATACTTTATTGGCATAACATAACACAGGAGATATTTCCCTCCCCCAAAAAAGAAAATAATTACAGAAAGCATCAACATACCTTGTATGCTTGTATTTTCTTAAGCTATCTAGTAGGGTCTGCACATCACAAATTCTGTCAAATGTGCAAACCTGATGAAGCATGCAATGTATAGGCTTGTCTTTGCTGGCAAGTCCTCAGGAAGGAGCATCCTTGAGCAGCTAAACATTCAGAGGGGCACAGCATCTTCGTATACCACTAGCTACTGAAGAGCCTGAAGCACTTAAGAGAACAGATTTAGCTAAAGCAGGCCTCATCTGCATGGCTGAACCCCCCCCCCCCCCCCCCCCAGCCCCTTCAAAACAACAAAAGCAGTTTTTTTGTGGGGTTTCTTAGTTTGGGTTGGGTTGTTTTTTTTTAAGCTGAGGTGAATACAACAATGGCATCTGAACAAATGTAGGCTCTCAAGTTATGTCCGTTATGTCCTGGATAGAGGTCATCTGCACATGGCAAGGTAGCCCTCAAGAGAGCTCAAAAATTTTGTTTATCTGACAAGAGAAGGGCTGTCCAAGGTTTCCTCTCCACACCAAGAATTCTGAGACCATGTGTATTGTGGGTCCATCCCATAAATAGCAGGATGACAGCAGGGGCTCCTTTTTTAGGAGTGTGACAGAGAGATGCCTGCATAACAAGCACCAGTAGTAAAAACAACAATCCAAAGTAAAAAAAAAAAACACCAAAACCAGATCTCAATATCCATTCTCCTGTGAGATTTCATTTGTGTTGAAAACAGTCTTGATAACACACTGATGTTTTAGATATTGCTGAGCAGCACTTATGCAATGTCAAAACCTTTTCTAATCCTCACGCTGTTCTGTTAGTGAGCAGGCTGGGGGTGCACAAGGAGTTGTGAGGGGACACAGCCAGGACAGCTGACCCCAATTGACCAAAGGAATGTCCCAGACCATATGGTGTCATGCTCTGCATATAAAGTAGGGGGAAGAAGAAGGAAGGAAGAGACATGAAATTGTGCTGCTTGTCTTCCCAAGTAACCATTACAGCTGATGGAGCCCTGCTGTCGTAAAGATGGCTGAACACCTGCCTGACCATGGGATGGTGAATTAATTCCTTATTTTGCTTTGCTTGCATGTGCAGCTTTTGATTTACTTGTTGAACTGCCTTTATCTCAACCCATGCGTTTTCTCAGTTTTACCTTTCTCATTGTCTCTCACTTATCCCACTGGGATAAGGAGGAGCGAACGAGTGGCTGTGTGAGGCTTAGCTGCTGGCTGGGGTTAAACCATGACAAATGCTTAAGAAGGTAAGAGGGGTTTAATTATAGCAGAACTCTCAAACCGTATCAGCCTTGTTGCCTTACAATATCATATTGCAAAATGTATATACAGAGAAGATGGTGCAAGGCAGTGCTTGGATCTGGGTACTACAGGAGTTCAAGGAATTTAAATCTGGATTTCAGTTTCACCTATTGAAGCTCAACTTCATTCATTCATCCTTGATCTCTGTCCACTGTTATAATTATATAACTGTTATAAAATATGTTAAATGTGACTGATTAGGTTCAAAGAACTGTAAAATGAGGAGAAATAGCACTATTGCTTCGTTTTGTACCTATTTGGTATTGAATTGTATAAACTCCGTATTGTTTTTATTTGATACAGTGAAGACTAAATGTGTTCATTTTTTAAATGTTGCCAGAGACACCAAGTAGAGATATATCCTGTCATAACAGGCACTGTGAAAATATTATTTCCTAGAAAAAATAAAAATGTGTTTTATCTGCAAGAGAAAAATCTGGTATCCTTTATAGCTGCTCAGCCTTGAACATAAATGGAGAAGAACTTAGGCACATTGAAAGTTTTGTGTGACATCAGAACTGAATTTGGCTCTTGAGACCTGGGAATGTAAAATGAAACTTGGAACTGCCTATGTTTCATTTGAAGTATAAAACACCTTTTAAAATGTAAACCACCTTTTTAACTATAAAACCACACTGTTCTAATTTTCTGTAGGTGAACAGGTACAAAGAGCATGTTTTTTTCTTCTTTACCAACTCCCTTTAGATTTTCTTGCATGTAAAACTGTTATTTGACTTGTTTACTATCAAACCAATATGGGCACGTAATTTGCAATGTATAACATATGACATTTAACTCATAAACACCCTGTGCATGCAGATATCACCATCCATTTCTGTAACTTTATTTTGTGGGTGAAATTTTAGAATATTAAACACACTATCTCTGCCTTAATTTGCTCCTCGCAGTTTGCTATGCATGGGATTATTTTTGTTTGTATCTCCCATGAATTCTCTTCCAGCATTAGATGTAGAAACATCCTGTGAAATTTCTACTTGTGAGAATTTATTCATGGTCTCAGAGAGTGATGTCAGGGACTAACCTGCATACAAGTTGTAATGTAATGTAATGGAATAGAATGGAATATAATGGAATGGAAGAATAGAAGGGAAGGGAAGGGAAGGGAAGGGAAGGGAAGGGAAGGGAAGGGAAGGGAAGGGAAGGGAAGGGAAGGTAAAGGAGGAGAGGAAAACAGGAGAGGAGAGGAGAGGAGAGGAGAGGAGAGGAGAGGAGAGAATATAGAAGAGAAGAGAAGAGAAGAGAAGAGAAGAGAAGAGAAGAGAAGAGAAGAGAAGAGAAGAGAAGAGAAGAGAAGAGAAGAGAAGAGGAAGAGAAGAGAAGAGAAGAGAAGAGAAGAGAAGAGAAGAGAAGAGAAGAGAAGAGAAGAGAAGAGAAGAGAAGAGAAGAGAGAAGAAGAGAAGAGAAGAGAAGAGAAGAGAAGAGAAGAGAAGAGAAGAGAAGAGAAGAGAAGAGGAGAAGAATTCAGTTGGAAGGGACCTACAATGATCATCTAGTCCAACTGCCTGATCAATTCAGGGTTGACTAAATGTTAAAGCATGTTGTTAAAGGCATTGTCCAAATGCCTTTTAGACACTGACAAGTTGGGGCACCGATCACCTCTCCAGGAAGTCTGTTCCAGAGTTTGACCACCCTCTCAGCAAAGAAATGCTTCTTAATGTCCAATCTAAACCTTCCCTTGTGCAGCTTTTAACCATTCCCAAGTGTTCTGTCACTGGATACCAGGGAGAAAAGATTAGCACCTCCCTCTCCACTTCCCCTCCTCAGGAAGCTGCTAGAGAGCAATGAAATCACCCTCCAAACTTCTTTTCAAATGAGACAAACCCAGAGTCTTTAGCCACTCTTCACAGCACATTCCTTCTAGCCCATTCACCAGTTTTTTTGCCCTCCTTTGGACACATGCAAGGACCTTAACATTCACCTTAAATTGTGGGGCCCAGAACTGCACACAATGCTCAAGATATTCTGCAGCACCAATGCTGAATACAGTAGCATAATCACTCTTTTGACAGGCTGGTTATGCTGTTTGATGCACCCCAGGATGATGTTTGCCCTTTAACTGCCAGGGCACACTGCTGACTCCTGTTGACTCTGCTGCTGACCAGCGCCTCCAGTTCCCTTCCTGCAGGGCTGCTCTTCAGCCACTCCTCTCTGAATTTATACTTGTGCCTAGCATTACCCTCTCCTAGGTGCAGAATCCAGGACTTGGTCTTGTTAAATGTCTTGTCATTGATGATTGCTTCAGTCTATCTAGATCCCTCTGCAAGGCCTGTTGTCGCTTAAGAAACTGCACAACACCTCCCAGCTTAGTATAATCTGCAAACTTGCTTGTGGTGCATTCAACTCCTGCATCCAGATCAGTGATAAAAATATTGAAAAGAACTGGCCCTAAATTAGGCACTGAGAAGCACCACTGGTGACCAGTTGCCAGACCCATTCACTTCACCACTTTGAGCCCTACCCTTCATTCAGCTCATCACTCGAGGCACAGTGAACCCCCTCATCCCACAGTTCAACAACTTGCTATCTAAAAAGGATGCTATGAGGGACATTGCCACAAGCCTTACAAAAATCCAGAAAAACTGTGTCCACCACATCCTTTTATCCACTAGGCAGGTGGCCTTATTATAGAATATCAGATTAGTTAAACAGGACTTTCCCTTTGTGAATCCATATCGACTATGCCTGATGATGGCATTGTTCTTTACATGTCTTTCAACAGCACCCATTATGATCCTATCCATAATTTTTCCAGGAACTAAGGTTAGACTAACAGGTCTGTAGTTCCCTGGATCTCCCCTCATGCCCTTTTTGCATACCCTTCCAGTCAGCATGGACATACAATTTCAGGAAACATGAAGAGTGTCTTTACATTTATGTGCTAGGTGCCATAAGTATGAACTTAGAGGATCACCCGTAAAGGTAAACTCTCTAAAATACCAGCTTCAGTGTTGCCCTGTCTATTGGAAATTACAGTGGAAATAATAAATATTGTAGACTACATCAGAAATTGACTACATTCCACTAAGAAATTAACTGAAACTACAGAATCATTTTCAGACAGACAGCAGCCAGTTTCCAAACTTTAGATAACAACCTCTTTGCTCTTTTAAAAGTCTTGAGCTAACACAGAAAAAAACTTGTATTACTTTTTAACTCCAGAATCACATCTGCGTTGTGCTCTCATTTCTTTATGAACAATATCAGAAATTACTTAGACAATTCACTTTAGAATATTTTAGGTTAACTGCTATATGTAGCTCCTCTAGAAATCCCTAGGTAACTTCTGTGCTCCTGAACTCAGTAGTCACAGCAGTCTAAGCAGAAGAAACTCCTGCCTTGGTCAATAGTTTCTGTACAAAAAAAGATATACCGGTGAATATAGCCATTATGTATTCCAGCATGTTCTTACCTCTATTTTAGAAACAGCTGTATTTAAAGAAGCCTCATTACTTCCTAATTATACTTACTTCCCACCCTTTTTCCCTCATTAAAAACAGAGCAGTCAGCACCTAGGCAATTATATCATCATCACCAATTTTCTTCCTCTTCATTTATTAATTAGACTTTTCTGCTCTTTTTTTTTCTCTGCATATAAAAGTCATTCTTATTTCTTTTATTATTTTTTTCTTACTAATAATATTTCTGTTACTAGTTTCTTGTTTAGCATTAATATCACTGTCAGAAATGATAAGGCTGGATTCTGCTTGATTTCCTACAACCAGAAATCAGGAAACAAGTTAAAAGACTGAAGCAGGACAATTTAAGCCAAACTGTCAGCAAAACAAGTTTGCTTTAATACTGGATACTGCAACTACTTTGTCCTGCATGACCTCTTTGTTTTTTGAGAGACATTTGGAAAACAAAGTGATTCTAGAATACTGGTCATGAAAGACTCAATATTCAGGTGATTATAATAGATTTACTAAATGTTGTGTTATGGTTATGCAGGAGGCAAAGGACTTCTGTGCCTCTGTTACAATGACTGGAAAGATACCTGTCAGCACTTCGGCTCACATGTAGACCTGGTGGCAGGGTGCCCAAAGTATATTTTGTAAATCTGAATTAATTGTCTTCATACGTGTGTCTGAAATGCTCTTACATGCAAAAACACAAAGAATATGCCCAAAGCCATGTAATTTCCATGCTATTTGTTGTACAGAAGTAATAAAATTACTGTCATATTGGTATAATGCAGTTATCCTGGGTTCAGCTGTAATATTTTTCTCCTTCTTAGTAGCTGCTACTGTACTGTGTTTTTGACTTCAGTCTGAGAACAATGCTGATAACACACTGATGTTTTAATTATTGCTAAGTAGCGCTTATCCTGATCAAAGACTTTTTAGTCAGGAGGGGCACAGGAAGCTGGGAGGAAGCAGAGACAGGACAAGACACTTGACCCAAACTAGCCAAAGGGGTATTCTATACCACAGCACATCATGCCCAGTGTATAAACTGGGGGGAGTTACCCAGAAGTCCCACATTGCTGCTCAGGTTGGGCTGGGTATGGGTCAGTGGGTGGTGAGCAGTTGCATTGAACATCACTTGTGGGTTTTTTGTTGTTTGTTTTTTTTTTGTTTTATTTTTGTTTTGGTTTTGTTTTGGTTTGTTTTTTGTCCCCCTTTTAGTTTTATATTCTCTTCCCTTGTTATTTCCCTTATCTTTATTATTACTGGTGGTAGCAGTAGTGGTTTGTGTTATACCTTAGTTACCAGACTGCTCTTATCTCAAGCCATGGTATTTGCATTCTTTCAATTCTCCTCGCCATCTCGCAAGGAGCAGGGCCGGAGGGAGAAGGTGGCAACTGAGTGAATGGCTATGTGGTTCTGAATTACCGGCTGGGCTTAAACCACAACAATAGTATGTATATTATAGTAACTCCATAGGCTTCAGTCAAGATGAGGATTTCAGAGTAGCAGATGCTCTATGAAATGCACATCATCATACAATTCCTATTCCTTAAAATTCATATGCGTTCTGATAACCACAACCCCCTAAGTATTTTTCCCATGAGACTTTTATGTAACTTTTTAGATGAAAATGTGTCCCTTTATTATTTACTTCCTTGTACTTTTGAGGTCTTTCCAGCAAATTTATTCCAGACCTTCCCACTTGTCTCCTGTTGCGTTGTGTTAAGTAGCTTTCCTGCTGATCACAAGGTTATTTTCTTCTAGTCCTCTTTCTGATCACATACTTTTAGCATTTTTCTTTGTTCTTCCTCAATATCTCCTGCTGTTACCTAATAGCTTCCACAGATGTTATCACTGTTTCATCAATTCCTTTTTCCGACGATGCTGCTTTGCATATCTGTCCATATCTCTGAAATATTCTCCTAACTCCTCCCTCTGATTACAGCATGCAGTTATGTGGGGCTCCTCCAAACCATTCCCGCTCTTTAAATAAAGTCGTTCTTCACTGCACTATGTGCTTCCTTCAAAGAACCATTCTTCTGCAGCTACCAGTGCTCTGCTCCTTTTCACTGTCTTTGCACTGGACCCTCTCAGTAATGTAAAGTTATCTCAGCGGTTCATGGTTTTCCCATGTCTCCCAAGTGCCTTCTAAATAGGAAATGGGTATATGCTTTGAAGTTCATGCAAAGTTCAATCTCGGTATTATCGATAGCAAGCTCACTTTTCTGTCCAAAATCTCCAACGAGCAGTTTTTCCCTTTCAGTCTTTTCTTATCCTTTCCTATGTGGACATTCAGAGTGTTCATCACACCAGCTTTTATTACTTCTTTTTTCCCCTTCATTCAGGACTGAAGCTGTTTCACTTGGGATCTTTCTTTGGGTGACATATAGCTCTTTTTTGTTGAACCCATAGCCATTTCTTGCATCAACAGCTGATCTTGAAAGCCTTCTATGTAAAAGGAGAAAGACTGCAACAGTCAGCAGCATTTTCTGGGCTTAGATTTATTTTCTAATCTGCCAAAACACATGCATTTCATGTCTCTAACAGCGCGCCTGGGATGCTAGACACTCATCAGGGCTGCTGACATTACTCAATAGCTCTTCCTTTCCCTTATCATCCTCTTTTCATGTGTTTTTTCTGCCTTGTCTTTCACCTGTCTTACAGTCAGCAGCTATGGGGAGGTGCCACACAGATGAAGAGCAATGATAAAGAAGAAAGAACACTAGTGTCTCCAGTATCAGTGCTCTGCTATATAGGCAACCCAACTCTTAAAGACAAATACTACCCAATATCATGTACCCCCGTATACTCATGCCAACACCCTACAGCAGCTGCAGATGTCCTATTGCAATTCTTGCTGCTCTGTTATTGGTCAAGCCTGCCTGATACACTAAGTCCTTCTATAAATCAGTCACTATTCTTCTGTCCTATACCACCATCTGTGGCAACTAACTCAGCTTCCCTCATGCTTCTTTCCCCAATTATTCTTTCAGTCTCCTGCATGAGCCAGACCCATCCTTCTACATTCCTCTTCTTTTATTCAAAGAAATGTTGAAAGTGTGAAGGCTGCAGTAGCATTCATTTTTCTAAAATGTGCAGATTTGGTATGCTTAAGTCACTACTATCATTTGCCCTGGTGGTGAGAGCAGGGAATTAGTGATCTTCATTTTTGAAGAGCAGAGTTGGAATTGCAAAGCTCAGCAGTTCTGCACATCCTCCCTTTTAACTCATATTTTCTAATTTTCCTTCCTCTCCCCACTTCCATATTTCATCCCACAGATTCTGGTAATGTGCACTCTGGAAAGACTTACTACAAAGACGTTACTTCTTCTCTGCCTCTATTACTTCTGTGGGAGACGAGTCACTATACAAGCATGGTAAGATTAGCATCCTGTCCTCTTGTGGCCTAAACTGTCAAAGTCAATCGAAAAAAAAAATAAAAGTCAATCTATGGTGGTCATTATCCAGATTGTGTGAGTCGTGCCAGAAAAAAAAAACAATCAGTCTCCTGCCAGTGCACTATGTGTCACAGGTTTATTGCACTGATCCTTTCTCCTGACTGTCATAAATATGACATGTTGCTTTCATAAGTTTAGTAAAGAAAGTGCAGGATAAATAAGATGATGCTAGTGTTCTGTACTACTGCACCTGTATTCTTGTTTGTTTTATTTAAACAAGCATTATTAAATAAAAAATAAACAGGAAATATTTCTTCTTAATTCAAATTCAAATGGACAACACTGAGCAACACTGAGCAACTGAACATTGCATGTTGGTAGACACATTATTGTTATTTGCCAAAGCAGATCTTCATTGACACTTCTTCTCATGTCAGCAAATCTGAAAATATAACCCTTGGCTGGATATAAGCAGGTCTTAGATGGTTTCTTTTTTTTTGGAGTTAGAAGGACACCTTATTGTTTATCATAGTAATATATTTTTCTGACATATTGATGATACATTTTGCTGTTAAAATCAATCAGTCTGAATCTCTAGAGGGTTTTATTAATGAAATACTGGAAAACTTTGCTAGCTTTCAATTTTTTTTTAGCAATTCAAAAAGCTGCTCTTACATTTGGAGTAAAGAATATGGTATTTTACGGAATTTTGACTTTTATATGATCATTCTTTTCTGGGAACCTAAGTTATTTTTCCCACATTATATTTTCCTGAATGTACAGATGTTTCATACTCCCTTATCTCCAAGTATATTCATAAAGCTACACATTTTTTTATTTTTTTTATTTAGAGAAGAGAAACGACTATTACATCAAATTTCAAAATCCAATAAACTTAGACTCTTGTTTGCTATATTTGTGTAGCAGAACTTTCTCCTATATTTAGACTACATTTATTTTTGATACAAAGAATTACTGTTGTGTGAGACTAAAACTATTTGCAAAAGGAAATGTCATTAGCACCTGATGTGTTTCAGCAGCTTATGGAACTGGATATCTAAGACTTTGTCCAAACAACCCTTTCATTATAATATATTTTTCTCCCAGAAGAGGTTTACATGTACAAAAATTATTTATGCTTTTTTTGATTACCATCAGTCTACAACTATAAGGTATTTTACTAGCTCTGAATAATTTGAGTCATATATTTTGTTCCTACTGTAATTTTCCTACAGCTTTTAGGGGTGCAAATGCAAGAACTACATGCAATTTCTAGTCCAGTAATGTCATGTAATGAGGGAAAAGATAATCTCTCAACTCTTCTCAAATACTCTGCACTTGCATTGAAGAGTGATATTAGGATATCATTCTAAGTTGCTTGTCCACTGTGACTCTTCTGAGTTGTTGCTTTCCGATATATAGTCCTCATTATTCAGCTATTTTGAACATGTTTTTCCTTATATGGATATTGTTTATCAAATGGTATTAGTATGGCTTTCCATCACTGTTTACCAATCCTAATTGTAATTTGAAAATTATTTCTCCACTATTGTATGATTTATTCCAATTCATTTCTGGAAGCACAGAAATGGCACTTTACCTTTAGTAGTAGCTGAACAGGTTGAAACCTATTCTGAGTCCAGTGGAGCCTCAGCTTCTCAGTTGAAGGACTTAAGCAGCAATGTTGGCTTAACATTGTTGGCTGCATGCCTGTTTGTTCCCATCCCCATTCAGGAACATGGTGCTCTTTTCATTGCATCAGCTATATCATAAGGGGTTAAGATTGTTCAATCCATTTTTAAATCTCAGAAGCATGAGTTAGATGCGGAGGAAGAATTTCTTAAGCTGGCATTCCTGCCAAACACACTGTAATATGGATTTGTGGCTGCAGCCAATTCCTACTTCATTTAACATAGGAATTATTGATATTTCATACTTAAAGGAGAAAAAAGAGAAAACCAAACCAAAACCCACAAAACAACAACAACCAAAAAAAAACCAAACCCCACAAAACAAAAAAAAAAAAAAAAAACCAAAACAAAATAAAACCCAAACAACCAGGATGTTATGCATATTTAAATTGTTTTCCAACAGATGTGGTGTCATCACACAAACTATACCAGTGGATAACAAATGGCAATCCTTTTAAAAGTGCCAGAGAAATCTTTTATGCCTACAAGGCTTGTTCTGGGTTAGGTGATGTATTAACAAGTTAGCTGGTGTAAATTTGGACTGCATTACTGACCATGTGATTATGTAAATGATTTTTAACCTTAAATATAATATCTTTCAGGAGTTCTGGAAAATATTTCCATTCTTCACTATAAAAGCACAGGAAAATACTTATATTTAAGGGTTAATAGGAAAAAGGGAAGGCTAAATAACAAAATTATGCATTACTATGCTATTTCATGTTCTCTATAGCGTGTTAATGGTTTCCTAGTAACAGACATAAAGTATTACTAGGTATTTTAAATGGAATAAAATACTGTCTACTGTAATTAGCAGCTATTCAGCTTCTGAGAAAATTGAACCATGAATGCCTACTTCATTTGTCTATACTTGATTAGTGAAGTATATCACACAATTTAGAGCTGCCTTTTATTATATTTGCATCTCAAATCTAAGATATATTGAAAAGATCTGTAAAGCTAAGCTGCTACAGATAACCTCAGTAAATCGAATGGAAGTAGTCTTTCTTCCTTAAACTATCATAAAAATTTTGGTCTAAGGTATTCTAAGATACAATATATATATAAGTAGAATATATGTAAAGCATGCTATCAGGTTTAAAGTGGCTTAACCCAGTTAAAATGTCTCAAATGAAATGGGACATGCTAGTTAATTCTAAAGAGTTTTCTTTCATTTGAAAGCAAGCTAGGGTCTTTCAAGAAATAGAATCTCATTCCAGGTTTTTATACTTCAATTTAATCTATGACTTTGGTAAAGCTACACATTATTGACAGTAGATATTCTACTCTGTTTCCTCTGGTAGAATGATGTGAATATGGACATTTTATGCTTTACAGCATTGTAGTACTTCAGTTTGAGAAAAAAGATTTCTAGATGTGAAACAAGGGCACAAGGATAATTTTGCCTTTGGAGTTTCAAGAGTAATGACCCCTCTTCCCGACGCTGAAAGGTCTTATAGACTGTGAACTCATTCTCTGAACACAGTTTACTAGAAAATGCATCTGCATCTTCATCATTTTTGCCTTTGTGTCCATAGCAAACGGACCGTGATTTCTTCATACTGTGGATTCTTCTTAATACATCCTGCTGCTGTAACAGATTTGTTACAATATCACAGACCGTTAATTTAGCCTTATCACTAACACTCTAGTGTCCATATTGCGCACAGCTTTGACATAATAACTACAATAATGGAAATTCCCAGAATTCAAGACAATATCATATTGTTCTTTACTCCCTTGTATATACTTCTGATTTATTTTTTTATACTACTGTTTACACAGACTGTGGCATATTCTTTTACATTACCAATATATCTGTAAGGAAGAGATAGAAATTTGTTATTTGAAAGACCCATAAATTCTCAACACTGGCACTGTATCAAAGGCAAGTCAGTTTAAAAATGCATTTTTGTTCATGATAAAATAGAGGATCAGGGTAGATGATGCAGGCGCGCTAACGTATGACTGATGAGGATATCTGAGACAGCAAAAGGCATTGTCAGCTGTTGCTTTGCTTTCATGCTTTGTCTAGACTCAAAGTCCCATGCAGTAGGCTCAAACAGACTAATACTGACTGCATCTGAATGATAAAACCCCATGACATTATAATTACATTTTTGTGGTATCCATGAGAGGCATTTGCCGATGATGTGCCATACAAGGGAAGCTGGGAATCAGGGTTTTCTAAGCCAACTCTTTCAAATTTTGCTCTGTGACTGCATAAAGAATGGCAGACTGTATTACCATGATAAACTTTGTATAAATAGAGAAAATAAAACAGTGAACTATACTTTTTAATGCACCAAATTTTCAGTGAAATGTGAGACTGAATGGAAATTAATTATTATGGAGGAGTTCAATTCAGTTCATGAAACCAAACACTTTAGCCCCGTTCTGATTTGTTCAGAAGGGTAAAATTTCCACATCAAATAATCTGGCTACTCCACTGCAGAGGTGTTTTGTGGATTTTTTTTTTCATAATAAATGCAGGGCTTTTCCTTATATATGCAGCACAGTTTGCATGTACTCATGTGGACTTAGTTTTCTGCCTAAAATATTCTCTAGTAATTTTTCAGTACCATAGCAGAACACTGTGATGGACAGGTTTGACATAGTAAGGTGTATCATAGAATCATAGAATAGTTAGGGTTGGAAAGGACCTTAAGATCATCTAGGTCCAAACCCCTGCCGTGGGCAGGAACTCCTCACAATAAACCATGTTACCCAAGGCTCTGTCCAACCTGTCCTTGAACACCGCCAGGAATGGAGCATTCACAGCTTCCTTGGGCAACCCATTCCAGTGCCTCACCACCCTTACAGGAAAGAACTTCTTCCTTATATCCAATCTAAATTTTCTTGTGTGAACACCATTTTAATTGTAAGATTAAAGTGACTGAATAATTACATTTTGTCCTCCACCTCTTCACTCTCCAAATCAGCATGCATACAGCAGTAGGTTAGAGTGTTCTCAAGCATGAAATGATACCAAAAGATTATGTGATCATTAATTCAATTCCAGTGACTCAAATACTCACACTCTTTGACAAGATATTCCTTAAGTCATGGAAGGAAGTCATGTGAGGGAGGGAGGCAGGAACTTCACTGAAAGAGCATCTCAGCTCATTAGGTTGAATAGCAGTATCATTTCAGATGGATCCACTGAACATCCAGAGACCTTCCCAGAATGCACCATAACTACCACTTGGCTTCCATACTCCAACTGTACAATATGCTCCTCAGTCGTACCTGTCAGACTAGTACCCAGCTGAAGACCAACCTAAGCTTGAGAACTTCAGACATTCCTTTAAGTCCTTCAGTTCAGATGTTGGTTCTGGTGATTTTTAAGGAGGCGAGCAATCCTACTTTCTACACATCTGTTGCATCACAGCTTAGAAAGTGTAGGACAAGGTTGGGTTGGAAATCTTGGCAAGGCACTGCTGGGTTCACATTCTCCTTTGTATACCATAAGGGAAAGAATAACATAACTCTTTCAGGGCACTAGCAGAATAAAACCACAAAAAGGTGGACATTATTTCATTGAATATAGCCTTCTAAATGTTAGCTATCTTACTGAAAATAGTGAAGTACACGTCAATATATTTACTGGAAAGAAACATGAACAAGAGAGGTCAATCAAGCCCATCCTAAGAAAAATGTCAGAGATAGATAGGCATTACCTCCCAGAAATGTCTGCCTCTTTCTAGTAAGAGAGAGAGAATCAAGATGACAGGTTTAGTTGGACTAATAAGGAGAAAGGAATCTGTTTAGGACTATTTGACCAACAGTTTTGCCCGTGATCAAGGAAAGTCTATAGGTGTGAAGCATTTGCATCCTTCCTGGAGAAAATAATTTGCTGATTGGTAACCTTCAAGTGTGTGGTGCAATATGAGGGGTTTATTTTCCTACTGAAACAGAAAAGTTTCTGAGTTGACCAGAGAATGCAAGTTGCTAGGCAGACCTCCTATGTATATGAAGTTTAAGGGAGAAATCCCTGAAGAAATCTCTGTGATTTTTGAGGGCATCATGATTTCATAAGAATGCAGCCTTACTGGATGGGATTTACTTAATTTAATAGTAAGAACAGCCTGTCATTTGGTCAAAGAACTGCAGCATCCTACAGGAAAATGTATACTATAATTTCTAAATATTTTTTTGCTTTTATTCTTTCGTTATTTTCACTTCTTCAGTTTAAAGAATGTTATTGATGCAAACATAGAGGTTTTATTTCTCTGCCTAAATATGAGAACATGAGTCAAGACAAGTGAACGTAAACCAGTGCAGCTCCAGAAAGGTGGAGAGCAGGCTAAGAAGCAGAAACAAATCAGAATTAATTTGCAGAGTTAGGAAAGATATTAATTTTATTTGAAAGGCTGGAAACATTTTGGGTGAATTCTTCAAGACACTGAGCAGTCTGTTCATGATACTACTATTGAAAAAAACCACCAATACAGAAAACAGGCATTCTGTGCTGTTTGAACAAGTAATATTTTTGCGGTACATTTTCTATAAACTGAGCAAGAATGAGGATTAGGACCTAATAAAGTTGCAGTATGCAGCAAATAAGTTCATATTACAACAATGAACTGTTAACTGCGCAAGGTTTTGAAAATTGAAACACTATAAAAAATAATTGATGGGTAATATTATTTATTTAGATATTTTTAGTGCTTGAGGTTAACAGGTATTTGTCTCCATTCGATCAGCAAATGCATGCTTTTAAAGACAAATCATGCTTAAAAAGCCAGATAGCTCTTACTCAGTAATAAATGAGAAGGCACTGAAAGACTTAAATAGCATTCCTTTAGATTGCTTCCATTTCTCAGAATGCTCACTGCAGAATTTTTTCTTCCTTTAGGAAATTTCTAATGTAAAATTATGACTAGATGATAGAGTGTATATATCTGACTGAGTGTGTCAGTCCTCTAAAGTACTGAATGTGTCTATTAATTGAATGATTTTGATTGACTACTCTGAATCATCATCTCCTAAGGGTAAACTTGATATACTGAAATTAAACTTTTCCTAGTGATTATCTGACGAGCAGTAAAGAGTATCTTGAAAAGATTTACTCTTTGTATTCAGCCAAAGTCTTAGAGTAACCAATTGAAGAAACTACACTCAAAAGTTCCTTTCAAGGTTTATGTATAGTCTAATGCATGAAAATACTTGGAAAGAACTCAATACAGCATAGGTGTTCACACTATATGAAGATGTGCATTTATTGTGATAACTCAGGGTTGAATCATTTGATACATAGAAAAAAATTCTAATGAAGGGAGATACAAAACATTTTTCATAATCTGAAATGCTGAAAAATTTCATTGTTCAGTAGCTCATCCTCTTTTAAAAATATCTCAAGTTAGGGAGATGAGCCTATAAAGATCTCAAGATATTTCGTTGCAAGAAAAAAAATAGTAGGTGTGGAGTAGGGTTTCACTTTGACATCAACAGTGTGTATTTTCAATAATCAGATTGATGGTCTTTTTTGTATATAAGGTACTAGTAAGGGCTATTAGTCGAAACATCCATTTGTATGTCCAAAAGGAGTACAGAGTGCTTAAAAAAGATAGAGCATATATTAAATTTATTAAAAGATATTAAAAAAGATATTAAAAGCCAGTTGTGCTTAATGTAATGGAGGCTTGGGAACACAATCTTATGCATCTTCTCCCTTAGGGGAGTCCATTTTAAGAATTTGCCAAATCCATACACTCGAGTCATTCCTCTCTCAAGGCATACAAGTCTCCTGCTTCCTACCTTTTTCCAGGAAAGGAAAGCGAGGTGCCACATTCCTCGTGGTAGGAATCAGTTTCTGATTAATTTTTTTCCCTTCCCAGTCAGCTTTTTTAACTGCTCCTTAAACTAACTAGGCTTCACACATGAGGTGCTTCTTCTCAGTGGGTGGTCTTTTATCCCTGTCTAGTCCTGGTGGGGAGCATATGCAATCACAGCAGGTATTACATACAATTCTGATTCTGAAATTGGCAGCAATATGGGGAAACTGTACATAAACATGCACATAATATTTTTTATTTCTGAATTAAAAGAGTTTTAAATCCTTACAGGAATTTCTAAAGCTGTATGCAATACTAAAGTTATTCATTTCTTTATACCTGGTGAGGAGGAGTAAAGTTCCTAAAGCTGTGAAAACAAGGTCTGAATGAGATCTCAGGAGTTTCCTTCAACGTGGTCTAGCTACATCAAAATCATAAGTTACAGAAACTTTTCAGACTTACAACTTAAAGAGTAAGACTTGCAAACATCAATGTTGGGATGTCTTTTTTTTCTTTTTTATTTCCAGATCTGTAATCAAATTATGATACTAATTTAAACATACTTATACTCAAATTTAGCTAAATTCCGCATCCTTTTCATAAGTGTATTCATCAGGATGGATTAATTAAAAAAAAAAAATTCTATTCCTACTGTATAATACAGACTGTTTGTTGGCCAAGGTTGCCTCTAGGCAAAGAGAATTGAAATTCAAGTATCACATGGATCCTTTTTGCCACCTTCAACCTATTTCTTAGCTCTGAAATGGCTCAGTAGGCATACGTTAGTGTAGCAGCTCCAAAACAGCTAGAGATGATGTGGAAATATGAAAGATTTTTTATGACACTGATTATACATTGCATATCCTCCCATGGAAAAAATTTATCATCCATTTCAGTGTATACATGTTTGCATGTACCATGCATGTCTATGTATTAAATTTGTTCCTCTGGTACTTGCTAGATGTAGCTCTGAATTTTTTTACTAACAGAAGGGAGAACTGCTAGTGTCAATAATTTTCACTGACAGGTCTTCGGACTGGTAGAGTGACAGTATTCTATATGTAGTCACCTCTATCAACTGGAAACTTGGTCTAGAAAAGAAAGTATTAAAAAATCTCCTTGTGAAACATGGCTCTAAGAAGGACTGACTGGAAATAATATCAGATGCAGTATATTGATAGTTATGAAATCATAAAATTTTAAGACCAAACTGTATTTGTACAGTGACTGTGATTTCCCAAACTGATAGCTTTTATTTTTTTTAGATGTCTTATTCTTCTTTATAGAATATCCTTAATTTCCCAGAAATAACTCTACCAATATTGTGTTCTTCCCCGTGTAATAATATCAGGTAAAATAGCTGCTTCAGCTTAATAAAAACACGTGTCTGCACTATAATCCAATTTGGATATTCTGTGCCTTTATTAATAATGCCCTCGATCCATCTTCAACACTAGCTTCTGTAAAATGAGTGTGCCTTCACTACGGTCACAGTTTAAATAGGTCATCTGCAGAAGGATCTGCTTGCTTTCCCTAGGACTGTTTATTTCCCTTGTTTGTCCTAGCTGATACTCCCATAGTTTTCCTTTCTGTTTCAAGAGGGTCTCTGAGGTGTGAAAGAATATGCATGTGATATGAAGTATAACAAAAACGTATCTTGTATCTTGCATCTTGCCCTGAAGGTGTCTAGCTCATTCTTGCATGATCATCAAAGCGGTAGGATCTGTCATTGGAGAGGTGCAAGCAGGAGATGCATTCCTATGAACATTGGCTCTTTTTTTTCAATCAGGATAAGAGCAGGAAAAAATTCTATGAGTTGGGCTGACACCAAGGTTTGATATCTCACCTTGATCATGTGTGCTAGCGCAGATAGCCAAGTAGGCTCTTGTCAGCCAATGTTTGTTAGGAGAGAGGTTTCTGTAGTCACACCAGTAGCCACCTCTATTTCAGACTTGATGGTTGCATTCCACAGTATAGTACGTTATGGCTGTAACAGCTGAACCTACAGGACACGAGGCTATATATGGGATACAGCCCTAGAGGGCAGAGGGGCCCAAGACTGTTGGTTGATATTCAAGGATCACCTGCTGCAAGCTCAGGAATATTGCATCCCAACCAGAAGGAAGTGCAGCAGGAGGGCCAGAAGACCTCCTTGGGTGGATAAGGAGATCCTGAGGAAAATTCAGTTGAAAAAAGAGGCTTATAATAAGTGGAAGCAAGGACAGGTGGCATGGGAAGAGTACAGGGATGTTGTCCAAGAAGCTACGGACCAGGTTAGGAAAGCTAAGGCTCAGTTAGAATTAAACTTGGCTAGAGGTACTGAAGATAACAGGAAGGGATTCTACAGGTACATAAAAAACAGACTAGGGAGAATGTAGGCCCCCTCAGGAAGCTCTCGGGAGAACTGGCTACACAGGATTTGGAGAAGGCTGAGGTTCTGAATGACTTCTTTGCTTCAGTCTTCACTGGCAAAGGCTCTCACCAAACCACCCAATTCTTGGAAGGCAGACACAGGGACTGTGAGAATGAAGACCTTGGGCCCACTGTAGGAGAGGAACTGGTTTGAGACCATCTTAAAAATCTGAAAGTGCACAAGTTCATGGGGCTGATGAGATCCATTTGCGGGTCCTGAAGGAGCTGGCAAATGAAGTTGCAAAGCCACTGGCCATCATATTTGAGAAATCGTGGCAGTCAGGGGAAGTTCCCAGTGACTGGAAAAAGGGAAATATAACCCCCATTTTCAAGAAGGGGAAAATGGATGACCCAGGGAATTACAGACCAGTCAGTCTCACCTCTGTGCCTGGCAAAATCTTGGAGCAGATTCTCCTGGAAGGCATGCTAGGGCACATGAAAATCAACAAGGTGCTTAGTGACAGCCAGCATGGCTTCACTAAGGGGAAATCCTGCCTGACCCATTTGGTGGCCTTCTATGATGGGGCTACAGAACTGATGGAGAGGGGTAGAGCAGTTGATGTCATCTACCTGGACTTGTGCAAAGCATTCGAGACTGTCCCACACGACATCCTTGTCTCTAAATTGGAGAGACATCAATTTGATGGATGGACCACTTGGTGGATAGAGAACTGGCTGGATGGCCGCTCACAAAGAGTTGTGGTCAATGGCTCAATGTCCAACTGGAAACCAGTAACGAGTGGCGTCCCTTAGGGATCGGTGTTGGGACCTGTCTTGTTTAACATCTTTGTCGCTGACATGGACAGTGGGATTGAGTGTGCCCTCAGCAAGTTTGCCGATGGCACCAAGCTGTGTGGTTCGGTTGATACGCTGGAGGGAAGGAATGCCATCCAGAGGGACCTTGACACACTTGTGAAGTGGGCTGATGCCAACCTCATGAAGTTTAACCATGCCAAGTGCAAGGTCCTACACCTGGGTCGGAGCAATCCCAGGCACAGCTACAGGTTGGGCAGAGAAGAGATTCAGAGCAGCCCTGCAGAGAAGGACTTGGGGGTGTTGGTCGATGAGAAAATGAACGCAAGCCGGCAGTGTGTGCTCACAGCCCAGAAAGCCAACCGTATCCTGGGCTGCATCAAAAGGAGCATGACCAGCAGGTCAAAGGAGGTGATCCTGTCCCTCTACTCTGCTCTCGTGAGACCTCGCCTGGAGTATTGTGTGCAGTTCTGGTGTCCTTAACATAAAAAGGACATGGAACTGTTGGAACAAGTCCAGAGAAGAGCCACGAGGATGATCAGGGGACTGGAGCACCTCCCGTATGAAGACAGGCTGAGAAAGTTGGGGCTATTCAGCCTGCAGAAGAGAAGGATGCGTGGAGACCTCATAGCAGCCTTCCTGTATCTGAAGGGGGCCTATAGGGATGCTGGGGAGGGACTCTTCATTAGGGACTGTAGTGATAGGATAAGGGGTAACGGTTCGAACTTAAACAGGGGAAGTTTAGACTGGATATAAGGAGGAAATTCTTTCCTGTGAGGATGGTGAGGCACTGGAATGGGTTGCCCAGGGAGGTTGTGAATGCTCCATCCCTGGCAGTGTTCAAGGCCAGGTTGGACGAGGCCTTGGGTGATATGATTTAGCATAAGGTGTCCCTGCCCCTGGCAGGTGGGTTGGAACTGGATGATGTTAAGGTCCTTTCCAACCCTAACGATTCTTTGATTCTATGATTCTATATACCTGATACTGCTCAAATACTTTTCATGGCTGTATCTCTGCTCTGCACAAATACTTTAAATATTTACATTTCTGTATGACAGTGTCCCTTTATTATTTCAGCATCCCACACATTCTAAATACCCATTTCCTTTACTGCTTTTCCAAATCATTTTTTTCCTACTCTTGTTTCTCAAATACCAAGGAAAAATATTATTGCAGGAAAAAGGAAATTTCTTCCCCAAAAGTGGATATTGGATCTTAAAAAATCATACCAAGTGAAGACCCAGTCTAAACTTTGAAAACTGTTTGATAAACTGTTGCAGATAATGGCAATTTTTCTGGAGACCATCCAGCATTGTTGGAGACACCACCAGATTCTTGGAAATCCCTTCTAAGTACTTAGTCTTGTAAGTCCTCTAGGGGCTTCTATAGGGTAAAAATCCTAATAAGCATTAATTCTCCTTTTACTACACAGACCACTAATAGATAATTTCTGATTTTTTTTTGCATGTGTTCTTCAGTGTTATATCTAAACCAGCTTTTTTCTGGCTAGAAGGGAAGCTGCCAAAAGCACCATGAAATATGTTTATTATTTGCTATGCCTTGACTTACTGAAAGGTGATGCAGGGGAAGATAGTTCACAAATACTACATGAGAGAGTGGCTGAATGTCTAGTAAATGAAACAGCAAGACCCACACAAACAGGGCAGAGGGACTACACTGTGCTCTCAGTCTGGGATGAGTCTGCATAGTTATCTGCTGGAGGACACTGTGTTCATGAAATTCTGTCAGATCTGATGTTGATTATGCAACAGGCTGGTTGACTCAGTATTTGAACAAAAACCAAGAAGATATGAAGACTGTCCATTCACATTGTTACTGGTGGGCTGGGAAGCATTCCAAGGTTGGTTAGTTCTTTGTGTACAGTAGTGGCTATGGTTTGAAAGACTGTCATTGCTTCTAAAAAGCACATAGAAGAAAGCATCATTGCTATACTTTGAAGCATGGTCTTGAATGACTGTGGCAGCTCATGCACATATGTACTGGAGGCACATTTTAGGTAGAAACTGAAGAGGCTAAAAACACTGATTGTACAGCACAGTATTGCCTCCCTTGACAAACAAAGCACTGGCTTCAGCCTTCAGGGTCCTGCACATCTGCTGCCTCTGCATTGTTGCCATGCTATCCGCAAGCAAGTCTAAGGGGTTGTGCTGTTGTGACAGATCTGCCTAGGACAGTCTGCTGAGTAGGTATGCAAACCTACTGTTGATTTGCTATCTGCATCAACCTCTCTTTCAACTTTAATAAACCACCGCAATTCTAGTTTCTTTTTTCATGATTCTTAATATTATTCATACTTAATTTTCAATAAAATAATTATTTTTGTTTACAGACAAGGGGGGTGATAAAGAAATGTTAGCCTGGCTAGGGGGAAACACTGAGTGTTTTATTTTGAGGCAAAAGACATTCAGGGTATGCTATAGTTCCAGTTTACTTTCTTTTAAATCACAGTCTCTAGTTGGCGAGTCTGTTTCTGCAGGTGATAGTGACAATATTCCTAAAACAACTGTTGTTGGGAGTGCTAGTAAACAACAATTCATGGGTCAAACCACAACTTTATTGCTGACTGACATGACACAACTATGAGAGGCAAGGGTATGAGTTTAGAAAGAAAACCAACTGGTTTTCAAATATCTTATCTGAATGCCTTTTTTTTAGAAGATTTGTCCTGTGTTGCAGGTGAAAAGAATGTATCAAAACAGATTATTTTTATGAATTTTATTAAAGGAACAATATAATCCAGAATTAAACATACATACCACTGATTAACGCTGCTGTTACTGTCTGAGATTAACTGACAATGGACTGATATAAGAATTAGATCAAGGTAAAAATTGAGATTGATTCAATAGATCAATGGTATCAAATACCAAGTCACCAAATTAATGCACTACTTAAATTTAATCACAAGGTTGGCAGAAGGTAGTAGGGGTTCTTTTAGTTCTGCTGTAGTATCTGAAGGAGAAGTTGTTTCTTTTCATTTTAGTCTTAACTGGGCTACAGCTCAAAAATGTGCACTGATCATCTGGTGAACTTTTATGAAGGAAAATTAACCAAGACAGGCAGTGAAATTGTTTTCATCAGTTTTACAGAAGTACAGATACTAAAGGGACTCTTTTACCACTCACAGTTTTACTTCTGCTCTATTTCCTCCATACATAAAAATAGAAAACTTAGGAAACTTAAAATTCAGAGGATGCTTCTGAATGAGTAGCTGCTGGGGTTCTTTTTTTTTCAACAAGGCAGTCAGCAATGACAGATTCATGATTTGAGCTTTTAGGACTCTGTAGGTACTCTTTTCTGTCCATACATTTTCACTAGCTTGTAAAAGCCCTGTGCACGCAAAAAAAGAACAAGATGACACCTTCCCCAAAGTGAGAAAGCAAGTAATTTCTTGATTTTCCTGGGCTGTCTGCTTTGTGTAATTATTTATTACAACCAATTTTTCATGTAGCGCTGGACTAAATATAGCAAATTAGTGTATCCTTCTTTGGACATCTTGCCAAGATAAGAAAGGAGTACCTCTCAATTGCGTGGTCCTGACAGTTATAGAAAGTATGTTTCACATTATCCAAGGTATTTTCTTTGTGACTTTGGAATTAAGTAGATGGTTCATGAATTTTAGGTATGTTCTGGCCAAAGCCCCACACAGGGAGCAAGCTTTGGCATTTACATCAATTTAAGTTCCACTCAAGAATTATCAGTAATGTACAAGATTCATTTTCAGAACATTGTATTAGGATGTATGACACCTGTACTAGAAAAACTGATACCAGCCTTCTGTCTGGTCTATGAACCATGGTCCTGTTCTTGGCAGCTGTAGGAATTACTGGTGGCTGTCAACATCTAGTTAAAAATGACCTAGTTAATTTTTTGCATCAGGCAGTAAAATCATGGAAGTCCTTATGTGGCTTCATTAAAGACAAACATGTAACTTGCTCCAATCACTTTTAGCTTAAATATGTACAGCTATGTTTGTATCTCTGTATGGTGGTCTTCCATTTACTGTAGAGCAAATTTTCTTGTGCTCTCTTAAAATACAGGCTTCTTTGCCTGATATATTAACACAAACCTGTCAAGCTACTGCCAGCATGCCAGTCCTAAGGTGAACTATATAATAGAGTTTTCTATTGTAATAATGTAAATCAGCAGCAGATGTGGACAGCCTGCAAGTAAAACATAACAATACAATGATAAAACTTCGTAGTAGCATGCAGATTTCCTCAGTTCTCTACTGTCAGTTCGGGTCTCTAGGGCTTAATAGCTGCATAAATCTTGCAATCAGAAAAGAGCCATTAATTTGAACAAATTCAGGCATATGCTGAGGGGATAGAATTGCATTACTGCAGGCATTCTTTTCTTGTTGTCTCTGAATTGCTATGATGTGTACAGAATAAGACTGACCTCTTACAATGCCCACCTCAACTGGCAAAATTCTGCACATTGCACAGTATGAAAGTGGTGCAAGGTAGGTCATGAAGATGGGGATGGGCAGAAGGCTTAAGATTTGTGAAGTTACTCTATTTATGTTTTCAGAAATTTGTGTCACACAATCATAGAATAGTTAGGGTTGGAAAGGACCTGAAGATCATCTAGGTCCAACCCACCTGCCATGGGCAGGGACACCTCACAATAAACCATGCCACCCAAGGCTCTGTCCAACCTGGCCTTGAGCACTGCCAGGGATGGAGCATTCGCAACTTCCCTGGGCAACCCATTCCAGTGCCTCACCACCCTAACAGGAAAGAATGTCTTCCTTATATCCAGTCTAAAATTCCCCTGTTTAAGTTTGAACCCATTACCCTTGTCCTATCACCACAGTCCCTAGCGAAGTGTCCCTCTCCACAATCTTTAGAAGTCCCCTTCAGATACTGGAAGGCTGCTATGAGGTCTCCACGCAGCCTTCTCTTCTCCAGGCTGAACAGCCCCAACTTTCTCAGCCTATCTTCATACGGGAGGTGCTCCACTCCCCTGATCATCCTCATGGCCCTCTCTGGACTTGCTCCAACAGTTCCATGTCCTTTTATGTTGAGGACACCAGAACTGCACACAATACTCCAAGTGAGGTCTCACAAGAGCAGAGTAAAGTGGCAGGATCACCTCCTTCGACCTGCTGGTCATGCTGCTTTTGATGCAGCCCAGGATACGTTTGGCTTTCTGGGCTGCAAGCGCACATTGCATGGCTCATGTTAAGTTTTTCATCAACCAACACCCCCAAGTCCTTCTCCGCTGGGCTGCTCTGAATCTCTTCTCTGCCCAACCTGTAGCTATGTCTGGGATTGCCCCTCTCCTGTCTGTACATACCAGGCATGGCCCACTGCCCAAGACCATTTAATAACATGTGCTAGGATATGAACTGCCAGCTGCAATGTTTGGCACATGAAAACAACAATTTTGAGCTTACTGCAAAGGAAGTGAAACCGTATGTGGTTGCTTTCAGAGATAATATAGAAGGCTTGGATTATAATGTAGCTGATGTTCTCCCCATACTGTGCAAATATAGAACCAGATTTTCAAACACTTAATACTGACAGCTATGGATAAAAAGGGTTCTAGATGTATCTTCAGGACAAAAGGGAAATGCTGAAGAAACAAAGACCATGTAGACATTTAAGTATTTTCATCCTTATATGAAACCATTCTCATCATTGCAGAATTTAGTGACCGTAGTATTCCAGGAACTCTCACAGAAATGTCTTCTGAAGACTGCAAACAACAGTGTTTAATAAAAGGATTTATTGTTAAGATACCTCTTGTACCCGGGTTTGTATGGTGTAATTGCCCCCAATTCTTGTTCTGTGAATGGTTCTGGTTAGGCCTGGAAAATCAAAGGAAAAAAGGACTCTACCCAAGAGCACAGTAGCTTACTCTGACACATGCATAGACACACACAGATGACCAAACACAAATACAAAGACACTTAAAAAAAAAAAAATTCTTTTTTTCATCACATGAAAATGTGTGGAGATGTCAAGCAGACAAAAAAGTGAAACATTTAGCATTTTTCTTTGGGAAAGTCAGGCCAAAACCAGTTATATAAGTCTAAAATTACCAAACTGTGCACTTCTATTAGAGTTGCTGATTATTAGTGGAGTACCTTCAATTTTATTGAATTATCTTTCTCTGAGAAATAACTTCAACTTTCAAGTTTCTGTGGTTTACTCATTGAGAGTAATTGTCAATAAATATTGGCAAGTAGGAATCTTACACAGCTGACTTATGCTAATGAGATTTCAAACATTTTTGGCAGAATAGAAGGAGCATGACCAAATAAATATCATATATAAGTTTTATGCTATAGTTGCACCTTAAATACAGTGTGGGTCCTCCTCCGTTACTGATTGTCGTGGTTTAAGTGACACTTAAGTGATCCAGAGCAAAAAACATTTTAAAGGGCTCTTCCCATTCAATGAATGAGTTTCCTTCTCAGGCTGCCAGTATTTCTTTTTTTCTCTAAATGAATGAAGCTGCTGAGAATTTTCTCTCTTTGCTTCAACACACTGTATTGACTTTATGCTGTCATTTTGAACACTAAATGAAATACACTGTATTTACCAAATTTCTAATGGTGCCTTTCCTTTCATGAGGAAGTGACATATGTTTAAATATTTCTATGGGTGCTTAGAGAATATAGTGAGTTTGACTAAAAGTTCAAAACCAAGCCACAAAACAGGCTATAATTCAATCTGAAAAAAAACCCTTAATTTCTCAGTTTCTTGTTTTGGTTAGAATTGTGGAATTCAGGCCTTTTCCCTTCATACAAATGAAACTGTAATAGTATGTTTTCACTTAGGATATAATGGTTCACTTCTGATTTGTGTTGCCACTTGCTAGACTCAATTTTTAAAACACTTTACCCAATGTGTATTTATTTTGTTTTTATAAAGCGCTTCTAGTGAGGACATACTTAAAAAAAAACCCAAACCCAACAATTTTTAATGTATACAGTTACTTTAATCAGTGCTCAAAAAATTATTTTAAAGCAAAATTAAGTTGAAATAAAATGGAAAAACTAAGTTCAAATTTAGAACTGAGAACACAGAAAAGAGCAAGCGATTACATTCTAGATGAAATAGAAAGACAGACAAGTGAAAAGGAATACTGTAAATTACTTTCATAACTAAAAGGCTCAGTGAGGAGATTGTGATTTTGGTTAGATGGACTGGTCTGGGGCTCTGTTCTGCATATGTGGGTATGCGGACTGGAAAAACCCCCATGGCTGATATTTTACAAGAAAGAATGGCTGTGCCTTCACTGCCAGGGGGCAGACCCAGGCCCAAATTAATTCATATTAATTAAGTGTTTATTAATCATAGTAATGGCTATAGTGTAGCTATTATTAGTGGTAACTTAATTATAAAAGTAGTAGGAGGCTGGCATTCTTGGAGGAAAACTTTCAGTGAGGATATCAGGTAGAACAATCAAATTGGGTCCTTTCTCAAAGGGATGCCAGGACCTTTTCTAGGAGTGCTTTGATGTGCCAAGCACAAGTGCAGGTGGAGTTTGAAGGCAGCCTGAACATGGAGTGAAATTAAGCTAATTAAAATAACTGTTTGGACACTTGATCCTGAGTTTTCAAGAGGGTATGGAGAAGTACAATGTAATTGTTGCCGAGGTAAAATTACTGCCCACATATCCAGCAAGGCAGTGGAACAGTCCAGTCAGGCTCTCATGGGATTTGGGTGATGTGATAAAATCCAGTGCTAATATTATATGGCAGCGATTTTTGAGCTGTGTCATGGCTCTGTGTGTTCAGGTTCCTTTTGAATTTCTATTTCTTTCAAAACCACATACCCTTTTCTGTTTTGGAGTTGTTGCTTCTGTTCACTTATACCTATAAACTACAGTCTCAGTCTTAATTATAAACCCTTGGAAGATGATCTTCTACCCCATCTAAAATGCAAATTCTTAAAATGCCACAAAGTGATCCTCTGTAGGATGCATAGATGAATGTCCACCTGTGAAAGTACCATTGCTTTTATCAAAGAATCTCAGCTAATTCCAACAAAGTTCTCAAAATTGTTTGCCTAAGCAAAGCACACTGCTAGCCATAGCGGACTTGCTGAGATTGTTCATCATATACTAATTCCCTACAAAGTACTTCTCTTACTTCGCATTTAGAATTACACTAAAGTGATGGACACAGTTGTAAATCCAATAAATTTCTAAAAATTATTAAAATTATAAAACTATTAAAAATACTGAAAAGCAAACTCTGTATTCTCAGGCTGCAGTTCCTGCTTAAAGAGTCACATCATTAAAAATTAACAGTTTGAGCTGAATGTCTTGGCACATTTGTACTTGTTCATCTACAGTTTAATGAAGTTGTTTACTGTGAAGAAGAAAAGAAAATTACCTCATGTAGGAAGATCAGTAGTACAGGCATGGGAGGTCTAACCATTATCTTCTTGCTTTAGCAAATCTTCATAGGAGGGAATCCACTTACACAAAAACAAGACAGAGATTAAAGCAAAACAAATGTGTTCAAAGAAGCAAAATTAAAAATGTTTGTAGTATGCAATTACTGGGTACCTCAGAAAGACATATACCCGCCACTTCCTTTGAGATTAAAAAATGAAAAGAAAAATAAAACAATTGAAGACATTCTAACTGGATGACTTGCATCACATCTGGTATATGTTTTATCATCTGTGACGTAGTTGAAGAGTCCCTGTTTCTCTGATAAAAGGAATAACACTGTGATTCAATTAAAAAATTTCAGATTGGCATTGTTATATCGTTCGTGAAAGAAGCATGTTCAGCCTCATTATAGAACTTAAGGACTTTCTTTATATGAAGGTGAAAGTCCAGTTGGCTGATGATGAAGATGTGAACATTTTCACACTGAAGTTGCTGCAGGTTTGATGAGTTCGTTTTGTTCCTTAACTGGATCTCTAATAGCATCAGGAAAGATATTTCTTGGAAGCAGTTCTTATAGATGTGGATCTGACTGCACAGTGAAGGAGTAGGATACCTTTTCTTGTGAACCTCGTGTAAGGATTACCTTATACAATAGTGCAACAGAGGCACTTCTGTTTCTTTATCCTATTATGAGTATTAATCAGTCATGCATTTGGAAGAACATGAGGGGCACTAGTTGTCGGTTGATTCCAAGACACATATAAAATGATTACAAGTATTTGGATAATCCTTCTTGGACAATTTGCACTGTCTTGAATGCAATTTCCTATAGTGTTTCTGCCTATAAGAATCTAACTAAATTATCTGCAATTCTACAGGAGAGAAATTGTATCTACACTTCGCATCTGAAGCTCAAGCACCATTATTTCAATGAAAAGCTGTGATCAGGGTAAGTAACATATGTAACATACAAAAAAAGCCAATCCCAGAACCTTGCCTGTGATTCAGGATGCAAGCAACCATGGGATGCTCAGTCAGTTCTGGATATTAATGAAACACAGGGCACTCTTCCCCTCTCATAGAAGTTCTTGTACCTAAGTTGGAGAATAGGCTGAAAAGAAAGTTTATTTTTTCAAGAAACAAGAGAAATGAATTATCCTTTTCTTCAGTATCTAAACAGTAGAAAATCTGTGCAACTTGGGCTCATATTACTATCAAAGGAGAGAAATAAATTATATTGTGATCCTGTGATCAGAGTCCAACAAAGGACACATTAATCCTTTTTTGACAGTGCCTATTCTCCTCTCTTGATCATAAAGTACCCTACAGTGATTAGGTCAGGCTTGACATCTCATTTTCAGACATGTTAATTTAGACAATACAGTTCCCACTCAGCAGGTCCTCTTCTACATGATTTGTAGAATATGGCTTGTGGAAGGAGAACATGGTTTTATGCTTTAATTACACTAGTAACCATCTAATTTTACTCTTTTTTATTCTTTTTTCTTTTGTAGTTTTATTTTAAAGTTGTATTATAGATTCATTTTTTAAATTTATTTAAGACCTCATATATTAGCCTATATTAGTTTACTGCAAATGAAGTTTACATCATTCTCTATAAACATCAACCGTAAATCAGTGAAATAGTAAGAGCAGACCTATGTTATGACTTCACCCTGAAAAAGCATTAAAGTACATATTTTATAAAAATTGTATATTATGAACACTTTCTTTGAATTTCCCACTATCACTATTTAATAACATGAGTGTGTCATCCTGAAAGTATCTATCTATCTATCTGGCTTGTGTGTTGAGCAATTCTTCTGGTCGATTATCAAATCCATCAAAGGTAGTAATATTTCCAATATTTTGCTAGCTGTTCTGTATGTCTCTAAGAAACTATGGTCATATGTCAAGTTCTTAGTCATCTATGTAGCCATAGAAATAACACAGCATCAATCAGCCTTGGAAATTGAGTTAAAGTTGGCGATTTTATTTTTCTGTGCAGTCATTAAATATTTAATATTTCCTCTTGTCCTTCAGGGAATAAATTTAAGAAAAAATTACTTCCCCTCTAAATGGTCTCACTTCTACCAAGTGCCCCAAGTAAGACTTTCCTATGACAGATTATGCTTGGTTCCACACTGCTATTACCTGCTCTGTTTGAAGACCATAACCAGGCTTGTCCAGATGTTTTTGCCTCTTTGCCTGCTAGATAAGGGCTCCTTATGAGACATTTTAAAATAGCCCACTTGCAGACAAAGTCTAATGTATGTGTCAAAACGCTGAGAATGGTATATTATTTAAAAGAAATATTTAACTTGAAGTATGTGCAATGTTTCCTTAAATTGGATTAGATACAAAGGAGAACAAGGAATTTAAAATGAATGAGAAAACCAGAAAAAAAAAAAATCTTTAGCGTTATGGAGTGTTTTTCACCTGTTAAGGGACATAGGCAATATATATTTCAATATGTATTTAACCTAGAGAACAGATAATGACTGTCCTTCATAATATTCTTACTATATACATTTTATAATTAATTTATAAGCCTGATTTTGAGTAAGATTAATCAACTTTTACTAAACACTAGTATTCTGAACATTGAATAATAAAATAAGATTCGTTGACATTTCAAAAACTTCTGAATATTATTTACTTTTTTATTATTATTATCTATTTCCATTAACTTTTCTGTGACTGGAGAAGCAAATTTGTGCTGTGTTCATATAAAAGCTCACATAAAAAATCTGTTGTCAAGGTAAACTTAATTGCAAATCAAAAAATATTTTGGGACTGTTCCTTCAGGTAAAAAATATCCTATAACCTGAATGAATTATTACAGAGGAATATAAAGCTAGAATATTAAAACTCAAAGTCTCATAATTATAGTCCCAGTCTCCATGAGAGAAATTTCTTTTCATAGAAATCAAAACAATTAGAAATGGTAATAGCAACCCCTTCAGCTTACGGAAACTTGTAGGTGTCCTTTCAGCAAGTGATGGTGAGCTCTGAGTCAGCTGCCTGTTCAAAGCACGGCCAGGAGAAGACAGGTTTGGTGCCTGAGAACGTACTTCACGCCGTCTATCAAGATGAAAGTGGTATTGAAATATTTATCTCAGTAGATAACCATCAGAGGGAAGCATTCTTCTGAATTAGGTATCTATACCAGACAGAAAACAGGATGAAAACTACTACCCCTCTCACCTTTTCTCCTAGCCCTGGTTCAATGCCCTGCCAAGAATGAAATATGTAGGGCTTAAGAAAAAGACTTCTCTCTGTTCTGTGAAGGCCTTACTGCAGTACTATAAGGCCCAGAGCAATTTCGACACAGGGAATTTAAGACCCATGGCATTAGAAAGCAACTCATTGAAGACTCAAAGAATTCAGGAGTCCCAGGAGTATCAGATCTGCAAATAATTTCTCCTGCTGGGCTGCAATCTCAAGATAGGTAGGGCTGCTTCCTTGCCAATATTGCTATTTCCACATATTTATTCTATGGAGACCACAGAGAACTCTTCCCAGACAACCACCAGACATCAGGGACAGAACCAGTAACACACAAACAAATGAAGAAGAGAAAGAATAACTAAAGGTTTCATGCCGTTTTTTTTTCCGAGCATTAACTTTGAAAATTCTTCACTAAGTATGTTCTTTCTAAAAGGTGTTTTTGTACCAAAATAGAATGCATTATACAGTCTCCATGGTAACTTTGTTTCTTATTAAATAGAAGAGGAAAAAAAGCCTAATTAACTCATATGACCTTTTATTTGTTGAAGTGTTCTGCTTTACCTTCAGTGACTGTGTGCTGTATATTGAAAGACACCATTTCCCTCTGGCTGTTTTTCTTTTAAGAATTATCGTTTTTTCATATGAAGTTTAAATCATCATGTGCAAATAGCAAATCATTCATCAAGGGGGAAAATGAAGCCCCTCTGCTTCTTGAAGCTTCTCTTAACTTTCAGACATAAAGATACTTTACCTTGGCACTACAAGAATACTTATTATGCTCCTTATTCTCTTCATAAAATCTCAAATGATAAAGCTTCCAACAATTATGTCTGGCACTAGTGAAGTGCGATCCCATAGACAATTGTTTAATGCCTTTACCCAGGGAAGTAAATGAAAATAGCTTTATCCAGGCCTTTAAAAAGCATTCCAGAGCAAAAGCAATGGAAAGGAAATATATAAGGAAGCCTCCAAAGGGAAAAAAGCAAGAAAACCCATGGGCCTGGTTGTAATTCACACTGTGACATCTTTATTTTTGTAATAGTTTTAAGAAAGCTATCCATTGTATTTGTACTTTAACACAACACAAATACTGTGGATGCAAAATACGGGAATCAATATTTAAAAAAAACAAACCAACAAACATCTTTCAAAGGTCTTCCATTTCTGCAGATTTTAGTATACAAATGAAAGAGAAAAAAAAAAATTGAGAATGGAACCTGGAGTTTAGTTTTCTGTGTTTTCCACAGATAGACTGAATGTTTAGGAGCCTATAACCAAAGCATCCTGATACTCAAGGGAGAAGTGCTTGAAAGTCCAACACTGAAGCAAATAATGTCCAGGGCGGGCAATCCTGACAGTTAAAATATTTTACAGAAGGGCTTCAGCAGCAAAGCTTCTGTGTGGCCCTTGGCAATGCTTAGTCCAGTCTTGACTGGGGAAAGTATCATTATCAGCGAGGAGAAGGGGAAGGAAGAGGAAGACACACAGACTTTCAAATTAAGGGTACCCCATTTACTCAAACTACATGCATATATGTGAATGCCTCCTCTCACCACAGGCATCCAGGAAAATTTGCTTTTTGCTAGGGACTCAGTGAGCAAGGACCCAGGCAGCAGAATGATGTTCAACCAGGGCATGATGCTAAACCTCACCCTGTTGGGATGCAAACCTGGCAGGTTGTTGCAGAACAGCACTTGTGAATCACCTGGAGTGGGGCTCTCATAGTTCTTCTGTCTTCATCAGAATCCAAGTCACACCTTCTCTGTGCACTTGGGAGGTATTACACTGGCACTGCTATGTACCTGGTTCTTGGACGCTACAAGAAACTCTGTTTCTCAGAGAATAGTGTGCTCCTGTACCTTACCTTTCATTAAATAACCTGCTGCAGCTGGTTTTTAGTCTGTGAACTTAGTCTGAAGGGGAACCAAGGTTTCTTGGTGACTCCAGTAAATAAAGATATGTGAAATGTCACTACTCTGTGACAGTGCTTGGCCTGCCTCAAGTAAACAATGGGTCTAGGAAAAAATGTTTTAGAGCCATTGATTCTAAGTAATGTACGATGTCCTTAATACAAATGTAAGCCTCTCCTTATGTATCACAGAAGGGGTTTTTTATTAGATATGCTGGGTCCAGAAGGCAGCTATTCTTTATATATATATATATGTGTTTTGTACATTAATTTAAGCTTCCAGATGGCATAATGCTCTTAAACAAGGGCTGTTTTTTAGGGGTTGCCCATTTCATTGGTCTGTTTATCTGCAACCTTAGAGTTTATTTGCAATGACTAATAAAAACAGAGTGAGAAATAGAGTGAGAAGATGATAGGGTATGGCCCTGGTGTCTGGCCACGTGGCAGAAGGAGCCATAGAGGAGTGGAAAATGGTCAGAATATGTGTGTGGTTAAAGGCAAACCATAGAGTATGCAGGTGGAAGGAGAAGCTGCCTGCATTACTTCGCAGGGGGTTCTGGTCAGAGTTTAAGGTAGCACAGATAAATATATCTTCAAATAACGAATGTTTGTTAAGGTAGGGCTGAGAAATATGCTATGAATGTTAACTTGCTATCAGGCTGTTAAGGCATTCTTATGGCAACAGAAAAATGATGGAACATAGAGAAAAATACAGGGGAAGTGTCTTTGAAGGAGAGGAGAGCTAGTAAGCTGACGGGAGAGGCCTCTGGAAGAGGCTAGCAAAAGCTGCCTGGTGCAGATGTGTCCTGATTTTAACTGTAAGAGGTTGTTTGTTTGTTTGTTTTTTCCCTCTAGTAGCTGGTGCGGTGCTGTTTCGGCTTTAGTCTGAGAACAGTGCTGATAATACACTGATGTTTTAGTTGTTGCTCAGTAGCACCTACCCTGATCAAGGACTTTTCAGTCCCTGATGCTCTGCCAGTGAGGAGGGACACAAGAAGCCAGGAGGGAGCAGAGACAGGACACTTGACCCAAATGAGCCAAAGAGGTATTCCATACCACAGCACGTCATGCCGAGTATATAAACTGGGGGGGAGTTGCCTGGAAGGGACAGATCACTGCTTAGGTAGGGCTGGGTATGGTTGGCAGGTGGTGAGCAATTGTATAGTGTATCCCTTGTGTTTAATTTTTTTTCCCTTTTCCCATTTAGTCTTATATTTCCTCCTATTGTTATTTCCCTTATAATTATTATTATTGGTGGTAATAGTAGTAGTATGTTATACTTTAGTTATTAAACTGTTCTTATCTCAACCCGTTGGTTTACATTCTTTCAACTATCCTCATCCCACCCAGAGAGGAGAAGGTGGAGGGATGAGTGATTGGTTCTGATTTACCAACTGGGTTTAAATCACAATAAGGGGTAAAATGCTACGGTGGTGGGTGAACGCAAATAATGTAAACATGGGCTATGACCACAGAGCTGACATTGTCTGCTCCAGGGTACAATATTTACACCCTCCTGTATGGTGCCTGTATTGTCACAGGGCAATGCGACAATAGTCCCCTCTACATTAAAATGACAGATTCAATCTTGGTGGAAGGTTTGGCCTTGTTGGTCCTCCTGTCATGCTCTGTGGTCATACAACAACTTTCTTTTTTTGGTGGATTTTCTAGTTTCAAGCAACCATAATAATTTGAGACCTGCATTTCAGGCTATCATACATAGCTACCAATTTATATAATGAAACCGAGGTTGTGTTGCGCACCCTAGAGCATGGCATGACAACAGGAATACGGGTGTGTGAAGAATTTTGGAGGTGCATCCTGGAGTGGCACAGGGGAGGTAACAAAGATTATAAAAAACACTGAGATTGAAAGACAAAGAGGACTTTGGAGAGGTACTCAGAATTATAGGAGACACATCTGGTGCATTCATGTCACTGCTGCTCTTCGATAGCCATGAGAACCATGCCAAGGTTTTGCTTTAGAGGAAACTAGTCTCAGGAAGAAACCAACACACGCACAGTCAGAGGACCAGGACTGGTAGTGAGCTGGTGATTTTCATACTCATGAGCGTTTTAGTCTCCCAAATGTAAAAAAAAAAAAAAGTGCCAAATTCATTAAGAAAAATGGAGACTAGAAATAAATAGACATTTTATTGGGGAAAAAAACACTATCTGGAGCACAGTAGCACATGATACCAGTTCAAGCTGATATGGGCTTCACTGATGGCTTTGAATGTCTGCAAGAGGCATGTGGCAGACCTATGGCAGGGAAGGAGGCTGAGAGATTATTCCTATTGTGTCTGGGGCCATCACAAACTGCACCATCAAAGCCAGGGTAAGTTGAGTACTCTTCATCACCTGCCATGCAGTGGTGCTGTGATGTTGAAGCAGATTTGCTATTTCTGTTACTGTCAGCTAAATTTGTGAGTCACAGTTTGTGTTAGTGTGCTGCAGAGCGTGATTGATGTGGATGCTGAGGCAGAGTGCAAGACAGTTCCCTTATAGAGGAAGTATGTGAGATTAAAAAAGTATATGAAATGAAGACAAACTAGGGTATGACCTGGGGTCTGGACTGCCCTTGCAAAGGTGCCACAAGGTCCTGCAGGACAGCATGTATTCCTAAAGATTTCCCACATAACATGCAATGTGAAGATAGCTGGCAGGGGCAGAAGGTACTGTATAAGCCTGAAATGCATGTGAAACATCAGGCTCAGCCTTCCTTACTGGAATGTCCTTTGGGACCAATCTAGTAGAAGGTAGCACAGATACAGGACTGGAAAGCACTTTCCCATAGGTCTCCACAGTCTGCTGTTCATTATCTATGCCGGGGACATATGTGGCCACAAACTCAGCAGGAGCAAAGAATTATAGTTGCTGACCTTTTAGTATATGTGAAATACTGTAGCAACATGAAAGACAGAAGTAGCTCAGAGGAATATATGGAGAAACATTGAGACACTGCTTGAGATGTGGGACATTGTTAGTGGATGTTGACCAGCAGCTTGGAGCAAAAATGTAAACAGAGATTTAGAAGTGCAGGGTGCAGAACAAGGCACTAAACCATCTCACTTAGAACACTTCTCCTAACCCTTGCAGAGGGCCTGGATAGGAAGTCACCATCCCTAAACGGCCATCCTCAGAAAATCCGTAACTGCAGCTGCCATAGGACCTGGTCATTTAACTGCTCCGTGAGCCCTGTTTGACCTCCAGCTTTCTGACAGCACTGTGGTTTCGGAGTTCCCCCATTTTAAATGCCATGCAGAGAGGCATGAGGACAAACAAAATGTCACATCAGACACTGAGAAAGTGAACATAGCAAGAGCATTACAAAACTGATTTTCTACAGCTCACTGCAATTTCTGGTACTGGCAATCTAGCAGAAAAGATGCCTGAAAGAAGAGCACATAGGGAAATATGTACCACCCACAGTGGTGAGAAACACCCTGACTTTCAGTGGGCCAAAGAAGGAACAGGAAGGCTAGCAAGTAACTGAATTAACATCCCAATTACATATTATATGACAAAGGCCAAACACAACAGATTTCTGCCTTTGGGAAAAAGGGCTTGTTTTCAGTAAACTCAACCAATCTGAGAAACACTCTGAATGTTATTGCATTCACTTCCTTCCCCAGTATTGAGTATAGCTCTTGGAATATCTCATAGAACCATAGAACAGTTTGTATTGAAGGGCATCTTTAAGTTCATTCAGTTCCAATCCCCCTTCCAGTGGCAGGGACCAGGTTTCTCAAAGCCTCATCCAACCTGGCCTTGAACTTTTCCAAGGATGGGGCACCTATGACTCCTCTCGGCAGCCTGTTCCAGTGCCTCACCACCCTCATACCGAAGTAGGACAGCTCCTTTGCCTTTCTGCCCTAATCCATTCTGTTTCCATTTTAAATTATAAATACAGAATATGATTCAGATCAGGCATGGATTTATGGAAGACTGATGTTAAAATAAATGTCCAAATGTCCTGTAATAGCATTTTATAAGGTCATAGTTTTTCTCCTTTGTTTTGTCTTTTAATCTCAGGGTTTTTTATAATCTTTATTACCTCCCCCATGCGACTTCAGGATGCACAAGGCTGGAAGGGAACTCCTGAGTTATCAGCTTCAGCAGATCCATCTCCTGTTATGTATTGATTAACCTTTTTCTAGAACAGAGGTTGAAAAAACTGGAAGTGTTCTCTGTCAAGCCCTCAAGCAACCTGTTCAGCATCTCACTGTGCTGTTTGTTGATAGCCTGCCTATTCTGCAGCAAATGTATTCATGGTCCATTCATACTTATGCCAAAGTGTCTCTTCTTTAGTATAAATGGATCTGTATCTCTGCTTGAGATATTTATAGACAGCATTGTCCCCCCTCCCTCCCCCCCCGATTTTTTCTGCTTGTCTAAGCAAGCCACACTTCTCATTCTCAGCTAATAAAATGTGATTTCCATTCTCTAAAACAATCTGGTTAATATTCCCCAAGTTTAGCTTATCTGAAGTAACCCCCATGAGCACAGGTAGCCAGAAGTGCATGACCTACTTGATGGGACCTCCGGAGGGCTATAATATTCACGTTTCTCTCTCTCTGTAGGAAGGGATATACTCTAGATTTAAAGTTGCATTTTTCACAGTCTCCTCACATTGGTGAACACAATTCCTGTATGTCATACTCTTCCCTGAAATTTATCTGAAGTTTCAAAGTATAAACTCTCAGTTTACATATAAATTCTCAGAGCTGTCTGTCTACACTGCACTGCGCCTTGTACTATTTACATACTGTTCATTGGTTCCTCATTAGTCTTTGTGCCCATTTAGTTTTCCTGCATTATATTCTGATCTTGGTCTATATAGGTAACTTCAAACTTCAGCTCACCAGCAAATAAGTATACCTTGGTTTCTTTCATCACTATCATTCTTTTTGTCTTGAAAGCGTTCCTGAGAGCTAACAGTATTTTTTTAGCCTCCACCTTTTCTTTTTCTGCAATGACGATCAGATTCTCTGTTATTTTTTCACAATGGATGTCACTTTCCTGTGCAAGTATTCTTTGTGATTTCATCTAAATAATTTGCAGAGTAAGAGATCACTTAGAGGAATGGATCTGCATTTTACTTAGAATGTACAAAGTACAATGTACACCTAGTTTCCAGGCTAAGTAAGAATTTACCAAGTAGCTGCAGATTATTGTTTCTGTAGGCACTTCTGTTCATACATCACTCTTTGATCAGAAAAAAATAGGTTCTTTTACACAGAAAAAAATAAAGTGGCTGAAATTGAGTTTCCCCACAAGCTAAAGCTTTCAAGAAACATTATTGGAACAAGGCACAACTGCTTTATTTTTTTTCTTTTCTTATGGTAGAAAAAAGAGGACAGTTATGACGTGTGTAGCTGTGTTAGAAGCTGATCTGAATTCATTTAACCTGGGGCCTCTGATGATAATGTAGTTGAAATAATTTTAATTATTATCATTCTTATTGGAGGCAGTTGAATATTTTTTTCATTAAAATCTGTGGCTTGTTAAATGAACTAAGTCAGGCATCTTAAAACATAATGGTATTCAAAACTAATATGCCATCCATTATAAGGAGATGCAACATAGATTATATTTGCATTTTTTTACATTTTGCTATAAATCAGGATCAAATTCCCATATACATCACCTGATTGTGTACTTTATGCCTGGCAAAGTTTGTACACTGCCTTTTGGGAGGAAGGCATGTGACACCCTGTTTGGGTACACTGTAAAAGAAAGACTAGCACTTACAATTTTCAGGACAGACACTCCCGTCTTTTGTTTACTTACAAGGCTTTGCTGTTAGAGCAATCATTTGTTCTGGCTGGTTTTGTTTTTTTTTTTTTTTTTCTTGTGCTTTCTTTCAGGTGCTTATTTCCCTTAGTAGTGGTTTTGTTGCCTTTTTCCTGGGCTTTCAGTGCAGGCTGGCTGCTCCATGGGGACCAGGAACAGAAGGGCATTCCCAGGGGCAGCAGGGCAGCAGCTCACCACTGCACCTGAATGGGAGAGAGCAGTGGTGTCAACCAGGTCAGTCAACTGTCCAGCAAATGCCAGTCAAGTTCCTAGCATGAAGCAAGTCTATGGATCAGGGTCCAGATGTGGATCAGTGGGTATGTGGCAAGGGGCAGCCATGGCTCTAACACCACTGCAGTGTGGCCCTGGCAGCACCTGGGCGTGCAAGCCTCAGCTTAAAACGAGCTCCTGGGCAACGAAGTGGATTCCTTGCTGGGCATTTTAGCAGACTTGTTGAGGGACCTACACTGAGGCTTTTTAGCAGAGCTTTTGCCAACAGCTCTCTTCAAAGCCAGACACCTGCACCATTGTCTAAGTTCACCTTGAGACCAGGCAGGCAAGAAGCAGGGTCATGTGCTCAGGGGTCTGACATTTGGTATCGCTGTATATATTGACTATCATAGAAGAAATTATATTGTTCAGCATGAAGAAATGCCCCCAGATGACAAATAAACAAGTGACATGGCTATATTACTCACTGAAATTGATTGAATGTGATTGCTGTCTGTCATTGAAGCTAAATAGATTAATTAGTGGTGTCCTGACCAGCTATTCCTCTCTTTGAGATAAGCCCAAAGAGAAAATGCCAATAGGAATGCTGCAATTTAGCTACCAGATAAATTTAGATGTTCAATTACCTCCCTTAATTTTTTTGAGAAATTTCATAGGTTTTCAATAATATGAGCATTTTGAAGCTAACTTAGGTCTTGTATTTCCAGGATTTTTCCAAATGTCAAATAACAGCAAAGGAGGTGAAGGCAGACTGAGGTGATAAATTGAAGAGAATTACTAAAAGCACTAAAGTTCACCACAAATAAATCAAGAAGGAGGCCAAGGTACAAACAGAGATATACTCTTACCTTTTTCTCAGTCTTCTGCTATGAAAGGAAGCTATTTATTAAACAGCGGTGAGCTGAGAAGGGGGTTGGAGCTGCAAGCAAGGAAACTGCCTCTGGCTTTTTCATTTCTGCTGTTTTGAGAGGAAAAGGACTGAGACTCCACTGTTTGTAAACAAGCAGGAGAGGATCAAAGGTACCTGGCTCCACCCATTCTTGCTCCTAAAAGAAATAAGCTGCAGAACCCTTAATGCTGGGTAAATGCTGGGGTCAGCAGGGGCAGCAACTTTTACGCTTCCTGCCTTGGTATCTGCTTGCATTACGGATAACTTTTTCTGTGTACTGTACTTGAAAGAAATGTAGCTGTTTTAAGAATGTTTGATCATCCAACTTCACCTGCCTCACTGCCACTTGTATTAGGCGAGGATTACTTTGTATGAGAAAAAACAATTCTTTCAAAACACTGCTCCAGTCTTCTTTAAATATTTGCATTTCCAGGAAAACTGCCTTGGTGAGGCCTCCTCCTATCAAAAGCATATGTATGAGCTCAAGTGCTTTTACAAATTAAGACTCCCCTTTCAGGAGGAAGAAATGTCTGTAGGAATACTCAAATGACAGAATCATAAGATTACAAAGTAGAGGAAGATTCCTACAAGAAAGAACAATAGGCTTGAGAGTGCCCTCAGCAAGTCTGCCGATGACACCAAGCTGTGTGGTTCGGTTGATACGCTGGAGGGAAGGAATGCCATCCAGAGGGACCTTGACATGCTTGTGAGGTGGGCTGATGCCAACCTCATGAAGTTTAAACATGCCTCACAGCAGCCTTCCAGTATCTGAAGGGGGGTTATAGGGATACTGGGGAGGGACTCTTCATTAGGGACTGTAGTGAAAGGACAAGGGGTAACGGGTTAAAACTTAAACAAGAGAAGTTTAGACTGGATATAAGGAAGAAGTTCTTTACTACAAGGGTGGTGAGGCACTGGAATGGGTTGCCCAGGGAGGTTGTGAATGCCCCATCCCTGGTGGTGTTCAAGACCAGGTTGGATCAAGCCTTGGGTGGCATGGTTTAGTGGGAAGTGTCCCTGCCCGTGGCAGGGGGGTTCAACTAGATGATCTTAAGGTCTTTTCCAACCCTAACTATTCTATGATTGCATGATTATATGATTCCTATCAAATAGATATTACTATTCTTATTGCTACTCCTATTGACAGTTAATTAACTAAATTAAATACACTTAATTTCTATGAGTAATATAATTTGACTATGCCGCACTGTCACTATGTGCTTTTGCTTGGCAACATATCACCTAAGTTTATCTATTTTGAAACTTCAGTAGCTACTCTGAACAAACTGCTAAATTTCCCTTATTAGATGCCTGGAGCGGAGCTAGCATCTCAGAGGAGCATTTCTGCTCACCGTCTTTTCTTTCTTACTCTTTGGTCTAATTTAGTTGGCATATGGACTGATTACCTGGGTGGTAGTGACTCGGATTTTGAACCACTAGGTAGACATGAGCTAAGCAAATAAAGTATCAGGAATTATGTTGCTTCTCACATACTGGCTGACCAAATAAAAGGCTTTGATGAAGTCTATATATAGTGGGTATTAGGGTATATCTTTCTTTGCATGTGTTTGGTGAGATCTTTTTCTTTACCTTCACTAGCATTAATTTGAAGTACATGCATCAAGAGGAAAATATATCCTTATCTCACTCAAGATTCAATTTGGCCTAATTGAAAAGTACTTCATTTTTAAATATAAAATCCCTTTTTCTGCAGCATTGTTATTCTTGTTTAGAGGAAGAAACACAATGGAAGATGTGCTTATTCTATAATTGAACTCTTATTCTAACATTTATTTCTCTGACTTTTGTTTTCCTTGACTTCTTGTTGTGTTCTCAAACACATATGATAATCTCACTTTGCTCTCCTACTGCTACTGTTTTCAAGTGGCTACAGTTATAAGTAGCTAGCCTGCTGAGACATAGTTTATTCAGTACCTGAAGCGGTCTTAGGGACCAGACATTCATACAGAATACAAACAAATGTCAATGGGAAAATGGACCTGGAAGAAATAAAGACCTAGCCAAAGACCTTCAGCAAATGAGAAAGAGTGTTGTGGGATTTTTATGTACAGCAAAGAACAATCACCAAAAGTATGACCAGGCTTTGCATAAACTTGGTAAATTCTAAAAACATCTTCTGCTCAATAGGTTTTTTTTAGTTAGGTCCTTCATAAAGCAGGGGAATAGACATAAGCAGATCTTGAACATTTATACACTTTTTGGAATAGGTTTTGTCTTAACGTGAGAAGGAAAAAAAAAAAGAAGAGGGAAAAAGCATCGTGTAGCTGAAATATCTGACTTTTCACTTGCATTTGTTTCCCCAGATCTGGGAATATCTGAAAAGTTTTGTTCCCTGTTTGAGATTACCATTCTTGCTCATTTTAAATCATAGAATCATAGAATCACAGAATAGTTAGGGTTGGAAAGGACCTTAAGATCATCTAGTTCCAACCCCCCTGCCATGGGCAGGGACATCTCACACTAAACCATGCCACCCAAAGCCTCGTCCAACCTGGCCTTGAACACTACCAGGGATGGAGCATTCACAGCCTCCCTGGGCAACTTATTCCAGTGCCTCACCACCCTTACAGGAAAGAATTTCCTCCTTATATCCAATTTAAACTTCCCATGTTTAAGTTTTAACCCTTTACCCCTTGTCCTATCACTACAGTCCCTAATGAAGAGTCCCTCCCCAGCATCTGTATAGGCCCCCTTGCAAACTTGCTGAAGGCGCTCTCAATCTCACTGTCCATGTCACCAACAAAGATGTTGAACAAGACCGGTCCCAACACCGATCCCTGAGGGATGCCACTCATTACTGGTCTCCAGCCAGACATTGAGCCATTGACGACAACACTTTGCATGCAGCCATCCAGCCAGTTCTTTATGCACCGAGTGGTCCATCCATCAAATTGATGTCTCTTCAATTTAGAGACAAGGATGTCATGTGGGACAGTGTCGAATGCTTTGCACAAGTCCAGGCAGATGACATCAACTGCTCTACCTCTGTCCATCAGTTCTGTAGCCCCATCATAGAAGGCCACCAAATTGGTCAGGCAGGATTTCCCCTTAGTGAACCCCCGCTGGCTGTCACCAAGCACCTTGTTGATTTTCATGTGCCTCAGCATGCCTTCCAGGAGAATCTGCTCCAAGATTTTGCCAGGCACAGAGGTGAGACTGACTGGTCTGTAATTCCCCAGGTCATCCATTTTCCCCTTCTTGAAAATGGGGGTTATATTTCCCTTTTTCCAGTTGTAGGGAACTTCACCTGACTGCCATGATTTCTCAAATATGATGGCCAGGGGCTTCGCAACTTCATTTGCCAACTCTTTCAGGACCCGCAGATGGATCTCATCATGACCCATGGACTTGTGCACGTTCAGATTTTTAAGATGGTCTTGAACCAGTTCCTCTCCTACAGTGGGCCCAAGGTCTTCATTCTCACAGTCCCTGCATCTGCCTTCCAAGACTTGGGTGGTTTGGTCAGAGCCTTTGCCAGTGAAGACCAAGGCAAAGAACTCATTCAGAACCTCAGCCTTCTCCAAATCCTGTGTAGCCAGTTCTCCCGAGAGCTTCCTGAGGGGGCCTACGTTCTCCCTAGTCTGTTTTTTATTTGCTATGTCCCTTTAGAAACCCTTCCTGTTATCCTTAATATCCCTAGCCAAGTTTAATTCTAACTGAGCCTTAGGTTTCCTAACTTGGTCCATAGGTTCTTGGACAGCATCCCTGTATTCTTCCCATGCCACCTGTCCTTGCTTCCACTTATAAGCCTCTTTTTTTTATTTGAATTTTCCTCAGGAGCTCCTTATCCATCCAAGGAGATCTCCTGGCCCTCCTGCTGTACTTCCTTCTAATTGGAATGCAATACTCCTGAGCTTGTAGCAGGTAATCCTTGAATATCAACCAACAGTCTTGGGCCCCTCTTCCCTCTAGGGCTGTATCCCATGGAACCTTACTAATCAGGTTCCTGAAGAGGCCAAAGTCTGCTCTTTTGAAGTCCAGGGCAGTGAGCTTGCTGCACGCTCTTCTCACTGTCCTGAGGATGACTCAAATTCGACCATCTCATGATTGCTGCATCCAAGGCTGCCCTGGAGCGTCATGTTTCCTACCAGCCCTTCCCTGTTGGTGAGCACAAGGTCAAGCATGGCACCTCTCCTTGTCGGCTCCTCTATTACTTGCAGAAGGAAGTTGTCTTCCACTCAATCAAGGAACCTCATGGATTGCTTGTGCCAGGCTGTACCGTCCTTCCAACAGATGTCAGGGTGGTTGAAGTCACCCATATGCCAGTACCTGCCCTGCCCATAGCGTCCTTGTTCATTGGATACTCTTTGACAATTGCCTCAACTGAGGAGGGGAGAATTCACATAGTCTAGCTACCTACCTGGGTCAAATAATATTTCCAGATAAAGTCAAGACAGAAATGTCTGTACATGAGCTCACGCAATTTAAACTTACATTTGTTAATAAGGTATTTTTTTGCAGTGTTTGATTCCTGTGAATATTTTCTCCCATTGCACTGTTTAGATCAGAATTGCTTATTTCAGCATTTCAAAACCTGTAAATGAAGCTCCAATTGTCATCACATCGATTTAGAAATAATGATGCTTTAAAGATTTTCCTTGGTTTTTTTTTTGTTGCCTGATTGCTAAACTGTCAAGATAAATTTGAACATGTATCAAACTTCTCTCCATATCCACCAAGCACAGAAGTTTTCAATATTTTAAATGAGAGCCTGGGTTCCAGAATGTTCAGATAACTTGAGGAGGTATGACTATAAGAAAAACATTACAAAGAAATACAGAGGCACACACAGCAGTGACCCGTTTCACTTCCACTTCCAGAGACTGTCTGCCCTAGGGATGTCACAAACTGAATAAAAGAAAGCAAAAAAAAGTAAAAGAGTAGCTCTTCTTTCTAAATGAGAGAAGGAGGCATACAGAGGAAAAGCTCCCTGCCGTTAACGCATTTAGGCATATTTAATTTGAGAATTTCTGTACCATTAAACAAAACACATGCAGACTTGATCTTAATTATGTTATTAAAACCTATTGACTTCACTAACACTCTTCAGGAACTTGTATTTATGCCAGTAACAGCTTTTATTTGAAGTGGAATCTTACCTCTCAGATTCAGGTCACCCAAGCTTAGGCACCAGACTAAAGTCCTGCCATGGATTCTCTTCATTGCTTAGTAGAAAGGGATAACAGATGTTAGATGTGTCTGTGCGAAATACTTGCACTTGTGTGTGACATGCAGTCTACAGTCACATATGTATTTTGTGATAGTTTGGAGAAGTCATTTCAGAAGCTTAACCACAGGACTGTCTTTTTCTGCACTATTTCTAGACATGACTGAGGAGGCAGCAGCTTTTTTTTCTGTGCAGAATATGGGAGAAAGACAGTGGTGAAAGGAAAACCTGATAAAGGGAACCCAACATAAACAGTCTCAGGCAATGCAACCACAAGACTATACTCATTTTAGGAGGAGGCCCTAGGATGCAATTTAATGACTCCTTCCAATTTAAATCAAGTTCTTCATTCTGATTTGAATTATGTAAGTAAATATGGGGCACTGGCATAGCACAGGAAATACATGTTTCAGAACATCCAAACTGCATTTAGGAGCACCATCTTTGCATCACAGAACGATGACATCTGTCAGACAAAGAAGTAGTGCTCTATTGCTGTAGGTGCATTAAATTACCTGGAAGAGAACTAGTTTAGAAATACACTGAGAATTTTAGGGTGCATCTGAAAGTGCTAGCAGGGGCTTATCCTCCAAAATATACCAATCCCCTATTTAGATCTCTCAGATCTGAGTGACTAGTAGCATCAGAAACTCCAAAAAAAACCTCCAGTGGTGATCAGTTATCATCTAAATATTTTTTGTTTCATGTTTTTGTGATATGTTTCTAACAAGGGAAACAAGGGGGAAATCGTATACAGTAAGCATGACTCTAAGGTTAAATAAAATACAGTTGTTGCTTCCTGCCATGCTTCAGTTAAATATTTACCCAGAATCTGCACAAAAATAGTCACATGAAATCACAGATATTTATACAAAGTTTAAAAAAAAACTGTCAGTATTGGGTGGTGCTTCATGACTGGGAAATTACCTATTTCAAAAGAGAAAAATATGGAGTAACATCAGCCACAATAGATTAGATTGATTTCAGTAGTAAGCTAAGCTTTAGAAAACATTTGAAAGAAATATTAATTAATAGAATCATAGAAACAATTATGTTGGAAAAGGCTGTACTAGGTTCAACACTTTTCCTTGTTGAAGCTCATATCACTGGACACAGCCCATTGATCCAGCCTGTCCAGATCCCTCTGCAGAGCCTTCCTACCTTCCAGCAGATCAACACTCCCACCCAACTTGGTTTCATCTGAAGATCTACTGAGGGTGTACTCAATCTCCTCATCCAGATCATCAATAAAGGTATTAAACAACATTGGTCCTAATACTGAGTCCTGAGGAGCACTACTAGTGACTGGTCGCCAACTAGATGCCATTTACCACCACTCTTTGGGCTTTGCCATCTGAGCTCCTTCCGTGGCTGGTAAAAGGTATGTGCCTGATATTGAGACAGCTGTTGAAAATGGGTGAGATAATTTACATTCTGTAGATGCTTGTTCTGGTCTGCCAGCTATTTAAACAGTCTTGATGTCCAAGATGCCCAGCTTACAGATGCTAGATGGAATGAAAAGCACATGGTGGGGGTTATTTACAAAGTTTTACTGCAGGTGGGGGAAACTAAACTTTATATGCACTCTCCAGAGTCAGGGCACTAGTTCTTCTGGAGGATGAGAGAGTGCAAGATACTACATTTAGTCCTAGTTAGTTGCTCATTTTTAGTGACATTAATCTGTGGCTACTTGACTGTCAGGAAAGCTTCCTGCTTTGCTTGACAGGAGGGGAAAGTGGCAGCTAAAGGAGCCTCGCCAGCCAGGGCCATCCCTCAGTCCTCAGTGAGAAGGGTGGCTGAGGGCATCCCCAGCCCGGGGAATCGGGCACCTCCCTGGGAACAAGGATGGCCCAAGCCTGGGCTGGAATGTGACGCCATGGATTGAGGTCTGGATCCATGGGACCCATGGCCATGCAGACAGCTGTGATACAGTGCAATTCTTCTGGGGATGAAGAGCAAGAATGTCCCAGTAAAGCAACTCTAAGAGCTCCAAGGTTGAGGAACATAGGCTGTTACAGTGTCTCACAAAACTCTCCTTACCAGCAAGCTGGCCTTGTTGGGGACTTTAGTATGATCTTCAGCTCCTTTCTCACAATGAAAAGAACTCCAATTTGAAGTTCCTAAAAGTTAAAAAAATTCTTAGTAATTTGGTAGATACTGTAAGCTTCATTTTAGGGGAGCAGATGGGAGCATTTTTGTGCACCTTAGGTAAATGAGCACAAGAAAAGAAAGGGAGTCATGTTTCTCCAGCTGTCTATATGGGATGCCGTTCATGGTTTGATAACAGTGTTGACATTAGAGCTTTTACAAAATTAGGAATGGTTTTCATTATTTGTCATGCAGATAGTATTCCTCTTTTTGAGTTCACAAAAGTAATTGGATTATTAAGATTTAAACTAAAAAAAAAACAAAAAAAAACCCACAAGAAATTACTCTGGAACAGTAAAGCTACCCTGAAAAAACAGATAGATGATAGCTCCTGAAAGCTGTTGATTACTGAAATTAGGCAGTCTGGATGGAAGCTTACACAGCAGCAGCTAGGGTTTCCGGTCCCACTTGTTCTGCAATTGCAATAGTATTCTCCAAATTATTCAGCAGTGAATTTACAAATCGTGGGCATACACCTGTATTAGCATATTCTTTTCCTTTCTAATAAATTCACTGTTTTCCTGCTGTGTGCAGTTTGTTCCCTATCAGAGGTGTCAGGAGACAGCTCCCTTTCCTGACATGCTAACTGTTCTGTAGGATGAAATGAAGATTAAGTAGTTCTACCTGGAAACTGCCCTAGTTTCAAGGAGATACCAAATAGCTTGCTAAGCTGCTTTCCATATTACAGCTAAATATTTGTCCAAGTGTAATTAACCCCTCTACAAACACCATCCTTTGCATTTTTTATAAAAAGAAACATTACGGGCTTTCTGTACTGTCATAAAGGAGCAGACCTAGCATATTCCCAACATTTTTCCTTAGCAGATCTCCTTGGAGATTACCACACGATACCTTAGAGAGGTTTAACTGCATGGAACCCCATAATCTATACTTTCTTATGTGCATTATGGGTTCTTATATTAACTGCAGATTGGGCTCACAGCACTTAGTGCTGAAGAAGAACTATATTTGGGGTAGTGTGTGCTGGAATGGGCTTTAATTTTTTTAAGCTTGCATTAAGATACTGAGCTGTGGTTTGAATTTTCTTTACTTAGGAGGGGCCTCATGAGGTAATTGACAAGTATCAGTGTCAAGAGTAGAGCCTTGGTCCTGAGCTTAAGCTGGGGTTCTTGTTTGAAAAATAGTACTGTAGATACAGCTAAGGAGCCTCCTTTGAAGGTTTTCATTCATATCCTACAGAGTTTCTTAAGCTTTTTAACCTTTGTAGTAGCTCTTGTGCAAAGACTCATCAGTCTTAGTTTTCACCTTTTCTTAGCAATAAAAAGAGATACTTTACGTAAATTAGAATTTGATAAAAACCCTAAGATTTTAGATAAAAGATATCTTCTAGATACTGCAATTTGTTATATGATGTAAGCTGTAAAGCAACAGAATATTTTCTGTTGCGGTTTAAGCTTTTTCATATACTGTTTTGAGAGACAGAGGGAATTGAACAGCTGATGAATGAAAATGCATTAGGTTGACTTACGGTTTTTCTTTCTTAATATAGCTATTCAATTAGCACGTTCTTCATTTTAATTATTTTTTTTTACCAACTGCTATTTCATATTTGTGATCTTCTAGAAATTTTGTATTTGTTTTATTAAAGGAAATACACCTCTGATATAGCAGTGATCAGCACCAATTTTATTTGCCATATACAGCTCTTTGGACTTGGATTTTCCCCTTGACAAAGAAATAAGGTTTGGAGATAAAGGCTTCTGCAAGGCTTCATCATTGATTTACAGCACTGAATTGGATTTCTAGTTTTGGCTTACACTGAAGCTAACTCTGTTTTGCAGTGGTTTGCAGGTATCTGGCATTGTCACAGGGATTAGAAAATTGTGATAATTCCAAAGAAGGGCCTGGGATTCTCAGTCTGTCACCAGCTCTGAGACCCTCCAAAAGGTGTTGGATAGAGAACAGGAAAAACAACACATTTTCCCTAACCTTTTTCACAGCTGAGCCTCTTTGTCTCTTTTATTTCCATTTGTTGACATTTTATTCTGACTCAGTTGTTGCAATGTCATAAATAGAGAAAGATTTTGATCTTGATAACTTTACAAGGGTTCCAGGCTCCAGTGGGTGAATAAAATAATAAAGATCTTTTATAAATTGGTCAAGGGAGTTAAATTTGAAAGAGTTTAAAAATAATGAAGCCATTTAAGTTTGCAATCGTTAGTTAAGTTTGCAAATGGTTAGTTAGTGAGGTGCAGCTAATGAACATGACATAAAAGCCGTACATAATCCATAGCATTGTGGAAGTGAGAAAACAAATCCAGATTCTGGACCAGAAATTGTTTCAAGCCTTGCTGCTCTTCATTTCAACATGCAGCACTATACTGGAACTAATCCAATAAAAACTCTGAGAGTTCACCTTCATCCTCCTTTTCCCTCAAGGGTTTCTCTTTTGGCAGAATCCATTGTGTTCACACTCTGTTTTGCCACAGTTGTTCCCTTCATTCAGAACCTTTGCTAAATTGAAAAGTGTTTCTCCTCCAGAACTGCAAAAATATTTGTAGTTAAAATTCCACCCAGACCTGCTGTTTGAAAACACCTTATTTCACTGATATTTACCATGCAGTACTCAACCTTCATATTTTCACTTACATTAGGGCACTACTCTGGTTTATTCCACCTCCAAATTGTTTGTACTTTGGGGAGACCCGTTTTGCAGAAGCCATCTGTCTTGGTAGCACATTCAACACTCTTCATGTATCCCAGAAAAGTCCCTCTGCATGCTTGGCACAGGCTTGCATAAAGGATTGCGGAGCTCTTCTCCCCAGAATTATTCTGTGTCATCAAACTTTCATGGTCTAAGGCTATATTAGCTTTTTCTAGTTTTCTCCTGTCACATTAAAGAAAGCCTTGCTACGAAAATCCCCTGGGCAAGTTGTGGGGTCCTCCAGGGAGACACAGAGTTCTTTCCACAGTGTCTTTGGAGACACTGCAGAGTAATTGCAGCTCCAAGCTAGAAGCTCTTACAGCATTGAGTAGAAAGGAAGGGAAAGGGAGAGCCTCACTGCTGAGACTTACAGGATAAACACTAGAGAAGGGAGGAAGTTTCTAGATTCTTCAGGAATTGTGAAAAACTTCTGGAACAGAACTAGTATTTTTCAGGATAGAAAGGTTCCTTTCAAACCAAATTATGCTATGATTCTATGATTTAACAATTCTATGATTCCAAGATTTTATGATACATAACTGAACAGCTATATTAAGAAAGGGAACCCATGGATTTCTGTTGATCAGATGATCAATTTCCTCTCTCTCAAAACAGGATATGAAAATATTCTTTTGCTTTATAGCTTACACCACATCACGTCAGATCCAGGGAACAGGCCTTGGTCTGTTAGATTTGCTAGCACAGATGTGGCCTAGATTGGCTCTGGGAGATATTGGACTGCCTGAACTTGACTGCACAATTATAGTCTTGATACTACAGAAGGCTGATAAGGTATGCCAAAGAGCTCTTTTCTTTCACTGAATTTTCATTATGGAGACATCATACACAAAATATTGGTTTACATTTACATTATCCTGATATTTTCCTAGAGGTTTTTAGTGGAAAGGGATGGCAGGAAGGAGGAGAGAGGAGACAAACATCCTAAGACTTCTGTCCTGGTGAAAAATTGGGAAAGAACTCCATGAACTACATATCCTTCACATAGATGTATTATTGTCACACAAAAGAGGAAGAAATCATTTCAGCTGTGAGCATGTCCTTGTTCTGGCTAAGTTTCAGTCCTTGCAGTAGGAATTTACCTAATAAAGAAACTCAGGATTTACTTATAAGTACTGTATATAATTAAATTCAAAAGTCAGTATGTTTTAAGTTTTCAAGGTATATGCTCAAATATTAAAACAATTTTCTCCAGTTTTTTACTAGTGCTAGTTTCTGTGTCATATTTTCCATCTGACACCAATTATTCTGTCCCATTTAGACACTTTGCTTTTTTTTTTTTGAAATTTTAAGAGTAACTCTAGCCTAGTGACTATTTCTGAGATTTGGGCACGGTAGAGAATATTTTTCTGGAACCATTGTCTATATTTCCTATGAATTGACATTTTGTTATATCCTCTCTGCAGCTGCACCTTTAAAATTTTGAAGTAACATTAAGTACATGCAAGCTCATTCATTTTGTAGACTAAGTGTGAAACTGTCATTGTGTCAAGTGATAAATAAAATATGTTCAGTATTCTTGAAAATAAAATTAATAGTTACTGTGCTGACATTTATAAGTCTTTATATTGATTTAGTTGGAAATATGCAGTAATGGAGTACTTATGCAGATAATGGAAGCACAACTGCTTGCACAAAATAATACAGAAAAAAAAATTCACCCTGATGTTCCTGAAGCCATTTTGGAAATATTTTTTTCTATATACTGGTTTAAATGTTGTTTCCTATAACACTTAAATAATTGAAACAAGGTATAAAAACAATAGTGTGCACTCCACTACAGAAAGATAGTGCAAACACATAGGCTGAACTATGTGCAAAAAGCACATAATACGTTTCATCTCAGAAGCTATTGTAGAATCTGCAAAAAGTTTCAATTACTAAAAAACACCCAGTTACCTTGTGAGTACATTAAAACTGGAAAGACTATACTAATGATTTGAGGAGATTTGTCACTGCTATTTTCCCAGTGTCTCATAAATTTATGTTACTATTCTAACAACACCAAGCTAATGTTTCACAGTAAATATACTTGATGATAGTTTATTGAGAAAACCATTCAATAAGGGATGTACTAACTAAGCTCTTAGATTTCTACCTAATGTGCTTTGCTCTTCTTTCTTTGACACCCATACTAGAGGACAGTGATTTGCTGTGAGATGCCAGTGGCTATATTCTTCCAGCTGGTGTTCCAAAACCATTCCACTGCTAGCCTGCAAAGGCTAAAGTAAATAAAACCACATGATCCCATACAAAAACCTAAGCCCTTCATACATATTGGCAAGACTTCAATGGAGCAGTAGCTGTATAACTGGCACTAGACACTGGCTTGCAGTGCTCTTGTACTGTCTGTCCTTTCAGTTGAATGAACATGCACAAACGTCAAAAGAAATAAAAATTAGGTCACTTTTAACAGTGATTATATTGTCTCATATCCTTTGCACTGCACACCATGAAGTACCTATCATTATTTACCTTTCTCAGAAGAATATTCTTTCTCGTTTAAATTTTGCATTTAAAAAGCACACGGAACTTTGAAACACTCCTCCATCCCTGGTGCATCATGTCTGTTGACTAGAGTTTGCACATTCTACACCTAATCCTGATCTCAGCAAAAAAACCCTGATCAGTAAAAGACAACGTAAAACCCTATAACCCTATTCATGCTCGTGAGATAAGCCAGATAACTGCAGTGATTTTTGCTTCCTGTCTCATGCGTCTGTGTTACCCTGCTGATGCCGTCAGGGGACTTAGCAGAGCAGGCTTGACTAAAAATACCAAGTTCTGGTATTTGGTTAGATGCTTACATGCCTCTGATATCTGCTTGAGCATCTTGTATGCCGCAATTCCTTTTATGAAAAGTAAATCAGCTTTTAATGTTGTGGAGAAAGTCTCTTGTCCAGATAGAGCTGTATCTCCTTAGAATGCCCTGAAAGTGCTCAACACTTATGAACCTGGATGCCATTGCTCAGTTCAGTTGCAAGTACTCTTTCCGTATGAACCAACGACTGAAATACTAGTATATACATGTATACTGAACCCAAATGTAATTTAGTTAGTCTCTATAGCCTATAAAGACACAAGTGATGATTCAAAGTGCCATGTGATCGATGGATACCAAGACTGTGTGTTCAATTATTTTAAAGTGGCTGCTCGTGCGATACAATGCTGATTAGCTTGCATCATACTGAATGCTGCACTGTTAGAAGACGTAATTAAACAGTGTATGGCTATTTTGGAATGGCTATTTTGCAGAGAGCTCTATTAAATTTTGATGTTCTGGATAGCCTAATAAACGTACAACTAACTGTCATGACTCCTCCACGGGGGGTTCTGAACAGTTTGTCTGGGACTGAAGTCACTGCTTTATATTCCTTTGGCTTATGGTGTATGCCAGTAACTTTTAGTTTAAGCATCTACTAAGGAGTACAGTTGCTGATCCAGTTTTAACTGAAGTAATTTGAAATCTTTCCATCAACTTCAGTAGGAGTTCAATCAGATAAAAAATGAAGACCGGTAACAGACTAGGTCAATATTCCATTCTTGAATTAATATTCTTTAGTTAGATGTGGTATTACTGTCTATATTTCCTCTCACCTGTAGACTGCTACTTTCTACTAGAAGATCCAGGCTCTGATACATAGTTTAATAGATTTGTTGTTTGAGGTAATTTGAAGGTATTTTATGGAAAAACTTGGAGATGTTGTTTGAACTTTTATTTTTCATTAGTCATACGCTAATTCCCATAACCATCATGAAGTCCTTGTACTTCATATATTTTGCATAATTACAAATATTTCAGAAATTACAGCTATATAAACTAAATGAGCTATTACAATGTCTGCTATTAAAGAAGAATGGCTTTTAAAAAGTGAATAATTACCTGGTTTTGAAATTTACTTATCTAATTTCTTTAAGATGTTTATTGTAGAGTAAAATCAGTTTACTTCTTGTTCTTTAGACATTTGACAGTACTCAAATGTTGCCTTAGTTGTGCTGTACAGAAGTCAACTAGCTATTTCTGCATGTATATCATCTCTGCTGTTATCATATATCAGAGTTTTATTATGATTTATGTTATTGCAATAAATAATTACACGAACAACCCCTGGATCTTTGTTTTAGTGAATTACTGGCATTTTTGTGAATTGGCACTTCCTAATCTCGGTTCTAAAATACAGTTTTCTGTCTAGATCAATATCACATCCCTGTGGTAATTAATCATGTGCAGAATGTATTCCTTTAAGGAGAAATAGAATCCTTTTATATCCACCAGAAAATACACTCCCTGGGACAGGATTTGGAGTCTGGCCAAGCTGCACATAGTGCAGAGGGAATTGTTTGTTAGGGATGGTAAGACATTCTTCTTAAAGCTTCTTAATGCACACATGTAGGGCACAGTTTAGAATGTCTGGATGCCCTAATGCAAAATTCTGTTTATTCAAATGTTCATCTCAAGAAAATAATTACCTCAAATTTAAATAGCTCTTCCTAAGCCCTAACAATATAACTAAAATCTTCTATTTTACTGGTGTTCATCTTGACACACATACATATATATTTGCTTAACCTTGTCTTTAACCTACAGCTTTAAAAAGTTTACTTTTCAGGCAGCAAAATACTGAGTTTGGAAATGTCCATAGGGTAATAGAAAATGTATAGGGGTGATAAGCAGTAATTTCACAGTTAACTGATCATGATGTTACAAGATGCAATTCACCCACCTAATTTTTCCTTTTTTTTTTTTAGCACTCTAATTAGTATTACCTGGTAGTTTTATACAAACTAATGAACTGAAGAAATAAAAGACATGGCAGTGAAAGTGCCTGGCCCAGATTTCCAGCTGTGGTCAGGTACTCACTATACTCAAGAGAAAAAGAGGATGTACCCTTCTGAACTGAATCTAACACATCTCCAACACCTTATATGTCAGATCTTGAGATGCAGAGCGATCATCTTCCATACTTGCAGGGAAATGTAAGGTAAAATGTTTTATTTCACTTTTGTAATTGCCTAGGACTTTGCATGCTGACAGTTACCACAGTCCAGCTGATTAGAGGTTACTTGTTACACTGCTCTAACATTACCCTTTGCATTCATTTGTATATATCTCAAATCTCAGGAAGAGCTGAACTGAATATTCATATGTCTGGATTCTTTTCAAGGGAAAAAAGTGTGTTTTCATTTCTGAAAGCAAAATGCTCAGTGCTTGGTGAAATTCTGAATGTGCTGGTTTCTTTTTTAACTTCAGGCCAGCAATATGGCATCTTTGAAAGTAAGACCCAGGGAAGGATGCCTCAGTATGTACCAACAGTACAGCCCTCCAGCGATGACAGTGTGTGCTCAGTGGGGAGTGCTGGACCTGTGTAGCAGATGAAAATGTTGGAGTACACTCTGGGACAGTGCACAACACATTAAATCCAATACTTTTTGGAGGTGTTAGGTTTACAGTTCATTCTGGGAATGTGCAATAAGTTTGGAACTGACTGGTGAGCAGTCATGACAACTGAATGTTCATGACTCATGACATTTTAGATGCTGTAGGATAACCGAGGTGTCCATGTGGGTATGACTTATAAGGCACAGCATTTTTGCATATTGATCTTTTTAAGTTCCTTTAGTTTAAAAAGTATACTTTAATATTTCAGTGAGTGTTGAAGAGGGTCTGAAATGAGGTAAGAGCCCAGACTGATAAGCAGGTTTTGGAGGCCTATTAAGAGTTCACAAGCTAATATGATGGATATGAGGAATCAGCTTGGCTAAATTTGGCTTAAGGAAGTAATCATAACTACAGAGTCACCACTCATTCCCCCTTGTCCTCAAGTTGTTGTCTTCTGCGTGAGTAAAGAAGATTGCTAAATTCATCTTAATGGCATTTGGAACAGAGGGAGATGGAGAATGTGTCAGAATGAACAAAGCATTAGCATCCTTGATGCTGGTGAACCAGCAAGAGGGAAAATTACATGTAATAAGATTTCTTCTGAAGCTATAAACTTCTCAAACCCCAAAAATTTAACACTGGAAGGTGGCATAATACCTCTAAGTGACCAGGAGTAAAAAGAACTGCTATGCAGCATCTTTCTGAGAAATGTTGCTTTTCCTACTCTTACCATTGTTAGTCATGGCACTTAGTCTGCTCATAGATTCATGGTATTATTCATGGACTTCATGTGGCATAGAACTATTCTATTTCCTGGGAAAATAATCCTGACTATCACAAACCAATCTACTTAAGCAATTGCTGTTATTCAGGGGCAACTAAAATCAGAGTGAGGCTCAATGATCACAGCCTGAACCTTCATGTCCGGTGTATATCAGACTAGAAATTAGTGCAAAAGGTTGTCAAATAGGAATAATATTTTACATTTATGCTGCACAGCTATTAAATGCAAACACAAGGTAGAGAAACTTTTATTTATTTAGCAAACAGGAACAGACAGTTGGGACCAAATCTAGAAGAAGACTTAGCTGCATGCAGGTTACATAGCACAATGCTTCATGTGATAGAGCTTGTTCCTGGAAGTCAGGTCTGTGCTAGATGCCTATTTGCCACATGGGGAGATATTTTTACTTTTGGCTGGGAAACCAAAATAACCTCTCACTGCATATACTGACATGGAGAAATGTTTGTGGATCACGGATCAGTACAGTGCATGTGTGACATTTAGGAAGTCTCAGTAAGCTGAATTGTTCCAGGCAGTTCCAAACTTATTGCACATTCCCAGAATGAACTGTAAACCTAACACCTCCAAAAAGTATTGGATTTAATGTGTTGTGCACTGTCCCAGAGTGTACTCCAACATTTTCATCTGCTACACAGATCCAGCACTCCCCACTGAGCACACACTGTCATCGCTGGAGGGCTGTACTGTTGGTACATACTGAGGCATCCTTCCCTGGGTCTTACTTTCAAAGATGCCATATTGCTGGCCTGAAGTTAAAAAAGAAACCAGCACATTCAGAATTTCACCAAGCACTGAGCATTTTGCTTTCAGAAATGAAAACACACTTTTTTCCCTTGAAAAGAATCCAGACATATGAATATTCAGTTCAGCTCTTCCTGAGATTTGAGATATATACAAATGAATGCAAAGGGTAATGTTAGAGCAGTGTAACAAGTAACCTCTCATCAGCTGAACTGTGGTAACTGTCAGCATGCATAGTCCTAGGGCTGTACTGAACATATGAGATGTGTGGGACAGTTTCTTGAACCACTCACGAATGAGATTTCTGGATTGCAAAAGAGGCTATATCTGAGATAACATTCATATATATTGTAGCCCTTCTTCTAGGACAAGTTAGGAATTGCTAAGTGTTCATTTCAGAAATTCAAGGCTCAGAGAGAAAAGGTGGGACAAAAGTCTTTTTTTCTTGATTAGTAACCAGGACATTGACCCAGGAAGGAAGTGTATGGAACAGGTATGAACTGTTTCAAGACATTGCAAGTAGGATTTTTTTTTTCTCTGCCAAGATAAGCCTGCAGTTCCCAGGCAGATAACTGTCCTTTTTCATCTGACTGTATTTGTTCTCTTTCTGTCTAATTATAGGAATCTTGATTTATTTTTCCCTGGACAATGTGGTAATTTCAACAAGAGGGGAAGAGGATTCCTGCCCTCAGTCTAAGCTGTAAATGTCTTCTTAGGGCAGTGGTGGATGAGACATTAAGGCTTAAAGTCCTCAAGTTGACAAGGGGGTAGAAACAGGCTCCTACCCCCTGCAAAAATTGTTCAGAAGATGCTGGAAGAAACCAGTAGCCAAGATGATAGGTAGCACTTGAACACACCTCAAAAAAGGGAGTGCTTGGTAAAGAGCATCTCTCAGAGAAAGTTCCAAAGGCAGGCATGTTGTCATTGTGAACCCCTCACTGAAACGACCAGAGAGATGAAGGGCAGGTGGTTGGGTCAAGGCAGTCTCAAGACTGTCTTCCACTTCTAAGCCCCCTTCCACAATTCCTCTAAGTGTGATCTTATGATCACAAGTCTCAGAGGAAACATTTTGCTTTCCCCTGTGCCCTTTCTCTGGCCTCCTCAACCATTACCCTGTCCAACCACACTCTCTCCTACTCCCAAACTATGTCATTTACTACTGGTTAGTTAAAGGTGGCTCCTTACTGAAACTTTTTTACATCTTTTCCTAAGCTTCCATCTCTGAATCTCTGATACCAGGCTGGTGTCCAGATACTTAAAAGTTAGTCATTGGAACACCTAATTAGCAAGTGGTCAGACAGCTTCATAGCATCTACTTATGGGTATCTATTGGTAATGAATGATGCACCTAATGGTTCAGATGGGAATAATTCTGCAGAGTACTGTTCAGAGAGCAGGCTGTTAGAAATCAAATAGAAAATATGTCTACAACTGGGTTGAGGTTTAAAGATTGTGAAGATTATGTGTGATCAAAATTCTGGTTTAGACAATTTAGCTCTCCTATGGTTATAGCCCTCAATGAAGGACTTACCAGTCTTATGGGGTACACCCACCATGGGTTAAATGGTGATAATGCAAATGCTTATGACTGCATGCAAGATGCTCCCAGCACATAACAGCTGGTATATTTTCTATGTATGGGCATTGAGGTACTTTAAAAACTTAAGTTCATTTGATTAAAAATGAGTGGAGCTAGAGACAAAAATTAGTACTGTTACTCTATGAAAAAGTCTTTCTGATCTTTATACCTTAGCACTCAGTAAAACACCTAAAATAAATCAGCAAATCTGACCAATTTATAATTCATTTATCTATGGGATAGTGGTATGAACTGCTTCATAGCTGGTTTGGTTTCTTCCAAATGCATACATTTATCTTCCAGATAAAGTTTCCCTAGTATTCCCTAGACTCCTTTTAAACTCAGTAGAGAGACACAGATACCTTGAAGGGTGATTCATTCCTTTCAAAAATAATTTTCTGAGTTTGTGAAATTAATATCTCTGTGGAGGTGTCATTTGCTCTTCATGACTATGGAGAAAATCTGGATAATTATCACAGGCTGCACATTTAGCTTCTAGGTGACCAAAGTTACATGAAACTAAGCTTGCCCTATGACTTATTCCCATTCCCCCTCTTTAATGCTTTCCTTTTACATTTCACCTCAAATGTTCTCCCTGGGACTATTCTGCCTTCAGCTTATATCTCATTAGATATAATGTACTCCATATGTTTTAAACCTATTTTAAATCAATAAGAAATCAGAACCTTGCACAGTTAGTTTGAAGTCAATGAAATTGACTGTATGGGCCAATCTAGAGCACAAGCAACAGTACTTGTCAGCAAAGGGTCCTTACTTATTTGCCCAGCTCAAATTGTTGCTTAAATTGCTCAAGCAGCTCAAGCTAGCAACTGCAGACCACCATCTTTTCAGGACTGACTTTATACTTCAAACTGGTAATTTTTACATGTCTCATTTGTCTCATGAAAATGCCTTTTTGTAAAAGATTCTTTGTTCCTTGAATGTGAAATAAACCATGCAAACAAAAAGAAAAGAAAAAAAAAAAGAAAAAATATAAATAAACCCCAGAGGTTGCAGGGTTCAGGCCAAGTGCATTATCTAACAGCCACTACATTTCTTATGTTAATCAGCCTTTTTCTGCTTCTACAGCAGAAGGAAAGAAAAAAAAGGCAGAGCAATTTCCTGTATCTATAGAAAAGGGCCTTTCCCCCTTGTTCTTCTTGGTGTTAGAAAGATGTTGCTATGATGTTAGACTGTTAGGTCTGTATGTCTTTAAAATGACCTTATGCTGTTATGGTTAGCACAGTCATGAGGTTCCCCTCAGTCAGTTCAGTACAGATAGCATCTACCTAGCTCTTTTCTGTATCTTCTACTCACAGTATAACATCCAGTCACTGAAGCTGAATACATGTCCTTGCATCTTGCAAGATATCATAGTAGGCCATTGCTTGTTGCAGCTGTTAAAGACTCTTTCTGTTACATCATATACATGTGGTTTGTCCTTTACTAGTGTGTGGTGTAAGAGGATGCTTTTTGATCTCAGCCTGGCCATTAAACATCGTGAGAGAAAATTGACAGTAGTATCTGTTGGATGCCCTGGAGTGGCTGGCTAGAAAGGAAGTGCTGCGGTCTTAGTTTTACTGAGAAAATGCTGTCATTTTTCATGTTCAGCAGAATGTCAGTCTTCAAGGTGTGGATGATATGAGATGTTGAACAAAGCACAGCTGTCTTGGATGTAGTCAGGAAATGCTGAGTAGTACACAATTTTTGAAGAGGCAATTAATACCTTTCCATTACTATTAGAGTGTCAGTTATTCTCTGGTCACTGAAACTGCTTTGGCTTTTTCCCTAACATGTCTTTAATAAAGAAATATATAGCAAGAAGAAAATGAAAAAGACTCCTTCATGTTTTCCCCAGCCAGAAAAAAAGAGCCATACTATCACAGTCATATAACCCATCCATTTTTGAGTTACTTGTCCTCTTGTAATAAAGTTCAGACCAACCATGGGTACTGAAGAAACTTCAGATGGTGCTGAATCTGAAGCCTCAGACTCTTTGCTAGCAAACAAAAATGTGATGAGGAAAACATTTCTTCACTATTAGATCCTAATTAAACATCAGACTAACACTCAATTTTTTGCATTTCAAAACCCTTGAGAGGATCAGGCCAGACAATCTCAGATGATGTTTTCCCATAGTCTCAGTTCTTGAGCAGGGAAAAGTATAGGAAGGACCCATCAATAGATGTTTATGAAAAAGGTTACTAGATGCCACAAAAAGGCCTTTTCAATTCTGTAATAAAGAGGCATAGTGTAAAAACTTCATAGATGCATAACTATGTTGAAAAAAATCTGTTAAACCTAACATTTTTGCAGTATGCCTTTCAGTACAAGTAGTTTCATCAAAATGAAAAATAAATACCCCTTTTAGCAGTAATTCGTGCTACATTATATAGATCACAGTGGAATTTGGTCTTACTTGTCAAAACAGTCAAGGAAGATAGTGAAAAATGCTTATCAAAAATTAGGGGAACTCTATAAATGTGCAGAGTCCCTGGAAAAGAGAAAAAGAGACACTGCCATAACAGCTGTCATGGGGAAACAATGATTGATGTTTTATGTAATGGAACACAAACCTCATACTAAGTAATAAGCACTCAGTCATCATCCTACTAATTACTGAAACTTCATTATAAAGAACACCAGGGCCACAATTAAATATTGTATATTACCCCTCATTCTAATTACATAGTCTTTTTAGTTGCCCTGTAAAAGCAATGCATTATTTAATTATTTTCGTCTAATGTATTTAAAAACAGTATTTAAAACCTCATCCAGGACCCCAGGGATTTTAACACACTATTCATGTGTACAGTAGTAGTGCTGTAGCCATATAAAGCTGGCAACCATTTCAACTTCATTTATAAAAGTCAAACTTGGAAACCCACTGGCTTGAAAGGTCCTCACTCTGACTGCCAGAGCTTTAATGGGGTTTCACAGATGTTAGCCAGCCTTAATTATATCCCCAAAATGTAAAAATATATCAGGAGCAAAGCCTGGCCTCTTCTCTCAAGATATTCCAGAAAAAGAATCTTCCTTGGAGAGCTCGACCAGAACACCTTGCAGATGCTATTCTGGTTGCTGAGGTTTCCTCTAGGGGAAGGCAGAGTGCATGGATCTGAAAGGCCTCATTGGTGCAGACACAGGCCTAAGAATATTTTATTATCTACCAAATGCAATGGATACTGATGAGACGGACAAGTGAGAGGGAGATGCAGCTGATTTTGCTACTGCTCATTCCTCTAAGTGCTCAGAAACACAGTGGTGTATGTGGTGCCTAAGAGCAGACCAAGGGCTTCCCGTGCTGCTCATCCCACCAAGAGAAGTAGATTCATAAAAGAGATCACAGAATCAAAGATAACCTCTATGGACTGAGGGGTCCGAGTGCCTAAAGGTAGAAGACAAAAATGTCATGGCCCATCAGCTTCCTTTTTGTTTCTGATGGAGCTGGAGATTCAGGGAAAACTGCTAATATGAACATGTGCTTATCTGAGTGAAAAAGATATATCAGGACTTTAACTCTGGAGAGCTTTTAGCAAATTTCATTGGAGTTGTAACTTGACAGCCAATGTTTTTTTCACCTATCCCAAACACTGTGGTCTTCAGATAATGCAAGAAAACTATCTATCTTGACATTTAGTGATGGCAAGGATAAGCTAAAAGAAGTAGACTGTGTATTTAATCAAACAAAGGTTATTTAATGGTGTCATCTTTTTTAGACTACTTGCTTTCATTAGCTGTGACCATATGGAGCTCACAGATGGCAAATAAAACAGTGACGTCCTGTTCAAATAAGAAAGGAGTAAGAACAGTAAATATATTGCTGGCAAAATCAAGATGAATGATGCAATTTATATATATGGTATATGCCAGAGAGGACTCAAAATATCATGTAAAAGCTGAATCTGAAATGGTTTGATGTGTGAACATCAGGACCTGTTAGATTGACATGGGAAAACAACCTTAGAGATTAATTTTTGGGAAGGGAGATGAACCATTAGATCCTTGAAATATGTAAGAATGAAGGCTTCTTTCCACTCATCAGCTTTATTTCCACTTTGGTCCTTCCATGCTGAGTTTTCTCTTTTCTTCCTTCCCTGAGGATACTGTCAGAGTCACTTTCTCTGATCATTTCTCTTTCTCCTGTAAAGAAGGATTTTGCTCTGCCTTCAATATTGCATCCTTGCTAGACAAGGACAATTTTTGTGAGTGGCATGATCCATTGTTCTGATCTAAACCCAGAGGTACATTAAGGAATTGGTTGTACACTATCTGTTGCACCAATTCTCCATGAGCTAATCAGAGGGAATACAATTTGAGGACCATGAAGCCAAAGTACAATTCTTGCTGACTGAACTTGTATGGGTATTCCGCCTTGTCTCCAGTGTTTTACCAAAACCTGCTTATTAAGGTATATTGCTGGGTGCGTATGAAGTTGCTGAATATGGCTGTGGCAAACAAGCACAAAATGTTAGTGTACTCTGGTAAAGTGGTAAAATATCAGAGGCAGTGAACAGTTTCAGCAACAACTTCCACCAATTGAAAGGTATTTCTGCTGTTTGCCATCCGCATTGAGACCAGTGATCTTTATTTCTTCCAATGCAAAGTCAATCAAGGGAGCTTGAGACATAATAATTTACAGGCACAGGTGGTTTAAATTCACCCATTAGATTTGGAAAAGAGCAGGAAAAAATAGGACTCCATAACACAGGTACCAGATTGCCTGGGGAGGTGGCAGCAAACAGTGCTGCTTCTGCAAGAAACCAGCTCCTACTGCCTGGAACCTAAAATGTGTATCTGAAAATCCAACCCATCTGACAATCAGAAGTCTCATTACACCAGCCACTGAGCTGAATAAGCAATATAAGCATCCTCTAAGTCAGGTAAACATCTAGCTGCTATACGGTGATGCTTTATGCAAAAGAAACGTTTACACACAGGCCTTATACAAAGAACATGGAATATTGAGGAGCTGGTGCTGTCTCAGACCCCTGAGGGAATGCCAGGTATTTTGGGAAGCTGAGAGATGAAGTTATTCTTGCTCAAAGAAGGTCAGCTGCATCTATTTTCCTCTTATAACTCAAGCATCTTCAGGTTAGCCCATGTGGGTCTAGATAACAGTGTTGTTTCTTCCTTTAATTTTCACTGATGCTTGGATTGGCTCACTTTGTTTTATATTAAGAATTCTAAAAATTAAAAAGAAAAGCCTTCAAGAACACTATTCATATCAATTTTATAATTGCATGACAATAATACTTGACCATTGTTTGTATTTTTTCACTAATTCTGGGGTAAGCATGGAGGACTGAAAATCTTCACTTCTGTAAGGTAAGGATGCTGAGGTCTAACACATTAAAGGATGCACTCAGACAAGCAAAAGGCTAGGGAACAATTCTGCATCTGGAGAAGCAAGAAAATAAAAGTTAATAACTGGTTTTGTGCTGACTTGTGTGCATTAATACACTGTAGGATTGTGGGGGTTTTTTTTCTGTTTTACCTAGATAGCAGTCTTTTTGAAACAGGGATTGTATTGTTGTTTTCATTTAGTGCAGCACAGTGCACTCTAAAAATGCTTGGCTGATACACCCATGGGCACTCTAATAATATATGCAATAACAGGAATGGTGCTTTCAGCTATAGAATTTGTTCTGAAAGGAATGTTGGGTGTCAAAATTAGTAAGACAAAGTATGAAAATTGTAGGAATGCAGATGTGCTATATTTAACTAAAGGTTATTAGTAATTTCTGCATATTTTGTCAGACGAGTGGAAGATTTATATTTTCTAAGAAACGATTGAAAGCAAACAGGGCTTAGCCAAGGGGATCAAAACTGTGAGATGCCAAGAATGTTTCTTTTCAACTACCCCACGAACTGTTTTGAAGCTGGCATCATGCAAGACTTCCTTGGCATTGAAGATATTCAGTGTTCCAATTAATATTCCATTCAAAAGTGTGAGCATGCACAATGATAGGGCACATTGACATTGTGCCCTTTGATACTCACTCAAAAACTGTATACTGTCTGAATTAAGAAACATTTAGTGATTACATGCCAAATCCAGAATAGGATTGAGGTTGACTGGGGAAGAGAAGGCTGCATGGAGACATCATAGCAGACTTCCAGTATCTGAAGAGGGCCTATAAGGATGGTGGGGAGCGACTCTTCCTTAGGGTCTGTAGTGCTAGGGCAAGGAGTAAAGGGTTAAAACTTAAACAGGGGAAGTTTAGTTTAGATATAAGGAGGAAGTTCTTTCCTGTAAGGGTGGTGAGGCACTGGAATGGGTTGTCCAGGGAAGTTGTGAATGCTCCATCCCTGGTGGTGTTCAAGGTCAGGCTGGACAGAGCTGTGGGTGACACAGTTTAGTGTGAGGTGTCCCTGCCCATGGCAGGGGGGTTGGAACTAGATGATTTTAAGGTCCTTTCCAACCCTAACTATTCTATGACTCTATGATTCTATGACTGTAGATACAAAGTCTCCGAAGTGCAATTAACTGCTTTACTCTGTAGATCTCTAAATGACAGTAATTCTTCACTTCAAGTCTGCAAACTGCCTAAGGTGTCCTTTCTTAATGTATGTAAAGATCTACCTGCTCCTAATAGATTCTTAATTCATTGTAATTGCTCTTGGGATCTATAAGCTTCTCAGAGTCACGTAATTTAGGTGTACCAGTGAATATACTGTCAGCCTTCATAGCATCCTGACGTAAGTATAACAATAGCTAATTTCTTGTAATTTCATGAGTATTCTATTACCCTATTGGTACTAGAAGCTTCCCCAACACATGTGAAACATCACCTGAATTATCTTTTATGTTGACAAATCCAACCCTGAACTTCTTTCATCTGGAGAATGTGTCTAAGCAACCAAGCAAAAGGCTATGTCATGACATCTTACTTAACCTCTTACTGTTGCATACTGTTGTGTCAAAGTGCAGGAAAGAATGTAGCATACATGGAGGTAGAGAAACCAAGTGACAAAACAAGTGTAGCCCACTGATTAGGTTGTTTTGGCAGAACCCACTTGTTCTAAGATGACTTCAGCTGGCATTATTAAATGTGATAAGTATCACATACCATCATGGTTACAATGACTGACACCAGCTTCAAGATCCACACTGATATGTTGCCACCTAGCTCAGATGTTCAGACACTCAACGGCTTTGTAGCAGAAACACAGGATTCCGGCTTTTGCGGAAGTAATATAATTGGAGGGAATGCAGCATGGTGAATTTAGAGTTAGGTCACAGGCTTAAGACATCAAATTGGACCAAATTGCATATCAGTTAAGAGCTGATAATGCAGCCTACTGAAGGCTGCTGCTGATCCCTTCCACGTTCCTTTGAGATAGCTATTCACCAGCACTGGCAAACTTAAGCATCCATTTATTCCCCTTCAATGGTCTGAAATCCACCTGCTCTACCTGGATCAGTGCAGACACCTGAATTCCACCTCCAGCCTATTTGCAATATAAATGGTCTCAAATGTGGCAGATTAAGGATTTCAAGAATTTTTATTCTTGAGTTCTTAAAGATTACTTTTGCTATGATATCTTTTTTATTCTTTTTTCTTGCTAATCTCATTTATAAGATAACCTCCAGTTTTCAACTTCACCAGCACTCACGTGCTGCTCCACAAGTTGTCAAATGCTGTAAAATGAGGAGTATGTTTCCTACCTGGCTACGCAAAAGACAGTAAGAACTCATGTTTTAATGATAGCTGAAAAGTTTGCTAGCTGCCCTCTCCACTGCTCCCTTTTTGCCCTTGTTAGAAGCACACTGACAGTTAAAATTTTCTTGGCTATGGATGATTGACAGTTGCATGTCCAAATTTGGTTTATGAATGCAGCTTTTGAATGGGCTGTACAATATGCCCAAGTTACCTCCCAAAGAATGCGATTGTTCAGTAATATAAGCCAGCCATACTTGCAGCTTCCATCTGCTATCTCCTCTAACCTTCCTGTAAATCCATCTAGATTTTAATCTCTCTGGTTTGGTTGTTAAATGCTGAAGTTTTGCCTCTAACTGCTTTAGAATTTAAATACTCCTTATAAAAAAGACATTTTTTGCCACTGAAAGTCTTGCATCTTGTTGAAGGGGATAGATCTGCAGACCAGATTCTTATATCACAAGAAGTTAATTAATGAAACTAACTAAATATTAAGATTCAGCTCTGTTAAATGGTTTAAGTTAAAGTAATTTTGAAAATTAGGCGCAGTCTTTAATCTTATAATACTTACAGTCATAACTGCCAATATATAGACGGATCTTGTTTCTAGATGCATGACTTATAATGATTAGCTTCCTAACTGCTTTTCAATATTTTTATTATTAGATGTTTGTTATTCTTTATTTGAATTCTGCTTCATCTATTTGACTAAGAAATTTTATAGGGAAATTAATGCAACAAAACAATAGTTTTGAAAGGCCACAGCGCTTCTTAACTATGAAAGCAATCCCAGTTTCTTGTAACATCTGTAAATGCGTTTCACATGCAGACTCTGTAACACCAAAGAGCTATTGGTACTTTCTTTCTTTTCTAAGAATACCTCTGTCAATCTAGTTCTGTTCAGATAAATTTATTGTCCCTTCCAAAACTCTTCGAACATTCCTTAAAATTAACTAGTTTCAAGCATTCTTACAGGAGTTAAGAAGACTTTTGGGGAAATTTAGTGTGATAGTTCTCCTGTGATAGTCAATTTCACAAGCACTTGTGGAACAAACACACAAGCAAACTCCAAAACAAAAAAAAAAAAACCAAAACAAAACAAAACAAAAAACAAACAACCCCCCAACAATAAGAACAAGAAAAAAAACAAACCCTTTTTGTAATCCTTCAGAGCTCTGCTTTTATCTGTTAGTCCACATTATTTATTAATTTAAATACACTCTCAAACACAAGTAAGACAACCCTTTGGCCATTCTGTGGATGCTTATGTGTACACCTGTCGTAATTCACAGCTAAGTTGCTTGACTCAAATAAATGGGTCTTAGGCAGGAATTCTTACCAAAAAAAATCCTGACTTCTGCCTCTTTGCAAAATTCCTACCTCAGAAATCTCTCAGGCCATCTGTTATCTCAGGCTCCACCTTCTTCTATTTGAAGTAGTAATTTACCTCAAAAAAAACAGTGATCTGAAAATACTTTTATATATGAAAGACTATTCCTCTCTGCAGGCTTAATCACCAACCATTGAAGTTGGTGGAGAAAGTTCCCATTGATTTGAGTGGGAACTGTTTTGAAACCTTTAACCGGGTATATACTTTAATCAGAACAAAAAGCTGTTCTGTGAGGTCTCTTGACTGAGCAGATATTATTGTCCTTAAATGAATAACCCTTGGCTAGTTTACTATAATACTACTTCTTTTCTTCCTTAATTAAGCACAGCACAACGAAATAGAAATCAATCCTGATCAAGAGAGTTCACTGATGTCTGAGTTTTAATGAGACTCTTCTTTGTGTCATAAGGCCACTGCAACTTTTCTAACAAGATATTAAAGCCAAAGACTTCTTCCTGGAACTAGTTTTAGAAAGATTTACTCTTCTTACTCTTGCATCAGTACTACATGACTGCTGCCAATATAGTAATCAGAACTTTGATAATAAAGATAATAGGGTGGAATTCAACTTCCTGAAAATACTTCAAGTCACCATGGAGGGTGATGACTAGGTAGAAATCACGGAACTAAATCAAAAGCAGTAATTGTGTAGAAATAGTAAAAAAAAATAATAATAATAATACTTGCACCTCTAAGTGAATCCATTACTATAAACCAGAGGGTGGTTGTAATAGTTCATCTCAGGCTTGAACAAAAATCCATTATTTCAGCTTCTGAATCCTTTCTAGCCTTTAAAATGATCTTTAGTGCATAGATTTTACAATACACCTGGGGAAAAAGGAGAAATAACTTGTTCTGCAAAAGTAACCAAACTTTAAGTTAACTTTGGATAGATTTTCTGCAGGTGTGCTGCAAGATAGCTTGTGTGCCAGTGCTAATACATGAGGTAGGTGGAGACAATTTCTGTTGGTGGCCATGGCTTTTTCTCATCAGGAAGAGGACATGACTCTCAGAGTTCCTGAGTCTGACATCTATCCAATTGTGAAGTAAACAATCTAACATTAAGCCATTGTATAGCACAGTGGGTGTCAGTGACAACATCCTCTTTTTTCATACTCTTTTTTGTGGACGGTGTAGTTATCTTCATATTTTTTTAATGAGTGAGCCACCTGGAAGGAAAAAGCCAGTGCATGAGCTGGGGAGCTTTTGGACAGTCACACATTATGTAAATGCCTAGTTCAGTGCAATGAGAGACACACAAGGTTCCTAGCCTAACATGCCTATCTGTCTCTGAGGTGCAAGGAAGTGCAGGGGTCCAGTTACCTCAGGATGGGTGAAAAAAAAACAAGAGAAGGATGGATGAGAAAGTGATATACTGACAGAGTAGGAGGTCTGATACTTATGTGTCCTGATAGATGCCTTGAGGATAAAAACTTGCCTTTTCACTTCCCAAGGTCTGTAGCCCTAGTTTTCAGAAAGGATTCGTGCTTCCCAGAAATTAGCTATGGAAAATGTCACTAAAGGTTTATTTTTACTTTGCAATGGTGCATGGGATTCTTCACAAAGGACTGACTTGTTAATAGAGTCTAAAAAACAGCAAAGCTAAGAAGAATCACTTGGGGCAGTGTCCTTACGCCTGAGGTAGTGTTTGCAGGTAGACAGAACAGCCAGCATCTGCAGTGAGGAAAGGCCATGCTGCTTGGGAAGACTTCACTAGAAAACCACTGCATATAATTGGAGCAGAAATCTTACCCTAAAAGGCTGCTCAGTTTGCCCTTCTCAGGAGTCCTTAGTGCCTGGGAATTATGTCCCTCACTGAATAACCACACCAAGAAAACCCGTGAACACTGAGGGACTTCTGCTGTCTAATTTTCTACAGGTCTTCATTGCCATACTCATCAAATGAAGTGTTTTAGAGTAAAGCTTCAGATACTCTTAGTTCACATGTACTGGCAGTTGCACTAGAGAAACCCAGAGTGTTATTTTACTATTAGCTATTTATAACAGCACTTCTTCAACTTTATTGTCCAGCTCAATGCTTTAATTGAGGCATTTTACTGATTCTTCAGGTCACAGGTATGCATTGTATGTGCGCAGTCCTTTGTGGGTTAAGATGTACATAGATCTACTCTGTGAAATGAGGAATAAATTTAAACACCTACAATCCTCTTGCCCAAATTATTTTTTACTAGTCCTGGTTATATCCCAAGAGTTGCACACAGATTTCACTCAGTATAGATATCAGCAGGTGTTGTGTATTGCGCAACCACTTGCACTTGCACCAAATCTGCAAATGAGACTGCACTGTGCTAAAGCCATACTACTTTTCTCCAGAGGTAGAGAGATGCTGGTGAGCATACATCTGCATGAACATGTCCATGTAAACAAAGTGGGAAGTTGCCACATTTGAAATGGAAAATGGATTTAATGCTTTGGGTACATCTTTCATTTCCCCACAGGGTTTGTTCGGGCAGCAGGAGTGAGGGTAACGGGTAATCTGTAGTTGTTCCCTTCAATTAGAGGCTCCATGGCTTCATCATGTTGGATAGCCTCTGTAAGACAAGTACGTGTTTCTTGCTTGAGGCCAGACCCTGGCTTTTACTATGGCTGTTGCTTAGAAGTGGAAGGTATTATAGTATACGAGTTAATAGGGAAGAAAAAAGACAAATTAATAATGAAGTAGCTGAATTTTCACAGCACTTCTTCTCTGATCCTCTCTCAGAGGATTAAAAGATGGTACTGAGATGGTTTGTTAAAAAAAATCTGTTCAGCTTCTGACCTTCATTGCTGCTGAACAATTTTCTTCTGCCATAACCATCTCCCTCATTTGCAAAGAGATAAATAAAAAATGTGTGCACTAAGTTATAAAGCAGGGTGAATTGTTTGAAGGAGACATGTGCACTTTGTGACACTTACAGCTGACCTTGGCGCATATGATACAGGACAAATGTAGCTGCAGGGAAGCTTACAGCTAGTCCTGCCTTAGTCATTGTCAGCACGAGTCATGTTGGAATGCCTTCCAAGGCACTGTTCAGCTTGAAATATCTTCACATTTTACAGCTACTTTGAATTTTCCCTTTTTCATTTTATACTTTGGTTGAATTTCCAAAGCATACCACTATATTAAAAGGATTTTCTGCATGCTTTCTTTCCCCCTTCCCATCAGCTATTCTCTTTTCCTGTTGCTGCGGTTAGTATATACTAGCTTTAAAAAGCTAACAGCTGGCTCAGCCAAGCTCTGATCTTTTCCATTGTTAGAATGTTTAAAGTGACTATCAGCCATAGCAGAATGGTAGGGGAGGAGGTGGGTTTATGGGCCTTTTGTGCAGCCTAAGATAATAAATTCAAAACTTGTAGATAGCAGCTCCCGTACAGGATTACACAAATAATAAAGCAGCCTGGGAATTATAAATGAATAGTCAAACAGTTCAAAACATGTATGTGAAGACAGATATTTGATGAAACCTCAGCCCTTGTCACATTTCTTTTCTGTAGAAATAGCATTTTTTTTCTGAATTACCTTTAAAGACAATTCATTATATACACTGAGAGTAAATACATCGATTTTCAGGAGCCCCAAATTGGAATCGTAGAATCATAGAATGGTTAGGTAGAAAGGACCTTAAAGATCACCTAGTTCTAACCTTCTACCACAGACAGGGACGCTTTCTGCTAGACCAGGTTGCTCCAAGCCCCATCCAACCTGGCCTTGAACACTGCCAAGAATGGGGCAGCCACAACTTCTCCGGGCAACCTGTTCTAGTGTCTCACCACCCCCATAATAAAGAGCTTCCTAATCTACATCTAAATATACCCTCTTTCAGTTTAATTAATTCCCTCTTGTCCTAAACACCCTTGTAAAAAGTCCCTCTCCAGCTTTATTGTAGGCCCCTTAAGCTATTGGAAGCTTTCTCTTCTCCAGGCTGAACAACCAATTCTCTCATCCCAGCATTATTAGTAGAGGTGCTCCAGCCCTCTGGTCATCCTTATGGACCTCTTGACTCAGTCAAGAAGGACTATGTCCCTCTGGTGTTGGGGACCCCAGAACTTGGACACAATACTGAAGGTGGGGTCTCACGAGAATGAAGCAGAGGGGGAAAATCACCCACCTTGACCTGCTGGTCACACTCTTTTTGGTGCAGCCCAGAACTCCATTGGCTGCCAGAACTCCATTCCACTGCCAGCTCATGGTGAGTGTCGTGGATTAAACCCAGTCAGGTAACTTGTTCACTCACTCCCAGTGAGTGGTGCCGAGCTGACAACAATCGAGGCCCGTGTCCGTCCCCCCCCACCAGGGCTCTCTGCTTCCCTGCTCCCGGAGGAACGGGGAGGAGGATCGAAAGAGTGCAACTCCTATGGGTTGAGACAAGAACAGCCCAGCAACCAATGTACACAAATCACCACCGCTACTATCAACTACAACAATGATAAGGGAAAATAACAAGGGAAGAGAATACGATACCACCGGCCAAGAAAACGAGTTCCACCCGGAAACCCGTGTCCTTCCGTGTAACTCCCAGTTCCCCCCCACCCCGGCCATGACGTGCTGTGGTATGGAATACCTCCCTGGCTAGCCCGGGTCAGGCGCCCCGTCTCTGCTTCCTCACAGCTTTCCCTCCTCCCTGGCAGAGCATGAGCCTCACAAAGTCCTTGGTCAGGGTAAACATCCCTTAGCAACAACTGAAAACATCGGCTTCACCAACACTGTTCTCAGGCTGGAAGTCAAAACACAGCACTGCACCAGCTAACACAAAGGAAAAACATGACTGCTACTGCTGAACCCAGGACATTATCCACCCCTTATTCCATACCATTCACGTCGTGCTCAGATCCCACATTTTCAATACACCATCGCTCTCCCACATATATACATCCATATACATACAGACCAAGAGGAAAAGATCATTTTCTTAGTGCATGGACCAATCCCTGTAATGCTGCCGAGGCCATTCGGCCCATGATGTTCAAAATTCATTCTCTGTTGGGATGATGGCTGGAGGGAAGTCAGGGCCAGTCACTGGTGACCTGGAGACATCTAGTTGATGGGCTATAAAAGTATTACACAGCAGGCAACAGCATATAATTGAGTTCACTGGCTGTTTTCCCCTAAAATCAAATCCCCTTGAGGTACACATCGGACTTCCCCATCTTCCCGCATCACCCACCAAGTATATCCAGGTCCCTGAGCAAAAGCAATCCCACGAGTGGGTTTGCCTTTACCTGAAGCAGGAATAACCCAGACTGTCTTCCCCAGCAAATTCTTCATATGCACCACGGGAACTTTGTCCCCCTCTACAATATGTAAAAGTTCTGACTGGGCTGGGCCAGCCCTGTTGGCAGATCCTCTGGTGTTGACCAACCAGGTGGCCTTTGGTAAGTGTGTATCCCAATGCTTGAAAGTTCTCCCACCCATTGCTCTCAGTGCAGTTTTTAACAGCCCATTGTACCGTTCGATTTTCCCAGAGGCTGGTGCATGGTAGGGGATGTGATATACCCACTCAATGCCATGCTCTTTGGCCCAAATATCTATAAGGTTATTCCGGAAATGAGTCCCATTGTCTGACTCAATTCTCTCTGGGGTGCCGTGTCGCCACAAAATCTGTTTCTCAAGGCTCAGGATAGTGTTCTGGGCAGCGGCATGGGGCACAGCGTATGTTTCCAGCCACCCGGTGGTTGCTTCCACCATGGTAAGCACATGGCACTTGCCTTGGCGGGTTGGTGGCAGTGTGATATAGTCAATCTGCCAGGCCTCCCCATATTTATACTTCAACCATCGTCCTCCATACCAAAGAGGCTTTAACCACTTGGCTTGTTTAATTGCAGCACATGTTTCACACTCATGAATAACCTGGGCAATAGTGTCCATTGTTAAGTCCACCCCTCGGTCACGGGCCCATCTATATGTTGCATCTCTGCCCTGATGGCCTGAAGTGTCATGGGCCCACCGGGCCAAAAATAATTCACCTTTATGTTGCCAATCTAAGTCCATCTGAGCCACTTCAATCTTAGCCGCTTTATCCACTTGTTGGTTGTTCTGGTGTTCCTCAGTGGCCCGACTCTCGGGTACATGGGCATCTACATGGCGTACCTTCACCACCAGGTTCTGCACCCTGGCAGCAATATCTTTCCACAGTGCAGCAGCCCAGATGGGTTTACCTCTGCGTTGCCAGTTGCTCTGCTTCCATTGCTTCAACCACCCCCACAGGGCATTTGCCACCATCCAAGAGTCAGTATAGAGATAAAGTACTGGCCACTTTTCTCGTTCAGCAATGTCCAGGGCCGGCTGAATGGCTTTCACCTCGGCAAACTGACTCGATTCACCCTCTCCTTCAGCAGTTTCTGCAACTTGTCGTCCAGGACTCCATACAGCTGCCTTCCATCTCCGATGCTTTCCCACAATACGGCAGGGCCCATCAGTAAACAAGGCATACTGCTTTTCACTTTCTGACAGTTTATTATATGGTGGGGCCTCTTCAGCGTGCACCACCTCCTCCTTTGGTGACATTCCAAAATCTTTGCCCTCTGGCCAGTCCATGATGACTTCTAGAATGCCTGGATGACTGAGATTTCCTATTCGAGTTCATTGTGTAATTAGTGCAGCCCATTTACTCCATGTAGCATCAGTTGCATGATGTGCAGAGGAGACCCTGCCTTTGAACATCCATCCCAGCACGGGCAACCGGGGTGCCAGGAGGAGCTGTGCTTCAGTGCCAATCACTTCCGAAGCAGATCGAACCCCTTCATAGGCTGCCAGTATCTCTTTCTCAGTTGGGGTATAGCTGGCCTCAGATCCTTTGTATCCCCGACTCCAAAAGCCGAGGGGTCGACCTCGAGTCTCCCCTGGAGCTTTCTGCCAGAGGCTCCAGGTAGGACCGTTCTCCCCAGCTGCAGTGTACAGCACATTTTTTACATCTGTTCCGGTCCGGACTGGTCCAAGGGCTACTGCATGAACTATCTCGCGTTTAATTTGCTCAAAGGCCTGTTGCTGCTCAGGGCCCCATTTAAAATCATTCTTCTTCCGGGTCACATGATAGAAAGGGCTTACAATCGAACTGTAATTCGGGATGTGCATTCTCCAGAACCCCACTGCACCCAAGAAAGCTTGCGTTTCTTTCTCATTAGTTTGTGGAGACATTGCTGTTATCTTGTTGATCACATCTGTGGGGATCTGTCTGCGTCCATCTTGCCATTTTATTCCCAAAAATTGAATCTCCTGTGCAGGTCCCTTGACCTTACTCTGTTTTGCGGCAAAACCAGCTTTCAGCAGGATTTGGATTATTTTCCTCCCTTTCTCAAAGACTTCTTTGGCTGTATCGCCCCACACAATAATGTCATCAATGTATTGCAGGTGTTCTGGAGCTTGCCCCTGTTCCAGTGCAGTCTGGATCAGTCCATGGCAAATGGTAGGGCTGTGTTTCCACCCCTGGGGCAGTCGGTTCCAAGTGAACTGGACACCCCTCCAAGTAAAAGCAAACTGTGGCCTGCACTCTGCTGCCAAAGGAATGGAGAAAAAGGCATTGGCAATATCAGTCGTGGCATACCACTTGGCTGCCTTTGACTCTAGTTCATACTGAAGTTCTAGCATGTCCGGTACGGCAGCACTCAATGGTGGTGTGACTTCATTCAGGCCACGATAGTCTACTGTTAGTCTCCATTCTCCATTAGACTTTCGCACTGGCCATATGGGGCTATTAAAGGGTGAGCGGGTCCTGCTGATCACCCCCTGACTCTCCAGTCTATGGATCAGCTGATGGATGGGAATCAGGGACTCTCGGTTGGTGCGATATTGCCACCGGTGCGCTGTTGTGGTCGCAATTGGCACTTGTTGTTCTTCAACTTTCAGCAACCCCACAGCAGAGGGATCTTCTGAGAGACCAGGCAAGGTGGACAGCTGCTCAATTTCTTCAGTCTCCAAAGCAGCAATACCAAAAGCCCACCGGTACCCTTTTGGGTCTTTGAAGTACCCTCTCTTGAGGTAGTCTATGCCGAGGATGCATGGAGCCTCTGGACCAGTCACAATAGGGTGCTTTTGCCATTCCCTCCCAGTCAGGCTGATTTCAGCCTCCAGCACAGTCAACTCTTGGGATCCTCCTGTTACTCCAGAAATATAGATGGGTTCCACCCCTTGACAGCTTGATGGCATCAGGGTACACTGTGCACCGGTATCTACTAGAGCCTTATACTTCTGTGGGACTGATGTGCCAGGCCATCTGATCCACACAGTCCAGTAAATCCGATTGTCCCCTACCTCCACCTGGCTGGAGGCAGGGCCCCTCTAATTGTCGTCACAGTGTTGGACACTTAAGTCGTGGTGAAAGGGATTATTCTTCGTTATCACAGGAGCTGGAGTAAAAGCAGCTCTTCCATTCCATGTGGGAAACTGCTCACCAGAGACTGAAGCCGTAGCTCTCATGGGACGATCAGTCTTGGCCCTTGCTCCCCTCTTCAGTTCACTCACCCGTTCCTCCAAAGCTGAAGTAGGTTTTCCATCCCACTTTGTCATGTCTTCTCCGTGATCCAGCAGGTAAAACCATAGGGTACCCCGTGGCGTATACCTCCTGTATCTCCTCTCTTGAACAATAGGACGCCTTTTGTTAATAGCTGAGACGTGTGTTGGTACACGTGAGGAGCTGGATAAATCAGATAGATCGTCCCTCAATTGTTTGAGGTCCTGGGACAGTTTTTTCACAGCTGAGATGATGGAAGGGGTGAGGTTGTCTTCGAACTCTCGGAGTTTATGAACCATTTCATCCACTGTTAGTGGTACTATGTCATTCCAGGTTACTGTTGCCAATGAATGGGCATATGATGACGGTGTGTTCCGTGTAAGTTTTCGCCACATGGGTCGTGTACATTCAACTTCATCTGGATCTATAGGTGTATCCCTGTTATTCAGCTTGATGTGATAGAGCATCTCTACGATGGCCGATTCCCTCAGAGACTGGATACCTTTGTCTGTAGTAGTCCACTTGGCCGAACGACTCGTAACATCGTCCTTGTACGGAAACCTTTCTTTCACAGCTGCCAAGAGCCGCCTCCAAAGGCTGAGGGACTTTTTCTCTCTTGCAATTGCTTTGTCAATTCCCCCTTCTCTAGCAAGTGATCCCAGCTGCTTGGCTTCTGTACCTTCTAGTTCGTGACCATCGGCCCCATTGTCCCAGCATCGGAGTAACCAGGTGATGATGTGCTCCCCTGGTTGACGGGTAAAATCTTTTCGCCTATTCCGCAGCTCGGTTGAGGTCCGAGGTCGAGAAGTTACCTCTTCTTCTTCTTCTTTGTCATGTGATGATGACTCCTGATCAGATTCTGGACCGGGTGGTGAATTCATTGGTTCTTCATCTCGCTTCACCCTTTTTGCCTCCTTTTTGCTTGTTCTCTTGCGTACAGGGGCAACCGATATTGGTACGAATTGGTCCTCTGGTTTGGCTGCAGTGATTATCACTGTGGTTTGAGTAGCAACTGTACTTGTTGCTGGGGGTGGTGTAGTTGCTGTGCTTGGAGCTGGGGTAACCGCGCTGTCTGTTGCGGTTGAAGTTTGAGCAGCTGCTGTACTTGCCGCTGGGGTAGCTGTGCTGTTCATTGCAGCCAAAGTTTAAGTAGCGACTGTTGCTTTGCCCTCAGATCCGCCGACATTCTGGATAGTGTTGAACAAGGCCCTGTAAGCATAGGCCAAGCCCCAGCATGTTGCCGTGATTTGTCCATCTCTGGTATGGCCAGAATGACCACACACTTCATTTAAGTGTTTTACTAATTCTTCTGCATTTTGCAGTTGTTCGGTAGTGAAATTCCAAAGTACTGGAGGGGCCCACTGACCGAGATACTTGCCCATACTATCCCACACACCCTGCCACTCATGGCTGTCCAGCCTCAGGGAAAATCTCTCGGTACTCCTACATCGTCGTTTGACCCCAGACAAGACCCAAACCTGACTCTGCTTAACTCTTGAAATCAGTCGTGGGCAAAACACACTCTGTATGCGTGTTAGCATGGTGATTCCCATCACCATCAGCAAACAAGTCTCAACAGCATTAAAATGCCATTCAAAAAATTCAAAACTCTCAAACGTATATGGTCTGGGGGGACGACTGGGAGGGTAAAAGGATGTCTCCTTCACAGGTTGAGCACCTGAGAAGGAGAAAAAAGATGTGTAATTGCTAAGCACCTCCATCATATACCTCCCGAAGTATAAAGGTGGTGACCACACTGGGAACATAAGCCAGATCAGTTTCATGATCAATGATTCTATTGTATTACAAGTCATTACCATAAAGTACAATGAGACAAAAACCTTAGCCCAAGCCCCACACTTGAGAAACACTAATACAGCGAATACCAGATGGATGTAAGATACGATATACTGAAACTGTGAGATCAAGAGGAACAACCTTGAGAGCCAATAAATCAGCATTGTGACGAGTGACTATCAATCCAGTCAGATCTGTTCTTATCTCAACCCCTCGTGCCCCACGTTGGGCGCCAAAAAGAACTGTCGTGGTTTAAACCCAGTCAGGTAACTTGTTCACTCACTCCCAGTGAGTGGTGCCGGGCTGACAACAATCGAGGTCCGTGTCCGTTCCCCCCCCCCCACCCCCCCCCCCCCCACCGGGGCTCTCCCCTTCCCCGCTCCCGGAGGAACGGGGAGGAGGATCGAAAGAGTGCAACTCCTATGGGTTGAGACAAGAACAGTCCAGCAACCAATGTACAACACAAATCACCACCGCTACTATCAACTACAACAATGATAAGGGAAAATAACAAGGGAAGAGAATACGATACCACCGGCCAAGAAAACGAGTTCCACCCGGAAGCCCGTGTCCTTCCGGGTAACTCCCAGTTCCCCCCCACCCCAGCCATGACGTGCTGTGGTATGGAATACCTCCCTGGCTAGCCCGGGTCAGGCGCCCCGTCTCTGCTTCCTCACAGCTTCCCCTCCTCCCTGGCAGAGCATGAGCCTCACCGAGTCCTTGGTCAGGGTAAACATCCCTTAGCAACAACCGAAAACATCGGCTTCACCAACACTGTTCTCAGGCTGGAAGTCAAAACACAGCACTGCACCAGCTAACACAAAGGAAAAACATGACTGCTACTGCTGAACCCAGGACAGTCAGCTTCTTGTCAATCAACACACCCAAGTTCTTCTCCTGAGGGCTTTTAATATACATTTTATAATCATTTCCAAATCACAATTACAGGAATAAATGTTCTATTTGACATGACACTTATAAAACCACCTACATACACTTTTGCTAAATTTACAATATTTAAACTGTATATTATTTAATATTTAACTGTATAAATTGCATCTTTTCCTTAGCCTGTTTCCTTCATTTTTTCTAATGTCCTTATTACTTCCTAGTCCATCACTGAAGTCCATCACAGTCCTTTTTCTTCTGTAGAAATAGTATTTTTTTCTGAATTAACTATAAAGACAGTTCACCATAAAAAAAATGGTGCTTACATGCTTAACATTACACCTGGACTTCATGTGGACCTGTCTACAAATGGGTTCTCTCAGATATGTGTGGTTATGGTACATAACCACATCTGTACTATATATGTATCTGTAACCAACATGAAACCATGTTTCACAGACATCTGCGCAATAGCAGTGTGCATTGCACAACAGTAAAGGAAAGATCCCCAAAGCATATGTATACAAAAAAGCCATCTTCTTTTCTAGAATGAGCTTTATTTGGGATGTTTTCAGTGCTAGCATTTGCTTTATGCAGGTGTAAAACAACTGGAACCTTTCCCAGTATCTAGACTATGTTTCAGGGGTCACCAAGTCTGTGTTTTTTTAATAGTGTAAATTTAATTTTACTGTTTAAAACACCAAATCTGAGATGCTGCCTTGACATGATGCACAGCACTGAATGAATACGAGTTCACTCTGCCAGTTCAAACTCCTTTCAAAATTTTGAATGTGTAACTTTATCCCTTCATATGTTCTGCTGGATCAGGTATCTCTCTTTATACAGTTGACATAGACCCAGCTGAACACTGTACAGTGTGTTCTGGCTAATAAAAAGGAAATGTAGTTGTGTCCTCACACCTAGATACCGTGTTTGTACTATGAGTTATCTAAAGCAAACTGATCTGCTATTAACAGACAAGAAACAAAGGATGTGTTTAGAAGTTGCATTAAAAATGAAAAATTTTCTCAGAAGCCTGGAAATGGGGCCAAAATATGGAAATGTTTTAGAAACTAAGAAGCCTCTTGTGCCACCCTGAGGACTAGGTGCCTTACACTTGTGTTTAAGCACTCTGTGGCATAGTTCCCAGCTGTTGCCTCAGGCTGCACTGAAGCCAACTCTGGCCACAGCTCTGGGAGCACTACAGTAGACTGGGGAGTCCAAAAAGTGGGGTATATAAAAACTTTTTAGTGAATAAAAAAGAAACAGGATAAAACTAAAAAGATCCTTCCACAATAAAAAACTAAGGCAAAACCAAGGATTACTTGGGAGAGTGTAAAAATTCAGTTGTATTATTGGGCTGTAAAGAGTTAAATATTTTAGTCTAGACATAAATAGCATAATAAACAAATCTTTTCAAATTGAATACTTTTACCACTTCAGACATCTTGAAATTAGTTCTTTTGTTATCTCTCTAATAACTTTTCCAGCTAATCCTTCTTACACCAGACTGACTGTGATCTTCTTCATTATCTAAATAAAATGGACGCCCAAGTGAATCCTGAAGTGGCATCTTTGATGGATTTCTCATCAGCCCACAAAGACATATGTTACTTTTCCTTGCTGTGGAGACAGTGAGTGGATGATGCCTGTGCGGGAGGATCTTGATATTGACCCATATTTGAGCAGTTGTGCTGCTAGCTAAAGGCTGAATCCAAGCAGTCTCAAACAGAATCAAATGTACCAGAATAAATCAGTGAAATTCTGATGTCTGAGGTACATCTGAAATGGAAGTGCATTGATTCATGGTAACGCTAGCACACATTTTAATCAACATAATGTATAGATGATTTAGATATATGTGTGTGTATATTTATATGTATGCATATAGGAGTTGGACTCGATGATATTTATGGCTCCCTTCCAACTTGAGATATTCTATGTTCCTATCATAAATATGTTTCATTATACGCTGCCCAGTATTAGCGACTTCAATGAAACAGGTTGTTTTATTGTATTATGGACTGGGATGCTCTTCTAGGGTTTTAGATGAAAATTTCTTTTGTACTTAAACAACAGCCTGTTTTCTTAAGATTTTTCAGTGAATTCAGTTTATGTTACTTGGTTAATACTGTTGCTAGGGAGCACCAATAACGGTTTTGAAGTATGATTTGTTTAAATGTGTTTAAATCGTTTTGCAGCAAGCTTGGAACAGTTTGAATTACATTCAGGATGTTTCAGGTATGGTAGTTTAATGTACTTGCACATACAGACTTTTTGAATAAAATCCAAAAATGCCTTGGAATATTCCTTTTTTTTTTTTTCCACTGAAAAAATCTATAAAACTTAAAAATGGTGGGAGACGTGACAGTGACGATGTCATGTCACCTTTCTTGATTCCTCACTATTGTCTGACTGTCCTTTCAATAGTAAATCATTATTCCTTTTTCAGTCTTTTGCCTCTTTCTGCTTGGCCCAGACTGATTTTACTTCCACATTTAAAGTCCTTTCCTTTATACCTGGAGGGAAACATAATCCCTAAAGGAAACCTTACCTTCTTTCTGTGAAAACTTTGCTTCACTGGCTTTATACATAGAATTCTTTATATAGAAATCCTTTTCTTTTTTTATTTTATTGTCAGAGTTGCACATTAAAGGTATTTTATGAAATTAAAAAGTCCATACTAACTAGCTATTTCCAAATGGAATCCAGAAGTAAGGTGTCAGAAGAATTTTTGAAGGTTTCTAACTTTAGTTTTTTGATAATAGACTCAATTTCTGTAGATTGGGGGGGGGGGGGGGGGGGGGGGGGGGGGGGAATAAAATCCCAACCCCATAAAAACCCAACCACAAACAGTGGCTAATCATCAAAGGTAAAGTTAAAGGTTACTGGGAAAAACAATGTATATAAACCCTGTGACTCGTATCTGATACTTTATGCTAGCAAAGCTTGATGCTTCTCCACAAGAAATGAATAACCTGAAGTTTTAGAAGTAACAAGAATTTCCTTGCTCACAATATCATAATAGAAGTCTTTTACCTTGGACTTATCTGTGAGACCTAACATGAGGATGTTAGGATCAGGGGAATCTTTTCCCTGTAAGTCTTTCAGTGTAGGTAAAAAAAAAACAACCACCAAACCAAACCCCAAAAATCCAAACCCACAGCAAAAAGCAGTCTTCAATTCTCTTTCAAGATCTTTAAAGGATCTTGAAGTCATCACAGGTGAAAAAATAGCCTGACTGTGGAAAAATCCATTTCATACTGCATTTATGTTGTTTCTCATAAGCAAAGTTCTGCAAGCAACACATTAAATATTTCATGATAGTAGATGCAAGATGTGGTATACAGCTAGTATTATCCTCTGTAATCTGAGAGGAAAAAGGTCCACTCTATGTTTTTACCTAGGGCAGAGAGAAAACATGCGATGATTATAATGCTTACAGAGCTTCCATACCTTGCATTACAATCCAACTTAAATGAAATTGCTCTATGATTTGTCTACCAGACTTAAAATTAATTAAGCTGCATGGGTTTAAAAAAAGCATGAAACAGCCCCCGGGTTGAGATCTTCTCATGCATTTTGAGGACATTGGGAAGAATCTGATTTTACTTAAATAACAACTTTATTGATTGTGAAACCAGGCACTCTTTTGACTTCAGTGTCTTCATCTCTGTATAACAAGACTCATCCTACCTGCCAGTGAAGGAGGAAAATTGTACCAAAACCAGCCAAATTGAAGAAACTTGCTCTTCTTTTTCCTGCTGATACTGCCTCACAGCTCTCTCTTTTAATTGAACGAGGGCTTTAGCTCCATAGCAGTTTCTTTACATTTTTTGGCATGTGTAGGATAACTTTTAGCATTTACCATTTCACTTTACTCTCTTTTTTTTCATGTTGAACAGATTTTGCTGTTGTTATTCTGTAGTTACCTCAATTCCAGATACTGAGACTGATATCCTAGTCCTAATTTCTGAGTAGAGCCTATGTCTTTTTTTTCATCTTCAGGATAACTAGAACAATCTCTGTTGTCTTTATCACTTACTACCCATGGTGCCCTCAAAGACTCATTTCTGTAGTTAGCGGAATGGAGGGGCATTATTTCCTATAGTGTGCGTACTTTACATTGCTCTGTTCTAACCATGGTAGTATATCTATACGGCAATACATATATCTCTAACAAGGTATAGTACGTGTGTGATAGGTGGCTGATGAGGCTGTTACTCCATTAAGGACTTCCAACAACAAGACAGAAAGTTCTACCAGTATAAAGCAACCGGGATATTTCACCCAGCTTGAGCTGCTATAGATTTTTCACTGACATCCAGAAGTGCGGCAGCTTTATTTTGAGAGCTATTTACAGTCTACAAAGTGTAAAAGAAATTATTTTATTGTATACTTTGATATCGTTTTGTTATTATACACTCCCTGAAATTAATTTTTTGGTTATGACATACTGAAGAGTAATAAGAATCTAAGTATCATTTTTACATTGCATTTTTCTCATGATTTTGGTATAACCAATTTGTTCTCACATAAATACCAGATTAATAATAAGAAGAATATTATGTTTCACAGTGTTATATTGCTCTGTGTATAAACCCACCCTATTCTGTCCCAATTTGAAATAATTCAGGCTCTCTGGCCTTTGTTGTCAAATGATTCTCCAGAGCTGTATCAGATAACACCATTATTTTTTGCCTTAAATCTCTCCCATTATCCACTTTCAGTAATTTTTGCCGGTTGGTGAAGCTTAAGCCCTCTGTGACAGAGGCTACATCCCTCCTGTGTCAGCTGGGCATTCAGCAAGCTGAATGGACAGGATGTCCACTGCTTGCTGGGTGTGCTAGGGGCAGGACAAAAGGCTTCCTTCTCTATGGCATGTGCCTTTACAGTGGCCTGTACCTGTTTCTATGCCAGGGGGTGACTTTTTCAGCTGCTTTTGTAGGTATTATCAATATTATTTAATGAGGCATGAATAATGACTTAGCTGCTATGAGTAGCAGCACATGCAGAAGAGGAAATACTGAACGTTCTCCTGGAGAAAATTGGCTGCTCATGACCTGGATAGAAAGATTCTTCATTGGTTAGAAACTGGCTGGATGGCAGAACCCAAAAGAGTGGTGGTAAATGGCATCACATCCAGATGGTGACTGGTCACTAGTGGTGTCCCTCAGAGCTTGATGTTAGGGCCAGTGCTGTTTAATATCTTCATTGATGATTTAGATCAGGAGATTGAGTGCACCGTCAGTATATTGGAGGATGATACCAAGTTGGGTGGGAGTGTGTCCTGGGTTCAGCAGTAGTAGTCATTTTTCTCCTTCTTGGTAGCTGGTGCAGTGCTGTGTTTTGACTTTCAGCTCGGGAACAGAGCTGATAACGATGTTTTGGTTTGGCCAAGGACTTTGTGAGCCTCATGCTCTGCCAGGGGGGAGGGGAAGCCGGGAGGAAGCAGAGACAGAACACCTGACCCAAACTGACCAAAGAGGTATTCCATACCACAGCACGTCATGCCCAGGATGTAACTGGGAGTTAGCCGGAAGGCCTGGGAGACTGCAGGGTTGGAGGAGGTATCGATCGGAGCTTGGTCGAGCTTGGGGGGCGAGTTATCGGTCAGCTGGTGCTGAGGTGTTGTATTCTGTTCCCTTGTTATTTCCTTTATCATTATTATCATTGGTGGTAGCAGTAGTGATTTGTGTTATACCTTAGTTACTAAACTGTTCTTATCTCAACCCGTGGGAGTTGCATTCTTTTCGATTCTCCTCTCCGTCCCTCTGGGAGTAGGGGGAGGGAAAGAAAGGGGGGAGTGGGTGAACGAGTTACCGGACTGGGTTTAAACTACGACAGAGTGTTGATCTGCTGGAGGGTGGGAAGGCTCTGGAAGATCCCTCTGGATCTGGACAGGCTGGACTGGTGGGCTGTAGTCAATGGTATGAGGTTCAACAAGGCAAAGCGCCAGGTCCTGCGCTTGGGCCACAACAACCCCATGCAACTCTCCAGGTTTGGGGAAGAATGGCTGGAAAGCTGCTTGGCTGAAAGGCACCTAGGGGTGCTGACTGACAGCTGAACATGAGCCAGCTTGTGCCCAAGCAGCCAAGAAGGCCAACAGCATCCTGGCCTGTATCAGAAATAGTATGGCCAGAAGGGCCAGGGAAGTGATTGTCCCCCTGTACTCAGCACTGGTGAGATCACACCTTGAATCCTGTGTTCAGTTCTGTGCCCCTCACTATAACAAAGACATTGAGGTGCTGGATCAGGTCCAGAAAAGGGCAACAAAGCTGGCGAAGGGTCTGGAGAACAAAGTCTTATGAGGAATGGCTGAGGGAACTGGGGTGGTTTAGTCTGGCAAAGAGAAGGCTCAAAGGGGGTCTTATCGTTCTCTACAACTACCTGAAAGAAGGTTATCTCAAGTAACTCTTCTCTAGTAACAAGTGACAGGACAAGAGGCAAAGGCTTCATGTTGTGCCAGGGGAGGTTTAGATTGGACATTGGGAAAAATTTATTTATAGAGAGGGTGATAAGGCATTGGAACAGGCTGCCCAGGGAAGTGGTGGAATCACTGTCCCTGGAAGTGCTCAAAAACCTTGTAGATGAGGCCTTCAGTGATGTGGTTTAGTGGTGGTCTTAGCTGTCCTGGGGTAATGGTTGGACTTGATGATCTTAAAGGTCTTTTCCAACCTAGCTGGTTCTATGATTCTACGAAGATAAAGGTACCTTCTATTACATAATGGTGAAAAATGCCTTGCCTGGATTTCCTGCCATGTCTTACAAAAGACAGTAAAAATGATTCAGACATTCCTTCTTAAGGTCATTTTCAGTTGCCTATTCCTGTGACAATATGTAGCTGTTAAGGCTGATTTTCTTATGCAATGTCTTTCGCTCAATTCTGAAATGTCAACAAAGGCAGACTAGACTTTGTAGTAAAACTGAAAAGCTTGATTTCTCTGTCTTGTTTTCAACCTGTTAACTGACAGTTTCATTTTGTGTTGAGTGGTTCTGTTATTGTGAAGAACAGTGAATAATCATACCTTATTCAACATTTCTGCATAATTTAATACATGTATATTTAAAACTGTTACATTATATTGATAGGGTGTCGTGGTTTAAACCCAGTCAGGTAACTTGTTCACTCACTCCCAGTGAGTGGTGCCGAGCTGACAACAATCAAGGTCCGTGTTCGTCTCCCCCCCTCCCTGCACCGGGGCTCTCCCCTTCCCCGCTCCCGGAGGAACGGGGAGGAGGATCGAGAGAGTGCAACTCCCACGGGTTGAGACAAGAACAGTCCAGCAACAAATCACCACCGCTACTATCAGCTAAAACAATGATAAGGGAAATAACAAGGGAAGAGAATACGATACCACCGGCCAAGAAAACGAGTTCCACCCGGAAGCCCCTGTCCTTCCGGGTAACTCCCAGTTACCCCCCACCCCGGGCATGACGTGCTGTGGTATGGAATACCTCCCCGGCTAGCCCGGGTCAGGCGCCCCGTCTCTGCCTCCTCACAGCTTCCCCTCCTCCCTGGCAGAGCATGAGCCTCACAGAGTCCTTGGTCAAGGTAAACATCACTTAGCAACAACCGAAAACATCGGCTTCACCAACGCTGCTCTCAAACTAGAAGTCAAAACACAGCACTGCACCAGTTAACACAAAGGAAAAACATGACTACTACTGCTGAACCCAGGACATAGGGTCATGTTATGTTCCTTTAGCATTTTTGATATTATGTTCTGCCTCAGTCTTCTGTTTTTCACTTTGGATGGTCCTAGCCTATTTTGTTTGAGATACACTTCAGTCATGTGGTCATCCAATTTTCCTTTATTTTGAATTTATCTAGTTCTATGACAGTAGGGATTGATTGGTGGCTTGGCTTCATGAGAGAAGATTTGGGAAGGGCTTTATCTGTGCTTACTACAAGCACAATGACCAAGGGCATGTGGGATAGACAAATCTGGTTGGCAAAAAGGGTGCTTAGGCAATCAGGAAGTGTCCAATCAGGACTGTCATCTCCTGGGGCAATCTTGAGTGACCCATGCCCTGGTCTGCCTGCATGCAATGTTGGATCTGCAGCTTCCAATGCACCTTGGCACCTGCCATTTTAACCCTTGCCTGTCGCTACAGACAAGTGAGAGGAAACCCTTCCAGCCTGTGCAGTGGATTTTTTAGGTGAGGTGCAGTGTGCGTAGAACTGGCCACATCGTTTACACCTGAGGTTTATCTGCCACGGCCTAGCTAGCTAGGACGGTGACAGCAAAGTCCTCAGGTCATAGGTTTTGTAAGAGTGTCCTTCTCCTAGATGGAAGACCTTACAAGGCTAGATGAGCTCCATCTGCCCGGGTTTGAAGTTAGGAGTTTTTCTTCTCCTATGAGGATGGCTTGTCTTTGCTAACAAAGATTCGGGAAGGGCTTTACCCACACATTCTGAACAACACTGTCATCTCCTGGGTCAATCTTGAGTGACCGACGACACAAGAGCACAACATCAAGCTTCTAGGTGTGATTCTGACTTAGAGGCGTTCAGTCATAAGCCCGCAGATGGTAGCCTCGCCCCAGTGGAGTAGGGGTTACCACCTGTAGATTTATACATATTTTTACATATGTTCATGCAAAATTTCAAACAGCAATTCTCAAAGACTTCAAGTCATTGGAGTCATTGATGCTAACCAGCATCTGTCAGCCTAAAAAGATCTGAATAGAGCTACTTTTTCCCTCTGTTGGTTACTTTGCACTAATGTCATAGAAGTCAGGACACCGTGGCAGGACAGCAGCTGTTAACCTGGGTAGTGACTCCAGACTTTATCAAGTTTGCCTTGAAAGCAGAGGTAATGGCTCAGGGACTGGAAAAATCAGAGACACAGAAGACCACATCTCTTCAGGCATCACATGTCTCCCAGCAGACATCCTAGCAGAGTTGGACCAGGATCATAGGAATACCACCCTGTGAAAAGGCCTGAAAACACTCAGCTAACCTGCATGGTGGCTGACATATGTTGTGTGGAGCTGGATAAGGGCTGCTGTCAGAGTAGAAAGATAGGGTGGTCTGCACTCTGTACAGAGACATCCTAATTAAGAAGGACAACTAAAGGATGGGTAAGGAGAACTAAAAGGCTAAAGAACTAAAAATAGAGGGGTGAGTGGGTTTAGGAGTCCTACAGAGTGGACACAGGAAGCCCATGCCTGTTACCTGCAGACAGAAATCCAAACATGTTAGGCGGAATAAGATACATTTTTTACATTAGCCCCTGGGGTCTTCTGGCAACAACTCATGTGGTCTTTGGAACATGAGACAGCTCCAAAGTAACGTGCATGCAGGTTAGCTTGTTCATAGGTCCATAGAAAGTGCTTAAGTGCCCCAGTGGGCTCCAGCTACATAGGTGTGATTGAAAGTGGCACAGCTGATTTTGTTGTGGGAACACAAAGTGCTCCCATTCCTGAAAAATACTGATATAGAAAACGTAGCAGGAATGGATGGCTGAAATTATTTTATGTCCCTTGAGCACCACCTCACAGGTAAGAGCTTGTCTACTCCCCGTTTCATGTGTGCTGTATGGTTTTATATAAACTTTGGACTATGTCTGTATCATAGACTTGACTGCTGTGTCTAATGTTTCTATGGGAACACCACAATTCACTGGAAAGATGAGTGATACTCTTTCCAACTTGAATAGTCATATGAGCCCATAGGCACAACAAGCTGCACATCTTGGCTGTGGACTCCCCTCTCATATTGGGAAGGCATTATATCTACAGCCAGCAATGACATCTGTCATACTGCATCCTGTGCTGAGCATAGATGAAACTGGCTAGGGTTATCTTCATAACAGTGCTGGTAATGGATAGACTTGATCTTCCAAAGTAGTTATCAAAGATTCTCATTTATATCTGTTTCCACCTAGTATCCTCCATCCACCCTTCATCTTACTGTGACAGCAACCTCCATTGCCAGGAAGAATAACAATATTTAATATAAAACAGAAATCAGCTCTTCAGAGCTCCTGACAGTGTCCCCGTGCACAGAAAGGGTTTTCAGTCCTTTGCAGTTAATGTCATGTTTCCAGCCTGATACAGTCCCATCACAGTGTGCTTCTAACCTAGAGGTGTTGCAGGGTGCATGCACCCTGCGAGCACCCCTACAAAAAAAGTGTTCCAGCTGGATTGTGTGTACTGGGTTCACATGGCAAGGTTTGGGGGGTTAGAACAGAGGGCTACAAGTATGGCTTCTGTGAGAAGCTGCAATAAGCTTCCCCTATAACCACTAAAAGCCAATGCCAAGAGTCTCCAAGACAGACCCGCCACTGGCCAAGCCAAGCCCATCAGCAACAGTGGTAGCGCCTCTGTGATAACATGTTTAAGAAGTTAGGAGAGAACCCTGTGCAACAGCAATTGCAGCCATAGAGAGGAGCGAGAGTATGTGTGTGCAACTCTGCAGAGCCCTAGGTCAGTGAAGGAGGGGAAGCAATGCTCCAGGTACCAGAGCAGAGATTCCCCTGCAGCTGATGGTGCAGACTACAGTGAGGCAGGCTGTGCCCCTGCAGCCCATGGTGAAGCAGATCTCCACCTGCAGCCCATGGAGGTCCCTACATCAGAGCAGAGGGATGCCCAAAGAAGGCTGTGACCCCATGGGAAGCCTGCACTGGAGCAGGTTTGCTGCAGGACTTGTGACCCTGCAGGGGACCCACACTGGAGCAGTCTATTCCTGAAGGACTGCACCCATGGAAGGGACCCACACTGGAACAGTCTGTCCGTGATGGGCTGCACCCATGGAAGACATGCACGCTGGAACAGTTCATGAAGAGCTGCATCCCTTGGGAAGGACAAAGGCTGGAGAAGTCCATGGAGGACTGCCCTGCTGTGGGAGGGATCCAACGCTGGAGGAGGGGAAGAGCGTAAGGAGTCCTCCCCTGGGGAGGAAGGAGCAGCAAAGACAACATGTGATGAAATGACCACATGTCCCTGATCCTCTGTGGAGTGAGGACAGAGAAAATTGGGAGTAAAGTTAAGCTAGGAAATAAAGGAGGGTTGGGAGGAAGGTGTTCTAAGATTTGGGTTGATTTCTCATTATGGAACTTTGATTTGATTGGTAATAAATTAAATTAGTTTTCCCAAGTTGAGTGTGTTTTGCCTGTCACAGTAATTGGTGAGTGATCTCTTCCTGTTCTTATCTCAACCCACGAGCCTCTTAGCCCCTATGCCTTTCACTCTTTGTTTCTACTGCGTTTCGTGGTTAGAAAAATGTCCACAGAAATACCAAAACTCCTTCACTGCTGACAGAGGGCAGCACACTTCACATGGGCAACAGGGAACACAGTAATTAAGCTGGAGGTTGGATGTGACAGGCTTAGTAACAATGTGCTATTATGGCTGCGGTGTGCACAACTGGGTTTTTGACCAGCTGGTAAAATCTCAGCACCCACCTACAGCATCAATGGTAATGCAGATAGAGTGACTTTCATGGCAGCTGAATCAGACTCGTGCTTTGTGTAAGCATAAGCTGAAGCTTTTAAAAATAGTAGCAGATAACATTTTAAGAGCATAAATAACTAATGGAGTGGAACAGTTAACAGAAATACTATAAGTGGTAGAAGAATACATTAAGGCACTTAGTTTTGCTTGAAATGAAACCATGGTTTTGCATACGTGTGTAAAATTAAACACGTGTACAAGCTTGCTGAAAGACTGGAAACTGACGCTGAAATCTATGCACATATTGTATTTTCAGGAGCAATTCAATGCAACTGAGCCACAGTGCAGGATTTCATGGACTCCATTAGCCTGTCAGCAAGGGGTCAGAAAGTCATCTGTGTAGATTGCCATAAGTCAGTGGCGGTCAGGCCTCAAGAATGTAACTGAGATTTAAATACTATCTGTGATGATAGTGTCCATAGTTTTGTGTAGGCTGTCTGCAGGGGAGGAGAAGTTAGGCTAAAAGGAGATTTTTTGTCATTTTTTTCCTGAACAACAAAATCATTCTTCAAGCCTCATGTTTACTGTGAGGCAGATCAAAAAGAAGCGAACGGTTAAAAGCACAAAATGTGACTCACTAAGGTTAGAAGGCAATAGAGGCTTACATTTGTTAAAAAGCCCCTGAAAAATAAAACCAAATCTAAGGACAACTCATTAGGCAATGACTGAGATAATGCTGTATAGCATCCTCTCAGCTCTTCCTTTTTGTTCAAGTCCGCTGTGTGCTTCTGCCTGAAGGAAGAAGAAGAAGCCTTCATTCACTCTTCCTACACTGTGTGGGACTGTCAAATGGCAGCCCTTGAAAGTAATCATTATTATGACATAACAAAAGAGGGGTTTTTTTTTAAAAAAAAAAGCAAAGCAGCCATTTATAACTTGTTCAAATTGATATTTCTGCATTTTTCATTTAAGTGTTGCCTCCTCTATGGCAAATATAAAAATTCTTGAAATAAGACCTTTATCATGCAAGCTTTACACTAAATGATATTAGTTTTGACTGAACTGTTTCCTCACTTGCTGGAAAACTGAAATCATTTGGTGTAAATGTCTGGCATGAAAAAGCACGACTTTTACCCATTCTACAATTCTGATTATCTAACACCCACATTTAATAAATTTACCCTTTATTTAATGGCAGGCTTGATTTAAAAAAAAATGTGCTTAAATTTAGTTTGAATTCAGGCAATGGAAACTGCCTTGTTCTGTTAGCATAAAAGTTAGGGGGGTTTGCTTGGAGGAAATTTTGCAACAATAAAGCTTTTTTAGAAAAGTAAAAACTGTACTTTTCATGCTGAGGAATGACAACTGTAGATCTCTGATCCTTTCTAACATTTATTATCTTCTTATATGCAGTATTTGCTTTAAGCCTTAAGACTTTGGGTCTTACAAAATGTTTCCTGGAAAATCCTAGTTTGGAGTACAGGTATGTTAGGCCATTTGGACCAATTTTTGATATTCACTTGAATTAGTCAGTGGGTAAAATAAATTGCTATTTAACATAAGAAAGAGGATAAGAATTTATCCCCCACTGGAGATTTTTTGACATATATTCTAATTCACATTTGGACTTCCCAAGGTTGTTACTGTAACTAAAGCTTCAGTTTTTCAATTCATATTCAGTAAAGCACTTGACCATGCATTAGGTTTTAAATGCTTGCTTAACAGCTGCTAACACGAATGGAAACTAAATGTACATATAAGTACTTTCCTAGAGAGGGTTGTACCTAATCACTTATTTTGAATTTTGCAGGACAAAGACTCAAATCACACTAACTGGCATAAATTTTACTTATAGGCCTTTCAGCAGCTAAATCTGAGTTATTTTACCTCACTTTAAATGTAAATACATACATATTGATAATAAAATATTCCACTACATCCAGTGTGGAGAATGATGATACAGCCCTCAAATTCCCATGACTCCAACAACACATTACCGATTTAGATCCCTTTAAATCACCTGACCTTTGGGCAAAATTTCTTTACTCGCATGCAAGCCCTTCTAAGCTAGGTGTATGACTTGGTAGGTGCCCTTTATCACACACAGCTCCATCTAACACAGTTCTGCAAGTCCAATTAAGTACTTGAGGTGAGAGGATCTGTTTCCACATAAGTAGATGTATTTCCATTGATTTCATATCATCAGCCACACTTGCATTTTGGTTCTGAGAATACCAGCACTAACTCTTATTTGATGTGATGTCAGTTGAGATGTGGGCAGCAATCTTCAGGAAGCCAACTCAGTATTATTCATTTTATGAAGGCAATTGAACTCAAATAGGAATTTCAAAGCATTTTGAGATAAACTGAATTTGAACTAGTGAATAGGAAATCAAAACCAGACTGAAAAACTCTGCCAAGGACACTGTCTGCCAGGGAGAGGTGAGGGTTGACCTCTGAGCAGGGGAAGGCGAGCTGGGAGCTAAGATTCACATGCACCACCCCCCCCCCCCCCCCCAACCTGTATGTATAATCTGCATTTTGTATTCTTGAATGAGTTTGTATTTATCCCTCCTGCTTTGTATTTCGCCTGAACACTGCTTAACACCATTCTCTTCATCAGTGACAGACCCTGTTCACTCTTTCCCATCCTTAACCCTGTGATCTGCAGATCTTACCTGCATGTTATGTTTCTTCCCAGCTCACTGAGAGTAGTGTTACACACCTCAGAATGAAACCCTGCTGCCTGGAGGGATCCCAAGAAGCACACACACTCAAAAATCGTTAATTTATAGTTATCTTTTGAGATCTATCAGCTCACTAGTTTTTAATCCATTTACCATGTGATTTTTTTGTTGTTTTAGTTTCTTAATAAAAATGTGTAACATCAAGTCAAATATTTTCTTCTCTGCTGATGTTAGATCAATGGTGTTCTCTTTACTGACCAGCCTTCCCTATTATAAAAAAGATATTAATTTAGCTGAAGAAGCTCTAGTTTTCATGAAGCCAGTGGTCAGGCATTAATAAAATTAACTTCCCTTAGCAGTGCAGTGAGGACACTCCATAGCAGAGGGAACATCTTAATCTCTCTACCCATTTTCAGCCACCTGAAGAAGTTGACAGAGGGAGAGAGAAAGAACTTTCCTCTCTGGCTAGAAGAGAGCAGAGCATTTGCCCCATGTTAGTGGAAACAGCTTCTTGCATCCCTGAATCCCTGCTTTCCAATAGGCAATTCCTGAATTGCTGCTTTCCAGTTCTTGGTTTATCCATGAAAGACAGATAGTAGATTTGTCTGCCTTGTCACAACTTTTCTGACTTATTCCTGCCTTCACTACTTTTAAAGCAGCCAACACAGTGGGACTCTCTGAGATATAAGTTAGGGATAAGATAAAGATATAAGCCCTATGTCTAGGCACCTCAGGTTCTTCCTGTCCTCCCTTTCTCATCACAAGCACATGAATGCTGCTAGATCTGCCGATGGCAGCAAAGATACCTTTGTCAGTGTTACACACAGTCAACCTAAATGCTTGAGGTACAGAATTAAAGGAAGAGGATTAAGCTATTATCAAGAGTCCAGAATCTGTTCTGTAGAATTTATACGTCTGCTTCAATAGGAAGACCAAAGAACATTTTACCCGTGTAGAGACTGTGAGATAATTGTAATTTAAATATGCAACCCAGGTGCCTTAAGCAGCATGAGTCACAGACTGTGAAGAAGCAGAACTTTTCTTGACCTTGAGGACTGCAGAATTCAGGTCTGAATGGTTAATCAATCTTCATTAAAGGCTTGTTCTTGTAGCTTGCTGTGCATCCTGGTTCAAAACCTGAAGTGTGTAAGGACCGGTTTAAATGTGAGAGCACAAATAGTGTCAGTGCTGTCCCTGGGACTTTATCTGTCACCCATGCATGAGTGGTCTGCTGGAGCAGAGGGCAAATATTCAGTTTCTTGTAAGATGAAGTACTATGACAGTGCATGGTTCCCAGTGAATTTTAAGTTTAATCGCTCTGCAAAATATTTCTCTTCCGGTACCAATTTCAGGACAGCTATTGATCTTAACATCTTTCAAAAGCTTTTCCTACTGCAATTATGAAAGTACTGCAATTATGAAGATATGTTCATCTGAACATAATGTGAAATAGATATCTGCCAGAAGAAACATAAGTAGATATAAGAGATCTTCGTTACTTTGTCAATTAATTCCCATGTATTATTATGTGAAAAGTGTATTTTGTTATAAATATCTTACAATGCAATGACTTGCTAGTATTTGATTGGCCACATAATATTTTTTTTTTGGTTAAAAACTTGATAGTACATGCAGGCACACTGAATTTTCTTTGTTACTTGCCTACAAGTGATAGTTCCTTAGAGAATGAACACACTCCGCTCGTGGCTTTTTCCTCGGCAATCTCTTCCTTTTGAGATCTCCAGCACTGTAATCCCTTTCATTCTACATTCTGTGGATTAATTCTTCTTTTCCAGCATGACAGACTTTAAATAACTTAATGACTATATTATAAATAGCTTATATTATAAACTGCCTATATAGTAGGTAATAATACATAGTCCTCAGTGAACACTGAGAATGTAGATCAGCATTACTCTTGCTGTTTATTATACCAGAAAAAAAAAACATAATTGAATTACAGCCTTATGTTCAACCACAGACCATGAAATTAGTGGGTAATGGCAATGTATTGAAACTCATACTCTTCAAAAAGGATCAGGAATAGAAATGATCAGAAAAGTGTTTTTATAAAACTGCCCTTCACATGCAGCCAGAGTCATTGCTGCATCACTTAGAAAAGAAGCAGGTGAAAAGTCAAATCTGAATTTTGACTGGTTATCAGCTAGTGTAAAGACTTTGCATTTAGTTTTCAAACAGTAAATAAAATCACAATGTCCTGGGTTCAGCAGTAGCAGTCATTTTTCTCCTCCTTGGTGGCTGGTGCAGTGCTGTGTTTTGACTTTCGGCCTGGGAACAGAGCTGATAACAAGGATGTTTTGGTTTGGCCAAGGACTTTGTGAGCCTCATGCTCTGCCAGGGAGGAGGGGAAGCCGGGAGGAAGCAGAGACAGGACACCTGACCCAAACTGACCAAAGAGGTATTCCATACCACAGCACGTCATGCCCAGGAGGTAACGGAGAGCTAGCCGGAAGGGCTGGGAGACTGCGGGGTTGGAGGAGGTATCGGTCAGTGCTTGGTCGGACTGGGGGGGCGAGTTATCGGTCGGCAGGTGGTGAGGTGTTGTATTCTCTTCCCTTGTTATTTCCTTTATCGTTATTATCATTGGTGGTAGCAGTAGTGATCTGTGTTATACCTTAGTTACTAAACTGTTCTTATCTCAACCTGTGGGAGTTGCATTCTTTTTGATTCTCCTCTCCCTCCCCCCGGGAGTAGGGGAAGGGAAAGAAGGGGGGGAGTGAGTGAATGAGTTACCTGACTGGGTTTAAACCACGACACACAAAAAAACTAATGGATAATGTCCTATTAATTTTTTTCATTTTTTTATAGTGACTTTTATGAGCATGCTATTGACTGTTACTGCTATGTCATTTTGACAGAAAGTACCTGCAGAGGGGTGAGGGCTAAATCAGATTAGTTCAGAGGGTGTAAATCTCAGATAATGAGTGAACTCCAGGCCTTCAGACTTACATAAGGACAACCATGCACAGGAACATCTTCACTGAGTCTTGCACCACCCTGAGGCCTTGCAGGGTCAGCCACAGCGCTGCTTCACTGCACAGCAGCCTGACTGCCAGGATGGAGCTGTGAGGTGCCCACCAATGCAAAAGCCATAAGTCCAGAGGGGTGGGAGGCTAGGGCCAACCCCTAGCCAGCAGTCAGGTGTGAGCTGCATGCAGCATATGAGTCAGTGCTCACTCATGAAACACTGTGTACATTTTATATTCCACTCCTGTCTATTAAAGTAGAAAATCATGAGATCTTGGTCTGAGAGAAGCAGGACTTTGGTCACTGTGATTTCAGCTGCACAGCACCACACTCATGAAGAGAACCCTCCACTGATGGTGATGAAGAACTGGCTCCTTGTTGAGGTTAGGCACCAGCCTGTCAGACATCAGGTTGAGCGTCTAAGATGAGGCCACTCTAACTTCAGCTCCAGCCTTGCTTTATTCCTAGAAGTATTCCTTAGTAATGCCCTATTAGTCATATGAATAAGAAGAAACTGACTGGGATGCCTATGTAGCCTTCTTGTCCTTGATTAACAGGTCCCACTAGAATCCAGGAGGGTTTTATTACTCTCCCTCATCCTTTTGAACTTGGATCATTTTCTTAATTTTGCGTTGACCTAATTTACCGTACCTGAAGCCATTGTCATTCTTTCTGTACACGTAGCAGGCAGTATCTAATAAGTTGCTATGAAAACTATTCTTCGTTTTATCTCGGAACCTCTGTTAGTAACTTTAAACAAGCACTATTCATCCCTAGAGCAGGTCTGATCTCTCTGTTGTGTCGGTTTTTTTTAGGGTTTTTTCTTTTGTAGGTCACTGTTACTCCAAAGTTTAATTTTGTAGCTATTATTTTTCATAGAATCATAGAATAGTTTGGGTTGGAAAGTACCTTAAGACCATCTAGTTCCAACCCCTGTGCCTTGGGCAGGGACACCTCACACTAGACCGTGCCACCCAAGGCTCTGTCCAACCTGGCCTTGAACACCACCAGGGATGGAGCATTCACAACTTCCCCGAGCAACCCATTCCAGTGCCTCACTACCCTTACAGTAAAGAACTTCTTCCTTAAATGGAATCTAAACTTCCCCTGTTTAAGTTTTAACCCGTTACCCCTTGTCCTATCACTACAGTCCCTAATGAAGAGTCCCTCCCTAGCATCCCTGTAGGCCCAATTCATACTGGGAGGTTGCTACGAGGCCTCCACACAGCCTGAATAGCCTTCATCTGCAGTCTGAACAGCCCCAACTTTCCCAGCCTGTCTTCATACAGGAGGTGCTCCAGTCCCTTGACCATCCTCGTGGCCTTCTGGACTTGCTCCAACAGTTCTATGTCATTATGTTGAGGACACCAGAACTGCACATAGTACTCCAAGCGGGGTCTCATGAGAGCAGAGTAGAGGGGCGGTCAGCTGGAGCATTAGTCAGACATTATCATACAGGTATGATTCATGCACTTGGAATAAAGTGGTATTTTCTCTGTTCTTTCAAAGTACAGATACATAACAAGAAAAAAAAATCTTTAACGAAGCAGAGTTACTGACCTAGTTTTTACCCATAAACTCACAATAACACTGAAGTAAAAACCAAAGCAAACTGCCAGTCCTACCACTTTTTCAAGAGAAATGCAGAATAAGTGTTGACATCAACTGCTTTCTTAAACTTCATCTCATTTTTCCAAGACTTGAGAGAGTGTGCATAATTCAGTTTTAGATTAGAATGTGAAAGGGACATTTCCAGCCTAATAAAAGCAAACAAGCCTCTTTGTAAGTGTTCCAATTTTATCATTATGATTTGCAATAACTGAAGGAGATTCAAAATACTATTTTCAGCTTATATTCTTCATGTTATTAAGACTATTTTTGTTTTAATTACTTCCCTTGTCTGGATATCTTGCAAAACCCAGTGTAGAGCTAACAGGTGTAACAAAGAAGATCAATAAATCCACCTCTCCCCCTCAAATTTTATTGCAACAATAAAATCTATAAATATGGCTGTAGTACTGTTAGGTAGAGGTACAATTTTATTTTAACTAATTTTATTCACTATGTTTGAGGCTGACAGTTCTTGTACCTGGTTATTATTGTTAGACAGAAATAGTTCTCATTTTAAGACACCTTATGTGAAAACAACTTCTATTTAAAATACTGCAGCACCTTTTAAACAAATGAAACTCATTATGAAGCATTACCTCATATATTAGGTTAAGTAAGGTTCAATGTATGAAAGGGCTAATAAATTATAAAGGTAATAAAAGGTAACTAGAAAGGTAATTATAAAGGTAACCTATGCCATTTATGAGCAGAACATCAGAATGATCAAGTGATTATTGGGGATCAGTTAGGAGTTTGTTTCTATAGCTGTATCGGCATACCCCCTTACATGTACACGTAATTAAAGGAAATTTTACAAGGACAAAAGGTAAAGCAAGCTAAATAAGCATTCACTTCTTCTGTATGCCCTTAGTATGCACTTCTTCTGTATGCACTTAGTGAAACAGGCTTTCCTCAGATTTCCAGAATTACCTTTGATATTCACTTCTCTTGCCATCCCAATGTGTCTGATATGTGCGTTGTCACACTGACACTGGCTTGGACAGTTTCTGCTGCATTTTTATCCCATGACTTTTACTTCTTCAAAGCAGAATAGTCTTCCTAATTCCCATCACCATTCTTGGGGATTGAGAAGACTTTCCAAATCCTAGTAACTACTGTGACTGCATCCAGAAATGGCAGGAAGTTGGCAAGTCCTCCACATAGTGCCTGGGAAAGAATATATGCTAAAGAGGAAGAGCCATAAGCATTAGCCTAGGATTTAGGCATAGCAGCAGCTGTAAACTAACAAGAAAGAGATGTAGAAAGGAGGGTTGCAGGCTAAGCCCTTCTTGACACAGTTAGTCAGGTGCTTTATGATGCACCTTTGAGAAGGTCTTCCCTTTTCTTGGGAGTTATAGCCATATAGCTCTGTTTGACATGTGCTAATCTGGCTCTCCTGGGAGCAGTATTTTAAGAAGACTGGTTTGTTGTTTAGTTTCTTTTTAAAGCTGAATTTTTAACTTGAGGACCTAAGTCTTTTTGTAGTTGTAGGATAGGGAGGAGGCCAACATGTTTGGAATGAGAAATACTTTTGCCAGAATTATAACTGACCATAGTAAAGCAATATGTCATACTGTAATTGCATTTTAAGAAGTGGAAGCAACCTTAGAATAGCAAGGGGCAACATTTTTGTAGTCATGTGATAATGAAAGAAATTATAACAGGGAAGGTGGAACAACCCACGTAAGCATGCAGCAGATTTTCTTGGTGATTGCATCACACTCCTGTATAATTTGGATTTCTTTGGGGACACATAGTAAGGCAAGTCTGATTCTTCACCCACTTTTGCAAGTTTGCTGTTAGTGAAACTCCAGTGACTTTGACTGAAGAAAATGAGAGGATAATTGAGTTCAGGATCCCTGCTTTGAAGACTTAACAGTCTAATTTTGGACTGGGGCAAAAAAAACAAAACAAAACCCAATTAGGGAGGAAAGGAAGACAAAGTCCCTCAGGTTATGCTCATGCATTTACTGGATCTGTTACATGTCTTTAAATAGAAGCTCTAAATCACTATTTTATGAACATCATGAAAGATAGGAAGAAAGAGATTTGCTTTTATTTTATGCCACTAGAGCACAAGTTTTCGCATCAATACCATAGCTAATAGTCTGCTTATGTGTGATAAAATTGTAAAACTGACATTATTTGAGACATCTGAAAAAACATCTGTGATTGATGCTCCTTTCTTATTATCAAACTAGAGCTTTTTTTTGTAGTTAGGTGACTCTGTACCACTTTCTCTCAGAGCCCAGGTCACTCCTTCAGACCTTACAGAAAGGTACATGTGAGATCTCATGTACCTCATGTCTTAGCAGCTGCCTTTCGGATGATCATGCCTCTAATTGCATCGTGGCTTACCACTATTTGTATTGCTCTACTGAGTTGAGCTTGGAAACAGGTAAGGTAAAACCTCTTCATTAATATGTATCTTCCCTTTAATCTCACTTATGTACTGGCTAAGGTAAAACCTCATGCATTGCACAGGCAGTATAGAAATTGGAAGGAGAAAATTAATTCAGTTTCTGCTTTTTAGAGATTGCTCTCTTGCTTGTAATCACAGATTCTGTTCTACCACTTTAGCTCAAAGCCTTTACAATTTCATTCTTGGGTGTGATATTGAAATTTAATCTTTGAGGGTGTTGAAATATATCCTGCAAAACATTATGGGCATAATGCAGGAAACAGGTCCTGAAACAACAGACATCTGCTGGAGTTTTGTGATTTTGATTGTGTTTGCCTTTAGTGTCAATAGTGTAGGTTTTCTTTGCTTTGTTTGGTTTTGTTTTCTTCTGTTCTTCAATAGCAACATTTCAGCACTTTAAAGTCAATAGATTTCTTGCTGTAAACCTTACCATGTACCAGGTTCACCTCCTGGAAGACAAGTAGTGGAGGACCAAGGGCAATAATTATTGTGGCAAAAGACTTTTCCATTCATCCTATAGATCATACTCATGAATGTGGGTTTTTTTCAGCTGAATCTGTTAGTGTACTAAATCCAGAGTTTTACATGCTCTACGATATTTCTTAAAGTAATGAAAAAGGAATCTTCCTTCCTATCTGAAGGTTGTATTCACTAGCAGATTTCTCAGCCAGCTGAATGCTAGTATTCTGCTGTATACACACTGAAACTCATTTCTATTTGCATCTGATATTTTTTCCCACATAATAGATTTTGCAGGGTTCATTCTTGCTTGCTTTCTTTCTCTCTCTCCAAACCAGTGCCTTCAAATTTCTGGCAGAGCTTAGGCAAGGTGCGGAGTGCAGGGAAGGAAGTAGGGCTAATATTGATTTGAATATTTGTGTTTAAACCTAGATTTTGTATCTAAATATACTTAGAGCCAAAAATTTCCAGTGTTCAATTATTTATCACTGAGATCAAGACAGCTCTTGATTTGTTCTATGTACCTTTTATAGTATGATGCTGTCGACTTCCAGAGATAGGAATTTATTTATCCCAGGAAACACAGAGGCTTCAGACTGATCATTGTCTTTCCATTAATAGCAGATAAGATCCAGATTCTTTCCTAGCTCAAACAGGACACAGTCTTGTTTGTTTGGCTGGTTTGGTTTGGTTTGTTTGTTTTTTTTTTTTGGTTTTGGTTTTTTTTGGTTTGTTTGTTTCTTTGTTGTTTGGTTTGGGGGGGATTTGGTTTTTTTCTTTGTCAGCTCTGTAAAATGCAGACAGAAAGAGAGAAGTACCTGCAAAGAGCAATTCTACACATGCTGGATCTGAATTGCCCTTTTGAGGCATCTCTATAACCACTACTCAGACTACTGAGACTGCTGGGGGTAGCTACCTTCTGTTTTATGCATCTCAGTTAAGTCCTGAGCCCCATAGTACATAGCGTATTCAGAACTATAGTAACAGTCCAACAGATAAGTGTATTGAACTTATTCACATAATGGGTCTTTTAGATTTACTCAGAAGACCAAACAAGTCATAGATATTTCTACAGAGAGATATTTCATACTCAGTAGTAGCTGTGGAGGGCAAAGAAGATGACTAAACCTTGATGATTGATTGTAGAAGATATGCCAGGCATGTGTGGCAGTGACAATGAATGCTTAACCTCCCTGACCCCTAAAAGGCTGGGAATGACATGTGCAGTTAAGTGCTTCAGGGGAAACATTAGAGATTTGAGAATGGAAACAAACTGGTTAGGTAGTTGAATGTTTTTAAGAGGCTTAAGGTACATTTCTACATATGGGATTATCTGTGGTTTGGCCATTGTCCTAAACACATAGATGTACTGCTGTGGAAGTAGATTAGGAACCAGACAGTCTCCAAAGGTTTTTTGTTGTTATATCTCTCTCCTGTGGCTGTACAACCAAATAAAGTGAGAGGAAAAGATCAAGGTAATCCTTAGGTGCCCAAAATGAAAACTACATGAACATGAGGAACTTAAATTCTGGTCAGCAATCCAAAACACGTGACCCATTAGGTGCCATTAGTATGCCATTAGTACCGAATACTTCCATGAAACAAAAGATGGCATTTGGATTAAATGTTGATCTATGTCTTTATCATTAGTGGGCTGAATGAGAACTTTTGGAAAATGTGTCTTTTTATTCAATTTTACCAAGTATGCATTTCCTGTTGACACCAACTAACTACTGGATTTTGCACCTAAGACTCAGCAATGCTGGGCATGGAGGGGCAGGGAATGGGGGTTGCAGTTATCTCCTCACATGGACCCATTTCTGCTACTCTTTCCTTCTCAGGGGGAGGACTCCTTATACTTCCCCTGCTCCAGCATAAAGGATGATCTCCAACAGGCGACAGTTCTCAGTGAACTTCTCCAAAGCGAGTCCTTCCCATGGGCTGCAGTTCTTCATGAGCTGCTCCAGCCTGGGTCCCTTCCATGGGTGCAGTCCTTCAGGAACAGACTGCTGTAGTGTGGGTCCCCTGTGGGATTACAAATCCTGCCAGCAAACCTGCTCTAGCTTGGGCTCCTCTCTCCATGAGGCCACAGGTCCTGCCAGGAGCCTGTTCCAGTGCAGGCTTCCCATAGGATCACAGCTCTGTCTTAACTATGTCATCCCAGATATGCTACCACTGTCACGGATGGGCTCTGTTGGACATGGGGAAAGCTTCTAGCAGTTTCTCACAGAAGAAGGTAGCCCCCTAGCTACCAAACCCTTCTGGCATGTACTCAATACGGAATGTCTTCAAAGCATCAAGTTTCATAGGTCTGCTGCCATCACTGACTTTCCATCGAGACAGCTCTATCAATGGTGCTGCCATTTGGCCGCTTCTTTGTGCAGTTAGTACACAGCAGCTTCAAACTTGTTAAAGGTTTCAAGCACTTCATATAGGTATATCATATGCAATGAAAAATGTTACTGTTTTTCAGTTAAATAAGAGATTGCATATAGTTGGGTGAAGAACTATCCAAAAGACATTTAAAATGTAAATGAAGTAGTAGCAGAGGGCTTAACTTCAATGTATTCAAATCCTCAAAGTAAAATAAGACCAGAGTGCAACCAAGGAATGACAGCTGTTATTCTCATTTACACCATTCAAGGATTTCAGCTACTTAAAATCCACCTACCAGAGTTTTGGATGAATTGATTAGGTTTGAAATAATCTGAGGTTTCGGAAATGAAGTACCATCAGAAAATTGCAATAATGATATATAAGTATTCCTCCATATATGGAAAAAAATTTACTAATGACACTCTGAAGAAGACTGAATCCCTTTGCCTCTTCTTCAGATTTTTAAAGCTGGATACTAATTAATAAAATTAAATCCTGGATAAAGAAAGTGTTTCAAACAGAAAACTAACAGCACTTTTCAAATTTCCCTTCAAGACCATTGCTGCAATAGCTTCTGAAAATGTTTTTTAAAGAGGGCATTTTTAGGGTCCAGGAAGATCAAGGTGATCTGAAATGGCAATGACAATTGTTCAGAAGCATCCATTTCTGAAATCTTTCTAAAGGATTCTTCTACAGTGGCACGTGTATCATCTAGATTTTGCTTATACCTATATATTTCATTAAAGTCAAATTTCTTCCCTAGCAGAACATTGAACTGTCTCATGCACCAAAGCAGACCAGAAAAAAAAAAAAACAGCAAAGACTGTTGGTCCAGAAATATATGAAAGTAGAAATCAGCCTCTTCACACCTGGGCTGCCTTTTTCCCTACAGTCTGTAAGGCTGCACCTTCAGTCACCTGCAGGTCTAAGGCCAACTGCAACTTCAAACTCATCTGTAGTACACTTGATGTGGTGGTATCCAGGACATGTCAACAGCTGCCAAATACAGCTGACATCACGGGCCAAGGTCTCCTTTATACAGGGGAGGCTGTATGTGATCACAGGCTGGGCTGAATCCACTGTGGTCCAATAGTCTGGAAGACAGCCACAGCTTTGTTTTATTTGACTGCATTTGTCTGCACTGCACCAGATGCTTCCTTGGAGAGGTTTGAAGCTGAGGCTGTCAGAAGCCCAGCACTGTGTATCCATAGTGTCTTTTCCAGTAGCCTGAATTCAGCACAGTTTGAATTCTGCCTACAACCTCCCACTGCTCTGCAGATGGCTGTGCCAGACCCTTCCAGGAGACAACATGAATCTTTCTTGTCTGCCTGACAGTGTCATTGCAGATGGACAGAAGGGCATGATGGAGATTACAGGGTGTTGGATGCAGCAAATTGGCTCAGGATTAAACTTTAACCACAGAGCTCACTTGAAATTGTCTCCAGAAATGCCAGTCGGACAATGTCACAACCTGAGGTAAGAACTCTCTGAGAGGTAAGTGGTGTCAGTACACATCTAAAATATGGCTTTGTGGCCCATACTCAATGGGCTATGGAGCTGAAAAACATGGGGCAGGGTAATCCTACTCCAAGGATGCTCCATTTCTTATGCTTTAAGAGCAGTGTAGTCTGCTTCAGAGTCACTTGGAAAGAAGAATACTGACATTTGCAAGGACCTAAAAACTGTTTCTAGTCTGAAAGCTGCTATATGTCACAAGGTGAATCCTGCCTTCACCGAAGTTCACTAAAACCTTCTGGGTTTCAACAAAGTTAAAGTTAACGCTTTGCTGGCTGTAAGACTAATGTGCTGTTCAGAATGATCACTGAATGTTATAGTGCCTGAACTTATCGAGTATGAAAATGAAGTATGACCTGGTATGACCTGCTCTGCAGCTGCAGCAGTTAATGCTTGGCAGTTACTCCAGTAAGATCAGGCTTTGGAAGAGGACTGAATCTTTGCCCTCCAACTTTTCTCAGATTGTTACTGCTCTGTCACACCCGGGTAGATCTGAACTCACTTCTCCTGTGATAGTCCCAGAATCAGAGGTACTCAGGAGTGGGGCAAAACACCCTGATTTTCTAGTTGTGAAACAGATAGGGTCCGGGTGTGTCTGGGCTGATCAATCTTCCCAAGAGTCAAAGGTTGTCTCAGGCACAATGCTGGGCTAACAATGCCCTTTGTGAACTTATTGCAAACATCTCTAGTAGCTTAGGGAGCTCTGCGCCATCCTTCATTAAGCAGTAGAGGCATGCTCTAATACAATGACAATCTGTAATAAATCCATGGCCTTCTGATATATGATCAAAGTCTCCAGTCCACTCTTCTGAGATCTAGTTGCATCTTCCTCAGAGCTCAGAACTAAAAAATTGCCCTACAATGGATGGTTGCAATCTTTTTGTTTGGTTTGTTTTCTCAACACTTAAGGCTCCTCTGTTAGCTCCCTGTGCTACTGTCCACTGTCAGTTCAGAATTTTGATTGAGATTGAGGTCAGAAGAGAGCAGAGGAACAAAAATCAGCTCTGCAAGCAAAATGGAGATTTCAGCTGGAGGTAGACATGTTGAGAACATCCCAGGTTTTAAACTTCACTCACAAGGTGTAGGTAAATACCCCCAGCTTCCTTCCTGGTGAGCTGCTGCTGCTTATCATGCTAAAATCATCACCTGGGACAAGAAGGAACTGCTGGCCAGAGATGCAATGTGCCACCTGTTGTAGTGCCCAGCAGTTGGGAGAATGTCTCACCCTTTGAAATCTGTGCTGAAATTCAGCACTGATTTAACGAGCTTTAGCTGTTTAGTTAAATCTGTGGTAGCACCCTATAAGCAGCTGAACAGATCTCTGTGCCTCCTCTTTCTCTTATAAGCATCTCTTCTGTTTGTTGTTTTACTCATCCTAATAACAGAGATTCATCTCAGTGGTAACTTCCTACTCCATCTTCTCATTAACTGCTCCTGCAGAATACCACAGCACCTAGGAGTTCCCTGCTGAACTGCAAATTACTGCCACTCCTCTCTCTCAGCAATTATAGTTTTTTTTAAAAGGCATGACAACTGGTTACAGGGCTGTTGGGGGATTTCGACATTGTTTGTAAAGGGCCATTACACTTTTCCACTTCTAACCATCTCTCGTTCCTGGGACAGGCAGCTCTGTATTTATGTGCCTCAAGTTCTTTCTGTGTGTGTATGTCAAAAACACTTCACAGGCTCTGAACTGCTTTTTTAGAGCATGATTTACGTCAAATTCACATACAGTTTACACTGACAAAAGCACTTGTACTAGATTTATTATGAAACATAGGTCTGCCAGGGGAACAAAAACTGTCAGTTTATCTTGCAAGTTAGACACAGCAACGTGCGTGCACTCACACGTTCAGTAGGGCCCTTACCTGCAGTGTGAACAGGCAAGATCTGACTCAGTGGTCTCCATGCCTCCTGACTGCCTTTGCACTGATGCAGTCTATCTGGCAGTGAATCATGAGTTATTCCATAGTCAGGGCCTAAAAACATCTGTTGCAATTGGAAATGGGACTAACAGGCATCATGCATTTATAGTGTATGCTACTGACAGGGGTAGTACTGCTGCAGATAGCCAGATCTTGGGAAAATGAAGAGGGATTCAGTCCACTCCTAGCAGTTGTCTAATTAGCACCAGCCAATACATTGTAACATAGATTTAACAAAAGCTTCAGTGAGGAGCAATGAGAGGAAAGAAGAGCTTTGTGCAGGGATATCAGGTGGGAGCAAGTGAATACACTCCTCCTCCTGCTACTACCCCAGGGACCAGCTGCAAAGGTCATGACTGCACTCTTCCTCACTCCATCTTCCCATGGAACAGGCAGTCTTGTCCATGAGGGAAAGGACTGACACACAGAGATGGATGAATGGATGCCAGAGAGGGCTAGTGGTGGGTGTCCTGGGTGGAGGTTGCCAATTTCATGCATGACAGCTCTGGCCTTGGCTGTTTTTCTCATTTGAATGTAACCAATCTCTCTTGCATGTAACTGGTACTTCTATCACTTTTAACATCCTTATGCTCTACTGATAATCACAATATTTTTCTTATATCCATATTTACTTTCATATTTTTTCCTAGCTCTATACCTATTTTGTCAGTTTCCTGCTTGCAGCTTTTGCTGCAGTGTTTTACATATAGTAAACAGCTGGGTTAACTCTAGGGTCCTTTGCATTTGCAACTGAGATGCTGGTATCTTCACTGTATTAGTGGAACTGAACGGGACTCCAAAGTCTTTGCTTTCAAAGAATTTTGTGTTTCTTTGTTCAGTTTTGAAATAGGCTGCCTCCCAGCAGAGGAGAGAGCAGCGGAGCTTCAGAAAGCTCCTGGATAAATTTGTGCTCAAAACTGAATTTTTGGAAGGGTAATTTCAAAACCACTGTTAAGAGAAGAGAGATCCTTTTATTTCTTCTAAAAGTTGTAAGTTAAACCAAATCCCAACGAGATCACCTGGGTGGAGTCCAATAACCAGACTCTTCTGGAAACTATTTCAAGTACCTATTTGTTACTTACAAACTGTTGCTTCTGTGTTTGTCTCTGCAACAACTAAAACTTGATAAGCAGAAAAGTTGCAAATTATATTAAAGATAACCCCAGTGACATTATAAATATAAACCACTTGAACCTTCCCACGTGGGAATGTCTAGTTTGAATGATACTTTCACGTGCAAGATACACAGATTTAACAGGATCAGTCAACAGCATTTCTGACAATAAAATGAGCGCATAGCTACCTCAGCAGTGAGGACCTCTGGCAACATCATGAACAAAGAATGCAAATTCAGTCCTGGCAATGCGGTACAAGCAATACAGCCATACTTCAGGTTGCTATAGAAGAAATCAACTTACTACTGCTAGCTATTACTCCACGGATACAAGGGAAGCTGCACACTGTGAAGAGTTGTATTTGCTCACTTGTGAGTAAAATGTGTGTGGTGCTGACTGCTAGACTCATAATTTTGGGAATTCTTATGCTCATGAACCCAGATCCTAGACCAGGGCCAGGATCAGGTGGTGGGAGGATGAAGCGGAACAACATGTTTTTACAAAGTCTTTAGGAAATGTAAGACCATGTCAAGCTGGATTTTTCCCTTCATTTTTTCCTTTAGAACACAGAATTTCAGAAACAAAATCACCATTGCAGGTAAGTAGAGGCCTGATGCTTCTTCACTCTTCTGTTGCCTTCACTGTCATAAGCAAACATAACATCTTTGGCTCAAGAAACCTTTCAGCTACAGGCTTCAGAGTGTTTGATCAGTGTCACAACATGCTTGCCCTGTTCATGTGCATCAGCATCTGCTATTGCCCACTGCTGGAGGATGGATACTAGGCTAGATCCTAGATTGAGCTTATTTAGCCCTCCTAGCACCATTAAAGTTTAATTTATTTATTTATTTATTTTTTTTTTTTCTTTTTATATTGAAATCTCTCATTCATATTTAGTTATTAAAGGAGATAATTAAAATGGATGATTGAAACACATTTAGAAAAATAAGACTGCACTGACTACACAGGAACAGAGGAAAACACATCTGCCAAGGCAGTACAGTTTTAATTTTCTACCTGCAGCACTTGTTAAAGGGAACTATCATATGTTTTGCATTATAATTGGAACTATAGCTCTTGAAAGCACTGATTATGCCATGTGCCTATACTGCCAAATCCTTGGTTAGCTGGAATGCCAGCAACATCATTCCCTGCAGCAATACTTTCTTTGTGGTATTATCTTTTAGAAAGTAGAGTTTCTTGCTTAATTTTACCCATGTTAATAGATATGGATTAATCTTGAGAAATGCAGACTAAGGTAATGAATTAGAAAAACAAAACCTCACTTTACTTTGAAGATACCCTTGAACTTGACACAAATCATTCTGTTAGCATAATCAGCCTTTTTCTAATCAGCAGTTTTACTCAGCTGAGTACTTGAAAACAAAGACTGGACTCAAGCTTTCCACTTTATTTTTTCTCCTTTCAGACCTACATGTTCTTACACTCCTGGCTGTATGCCCAACTTAAACAGGAAGGAGGCGCATTCCCAAAGTATTAATTGCATTTTCCTCCCAGGGAAAACAACTCTGGATTTGGTGTTACCTTCTCCAAATGAAACATGTGTAGAAGTCATATGTCTCATTTCTTGAACAAGTTTATTACTCACTAAGCTCTAACGCAGGGAAAACCTGAATAAGGTAGGAATGAAACAGGGCATACGTAGCCCACACTGCATCATGTGCCATGGGACCATGCTCACAGTGTTGAAGGACAGTGAGAAGGTGAACGCCCAGGGACCGTTCTGCCAAATGTGCTCTTGCTTGTGCAGGAAATGACCATAACATAGTCCCAGTCTGATTCACAAAAAAGAAAACTTGAACTCAGGAGGGAGTTCAAAACTGTAAATACCAGGGTGGAATTCATCTGGTGAAACACAGGGGTCTACATCTGGCTTTATCTATTCAGCTGGGTTTTTTTAAGTGATGAGAGAAACAGACGGTACATCATGATTTCTCTTAAAGGTAGGTGTATACAGGAAATCAAGTGATTTTTGCTTGAAATTTCCAAGTTTTCTCATCTTGCTGTAAAAAGCATGAGGATGACAAACTCAGGTGTAGGTTAGGATGGGATGAATCCAACCTGGTTTCACAGAGGCATTGGTTCTGCTCTCCTGAGGTAGGTGTCACATGCAATGGAGAAGAAAGAGCTACCAGTATACATTTTCCCTGGCATTTTCTACTGACTGCTTGACATATTCTAATCAATATGTATCCACATTCCACTTTTTCCCACTTGTAAAAAGTCTCATCTATTGGGTATGGATCATGAGAATAATCAGCTCCATTAAAATGATCACAGTGATCTCCTTCGTAGTGCATTCAAAAAAAGTACGTAAATCCTAGCACTCCCTGGGGCCTGACATCAGTTCCATGTGCAGTGCAATTGCTTCCAGATAACCTAGCTCATCACCTGGGAGTGTAGTGTAATTTAAATGATGTACATCTTTTACTCTTGTGATGAGCTAGCTGGATAGATCTTCCCAAAGGGGACACTTCAGCAGGTATGTATCATGAGTTGTGATCTAACTGATAACTTTTCTAATTGTATAGCCTGAAATAGGTTGATAAAGTACTAGATTTACAGACGTTGTTGCTTTGTGCCCAGCTCTCACATCTGTAATTTTCATCTGGTGTGCAGAAAGGAAATTTGTTTTCTTCTAAATATGTCAGGTGGTTAAATGTGTGCTGCTTATGATCTTGAGCATAAAAGGTACATTTAACACCAGTAAAATGAACAGTGTACCACCACTCCTTCTGTGTGAGAGCAATCTGACCAAAATCTTTTGTTCTACTGAAATCATTCTGGGTTGACTCTCTGGAGAGCGACTTTTGCATTTAGCTTAGCTAGTTTGCCCTGATTTGCTCAGTATATTTGCAATGTCATATTAAGCTCGGCTATCATCACATTAAAAGTGCCAGGTTTAAGTGCTGCAGGATGAGAACTACTGTGGTTTATGTATTAGAAATGAGTCCAGAGTGCAGGAGTGGAATTCAGATCTAGTTAAGATTTAAAATTTTGACTCTCTTGAGGTCACTGGTGAAACTGGCTGGATTCTATAGGTCTGGAACTATAGGCAGGGGTTTGCGCTGGGTACTTTATTGAGGTAACATAACTGGGAGCAGAAGGAGGATAATAAAGTGCTGGTCTGGGCTCCTGGGATGGTTCAAACACTCCTAGAGGAGTCCTGTCTTCAAATGGAGAAACGGTGCTTTGAAGACTCTTCTGACTCCAAATCTCATTTTCCCTAGCAGTCAGGAAAGAGTAGTGCCAAATACTTCCCCCCCACAAAAAAAAAAAACAACAAAGTGCTCTCATACATGCCTTGTAGTTATTATTTTTTCATTTGCATCTTAGAACTACAGAAAAGAGAAATCGTTAATTCTTAATATTGTATTTTATATTCGCTGGGTTACAGTAGAGCATCCCTAATACAAGAAAAACTATTAAGCACATATTAGCTAAAATTAGGTACTAGCAATTCACAGAAGAGTGGGTAGAAAATACAATCAGACCACAGAAAGTAAGGAGAAGTAGAGAACGCTCAGGTATAGTTTCAGTATCAGGTAAGTCAAAAGTCCTGATGCCTTTTGTACCTGAGGTAGGGTCATCTCCTTTCTTCCTCACTCTGGGGAGCTGGAATGAGAAGTGAAGGCAATGCTCTCCTCTTGCTCCTTCAGGACAGACTTGGATTACATGGCACATCCTGTTTACCTCATCCAGAACCAAAGAGGGCATTTCATAGCACTTAATTTGCTCTTCAGCATCTCTGTTTTGTAAAACTGACTCCTGGGTCAGAGCTGCTCTGAGTGCCGAGACGGTACCTGAGGTTCTGCTGTAGCAAATGTATGTTTGGTAAGGCATCCCTGGGATAGTTTTCATCCCCTTCTGATCTCTGTTTCACTTTACTGATGCAGATGGAAATGTACCTCTGCCTTGTAGCTGGGTGACCTCAGCTGGGACATGTCACGGCACAGACATAGATTAACTACAGACTATGGGAAAGCAGCAGAAATGTCATCTAGCCTCCTTCCTTAGCTGAAATAGGTTGCTAAAGCTACAGGTTGACTCCAGCAAGAGATAAACTAAAACTCCCTGTCTGCAGTTGGGAATATGAGGAAGAAAAGATTGTGAGCATATTCCTTGGTTACTGACTTCAGCAGTGACAGAGGTTGTCACAAGTAATTCAGGTGCACCAGATGACTCCATCCTTTGGGTGGCCAGGAGCCATTTGAAGTTATATGCTTCCCATTCTTCCCCATTAGCTTTGCTGGAAGAATCTTCCAGTGCTTCACTGAAACAGGAAATAGGTTTGTTTTTTTTTTCCAATATCCATTTTTAATTTATTCCTTGGGCAGTCTATACCTTTTTGTGCTTGTAATAGTATTTTCTTCAGATTAAATAACTCTACTTTCTCTCTAGTGTATTTCTAAAAATCACTTGTGTCACCTTTGTTTTGCTAAACTATGTTAGCATTAAATTTTCACATGAAATATGCTCTCTGCTTCTCTGATCACCGTAACAGCTCTTCTCTGCACCTGCTTCAGGCTTAATTTATCTTTCTTGAACCTGTCTGGGGGATTTCAAGGGTTAGATCTAAGAAGGAAATTGGGAATTTTTAGGTACTTTATTCCAGGAATGGAATTCACAGTTCTGAATTTGGCATCAAAACTCTTTTGTGCTGGAAAAGAAAGTTTGAATCCCTAAAGATGAGCAGGAGGAATAGCTGGATATGTAAGTGTACCAAGAGGAAAAGTAAAAAAAAGGAAAAATATGATATTTTATCTACAGCGTAAGATTTAGAGGCCTACTTGTAGTCTGAATAAGATCTTTTTTTCTTTTTTTCTTTTTTTTGTTTTTTTGCCACTTCTTTCCTGGTTTAGTAAGAATTAGTATTAATGTTGCTTTGAAGGAATTTGAGGAACATGTTTGCTTTCGCTCAACATCCCAGACCACTGATTGAAAGCTTTAAAGCAGTGGCCTGTTGGAGAAGAACCTTCCTGAGTGTAGGCATAATAAAACTTTACACTTTTACCAGTCATCTGGTTGTTTTGATTTGCAACAGACAGAAAAGGACACTTTGTGACACACTTCATCTTCAATAAGACAAAAGTGTCTATATATCTTTGTTAACTGCAGAATACTAACAGGGTTCTTCATTTCAGCAGTCAGAAACCGTGTGAGGTGAAATCCACCCAGCCTAAGTCTTTGGCCATAAGGCCCCTACAAAGGAAAACAGCACTGGTGGAGGAGTCTTCTGGTTTATCAGGAGGAACCTTCGCATCTGTTATTTAAAAAGATAAACCAAAACCAAAACCCCATATATGCAAGATGACTGGGATACTAAACTATATGTTTGATCTTCTCCTTCTCTGTTTCTTAGGAAGTTTGACCCACATGGTTGGCTTTTGTCCCCAGAAGCTGTAAATCATCTCTTTAGGATTTTTTTGCCAGACTGTAGAGAAGTGAGTGCCTCCCCCCACTTCTTTCTCCAGGTGTCCTAGCAACAAAAAGAAGTGGCATTTAGCTTCAGATGTAGGTAAGGGTGGAAAGGAGAAAGCTCCCAAACTGCTTTACTTCTGTATCGTCCTCACTATTACTTGGCACCTTTGCCCTACTCTCTCCCTCAGGGACCATCTTATGTCTTCAGACCAGGTAGATGAATGTGGGCTATGGTGGAAAGCTCTCCAGTCTGCTCAGTTATGATCCTGCAAAACTAGCATGGCTTAGTTCAGGTTCCAGTTCTCCAGCAATGGAGAAGAGTACAGATGTCATTTTTCTAGAAAAGGGTAATAGTTTTAAATAGAAAGAAGGTAGATTGGACATAAGAAAGGAATTCTTTATGATGAGGTTAGTGAGACACTGGAACAGGTGGCCCAGAGAAGTTGTGGGTGCACCATCACTGAAAGTGCTTAAAGCCAGGTTGGATGAGGCTTTGAGCAACCTGGTCTAGTGGAAGGTGTCCCTGTTCATGGCAGGGGGTGGACTAGAAGATGCTTAAAAGTTCCTGCTAACATTCTGCAACTGATTTCTATTTAATTTAAATTTTAAAATTCCAACCCTGAAGTCAAGTGGAGCCATTACATGCACACACTCCTTTCACAATGATGGAGCCAGCCTTTCACAGAATGTTTGAGGTTTTTACTAAAAAATACTTAGAAAATAAGTAGGAAATATAATTTTAACTTTAATCAATTCTTATCCCAGAATATTTGGTATTTTTTATTTTCACTTACAATTTAATAGTTTACAGGCTCAGTACAAATGCAGTTCCATGTTCTTTAGAACAAATATTTGTATAACAGTCTATACTAGATGAGACCACACTAGAGCTGTACATCCCTATGGACTGTTTTTAGGCCTATTGGAAATTCAACTGTATTTACAGATTTCATTTAAATGTAAAGAGCTACCCACAAAAAACACTTTAGAAAACCCACCACAGTTCGTCTGCCTCTCTAAAATGTACAAAACGCTCAGTGTTTCAAATAGAGAAAGTATGAGAAACTAATTATTTTTTTCTCTCTCCTTTTTCTGAGATAGCAAGCCAAGTCATTATCTGGAGCACTGTCAGCAACAAATGTCATGTGATAACCAATGTTTCATTTTACTCATCTTGCTCATCTTAGAGCAACAAGAGCACAGATCTGCTGCAGGGAAGAGAAAACAAATCTCCCACCTTTCCTCTCCAACACAGGCTTCTTAGTTTGGAGTTCCATATCCAGCATAGACCAAAACTCAGAGGTTATTGCAGACTCAGAGTGTGATTTGGTTTAGGGAACATAAAGGCCTGTTATTCTACAAAAGTGGCAAGTTCTCTTTCTTACATCAAGTAAACTAGGTAAAGTGTCTCCTCCTCCCTTCCTACTTCATCTAGAACCACACCATACAGTCTACCTAATGCTCTGTCCCTTCCCTGTTCTTCCTTTGGTTCTTGTTGTAATTATTTGCCTGATATCATTCTGTAATACCATTAGCATTATGCAGGTTAATGCAGTTGCAGAATATTGATGGGGTTCTGAGTAGACCCAGCAATTATTGTGGAAAGGACCAGAAAGGCTATTGTACATTATAAAAGCATTAAATGTGAGAACTATGCATAATGATGGAATTATCCTTATTCACTTCCTGGCACTTTCTGAATGTCATACACAAATTGAGTACTAGGCAATCATATTCCTACCTGGTCTTTTTCCACCTTTAGTCTCTATATCATGTCATAAACAACTGTATGCTTTTCCTGCAGCAGCTGTGTGGGCTAGACTAACGAAAGCTTGCATAAAGAATTAAACATATTAATATAGCAGAATGCTTTTACTGTTTTCTTTTTTTCCTCAGTTTTTGATGAACTGCATTTTTATTTTTGTTGGTGAACTGGAAAATAATTCAGATTTCACCTTAGCATAATCGCTATTAGACAAGACTGTCTTTTTTGGGTCATTTGTAATGAAGTAGTTGAAGTCAACAGAATATGAATTGCCTAGCACATAGCTGTATTCATGGCAGAGTGAAGATAAGAACATAAGAACGTAAGACCAGAACAAATGCCTGTCTCAGTCAGACCAGTGGTCCATCCATCTCACCCATTAACAAAAGGAGATGCTCTTCCAGCAGCACACAAGCACCACCACTTTCTGCTGTCCCTTCTGCTTGTACTCCCCACCACCCCAGCTGGTATGTCAGGGATGTTAGAAAGCACATGTCTTTCTTCTCCCTTTATTATCAGTTTATGGACCCATTATGCATGAGATGTCTAATACCTTTTTGAAACTGCAGATACGATCTGCATCCACAAACTCTTAGGCCTTTAAATTGCAGAAGTTCACTACCCACTAGAGAGAAGTACTTTCCTTTACATGTTTTAAATCAAGCTCCTATTGGTTAAAACCTGTCTGTAATTCAAAGATTGTGAATAACAGTTCTACATGATCTTATCTACTGTTTTCATGGCTTTGGTCAGGTCATACCCATCCAGCTCTCTCCTCTCCAAAAATTAAGAGACTAATAATCTCTTCCTTGCCTTTTTAGTCTCTTCTTGTATGTCCTGGCCTTTCTCTTCTCATAACGCAGCTGCTCCATCCTCTTGATCTTTTAATTTCTTCCTCTGTATTATTATTGAGTTGAACACTAGAAATATACCTACTTCCACATACATCTCAAGATATGGCTATTCCAGTTTTTTTTACATCAGTGAGATGTTGTCTTTTTTTTTTTTTGTTCTCAATAGCCTTGATGTAGCCTAGTATTTAGTTGGCCTTCTAGCTGCTGCTGCACACTGAGCTACTTTTTGAATGAAAGTCTGTGCTCAAACAATGATTTAGATATTTTAACAGAGACCCATTCCCAGGACAAAGGTAGTACTCTATCACCTACCTCCAGTGGATGTGAACCAGTCAAACAATATACTTCATGTCCACCACATGTTCCCACTGGTGCTTCCAGTGCCATCATATGGTTGATATTGGTTATATAGAATCATAGAATAGTTAGGACTGGAAAGGACCTCAAGATTATCTAGTTCCAACCCCCCTGCCATGGGCAGGGACACCTCACACCAAACCATGCCACCCAAGGCTTCTTCCAACCTGGCCTTCAACACCACCAGGGATGGAGCATTCACCACTTCCCTGAGCAACTCATTCCAGTGCCTCACCACCCTGACAATAAAGAACTTCTTCCTTGCACCCAATCTAAACTTCCCCTGTTTAAGTATTAACCCGTTACCCCTTGTCCTATCACTACAGTCCCTAATGCAGAGTCCCTCCCCAGCATCTGTGTAGGCCCCCTTCAGATACTGGAAGGCTGCTATGGAGGTCTCCATGCAGCCTTCTCTTCTCCAGGCTGAACAGACCCAACTTTCTCAGCCTATCTTCATACAGGAGGTGCTCCAGTCCCCTGATAATCCTTGTGGCCTTTCTCTGGACTTGTTCCAACAGTTCCATGTCCTTTTTATGTTGAGGACACAAGAACTGCACACAATACTCAAAGTGAGGTCTCGCAAGAAGAGTATGTCATTCGTAGGAGCTTTTTTAGATATGCTCCACCTGAAATCTGCAAAGACAAATCAGATTGTAATTTTTTTCTGCACAAGGTAGACATGTGGATGTAAAGCTTTACATGCCATCCAGAGCAAGGAGACAGCTCAGGGATTGGACTGAGATCTAGCTCAAACCTCACTACATAAGTCACAGACAGGAAATAGCCCTTTTTGCAGGGGAGGGTGCTGTCAACTTGAAGTGCAGATACAGAGGTTGTCTCTAAATTGGAGAGACATCAATTTGATAGGTGGACCACTTAGTGGACAAAGAACTGGCTGGATGGCTGCACACAAACAGTTGTGGTCAATGGCTCAATGTCCAGCTGGAGACCAGTAACGAGTGCTGTCCTTCAGGCATCAGTGCTGGGACCAGTCTTGCTCAACATCTTTGTCGCTGACCTGGACAGTGGGATTAAGTGTGCCCTCAGCAAGTTTGACGATGACACCAAGCTGTGTGGTTCGGTTGATATGCTGGAGGAAAGGAATGCCATCCAGAGGGACCTTGTCACGCTGAGGTGGGCTGATGCCAGCCTCATGAAGTTTAACCATGTCAAGTGCAAGGTCCTACACCTGGGTCAGAGCAATCCCAGGCACAGCTGCAGGTTGGGCAGAGAAGAGGTTCAGAGCAGCCCTGTGGAGAAGGACTTGGGGGTGTTGGTTGATGAGAAAATGAACATGAGCCGGCTTCAGTGTGCCCTCACAGCCCAGAAAGCCAACCGTATTCTGGGCTGCATCAAAAGGAGCGTGACCAGCAGGTTGAAGGAGGTGATCCTGCCCCTCTACTCTGCTCTTGTGAGACCTCACTTGGAGTATTGTGTGCAGTTGTGGTGTCCTCAACATAAAAAGGACATGGAACTGTTGGAACAAGTCCAGAGGAGTCCATAAGGATGATCAGGGGACTGGAGCACCTCCTGTATGAAGATAGGCTGAGAAAGTTGGGGCTGTTCATCCTGGAGAAGAGAAGGCTGCGTGGAGACCTCATAGGATCCTTCCAGTATATGAAGGGCGCTTATAGGGATGCTGGGGAGGGACTCTTCATTAGAGACTGTAGTGACAGGACAAGGGGTAACGGGTTCAAACTTAAACAGGGGAAATTTACATTGGCTATTCTTTCCTGTTAGGGAGTTGAGGCACTGGAATGAGCTGCCCAGGGAGGTTGTGAATGCTCCATCCCTGGCAGTGTTCAAGGCCAGGTTGGACGAAGCCTTGAGTGAGATGGTTTAGTGTGAGGTGTCCCTGCCCATGGCAGGGGGGTTGGAACTAGATGATCTTAAGGTCCTTTCCAACCCTAACTATTCTACGATTCTATGATTCTAAGAAAAAAAGTGAGAAAGAGCCATTCACTTGAAAGCAGTGCATGTGTTTCACTCCCCTCTTAGATCAAAGCTCAGTACAACCCAGTGGTGTGAGTCAGCTGACATCAAGGACATAGCAAGTTATGACAGGTATTGGCCAGAGAACTGTAAATCCTGAATTCCCAAAATCAGAATATGTGTGGACCATCTTTTTATTTTGCAGAAGTGTTACTGCAAGAACTTTTGAAAGCAGAGCAACCCCCTTGCCAATCTGTACCTTTCAGAAAGGAGAACAATTGGGTGAAATCTGCACAGGCTATTACCATGTATCACAAGAGCTGAGCATCAATTGCTTCATTTGGTCCATTTCTCAACTGTTAGTATTTGCCTTCTTTGCTTGTGTTTCAATAGGCTGCCTGAGCATTTTGGCAGTGATTTATCTTTTCAGGCAGCTGCTTCTTTTGTTTTGAGATTTTTAGGGATGTTTTTCTCCCTGGCTATGGTATTGCGGGTTGGATGCAGACCTGCCAGCTTTGTACTATTCCCACTAACAGAAAAAACATCTGATGGCTTGAGGGAGAAATGGAGGTAATTTCAACAGACCTCAAGCACGTTATTATTTCTGCATTTTATATTTGTTACAGTTTCCTTTAGTCTACTTGTTATTCCAGCTGCTTCTGATTGCTCTTCCTCTTTATTTTTGTGAATCCCTATCAACTTTCAAGAATAACAGCAGCACAGTTTTTTTATAATTTCTCATTCCTTAATTATTAATTAATTATTTGAAATGGACTTCTTTGCAATATTCTTTACAGATCTCCCTAATCTGTAAATTGGGTTGTACGAGTTATTCTTTGAGCAGCCTCCTGGGATATATGTTTCCTGATACACATTGTTGAAAATGGGTACGTATACCTACTTATATATCTCATTCCTCTGGAATAGGTGTGACGGGATGGCTGAAGAGGTTATGACATGCTGAATGCTGCCAGAATTAGATGGTTTGTAATTCACATTAGTTCCTAATCTGTGTTGTTCTTTCCTACCAGTTACTGCTGGTGTGAACCCTGCTAAAGCACAACAAACTGAGGACTAATGAGGAAAGACTTCGCCTTAGTATCACTTTTTCTCTACGTGTTGGAAAATTCTGTCCTTGTCTGGTAGAAAAATTTTGATTATAATTAGTGCCAATAATTAAGTAGAGAGAGGGATGTAGTTCGAAAAAATTGAACACATATTTGCTCCTTAGATTTAAGACATTTGCAGCTAAAGTATCTGTTGTGACCTTGCATCAACTAGAAAGTGGAGAGCGGATCTAAGTGGCAATTAGATGTAGAAGATGGTAATTTTTTCTTCTGTAAAGGAGAAAGAAAACCAAGCTAAATATATGTTAGCCAGGAAGTTCTACTAAGAGAATCCCTTCATATTTAAAACAATAAAAATCACTCTACAGGTGGCTGTTGGCTCAGTATTGCATATCCAGTGTTGGTAGGGTGAGATCACTTCCTACCTCATTTTCTACTATTAGCAAAGCAGTCTTTCACTTGAATGTTTAGAGAACATAACTAAACTGCAGTTCTGTAAAACTTTCCTGCCCCAAATCAAACACTCTCAGTTTTCCAACAGAACCTAGCTTTTCCCTCCCCAAAGCTTAAAGATTCAAAAACCATCTGAGTATATGGATGGGATCTGCTCTTTTTCTGGAAGAAGAAATTGTTATTAGAGTCTTTTCACATGGAATTGTAAAAAAAGCTTGAGATTGTCCAATTCAGACTGAATTCTGCAGGAAATATTTGTTTTGTCATCCAGAGATGACAGTAATGTTCAGGCAATGGTGCAGTGAATTCTTATGACACAAATCTAATCATGAGCCTGAAAGTGACTACTTCATTTGCAAACACTGCAAACCAAACTGCAGCATTCAGTCTTCATAAAAAGCCCCCTGGAATTCATATTATTTCTAAAGCTAGTGTTTTGAGGAAGTGAAAAAAAAAAAAAAAGAACAACAAACAAACCCAGAGTGTACAGACTGGATAAAGTCTACGGGAATACTGTTATCTGTACAATCTGTAATCTATATGCTGAGATGTGCAATACCCCCATGTGTCCCTGATCCAGTGCTGAAGTTCCACATAATCAGGGTTCAGGACAATTGTAGTTAGATTAGATGTGTCTTCAGTACTAATAAATCCCATTCTCTTAAACTCATATTTACTCTTGTATCACATAATATCAGGCCATTTTAAAAAAGATCCCAGAAGTAAATTGTCCACCAGAAAACAGCTATGTAACAGGGTTGCAAGGGCAGGTGTTTGTCTATAGTTGGGTCAGACGTAGTGTGTCCAGCCAATGAAAAGAACACAGGATCTGATGGGCTGCCGCATGATAATACAGATTTCCTCCATGTTCTGTAAGTGTAACATGATTTAGGGCTCAATTGTATGCTTGAAGCCCAGGCCTTTCATAGAGTATAGGTGCACCAAGTAACATATCTTCTTTCATAAGCAGTACTATGTGATGAATGGAAGGACCTATTTTGTGCTATCAAATCTTTAATAGCTTCTAAGTCTATTATCATCAACTGTAGCTGTCAAATCAGTCGTTCAAACTCTCATGGTGTCACAAGCATAATAAATATTAACTAGTTTTTCAGAGCAATTTTAAAATGTTGTGCTCTTCAGCTAAAGAACCTTTCTTGATATAGTCAATAATGTTTGAGCATTATGGGTAGAAACATTGTGGTACTTGATAAGGATTAATGTGTTTGCTTATTATGTTGCAAAATATCTTCTCCTGAGGCACTTCAACACTCTTGTCCTCAAAAATCACTTTCCAAGCCTCATCTGTAATCATATAAAAGTTAGATCTCTGGATCTGAGCACGTCACACTAGATTCTCCTTATACAAAGAAACAGGCACTCAAGAGGGTGATCGTTAGGACAGCCTTGTAGGACAGCTTTGCACTGATTCTGCCACCACTTCAGGGTGAAAACTCCATAGCAGGTGTTGCTGACTATCTGATTACCACATTGCTGTCACCATTCTGTGAAAACTGCCCTTATTCAGGCTTGGCCTGATCTTCTCTAGCCCTTTTGTAGTGCCCCATAAAATAATGTTTTCAGGAGTGGGATTCAGTTCAAACTGTCCAAAATAATTATTGACCTTGTTTCATCATGTGTAACCTGGTAAATGCGCTGTGTGCAAAGCAGTATAGCATAGGATGGTTGGGCCACTTCAGGGTGCAAAGCCTGCCCAGGTGTTGGTATGGGACTTTTAGCATGCCATACTGCCTGTCTAGTCAGGATAAGCCTGCTGAAAGCACCCAGTGCTCACTTCTAAGGGAGCTGATGGCTGGCCCGGAGAAGAAGATCTGGCCTGGACAGTCTGGATTTCAGGATCTGGTAGTGACACAGGAGCTGACAGTGTAGGTACCAGTCCTGGATGAGCTGCATTACCCCCAGAGTTACCGATATCTCCACTGATTATATAGATAGCATAGAAGAAGTACACAGACTTTGACTTTTGACTTCCTAAATTAAAGAAGATGAATTTCTCCACAGACACCAGAGACACTGTTTGGCTTGTGTCTCTTAGGCTCATTGTGTAAGTAGGAGGGGGTCAAGCTGAGAGGCCTATAATGTGGACTGGCTCATGTCCATGCTGCTGAGGACAAGCCATTTCACAGCAGATCTCTCATGGAGAGCACTAGCTAAAGCAGTTCAAATCAGAGACAGGAATTAAGCAGGGTGTATGATCAGTGTTTGATCTCACTCTTTCATATAACCCTTGTTTATGCAGCAGTGTAGGCCTTCCTATAACAAGTGAATCCAGGTAGCATGTTGGAGCATGCAAGACTGTGATACAGTGTTGGAAACTGCTTTCTCTGTAAACCCTTGGAGAGAAGGAGGTGGTACATTCCTCCCAGAAGAGCCAGCTGGTTAGAGCATTCTCATGTGCAGGGGAGGATGCTTCTACATCTGAAAGGAATCCAAATTCATGTATGACAGGAGTGTACCCTAACCATCCATCTGTAGACTGGTCACAGGGGAAACTTGTACGGAGGACTTTTCCACCCTCGTAGGCTAGATCTTTCCTGAGGCAAAATAGGCAAATTAACTTGATCTCTCACATACTGTCAAGCTATTTTATAAAAATGTTCTCTCCAGCTGTTGTTGTCCACTGTTAGTAGATGTGCAGTGTTGGTATTGTAATCTTGGTGGCAGCTTAGCAGCTGTCTGGAAACTCCAGTGCTACTCTTGTCTTGTATAACATAGCTGTAGGCTCAGTATAGTGGCAAAGTCATAGCCTGGTTTTCTGTCACCAAGGCATAGTCAAAACAAAAATAGTTTGTCCAGCAAGGTGTTAGCACAGTTATGCCCATGACAAAGCTCTATCATGTCTCAGTGTCCAAAATCTCAGTTGCATTATTTCTGACCCCACTTGATACATTGGTCAAAGCAACATTTCAGACTGCTCCTACCTCCCATTCTGGATGTTCATGTTTCACCTTGATTCACCCTCTGTTCAGTGAATACACTTTTTTTTGCGGGACCATGAATATTGTTCCACCCTTCCAACTGACTTAACACAATCTTGAATAGACAACTTGTCTATCAATCACAGCTGTCTCTGAGAACTGCTTTGAGTGGTGTTTCAGTGAAGCTGTTAGATGAGTGTGCATACTGATCAGTCCTCCAGCAAGGCCTGCCCATTATCTCTGCCTGAAGAGGGATCTATATTTCATTTAGAAGAAAGAAAAGGCAGGAATATGTATTTGCAAGAGAGACTCCTGGGTTATTAAACCCTGGTAGAATAAACCACTTTCTCAGGGTGCTGAGAGAGATCCACCAATTTCTCACTTCTCCCCTCCCGATATCTTAAGCAACTCAGTATAATTGTTTTGGGGAGTCCCAGTTCGAGTCACTAATTCCTGTCTGTGGTTATAAGAGGAATAAATTTACCTAAAGTAGGGGTTTAGACTTTGCAGTAGAAACCAGGTACTTAAAAGCTACATCTTACAGTGCCCCAGCTGCAACACTAGAATCCTTTCCTTTTGCTCAAGGCTTCAGCCGTATTTTTTCTTAGCAATTTCTTTCACATTATGACCAATTTTGAATCCACTGGTGTCAAAAAATAGAACCTTTCTGTGTAAACTATGTATGATATAACCAATTATGAAATACCACTGCTGTCTGTTACCTTTTTACACATGATGCATTGGGGTCCTGGCTCTCCAACACCCAGATAATTTGCTTAGTTTGCTCCAGCTTGTCTGACAACTGGAGAAGCAAATACACTACTGTGCATCAGTCTCATCTTGTTATGAAGATAGAAGAGAGTTGGGATGCACATGCAGTCTAAGGAACTGGAAAGTCCTTCTGGCGGTAGTAGCATGGGTGAATTGGTATGCAATGTTTCCCTCAAATGTTTCAAGTGAACATAAAAATACTGTAAATACAGCATGTGAATGCTTTATGGTCTTGAATATTTTAGTCTCTGGAACATCCTGAGGAGCAGAGAATAGTTGTTAAATATAATTGGAACAAGTGATTTCCTGAGCATTAGTGATTTGCAAGTTCAGAAATATAAAAATACAGTATATTTTAACTTAAGAAACGTAAAAAATCCCAAGTTAAATAAAAATAGAAATGCCACCAAAGAGTCATTTGGGAAATAGTAAACCCACTCCAGAGTACCTACTCTTTTATAAGCACAACTTTCAAACAACAAAACAGACAAGTAACTAAGGACCATGTCGTGGTTTAAACCCAGTCAGGTAACTTGTTCACTCACTCCCAGTGAGTGGTGCCGAGCTGACAACAATCAAGGTCCGTGTTCGTCTCCCCCCCCTCCCTGCACCGGGGCTCTCCCCTTCCCCGCTCCCGGAGGAACGGGGAGGAGGATCGAGAGAGTGCAACTCCTACGGGTTGAGACAAGAACAGTCCAGCAACAAATCACCACCGCTACTATCGGCTAAAACAATGATAAGGGAAAATAACAAGGGAAGAATACGATACCACCGGCCAAGAAAACGAGTTCCACCCGGAAGCCCCTGTCCTTCCGGGTAACTCCCAGTTACCCCCCACCCCGGGCACGACGTGCTGTGGTACGGAATACCTCCCCGGCTAGCCCGGGTCAGGCGCCCCGTCTCCGCTTCCTCACCGCCTCCCCTCCTCCCTGGCAAAGCATGAGCCTCACAGAGTCCTTGGTCAGGGTAAACATCACTTAGCAACAACCGACAACATCGACTTCACCAACACTGTTCTCAAACTAGAAGTCAAAACACAGCACTGCACCAGTTAACACAAAGGAAAAAAACATGACTGCTACTGCTGAACCCAGGACATTATCCACCCCTTATTCCATACCATTCACGTCGTGCTCAGATCCCACATTTTCAATACACCATCGCTCTCCCACATATATACATACAGACCAAGAGGAAAAAATCATTTTCTTAGTGCATGGACCAATCCCTATAATGCTGCCGAGTCCATTCGGTCCATGATGTTCAAAGTTCATTCTCTGTTGGGATGATGGCTGGAGGGAAGTCAGGGCCAGTCGCTGGTGACCTGGAGACATCTAGTTGATGGGCTATAAAAGCATTACACAGCAGGCAACAGCATACAAATGAGTTCACTGGCTGTTTTCCCCTAAAATCAAATCCCCTTGAGGTATACATCGGACTTCCCCATCTTCCCGCATTACCCACCAAGTATATCCAGGTCCCTGAGCAAAAGCAATCCCACGAGTGGGTTTGCCTTTACCTGAAGCAGGAATAACCCAGACTGTCTTCCCCAGCAAATTCTTCATATGCACCACGGGAACTTTGTCCCCCTCTACAATATGTAAAAGTTCTGACTGGGCTGGGCCAGCCCTGTTGGCAGATCCTCTGGTGTTGACCAACCAGGTGGCCTTTGGTAAATGTGTATCCCAATGCTTGAAAGTTCCCCCACCCATCGCTCTCAGTGTAGTTTTTAACAGCCCATTGTACCGTTCGATTTTCCCAGAGGCTGGTGCATGGTAGGGGATGTGATATACCCACTCAATGCCATGCTCTTTGGCCCAAATATCTATAAGGTTATTCCGGAAATGAGTCCCATTGTCTGACTCAATTCTCTCTGGGGTGCCGTGTCGCCACAAAATCTGTTTCTCAAGGCCCAGGATGGTGTTCCGGGCAGTGGCATGGGGCACAGCGTATGTTTCCAGCCACCCGGTGGTTGCTTCCACCATGGTAAGCACATGGCGCTTGCCTTGGCGGGTTGGTGGCAGTGTGATATAGTCAATCTGCCAGGCCTCCCCATATTTATACTTCAACCATCGTCCTCCATACCAAAGAGGCTTTAACCGCTTGGCTTGTTTAATTGCAGCACATGTTTCACACTCATGAATAACCTGGGCAATAGTGTCCATTGTAAAGTCCACCCCTCGGTCACGGGCCCATCTATATGTTGCATCTCTGCCCTGATGGCCTGAAGTGTCATGGGCCCACCGGGCCAAAAATAATTCACCTTTATGTTGCCAATCTAAGTCCATCTGAGCCACTTCAATCTTAGCCGCTTTATCCACTTGTTGGTTGTTCTGGTGTTCCTCAGTGGCCCGACTCTTGGGTACATGGGCATCTACATGACGTACCTTCACCACCAGGTTCTGCACCCGGGCAGCAATATCTTTCCACAGTGCAGCAGCCCAGATGGGTTTACCTCTGCGTTGCCAGTTGCTCTGCTTCCATTGGTTCAACCACCCCCACAGGGCATTTGCCACCATCCATGAGTCAGTATAGAGATAAAGTACTGGCCACTTTTCTCGTTCAGCAATGTCCAGGGCCAGCTGGATGGCTTTCACCTCGGCAAATTGACTCGATTCACCCTCTCCTTCAGCAGTTTCTGCAACTTGTCGTCCAGGACTCCATACAGCTGCCTTCCATCTCCGATGCTTTCCCACAATACGGCAAGAGCCATCAGTAAACAAGGCATACTGCTTTTCACTTTCTGACAGTTTATTATATGGTGGGGCCTCTTCAGCACGCACCACCTCCTCCTCTGGTGACATTCCGAAATCTTTGCCCTCTGGCCAGTCCATGATGACTTCTAGAATGCCTGGACGACTGGGATTTCCTATTCGAGTTCGTTGTGTAATTAGTGCAGCCCATTTACTCCATGTAGCATCAGTTGCATGATGTGTAGAGGAGACCCTGCCTTTGAACATCCAGCCCAGCACGGGCAGCCGGGGTGCCAGGAGGAGCTGTGCTTCAGTGCCAATCACTTCCGAAGCAGCTCGAACCCCTTCATAGGCTGCCAGTATCTCTTTCTCAGTTGGGGTATAGCTGGCCTCAGATCCTTTGTATCCCCGACTCCAAAAGCCGAGGGGTTCCCCGACTCCAAAAGCCGAGGGGTCGACCTCGAGTCTCCCCTGGAGCTTTCTGCCAGAGGCTCCAGGTAGGACCGTTCTCCCCAGCTGCAGTGTACAGCACATTTTTTACATCTGGTCCGGTTCGGACTGGTCCAAGGGCTACTGCATGAACTATCTCGCGTTTAATTTGCTCAAAGGCTTGTTGCTGCTCAGGGCCCCATTTAAAATCATTCTTCTTCCGGGTCACATGATAGAGAGGGCTTACAATCGAACTGTAATTTGGGATGTGCATTCTCCAGAACCCCACTGCACCCAAGAAAGCTTGCGTTTCTTTCTTATTAGTTGGTGGAGACATTGCTGTTATCTTGTTGATCACATCTGTGGGGATCTGTCTACGTCCATCTTGCCATTTTATTCCCAAAAATTGAATCTCCTGTGCAGGTCCCTTGACCTTACTCTGTTTTATGGCAAAACCGGCTTTCAGCAGGATTTGGATTATTTTCCTCCCTTTCTCAAAGACTTCTTCCGCTGTATCGCCCCACACAATAATGTCATCAATGTATTGCAGGTGTTCTGGAGCTTGCCCCTGTTCCAGTGCAGTCTGGATCAGTCCATGGCAAATGGTAGGGCTGTGTTTCCACCCCTGGGGCAGTCGGTTCCAAGTGAACTGGACACCCCTCCAAGTAAAAGCAAACTGTGGCCTGCACTCTGCTGCCAAAGGAATGGAGAAAAATGCATTGGCAATATCAATCGTGGCATACCACTTGGCTGCTTTTGACTCTAGTTCATACTGAAGTTCTAGCATGTCCGGTACGGCAGCACTCAATGGTGGTGTGACTTCATTCAGGCCACGATAGTCTACTGTTAGTCTCCATTCTCCATTAGACTTTCGCACTGGCCATATGGGGCTATTGAAGGGTGAGCGGGTCCTGCTGATCACCCCCTGACTCTCCAGTCTACGGATCAGCTGATGGATGGGAATCAGGGAGTCTCGGTTGGTGCGATATTGCCGCCGGTGCACTGTTGTGGTCGCAATTGGCACTTGTTGTTCTTCAACTTTCAGCAACCCCACAGCAGAGGGATCTTCTGAGAGACCAGGCAAGGTGGACAGCTGCTCAATTTCCTCAGTCTCCAAAGCAGCAATACCAAAAGCCCACCGGTACCCTTTTGGGTCTTTGAAGTACCCTCTCTTGAGGTAGTCTATGCCGAGGATGCATGGAGCCTCTGGACCAGTCACAATAGGGTGCTTTTGCCACTCCCTCCCAGTCAGGCTGATTTCAGCCTCCAGCACAGTCAACTCTTGGGATCCTCCTGTTACTCCAGAAATATAGATGGGTTCCACCCCTTGACAGCTTGATGGCATCAGGGTACACTGTGCACCGGTATCTACTAGAGCCTTATACTTCTGTGGGACTGATGTGCCAGGCCATCTGATCCACACAGTCCAGTAAATCCGATTGTCCCCTACCTCCACCTGGCTGGAGGCAGGGCCCCTCTAATGGTCGTCACAGCATTGGACACTTAAGTCGTGTTGAAAGGGATTATTCTTCGTTATCACAGGAGCTGGAGTAAAATCAGCTCTTCCACTCCATCTGGGAAACTGCTCACCAGAGACTGAAGCCGTAGCTCTCATGGGACGATCAGTCTTGGCCCTTGCTCCCCTCTTCAGTTCACTCACCCGTTCCTCCAAAGCTGAAGTAGGTTTTCCATCCCACTTTGTCATGTCTTCTCCGTGATCCAGCAGGTAAAACCATAGGGTACCCCGTGGCGTATACCTTCTGTATCTCCTCTCTTGAACAATAGGACGTCTTTTGTTAATAGCTGAGACGCGTGTTGGTACACGTGAGGAGCTGGATAAATCAGATACATCGTCCCTCAATTTGTCGAGGTCCTGGGACAGTTTTTTCACAGCTGAGATGATGGAAGGAGTGAGATTGTCTTCGAACTCTCGGAGTTTATGAACCATTTCATCCACTGTTAGTGGTACTATGTCATTCCAGGTCACTGTTGCCAATGAATGGGCATATGATGACGGTGCATTCCGTGTAAGTTTTCGCCACATGGGTCGTGTACATTCAACTTCATCTGGATCTATAGGTGTATCCCCGTTATTCGGCTTGATGTGATAGATCATCTCTACGATGGCCGATTCCCTCAGAGACTGGATGCCTTTGTCTATAGTAGTCCACTTGGCCGAACGACTCGTAACATCGTCCTTGTACGGAAACCTTTCTTTCACAGCTGCCAAGAGCCTCCTCCAAAGGCTGAGGGACTTTTTCTCTCTTGCAATTGCTTTGTCAATTCCCCCTTCTCTAGCAAGTGATCCCAGCTGCTTGGCTTCTGTACCTTCTAGTTCGTGACCATCGGCCCCATTGTCCCAGCATCGGAGTAACCAGGTGATGATGTGCTCCCCTGGTTGACGGGTAAAATCTTTTCGCATATTCCGCAGCTCGGTTGAGGTCCGAGGTCGAGAAGTTACCTCTTCTTCTTCTTCTTCGTCATGTGAGGATGACTCCTGATCAGATTCTGGACCGGGTGGTGAATTCATTGGTTCTTCATCTCGCTTCACCCTTTTTGCCTCCTTTTTGCTTGTTCTCTTGCGTACAGGGGCAACTGATATTGGTACGAATTGGTCCTCTGGTTTGGCTGCAGTGATTATCACTGTGGTTTGAGTAGCGACTGTACTTGTTGCTGGGGGTGGTGTAGCTACCGTGCTTGGAGCTGGGGTAACCGCGCTGTCTGTTGCAGTTGAAGTTTGAGCAGCTGCTGTACTTGCCACTGGGGTAGCTGCGCAGTTCATTGCAGCCAAAGTTTGAGTAGCGACTGTCACTTTGCCCTCAAATCCGCCGACATTCTTTTCCTTTTGAAGGTGCTGGATAGTGTTGAACAAGGCCCTGTAAGCATAGGCCAAGCCCCAGCACGTTGCCGTGATTTGTCCATCTCTGGTATGGCCAGAATGACCACACACCTCATTTAAGTGTTTTACTAATTCTTCTGGATTTTGCAGTTGTTCGGTAGTGAAATTCCAAAATACTGGAGGGGCCCACTGACCTAGATACTTGCCCATACTATCCCACACACCCTGCCACTCATGGCTGTCCAGCCTCTGGGAAAATCTCTCGGTCCTCCTACATCGTCGTTTGACCCCAGACAAGACCCAAACCTGAATCTGCTTAACTCTTGAAATCAGTAGTGGGCAAAACACACTCTGTATGCGTGTTAGCATGGTGATTCCCATCACCATCAGCAAACAAGTCTCAAGAGCATTAAAAGGCCATTTAAAAAATTCAAAACTCTCAAATGTAAATGGTCTGGGGGGACGACTAGGAGGGTAAAAGGATGTCTCCTTCACAGGTTGAGCACCTGAGAAGGAGAAAGATGTGTAATTGCTAAGCACCTCCATCATATACCTCCCAAAGTATAAAGGTGGTGACCACACTGGGAACATAAGCCAGATCAGTTTCATGATCAATGATTCTATTGTATTACAAGTCATTACCATAAAGTACAATGGGATAAAAACCTTAGCCCAAGCCCCACACTTGAAAAACACTAATACAGCCAATACCGGATGGACGTAAGATATGGTATACTGAAACTGTGAGATCAAGAGGAAAAACCTTGAGAGCCAATAAATCAGCATTGTGACAAGTGACTATCAATCCAGTCAGATCTGTTCTTATCTCAACCCCTCGTGCCCCACGTTGGGCGCCAAAAAGAACTGTCGTGGTTTAAACCCAGTCAGGTAACTTGTTCACTCACTCCCAGTGAGTGGTGCCGAGCTGACAACAATCAAGGTCCGTGTTCGTCTCCCCCCTCTCCCTGCACCGGGGCTCTCCCCTTCCCCGCTCCCGGAGGAACGGGGAGGAGGATCGAGAGAGTGCAACTCCTACGGGTTGAGACAAGAACAGTCCAGCAACAAATCACCACCGCTACTATCGGCTAAAACAATGATAAGGGAAAATAACAAGGGAAGAGAATACGATACCACCGGCCAAGAAAACGAGTTCCACCCGGAAGCCCCTGTCCTTCCGGGTAACTCCCAGTTACCCCCCACCCCGGGCACGACGTGCTGTGGTACGGAATACCTCCCCGGCTAGCCCGGGTCAGGCGCCCCGTCTCCGCTTCCTCACCGCCTCCCCTCCTCCCTGGCAAAGCATGAGCCTCACAGAGTCCTTGGTCAGGGTAAACATCACTTAGCAACAACCGACAACATCGACTTCACCAACACTGTTCTCAAACTAGAAGTCAAAACACAGCACTGCACCAGTTAACACAAAGGAAAAAAACATGACTGCTACTGCTGAACCCAGGACAGACCAGAACTTTACTGGTGGATATGTTCACACAGCATACATCAAATTCTTCTTAGGTACATCTAACCATAGCAAATCCATTGTAAAAATGTCATGTTTTACTCTGTATAGGCTTGGATTCCATAAGCAAGATCCAGAACTATCCCAGCATTACTTTCTCCTGTTGAGGCAAATTAATTTTATGGGGCTGTACAAAAACAATTTACCTGACGGCAGCAGTGCACGTATGGTTACCCTGGCCTGCTTCACTCATTCCTTTTGTCAGCTTCAGGAATGCTAATGATTTAAATAAAGGCAGTAGAATATTTGAAGGCAGTTAAAATATTGAGAATAATTTAACCTGTGCAGATTGAGAGTCAAGACTAATTGTCAAGGTAGCTTCCTGTCACAAAAAGTGCTTTATTCTACCATCTTACCAAAGCTGACTGATTGAGGCAATGGGATCTCTGTTCAGCGTGTGTATACAGGAGGTCTAAGCACCAACAAGTGGAGGAGGGTGTTTCCCTGGGGAACTTCAATCCTCTGTGTGCATATATAAGTACACATAACACACATGAACTGCAAGCCAGACCAACAACAAGAAAGATTAGAAGCCTGGGGGCCAGCAAAATGTATTTGTGCATGTGTGCCTAAAAGGATACATGTTTAGCTTCATTACCGGTTGGACCTAAGGACATGAGTAGGTCATATCTATCAATGTATTGGATTTGGCAACTCTGAACAAAATGCTGGCATTCTCTTCAGATGAATGTGACCTTAACCATCTCCACTCACAAAGTAATCAAACTTTCCATACGAACTGGATCCTGGGAACTCCACTTTGTTCTGCTTCCATTCCAACAGACTTACTAAAACCATAGAATTTGACCACATTAAAACTGGACAGATCTCTGGGCTACCAAGGCGTTATTATCCAGGTATTGGTGCAGGTGTGGTTCTCTCTGTTCAAAACCTCATTCAGTACCAAAACAAACACTACTGTAAATATTCTTCAGATTTAGAGAGATTCCAAGTTGGTTTAATTTTTTATACAATACTATAGTTGCATTTTCAGTTAAATACACATTTTAAAACACACTGTTAAGACCCAAAATCAGGCAGGGTGGCAGATGCCAATACTCTTTGCATCACAGCAAGACATGATATACTACTGTTTCTAGATTTACCTGCCCTTTCATTTGTCATTCAGTGCTTCTGTTGCCATAAAAGTCAAGGGAAGTTTTGCCATCTAATTCATCTGTGACATTTGGAAAGTGTTCAACAATGTACTGTCTAGAAACATTTTTCTTGCTAGGAAGGCATCATTTGTTCCTTGTTTGAGAACTTTTTTTGATGCTCTTCTCTCAGCATGGTCAGAACAGGGTTTCAGGATTTGTGAGGGACGAAATTATGTCTTTCTTTAGATAGCTCCTCTTAAGAGGTTTTTTAACCCTTGCAGGAGGACAGTCACATCTAATCCAAAGTGTTTCAGCATCATCCTACAGTTAACAGTTGAAATGCTATTTCCTGTTTTCTTAAGCTTCAGCTCCTTCAGTTTAATCAGTACAGTCCCCGCTTTCTCAATCTCTTCCAATGTGTCTGTCCTCAAGATGACCATAACAAGTAAAAGTGCTCCCTGAGTTCTGTCTTGGGATCTGCTGTAATTAGTGAGTCGGAGGTGACCCTGTAACTTACAAACCTCTCTTCAGGACTGTTCAGATGAGCTTTCACCCACATTCTACTGTCAATAATGAGGCTCACTTTTCTTTTACTTGTACTGATATAAATGGGAACTCATTCCATCATTGTAAAAGTGCAGCAAACCCTATTACATGCTTTTTTTTTTTATTCTTCAGCTGTCCAGATTCAGAAGATCTTGGCTATCCTGGATCAGAGTTAGGTGAAATAAGACAAATGAGAATTCTTGAGTTTTGGTAACAAGGTCCTGATTCCTCTTGAACTGATCTCATCTTTAATTTAAGTTCTGCCTTGAATCTTTTGTCTGTTTTTGGTGTATGATGAGGTAGATGTATGCATATTTTGACTCATTCCATATTCTATGCAGTGTAGACTATGTGTAGCAGGCAGTTAGTCCTTAGAAGAATACATTGTTCTTAAAAGAGTCCCTGTTGTTTATAAATTGTATTCTTTGTAATCATCTATATTCATCTACATCTGGAAAAAGTAAAGACAGAATGTTCTACTAAAATCTTGGTGAGAATTTTATTTGCCAAAATGTCCATCAGGACATTTTTACAATTCTGATAAAAAAATACCATTGTCTGTAAGACAGAGATGGCTTTGAAATACATTTTGTACATTCTATGGTATTTTGATGGATTTGTAGATCTGAAATGTCCTAATTATGTATTTACTACAAGTTTACAGATTGCATTTAGATTGATTAATATAAATCAGCAGTAAAGAATAATAGAGCCTTGTGTCTACAATATAGCAGCATTAATAACACTTATTTTCTGTTATCTTTATTCAGCCAGTTTGCATTGATTAGAACTGCCTATAGTAATGTGGGGGTTTTCATGTTCATTTAAGTGCTGAAACACTTTCTGATAAGTAAGGAAACCTAAGCTGGTGCAGCTTACTTACCGTATGAAATCTGTAGGAACACGTGGGATAGACACATGAACGTGGACTTCCTTCAATCAAACATGGGGTGGCTTAAGGTGTTAACAGTTAGATGAAGTCTTAGAGAAGGAGGACCTATATTAATATAAAGAGAAAAATGTTCATGTTCATCTCTACTAAATACGGTTCCTCATATTTAATAATAACCACAAAGCTTGACATTCATATGGCTGCCTAAGCTACACAGGCAGCCAATGAGGAGAATGGGAACTTTCGTGGCATCATTCACTTGACCTTTTTGAAGACATTCACATTGAGTTGGAAATGGCTTTTGCCCTATCTGTCAAAAGGCGTATCTCCCTGAACACAAAGGAACACACAGTTACAGTGTGAGGCGGAGAAGCCCCAACAATCTAATCAGAGAACATGAAGCCCCCTGACCTGGTTCATGCCATGGCTGTCACAGGGGGGCCATTGGCCCAATGGTCCAGAGATGAGACCAGTCAGTGAGTTCACAGGAAATGTGATCTCCATCACATTACAGATGGTAGAGTCTTACTGCCTATGGGTGTCTGGGACACATTATGGGGTGGAAGGGAAAAACATCTTGGAAATGTACAAAACTTAGTATGGGATGTTTAAAGGAAGGAAAAATGGGGAGGAAAAGGAGGTTTCAAAGTGATTGATCTGGAGATACCAGAGTGGGAAAGCAGAAAGAATAAGGGAATCAAAGTGTATGTCATGTAAACAGTTGCGAACCAATACACTTGCTCAGCTGTAATTAGTGAGTAGGAGGTGACCCTGTAACTACAAACCTCTCTTCAGGACTGTTCAGATGAGCTTTTAACCACATTCCACTGTCAATAATGAGGCTCGCTTTCCTTTTACTTGTACTGATATAAATGTACCATCTTGTCCGATCACCACTGTCTTGTTTTCTCATATAACTCCATTTCTAACTATTTCTCTGGGCAAGGGAGCTCTGTGTGCATGTGTGTATATGGATGTCTGAGTGCCAGCAACTGGAGTGGCACAACAAGTCACGTATGGGGGTCTGCATGCTTGTGGTGTCAGCAACGGGAAGAATGGGGCGCATGCATATTGTGTGGGTGTGAATGTCTGTGAGTGTAGGCAGTAGAACGTCAAGATAAACTTGCTTGAGAAGAGGTTCGAAAGCCAATAATAATTGACTTGTAAAAGGCAAATTGTAAAAGGCAAATTGGCCGTAAAAGGCAATTTTAATTATACTTGAGTCAATAGGGGCTGGAGGAAGCAGAAGTCGTCGTGGTTTCTGGAGACAGGTGAGTGTTGGATGAGGGAAACAAGATCAGGCCATTGGTGCTGTTTGTGTTGTGGGGTTCTATAGTTTCTGTTTCTGCTAGTTTATGTGGCTTCCCATGAATGTAAGCATATGCATTGCACATATGCGTGCACACATGCCTATTGAGAATGTGTACTCATCCTCACTTACTGGCAGGACCTCAGAACATGGAGCTGCAGCAATCCTGTCGCTGTCAGGCTGCTGGTTTGGCAGCTCCCAACACCCTGGTGCTGGTTGTGTCCACTGACAAGAGGGTCTAAGTAGTTCATATTAGGTCATAAATGTAGTAAATGTCCTCACTGGTCAGAGAAGTTCCTTTCTGGGAACCTGTGTGAATGAACAGCAAGAGCACAGTACTGCCTACGTATCTGAGACAGTGCCCTTTGCTACCTCTCACATAGCCTAAAGGATCAACTGCCTGAACAGTCTAAAAGAATCCCCCAGTGTGCAAGCACACCTCTTCCAAAATGAGCAGCCCACCTATATCAGCAGAGAGTGGCCTGGGAGATATTGCTGCATCATAACCCATGGGCTGGCCACAGAGGTTGTGTAATGTGCTGTTATGAATTCCAATGAATTATACTTTTGAATGTAAAGAAAAGTGAAGGCTTACAAAGGCTTCCAGGCTGAAATGCCATTTCTACGTACACAAACAACTACATACTTCTGTTTGCAAAATGCTGTGAAAAATTAACAAGGGCAGAGTATGTGCGCTCCCTGGGATCCCTTCTAGCATGTGTGCTCTATTATTTCCATAAGCCAAAACACATTACCTTTCTGATCTATGCCTTACTGATTTTGCTCTAGGATGTTAACTCTCAAGTCCCCTGAATATCAGAAAACTCTGATTATTATATCACACAAATGGAACACATTTATTTCTAAAAGCTCAGGGCTGGAAGCAGAGCTACACCACAGTGAATCTGTAATGGTCCTCTGAAGTTTAAGGGATGAGTCTGGTTTAAATTCATGTAAATGAATTAGAAGCTATCACATAGGTTCTTGTTTACAGAATGTGTTATTTTCACATCAGTTTTCTATTCATTCCCTTTTTTCCAAGCATATGATGAACCAATAATCAGAGTATGCAACAATCACGTAAAGGTTACTAATTGACAGCTGATCACCAAGAGACATTCTCATTACAGTCAGCAAGAAGAAATATTCTACTATGTAAGTTATAAGCAATACCCTTGCTTGCAAGGGGAAGTATTTTGAAATGGGAATTCTTGGATAAATGCTCTATACTGCAAGTAAACATTTTTTTAGCATATCTTTTTCCTTCCTGAACACTAAGTATCTGTCATATAATGAAAAACCTTGTGGCAAAGCCAACTTGTATCCTGACCTTTTGCTTTTACTTTTTTTCTCTTCAGCTTGACCTACTCGCAGCCTCAGGATCACTCTATGAATGTACATAATCCTTAAAATCCCTTGACATTACAGGCCTGTTCTCTAAATATTTTTTTCTTCTGTTTTGCATGAATAGCTCAGGGATATATAGGCCAATCTAGACCTTTCCTTTGCAAACCAAAAAAACAATTAAAACCATAAATATGTTAAAAAAAAATAAAAAAAGACTGTGGCATTTAAAATGTTATCTAGATACATAATAACCAAGTAAAAGAGTTTGGTTGACGAGAATCTTGACAACACTGAGTAGAAAAAGGCAGATGACTAGAACAGGCATTTTATTATAGCACTCTATTGCATGAATTTGAAACAGTGGATATGCAGCAAGTATGCATATTTTAAAGACCCCTGCCTTGGGTCTTTGTAGTGTTCTGTGTCATCATATTCTGCTTTAGCCAAGGCACAGCCATCTCTTTGTCTTTTACTAGAAAAAATGGCTTGTTTGAATTAGGCATGGGATATTCTTCAAGGCATCAGCAAATGTTGCATACATGAAGAATAACCTATGCTCAAATGCTTCATACATTCCTGGAGATTATCAGCTAGCATACCATATTTCTTATGCAGAAACTGTACAATTCCCTATAGATGGGAATCCACACTGTTCTGTTTTACTTTCAAACAAAAAGTTTCCCCAAAAGGATATTCTTAAATTGTAGATAATTTAAATTTTGTTGCTGGTAGAGGACATGGCCATTTTTTGCTTACATCAATATATGCTGCAAATACTATGTGTTTTCCTTTTACAGCATCTTCAAGGCAGCAGGAAGTGAAGCCCATTTTCTGGCTTTCTGACACTTTCTCTGTGATACTGTGACTGATAATGCAGGGAAGCAAAGAAACAGAAAGCAGTGCTATATATGTAGAACATTCAGTGGCATATGATGTGGCAAATCACATACTGTCCAGATATTTTGACACCTCAGAAGTCTACCACCTAACTTTTTATGGACATAAACAGGCAATTTCTGAAAGCTAATTAGTATACAAATACATGTTGTCCATATGATTTCATTAAGCTTGTCACAAGTAAGAATAGAAATATCTTTTTAGGCAAATACATGTCCATTTAAACCTCATTTGCTGATGCCTATGGGAATTATGAAAGTGAAGGGCAACAGAAACATAATGAAATGCAGGAAGCAATTGGTGACACCAAAATAAACCTTCTGGAACCTTTAAATTGGTTTCAGATGCATGTCCAGCTCTGCAAGTATTTTGTAACTCATCCTCAAGAGAGAATGTCAAGCTTTTGGACTCAAAGACAAATGACATGACAGAACATAACCTCTGCATCTGAAATATTCTGCCCCTTCATTAAAAGGAAACTCCTGAAGGTGGAGCAGACTATAGAAGAGAGATAAATGGGAGGTGAAGGAAGACATCATATGAAGAAAAAGAAGAATCAAATTTCTTTATTTGAGTTCAGAACTGTCGTGGTTTAAACCCAGTCAGGTAACTTGTTCACTCACTCCCAGTGAGTGGTGCCGAGCTGACAACAATCGAGGTCCGTGTCCCCCCCCCCCCCACCGGGGTTCTCCCCTTCCCCACTCCCGGAGGAACGGGGAGGAGGATCGAAAAAAAAGTGCAACTCCCACGGGTTGAGACAAGAACAGTCCAGCAACCAATGTACACAAATCACCACCGCTACTATCAACTACAACAATGATAAGGGAAAATAACAAGGGAAGAGAATACGATACCACCGGCCAAGAAAACGAGTTCCACCCGGAAGCCCGTGTCCTTCCGGGTAACTCCCAGTAACCCCCCACCCCGGCCATGACGTGCTGTGGTATGGAATACCTCCCTGGCTAGCCCGGGTCAGGCGCCCTGTCTCTGCTTCCTCCCGGCTTCCCCTCCTCCCTGGCAGAGCATGAGCCTCACAAAGTCCTTGGTCAGGGTAAACATCACTTAGCAACAACCGAAAACATCGGCTTCACCAACACTGTTCTCAGGCTGGAAGTCAAAACACAGCACTGCACCAGCTAACACAAAGGAAAAAAAAAACATGACTGCTACTGCTGAACCCAGGACAAGAATGTATCACACTACATATTTCTGATTAGTCACTGTTCAAGTAGTTTACTACTGATGGAAACGCTTTTCTTTTAATAGCAAAATTAAAAGCAAAAGAAAGCAAATGAGTATATATGATCAGCTGGGTAGGTGACCTTATTTTCCTGGCTGCTCTTTTCTTACTCTTTCTAGTTCATTAAAGTTCAAGGACAACAGGAAAAAGAAGTTGGTCAGTAATTGTGATTCACTTATTTTCTTTTTTGAGCAAGGTGGGATTGGAAGTGAAATTACTGAGATTTCTGTTCCCATCTGCTCTGCAATTGGAGCCTTATCCAGGAAGTAATAGAAGGGAGACAAGTGTCATGCTAGGATTAGTTCAACTGGATATCAACAGGATGTTTGTAGCCTATTGTGGTTTCTTCTTATTTAATACAGGGACTTAAATGTCTATCTACAATGAATATGAATGTTTCCTTCTCTAAATGCACAATACATCACATATCTTTTGAGGCATCTGCATCTCTGGAAGTGCAGGGAGATGTGTGAATGTATTTGAACACAGTGAACAGTAATACAGTAGTCAGGATAAGAATCAGTTATCCTGATAATAATCAATAATAATCAGTAGTCAGGAAAACAAAAAAAAATTGGGAAGGTTGTTGAAGTCTGTATTTAGCTGTAAGGGTCTAATCTCTTAAGACTCCTTCTATAGCCAAGGAAGAGGTTTCTCCCAGTGACAATTCAGAATGGTACCCCGACTCAAGATGCTCCCAGCAGCCCCCTGTAGCAGACCCAGGCAGTCACTAAGGAGCAAGTCAGAGATACCTCCTTTGGCTAATTTTCCTTGTGGGGCTCAGCTCATTCATGTGTAGGCAGGCTCCCATCCCTCTGCTGCATTAAAAGTGACTATCACAGAGCAAAACTGCTGCATGTCATAATTTTCTGTCAGTAGAACAGTAATCTATTTATCATTTCTCAAATATGACTTAATCTGTTAACTTAAAACACAGCCTTTGAACATGAGTACATGTTAATTTTACTATATGAACCATGAAGTTTGGATAATTAAATGTACTTCTAAACCTTCCTCTATGCCCTGTTTTGAATGATTACTACAATTTAATTCTAACTCTTTTTCTAGGACTAACTCATGTTTTGAATTATCAGTACCCACAAACCTTATTTCTACTTGCATGAAGACTAAATTCAAATTAATACAGTTCTCTTTCCTTTACTGTGTGAAACATGAAATTCTCAAATTTCCTTTATTAATTTTCCAACTGTTCAAGCTTGTTTTTTTCCCCCATATTATAATAAATCAGAAAGAAGACTGCATTCAACCATAATACAGACCACTGTGATGGCAACGGTGACAGTGACAGATTATGAGTTGCATTTTGGCCACATGTCTTATCTTGACAAAGGTATGCCTATTGAACTGTGCTCCTGACAGCTGCCTTGGCCTGGAGAGATGAGAAACCACCAACTCGGTAATGAGGCACTTCAGATTTGACTAGTTCTGCAGAGTTAGTGTTTAGTTATGCCCATTTCTGGCTGGCTGAGCTAAACAAAGCACCACTTCCTTTGCCTCCACTGTCTCAGCTGTTTGTTGGTGGCCCCGGTTGTTAGCTACTGTTTTCTGAGAGCTGTTCATGAAATCACTCCCATCAAAATGAGGACACTTAGTAAAGATGGAATAATTGAACTGCCCACTTCATTCAGGTCTCATGTATGAGATATACCACCAGATCTGAGTGAGCAGCAGTTTCCAAGAGAAAGGTGGCAGTGGGAGCTGCTAATAATTTCTTCAGCCAGCAAAGAGGAAACATGATCCTTGACTGATCCTATGGCCATGTACAAGCAAGTCCATGCAGGTACCTGCAAGAGCCCCAGAAGAATGTCACTCTTAAAGAAATTGTGTTTCAGTTTCTGGGTTGACTGTGTTCTACCTGTCTTCATAGGATTATAGGCAAAGGGTTGGAACTTCACTGTGTGCCCTTAGGTCTAGGTTTAAAAAATGGATTTAGAACCAAATGGCTTGAAAGCTGGGATCTAGCAGCTATATCCACTCACAGCAGCCTGGACAGGAATAATACATAAGGTGCGTGTTTTCTTGTAAGCTGGCTAGAAAATCTAGCACATCTAATAATGCAGGAGGGCCAGGAGGCCTCCTTGGATGGATAAGGAGCTGCTGAGGAAACTTTGAGGGGAAAAAAGAGGCTTCTAAAAGGTGGAAGCAAGGACAGGTGGCCTGGGAAGAACACAGAGATGTTGTCCAGGAAGCTAGGGACCAGGTTAGGAAAGCTAAGGTCCAGTTAGAATTAAACTTGGCTACTGATGTGAAAGGTAACAGGAAGGGATTCTATAGTTTCATTGCAAATAAAAGACAGACTAAGGAAAATGTGGGCCCTCTCTGGAAACTATCAGGAGAACAGGCTACCCTGGGTTTGGAGAAGGCTGAGGTTCTGAATGACTTCTTTGCCTCAGTCTTCACTGGCAAAGGCTCTGACAACACCACCCAAGTCTTGGAAGGCAGACGCAGGGACTGTGAGAATGAAGACCTTGGGCCCACTGTAGGAGAGGATCTGGTTCGAGACCATCTTAAGAATCTGAATATAGGCAAGTCCATGGGACCTGATGAAACCCACCTGCGGGTCCTGAAGGAGCTGGTGAATGAAGTTGCTAAGACACTGTCCATTATATTTGAAAAATCATGGCAGTCAGGTGAAGTTCCCAATGACTGGAAAAAGGGAAATATAACCCCCATTTTCAAGAAGGGGAAAATGGATGACCCAGGGAAATACAGACCAGTCAGTCTCACCTCTGTGCCTGGCAAAATCTTGGAGCAGATTCTCCTGGAAGGCATGCTGAGGCACATGAAAATCAACAAGGTGCTTGGTGACAGCCAGCATGGCTTCACTAAGGGGAAATCCTGCCTGACCAATTTGGTGGCCTTCTCTGATAGGGCTGTGGAACTGATGGACAGGGGTAGAGCAGTTGATGTCATCTACCTGGACTTGTGCAAAGTGTTCGACATTGTCCCAGACGACATCCTTGTCTCTAAATTGGAGAAACATCAATTTGAGCGATGGACCACTCAGTGGATAAAGAACTGGCTGGATGGCTGCACTCAGGAGTTGTCGTCAATGGCTCAATATCCAGCTGGAGACCAGTAACAAGTGCTGTCCATCAGGCAGCGGTGTTGGGACCAGTCTTGTTCAGCATCTTTGTCAGTGACATGGACAGCGGGATTGAGTGTGCCCTCAGCAAGTTTGCCGATGAGCACCACCAAGCTGTGTGGTTTGGTTGATACGCTGGAGGGAAGGAATGCCATCCGGAGGGACCTTGACACGCTTGTGAGGTGGTCTGATGCCAACCTCATGAAGTTTAACCATGCCAAGTGCAAGGTCCTACACCTGGGTCAGAGCAATCCCAGGCACAGCTGCAGGCTGGGCAGAGAAGAGATTCAGAGCAGCCCTGTGGAGAAGGACTTGCGGGTGTTGGTCAATGAGAAACTCAAGATGAGCCAGCACAGTATGCTTGCAGCCCAGAAGGCCAAACATAATCTTACCCTTTATCAAAAGGAGTGTGACCAGCAGGTCAAAGGATGTGATCCTGCTCCTCTACTCTGCTTTTGTGAGACCTCGCTTGTGTCTTCCAGTGTCTGAAGGGGGCCTATAAGGATGCTGGGGAGGGACTCTTCATTAGGGACTATAGTGATAGGACAAGGGGTAACAGGTTAAAACTTAAACAGGATAAGTTTAGATTGGATATAAGGAAGAAGTTCTTTACTGTGTGGGTGGTGAGGCACTGGAACAGGTTGCCCAGAGAAGTGGTAAATGCTCCATCCCTGGCCATGTTCAAGGCCAGGTTGGACAGAGTCTTTGGTGACATGGTTTAGTGAGAGGTGTCCCTGTCCATTGCAAGGGGTTGGACCTAGATGATCTTAAGGTCCTTTCCAACCCTAACTATTCTATGATTCTATGTAGAAACAAAGCAGTTTCCTGTGTCAAAATAACAGTGATCTTGTTAAGTCTAGTTGAGTATCCTCAAATCTCAGAGAACTTAACCTGAGCCAGCTTCAGTGTGAGCCTGAAGGCCAGAAAGCCAACTGTATCCTGGGCTGCATCAAAAGGAGCATGACCAGCAGGTCGAAGGAGGTGATCCTGCCCCCTTCTACTCTGCTCTTGTGAGACCTCACTTGGAGTATTGTGTGCAGTTGTGGTGTCCTCAACATGGAAAGGACATGGAACTGTTGGAACAAGTCCAGAGGAAGGCCACGAGGATGATCAGGGGACTGGAGCACCTCCCGTATGAAGACAGGCTGAGAAAGTTGGGGCTGTTCATCCTGGAGAAAAGAAGGCTGAGTGGAGACCTCATAGCAGCCTTCCAGTATCTGAAGGGGGCTTATAAGCATGATGGGGAGGTGCTTTTCATTAGGGATTATGGTGACAGGATAAGGTGCAATGGGTTCAAATTTAAACAGAGGGAGTTCAGATTAGATATAAGGAAGAAGTTCTTTGCTGTTAGGGTGGTGAGGCACTGGAATGGGCTGCCCAAGGAAGCTGTGAATGCTCCATCCCTGGCGGTGTTCAAGGCCAGGTTGGACAAAGACTTGGGTGACGTGGTTTAGCATGAGGTCTCCCTGCCCCTGGTAGGGGGGTTGGAACTAGATGATTTTAAGGTCCTTTCCAACCCTAACTATTCTATGATTCTATGACTCTATGATTCTTTGATTAAGTTGGGGGGGGGGGGGGCGGGGGGAGTTTTCCTATAAAAGGATAAGGCAAATAGCTCTCTTGCCCTGTAGAAAGAGGGTTATCATTTCCAAGCTTACGTATCATATAAGTCAGAATATCCACATTCTTTATCTCTTGTATCCACTTTGGAGGTCAAGGTTACATTCTCAACGTTGAATTTCAGACTTGATTATCTACCAGCCACATAATGCGGCAGGGGAGTTTTATATCTGATGCACAGTAAGAGGCAGAACAGTCATGACTATATGATCTAATATTTTTTTTCCAAAAAAAAGTTATAAAAATAAGTCTCCAGTTGTCACAGCTCTGAAAAACTTACCCATGACTCATTTAAACCAGACATGACTATGTGAGCTGGTTGAAAGCAAGAATAACTGAACTTCCCCTTTTCATCTCAGCAAGGGTTTACTCAGCTGCCTCTTAACCATTTAAACTTTGGTGTGAACAATCGATGCATTCCTCAGGCTAATAAACAAACATTTGCAAGCAGAGGGAAGTAAATACTGGGGGGTGAAGATACTATTCCTTACAGCCAAGACCAAGAGCTCACGGGAACAATACTTGTCAGAGGTGAGAGAAGTTACACCTAAGCTCACTAGATCCAAGGAGTATAATATACCCATAAGTTAATAGCTACCTATTTGAATTCAATTTCCATTTTTCCAAGTTGAAACCCACTTGCAATAAAACAGCATTACGTTCAAAATCTGAAGAAATATGCTGATCTGCAACATTGTTGTCTTACTAATTTCCCATCATTCATTCAATCACTAATGGTCACATTTTCCTGGACTTGCTGCATTCTCTGATCTTACACAGCAGAACTATCAGGATTAATTCTTGACCCTGCCCTGGCCTTCCAGTATTAGGTTGGACAAACCACTTATTTTCTCTGTGATTCAACTCCATTTATGAAAAATTACCCTTATGAAAAATGAAGATAATATTATTTCCATAATTTGCTAGCCATGTTGAGGCTAAATGAAAGAACAGTAGCACATAGAGTAATAAAATATGAAGGAAATTGCTTAGTTTGAGGATACTGCGACTAATACCACTTTTTGATTTAGAAAGAACTTACAGAAAAAAAATATATAATGCAATTTTACCTCTAAGAATGTATTAATTTTTTGCTTCAAACAAGGCTTAATGGATTTCTGTGAGTTAAAATATCACTAATCCCAATTAAATCTTTGCAACTGCTACTGATTCTAGGCAAGAACTGTAAAACCTTAGTTGTATAAAATACATTTCTCTCAAAAGCCATTATTTTGCGAGAAAAATCTCAAAGCTGTGTTTTGTTTCTAGCAGAAAAATACATTAATAAAATCTCATTTTGAGCAAACTGCATGCTTAGCACATTAGAAGAGCAGTAATGCTCTAAAGTGCTTTGTGACAAAGCAAGCCTCCAGTACATTTCAGTTTTAACAAGTCTACCAGATTTGAATCTTGTGATTAAATCTGGGAGTTTTTTATAATAAATACACAATATGCAAGCACATATATTGAATACCTAAATGTATATTTTAGCTGAAAGATGTAATGGTCATGATTTTTTTGTTAGCTTATTCTAAAAATTGATTCAGATGACTATTAGCCAGGCACCATTTATGAATTATGTAAGCTCAAACATCAGATTGTCCAGAATGATCAGGTTAGTGCATTAATGAGCACACAGATATGGAATACCAGACCATACCAGCTCTTCTCCTCATATTTTGTCTCTAGTACTGATTGGGGATTTTATATTAAAATCAAGCAAACAAATAATACCGTAGTGTCCTCCCCCAAAAGTTTCTAGCATCTCCACTAGTTAACAATAGTGAGATTTCTTGTCCTCTCTCAAATCCAGTATGCATTTTTATATCTATATATGTAGAAGAATGTTTTGTTTCAATTGTCATTACTCTTCTAAAATATATTCACTTATAATCTTTGTTTTCAGTCTTACTAAATATCAAACTGGGTGATATTGTGAAAATAAGCTCCCTGTGGAAATGTTAACTATACAACATATTATTCATTTCTGTATTTTTATCTTTTGTATCAGAAATAGTGTGACCAGCAGAACTAGGGAAGTGGTTGTCCCCCTGTACTCAGCACTGGGGAGGCTGCACCTCAAATAGTGTGTTCAGTTTTGTGCCCCTCACTACAGGAAAGATGTTGAGTTCCTGGAGCACACCCGAAGAAGGGCAATGAAGCTGGTGAAGGGTCTGGAGCACAAGTCCAGTGAGAAGCAGCTGAGGCAACTGGGGTTGTTTAGCTTGAAGAAAAGAAGGCTCAGGGCAGACCCTCTTGCTCTCTGATTACCTGAAAGGAGGTTGTACTGAGGTGGGTGTCAGTCTCTTTTCCCAAGTAAAAAGTGGTAGCACAAGAGGAAATGGCCTTGAGTTGCACCAGAAAAGGTTTAGACTGGATATTAGGAAAAATTTCTTCACCAAAAGTGTAGTCAACCATTGGAATAGGCTTCCCAGGGAAGTGGTGGAGTTACCATTCTTGGAGGTATTTTAAAGATGTGTAGATGTGGTGTTTAGGGACACGGTTTAGTGGTGGACTTGGCAGTGCTAACAGGTTAACAGTTTTACTCAATGACCTTATGGGTCTTTTCCAATCTAATGAACCTACGATTGTATGATCTTATGGAAATTCAGTTTCTTTTTGCACTAAATTGAGGTAAATCTTACCATTCAGCTTATCTTCTTTATCAGGCTTAATTTCTATCAAGTTCTGCCTTATCACTTTTCCAGCCTAGACAGCCTGTGGTTTACTATGTGGGTTTTGATATTTCAACATCCATATTGAACTTAAGCATTTTGATAATTCAACATCCAGATTCCAGCTAACACCTCATAAGCTAGTTCTATTTATCTAGGTCATTTGTCATGTACTTCTTTAGACAGAATTGTGTCTTAGTTGTCTTAGTTGTCTTAGTCTTCTACAGCTTTTAGCATAAATTAATACCTCATTTGCAATAAAAAAAATGTAACATCAGATCACAGAATTTGTTGGAAGTTTAGGCAAATATTCAGATAAAATGTTTATTATTTGCTCTGCAGTTTAGCATTAGGTTGGCTAAATTTAGAATAACCTGGTGCCCTGGGTTGAGACAAATGAGAGCGAACATTCTTCCTGTGTCCAGGACTAAAAAAAAAAAATTAGTCAAAAGAAGCTTCCTACTACTGAACTGTCTTCTGACAGTTTCTGGATGTCACTCAGCACAAAATCTATGGAGGAAAGCTTTGCTGAATGCTTATAGTTGTAGTTTTTTCTTTCTTTACTTTTTTCCTTATGATAATTTACAGCAAGAGAATTCAGTCACACTCCCTCCTGCCTGGCTTCTTTTGCAGTCCCAGCGTGTGAGCACCTCTATTGGGTATTTTGTTCAAGAAGAGTATTAACTCTTTTGCTTCCAGCTATCACATAGGCTGGAAGGATGGACATCCTGGTGGTTTTGCCTAGAGGGGCTGCTTGGGGCCTGTGGTAGTGAGGGTGCTTCTGCACATAAGCGTGCATACCAAAGCATGGCACTGCTGTCAGACCCCTTGCTTTAGCCCTCTCCTAGTCTGGGGAGTACCATAATTCCTCCTGTGCATTTATTTTGTTTGTATCTCTGCCAACAGCAGTACTGTTCTCTATACGTAATGCCTGAGGAGTGAGTTGAAGAGGGTCTGAAATTCACTAACAAGACTTTGGAAGCCTTCACTGCAGACCAGATCTGTGTTGCTCATCACCTCTTTCAAAGCATTTCAGTTTCTATTCAGATGTTTGACACACCAATTTCACTGTTTAAATTATATCACCTTGCTGTCATCACAGTCAAGAGAAATTTAGGGCTAAATCAGTTGCCTAAACATTTAGCACCATTTGAGATGCCACTCTGCAAGTGTGGGGATGTCCTCTGTAAGTTCACATTTAATTTTTTGGAGAGCTAACTAGGAAAGAAGAGGAAGTGGAATTCAGTCCTTTTTCCACCCCATGGGCTTCAGCTATCCCTTTCTCGACTCCCTGGGAGCAGCCTGAAACAGCCCACTGGCTGCTACACATGCTAAGAGCAAATCCTGGTCCCACCCAGGGAGCATCTGGCAATGAAGCAGTCAAGACAAGGTGTCCCCATTTGCACCACAGACCTGCTGGTTCTCCCACTAACAAGAATGGCTCTAGTAGTAAATAAACTTTTGCTAAGAGACAAGTAATCAAATCACTGAAGCAAAGACCAGAATTCAGTATATCCTGTCCTAACAGGACTATTTACCTGCTTAGGTTCAGTGTTGTTTTCTGTCTCTTGCTTGCTTCCCTACTGTCCTCTGTATGTCACAACATGTCCTTTTCTCACACTATTCTCACATCTCTTTGTATTTGTTTTTCACATGCATTGTCCCTCTATATACTTTTGACTGTATAAACGTGCTTGGGACCCCTCAGACAATTTAGGTCTCTACATGCTCCAACTAGTTTCATCTGGATTTCATGTACAATTGTCTAAAGAGACCAGAAACATTTCCTCCCCTTTGGCTCAGTATTGACATTCATGTTATTATTTTTATCTGTTATCAGTGCATAGTGTCTTAAAATCAGGGCTCTATTTCAGAAAGCATTGTAAAAATATAATCAGGAAGCATATAGGTCTTTACACTGAGTTATTTAGGGATAAACTATGTAAGAAAGGGAGTTCTAGTGCTTTTACTTTACATATGGAGAGTGAAGAAAAGAATGAAAGTATTGAGACCCCTACAGGTAGTCAGTCAGTGTGTGGGACTTTCAGAAGTGACTCACAAGAAACTTGGGAATATCTGTTTTCTGAATATGACCTACTTCTCTGCTGAGTGATCTCATACCTCTTGTGTATCTCTTGCTTCTCTTCTCTTGAGGTCAAGAAGTTACTGCTTTCCCTCTAGCCTCTGCCTGCAGAAACTGTCTATAAGGCTAGCTCTAAATATTAATGGATATACAAACATATCCTCTGGTATGCTAACATTAATTCACTTGACTTCCATTTTTCTGTGTCAACATGGAACAAAGTGGATACTATTTGCAGGGACTATCAGCACAGGAAAGCAGCAGTGTGACTGTAATAGTATCACAGCTCCTTCATCAAAAAATCCCAAGTTTTGTCAGAAATCCAAATAGAGTTGCCATTCCTTTTGGAGCTAAACCCAGAGCTGTCACGTAATTTTCTTTAACTTCCTCATTGGAAGACGAACTCCAAATATGTCCTCAACCTTTGCAAAGCATAGCTGAGAACCAGCTAGCCTAAAGTTGTTACCTGGAAAATTACTGGAACAAATTCCTAAACCTCTCAGATTGCAAGAATTAGAAGGATAATACAGTAAGAAAAACAGGTCAAGATAGATTTGTCAAGAGCAGTCACATCACTCAAGTTCCATCTTTCAGTGGGATAACAAAGCTAGTGAATAGGATAGAAACAGTAGATATGTACATCTTGACTTTAGTAAAGTTTGTGGCAGAGCCTCTGCAATACTTTCATATGTAAATTTTGAAAATGTTGTTGAAGTGGTTTTATGAAGAACTTGTTTTTAAAATGAGAAATTGAGAGACCTTTTAACGTCTCTCTCCATTAATATTTAGCATAAACCTTGATTATGATGGTGAAATAGGGGGGTAGTCCCATAAAATTTACATATGACAGAAAGATGAGAAATACAACATGCACTTTAGTGGTCAGAAGTAGAATAAAGAATGAACTTGATAAAGTAGAGGACTAGTCTGAAATAAATATAATGAAATTTAATAAGGCCAAGTGAAAAGTTCTCCAGGAATAAAATAAAAATTAAATTCATAAATGCAAAATGAGAAAAAAAGCAGAGAAACTCGTTAGTTGGCAGCACTGCAAGCAAGGCTCAGGCCGCTTCATGTGAACTGAATCCTTGTTTGAGATGCTGTCACTAAAGAGACAAGTCTCATTCTGAAATCTCATTACATACAAGAGTTATTGCTAATTAAATATTAACATGCAAATAATTATTAATATGCTGCGTAATTATTATACTCCTTGGAACAAATGGTAGCCACTCGATGCCAATATTATGTCCCATTTTGAAAAACATCATTAAAAAATGTTATGGATAAACTAGAGGGAAACCTGAACTGATGAACAAAAGTGAAAAGTAATCTAAAAAAATTATCAGAAAAGATAAGGAAAATGTTTAGTTGAGAAAGGATAAGACTGAGACAGGACAGTATAATCACATTAAGAGATTTGAGACTAACAGTAATCAACTGTTCTCAATGGGAGTGATTGCCTAATTTATAGAAAGAGACATTTAAATCAGATATTACAAAAACTCTTGGCTGTCAAGATATTTGAACACTGGATTTGGTTATTTCTGGAGGTTTTGGGGTTCCTGGCAGATTTTGAAGAGCAGATCCAGTTAAAGAAGTAGCCCAGAAAATGTGTTTGACCTTGTTTTGGAACTAGGGAATGAAGTCAATGACTTTCTGAGGTATCCTTCTTGCTTTTTGTTTCAGCAGCACCCATGATTTCTTTTAGGGCTTAAAGAAGTACTACTGGATACATAGCTGTTGTTTTATCAGTCAACAAAAACCTTAAAAAAGATCAGATACAGTCAGAAGAAAAGAAAATACAATGTCTGTATCTATGATCTATGTCACTAATGTGACTGGGCTTTATTTTGTATCAGTTTGCAGCATTTTCTAACTGCACATCCTCATTCTAAGTCCGTGATGCATAGTCACCTGCATCTTTTAAGGACCACTGGTTCATTGATTCAAGCCTATTCCCATCTGTTCACGTTTAACTGGCCACTGCCCTGAATTGTTTTCCTAGTCACACTAGTACAATTTATTCAGATATAATTTTAAATTGATTCAGAAGCCATAACTTATATTTTTAAGTCCAATACTGTAGTATAAACATTTATCACTGTCTTTCTAGACAAACATTAACTTAATAATTTTTGAATTCATGTTGAACTGAACTCTCAGTTTTCAGGTGAGCTTGTACTTAGCTGACTACTGTGGACTGAACAATAATTTGTCACTCACCATTGACAGGTTTTTTTTGTAGGTCAGATAAATGTTTCTGGGTATTTTGAATAATAATAATGGTGAGCATATTTCCCAAAGCTATTCACTTAAGTAGTGAGTAGCTTCAAGAAATATTTTGAAGAGGAAACGGTGGCAGAGGATCACTGATGGGAAAACATTGACTGCCCTTATTTGTGGAAGAAGCATTTGTTAAGCTGATGCAGAATGAGCACTGAAGATATTAGGGGGCCTAAAAGGATGCTGGGGAGGGACTCTTCAGTAGGGACAGTAGTGATAGGATAAGGGGTAATGAGTTCAAATTTAAACACAGCAAGTTCAGATTAGATATAAGGAAGAAATTATTTACTGTAAGGGTGGTGAGGCACTGGAATGGGTTGCTCAAGGAAGCTGTGAAAGCTCCACCCCTGGTGGTGTTCAAGGCCAGGTTGGACAGAGCCTTGGGTGACACGGTTTAGTGTGAGGTGTCCCTGTCCATGGCAAGGGGTTGGAACTAGATGACCTTAAGGTCCCTTCCAACCCTAACTATTCTTTGACTCTATATTCTATGTGTCTTTTGGGAATGGAGCACTAAAGAGAGCCCAGAGTTGAATAACTAGAAAAATCAGGTACAATCTGTTGATATGAATAAATGCCTTCTGATTATGAAAAATTAAACAAATATGCTGTATCACAGATACAAGGTGTCGTGGTTTAAAGCCAGTCAGGCAGCTCATTCACTCACTCCCCCTCTTCTTGCCCTCCCCCTACTCCCAGAGGGACAGAGAGGAGAATCGAAAAAATGCAACTCCCACGGGTTGAAATAAGAACAGTTTAGTAACTAAGGTATAACACAAATCACTACTGCTACCACCAATGATAATAATGATAAGAGAAATAACAAGGGAAGAGAATACAACATCTCACCACCTGCTGACTGATAACTCACCCCCCCAACCTGACCAAGCACCGACCAATACCTCATCCCACCCTGCAGCCCTAGCCCTTCCAAATAACTCTCAGTTACAGCCTGGCCATGACGTGCTGTGGTACGGAATACCTCTTTGGTCAGTTTGGGTCAGGTGTCCTGTCTCTGCTTCCTCCCTGCTTCACCTCCTCCCTGGCAGAGCATGAAGCTCAGGAAATCCTTGGCCAGACTAAAACATTTGAGCGGTAACTAAAACATCAGTGCTATCAGCACCGTCCCAGGCCGAAAGCCAAAAACACAGCACTGCACCAGCTACTAAGTAGGAGAAAAATGACTGCTACTGCTAAACCCAGGCACAAGATAATAATATGTTTTACAGATCACTCCAGAGGGTTAGGCTGCATAGTCTATCAAAATCTTCATTCACATTTCCCTAAAAACACACTATTTTAGAGAAATATACTGTGCCCCTAAACTCTTACCTCAAGACCCTTTAGATGATTACTGAGATAAATGAATGTATGAAATTCCACTGATACATGAGGAGAGTTATCCACTAACCAGTGTTACTGTTTTAACCCATGCTTCATCTCAGACAGTAAGTAACATTCCCAATGAGCTACAGGGCACTGCACTTTATCCAAAGATGAAGCTTGCAGAAAATGCTCCTCTCATTTGCTTTATAATTACAGGGGTGAGATATGCAGACTTAGGGCTGTTATGAATACCTGCATATTGCAGAGTTATCTTTCTGCTACACCTTTTTGCATTTTCTCTGCAAGACATCATTTGTATTGTCTTACATCCTGCAGTTAATTACTTGTTTGTTAAAAGTTTGAGAATTCCTGCTTTAAAGAAGATTTGTCTTCATCTGTCCTGGCTAGCAGAAGCTGGGCCAGCCAGGCATTATATCTGATGGGGGCACAAATCTATAATGATGTGCAATGTAGTGTGTGATTTTTATTTAGCTACATGTATTCACAGTTGCTTAAATCCTAGTTTATATAAGCTATGAAAAATATAAAAGAATCATTAAGTAACAAAGCTGGCCTCATGATTTTTCTGTCATGCAAGTACATGTTAGCAGATCTAGACATCTCCCTTAAAATGGAAGGAATCCAATTAAACCAGAAAGCAACCATTTATTTTTAACAAGCAAGTAATCACGGCCTAATTCAACACAACATTTAAGCATCAGCTTAACTTCCATTGAAAATTAGATAATCTTCACTTGGAAAAGGGGAGATAAATATGTGTACCTACAGACACAATATAGGAAGTTTATAAATATCTGACAGAACACTGTTTCTTATGACAGGCTCTTACGCATAGATTAATGCCTTTAATTTTAGCCAGTAAAGTTTCAAAATTTGGTGTGATTGAACCTGAAACTGCTTGTGGAATGTGTGAATGTGAAAATCTTAATGCTATAAAAATACCATAATCAGTGCAAGAAAAATGCAAAACAATGTCTATTAAGTTTTATCAGTAAACGAGGGCTAAGATCCTTTGAACTTCTCTCTAAACTTCCCAGTGAGACAGCTGTAATTCAACATTTGGCTAGTTCACAAACACTGAAAAAACCTTCCCATCCTCTTCCACAGTGTCAACAAGAGAAAAAATTAAAACGCCACCAAAGAAAATGACTAAAAGTCAGGTACATCAAGTTTTTCTGGATGAATAGTAGGGCAGGTTATCCAAAATGAGGGAGCAAACTGAGGTAAGCAACACTGAAGACAGCAAGAAACATTGAGAGTGAACTGGAAATCTTGTTCTGCTTATGTCATCAGTGTCTGCTCAATTTCACTAACAAAAGGATACTTATTATTCCAGTCGTGTTTGCTGGATAATGATTGGAAAGAAATTTCATCAGGGATAATAGTAATCGATAACCAGAGATTCCAACTGTGACTGCAGTTCAACAAAAATGCTTCAGTATCTTGTACATCTGAAGTGAAAAACAAGTCCTTTGCTATTGCATATTGCCCATCTATAGCCTTATTGCTGCACCCTTTTCCTCTGAGATTTCAAACCATCAGATTTTGGTAAAAGGAGAATAGCAAACAAAAAAAACAAACACAAAAAACCTCTCCCACTCCAGGAAACAAAAAATAAATACTGTGGAGGTAATTCCGAGAACACTGACAACTTCAAAGCATCACCCTGTTTACACATGGCATGTTTTTCCATCTAACCATACCTGTCTGTGATATCTATCCAAATACATCTTCTCTGTAGCAAAGGCTTCTCATCTCCTTGTGTGCTTGCCGACATTTGTGCAGTGTCTTGACAAGATATCATCTGCTATTATTAGAAAGGATACCCACTCCAACTAAAATAAGCATTTAAGCCAAGATTTGGGGAGTTTGTCTTGAGATTTGAGGCTACCCTTTCATAGTTTTGCATATAGCTAGAGATCTTACAAAGCCTCTTGCAGGGCAAACATCCTAAAACAGAAAAAGGAGCTTGGGTTTCTGAGACCCTAACAACTGTTAAATTATCTCCTTACTTTTCTGACATTCTTTCATGTGCAGAGAAAACACGGAACTATAGGCTGCTCTGAAGGTGAGAGTATTTACACTGAATTAAACACATGCTAAAGACAAACCCCCCAGCTACTGCTCCAGGAAAAGCTGTGGCTGGTGGTGTTTGCCCTGGTTAGAGTGGACATCCTTGCCCATGACACAGCCCCCAAGGATACTCTAGTGACTACAGCACTGCATGAAAGGGAACTACCATCATATCCTTCTTCACCTTTTCCCAAATAAATGAACTCCAGGAGTGTATCTGAGGAAGCACGATCATATCTGGGCATACCTGCTGTGATCTAAGAGCTCCAGTAACTCTGGCTCCCCAGTATATGGGGTGAGACAAGCCCAGCCAGTTTCTGGATCCCTGTTAAGGGCCATCATGTCTGCTGGGAGGAAGCTGCGGGCATGTGTGCCTGGCATCCAGTAAGCAAGCTGTGGGACCAGTACACTGCCCAGGCAGGGGGTCCTGGGTCTTCATCACGGATTTCAGTGCATCGAATAGAAAGCTATAGCATTTTAGGATCCAGGGAAATACTCTGTCTGGCCCTTGCCTGCTGAGTTTCTGCCTTCAGCTGGTATCCTTAAATAGGCCTAATCCAGGTTAGCTTGCCTTTGTTTGTACTGTTAAATAACAGAATGTCAAACTGGGATTCTAGGTTTGGCAACTGAAAACAAAAAACCCAACCCGCTTGCATACAACAGATGAAGAATAAAGGCTTGACTTCAAAAAGCATTAATAATACCAAATGCCCAATGTGATGGGCGCGTGAATTGCACAGATATCAGGCGCAGAGAACTTTCCTCGGTATTCAGCAGGTATTTGATAAAATAAATCACAGCATACCAGATTTCCTTATTCAGTTTAACTGAAGTCATCACCTCAGCTAACTAGATTTTCTCTACTGTCCAAGCCTGATTGTGGAAAAACAAAGTGTGAAAATTGATTAGGTTAGAAAAACTTGCATGAAATAAATAATTGACAGAAATAAACAGAATAAGAAAGGGAACAGTTTAAACACTTGTTGTCTTGGGTAGAAAAATGACAAATATTTGGTATCATTTTATAAAAGGAATTATCTTTACAAAAATATAAAACTATTATTTTCAGAAGAACAAACGACATAATGGACACACTGCAAACTCATATAAGAAACTGTGAAATCCATAACTAAAGCAGATGCTATTTTAGGAAAATCAGAGAGTCTTTTGAAATGTAATTAATAGTTGGCACAAGTACTTATTCCATTGTAATTTTAAATAATTTAAGATGCACTTAATAATTTATTAATTATAATTAGTGATGGCATTTGTTTCTACCAAAACACAATGTATTTTTTTCTTGTTGAAGTGAAAAGACCAATTCACTATTTCAGGATTTTGTCTAAGTTAAAATATTATCTCATTAAAATAAAATAATCTGATTAACTAAATGGGAATTAGAGCAGATACGTAGCAGTAGAGGCCCAAATATAAAAAGCTTTGAGGAATCAAGCTGTTACTGAAATCAGATTAAGCGAAGGCTGCATATAAGATTGAAACTGTATAGGTCACTTTGGGGAAGCTAACAAAAAAGTCTAAGTTATGCTAACAATCCAGCTGAAGTGCTAAGAAAATCAAGCACAAATTTTAAAAAGACATAAAATCAGACTACAACTCATTCAAGTCCTGTCAGCTCCAACTCATTTAATTGGAAAACCTCCCAGACACTAACAGAAATGGTATCTATTCCTAACATAGGTGCTATGGTAAAATGACATTTGGGAGCTGCCAAACAAGAAAATTGTTATTCCTGCCATTGAAAAATGTATGAAACCTTGTGTATCCAAAGGCTCTTGTTAACCTGTGGGAAACCAGTGCCACTGCTTAACTAATCAGTTACTATTAGCAACCTTGTTTTGCAAAGGTAATTTTTTTTTTTTCAGGTAAATTTACTTTTTGGTTACTGTTGTGGAATGGATGCATCTCTTTAAAAACATTTATTCAGAAAAGCAAAACAGTAATTTCCTTTGCTCTTTTAAGGAACCATCTCCAGGGCATTTAAGGTACATGCTGCAGGTGTACTATTTATCTATTTTTATAGGATTCCAAGTTCTAGCAGCCATACAGAGCAGGCAGTTTCAGTCAGTGTGACTGTAACTGTTCCTAGGTGTCGTGGTTTAAACCCAGTCAGGTAACTCATTCACTCACTCCCCCCCTTCTTTCCCTTCCCCTACTCCCAGAGGGACGGAGAGGAGAATCGAAAAGAATGCAAATCCCACGGCTTGAGATAAGAACAGTTTAGTAACTAAGGTATAACACAAATCACTACTGCTACCACCAATGATAATAATGATAAAGGAAATAACAAGGGAAGAGAATACAACACCTCAGCACCAGCCGACCGATAACTCACCCCCCAAGCCCGACCAAGCTCTGACCCATATCTCCTCCAACCCTGCAGTCGCCCAGCCCTTCCGGCTAACTCCCAGTTACCTCCTGGGCATGACGTGCTGTGGTATGGAATACCTCTTTGGTCAGTTTGGGTCAGGTGTCCTGTCTCTGCTTCCTCCCGGCTTCCCCTCCTCCCTGGTAGAGCATGAGGCTCACAAAGTCCTTGGCCAAACCAAAACATTGCTATCAGCTCTGTTCCCAGGCCAAAGTCAAAACACTGCACTGCACCAGCTACCAAGAAGGAGAAGCATGACTGCTACTGCTGAACCCAGGACACTAGGTCAAACAGATATAGAAGGTTGCCTTTTAGAAACCTCAGTGTCTATCCTGTAGAAAAAGCAAGAAGAGGTGAGTTAACACCTGCTAAAGGCAACAGGAATTCTCTTCACCTTCATGAGAGCATCAGAGAGGCCAAGGTGTTCTCTACAAGAAGACTTCTGATTTGAAAACAATAAAAATTCCAATTAACAACTTGCTCTAGTGAATTCATAATTAATGGCAAGAATTTGTTAATACCGTGATGGTAAGCCATGTCATATGGACAGCAGAACTTGCTAATGAAGCAGGACCTCTGTGCAACTTTATTATCCTCTCCTAATAACTAATCATTGGAATAGATTACAAAGCAGCAGACTTTAATATTAATGTAATATTTAGATGCTTACCATCCATACTTAAACACTGTGATAAGGTTATAGAACAACTCCCTTAATTTCCACAAAATATGAGTTATCTCCTCCTTGCACTTTAGCCATGATTTGCTTTATACCTTTGATTGTGTAGTACTTATGTTTATTGTCATATGATGACAAATTTATCAAGCTGGGAAAATTTTCTGACCAATCACATGTAAAGAATTCTTCACAGTTTGATGTGCAAACACTAGTATATCTTTTTTAAACTGAAAAAGAATCAAAACCCAAAACTAAACAAACACACAAACATAACGAGGACCTTATTTAGATAATGAAAAGAGCACAGCAGCAATAGCTGTGATGGACTTTGTTAGGAAGATTGATAAAGTTTAGTGACCATCTCAGTGAGAACAGTCTAGGGTGGGCTTTTCCAGCTGTCTCCAATTCTCTGAGTCCCAAGGGCTCCTTCACTGTAAACCCTTAGACTCAGATGAGCCACTTTGCAAATTCCTCCTCTTTCCCATTCCAAAGTAACCCACACCATGCAAACCGTGGGTGCATAAACATGGGAATCTAGTGGTCTTTGCAGACCCCCAAAGTATCTCAACCCCAAATGATCTGGACCTCTACAGGCACACATTTTCCTCTGCTGTGTGTCATATATACCATTTCTTTGGGTGACTTGGATGCTTCAGAGCATCTCAAGCAACACTAGACACATATGTGTAGGCAACTGAGTCATGCCCATGGCCCAGCAAGCAGTGTTTCACAGGAAGCTGTCTTGGTCTGGTCATCATGCACCAAACTCCTCTCAAAGGAGGACGGGGAAGGACAAGGAGCCATGCAAAGCTTAGGTATTTACATACCAGACCTGAGTAAATGCACCCTGTGTTTACCAAAGGGAAAATCCAAAAATAAATGAGTCATCCTTGTGTTTTTGAGGGCTTGTAGGCCTTAGCCAGTGGATGGCTACAGCAGCAGCTTGGGGTTTCAGGCTTGGGATTTTCTGATGTCGAATCTGGATGCACTTCAGAACAGTAAAAGGAAAATTTTCTCAGAATTTGTATAGGAAACGGTCATCTCAGCACCTCCAGATGCTGAGAAAAGCTGGTGATAAGCAAGGTGGATACAGGACTGGCTGAAAATTAATACTTCTTGTGGCCTTGACATTGGGCCTTCAAGAGAAACATGACCTCTTATTCCAGCAAAGCAGACCAAGAAGTGATGAATACACTGGTTTCAAGGCCTGGAACCCCCCGTGTTGGTAATTAGCCAACAGGGTCAGAAGAGGAGCACACAACAGGTGAAAACCAAACCACTGGGGGAAGTGTTGCAACCATACATCCATCAGCACAGCCCCGTGCAGGTGCATACCACAGCTCTGGGCTGACAGTATCCTTAAAGCTGGAGAAACCCTAGAATGTGCCATGGCTTCTGACTGTGGAAATTCACCTCTGTGCAAGCATGGAGCAACTAATGTGTCACCACATCCTCTCTTTGGGAAGGGCAGTCTGCAGGATCCACCACCATGCAGAAACAGGAGATTCCTCTTGGAAATTCCTGTTTCCAGACACTGGAATTTCTCCCAGAAACCCCAAGCACACCCTGCTTGTACTGAGATGCGAGAGCATGGTCAGAGTGCCACTGCTGTCTGCATGTGTAATGCTTCTCTGCAGCACTCTGTGGGTATAGTTCAGACATTCCTTCTGATGCACGCATACACCCACTGGATCATGAGCATTGCCAAAAAGATTTGTTAGATGTTCCCAGGGCTTGGTGCTACCAAATTTTCCTACTGTATCAACTGCTGCACTCTCATGGCTCCCAGTGCCCACGGGCATACTCCTGAGGGAGTCACAAGACAATCCTGAGCAAATTAGGCCTTCTGAGGGTTGCACCAGACACTTTATAATATGACTGTGACTTCTTTGTCCTGATTCACTTATAAAAACTACTAGAAATGTGAAGACGTATAACTAGCCTTTGCACCACCAAACCAAGCTGTTCAGAGATTTGTGAGCCTCTCTTAGGGACACAGGAAACCCTGAGGTGAAGGACAGGACTATTACTGCCACTCAGATGGTCTAGCCCACATGTCTGCTACAAAATTGGAGACTTAACATCTCATGTGAAAGTCTGGTACAAGCTCTGTGACCACACAGAAGTAGTACCAGGTACACCAGGCAAAGTATAAAAAAAACAGTCTTATTTTATAGCATGCATTTTATGCTGTAGCATTTCTACAAGATGGGAAAAAAGGATCCCTGAATCTCAATAAGTCTTACTGTATTTTATTTTCTTTACTTTTAATGTCAGATACACATACGTTTTTGGTAGAAAAGACAAATAGCAAGTCTCAGCCCAGTGGTCCAACTAGTAGGTAGGTAGGCAGCCTAGGTTTATTTGTCACATTCCTACCCAGTGAAATTGTATTTGGAATCACATTGCCGAACTGATAAAACATGCATATCTGGGTACTTCAGTCTGAAAATGGAGTTTAATATATTTCCTAGATAAGAGATCTACAAATTAAGTTATTATACCAAATTTGAGGAAGGAGGAAAGGCAATGCTTCTTTCCCATGCCAGCCTGTAAAAGTAAATTATATAGAAGCTGGTAGGGGAGTTTGATCTTCACAGATTAGTAGGCAGCCTTTGAAAACCTGTCACAAGCTGTAGGAGAACTGGTGATGTCAGAAATTGCTACAGTAGTCACAGTAGAGAGAAGAAGACAAGGAATCCGCAGGCAAGGGATGGCTAGAAGGCAAAGTGGGAAAAAGAGGCTGGCAAAAATAAAGATAGGGAAGGGTCATGGGCTTGTGGATAAGTAGTCTGAAGGAAAGAAACTGGAGGACTGAAAATAGTCATGTGCGAAAGCTACTTTTAGGGCATGAAGCCTGGGCAAATAGAGTTAGATGAACACAGAGACTGAGACAGGAGCAGGGTGTGCAGAAGGCAGGACCGAGATGTACCCAAACAGAAATGATCACATAGGTACGAGAAAGGCAGATATGATTATGCGTACTCCTTTCCAGAGCTGACAGTGGAGCCAAGGCTCCCAATGTTGGCCACTCCTCCAATGCTAGCTGGACATTCAGTGGGAAACTATACCATTCTATATTCTGCTTATCCCCACAAAAATGATCTGCTACTGATATCAGCTGTGCCCTGAGCTTGAGTGGTGAAGCTCTCTGCAATGATTCCTAAAGCTTTTCCCTGCAGGGTGCTTGCTCTCTGAAAATCATGATTCTGGGCTTGGGAAATAAAATACAAGCAGTGCTCATGCTGGTGTTGTTTGTGTGCTGAACACTTGACCATGTAATTTTAATTTTCTTTTTTTCTTTTTGTGTGCAATAAGTATTATATGGATGTAATTACTGTCTACAGAGTTAATAATTGCCATGCATATCCAAGCCAGTCAATTTGCTCAAGAAAAGGTCAGGAAACAGTCTGTAGTGTTACTTCTTCTGCCTTCTGCCTTTGAACAGAAAACATTGTAAGATTTATGTAGATCTCATTAAACTTCCAAATTCAAATTTACATTTTTGAAAAGGTGGATTTTTACAGGCAAGGCTGTGAACTTTTTAATTAACTTGCACACTTATACCACAGAGAAGAGGATGGCAATGTTTAACAATATCAATGTGATTACACTCCAATTTGTATTTCTATCATAAAACTATTTCCCTAATCCAGCTGCAAATATACTTCTGCTGATCAATATTATCATCTAATTTTCACATAAAGAAAAATATTCTTTTCTAAGAATAAATAAGAACAGTTTTAAGAGAGTCCCAACATGTCAAGTGGCGACTGAAGGCAACCCCTGTTTACCTGTTTACTCATACTGGTAGTAAGTAATAATGGGGAGGGGGGGGGGAGGAGATTAACATTTTGATAACTTTACAGGGTGAAAGCTGTGTGCAGAAAGTTCTCTGAGATTTGAGGATACTCAACTAGACTTAACAAGATCACTGTTATTTTGACACAGGAAACTGCTTTGTTTCTACATAGAATCATAGAATAGTTAGGGTTGGAAAGGACCTTAAGATCATCTAGGTCCAACCCCTTGCAATGGACAGGGACACCTCTCACTAAACCATGTCACCAAAGACTCTGTCCAACCTGGCCTTGAACATGGCCAGGGATGGAGCATTTACCACTTCTCTGGGCAACCTGTTCCAGTGCCTCACCACCCTCACAGTAAAGAACTTCTTCCTTATATCCAATCTAAACTTATCCTGTTTAAGTTTTAACCTGTTACCCCTTGTCCTATCACTATAGTCCCTAATGAAGAGTCCCTCCCCAGCATCCTTATAGGCCCCCTTCAGACACTGGAAGATACAAGCGAGGTCTCACAAAAGCAGAGTAGAGGAGCAGGATCACCTCCCTTTGACCTGCTGGTCACGCTCCTTTTGATACAGGCCAAGATTATGGTTGGCCTTCTGGGCTGCAAGCATACTGTGCTGGCTCATCTTGAGTTTCTCATTGACCAACACCCGCAAGTCCTTCTCCACAGGGCTGCTCTGAATCTCTTCTCTGCCCAGCCTGCAGCTGTGCCTGAGATTGCTCCGACCCAGGTGTAGGACCTTGCACTTGGCATGGTTAAACTTCATGAGGTTGGCATCAGACCACCTCACAAGCGTGTCAAGGTCCCTCCGGATGGCATTCCTTCCCTCCAAGGTATCAACCAAACCACACAGCTTGGTGGTGCTCATCGGCAAACTTGCTGAGGGCACACTCAATCCCGCTGTCCATGTCAGCGACAAAGATGCTGAACAAGACTAGTCCCAACACCGCTGCCTGATGGACAGCACTCGTTACTGGTCTCCAGCTGGACACTGAGCCATTGACGACAACTCCTGAGTGCAGCCATCCAGCCAGTTCTTTATCCACTGAGTGGTCCATCGCTCAAATTGATGTTTCTCCAATTTAGAGACAAGGATGTCGTCTGGGACAATGTCGAACACTTTGCACAAGTCCAGGTAGATGACATCAACTGCTCTAGCCTTGTCAATCAGTTCCACAGCCCCATCATAGAAGGCCACCAAATTGGTCAGGCAGGATTTCCCCTTAGTGAAGCCATGCTGGCTGTCACCAAGCACCTTGTTGATTTTCATGTGCCTTAGCATGCCTTCCAGGAGAATCTGCTCCAAGATTTTGCCAGGCACAGAGGTGAGACTGACTGGTCTGTAATTCCCCGGGGTCATCCATTTTTCCCTTCTTGAAAATGGGGGTTATATTTCCCTTTTTCCAGTCATTGGGAACTTCACCTGACTGCCATGATTTTTCAAATATAATGGACAGTGTCTTAGTAATTTCATTTGCCGATCCTTCAGGACCCAGGGATGGATTTCATCAGGTCCCATGGACTTGCTTATGTTCAGATTCTTAAGATGGTCTTGAACCAGATCCTCTCCTACAGTGGGCCCAAGGTCTTCATTCTCACAGTCCCTGCGTCTGCCTTCCAAGACTTGGGTGGTGTTGTCAGAGCCTTTGCCAGTGATGACTGAGGCAAAGAAGTCATTCAGAACCTCAGCCTTCTCCAAACCCAGGGTAGCCAGTTCTCCTGATAGTTTCCAGAGAGGGCCCACATTTTCCTTAGTCTGTCTTTTATTTGCAATGTAACTATAGAATCCCTTCCTGTTACCTTTCACATCCATAGCCAAGTTTAATTCTAACTGGACCTTAGCTTTCCTAACCTGGTCTCTAGCTTCCCAGACAACATCCCTGTGTTCTTCCCAGGCCACCTGTCCTTGCTTCCACCTTTTAGAAGCCTCTTTTTTCCCCTCAAAGTTTCCTCAGCAGCTCCTTATCCATCCAAGGAGGTCTCCTGGCCCTCCTGCTGCACTTCTGTCTAGTTGTGATGCAACACTCCTGAGCTTGTAGCCGTTGATCCTTGAATATCAACCAACTGTCTGGGCCCCCCCTGCCCTCTAGGGCTACATCCCATGGAATCTTACTAAGCAGGTTCCTGAAGAGGCCAAAGTCTGCTCTCTTGAAGTCCAGGACACTGAGCTTGCTGCACACTCTTCTCACTGTCCTGAGGATCTCAAATTCGACCATATCATGATTGCTATAAACAAGGCTGCCCTGGAGCATCACATTTCCAACTAGCCCTTCCCTGTTGGTGAGCATGAGGTCAAGCATGGCACCTCTCCTTGTCGGCTCCTCTATAACTCGCAGAAGGAAGTTGTCTTCCACACAATCGAGGAACCTCCTGGATTCCTTCTGCCAGGCTGTACCGTCGCTCAAACAGATATCAGGGGGGTTGAAGTCCCCCATGAGGACAAGGGCCTGTGAGTGTGAGGCTGTTCCTATCTCTCTATAGAGTGCTTCATCCGCAGGTTCTCCTTGATCAGGCGGTCTGTAACAGATCCCCACAGTAATGTCTCCCATAACTATATTCCCTTTAACCCTGCCCCACAAACTCTCTGTTGACTGCTCACCTGTCCCCAGACAAGAGTTCCATACTCTCCAGCCTATCCCTAACATAAATAGCAATCCTCCCTCTCCGTGTGCCAGGCCTGTCTTTTCTAAAGAGCCTGTAACCTTCCATTCCAACACTCCAGTCACAGGAGCCATCCCACCATGTTTCTGTGATACCTATTATATCATACCCCTGTAGACGTGCACACATCTCTGATTTCTCGTTTGTTCCCCATGCTACAGGTGTTTGTATAGAGGCATCTGAGCTCCAAATGAAGCCAGCTCATTGGCTGGAGTGGCTGGAATATCTCTGCATTGTTCCAAGCGTTTATTATAGGTGCTGACAACTGACTGGGTGTGTTGGGATGGAATGATGTCCCCCTCCCCCAACAAGTCTAGCTTAAAGCATCCTTGACCAGCCTGGCAGGCCTCCCACCACCACCTCTACCAGCCCCCAGTAGACCTGGCCTCCCAAATTGAGTCCTGTGTTCTAAATACCCAACCCCCTGACTATGGCACCAACCTTCTAACCATTTATTAACCTGGCCAATCCGCCTAGCCTTTTTAGGGCCCTCCCCTTTATCCTGGAAAATTGATGAAAAGACAACCTGAGCTCCAGAGCCCCTGACCACCTCTCCCAGGCTCTGTAGTCCTTCTTAATATTCTCCAGGCTACAGCTGTCTATATCACTAGCACCCACACAGACAACTAGAAGTGGGTAATAGTCCGTGGAACTTACTAGAGCAGGCAGCCTCTCTGCAACATCCCTGATCCATGCCCCTGATAGGCAACACACCTCCCTTGAGACTGGGTCAGGCCAACAGATGAGTGCTTCTGCTCCTTTCAAAGTAGAGTCCCCTACTACTACGAGTCACTGCTTTTTCCTGGCAGCACCAGTAGAGATCTTTACCAGTGCACCAGCCGGTTGTTCCTGGTGCGAGTGTGTTTCCTCATCAGCCCCCTTCAGAACTGCAAAGTGGTTCTGGGTGGGAACATCAGATTTAGGAGGAAGCCCCTCGCTTTTAATTGTCCTCTTCCTCCCTTTTTTCATTTTTTTTGTTTGTTTGTTTGTTTTTGTTACTGTTTCCCAGCTTCCCGGGTTAACGGCCTCCTTCTTTCCTTCATGAGCTACAGGAGACCCTTGAGGCCCCCGCACAGTTTGGGTCTGGAGCAAGCAATCCTGCTTCTTCTCAGCTTCCATGACACCTTTCAGCCTACTGACAGTGTCCCGCAGCTCAGCCCCTGCTGCAGGAGGGCCTCCACCAGGGAGCACCAAGTGCAGCCCTGCCCATTGTGCACCCTCCCCTCACCAGACCCGTGCAGGCACTCTCTACATCCCGAGCTCTGCACTGCAGCCTCCCCTCTCATCGGCTCTGTCTGGGTGCCTACACTGGCCACTGCCGGGGCAGCCAGAGCAGAGCTCCCAGACCGGGCCTGGTCATAGGCTGAGCGCTCACCACGCTGCTCGCCTCCCCGCTCAAACAGCCTTACACCCCAGGGATATCACCAGAGAGGAGTAGGCCATGACTAGCCCAGTAGCAGCAGGTTAACCCCAGCTGTGGGACTGCATTCATCAGAGACTTGGCCTTGCTGATCTGCTCTGCTTAATGACACATAGCTCTGTACCTCCGGCCGCATTTCCCACAGAGGACAACACCTGGATTCCACCCTCCCCTGCCCCCAGACAGGTACCACCCATGTTCTTAGCATACGTCATGGGAAATGGGACTTAAAAGGGACAAAAGAGGAAGGCTATAAAAAACTGTAGATATTTTCCTTTTTGTAGCAACTTTGCATTTTCTTAATAACTTCACTTCTGGGAATCTTCTGGGCCTCTGGTTGACCTTGGTGTCTGAGCAGTTAGCAGTGAAATAGCATTGCTGCTTTAGTCTGTTTTACAGACACTGAAGGGGGGAAAATTAGTCACCTTCAGCAAGAGCAGAAACTCAGCTGCAGATTTTGAAATGTCAGCATTAGCCTTAGGCACTTAAATAGCTATGGGGATCTGATCCTAAATTGCAGTTCTTTCCTCATAATAATAAACACCACTGCAGCTTCACACATGCAATAGCTGTCTGCAATGGACACACTCACGAGATCCAAGAGAGTTGTGGAATATCAGTGACTTTAAAAAGGTTTCTAATAGACACATCCTAGTTTTCAAGAACCTAATTTTAAGTGAGCAAGGCATACATTTCATGGTAGCATATGGTTGCTCATGAAGTTATAGCTCTTCTGTTTGCTTTGAGATATTTGTCATGGAAGTCATAACATGCACTTTTCTTGCAGTAATAGCATACCATGAAATGCAGTTTAGTTTCTTGTGAAGGATCCAGTTAAAGACCTACTATCTGTGGGATTTAAATTACATTATTATGATGATGTGAAATCTGATAACAAAGTAGCTACAAAATTAAATACCAGGTTTTGCAATTAAAAAAAAAAAACCAACAAACAAATCAGGCTTAATTATATTGCAGCTCCTTAGCATCAGAAAAGCAAAATAATAACGCATTTACATTTTAGCCAAGAGAATTTACATTTCATGTTAAAACAGCAGCTTTATCTCCTCTGATCTGTCTTGATTCTTCAGAGTTCAAATCACATTACTAGTGAACTTGAATCTAGCTTTGGAGTTTCAATACATATTTTAAGTAAATAAGCTATGTGTCCGTGCAGAAATGACTGTGGAATATTGTACTGTGTCCTGGGTTCAGCAGTAGCAGTCATTTTTCTCCTTCTTGGTAGCTGGTGTAGCGCAGTGTTTTGACTTTCAGCTTGGGAACAGAGCTGATAACAAGGATGTTTTGGTTTGGCCAAGGACTTTGTGAGCCTCATGCTCTGCCAGGGAGGAGGGGAAGCTGGGAGGAAGCAGAGACAGGACACCTGACCCAAACCGACCAAAGAGGTATTCCATACCACAGCACGTCATGCCCAGGATGTAACTTGGAGTTAGCCGGAAGGGCTGGGAGACTGCAGGGTTGGAGGAGGTATCGGTCGGTGCTTGGTCGGGCTGAGGGGGGGCGAGTTATCGGTCGGCTGGTGCTGAGGTGTTGTATTCTCTTCCCTTGTTATTTCCTTTATCATTATTATCACTGGTGGTAGCAGTAGTGATTTGTGTTCTACCTTAGTTACTAAACTGTTCTTATCTCAACCCGTGGGAGTTGCATTCTTTTTGATTCTCCTCTCCGTCCCTCCGAGAGCAGGGGGAGGGCAAGAAAAGGGGGGGAAGTGAGTGAACGAATTACCTGACTGGGTTTAAACCACGACATACTGTAAAATCAAAAGGCTGTATTTCTTCATGGAAACGTAACATATCATGGAAATGGTAACACACTTCAAAGCAGATTCCAAGTAGCTTAGAAAATCATGTAGGTTCGATTTTGCATATCAACTGAATATTGTTGAATTTAAATGTCCACTCTGATTCCTCTTTGATTGTTCCAGCACTATACACTCTTCATCAAGATCTAGTTGTAAAATGAACTGTGTATTTATAATTTATCAGAATACTGAGTGAACTAGATTTCCCCATCCAAGGAAATGCAGGGTGCCTTCACTCCGTTGTCTCAGTGGGAGTTATGGAAGTTCAGTACATTGATGTATTTTGCTCTTAACGCAATCTGTTCGAGTTTTTGTTGCTGTTGTTTGCTTTATAAGAATAAGGCTCTAAATTCTTGTTCAAACACAGAAGAATGATATTTTTTGCTAATATCCTTGCTAATAGGGGTGCTGAAATAGCAGAATCTAATGTGAAGTCAGACGGTCACACCTTCATAAATCATTCATATAGTAAGCAGCTGGTGGTGCAAAAGTAATAGCACCCTCACTGCTACCCTGCTGATAAAACCCTTTTGTCTTCAATGCTGAATTTCACTCAGTTCTTCATATAGATAGATAAGATGTCTACTGCCCACAGTGAAAAAGGCAGAGAAATAGAACCACCCTGAAATATATAGTTAAAAAGTTAATAATTAATTTACCCTTATTCCCTTTTATCTTTTATTGCAGTATAAAGCCTGAGTTGCTTCATTAGGTCGAAACATACAGGAAGAGACAGGGTGGGAGTTATTACAGCCCACAATGTTCATGCAAGCATGATGGCTCTCAGGTGGTAGGTGCTTATTGACTCTTCTGCACCAGCTAGGCTCTATGAAAATCACATAACCAATGCATATATACCACTTTCAGGATGAATGTATGACCCAGTGTACTCTAGATCCAGCAGCAAGAATTTAAGCATAAATTTCTGTTCCCCATGCTGTTATGGAGCATGAAGAATGTGTTCAGCAGCTGTGCAGGAAGGCAGGGTTAGGAGTCAGTGGTCCTCACTTCTTTCCTTGCTTTCTTCCTGAAGGCAGACTTGGCAAAACCATATGATTGCAAAGACAGGGGAGATGGAATGAGCCAGGGAATACAACAGACAAGAAAAGCAATAGATAAGTGTATACAGAGAGTACCAGAAATGTTAAAACAGCAAATGATTTGCTACATGGAACAAGATAACTGCAAATCTTTGGTCTTCTAGTTTGTTGGGCATCTCCAAAAAGCAATAACAAGACACTGTGACAATCATTTCTTCTTTGTTTGTTTGCATGTCCCTTAATTTCAGTTAAACATAAATGTTTGGAAAAATATGCTACTCTAAGGATATGGGAGGCCCAGATACAAGAATTGGCCTGCAGGAACTGTATAAGGAAACTTCTGGGAATTATTGAAGCAAATATTGCTGATTCAGATGTCTTTTACAATTCCTTAGGGACCTGACCCTTTTATGAAAATTAAAGGTTTCCTGTCTGTGTGGAAAACACTGACATGCAGAAAGGAAGTGAATAGATGACCCAAAAATGTTGTTAACATTACTCGTCATTGTGGCAGTGTATCAAATACAAGGAAAATGCACAAAAACTGATAGTGCTGTGGTCAGCAAAAAATCACTGTAAACTGGCAGGTAACAGTAACAGCCACCCCTCTCCCCCTCTCCCAGTCTGTGCTTGCTTTCTTCCTGCAGTTTCACTTTCAGAAAATGCTGATTAAGCAAGTCCCCCCCAAAATCATGACAGGAGGGAAAAGAACAGACGATACTTATGATTAAGAATCTCAATCTTTCTAGCATAAACGATGAACTTAAGATCATTGGCAATAGAAATAGTTGACTTAACAGATGGCAGGCAGCTCCTGTCAGCAGAAACCATTTTGAGCATGAGCTCAATTGAATGGTTCAGATCTGTATAAATTAACATATTTTAAAACAGTTTAAATTTTCAGGTGGATTTTCAGAATCATTTTTAGAGGTTTTCACAGATCCTTTCAGTGAAATACTTGTCAGAGGTCAATTCCCAATTTTCAGATGGTTATATATAAGAAAAATTAATGTACTGTCATCTGTCTTCAGAAAGCAAATGCTTGCTAATGCAAGTTGTACTCTGCTTCTGGTGCTCATAATCTTGAGTTCCTAGGGGAAAATATCTGCCTATATGAAATTTTATTAGGTAAATAATTTGAATATTCAGTAATTGCTCCACTTGAAAATACTGCAGTAAATATATATATATGTGCATATATATAGCAATGAAATTGCTCTACACTAACCCTTTTTTTAAAATTTGCAGTCTATTATGGATTGCTGTGTCTATGTGACAGGACATCAGTTCACTCAAAGAAACTGTTATGAATACCCAAATAATTCTTAACACCAGACTGATGCTGTGCCTCAGCATAATTGCTCATGAAAGCTGTAAACAGATGCTGTACATTACATTGACATTTGCAATAGAAGTGTGAGCAGTGAGTTTCCATATATTATGGTGCAAGTGGTGTGCTATTGCTATGAGATCAGGAGGAGAGTATCCAATACAGGTAGAAGAGCATGAATGGGATTTATTACCTGGAAAACCTAAAGTAGAGAATGGTAAGAGTACTTAATTCATCAAATTTATAAGAACTCAAGAGCATAGGGTGGTACAATGATGAGTCCCACTATCCAGTGCTTTACACTGTGCACAAACAATCCGTAGGCCAAAAAATTCCACTGAAAGAAATATAAAATGCAAAAGCAGAAGAAAAAAAAAAATCTGTCAAAATCACCCAACTTCAGAGTTACATCACTTCAGAACTTCAATATCTCATTTCAGACCAAGTAAACCCACAAAATACATCTTTATTAAGTTTCTGCCCTGCCCTGGCCCTCTGAATATCCATGAACTTTTCCAGCTGCTCTGATGTCTATTTCTGCCGCTACTGCATCCCAAACACACAGTTTTCTATTATTTTTGCCAATGTCAAAATATCTTGAGCTAGGTATAACAGAGCAGGAAAACTGGCCCTCTGCCTGTAATCTGACATCAAGCAAAGAACCTTTTTGCTTATGAAAATACTCTCTTATTTCTCAGTAATTCATATTAGTCACAGGTGATGGGCCAAATTCCCCACTGGCCTAAGGCATTCCAGTTCCATCAGGTTCAAGGCACATCCATCATTCATACAGTTCTGAAGAAGTTATTGTGAGTAAAGTGAGAGTTTTGATTTACAGCAAATGCTTTACTCTGCAGTACCTGCCTCTGCACCTTATTAAGCTCTGTAGCTGCCTTATTTCAACAAGATTTTTTTTACTTTCAAATATAACTTCACATTTCTAAAATCAAATTGTAAACAGATTTCTCAACTAAATTGTAAATTCATGTGGAGACACTCTCTCCCCAGAGGGCTAAATATTTGTTTCATGAGGGTCTTCACTAAAATCTGTACCCAGTTGTAGTAGGCATCCACACATGCCAGTGTGAATAGCATGAGAGGAAAGTAGATGGTTGTGACATGACTCCATGTGAGCCAGAAGTGAAATTACCTTGCTTTTTCTTTAGAGCATTCACACCAAAAGACATCTAAAGATAACAATAGTTCAAAAGTAAGACCTATCACAGTGCAGAAACAATAAATGAGACTAAAATATCTCCTTTAATACATTCAGCATTGCTGGGTAAGGTAGATTAAATTAAAAGATTGGAAGATGAATCCCCTCCCCACTGTGCCCTTCCAAGGGGCATCTTCCATTTTGCTTTCCAGTCCAGTAATTTTCAGCATCTTTCTGGGCTATTGTAAACATCACAGAGTTTCCTCTGCCCCATCAGGAAAGCCAGAAGCATTTATTTTTGTCTCTACCCTGCTGTACAAACTAGTCCTCTGCTTCTCTTGGGAGCCAGCAGGTTGCCCCAGTGCAACCATCCGTTGCTGACGGTATCTCTAGCTTGTCTGTTGCCTCATATAGCCCTCTGGGAGCTCCTGTCCAAGCTTACCTAGCTGCTTGACTCCATGCTGTAGTCAAGACAGTGGAAGCAGTCATTCTACCTCCCTGTTGCCTAGTTAAACCTCCTAACAAAACATAATATATGGAATATTTACAGTAAATAGTGCCCAAAACCAGTTCTGACATCTATCGCAGTTGTGAATGATTTCTTCATATTTCCACAGAATTATACATTTAAAGATCTTTCCATAATTGTATATAATAAAAATAGACACCCAGCATTTCACGGATGGACAAAACAGGGTGTGAAGGTATTAAATAGATTTACTTCACCTAAGAACAGCTGTCTGAATATAAGGCACCTTGTCTACTCAGATAAGGTCTGTCTTCAGCCTGTAGAAAGAGGTAGAGCCACTTCCAGAGGGCTGGTTATCACACATTTTCTGGTCTTCAGATTTTGGGATGAAGTTGTCTGGAAATGTCTGTATTTATTGATTGCACGAGACGACTTGATAGCAACCTTCAACCAAACATCTCCCTTTTTTAGGAATGTCTAAAATTAGGTGAGATGATTTCATCCACAACTTGCCATTGCAGAATGATTAATGAGCTGAACAGGGGAGCCCACTCCAAAAGGCTGGGCTCAAAGAGCAAGTGGGACAGCCACAGCACCTCAGCTGGGCAGCACATGTGAATGGGGCAGGTCCCAGTCACCAACACCCTGAACAGCATGCAAGGACGAAGGAATGTGTATTCTGAGGCATTTGCACTCTTAGAAATCTAGTCTTTGGAAACTGGTATTTTCTTGGGAGGGAGAAATAAAACTGAAGATAAAAAAAATAAAGAAATGAAGTTAAAGGGGAACAGAGAGGACTAATAGAAACACATGGGAGGTTTCTGAGAGCACCAAAAGGACGATCATTGAAAGTCACGGAAAGCTTTCTTATCTCCATACCAGACTGGTTTTGCAGAGAGGACAGGTGGTGAGTAGAGCTGTTCAGATCAGTCCTCACACCTGCTTACTTGGAGAAAGGCACAATCCAGCTGAGCTGGCACTGGGCTAAAACTCAAAAAGATTTGGTTTCCAGCTCTGTCAGTGACCTGAAATACCATTGCCACAGACAGGTCCTTTCTCCTTTATATGCTCCCCTTTCCTTATTTATCAGGCGAGGGTAGTTATTCTGAAAGATTCCTTTATAAAATATTTCTAATTGACTAAAAGGAAAATCTCATGTCTTAAGTTAAAGGTTATTAATTACATCTCTTATACTGTCTGTTGTACCCATGTGACAAAATTAAAAGAAAAAAAAAGTGATTTGTTTTTATTTTGAATTTTATATTTTTAGAAATTGTAGAAACCTATAGAGAAGATGGATGACTAAATATATACATCTATGTAAATATATATATATACAGATAGATCTTACCACCACAGGGAAACCTGGCTACATGCTAAAGCAGAGTTTAGGCACTGTCCAGGTGAATTCAACAGCAAATTCCCACTGGTCTACCTAGGTCCAGAATTGAGCCGTGAGCTGTGGGGTTTTCTTTCAGGGGTGACCACTGACAGGGATAGCAATATTTTACTTTTTTATTTTCAGTAGAGGAATTCATTAGATGAATTTGATGGCTAGGTAGCAAGAAAATTTGCTGCATTTGGCCCTGACTTCTCCTACATTCTCCCTTCAACAATGTGCAAACATCCCTTGGCTGTTCTGTGCACAGATTTGTCAAGCAGAGATTGAATGATGGGAGCATACCACTGAGGCGGTTTCATTCATGTAGTGGGTGTATTTAGGCAGTTGCTATGCCTCTTAATTTGTTTTCCAAGTACATATTTCTCATCCTTCCAAGGAGCCTGTTTCAATAGGAACTTAGCAGCAGCAGCAGCATCACTTAGGCATTATAGTGTCTGTCTAATAACATGTTACTCTTTGGAATAAAATCCTTTCCCTGCTGAGATCAGAGGGACATTTGCTATCAAGGGAATAGTCTTTACCCTTTGTCTTTGATCCTGATTTCATCTAGGTATATTTCTGTCCATAGTATTTTCAGACACCTTTACAAACCTGAGGATAAGGAAAATACTTATTTTTTGCAGAGTCCTGTGACAAGTCTTGAATTTGTACTAATATATGATTTATCAGTTGCCATAAGGTAGAGCAAAATATATATGAGTGACTGATTTGCATGTCCCAATTTTGGGGTTATTTCCCAGAAGACTATTGCTGATTTTACCTTTTCCTGTCCATGATGCCCTGGATTAACAAGGAAATAAATAGGAGTTTTATATGGTCAGTTAGATACGAAGTTATAAAAACTGGGCAAAGTATCAGAAAGTTAGAAGTGTATTTTCATGTAGTAAGGGTTGCAAAGAATGGGAAGCCATTTATTTCACCAGTGGTATGTCAAAAACTGCCAGACCATCCTTAATGAGGCTATCACTATTTTTGCTACAATCCATTATACTGTCAGTAGGTAAGGCAGCTATAAGAGACTGAAAAATAGTTATCAACATACTTTAATTGAAAATGAACTGTAGAAACTTAGAGCTTATTACATGCTGAATGAAAAGGCATTCTTGGAAACACCTTTTCTCAGCTCCCAGATGTGCGCTCACATCCATGTGATTGCTACCCATGAGTTCCCTGAAACTGTAGGATATATACCCATTAATACACAGAAGAATTACCAGATTAAGGCAGGCAGAACTCAAATTTCTTAGCATGCATGGGAATTTTCTTCATTTCATCTCTGTCAATACTGATCATTTTAGCAAGGATAATCAGGAAAATTAGTTACATAGAAATTATTTGGGGTAAGAGACAGTGGAATCTGAAAAGCTATTCAGCTGACCAGATGAAGGTGTTTACCTTACCGTGAGTTCAATAGTTCTCTAGGCTACAACAGAGGCATATACATAGCTTATAGTATCCTATGAGATATGAAACAGCTTAGTGCATCCAAGATTCACACAGAGCTGGAGGCTATGGCTGAGAACTTGAAGAAGACATTTGCCCTCTGGAACTGCAGACAGAGGACAGCTGCTACATTTCAGAGTACCCCAAATGGCCATAGAAGTCTGTGAACAGTCACTGAACCAGACCCTAAGGTTAAGAGTCTGGAGCTGAATCCAGTTCATAGTGGGTTGCATTTTTATAGGACATCATCACAGACCACCATAAAATTATCAGAGCCAGGACTTCTCAGAGTGTCAGGAAGAGTGCCATACCTCCCTTGTAAATGAAACAAAAATACAAATTGCAGAGACAGTCATTGGATTTTTAAAAAAATTGAAAATCTTCCAAGAACCCACCAGGAGATGGAGGAAGTTGGATCAAATTTCTGATAAGCAGAAATTTGCATACTTATTTCTAATTTAATCTAAAAATTATAAAATTGCCCTCGTGCTTCAAAACTGTCTAAGCCAAGTTTTTGTGGCAGTATATGTTGTGCCTATCCATCTTTGTAATGCTATGGGTAGTCATCTTCTTTGCTTGAATGAAGCAAAAGGCTGATGTTATTGGTACTAAGCAGTATATAACTTTTTTTAATAAGGAATCTTTGCAGTTTTTTAACTTTTGGCAAATGACAAATTACTGTGATACTGTGGGTGACCTTATAAGTGTCTATAAATAAAGGGGGAGTGTCACGAGGATGGAGCCAGGCTCTACTCAGTGGCAAACAATGACAGGACAAGGGGTAATGGGTACAAACTGGAACACAAGAGGTTCCACTTAAACTTGAGAAGAAACTTCTTCTCAGTGAGGGTGACGAACACTGGAACAGGCTGCCCAGGGAGGTTGTGGAGTCTCCTTCCCTGGAGACATTCAAAACCCGCCTGGACGCATTCCTGTGTAACATTATCTAGGTGTTCCTGCTCCGGCAGGGGGATTGGACTAGATGATCTTTCGAGGTCCCTTCCAATCTCTAGCATACTGTGTGATACTGTGATACAGCATCAGTACAGATTTAAGATAAAACTTCAGTTGCTGTTAATGCGTTTGGAATCTTTACAAAACATGATGAAATTGCCTTTGAAGCCATGGCATTCAGAGCTTGATAGACTGCTGTGGCAAGGAATTTATTATCCTCTAAGATATTTAACATTAAACTGAAACTAAAATTTGGTCTGAAGTAGAATTTATTTGGTCACAGTTGCCATCAGGACAATTACTGTCATTGACTCCAATGCAGAAGTCCCAGGAGAACATGGTGGGTTCCTCTTCAGCACTAACCTCCCTCAGTCCCTCTGCACCTGGCACAGAGTCCTCTGGAGGTGGTGGGGAAACAAAGGTAAGGGAAAAACATGCAGGATGGTTTACTTGAGTGTTTGAGGTCTTAGCAGAGATATACAAAATGAGATCTTAACTACTTCCCCCTGCTTTGCAAAGGGTGGCCCACATACCACACTTTAGGTGTCTAGATCATCTGGAGGTTTGCAGAGAGAGATACTGCCCCTGAAAACTGACACTGAACAGGATACCACACAGGGATAGCCAGAAAACCTGCAGAGATCAGAAAACTTCCCACTCTCTCTGCATCTTCAATTTCTGATCCAGGCTGGAAATATTTTGCCTTTTCACACAGCTATCCAAGTGAGCTGAACGCTTGCATTTTGAAGGCTGCCAGATGGCTGTGCTTGTGTCTTTTTATGACAGACCAATGATATTAGAGCACTAGTACAAGAAGGGCGCAGTCTGGGTTTGAAAAGTACTTTGGATGGAGAAGGCTTAGACCTGCACTCTCAGAGGTTGTGCTGTAGAGCATTTCAGACCCTTGCTGTGGGGTTTGGTGGGAGGGCAGGAAGACAGAGTATTTGCCTGGCCACATCTCAGTTTGGTATGCAAGATCCATACAGTTACAAGGAAAACAAGACAAGAGTATAACTGCAAGATTTCTGTTCAAACAAGACACCCTGTTTTTCTGATCCCTGTCCTCTGGAGGACACTTCCAACTGCAAGACTGTCATGCATAAGTTGTGTATGGATACCAGCTTCTCTGAGGTTTCAGGTTAGCATGTACAGCCCCTAGCTTCAGTGCCTGGAAAGCTTTTAGTTTAGGCACAAGGTGCCCACTGATTTTGAGCATACAAGCATTATGCAATGCTGCACTGCTGTCAAGGCAGAGATGCTAAAATTGTGATTAAATGCAGTTGTAGTCAGAATTTTAAAGATGTGTATCTAATTCTTTGTAATTAAAACTTTGTGTTACAGAAATTTCTTAACACCAGCATTTACTTAAAAAAAAACAAAACAAAAACTATTGCAAACCAGGCCTTGCCAGCTCTAGTGCAGGTAAACCGACAGAAACAAAGAGGCCATGCAGCTCATTGCCTGGCAGGAGGAGAGCACAGTGCAAACACTGCTTGCAAATATTGAATGAAGTGAAGTACAAAGGAGCATATTAATGGAGTCAAAGCAACATCACTGAACACTGTATTAATTAATCACTCCCAATATTAATTACTCTTATTGAAAAATAGATGAAACTTTTAAAGAGCTATATAAGGAAACAACCTTCATGTCAACCACCACACTCCCACAGTGCCATTATATACATTAGATAAGGTGATGCAGATATTATCAGTTTCACACAGGTGCCACAGTCACATCTATTGATTACTAGCATATGAGGAAAAGCTGACTAAGTGGGGTCTAAGTATTTCACTCAAGTCAGTTATCAATGCATATTTGCCACAAAGTATGTTTAAAATACACAGTAAGGATGCTACCAGTCTATTAGAAACGTTCAGGTTTTTAACAAAGCACCAGCAAACCCCACAATGTACAGAAAGTCTGTATTAGATCCTTCAGGAAAAAAATTGCTATTCTACAGTGCATAGCAGCTGCCTTGCTCCAATGTGGGGAAGTGTTATTACGTTCATCATTGGCTCCATTTCTTTCCCTGTTGTTGTCAGCAACTACATCTGTCTTAACAACTTGGGATATTATTAGGTAAACTATAAACACCCTCAGAGGATGTAGGCACTCAGGGTATCAATATCTCTCTCACATTTCAAAATCATCAATTACATGTACAGAACAGACTCTTCCCATCATCACAGCAGGGACCTAGACAGCAGCTGCTCAGTGCTGACAGCAGTTCCCACTGCATGAGTCACCCCAGGTCACATTCCCAACATGACAGGGCAGCTCACCCACCCTTCCCAGCCACCAGTGCTGCTCCTGCAAAGGGCTCTGCCTAACTTCACCTCCCCTCTAACCCCCCAAGAGGGAAATTGTTGCCCAGGGGTCATATTTGTTCTGACAGACAAAATATAATGGAGCATCTGGTGCCATACAGGTGCAGACAGCTGTGGGCAGGGCTGGGGTTCATCACAGTTCAGAAGCTGCTGGGCATGGGGACAGGTACTTTCAATGCCAAGCTCCTTACCACTCATTCACAAGAAGCAGCCTCACAACAGCCCCATACATCAGACATGTAAATGCCTAAAGACATTGGCCATAGTGCCTTCAGCACTAAAAAAACTAAAGCGACAATTTGCAGCCCATCCCTGGGAAACTGGTCAGGTCAGTGCCTTACATGCAGCAAGGGTCTTTCTCATCCTTCCCTGCATTTCTGCTGTGGCCACTGCAGGATCCCTGCAGCTCCTCACAGCTTTGAAGCCTGTCAGCACCAAGGCCCTGGATCCTGCGGAAGGCAACACAGCCTGCTGAGCCTCAGGCTGGAGGAGCTGGGAACTGTCAGTGAGCTGAGACTCACATTAGTGGGGATGACTGTGCTGAACAAACCGCTGCTATGGTCCGACTGTGATAGCAAGGCTTCCTTTCTTCAGAGTCTCTGCAGAAAATGTATTGTGAGAAGTACATTGTCTGCGAAGGCTGGATTGTCTGCTTGTTGTCAGAAGACTGTTGGAGTCTCTCTGGAGGCAGATACACTACAATAGTGGCAAACAGCACACATATTCCCCCTTTAGGCAGTTTGCTTACTGGTGAAGATTACAGCATTTACCACGCTTAATAAGCCCAGAAAATTACATCAATTAAAAAGTTTAGATTTTCAAAGGAGTACTGGGAACCAAAATGATTTCTGTAAACATCTATCATGCAATTGGTGAAGGAGTATGCAGGATCTCACAGGAATAACAGCATATTCTGTCTTGGTTTCCAGAACCAGAGGTATAGAATATACTGAAGGTGAGAAGAGAAAATTCACTGAAATATTTCCTATGGGCCTACTTTAATATTCAGAAGCTGATGGAAGCTGACTGCTCAAAATCATCTCAGATTTGGTCTTTTGGAGTGAGAATGCCCCAAACTGAAATGTATGATTGAGCATACTGCAGATTACATCCACAAAAAAATAAATCTAAGTATCCCAGTCCTAAAGTTATCTGACCTGGATAGCTCTGAGTTTGTTACTTTTGGAAGCCAATATTTGTATAAAATCTACCATGTGAATTTACTACAAGGTATGTAAATACAACCTTTCTCAATCTTTTGAACTAAAGTCAACTTTAAACATTGTAATGTCTTTAGGAAAAGGAATATTATAACCAGTTACATTCCTTATTAACTTCCTTGAGAAGGTACCCCACCCAGGGGAGTAGGGTATTCAAAACCTTCCTGTTTTCGGTGACTGCTTACAAACAGCGTGAGAGTGCTGGTGTGATAGTGCATTCAGAAGGGTACACAATTGTAATACACACAGGTAAAAAAACTCTTCCTTGTCTCAGCAGATTTTGCCGATGTCCAAAGATGTCACTGTATTAAATTGTTTTATGTTTAACAATAAGGTCAGTTTTACTACTTGGTTGGGTTAATTTAATAGTGATCAGGAGTGTTCCCTGTTCTGCTGCAAAACATCGTAGAGTACATTACTCTCTTACACTTACTTTAATGACTTCCTTGGTGGAAGGATCTCTTGTGCTGGGAATGGGTTAACTTTAGAGTGATTTGTGCAGACATACTGAAACATGGTATGATACATCATACCATGGCCTGTATCAAAGCACTGCTAGGCACTGTTACAGAGAATAAGGGAGACATCTGTATTGGTTTTCAATGGCTGTTTTACCTGTCTCAGCTTATGTGCTTCATACTTTATTTTGAGTGCACAAATTTAGATCTGGAGCATCTATTAGGAGGAGCATTCTCTTTAGTCAAATTGAAGTTATTGAACTCACTACAAGGATAAATGGGTGAAATTAAAAGCCCTCTGATACATATAAGATGAGAATAGCTCTTCTAATGGTACCTTCTGGGCTTAAACTTTATGAATCTATGTTTCATTTCCTGCTTGCTCAGTGATACAGATAAGATATCTCCAGGGGAAATACCAAGAGTCCTTCAGAGAACAATGGGTAGGCTATTAATCTGAAAGTGCCTACCTGCCTGGTTCAGGGTAAGGTTAACAAGCTTATTGTCCCACTTCTATGGCTTTAGATCAAAAGACATATATTTGTTAAAAATCTTCCTAGAGAGAAGTGGAGAGCAAAGAAACTTGGGGGAAGGCAATGTGGGGGAATAAAGAAACCAGTGGTGAAGTAATGCAGGTGGACAGTGCAGGAGTTGCTGTAGGAGGTCATCTCCATCTCAATGTCATGGGTGCCTAACCTAAAAGAAATGTAATAAAACCTAGAAGATAAGCTCAGGTGTGGGTGAACCTCAGTGATAGTGTGACTGTGTTCCCCACTTAGTTAAATTCTGAAAAAAATACCAAACTGTGTTTTAAAAGGTTGTTTTAGATCAGTATTAGCAGCTGCTGCTGGCTACTTTAAAAGCATAATCACCTCCAGAGACCAAGCTCACATGGACCAGGCAGAAACCAGAAACAAGTGCTAGTGAAAAGAGAGTTTAAAACAGTCAGTACAGGAGTGGTTGAACTGCAGGGTTTCATTGAGGATCTATAGAGCAAATGTGACCCAAGGTTTGTTAATCTGTAGTTAAGACACTCAAAGGATGCAAAGACCATACAGACACAGGTTTCAGTAATGTCTTTCCAAGTCACAGTCAATGTCTAATCAATGTATTCAGAGCCTTCCTAATCTGTTCCCTGACATCATAACTCAGAATACTTTGCAACCCACTTGGTCCCACTGCCTTAGCAACATATCTTTTTCTTGTTCTAATAGTTGTGTCCATTTGATATTACTAATGTATTTGCTACCACAGCTAAGACATAAATATGAAATCAGCAGGTGAAGTTCATTCTTCATCTTTGCTGGAATTGTTTCCATGACATGGTATGATGTTAGCTACCAGACCCCGGTTCCTCCTAAATAGAAAAATATTTGTAATATTCAAGCATTCAAGATAACATAGGTTATCCAAGCTATGTAGGCTAAGTACCTACCTAGTGTACATGATGACAATACTTAACTTTAGTAAACATGGCATTTAGCAAAGATTATAAATCTATCCCTGGACTCTGCATTGATGTAATTGCAGATCAAGTGCACTGGTCTCAGGATATGGGTTAGTTAATTTCCAGCTGACTCATGCATGCCTAGATTAGCTACCATCAGCTTTTCCTTATAACACCAACATACTTTAATAGAAGCCATTCCTTACCCCTCCTTTGATTTCATATGTGGACCTCATAGTCACCTGGGCGATCTTTCTAGGCAATATGCTCTCCACCTGATTTGTCTTTGTTTCTTATGCATTTGTGCCTTTCCCAAGGAACAGCACAAGTCCCAAGCTATCTTCTCTAACACCACCAGTGATAGGTCCTGCTATTAGTTTGGTTAAGTGTCTCACCATTTCTCTAGCCATTTATTTTACCTGGAGCCATTCCCCATCCCTTCCCCCTTCGCTTGATCCTTAGGAAACAGCAATGAGATGTAGCCTTAAAAATACAGCCTCACCAGCCTCCGTGTGCTCACAGCAGTTCCTTCCCTCATAGTACACATGAGCACTGCTCCTGTAAAAAAGTACGAATTAGGGAATAGCTGCGCTTTTTAAGCAATAAAACTTTTTATAGTATTTGCAGGGATGCCTGCCAAGCTGGGTTATACTGATATGTCAGCAGCTCTGTTATGATAGTAGGCTGTGGATATTTTAGTTCAAAGGTCACAATATCCTGCAAAAAAAAAAAAGAGAGATAAACTTACATTACATATGGAGTAAAAGAAAATGAAGGCAGAGAAACACTAGGTAAGTACTGCCAAATTATATGAACTTCAATTTAACCCTCGGCAGCACAGTGTGAGAGGCAGAGGCTGCCTGGAGGAGCTAGCAAGTCAGACTTGGGCAGCTCCTTTCTTCAGCTTTGCAATGTTGCTTCACAGCCCCATCCTTATGTTCCAGTCATGTCCCTACATAAGGCTCATGCTAATCCAATGCATAAATGACAACACTAAAAAAAGCATAGCAGACACTTATTCTGTGTCATACCGCAGTTCAAGTGCTTCCCTTCTGTTTCCTAGGACATAATGATGGCCTGAAGGGTAGCAGTGGGAAGTTAGAAATGCCAGCACCAGGCCCAATATTAGATCTATCAAACCTTTCAGACCCAAAGGAGAAGTATCAAGTTTTGAAAATTTTTGCCAATGCACTGAGCATTTCTACAGATGATTCATTTGTATGAGCAGTGTGAGCCAAAATTAAGTTCAAATTCTGCACTTATATCAATAAAGAGTGTAGGAGGTTGTAGATTTTTTAGGATCCTGCCTAAGTGATGTCTTACGTAGTTTGAAAAGGATGAATTTATAAGTGTTTCAAGTAGCTCTTATCTCTCTTAGCTACAACGTATCCCTAAAGCACCACACTCCCCTGGGGTGTTCAGCCCTGCACCAGCTTCTTCAACTCCAAATGTCAACAGTTACACTCAGCCAGTGAGGAAAAAGAGACATGTTACTTGTTTAATCAGTTGTCACTTAAATACATTGAATATGTATTATATGCCTCTCAATAAATCCATAATCTCACACGTGTACACTGATAAAATAGGATTTGTTGTGGATAATTACAGTACGGAAGGAAATTTTCATGAGATTGCAAATAAATAATTAGGAAAGGTTGATTTAAGCCATTAAATTACTCGCTTCCAATTGTCAGCTCAGTTCTAAATGTGGGTATCTTCCAAGGCACCAAGTGACTAAGAAAATAACGCTGCTGGTGCAGGATTAGTCACTATGTTGGGATGTGTTTCTGTACATGCCTTATGGATAGATTTCTGTGGGCTGAGATAAACTGCATATTGCTGACACACTCTTCAGCATGAATACGTGTGAAATGAGTGAATATATTTGGGTCTTCTTGTGTCTTTGCCCAGAGGGCTTAGGACTAATCTCTAAAACTGTTTTTGCCATGGTGTAATGCCATTATCTACATTGGAATAGCTAGATATGTGAGCCTTAATTTGCTTATGCCTGTTTTGGCTCATAGCCAATGGCTTTCAGATAATTGGACACCTGGAAGAGGAAGGCCATCTCTGGATGTATCTCTGGAGTTCACACTCTCAGTCACATCTTTGCCCTTACCTGAGGAACCTGATCCCTAGGCATTACCCGATCACTCCCAAGAATTAATGCAAGAACTGTCTTTCTGCATGAAAGAAGCATGACACTGCATTGCCCAGGTTATACTTTTTCACAGTAAAATCTGTACTCTCCTTAGCTTTCCCTTGACTCATACTTTCAGTGCAAAGAATGTCCCTGTTTGTAATGGTGAAGGGTGTCCACTCTGCCTCCAAAGTCTTCAGCACCTGTATCCCAGCAAGAGCTCCTTACCTTGACTCGTGCAAGAGCTGTGTAGTGTGGCAGTCTTCCAGACAAAATGCTTTCACTGCCAAATATTCCCACTTTTCTTGAACACAGCCCTTTTCCTACATCATGGCTTTTCTGCAATGCTCAATACATCATTTAAACAGAGCTGGAGCTCAGCAACCGTATCACTTGAATAGAGGCAGTTTTGAATGTCTGTTGCACCTTTCTTCTTTGGACATCAAAGCATTTAATAAATAATCCCTACAGAGCTCATCTTACCCAGTTGCAATGCAGGCTTACTGTGAATTCTAAGCCCATAACAGTAGTTCCATATTTTCTCCTTTATTCCCAGTACAAATGGGATATATGACAGTATCAGCTTTGTTTTCCCCAAATGCCATCCTTGCAAATTCAGTCTTGGGTCCCACAGTGAATTTAACTCTTTCCACTTTGTGCAGCAGAAAGAGTAGTACAAATCCTTTGGGACAGTGCTAGGACCTGAGTTATCCTGCCTGATTTACTGGCTTCACGTAGAATGTCAGGGACTCTTGTTTTGGCTTTGCAGGACTGATGTGAATGAGAAGAAATGCATTGTGTGACCTGCACTGGCACTTTGTAAGCAAGAACAGACTCCAGCTTACATTCATTTATCTGTTTCCTTGGAGGAATTAACACCAGAAACATATTTTTGCCTCTAACACAGGCAGATATAATTATGAATACAAGGAACAAACTGATATGCTAAGAAATACTGGGCTGATATTATTTTTCAGGGTTGAGTAATCACTAAGTGATTTACTCAACATCACTTGTAACCTGTGAAAGAGAATCTCCAATTTCCAGAATCCCAGTTTGGTGTTTGAATCACATGATACCTCCACTAGGTTAATAAGAGGTTATGGCTGCTGTTCTTGTGTTGTTATTTGTTAACAGCAAAGCTGTCTTGATATCTCAGTTATATCTGAAATGTCACAGCAACACTAGGGGGAGGGTGTGTTGAAGACTAGATTTATGTGGTCAGCTTATTATTTTGTAAAAGAAAAGGTAACTTGAAAAAAATTAATTTCTACTCAGTTACCACATTTTATAATTTTGTTTCTACAAAGCATAATCTACTATTTTCTGCTCCTGAAACAAAATATGGGTAAGTTTTTTTTCTTATAATTTTCACTGTTTCAATGCATTAACAGTAAATTATTTTATTCTTTTATTGTTTTAGGAAATCTCATCTCCAGTGTTTATTGATTAAACGGATTTAATATGAAAACACCAACACATGGCTCATCAAGTGCTTTCCAAAAGTATTTTGGTGGAAACCCTCTCTTGTTTCATCCATTGCAAGACAGTTAAATGTGGAGTGATTTATCTCCCAGACTAAGCCACTTGAGCTGAAGAGATTTTGTTATTAGTGTTATTAGTGTTGTGGTTGACAATTTAGCCAAAAGTCCTGAGTGAAACTGATCTTAACACAGTTCTATAGGACTTCAGTCTATCATTATGTCTTTACAAAGTCCCATGTTCTGTCTCTGTAGAGTTCAAAATGCTCGTTCTTCAGATAAGAGACCATAGTATATCAGAATACAATGCAGTGTTGTCACGAGTGTTATTTTGAAGTCCTGAGGGTGTTGTAGCTCATATTTCTTTTTCACTGGACCTGTTAATGTTTTTCAGGCACAAAATAACTATTCTTTTTGCACTCGTTTAGCCTGTATACCATCAGCTCCAAGCTATTGGTAGTGAACTCTATCATTCCGGCTGGGAGGAAAAATAGAGGCTACTGATATCAAAAGCAGTGCATAGCATTGACTCAGGCCCTGGGTATTTTATAAGGCAGTTTTGAAAGTTTGCAAATAGAAGTCTGGACATTTTGGAATGGAGAAGAACCTATGGAAACTTCCTTTTACAAAGTGCAAAGTAAAATACATGTGTGTGCACATATAGTTTTGGTTCTAACAAAACTTTTTTTTCAGCTGTGCGAACTACTTATTTATGTCACAGACAGACTGCAGAGAGGCAGGTCAACTCATGTATGCTTTACTAGTTTATCTTCAAGGCTGATAAATGTGTGTAAATATGGGGCTACTGCACTTACAAGATTAAAGATTTCACTTTATTTTTGCTACTGCTGTTGCAAATTAAGATCAAAGCAATACATCTCTCTCAAGGGCAACTAATGAGATAAAAGTTAGGTGCTCCCTAGTGTGCTTATTATTTGTCCTGTGCAACGTGCCTTGATCTGCCCACCATTCCTCTAGTCCTGCCCTAGGTATTGCTCTCCAGAACCCTCCAACATTCTCCATTTCTGTTACTGTCAGATTATTTTGAATTTTCACTTGGTATGAGAAGACTTTCTTTAGTACATCCAGTCTACTTTTTCAAGTAGATCACAACTGGCCTGAGCACTGAAGAAACAAGCAGGAGAGAAGAGGCATGAAAATGCTGAAGGGGAAAAGTCCTGAGAGAATGTGTTTTAAACAGTCTGTTAACCCAGCTATTGCTTCCTTCAGATTCTCTAGTGGCTAGCTCATAGAAATTTCATTTTCTATCATGGAAAATCCACTGAAAAGAGCTTCTTAATAGAAAATAAAAGTTTTATATTTGCAAGCTGTCAGAGAATTGCACACAGTCTAGATGAGAAATTGCCAAATTGTACAACTGAATGGGTTCAAAACTTCTATGAAAAAAGAAAGAAAACAACCTCAGCCTATCCAAACATGCTGCTATTTACTACCCTAAGTCCTTGAGTGTTTGGCACATGTTTTTCTCTACCAGTTTTCTTGCCTTTCTGCCATTTTTTGTAGCATATTATTCTCCTTCCACATCAGTAAATTATGTTAAAAATGACAATCTTACCATCCCTAAAACCAAAACAGAGTTTCACTGGAGGAGCCAGATGTAATATAGGAAAGATTAATTGTGTGAATGTTGGGCTTAGAGGTGAAGTGGGCATATCATTCATGTCAGCAGTAAGGCAGATTTAGAGCTCCAAACTGGAGTATGAGGTGCTTGCTTTAGGTAAAGAGTTGCTCTCAATGTCCTTTATTAAATCAGTAGCAACAGAAGAGGACATCAAAAGATGGCCCTGCTTCCCTGCTTGCAACCCTCACAAGGGCTACATCTGTTCTGTTAAATGCATCCATTCAAGTAAATGGTTCATCACACTATGATCAAATGGTGGGGAGAGTAGAGATGACCTTTACACCATTCAGAGCTAGCCTGATCTAGAGCAGGCTGTCTACATTTATGTTGCATAGCAGTAGATCTTGAGATAAAATTATTATCATAGTACATTGGAATGCAACGTTGCCATGAGTGTCATAGCAACTGGTCTGGATCTAGGATATAATTATTATTACATGTGTTTTTTTTCTCAGCTTTAAGTTCACAAATAATATAAGTTGCATGCCGTAGCACATCCATAAGAAACTGAGGCTTTTGTTGCCTGCACTGAGATGCAAACATACAGGTATCTGTGAGAATGAATCTGGGATCCCTAGGAATATGCAGGAAGGATGGAGCCAGATCTCATACAGGCTAATCAATATTGGTTCTGGGGATTGGTCCCAGCACTGAAGTTCTGCTACTTGTACCTGAATGTTGTTTTTGAGAAGGCTGTTTGGAGTGGCCCAAAACAAAACAGGGAAGAAATTATCAATTTTCAGGTGTGGACAATTTGTCTGGTCCCTTCATTATTTGTCAGAATAGCTGTATCAACATAATCCCTTCATAGAACTGCACTAATTTGACTTGTTACATTGGCTCACATCCCCCAAGAAGAAAATGATTTAAGAAAGCAGTCCCAGGCATTAGCATTTGGCCTATTCCCTCTCTTTCTCTGATGTAAAATTGGGAAATAATTTGATCCTTTACCACACTGGAATAGATGGCAACCTTGTACAAAGTGGCTGTCCCTCCAGAGGCAGTGCAGATCTGTACTATCTCAGGCTAACATGAACAGAGAGGAAGGTAGCAATAGTTTAATCATTTTATTGGGAAATCTTCTGTGGAAATAGACTTACCATGAATAAAAAAGAACACAGTGATTCATATTTCTGTTTCTTCATCCCAAAAGCTCTTGAACGCCAGCTAACTGATGAGATTAAAATAGTTAGTGACGATACAGGCCTGAGACAACTTATTCTTCAAAAGGTAGATGAGACAAAGAAATGCCTATAGATACAGCTAATGAACAAGAAATATGCAGCAACTGAGGAAACAGAAGGAAAGGGAAGATCAGGTTAACACAATGTTTTCAGCTAATGGCTTGTTGTGCTGCTAAAGGGAAATTCTCAGGTCCAAGTGTGAGAATGAGAATTATGACACGTAAAGCATTCACTGTGATCCACAGCTATGCCTATGTGATAACACCTTATTTCTAGTCTAGCAACCACTGTTTTTAACCACTTAATTTAAAAAAAGAAGGGAGGAAAAAGAATTATGCTAATTATACTTAAAGCTTTTCTTAACTTCCATTGATTTTACCTTTCCCTTTGGCAGTGAAGGGCAATGAAGAGTTTCATGGTGGGGGAGCATCAGTCTTTCTTGAGCAGTCTTCTTAACTGTTCTAAGACAAACATCATTAAATTTGTTTACATACTCTCTGCATGGAGGATCATGGAAAACAGTTTCCTTATCTTTCACAGGGAAGACACTGAACCCAGGAAAATATAATTCTTGCCTCTGTAGTGGACTTCCAGAACTGTGTAACACGATTTTATTGGTTACTTTAATATCCAGAAAGCTTTTACCAAAGTCACTCCAGCCTTAAAGCAGCAGTTCACAATGTTGCTTGGTATCTACCTGCAGTCACCAAGGACTTTATGAGCAGCTGACACTTGAAAACTTATTATTACACAGTTGTATTTTGACTGTGACTGTCAAAACTGTTGCCACTGGGAATTTGGCAACCAGAGCAAAAATGTGTTTGAGAACTACGAGGATATGTCTAAATGAGTACATGCAGAGATTTGAGTTCTCTTTGCCTGTGCTCAGAGCTGGTCCTGAAGTGCCATGCTATGCCTGATGAAAAGGCAAGTTACGGTTTAGTAAGCTGGATCTGGGACTATTCAAGGATGTTTTTCAGGTATGCAGGGTGGTACATCCCTGTACAGACTGGGCTGGGTCTGTGTTCTTGACCATGCAGATGTGCCCATGAATGCTGAACCTTGAATTCCACCACACTGGCAAACTGAGATGATGGCTTCTGTGCATGGGAAATCCCCCCTTTACTATTCAAGTAGATTTCAGTATGACCTCATGGATTTCCAGAATTTCAAAACTTTACATTATTTTTTCCCTTGTTTTAGTATATTTCATGTATTTGTCTCCAAGACAACTTCTAATTATTTTTAGATTCATTACAGCAGCAACTGTTAAGTCAATCATAATTATTTCTACATGCATGCAAGGATTTGTTACTGGCAATTTAATGCCCCTACTGGACAACAATATGCTAATAATTAGCCCTTGACGAAATATACTTGATATATTTACTATACATGCATTGACATGAAAGGAATTGCAAACGTTTCATCCTGCAACCTCTTATGAAGTCATCCAAGCTGTTTTCATTTTCTGTTTTCACAGTGCACATATTTAAATCCTTGGACATCTGCTGCCACACAAAGTAAAAGACTTATAAAAAGACTATGAGATTTGTTCTACTATATGTTACGTTACAGACTGTGCATAATGCACATAGGTGCAACTGGAATTGTCTGTAATAAACACACAGTGGGGTCGGTGGCAATTACCCATGACCACATTCATCCTTCTAACACTGCCAAAGAACAGCATTCAGCAAAGCTATTGTTCATAGCAAGCGCGATCATCACAGTGTGCTTGCAAGAAAATGGTTTCAGTACAGAATAATTTCTCTGAATATACATTGTCTGAAGTATGTTTTTAAATCCACTTATTCTTGCCAGAGATGACTGTTGTCACCCTCCTGTGTAGCCTTCTTTTTGCTAAGTGATACTGCCAGCAAATAAACAGTCATAACAAAAAAGATTTGACATTGTCATTGACATGATCTCTTCTGAAATCATTCAAATTATGCTAGTGTGTATATATATCAATAGTTTGGAGTCTTTGCTATGATCATTAAAGCATGAGAAAAAGACTGGAGGCCCAGAGTAGAAGAGTTGGCTGATAGAGTTTTCCACCTGAATAGAAAGTTCTTAATATGGGCAACTAATGATGCCATGACATCAGCCCAAACAGCAGCAACCTTTGCTTCTGGTTCTGGAGAGAGGGTTTCCTGCCCCAGGGCAATTATATTGAGAAGAAGAGCTGCTAATAATGGCCTCATAGCCGATGTATTTCTGATGTGGAGTCCCTGAACTAAGAAATTCAAACCCTGCCATTGTATCCTACTCCTCCCATCATAATGTCACATTTCTACAGTTCTATTCCCCACTGAATTAGTCAACCTGTGGCAGAAAATTGAAGTTGTTACTGGATTTCAGTAAGGATAGCGAGCTGAAAGCTTTCTAAAGTTTTGAAATCTGATTTTTTTTCTGACGCTGAATGAAACTGAGCCAAAAAAAAAAGACACAAAAAAACATACAAAACCAACCAAACCAAACCAAGAAAAAGAAAACAAAACAAAACAAAAAAGCTAACAAGAAATTAATTATGGAATAGTCTGGGGTCATAGCACTAACCTGAGATGGGAAAGATCCCTTTCTAGTTTCACCTTTTAGAACAGTCCTAGTGATGCTGTTGATTACGGGCTCATGGATATGCTCTGAGTAGGCCCTGATGCAATTGTCTGCATGAATGACAGTGTAGTTCCTAAGCAGGAAGCAAACAGCACAGCAGAGATCATTTCACTGCTTTCATCCTCCATAGTTCCTCCTTTGCTTAATGTAATTTTCATTGCCCTCCATTACCAAACCATTCTGCACTGAGAGATGCTGCTCTCAGCCTTACAGGACACAAGATGGCAGCTCTTCAGAGCTATCTCCTGAAAGTCTTGTAGTACAAAAATTCTTTTGTTGTTAAGCTACACCAAGCTATTGTACTTCTAACACTTTTGTTCTTTGAAGACCTTTTTATACTCTCACCTTTTTTTTTTTTCTTAACCTGCCTAGATTTGCATCTTTGTGGGTGCAGATCCCACCCCAGTCCTTCTTGGGTCATGACCTAATTCTTCACTCAGCAACAACTTATGTACCATATCCAGTCCTGTACCGAATATAGTCATCGTTACACTCAAAATCTTGCTATAGACAGAAAGATGCGCTACTTTTAAAAAAAAGACAAGGATTTATTGTTAATGTAATTGTAATTTTATCTAATCAGAGAGTTAATCTTAATCTAAAATAGAGAACGGTATGCTGTTATAAAAGGGATTTCAATAATGGCCCAGTGTTTAAGATCAGGAGTGACTAGTGATGAATGACTTGGCAGTCCCGCTGGCCTAGGTTCCCATCACCTTTTCAACAGAGAGAGGTGGGTACTGCACTCAGTCTGCCATGGCTGAGCTCCACTGCAGAAAAAGTGTGTTCTCTCCCTGCCATGACAGGGTTTGGTGATGAACCAAACCCTGTGAGTTTCATGGTTTACTTCCACCCAAGTACTCAGTTTCTGCTTGGCATCTCCTTCACTTCTGTAGTCCTTCTCATTGGGATCCTTTGCTGCTGCTCAGCAGCACTATTTGAAGTCTTACTAGCAAGCTGCCTACCTTGGGATATTACTCTCTGCTTGATTAAAGTCAGCTGGCACCTGAGAATTTTATCCAGAGAATTACTTGACAAATGATAGCCCTGTCTCACTTCAGCAGCAATGTCTTCAAAAACCCACGGGATCTGGATGCAGATTTCTAATGAGGACTTCTTGTAATCTCAGTGACACTGTTCAGGGTTAGGACCAATTTGTGGCTTATTTTTTCCAGCAGCAGTGGATGGAAGAGGGATTAAATAGATTTTAACTTCAAACAGTATTCTATTTTGCTAGTATATATGCGAAAAATGTATTTCTTTTTTGTTCTATGTGCACACTTTTCTCTTTTTTGCAGGAGCACCTGCAACTGGCATACTTTTTGCTATAGAAGTAAGATGCTTTTTATTTGTCTCATATTCTTCAATGAGAAAATACAAAATCAAGTTGAAACAGCAGGCAAAACGGAATATATATGCACAAACCAACATGCAGTCAGGCCTCTTCCAGGCTGGAGCTGTCGTCAGTTACAATAAAGCCAACATACAGCCTGTACAAAATATGCCAATAACCCATCTCTCTTTTCAGTTCATACAGAGCTTTGCATGAGGTGTGATCCAAGCGAAGTACTGTTTTTGGGAGGGAGCCAATATCTGGGAATATTTTCCTCTCCATCTGATGTGAAAGAGCCTCAGTATGGGGCTGCAAGCACTAAAGGCTCTGGCTGACAGCTAGTCCAGATGTCTGAGGTCACACGTACCACCACACCACCAACTGTATCTCAAAGAGACACATGGAATCTGAAAGCCAGTGCTTCATACACATCAGAAGTCCATAAGGCTGAAAAAAATATTCTGTTTGGCACAAGGTGATTTGGTGCCAAGCAGTTTAAAAGCCTTCCCAAACATGTGTGTTTACTTTGCTCTGAAGCACCAAATCTACTTCAATCACCCCAGAAATCAGAGCTATAAAGGCAATTGGTTAGGAGGGATGGAAAAAAAATTTCCCTTTTTTATATTTCTTTGAAACGGTTAGTTGTCATCTGGCAGATTATTTTGCCATCATGGAAGATTGGGGGCTGCTGAAAAGACAATGGAGCTGAAGTACTTCAGAGCAGGACGCTGCTAGTAGTGAAAAAATTGGACAATGGCAGCAAAGCTGCTATGGTCATTTCTTCCCAAATTGTCCCACTTACATATATTGGTTGATGCTGTTTCCTGTATTTAGAGCTGTGGAAAACAGAATGTGTTTGTCATAGCACATTTTCAGAATTTATATGAAAAATAAAAGATAACATAGAAGTTATTGCTCTTGAGCTAGTTGCAGATAAGGTGAATGTATGCCAGCAGATTCTTGTTTACCTTGGTGAGACCCTGTATTTATTGATACCAAAGCAGAGTTCTGTCTGTCAAAAGCAACACAGGTTTTAGTACCAGTTAGACATCTCAAGTCCTTGTGGAACTGATGCCTTGTTGTCCTGTCAGAGCAACTTTGGGGGCAGAAGGACACAAGAAAATCCTGTTTTAGGGAATTAGGATGAAGAGAGGCAGAGACCGAGGAGGTTTCTCCAGAGGCAGGAACATGGTGTTGTCAGCACCTTTCTTCCCAATGCAAATAAAGATTTATGAGCCTGGGCTGGAGGAGGAAGAGAGAAGAGGTGGAGGACTTGTCCACTGGGGCATGTAGTTCACTGCAGCTCCTCAAACATCCCCAGGCAGCAGAAGTGCCCAGGGACCACCTTACATTAAGAAATGTACAGTTTCAAGACCAGGCTTTACTGTATGAGTCTGAGCCCTCCTTAGTATCCCATGACTGCCTTTCAGAAATATCAGGACCCCTATCATCACACAGCTGTTTGTCAGGCACTGCTTTTCCCACTGCTCTGCCATCATTCCCACATCTGGCCCTCTGCAGCTCCCTGAGCATCACTCAGCTCACATCAATGCTGGCATACAGCAGGGAATGCTGCCCTGGAGCTCCTGGCTGAGAGTCCCAGTGAGGTTTGCACCTTTTGGCATGTGTGGAGGCCCTTCTCTGGCATTTGAATTCAGTAGAAAAGCTCTTTAATACTCTAGATCTCTCAGTGACTAAGCCTGCTCCCCATCCCTCACCCACTCACTATACATTTGGCACCATTAGTTACACTGGTGCTAACCATGCTGAGGATCTGGAAGAGCTGGACAGCTGTGAGCACTTGCATAATGCATGATGTGCCTCCAGCAGCGCCTTACTCCTTTTCTCTCTCACAGCAATAGAAAGGATGTCTGGGTTTAATTCTTTTCCCCCTCTTTCCCTTTCTTTCTATGATCTTATTAGCCTCTCTGGAGGCCACCACTAGGAGGTATGCTCCTTTAAAGCACACACACCCACACACCTCACCCATTGCTACTTGTCTGTACTGCCAGTGCCTGAGGGTATCCTGAGGACTATTTCTCTGACAGAGTCTTTAATACAATTCTGTGTATTTCATTCTCATTTAAAGAAAAGAAACCCTGCTATCTTCTTCCTTTTTTTTCAGGCGTACCATGACCCTTTTCTGCTATTTTCATATTAAACTGACCCTTTTAAGAGTCTGGCTTTTAAGCATTAAAGAGTGTTTAATTTTATTATTTATTTTTTTTTTTTTAGCACCAGTGGTACTATTGTTGCCTGTGGCCACCTCTAGGCCTGCCTTTTTTCCAAGCTTGGGACTTGAGGTAGCCTGCATGCCTTTGAGATGAACCTTCCCATTTAATCTCACTAAGTGTCCCAGGTATGTAAATGACTGTTGCGAATAATCAGGTTTATGAAAGCTTAAATAAAATTATCTTCATCTCTCATATTCAGTTCTCTATATCACCTCTCCTGTACACATGCATATACACATGAATGCATGTCTGTGCATATACTTCCATAGATGGAAAGGTATTGAGGGGGCAGGAAATATGTCTTTGAACATCTGAAAGTCTATCACTTTATTTTATTAAAACAAGCACATACAAGCAGTCTCCTTAAGACCTGTTAAGCCAATGAAAATTACTGAAAACAAATAAATGAAATGAGGAAATAAAGATCAAAATGAGTTAAAAACAAAACTTAAGGTGGTCTCACACTGGGATAGCTTTGCTCACTTTGGACACTGTCAAATTTATATTGCTATGAATTAAAAGCAGATGATAAAAATAATTAAAATATTAATACAATTTATTCCATCTTGTGCCATTGGGAGGTATTTTAGAACTTCCTTTGTTGTTCAAAGAGGCAGGCTCTGGTTCTCACTGGCACAGCAGAAGATTTCATTGTGCTGACACTATATTTACATTTAAGAAGGGCATAGCATTCCTAACCCGGTACCTCACAATACTTTCGATACTTTCTTGCAGCACAAATGGCTCTCTGAATACCACTGAAAGTTTTAAACATTCAACAAATACTGTGTGAGATCTGCAAGGTAACCTTGTTCATCCAGTTTTGAAAGAATTACTCCAAATGTCAATTATAATCTATTGTTATTTACTGTATTTTTATGTAAATGCCTGTGATGCCCATCATTAAGCACACTTCTGACCTTCTACCTTAGCAGATTTGTACAATGCTAGTTGAGGTATCCTTAAAATTTACATGACTATCCATGGCATATTTTGTTTAAAGTTTAATTTTGCTTTAGAACTGTGTTCCCATGCTTTTTCTTATTTGTCCTTGTAGCCTGCAGCTGATATAAAACTTCATCACTGATATTGCCACTAAGTACTTATATTAGCCATTACACACTTCTGCAGAGCACTCTTGTGTAACATAAACAATAATAACAATGTGAAAAAAATGAGAATGGAGAAATAAATGAACATAAATAAAATAGAATTCATTCTGCTTCATCATAATGCTGTTAATATACAGATATACACATTCACCTTTTTTATGAAAATATTTGTAAACCCTTAAAAATGTATAAATCTAATATAAAATGATTTTGTCAATATTGTATACTACTTACCTGCATCTTCATAAGATTTCTTGATCAATCTGAAAACAGAAATGGTATGCAGTAACTCACCTAGCCAATAAGCTATCAAGTGGGGTGAGCGAAAAGCAACCAAATCCAGCTTAACATTAAGAATCCAAATGTGGAATTTGGACAGCTGCATTGCTGCAGCCTATGATAAATTAATTCTGAAATAAAGTGTAGTTGCAGAGTTTCAGACCATATTCCCACTCAAGAGGATGTGTATTCCTATGTTCTCCTTTTTATCCAAACAAAAGTCACAAAGCTGCTCAGATACAATGGTAGACCCATAATTGGTTATCCTTTTTTTTCAGGAGCAGAATCAAGGAACTGAGTGGAACTGACTGAAACCTGACAGCATGATGTGGTGCAAGAATGATCAAGTATAAGGATGGAGAAAGGCAGGATACCCTGAAGCATAAGCCTCAGTAGTTTTGCATAAGCTAACTGCAAAACCTCACCCTGAATTCAAAGAAATCAGGCCCATATTACAACTTGAGCATCACTCTAATTCATTGCTAAACAATCATTTCGGCACCAAGTGATATTACATTGTTGATTGCACTCTCTTGTCTTTTTTTCTCAAGTCAGAAGTCTACCCACATCTCTTCTAACAGAGTTTACCATTACATAGCGTTTACAAGGCTATCTGTGTCATCCAGCATTGCCCCAGCTCTTTTATGTAGCAGCAAAACTGGACGAGCCTATTTAGTATCACTGATTCTTTACAAATTCCTTTCAACCTTCCTTTAAAACCCTTTTTCTCATTTAGATATTCCAGTTCAAGGATCAGGCAGCTGGTTAATCAAAATACGTTATTTGTCTTGGGTATTTTGTTGACAGGAAATTTAATCTTTACCATCTCCTCTTTCTTACAAAGATTTTGCTAAGCTTTGAAATTGTTAGTCAGTGGAGTGAAGTGGTGAATCTGCCGTCACCCATGGTGTTCAGATCACTGACTGGAACATTTTGACTGACATTATTAAAAAGAAATATAGCTTCAATCTCTTTTATTTTCAGTTTCTTTGCCTTCAGTGATGTATGAAATTTCTTTTAGGTTAATAAAAATTTTCATCAATTTTTTTCTTCACTTGTCATAGTAACGCAGACCTCTCTATTCTATTGCTATTTTCACTAGTGAAAGAGCATGAAGTTCAAATAGACAGAAACCTTTGCCTGGATTTGGGAGCAAGATATATTAGGTGCAGTGGGACTTTACCTATTTGGTCATACCAAAGTCAGAGGTGTGGGTTACAGTGGGGATTTAGCTTCTGAGGTCTTCTAGACAACATGACAGTTACTGTAGTCCAGTTTCTATGGAACTGTTTGCCAGAAGTTTTTCCATGTTTTCTGACTACATGGACTCTATTCTAGTTTGGGATGGCAAAGTAGCACATTAGCCTAAGAAAAATTCTAGAACAGCAGTTCTGAGATGGGTAAGAGAAAAAAATGAATAGGGATTTGTAACTACTTTAGAAAAGAAATGGAAGTGATGTGAGCACTGTTGAGATGCAGCTATGCATTCAATTTTTTAGTTTGTTACTCAGCCACTTCTACCAAACTCCACATGACTGACATTAGCCCATGGTTCCTGTGCTTTGAATCTCTAGCAAGGTTTCTTCTAAGTTCAAACATTGCACATGGCATGGCCACTAACCAGTAGTTCAGAAAATTACCAATTCCCCAGTGATTACCATATTACTATGCTGGTATGAAAGGCAAATTAAGTTCATTACAGAAATCTAAGAAAACTGAGGATGTAGTCAAAGGGTGGATTTCTTTCTCAGAAGACAATGTATGAATAAATATTATTATCCATAATTGAATTATTTGAATACTCTTTGGTGCAGTATTTAATTAGTCATTTTTCTTTCCTTTTTATTTTCAGTAGATAAATGTACAACTTAATTGTGTACTGCTGAAGGTCACTACATAATTTAACCAGGTTCCTTTCCTTCTCCATTCAATCCATTATTTCTGGCCTGTCAAGATTTTTATAAGCTTGCTATTTTTTCCTAAGCATCGCTCTACATGTTAACTTAAAGGTTTAATAAGGACAAAAAATGTATGTCCAAGTTAGCATTTTCAAGCATAACTTTGCATTTTAGGTTCAGCAGATACTATGAAAATAGACCACATTGCATGTCAGGGGGTCTAGAACACTTAACATGATCAAAATAAAAAGAGTTATAGCTACATCTGTCCATCTCTAAGGAGGAATAGTGACAGTGAACGCAGCTGCACTCTGAACTGCACCAAAATAAAAAAAAAAACAAAACAGAAAACCCCAAACCAAATCAAAAACCCCCTTAGCATGTGCAGTTAACAGACTGAGAATATTTAAAGGAGGCTTGTGATCATTTTGTATGAATGTATTTTTTCATATACTGCATTTTTTACATTGTCTTTTCATAAAGATGTTTATGTTCTGATTCAGAGCACAAAATGTTGAAAAATCAATAATTCCCAGATATAGATATTTCAGATGTCACTCAGATTTGTCCTCCATTATTCTGGTCCTTATGGGCGTAGATAAGACCATTCTGACATTTTAGGCATGGCTTATAGTATTAACTTGACATATATTACAACCTTTGAGATACAGGGATCATTGTGGCTTTCCCCAGACCTACTGGAGAAAACAATTCAATTCAGTTGCTTACACTGAAGTATCCACTGCTGATTGAGATGCCCTAGGGTGTCTGGAAGATGTCCACCACAGCACAGGACCTGTAGGAGACTTATGATCATCTTCAACAGTTGCTAGGGGCAAGTTAGGATATGTGGAAGCATCTCAAAATAACCAGATGTATGACACTGACATAAAATAACCTCTGGGCAACTAAGTTAATTTTATGTCTGAGTTCATGGGACTTGAACCACCTAGTTTTAGACTCCCATCAGAGATGCTTAGGGTAAGAGTCTAGTCTCATTAGACTCCCTACGGCAGATTAGATTGCCTAAACATCAATTTCTAATGACTTTTCATATATCTTGTGGAAACTGAGACAACTTCCTGGGATTCACAGACTTGACAAAAGCTCTGTGGGACACTCCTCCATGGGAAAGAGACATGAGGCAGGCTGCTTAAAGGCAGATAAAGTGGTTAAAGCAGCTACATTAGACAGCTGAATTTCACCTCTTGTGCAGTAGATGAAAGAGACATGGTTTGATTCTAGACGTGGATGAGAAACCATTTGAGATGTCTTCAGGGAGCTCAGCTGGCCTCCAGCTGCTAATCCTGAAGGCATATTTTTCTTCTAAGTCTAGTGTCAGATCTGTTTGTACTTTCTATCTATCCTTTCTGTAGTATGATACTTGAAACTCTACAGCTAAGTAGGGGCAACCAAGCCAAGCCACTAGGCTCTGAGGGTGGTATTTAGTTGCCTTAAAATAAGTGATTAACATTGCATCACACTAACTCTGAATAATTACTTGGTGGAACCCAACTGGCTTTCTTGTGAGGTTATGTGAAAATAATAAAGGATGTAAACTGGGGTGAGAGGTAAATTAATTGGGTCCTCTTATGATTTCCCTGCTATTCTTTTTGTTTTTTGTTTGGTTTCATTTTTTGTTGTTGTTGTTGTTGTTTTTTACCTTCTTTTGTCCTTTTATATGTGACAGAGGAGGAAAAATGGCTGGTTTGGCCCTCAGTTTGTATTCAGGACTTTCTCTGATGATGATAGGTTATGGATCAGACACTTAAACAAAATTAAGACAAAATAACTGTATAATAAAATTTAAGGTATTTCTTCCCTAACTGGATGTTTCTGATGGTCACTGAAAACTTAAAGCTGTTTAAATTGGACACAAAATGTCTCCAAGTGAGAATTCATAATGTACTTAGGTGACGTGTGACACTCAGTTTGTACAGATTCAAATATGACTGACAAACTGTAAGTCTAGAAGTCCTGAAGTCTTGCAACCCGTACCCAGAAAACTTCAGTATGTACTTTTGAAATCTGGAGTAGTATTGTTATGACATATCGTTCATACGACATATCAGCCCATTTTGACAACTGCTTAAACACTATGCAAGGTCTAAAATTGTGTAAAATCAAGTCGCTCCTTTTCATAGACCTGGCATATTCAAATTAATCTAGAGACTTTACAGAAAAAAAAAAAACAAAAAACAAAACTGAATACAATCTCATATTTCATTATCCTAACTGCCAGGAGTGTGCCCTGAAACATTCTATCTCCTGACCAAAAAATGCCCTCAGGAAATATTATTTATTTATGTGGTTTTGCAAAGAAAAACGTTTTGAAAGTTTATGTGGGATAATTCTGAAACCAAGGAAATGCATCAATAAACTTCTAATTAGGACACTGGCATTCTCCCCTCAGGGTGACAGAAATCTATCCACTAGTATTTCAAAACTTGTAATTAATCCCACATAAAATGGGAAAACGGGTTATTAAATGGATGAGAAAACAGAAGCTAGAAAACCTTTTATTTTCCTGGTGGTGAAATGCCCTTTTGCATTGCAGCATGGGGCTCCAGAAAAAAAAGGGTAAAAAGGAAAGATGGGTAGAGAGGCAGACCTGGTCTAGGAAATCTTTTTTTTCCCCAACTTTCCTGAAGTGGGTCCTAGCTTCAGGAGTCTTCAAGAAATGATTTTTCCATTCACCCAAGTATGCTGGAGTTCTTGTAATGTATCATCTGTTAGTTTCATTAGTGCTGTTAATTTTCTCTTCCAGCTCTTACCTCACCAAATAATTAGCCATCAAGATACTGTGTCTCTTAACATTCCTTTTGCAAATAGTTTTTAGTTAGCTTTCTTTCTACATGATAGCACAATCACATGGATTGTGAGTCCTGGGAGTGAGGATGCATTTTAAAGAATAAAGTTTAATGAAATGCAGTAGAAAGCGTGAATGACTCAGATCCACATATCTACTGCTTTTCCTTACTTAAATTTTTCAGTTTGTCCAAAAAAACTAAGTCTGCCTGGTAAATGTGCTTATAAATTCATGCTGTGCACTGTAGCATGCTTTGAGGGTCTCATTCACCTCCATGTTAGTGTACATAAGCCAACTGATGCAAAATAATGTGAAATCAGGCCTGCAAGCCCTCAGTAATTTGTTAGGTATCATTTCTATTTCATAGCATCGACTGGGCATTTGGGAGAATGAGCATCTTGCACTCTAGCATCAGGCAATACTTCTGAAGAAGCCAAATTTCCTGCAATATCCTTGGCTGTTGTAAATTGGGGAGAGTCTATGAAGATGAGGTGATTTGTCTCACATGAAGTTTGGCTTATGAAACACAATTCTGATCTGATAATCAACAGTCATGGTGCCCAAGAGCACACAACATTACACCTCTTTCTCCTACAGATATATCATGTATGCAGTAAGCAGTTTCTAAGAAAAACACATTGCTTGCCATATGTTGATTTACAGCCCCTATCAACAGGATGGCAAACTGGATTGTCCCTATAGGTATCTACTGCTATGTCTTGAACATCCTTTATGACTGCCACACATAATCTGTGTTCAACCTCTCTGCTCCTGATTTTCTGCAGATGTTGCATATGAGATGCTAAAATCAATTTTATTCTTATGTCTAGTTAACTTTTCTGAATATTTTTGAGGTGAGACAGGAGATGTCATCACTTCGTTTAAGAGAAGAGACATTTTAGCTGGTGAAAACATTCAACTTTTCCCTTCATCTTCTCCAAAATACAACTTAAAATATTCTTCAAAGCATTATTTCAGTGACTTTTACTGTGACCTTCCATCCTTTACTCCATCTGTGTGCTAAGTGGAGACAGGAGTAAATTCTTCAGTGGAAAAACAATTTTAACAGATGGAAAATCTGTCCAAAAATTAGGAGTCTGCAGGGCTGGATGTAGCAGCAAGATGTGGCTGAGAAAGGTGGGATTTCTCTTTGAAATTTTCTTGAAGGTACTATAGGCTTAGGATGAAGCAAGGCAATAGGAGGGGACAGGAGTGCGGTACAACCCCAGATATCCACACATGGACATGTATTTACAGCATAACACAGGTTCACTGTAAACTCATAGCACTAAGCTTCCTCCTTTTTGCCTCACGAAAAAATGCCATTCATCAATCACATGCAAACCATTATGTCTTCATACTTCTGGGAATTACAGTTTCTCTGGATGGTACAGTCTTGCCCTGATAAAGCAAGGAGAAAAACATTGCCACCAAGGATGTTCTTAGCAATAACTGCTGGTGATCTCACATGAAAAGAGGGGAAGATTTTTATTATCTAGGGAACTGAATATAACAAGTGCAATCAACACTGGGCTAGGCAAGCCACAGCCAGAAACTAGCCCAGAAGCGTGCCTAGCAGGCAGCCAGTGCCACGCAGCTCCATAAGAGAACTAGTCAAGTGGCAAGCAGTGACTTGCAGCTTAACTTGCAGCTTTAGCAGGGGCTGGTGATGCCCCAGGCCCTTATCGCCTGCACTGGGCAGCTCTGAATCTCACCTTGTAGTGGGCAATAAAAGCTGTTCAGATGAAATGTTCTGCATTCCTGAACTCCACTGTCTCGGTGACACTGGCTGTCTCTCCTCATCCCCTTTGCACTGGGATTGTGGCCCCATATTATCCTTGGGTGGAATATGTTCCCAACCAGCACAAGAAACCTTCACTTTTAATTAATGTTTTAAAATGCAGCTCTATTCTGCAAAGTAGCTATGTAAAAATGTCACCTTCTAACTCATCAGATTTGTCACTTTAATGTGCTCAGACGCAGATCCGTTCACTTTTAACGACAAAAGCAAGTTTTTACTACTTTCTGCCTGTGTTAACTCTATGGAGCCAATGCAGCTAAAACATTGGGCTAGATTTTATTTCTTCTGAGCTGTGCAAGAGCCATTTATTAACATTCAGTCATGAAGCCAATTGCCAACTCTAATTTGCAATTTCTAATTACAGTCTTAGATCCACAGAGCCACTGGAGGCAGTAGATGAACAAATTTCAGGGTAAGACTTATTTACAGACTATGTTCTCAATAAAGTCATGATTTGAACAGTGTGAGTTATGATAAAGCGGTAAAAAGGAGTCTAGCTCTCCAGAATTACTTTGGATCTACAAGGCTGATAACTGTCATAATTTTTTATCAGTAGAACATTGGAAAGACTTTAAGAAATAGGAGGGAGCACTGCAATAGCACTTCACACTTTTAGTGATTTTCTTTTTAGAAGTATTGAACCAGCCTTTTATTTTTAAGTGGTGACATGCTAAAAAGTCAGTGTGAACAGGGAATGTGAACTGGCACTTTCCTCTGGAGTCTAGAGTTGGGACAAACTTTCAGATTTCAAAAGCAGGCTGAGTCTTCTCTGTGCAACATGTCTTTTCCAAACCTTTCTTTCTTCCCTGCTCCTTTTGGTGAGATTGCAAAATACACACCCAGTCATGGAGTAGCTGGAAATCAGTGACATCTCTGGCACTGTTTTTGCTGCTCTGCCCATTGTCCTAGCAAATTTCCTTCAATTAATAATTATGAAAATCTGAGGGGCTCAGGGTAGGTGAATGCTGACACAAGACTGCAAGACATGAATACAGGGAAGAATTCCTTTAATGGGGCAGTAAGACTGAAAACTAACAAGAGAGAGCAAGAATAAAGTGTGAGAGAGGGCTGGCTGAATACAATAAATCCCAGACTCACATAGCCTAAACTCCCTTAAATCTCTGTGCCTTTTGCCTATTACCCAGTGGCCAGCTTTGGGCTTTAAGAGGCCTTTCGATTATCAAACAAAGCCCGCAAAATGCCATGTTTGTACTATTTCCTGTTAATGCCTGTGAACATTCACATTAAAAAGTCCATTTCACAGTGTTGAGATATTTCTTTTCATAAAGATATATATACATATATATAACCTGTTTTGAAAGATCAAGATTGTAAGGAGGAAATGAATGTTTTAATTGACAACATTGAGCCCACTAATGCTCTAGTAATGCTGTCATGGTTGTATTTTTTTGTAAAACAGAAGTCTGTGCAAAACTTCTTTTTTTTACACTGGGGAGGAATCTTTCTTATGTACAATATGGCTTTCCTTTTTCCATTCAGCATTTTTTCTGACACTAAGCTGTTATCGCCCTTTGAATCATATCAGTAGATAAAAATACAAACATTGCAAGGTAACTCAGTGTTATTAAAAAAAAAAATCCCAGGGTCCAAAAATCCCATTTATTTTCATCTTATGTTTTTATATTCTATATTATTTTAAGGCCATTTTTATTAAAGTGTCCACCAAGTGATGCTGTAATCAAGTGATTATCAGGTCCTTTTTTATGATGCTTTCTATTTCTCATTTTGACAGTAAGAAAGTTATTCTCTGCAAAAAGTCAGTATATGGGAAAGTTTTAATTTTATAGAGTTCTTTTACACTGCTTAGAAAGAATATTCTGTTCTGAGGTTTTGGAGCTCTAGGCAACACCAAAGGTGTCACAATTACAATGATCTTCTGTACTTGTAGAATATAAAAGTGATTTGATTCATAATCCCTTTCACTTTGATGAAACCACTGGGAAGTGCTGTTCAGCATGAATCGTAAATCAGGGAGTTAAAGAAAAAGGCAGAGAATGTGGGAGACTGGACTAACACAAAGAAAAGAAGAGCGGGCATAAAAGTCTCATACTGAATAAGAAAGGGCCCTTTGCTGCATTTGATTCTCACTTTAACTTGGGGTTAAGAATCTGCTTACTCTTGTGGTGGGATGGCTTGAAGCAGAGCCCAGTAGACCATGGGTATTTTTCCATTTAAATTCTATGAGTGATGGATTACATTCTTATCAAGCAGAGGGTATGATTTATTAGGGACTACAAAATTTTTACAACCCCAGGTTTGTACATTCATTACTTGAACTACATGAGCAAGGAAAATAATGCCATTCTGCTTCCAGCTGTTACAAAGCAGAAATGGGCAAACCTTGAAAAAGTGTCTCATATCTCCCACTTTGTCCAGATAAAGTATGTTTCTTCGAGGTTTATAGACAGAAATCTTATTTCCATGTATTATAGCTGAATATGAAGACTTTCCAGGGCATACAAATGAAAGCCTTAAATTTAAATTCCTTAAACCTTTTTATTCTATTTTTTGTTTTGGAAATTACATGATTTTGATGCTAATGGTTTCTCTCAGCTAAAAAGTGGCAAAAATTTGAAACCAATCTGAGAAACATTTTTGTTTTAAAAGACAGATACCATGCAATTGTTCACAGATGTTAAGAAGGTCAGTAACCACAGAACTCAGGAGGTCCCCTTTTGCGTACAAAAACACTTACAATCAGGCTATAAAATCAATTTTCACTTTTCTTTTGGCCCAGAGCTCTTGCATTTGTGGCTGAGAATGGCTCAGCTTTACCAGGGAAGAGGGCTAGTGCCTCACTCTGTGCTGTCCTGGAAACCGAATTTCTTTGAGGTGCTTAACTTTCACAGATTGAGGGCTACAAATGACCTGTCTTGATTACTTTTCTAGAATTCTCTCAAGTTCATGACTTTGCAACGCAGACATTCAGAACAAGCAAAAGGGACAATGAGCAACCGCAGCAAATAAAAGAAGTGTTCAAGCTCTTGCACTATTTCTAATCCCTGTCCCCTTGGCAGCACAGTCATTTCATGCAGGATTTTTGACATTGGTATAAGGACTGTGAGAGTGTTTATAGAGACACAAGGGAGCCAGTCTTCAAAACTACTCAACAAAAGTCCAATTAAACTTCTTGACAGCTGTTAAACCAGCTCAGAACAATTTTGAATACACTTATTCATCTGGGAATCAGCTAATATAATGATGAAGGAAATGTAACAACGCATTTGTTTTCCAAACCATGTTTTTAACAGCAAATGACACAGACAGACAATAGTGTTCCTGTTGCATGAATTGATGAGAGTTAGGTGTTTATGGCAGTTGACAAACCAGAAAGTACAAGCTTCATTTCCCACAGACTTGGCTGGGCCTGCAAGGCTAAATATACAATTGTTTTCATTCAATCAACATCCAGCAGCAGTCAGAAATTGAATTCTACAAAAGATTTCTTTGGGTTCCATAAGCTTTAGGTACCCTCAAGTGCCACATTAAGAAGATAGCCACAGGAAAAAATTCTGCCAAAAATAGGATAAAGCAATTCATCCTTAGTCTGGAGATATTTATATTTATTGGCTTAATTAGATACACCCTAATCACAGTAATTAATGTAAAATTATCAAGAAGTTCTAGAATGCTAATGGAATCTTTTCACCTTCAGAAGAAAAAGCAGACAAACAAAGAATCCCACAAAAAAAAAACAAAACGAAACCTATTTCTACATATGTAATGCTACATGTTCCCCTTTGGCTACATGTCCCCAGATTTTGGCTAAGTACTTCTCTACTGCCTCCTCTGCCACATCTCTCTTTATTTGCATCAGATAATTCTAATGATCACATATAAAACAATTTTAATGATCACAACCAAAAGGCCATGAGGTAACAAGTGGATTTGGTAGGTGAGTGTATCACTTTCATGGCATGAGAAGACCAAAGGAAACATTTCTATTTCTGGCACAGACCACATCATGAAATGTTTGGCTGCATCTTCCATTCTAATCCCCCAACAATGGCTTTACTTCTTCATTTAGAAGAGGAAGAAATCTATCCTTAAAACTCTCTTTGCATAGGGCTTTATTGTCTTTCTCATAACCCCCTCTCCCAGTTGTTCTACTTGAGGCTAGGAGGCCAGCTGGAACTTCATGTGGGTATGGGGTGTGTAAAGATCTGTCTTGCCTTTCTATTGCTAATCCAGAAGGCAGGTGTATCCCTGCAGTTTCAGATACAGAAAGGCTGTCAAAGCCTGAAATTAGTCCAATAACCAGGCCCCTTGTCAATGACCTACTGAAACACCCTCCTTGTGCAAATCAGCAGCCAGCTGGTGGGAAAATCTGTGAGCATTAGTGGGGCTCTGGAGGTATCACCTTCCGTGACAGCAGGGAGGTGAATTATGGGGTGGGGATGCAGTTCTTTGCACTGATTTTATCTTGGAAAAGCTCTTGTGCAAGAAAATCGTTCAAGAAAAACACGGTAAAACAGACATTGTGGTGAAGTGAACTTACAAAGACAGCTTGATTGGAAGGTAAACATTATGTGACTTTTTTTTCAATGTGAATTTTTGGAGAACAGTAAAATTTAAAGGCTTGGAAACTGTATTTCTCTTGGTGTATTATAAGTAGAGCTTATATATAAAAACAGGACATGAGTATTTTCCAGTCATGCTTCCATCTTACTCTAATACTCCGTTTCTGTCCCTGCAAAAGCTCTTCAGGAGTCAAGCTCATGGGAATATTTGCCTCTCTACTTTGATTCTCCCTAAAGGTACATATTAATGTCAGTAGTGATGATGTTTTTTTCATAGTATAGACACCTGTACCCTAGCAACTGGACTGAAACCTGCAGACAGCAGTCATGATTTCCAACAGTTCTGGACAGTATTCAAGTCAGTGACACAAAATGAAAAGCTCAGTCACCCATATCCAACCACCCAAAACATACATTCTCCGTGAATATATTGAATTCTTCAACACTAATTTAAATAGCTTCATTAAAAAATTTATTCAAGGGCCCTGGAGTTTTAGCCTCTGATCCTTTTCATGTAGGCCAAAGAGTACTTGTTCTACAGCATTGAAGGAGGATTAATCAGCAAATTGGCTGCAACTTCCTTCAGAAAGAGAATGCTATGGTATTTTAATGGTATCTCTGAGCCTGAAATTTGATTTTGTGGCATTCAGCATGTGACTCATGTTCTCTTATAACTTTGAATTATGCATTTCATCTTCTGATTCTAGTTTTTACCCACAAAGAGCTCAGTTGCTCCCAAATAAAACCAACTGGCATGTTTCTAAGACTCATTTGGTTTCATTTCTCATTATTCAACAGGACTTAGAGACCTGAAGTCAAGACCCAGACGGAGTGCTTGTGCCTGACTGAGCACTTCTCATAGCCTCACCAACTACCCTGCCAAGTCAACAATGTTTCAGATTCTTCCATTTACTCTCTCCAGTTTTTGCTTCATTTTTGAAATTTCTGAAGCTTTGCTTTGCTCATAGTGGAGTAACTGTGGCTTTTGAATGCTTATCCACTGGGAAATCTATCTGCTGATTTACTGTGTTGCCTGTTTGTGCTGTCATACGGGTGCATAAAAAAGCAATCGTGACCCAGGTTAGGAAAGACTTGCATGCAAATCTTGGGCAGGGAAATTACTCCAATATTTTAGTTGCCTAATGTATTCCTTTTCTTGCTATTTGTAGAATCATTGGATAGTTCAGTTTGCAAGTGACTATGCTTTTCTAGAACAACCTCCTGCACCTAGCAGGGTCAGCTTCAAGCTCAGCATAGTCCCACCACACACCACGTTGAAGACTCTGGCTCCATCCTCACTGTAGGTGCTAGAAGGCTGATGCTGGATGCCCCCAAGCTGCATCCTCTCCAGGATGAACAAGTCCAGGTCCCTCCACTTCTTCTTCTAGGACAAGTGTCCTTCCCCATCCCATTGTAATGGCCTCTACTGAACTCTACTGAACTTCTTCCAGTTTATCAGTGTCTCTCTTGAACTGCAGAGCCCAGACTGGATATAGTAGCCTAGATGCAACATAACAAGTGCTGAGCAGCAGGAGTAATCGTTTCCCTTGCTCTGCTGGCTCTGCTTCTATTCATAAAGGCCAGGATACCATTGTCCCTTGTTGCTGCCAGGCCTACTGCTGGTTCATGCCCAGCTCACCATCTACCAAACCTGAAGAGCATTTACAGCAGCTACCCCACAGCAGAACCAGCACATCCCCAGCCTGTACTGGTGCCACTGCTTCTCCCTGCTTAGAGGCAGGACTTTGCATTTTTCCTTACCAAATTTCATGAGGTTATTGTTGGCTGTTTCTTCCAGCAGCCTGGGTCCCTCTGAACACAGCCCTGCCCTTGAGCATGTTGACTGCACCCATGCCTGGATGTCATCTGCAAAACTTCCTCCAGTTTCTTTAGGCAGTCTCATCTCTCTTTTCACCACCTCCTGTCTCCTAGATCCCATTTGTTTTTATCTTAACTGCTTACTAAGCCCAAGGTATATTACACTCTGCTCTGCTGTTAGGGCTGGGAAGCAAAGTCCCCCTTTTTTAAATCTAGATGACACTCCTTACACAATTCTTTCTCATTCATAACATCCAACCACATGGACCTGAAGAATGTGAATTTCCTCACTGCTGCAACAAGGTGTTTTTCTAACAGCAGTGTAAAACCTTAATCAAGGCTTACAGGAGCAGAGAATGCAACAGTGCACTTTTGAAATGCATCAGTAAAACCAAATGTCATCTTTTCCAGTGCCAGCTGATTAGTCTAATCTCATGCAAAACAGCTAAGAAGCTGTGCCATGAGAGTATTTTCAAACTGGATTCCTTTCTTTGGTATGTAAATAGTTCTTCAAAACTTCCAAAATGCTATTTTTATTTTAATGAGTATATTTTTTTAGTCATAAGCAGACATTTGTAATTTTCATTAATAGGTATTTTAAACATTGATAGTTCTCAGATCAGCATGGATAACTGAGGTTCTGACAATTTTAAAAGAGTTGGTCATCCTATGTTTGCTTTATTTTTCTGGTTTATCATACTAATTAAAGGATCATTAATTTTAAACACACTAATATATGCAAAGCTCCCTGCAAATACAAAATTCAAAGCTCAATTACTGTCCCACATTTTGCTGTTCCCCTGTGGAAAAATTAGGGTAAGGGTCACTTTAGGGTTCTAAAAATGCACAGAGAGTGTATTTCAGAGCCCAAATGGATGTCAGCAAGTATTTATGAATCAACATACGGTAATACCAAATAGTTGATACTAAAAATGTCAGTGAAAACGTTAAAATGGAAATACACCTCCTATTTGTTTGTCAGCCAAATACTAAATCTGGACTAATGCTTTTCCTTTGCCAACCCTGCCTGTTTTATTCAGGCCTGTGATTAGCATTAAAGAGGAAATCATGCGTTCTATGTGCTTGTAAATATTCACATAACCCATTTCCCCCAGCTGCTCTTTTGTCACCTGACAGAGATATATGGATGTTCACCTGAAAAGAAAATGCCTGACTGTCATTACTCATGTCTGAACACCAGCTCCAGAGCAGGAGAAGCCAAGGCTCTTGAAACAAGCAAGTCAGGTAAAGTTTTGATAAGCCTCCAGGAACTGTAACTCTAACAGTGGCCTCTTTATGGCAAGGTGTTCCCTTTCAAAAGCCACCAGCTGAAGGGGGATATCAGTGTCAGGCCCAAGATCTGTCTATGTCATTTCTCCAGACACCACTTATTAGTTGTACTGGCAATGTCCAAAACAAAACTGAAAAGGTAACAACATCTACCAAAGGATACTGAGGACAGTAGTGGAAGCATTATATCAAAATACCTGTCTTATTTATTTGTCAGCTCCATATAGAACCAGGTCCACTGCTTCCTTTTTCTAAGCATCACTCAACATACATGTTTGAGATCCCTGGGGCAAGCAAATTGTTGGAGTTCTCTAGGAAGTAAGGAATTGCAGGCTGACACTTTTTTAGCTGGTACATCTTATTTAATCATGTTTAACTTCCCAAGCCTTCATTCAACACCTCATATTCTAATAAATCAGGATTATTGGCCCTAGGTGTCAACAGGACTCCCAGACAGTTCCACCAGCTAGAGACAGGTTGGGAAATTGAATGGCAGCAACCATCATCTTTCTCTTGTAACTTTTCCTTCACCACAGTTATGCAGTGTTGCATATTTTCTGTGCCACTTACCTAGCAGATATCTTTGACGTAATAGTCCTCTGTGCTTTACTTTTTTACAGAACAAATGTTGAAATCCATCAAACAGCTTTGTTTCAATATGCAAGGTCTGTCTCTCTTTGTGCATTGTCTCTCAATTTGTGCATTGATAAAGTGCATATCTAGAGTGGTAAAAACACAGTTTGAATTGCAAGCAGACACCCTAAATTAAGGTGAAGATCCCCAGATGCTATCCTAATTGATATTACAACAGTATATGTACAAATGAATAGATGTAAATTTTTAAGCTAGGTTTTGTACAGAAACAATGCTAACAGAAAGAGAGATCTCAAGCTCCTACCAGATCACAACAGAACTATTTCATATGCTTAGGGGATTTGCTCTTGCAGTAAGTAGTTAGTTCAATACATAGAGCACAACAATGTGATCAGCATGAGGAAACTTACTTTGAATGGAGTAAACCCATGAAAACCCATGTAAAATCTGAGATAGTCCCATCAACCACAGGTACACTGCACCCAAGAATGCTGTTTTTTACCTGTCTGGGTTTTTTTCAAAGAGAAAATGAACCATATTTATCAGATTCTTTTCCATTTGCAGCACGAATTGGTCTCCTCAGTTTATAGTCTTCTGTAGAATTTTAATTTTTCCAAAGAAACTCACTGGGAACTCTTTCTGCTTCAAGAGAAAAACAGAAGATGGAGAGAAAAGGACGGGCTAAGCATGCAACAAATCTCTTTGCACTAGGACATGCTCTTACCTTATTGGTTGGAACAAACAATCTAACAAATAATGGCTTTCGGAATCAGAATGTCCAGTGTTGCATTGTAGCCTGGACTCTCTCACAAAGTTATTTAATGCCCTGTCAGTTAGTTAAGCCTTATGTAAAATCGGTACAAAGATATGGATTTTTCAGTCCTCACAGAAAAACTCTTAGGTGTAATTCATGTTTGCCGGACTTTTAACAACATTTACAAAAACATACTTGAGAAATTATTGTCTCTGAATTATCAAAATCGTGTTTTCAGTGTAGAGACACCTGAGATTTGAAACGCTTTCAATTATGTAATTTGTAATTACAGGGTTTAGGATCTTCTGTCTCCAGTACCAAAGAACCTGATCACCAGTAATATTTATTGAAGATAGTTGCAAAAAAGGTTCTGTGATGTAGACAAGGTATTTTATCTTGGTTTTATAAATGGAAGTCTGTCTTACAGACAGACAGACATGAATCTTCTTGTTGCACACTGCAGAGGAGAAGGCAGAACTGGGAATGGAAATTTAAGGTGGAAGTGATCTCAGCACTTCAAACATTAAATATCCAGTCTAAAATCATCTCCTGGAGAGCAAGAGAGACATCTTCAGAGCACAGTACCTCACACGTTAAGATCCATGGCTGGGGCGTGCTGCTCTCTGGAGACGTGTCTCCCCTCTGGTCCTGACAGGAGCTCAGCTAGCCCGATCAGGTAGCCTTCTGACAGCTAAAGCCTGAAGTCTTACCTTTAGTACTGCTGCTTCCAAAGTGATGATGTGGGTACCTACCTATTGGGCTGCCTCCTTTTGCAACCTAGGTCATTTGTCCAGGGAGTTTATTTCCAAAAAAAGGAAGCAGTAGCTGTGGCACAACTGACCATGGTGTTCCTTTTTAACCAAAACTATTTTGCTGATCAGGATACAATATAGCTCTTCACAGAAGAAGCAAATGTTCTTCAACGTAACCAAAGTAAAATGTCTTTCCTTGACAGGAAAGCTAGCTGGTTAGACTATTGTGCTCTGTGTTCTCCTCTGGGGACACCTACAGCATTCATTCTACAGTTATTTTTAGTGGATAGGCTGTGCTAGCCAGAAGAGAATACCAGCACTGAAACTGCAAATCACATACATCAACAGATCTCTGTTCCCACTCAAAGAGGACTCTTCAGTAAAGTCAAAATATTGTTGTTTTGGTTCCATCGGCCGCATTGGCCTTTCTCTAGCTCATGCTGTGAGTCCTGAAGGAAGACAAGATGTCATGCTGTTCTGCTTACTCATGCAGAGGAAACAAAAATCTGTTATGAAATAATAAATGCAGTATGAAAGACCTAATATCAGTCTAATCTTAAGTGGCAAAAATGCCTGGGCTGCTCAGTGACAAAATCCAGTGATGAAACCAAGAGGAGATGAGAAAAAAAAATGCTTTAATAAACCCTAGTTTTCCTTTCTGTTTAAAAATCTGGTTCATGTCTGCATTAGTAAGAAGTGATATGCAATAAGAGTGAATCTGCAGAGTGGTGTGAAGGATCTGCAGGTTCAGGGATCAGTACTTCAGGTAGTAGTCTCATCCCATGAACTAAATGTCCACAGCTGGCTGGAACACAGTAAAGGATGGAGCTCATAATTTTCTTTAGTTCAACCAAGGGAAGGCCAGCTTGCATGCTAAGAGACTTCTCCATGGCCCAGAGCAAGGTTCACGGGGAAAAATGGGAGATTTTCTTCAAAATATGTCCTCAGTCTGCACAAATGCACTGATCTAGATTCACCAGGCATCGTTTTCAAGGACATGCTGCAAACAAAAACTGCATGGCTAGGCAGTTGACTCTCTGTGGCTTAGTATATAGTACTGAAATTAGAGTGTCAAAGCCACCTAACAAACATGCAGCTATACTGAAGAAGGAACTATTTCATAGGCAGCATTACACCAGCCTTGGCATTTTTTACCAGAATAAACTGCCTACAAGACTGCATTTTCCACACTCTGTACTAATATAGCTACTTTAGTAAGAATTTTTCATTTAGACATTTCATGAACTCTGTGAAGTCTACACCATTCTGAACAGAGAAAAAAAAAAAAATAAATCCAGGAAGGAATGAAAGTACTTAAACCTTCCACTGGTGGACTGGAATGCTTTTCATAGCACATTTGATTCCAGCAAAACAAATCTGACCTTACAAACTGATCGCCTGCTCCATGACAGTCTTAGCTGTACTAATTGGATATTTGCATGAACTAGAATCTGCTTCAAGTAATGCTTAAACAATCACGGAAAGAATGTGGCCCAACTGTGAGAAACCTTTAATCCCCTTGCCCCCACCAAACACAGGTGCACACAATACACTGCGAAAAACTTTAAACACATCTTTCCTTTGACCTTTTGTGCTCTTCAGCTCCTATTGGTATGCAACCAATCCCCTGTCATACGAATTACCTTTATGTTCTTCAGAGTGTAAGGTAACCAGAGAAGCAGACATGACTGTTTTTTGTATCTGAGGTCTGGATCCAATAAAAGATAAAAGTACTAGAAAATAAAGGTCTGCAAGGCCTCTGCCAGGTCTTCTGGCTTGGGGTAAAACCCAGGGCTGAGATTTTGCAGTTAGAAAAGACATGATGCCTTCAGTAGTAGTCATATACTACCATACATATTTTCATATACCTACATGCATACAAGCACACATACATATATGCCTACAATCTGCATCTACATCAGAGTGTCCTGCTCACCGGACAGAAAGCTACAGTTAGTCTTTGCAAGGATGGAGACAGTCCCTTCTTTGCAGTAAACAGAGTTGGAAGTGACAAGGTGGTGATGTAGAAAGCAGGAAAACAAGGGTACTTCCATCTTCAGATTGTATGGTTGCAAACAACACCTTCCAGTAGCTTTGAAGCCTTCAAGTAAGAAACCTAATCTGGAAGTGATCAGCATCCATGCTTTTTTTTGTCTTGATCACAGTACATAGCAAAGCTCTCCAAACTCTGGGCAAAATTGGAGAGCATACACATTTCAGAAAGTGTGATAGTCAGGGCACTTCCCTGCAAAACAGTAGAGTCAGGTTCTGATATCAATACCCAGGATCCTTTCTGGGGTTGTATTCAAATGAATAAACAGCAGTATAACTGGTGTTACATCTGCTCTGCTCTGCCCTCCAAAAGGGACCATTATTTCAGAGGAAAACTGATACCTGTTCCCATCCTTCTGGCTAATAGAGCTTGCACTTTTTGTCCCTGCAGGTCTTGGTGCAACATTCTTGTCCACCACCTGCAGAGCCAGACAGTGCTCTACTGGACATACGGTAAAGCCAAACTTGCTGAACGGAATGATGGTGACCTTGGCCTCCTGAGGCTGCGCCAGCCATCACTGTGTAGAGAGGACCTCCTTCTTCAGTTCTGTGTTTTAAAATGAACTGTCAAGTTTTCTGGGAGAAATAAACAGATGGATGCTCAGTTCAAGCTAAGTGGTAACATTTCCAGCCTTGCACTGGAGCATAACTTTGGGCACTTGAGAACATTTTGTCACTAAAACTCAGGTCTTATCAGCTGCTTCAGCAAGCAAGGCACCATGGGGAGGGAAAGGAGAAGTGCTCTCCTGTACCAAATTACATGTAGCCTGCATCCAAAGTTCTTAAATACTGTTTAGTTTCCAAAGTCCTTGAAAATGAAACTAGGCTAAATGCAGCAGCATGAGGCTTTTGCAATCACAATTCAGGAACTTTTCAACTGTGCCTTGATCTTGTCTTACACGATGATGTCCTGTTCCAGACAGAACCTAAATTCTGATGAGATAAATCCCCAGCATGAGAGCCAGAAAAAATTGTTCCCAGGCTGTGAGCATCAACTATCCACTTGCAGAATATTTGGACACAGCTCACACAGGCTCCAGTTGTTTCTGATCCAGTGACATACCTGGATATAGCGACACATCTGGATATGGGGACAGCTCTCTAGTTACTACATGAAATTTGGCTGACTTGTTACATGGACAGAAAAAAAAAAGTGTAAGGTTGGAAATGCAATAAAATGCTTTAAATCTGGAGCTGTGCATAGAGCTGTAGGAAGTGATTCTCTGCTGATGCCCTACCTCCACCACGCTTTTATTTTCTCTAGGTGGCTCTAATTTTGGCCCTGAGTCCAGTTCTTTAAGCAAGAAACAAGACCATTACTGTCTTCTGCAGAGCCATTTGCAAAAATTGTAGAAGAGAGGCAGATAAATATGAAGATATCCTTAAACAGCCCTCTGATATGGCAGTGGGAGACAGCCTGATCTCACATAGAGATGCTGTTAAAAACAGTCAGTGAAATGCATTTTAGCAGGTAGCTGGAATAAACTACTTTTAAAATACCTGATATTGTTCATTCTACTAACTTCTTATGCAAAATAAAATTATTTTAAAATGCATTTCTGATGAAAGAATAAAGTTATAAATAAAGCTTATAACCAAATGGTGAATTATAACAATCTAGTGAGTGAAGAAATCTGTTCATTTAAAGATATTTACCTTGGGTCTGTGAGAGTAAAGTGGTCTTCACCAGAATATTAAAGCTCTTGAAGTAGTTTGTACTGAGAGAGCAAGCAGATGGAAGAGGCACAAATAAAACCCTGTTTCTCTCTCCCTTTCTTTCCTTTTCCTGGAGAGGATAACGAGTTACCCAGATTTCCCTAGATGTGACACTGGTCATTAATACACCTAGAAACTTTTAATGAAAATGACAACACTGTTTTGTATGTTTTTTCTCAGGAACACACCTGTCCATCTTGGACAGAGAAAGCATTTGCATGACCAGATGACAGCTCTAATAACCTTCGGAGTCTCTGGGAAGACAAACTGATATCTCCTAACTTCAGATGAAATCCAAGCAACACACACCAGCATCTGACCTAGCTGAGAATTCCTTTGGTACATAGGCAAATGGATACTTTTAGAGCATAACTTCGTAGCTACTTCAGGATAAGATGAAGAGCACCTTAGAAGCTCTTGTTTATTTCCATTGACCATAAAGAAACTCAAATGGTAAACTCAGATACTCTACACATGTCCACAGCTAGTCAATAAAGTCTGCAGTAGGGGAATCGTGTCATGCACCCCTGGCTGAAGCTAAAAAAAACTTGTTACTCTTTACACTCTTATGAGCCCAAAAATGGATAAACAGAGTTATTAGGGCTCATCTTCTGCCATTTCCTGCTTTTGTACTTCATGTGGCTGGCTGTAATACTTTCAGTCATACACTGATTTCAAAGGTAAAAGTGCATCTGTGCATGTTTTAGGATGATTAAGGCCTACGCTCAAGTTATTTCAATATTGCCATGACAGTTTAATTACAGAAAATGGACACTGAATCTGCAGTTCTTGTTGAAAGGCTAAAATAAGGTTTGGGAAGCAAGAAAGATTTTACATACTTTAAAGATTTTTTCTTTAGTCTCTATTTACCTTCTCCCATGTAATTTCTATCACCTGTCTCAGTAAAGTTAATCTAAATAACTGTAATACCGGATTAAACCTCTTATATGGACGCTGCTGTTCAGAAAGTAATAGGGCTAAATTCAATTTCATCTGCTTCATTTCTAAAGTCCAAAGGGAAGTATAATGACTGAAAGTAAGTGTCATTTTGTGTAATAGTTTCCACTGGCATGGGGGATTAATGTAACTTCAATAACCAATTTCAAAATCACTATGTTTAATTCAGATCACTTTCCCTCAGCATCAAAATGTAGGCAAGCTCTAAATGGTAGCTATTGGCTATAGTACATGAGCCCTATATGGATTAAGAGTACTTTTTTAAAAATAAAAAAATAAAATTAGCTTCAGTTGTCAGAGAACCACAAGATGAAATGCAGCAGTTCTCAATCAACCATAAATGATAGCCAGTGTCATTAGGCATGTCATGCTTCATTGACAGTCTGCTGACAACACACACTGTCATGTGATAACGGGGTGGTGGAAAACATCCTTTTTTAAACAACATTATTGCACGGCGTTTGGACAACCTGATTCTATAAGGCTTGAAAAGGCCAGTTTGCTGAGCTCCTCTCCAAACACATCCTATCTCCTAGGTCACAAACTAGGCTTTGATACAAGCCTAGGTTTTAGAACACCGTTTGCATTCCAAAAATGTGGTCGCAGACATGGGATTGAACCATTAATTTGGCAGAATGTCATTCTTTTCATTAGCACTGTGACATATGGGGATGGAGGAGGAGGAGAAATGGGAGGGAAAGGTGGTTTTTTGCATCCTTACTCAGCTCTGTCTCACTCTTTTCACAGTCATCTAGTGCAGTCCCTCATTGAATAAATCTGGCAATCACTAAGGCCAGATGCCAAACTCTGGCTTTGACTATAACTCTCCAACACAGGCATTTGGCTGTGTCATTAGCTTATTCATGGACAGTCCATTACTTATTTTAAAATTGTAAAGCTGTTGAGTTACCTCGGTTATATCTTTACATTCAATTCAATTATTTGCAAAAAAGCCGTTTTCTAGCCACAGGAAATGCCAAGAAGTGGCCAAGGGTCTGCAATGCTATTCTTTTTTTTTTATACTAGGACAGATTAATTAATTAATTAATTAATTACTTCGTAATCTAAAATCACTAATCCTGTTATTTAATTCAAATATCTCAACCTGTAAGGAAATCACAGAACTCGCCCTAGTCTGCTTTTATGTTTGCAAATCTACCGTGGATGCCTGTAAACAGTAAAGAAATGTCACAGTAACTTGTGCATTGATAGGGTCACACTCAGAAATGGCTATATGTCAAAGATAATTAGAAAAAATAATAACCTTGGAGCATGTGAAAGCATTTCTCTGAAGAGCCGCTCTTTTCAATAGCTACAGATGTGAACCAGAGATTGCCATCTTCTGCGGAGAGTCTCAGTTTTCTTACACAAATTCTTCAGCAAAAACAGGGACAGCTGAGTCAGGTCCATAATAAAAGGATTTGAAGTCAGATTCCTTTTCTGGAAAAAGCAATCTGCTACCTAATACATGTGAGATGTATCTATGGAGCTATATATTGCTGCCCAGTGATGGGGGAGGGATGTAGGAGATGTGTCATAATTTCATGTCTTACAAAAAAAAATTAAATATATTAGTAGGACAAAAATTGCCATTATTAACAAGAAGGATGAAGATTGCAAAGGGGGGGAGCAACTGAAAGAAAATGCATTACAGTATTGTTTTAAATATTCATTTCTATGAACTAAATCTACTGTTCATTTTTATTGACTAAAGGTTCTTCACATTAATATTGGAAACCTCTATATGGCATCTACTACATTTTAATTATTTCTTGCCCTGCCTGGGATATTAATGATGTGATTACGCTTGAAAGAGTATTACCACTGGTGATTTATGCAAAACTAGACCAGTTCTATAACTCTATCAGTTTGAATTAAAACAAGCAATGGAGGAAGTATGCCGCTATCATATAAGCTGCAGATCCTCATTATTTTCAGTAGTTGGTGTGGTCAGTGTACTTAAAGCATTACTTTCAGTCGGTGTTCTGGAACCCTTGCTTTCCTTAAGCAGCAAATCACTAAGGGAGAAAAAACTTTGAGATATGGCTCCAAGGTCTTGGATTTAGTGCTATAATAATCCCATACAGTAATGTGTTTCATGTGCTGCACTTTGTTTAGATTCAGCATTTCAAGCCAATGCTTTCATAGTTTAACTGTTAATGGCTGAGCTGGCCAGAAAGTTTAACAGATACAATTTTCTGATTGTGTTAAGCTCCATATGATCCATCTCCTGGCACTCTGTTCTGCTGGATTTAATCATAAAGTATTTGTAACTGTTTGTGTGGCAAGGTTTTAGTAGTGGGGGGCCTACAGGGATGGCTTCTGTGAGAGGCTGTAAGAAGCTTCCCCCATGTACAACAGAGCCAGTTCCAGCCAGCTCCAAGAGAGACCCATTGCTGGCCAAGGCTAAGCCCATCACCTACAGTGGTAGCACCACTGGGATAATGCATTTAAGAACGGGAAAAGTTACTGCACAGGAGCAATTGCAGACAGAGAGTGAGAATATGTAAGAGAACTTCATGGCAGACTCCATGGTCAGTCAAGAAGGAGGAGAGGAAGTGCTACAAGTGCTGGAGCAGAGATTCCCCTGCAGCCCATGGTGAAGCCCATGGTGAGGCAGGCTGTGCCCCTGCAGCCCATAGAGGTCCGCAGTAGAGCAGATCCCCACCTGCAGCCCATAGAAGACCCCATGCAGGAGCAGGGGGATGCTGTGACCCCTTGTGAAGCCCATGCTGAAGCAGGCTCCTGGCAGGAGCTGTGGTCCCGTGGAGAGAGGAGCCCACACTGGATCAGGTTTGCTGCAGGACTTGTGACCCTGTAGGAGACCCACGTTGGAGCAGTCTGTTCCTGAAGAACTGCACCCATGGAAGGGACCCACACTGGAGAAGTACGTGGAGGACTGTCTCCATGGGAGTGACCCCACTCTGGAGGAGGGGAAGTGTGTGAAGAGACCTCCACTGAGGAGGAAGGAGCAACAGAAACAATGTGCGATGAACTGACCACGAGTCCCCTTCCCCAATCCTCTGTGCCGCTGGTGGTGAGGAGAAAAGGAAAATTGTGAGTAAAGTTAAACCCAGGAAGAAGAGGGATGGTGGGAAGGTGTTTTAAGTTTCCATTTTATTTCTCATTATCTTACTCTGATTTGATTGGTAATAAATTCAACTAATTTCCCCAAGACAAGTCTGTTTAGCCCATAACAGTAATTGGTGGGTGATGTCTCCCTGTCCTTGTATCAACCCATGAGCCTTTCCTTATATTTTCTCTCCCCTGTCCAGCTGAGGGGAGTGACAGAGCAGCTTTGGTGGCCACCTAACATCCAGCCAGGGTCGACCACGCTGAGTTACTGCAGATGCTCAGTAGACTCATTTATCTCAATGACTTAAGATATCTGGAGGTCAGATGGTGTTGTGGTGAATCCCAGTGATCTTGTTTCTCTAATTACTAATTTGGCTGTGGTCATTTTAAATCTCCTCTAGAGTTGGCAGCTCTTTCCTCAACCTATTCCAGAGCCTGTTGGAGCTTGCTTTCCTCGAGGACAAGGGACATTATGCTTTCCAAGACAATGACAGGCAAGACTGTAACTCCTGATCTGACTGGCAGCTTTGCTTTATATGAAATATCAGATCCTTCACCGTCCTAAATAGATATCACTGAATCTTTGCTCATAGCAAACTAACTTGTTGGGGAGCCTATAGCTACCACACAGTATTTTCCATTTGATCTCCAGAACTGGAATGTTTCTGGAAGAAAGGCAGAGGCTGTGGAGGCAGCAGCTGGTAAAAAGTGAAGCTTTCACATGCTGGACCTGTTGAGAGCATTAAGCAGATGTTCGTCATTTGTAAAAAGAACATTTCTCCGTTCTCCTGGCTGCAGTCAGTCCCACTGGAAGCCATATGAAAGCTGTAGTATAAAGACAACATCAGAGCATTGATGCCAAGGGACAAAGTGAAGAAGTTTATTTTATTCTGTTTTCCTTACTGTGCAATGTAAATAAATAACAGATACTGAAATACCCCATGGCAAATCTCATGCTAGGTTTCCTCTACAAGTAATGTGGTAGGAAAAGGATAATGAGGCCACATTTGTCATCAGTGATGACCCACCCCCTGGGAGATGTGCCTTCACTCAGTCCTGATTTTATTCCACAATACAGATACTGAGGCATCCAGGTGTGAAAATGCTGATCACAACTGTGAGTTAAAAATTCAGGTTCCTGTTTGATACCTAGTAGAATTCATCAGCTGAAAAAGGAAATCACAGATGCTCAAGTCCAGGTTGGACAGAGCCTTGGGCAACATGGTCTGGTGTGAGCTGTTCCTGCCCTTGGCAGGGGGTTGGAACCAGATGATTGTAAGGTCCTTTCCAACCCGAACCATTCTATGATTCTATGTTAGTATAGAATAGTATGTGAAAGAAATAGTATGTGAAAGACATCATATGTGAAAGACATCTAGTCCAACTGTAAATCAGTATAGAAACAGAGTGCCTGAAATCTTGTCTTTAAGGTACATACTTGCAGTTTTAACTTAAACTTACTTAAGAATTGGGTTTACAGTCTAAAGTCATTGTGAAAACTGCTTTCTCTCTCTCAAAATATGACTGCTGAGTCATATAAGCCATATGACTACTTTGTCATTTGAGACAAGGCACCATTGTTCATTTCTTACACAGAAATGAATGAAATAGAGCCTCCATTCAGCAAATGAATGGCCTGGGAGGGTTCAAACCTATCATTTCAAGAAAGAACCCAAGCCCAGGGATAACACCACTTTCTGCATCACCCTCTGAAACTAGGGAAATAACAAGGAGGAATACAAGATTCATTTGTCCAACCTTCTGCAGCCTCAGGCAGGGTGAAGATCCTCCATTGTGACATGAGATATAGGAGAGTTCCCTCATGGCAAAGAACAACTTGGGCCCAGGTCTCCAGCTCCATGGGTGGGTACCAGTACCTAAGCTGTTGTATAAAAGGCACTGAGTTGCACATCTCTTACCAACTTAAATGAGTTTTGGTTCTTCAGAACAACACATACGGTAGTAACATATTGTCCTGGGTTCAGCAGTAGCAGTCATGTTTTTTTTTTCATTTGTGGTAGCTGGTGCAGTGCTGTGTTTTGACTTCCAGGCTGAGAACAGTGTTGGTGAAGTCGATGTTTTCAGTTGTTGCTAAGTGATGTTTACCCTGACCAAGGACTTTGTGAGGCTCATGTTCTGCCAGGGAGGAGGGGAAGCCGGGAGGAAGCAGAGACGGGGCTCCTGACCCGGGCTAGCCAGGGAGGTATTCCATACCACAGCACGTCATGGCCGGGGTGGAGGGTAACTGGGAGTTACCCGGAAGGACACGGGTTTCCAGGTGGAACTCGTTTTCTTGGCCGGTGGTATCGTATTCTCTTCCCTTGTTATTTTCTCTTATCACTGTTGTCGTTGGTGGTAGCGGTGGTGGTTTGTGTTGTACATTGGTTGCTGGACTGTTCTTGTCTCAACCCGTAGGAGTTGCACTCTTTCGATCCTCCTCCCCGTTCCTCCAGAAGCGGGGAAGGGGAGAGCCCCGGTGGGGGGGGGCGGCCCTCAATTGTTGTCAGCCCGGCACCACTCACTGGGAGTGAGTGAACAAGTTACCTGACTGGGTTTAAACCACGACAGTTCTTTTTGGCGCCCAACGTGGGGCACGAGGGGTTGAGATAAGAACAGATACAACCAGATTAATAGTCATTCGTCACAATGCTGATTTATTGGCTCTCAAGGTTGTTCCTCTTGATCTCACGTTTCAGTATATCATATCTTACTTCCATCTGGTATTCGCTGTATTAGTGTTTTTCAAGTGTGGGGCTTGGGCTAAGGTTTTTGTCTCATTGTACTTTATGGTAATGACTTGTAATACAATAGAATCATTGATCATGAAACTGATCTGGCTTAGGTTCCCAGTGTGGTCACCACCTTTATACTTTGGGAGGTATATGATGGAGGTGCTTAGCAATTACACATCTTTTTTCTCCTTCTCAGGTGCTCAACCTGTGAAGGAGACATCCTTTTACCCTCCCAGTCGTCCCCCCAGACCATTTACATTTGAGAGTTTTGAATTTTTTGAATGGCATTTTAATGCTGTTGAGACTTGTTTGCTGATGGTGATGGGCATCACCATGCTAACACGCATACAGAGGGTGTTTTGCCCACGACTGATTTCAAGAGTTAAGCAGAGTCAGGTTTGGGTCTTGTCTGGGGCCAAACGACGATATAGGAGTACTGAGAGATTTTCCCTGAGGCTGGACAACCATGAGTGGCAGGGTGTGTGGGATAGTATGGGCAAGTATCTAGGTCAGTGGGCCCCTCCAGTACTTTGGAATTTCACTACCGAACAACTGCAAAATGCAGAAGAATTAGTAAAACACTTAAATGAAGTGTGTGGTCATTCTGGCCATACCAGAGATGGACAAATCACGGCAACATGCTGGGGCTTGGCCTATGCTTACAGGGCCTTGTTCAACACTATCCAGCACCTTCAAAAGGAAAAGAATGTCGGCGGATCTGAGGGCAAAGCAACAGTCAGCGTAGCTACTCCAGCTCCAAGCACAGCAGCATCACCACCCCCAGAAACAAGTACAGTTGCTACTCAAATTTTGGCTGCAGTGAACAGAGCAGCTACCCCTGTGGCAAGTACAGCAGCTGCTCAAACTTCAACTGCAACAGACAGCACGGTTACCCCAGCTCCAAGCACAGCAGCTACACCACCCCCAGCAACAAGTACAGTTGCTACTCAAACCACAGTGATAATGACTGCAGTCAAACCAGAGGACCAATTTGTACCAATATCGGTTGCCCCAAGCAAAAAAGAGCAAGAAGGGTGAAGCGAGATGAAGAACCAATGAATTCACCACCCAGTCCAGAATCTGATCAGGAGTCATCATCACATGACGAAGAAGAAGAAGAAGAGGTAACTTCTCGACCTCGGACCTCAACTGAGCTGCGGAATATGCGAAAAGATTTTACCCGTCAACCAGGGGAGCACATCATCACCTGGTTACTCCGATGCTGGGACAATGGGGCCGATGGTCACGAGCTAGAAGGTACAGAAGCCAAGCAGCTGGGATCACTTGCTAGAGAAGGGGGAATTGACAAAGCAATTGCAAGAGAGAAAAAGTCCCTCAGCCTTTGGAGGCGGCTCTTGGCAGCTGTGAAAGAAAGGTTTCCGTACAAGGACGATGTTACGAGTCGTTCGGCCAAGTGGACTACTATAGACAAAGGCATCCAGTCTCTGAGGGAATCGGCCATCATAGAGATGATCTATCACATCAAGCTGAATAACGGGGATACACCTATAGATCCAGATGAAGTTGAATGTACACGACCCATGTGGCGAAAACTTACACGGAATGCACCGTCATCATATGCCCATTCATTGGCAACAGTGACCTGGAATGACATAGTACCACTAACAGTGGATGAAATGGTTCATAAACTCCGAGAGTTCGAAGACAATCTCACCCCTTCCATCATCTCAGCTGTGAAAAAACTGTCCCAGGACCTCGAACAATTGAGGGACGATCTATCTGATTTATCCAGCTCCTCACGTGTACCAACACACGTCTCAGCTATTAACAAAAGGCGTCCTATTGTTCAAGAGAGGAGATACAGGAGGTATACGCCACGGGGTACCCTATGGTTTTACCTGCTGGATCACGGAGAAGACATGACAAAGTGGGATGGAAAACCTACTTCAGCTTTGGAGGAACGGGTGAGTGAACTGAAGAGGGGAGCAAGGGCCAAGACTGGTCGTTCCATGAGATCTACGGCTTCAGTCTCTGGTGAGCAGTTTCGCAGATGGAGTGGAAGAGCTGATTTTACTCCAGCTCCTGTGATAACAAAGAATAATCCCTTTCACCACAACTTAAGTGTCCAACACTGTGATGACCATTAGAGGGGCCCTGCCTCCAGCCAGGTGGAGGTAGGGGACAATCGGATTTACTGGACTGTGTGGATCAGATGGCCTGGCACATCAGTCCCACAGAAGTATAAGGCTCTAGTAGATACCGGTGCACAGTGTACCCTGATGCCATCAAGCTGTCAAGGGGTGGAACCCATCTATATTTCTGGAGTAACAGGAGGATCCCAAGAGTTGACTGTGCTGGAGGCTGAAATCAGCCTGACTGGGAGGGAGTGGCAAAAGCACCCTATTGTGACTGGTCCAGAGGCTCCATGCATCCTCGGCATAGACTACCTCAAGAGAGGGTACTTCAAAGACCCAAAAGGGTACCGGTGGGCTTTTGGTATTGCTGCTTTGGAGACTGAAGATATTGAGCAGCTGTTCACCTTGCCTGGTCTCTCAGAAGATCCCTCTGCTGTGGGGTTGCTGAAAGTTGAAGAACAACAAGTGCCAATTGCGACCACAACAGTGCACCGGTGGCAATATCGCACCAACCGAGACTCCCTGATTCCCATCCATCAGCTGATCCATAGACTGGAGAGTCAGGGGGTGATCAGCAGGACCCGCTCACCCTTTAATAGCCCCATATGGCCAGTGCGAAAGTCTAATGGAGAATGGAGACTAACAGTAGACTATCGTGGCCTGAATGAAGTCACACCACCATTGAGTGCTGCCGTACCGGACATGCTAGAACTTCAGTATGAACTAAAGTCAAAGGCAGCCAAGTGGTATGCCACGATTGATATTGCCAATGCCTTTTTCCCAATTCCTTTGGCAGCAGAGTGCAGGCCACAGTTTGCTTTTACTTGGAGGGGTGTCCAGTTCACTTGGAACCGACTGCCCCAGGGGTGGAAACACAGCCCTACCATTTGCCATGGACTGATCCAGACTGCACTGGAGCAGGGGCAAGCTCCAGAGCACCTGCAATACATTGATGACATTATTGTGTGGGGCGATACAGCGGAAGAAGTCTTTGAGAAAGGGAGGAAAATAATCCAAATCCTGCTGAAAGCTGGTTTTGCCATAAAACAGAGTAAGGTCAAGGGACCTGCACAGGAGATTCAATTTTTGGGAATAAAATGGCAAGATGGACGTAGACAGATCCCCACAGATGTGATCAACAAGATAACAGCAATATCTCCACCAACTAATAAGAAAGAAACGCAAGGTTTCTTGGGTGCAGTGGGGTTCTAGAGAACGCACATCCCAAATTACAGTTCGATTGTAAGCCCTTTCTATCATGTGACCCGGAAGAAGAATGATTTTAAATGGGGCCCTGAGCAGCAACAGGCCTTTGAGCAAATTAAACGCGAGATAGTTCATGCAGTAGCCCTTGGACCTGTCCAGACTGGGCCAGATGTGAAAAATGTACTGTACACTGCAGCTGGGGAGAACGGTCCTACCTGGAGCCTCTGGCAGAAAGCTCCAGGGGAGACTCGAGGTCGACCCCTCGGCTTTTGGAGTCGGGGATACAAAGGATCTGAGGCCAGCTATACCCCAACTGAGAAAGAGATACTGGCAGCCTATGAAGGGGTTCGAGCTGCTTCGGAAGTGATTGGCACTGAAGCACAGCTCCTCCTGGCACCCCGGCTGCCCGTGCTGGGATGGATGTTCAAAGGCAGGGTCTCCTCTACACATCATGCAACTGATGCTACATGGAGTAAATGGGCTGCACTAATTACACAACGAACCCGAATAGGAAATCTCAGTCGTCCAGGCATTCTAGAAGTCATCATGGACTGGCCAGAGGGCAAAGATTTTGGAATGTCACCAAAGGAGGAGGTGGTGCGCGCTGAAGAGGCCCCACCATATAATAAACTGTCAGAAAGTGAAAAGCAGTATGCCTTGTTTACTGATGGGCCCTGCCGTATTGTGGGAAAGCATCGGAGATGGAAGGCAGCTGTATGGAGTCCTGGACGACGAGTTGCAGAAACTGCTGAAGGAGAGGTTGAATCGAGTCAATTTGCCGAGGTGAAAGCCATTCAGCCGGCCCTGGACATTGCTGAACGAGAAAAGTGGCCAGTACTTTATCTCTATACTGATTCTTGGATGGTGGCAAATGCCCTGTGGGGGTGGTTGAACCAATGGAAGCAGAGCAACTGGCAACGCAGAGGTAAACCCATCTGGGCTGCTGCACTGTGGAAAGATATTGCTGCCAGGGTGCAGAACCTGGTGGTGAAGGTACGCCATGTAGATGCCCATGTACCCGAGAGTCGGGCCACTGAGGAACACCAGAACAACCAGCAAGTGGATAAAGCGGCTAAGATTGAAGTGGCTCAGATGGACTTAGATTGGCAACATAAAGGTGAATTATTTTTGGCCCGGTGGGCCCATGACACTTCAGGCCATCAGGGCAGAGATGCAACATATAGATGGGCCCGTGATCGAGGGGTGGACTTAACAATGGACACTATTGCCCAGGTTATTCATGAGTGTGAAACATGTGCTGCAATTAAACAAGCCAAGCTGTTAAAGCCTCTTTGGTATGGAGGACGATGGTTGAAGTATAAATATGGGGAGGCCTGGCAGATTGACTATATCACACTGCCACCAACCCGCCAAGGCAAGCGCCATGTGCTTACCATGGTGGAAGCAACCACCGGGTGGCTGGAAACATACGCTGTGCCCCATGCCACTGCCCGGAACACTATCCTGGGCCTTGAGAAACAGATTTTGTGGCGACACGGCACCCCAGAGAGAATTGAGTCAGACAATGGGACTCATTCCAGAATAACCTTATAGATATTTGGGCCAAAGAGCATGGCATTGAGTGGGAATATCACATCCCCTACCATGCACCAGCCTCTGGGAAAATCGAACGGTACGATGGGCTGTTAAAAACTACACTGAGAGCAATGGGTGGGGGAACTTTCAAGCATTGGGATACACGCTTACCAAAGGCCACCTGGTTGGTCAACACCAGAGGATCTGCCAACAGGGCTGGCCCAGCCCAGTCAGAACTTTTACATATTGTAGAGGGGGGCAAAGTTCCCGTGGTGCATATGAAGAATTTGCTGGGGAAGACAGTCTGGGTTATTCCTGCTTCAGGTAAAGGCAAACCCACTCGTGGGATTGCTTTTGCTCAGGGACCTGGATATACTTGGTGGGTAATGCGGGAAGATGGGGAAGTCCGATGTGTACCTCAAGGGGATTTGATTTTAGGGGAAAACAGCCAGTGAACTCAATTGTATGCTGTTGCCTGCTGTGTAATGCTTTTATAGCCCATCAACTAGATGTCTTAAGGTCACCAGCGACTGGCCCTGACTTCCCTCCAACCATCATCCCAACAGAGAATCAACTTTGATAGAACCAGATGAGTTCCGCAGTAAAGGAACAACCAGCATCAGCAGGCAACGATCCAATACTGCACACAGCCTTTCCTGCCCTGAAAGATTGTTACAAGAGATGGAACCTGACACCGTGGACCAAATAGACTCAGCAGCATTATAGGGATTTGTCTATGCACTAAGAAAATGATCTTTTTCTCTTGGTCTGTATGTATATGGACGTATATATGTGGGAGAGCGATGGTGTATTGAAAATGTGGGATCTGAGCATGATGTGAATGGTATGAAATAAGGGGTGAATAATGTCCTGGGTTCAGCAGTAGAAGTCATGTTTCTCCTTTGTGCTAGCTGGTGCAGTGCTGTGTTTTGACTTCCAGCCTAGGAACAATGTTGGTGAAACCAATGTTTTCGGTTGTTGCTAAGTGATGTTCACCCTGACCAAGGACTTTGTGAGGCTCATGCTCTGCCAGGGAGGAGGGGAAGCTGGGAGGAAGCAGAGACGGGGCGCCTGACCCGGGCTAGCCAGGGAGGTATTCCATACCACAGCACGTCATGCCCGGGGTGGGGGTAACTGGGAGTTACCCAGAAGGACACGGGCCTCTGGTTGCCTGACTGGGTTTAAACCATGACACATATGTTCGGAACTATGTTTTGCAGCTAGAGGGGAAAAAGGTGCTTCCCTGCAAGCCTCGCTTTGGTTTCTGAAATCTGGAGATGGGCAAGACTTTTGACCTAACTCTTTTAGTGTTTCTTGGTGGCTAGCTCTAGATAGTGTCCCGCTCAGTGTGAGGTTTTGAGTCCCCAGACACCGCTGGGGTTATGCACAGGGTGTGCTACATATGCCCTTCATCTTCCACTCTGGGACCAAAGCGTCCACTCCATGCTGCTTCTCTCCCACACCTTCTGTTTTCACTCGAGAAAAGATCCTGGTTTACAAAATCACTTTCTCATTTCTTGTACTGACAGGAAAAATTGATGAGGTAACGTAGAAAAAAACTATCTGAACACAGAGTGCAAAAAAAAAAAAAAAAAAAAAAAAGGAGGTCCTGAGGAAAATAAGTAAAAAGAACACGGAAAGCTACTAGTTTAACCACTATTATCATTATTCAATATGGTGTTGGTGAAATACTGAAGGAGCCATCATGATTATCTGGAGTAAGGATTATGGAGTCTTTCATGAAAACCCTCACATGTATGTACATCAGTGTGTAAACTCAGGAACATATTTGCTGCTACTGAAGAGAAGTTCTAGCTGTCTTTGAAAGCACTTGGATGTGCATTTCCAGCGCTCCATTCAAACAAGTATGTGAAGTCATCTAAAACATTCTGCTTCACTTCCTGATCAGGACTACATAGATTTTTTAGTACACGGGTTCTTTGACAGCACTATAAGATATCATCCTCCTCCATGAACAACACTTTAAAGCAGGTGGGAACCACAAGGAACTATTTACCACATCGTCATTAAGCAGATTATCATCATCCAGATATTAGCACCGTGACCAGACCCAGAGAGTGTGCTCACACCTCCTGGAGTGTGTAGGTCGGCACCTTCTCCTTATCACTGGAAAGAAACACCCAAGATCTTTTTCCATCTACACTGTAGGTGATAGTACCTACCTCCTGCTGGCTGAGATCACACAGTATTTGCCATAACGACTTGAATAATGGCTTCAGCACCAACTATTGAATGAACGAAAATATGCACTCTAGAGTGGCTGTCATCAAGATAGGTAACCATCCCAAGTGCTATCAGAATCGCAGCTTCTGGAAACTTTTTTTTGGCACAGCAAGAGAGTTGCTTCTGGTTCATTCTCCTCCCCTCCTGGGAAACACTGTGGGCAATATTTACCAAGTGAGGGAACATTCTCAATTCATCATAAAGGCAAGCTGCAATATGCTCTGGAAGCCAAGTGGCCAGTCCTTGAATACTTGAATCCTTCCTCACTGCACACATAAGACTGCCTTTCCACAGACCACAGACACAAATTTTCTTTATTTGAATGATGTGCCATCCAAAAACCCTAAATTGAATTTTAATTTAATCTACCCTATGACATGGTGTAAAACATATATCCTTAGGGATGAAACATATCTTCCAACTTCCAACATTTTTGTATTGCAGATGTTTGGTGGGCAATCTAGTTCATCTCCAATATGACCACTAAAAATGTGAATGGGCATATCAGTAAAAATACAGCAGTTTCTTTGTACATAGTGGAGAAAAATTCAGTTGATTCTGATATGAGGTCAGAGTAAGGATCACCAGTTAAGAAAATTGAAATTGCATTTCCAATTACCTTTTCTGTTTTAAACTTGCTCAGTAAAGAGTATTGTTCCATTTTAAGGCTCTACTTTCAGCACTTTACAATAAGCATTTTTAAACATTTTGCACTACATCTTCTTGAGAAAAAAAAAAACATAAACAAAGGCTAAAAAAAACAAAGGCTGTTTTGAAATCAGTAAGAATGGGATTCATTATCATTCCTAAGAGATTCTTGAAGAATCACAAGACATCCAATGTCTTTCAATCTGTGTGCAGTACCTCTTTACATGATCGCTTACTACAGATATGTCAACATGTCAATGAAAAACATGATGCTATTGCAGAAAGTGTGACTGAAGAATAATCCAAGAAGATGGAAATTATTCCAGGCAGAAGAGGTCTTCTGAGGAGCTTGCTAAAACCTTGAATGAGCAAGGTTTTCACTAAGGGTATGTTTTCTAAATGTCAGTACAGGAGGAAACCTTTAGGTCTAATCAGCTTCATCATAGGTCACTGAGACTCTTGCAGTACCAGAGCCCGTCAGCAAAAGCACAACACCCCCATTTCTTTAGTACAATGTCCTAAGGAATGTAATGCATTTACACATCAAGATTACAGTCATACAAATACTTTTGTCTTTTTACTTGGGCCTCTGAGTTTCTCAGAAATGCTTGTGCAGCTAATGGGCTGCTGAGGCAACAGTGTTTTACTGGGCCACACTACCTTTAAAAACTTCCCTTCAGACAGGTCTGATCTTAGTTCAGATCAATTTGGGAATCAAAAGGTTCTTTACCTAAAAATGTCATGTGTCCCAAGAGCCACCTAATAAGAAAACACAAAGTCACGCAAATATAAAACCTCCAGTAAGGAAACAAGGATATTATCACAGTCCGTAGATATTTAAGAGGCAGAGTGAACAAGATTAAGGCTGAAGGGAGCTAATTTTGTTTATTGTCTATGGACCTTGAAGACTAAGAACAAAATGGCCAGAATAAAATTAATGGAACCTCTTGGCTGACTCAGGAAATTCTTCTTTTCTGTTCTGCACATCCTACTGGTCTCTTCCCTAGTCACAGATTTCTTTCTGGGATGTATGCATCTTACTGTCCCTATTCACATCTTCAGGGGCCCCGTCACATCTCATAGAGACTTAGCACTCCAGTCAAGTTGCTGAGGCAAACCTTTGCTGGTAGGTGCATATATAAGCAAGATGACAAACAGAATATGTTTTGATCCATCATTTGATCAGAGAATGCTTTCCAAGGGTCACCCCATATTAGAATCCTTGTTCAGCTACAATCTTCAAAAATTGAGAGGTCTACTTATTTCATTGGACTTCCTAGACTGGACCCCTTAAGGAGAAGCACAGTAACGTTTCACACAATTGTTTATACCCAAAAAAAGTCTAGGAATACATGCCTAGCTCTTCATATGAATGTGAGGATGGAAGGTCTACAGCTCCCATTCACAGATATTTCCCCATTTTCCCCATATTTTCACTAGCACAGTGTCTTCTAAATAAGTCATCAGTCCCACTCCCTAGGCTCTGTCCTTTAGAAAGATACTCTCCCCCAGCAAACATCACCAGGTCACCTAAAACAAAAGAAAACCTAAACTCATTTACCAACACGGAAATAAGTAACCAAGATCACCATAGGATAATAACTAAAAGGCAATCCACTCTGTAACAGAGCAAATCAGATCTTGAAGAGATTCTTTCCAACAACTGAAATATAAAATGCCCCAAACCTTCTTGCCAGAGCCCTTCTTCATCTTTCAAGATTAGCTGCATTTTGACAGCTTTGATGAACCTGTAACTCAAATATCATTAACTTACTTCTGCAGGAAATTAGTAGAAAGGTGTCTTCCAGTATCTTACACACATATGGCTTTTCAATGACAAGGATTTTCTCTACAGCACCTACTAAAATTAGGTTTGACTTCTCAACTGAGACTCTTCTTGCCAGATGATAGCTCAGAATGATATTTTTTTACTGGTTAAATTTGGAGGCATCTCTGAAAACTATGAGTTTAGTGCCAACAATAGATTGACTTTTAATGAGAATAGCATTTACCAACGTCCCAGTAATTCACTTATCACATACTATTATTAATGTACCAGTAATTGTAAATTGCTGCTGCCTACAGAAGCTCTGCTCACAGGGTCCTGTGAAGTCAGAATCTTTGCCTTTCTGTAGACTGTAGCATCTTGCTTGGCTAGTGAATCTAATGTGTCATTTATTTTTACTGCCTCATTTGTACATTGTTCCCATTTTTTTCAGAGGCTATATTCTGCTTTTCATGACCAGACTATCCACCTTCATAAAGGGATAAGAATGCTTTTAAAAAGGATGAGTGCCAAATGCTGTACTTTATGGAAGTTGAAATACACAACTGTAACGCTACACTGTATTCTGAAAAAAAAAAAAAGATCAGATTGAAAAGCCCTAATATTTCAAAAGAGTTGTTCAGCAGATTAAACATCTCTCTGTATCAGAACCACTGGGATTATTAAAAGTAAATGCGTATGGCTTTACCCCCATGAACAATTAGAAACTCCTTTTCTGAACTGTATTCAGAGTACAACAAACACAAGCTCCCCAGAGTCTCAGGGTAGTACTTAGGTGTTATAATAATTAATCAAAAACAGAAAGAGGAAAAATTATCGCTGCATAGTTCATGAGACAGACTGTGCAAATACAATTTTGTTGTTTAAAGAATGTCAGGAAAAAGAAGAATGCAAATTCTTCTGTGCAGCCACAGATAAATGTTTTTCCCATGTCTTTGTATTTCATCAATCAGGAATTAAGCCAGATTTTTTTTTATAACTGAAGCTCAAAGACAAAGCTCTGAGAAGATGAGGAAAATACATTATTCTTCAGTTTCCATTGATCTTTCTATGCCCATTATTGATTTTTTCAGAGATTCTTTGCAAAATCAAATCTATTAACTAATCAACAATAGTAATACAGAGATAACCCATCACAAGATGAAAATCCAAAAATGTGCCAGTGATAACTGCATAAAATTCTCCTAAAACAACTGATTGCCTTTCTCCTCAAAGAGGAATAATACAAAATCTAAATAATCACAGTGTGTTTCCATATCTGTTCATAGAAGAGTTGCACCTACAGCCTGAAAGCAAGCAGTAGGTAGAGTTAAATTATCATTCATTTTAGAATAACCTTACTTGGCCTCAGTCTAGGTTTAGAGGGCAAAAGCTAGAGGAGAAAACAGAACCATTGCAGAGGAATTATAGTAATTTGCAAACAGAAAAGTGGGTCAAAACTGCTGCATAAATTATCCAAAATGAATTTTTTGGTCAGATTTGTATTGGATAGATTTGAAAACAGACTGAAATTGAGATCAGAATTGCTGTAAAGGTAAAATTACTTTAGTGTATTACCAAGAACAGCTCTAGTATTGAGTTGACATTAATTCATTAGGGTTACCTGCATCATCCATCTATTGAGGAAACTCTAAACACAAAATGCCACAAAGAAAATGTGTATTCCGTTAATGGTTAGCATTTAAGGAGAGTGAATGTGAAAGAAAATGACTAAAAATATCCACTAGTACTAAAAAGTCACACTACAGGCTTGAGCCTCCCAGTAATGGGGTGCAGTAATAGTTTGGCAGACATGGAAGCTGAATGCAAGATGCATGTCTTTAGGACTGATTCATTCTTTCTGCTGGCACAGTCTGTTTTCCCCAGCATTCAGACATTTCATCCAGCCCCATGGGGATGTTTATGCTGATAAGTAAGAAAGGCTCTGTTTCGATCTTGCTAACTGCTGTCTTCATTCACATCCACTCTAAGTAGTACTAGCCACAGGCATGGTGGACACAAGTCTGCCAGCAGCTGTCAGGCCTAAATGTGTGCTCGTGTTTTACTTAGAGGTATAGTTGTGGAAGAGGTAAAGAGGTCTCCACCAGCTCACCCCTGCACTGGCCTGTCCCCACCCCCACAGTGGGGATCTGTTGGTGATCCGACCCAGGCCAAGTCTTTTGGGTACCTGATCAGAGCAGCCTCTGCAACCCAACCACTTGGGCAAAGACTGGTGTTGTGGTTTAAACCCAGTCAGGTAATTCGTTCACTCACTTCCCCCCCTTTTCTTGCCCTCCCCCTGCTCTCGGAGGGACGGAGAGGAGAATCGAAAAGAATGCAACTCCCACGGGTTGAGATAAGAACAGTTTAGTAACTAAGGTATAACACAGGTCACTACTGCTACCACCAATGATAATAATGATAAAGGAAATAACAAGGGAAGAGAATACAACATCTCACCACCAGCCAACCGATAACTCGCCCCCCCTCAGCCCGACCAAGCTCCGACCGATACCTCCTCCAACCCTGCAGTCTCCCAGCCCTTCCGGCTAACTCCCAGTTACCTCCTGGGCATGACGTGCTGTGGTATGGAATACCTCTTTGGTCAGTTTGGGTCAGGTGTCCTGTCTCTGCTTCCTCCCGGCTTCCCCTCCTCCCTGGCAGAGCATGAGGCTCACAAAGTCCTTGGCCAAACCAAAACATCGTTATCAGCTCTGTTCCCAGGCCGAAAGTCAAAACACTGCACTGCACCAGCTACCAAGAAGGGGAAAAATGACTGCTACTGCTGAACCCAGGACAACTGGGCACAAAAGCCCTACATCATCACGCTGCCACAGGAACTTGTCCTCCAACAATGTCTTTCTGGATCCCAGCTGGGAAGCATATATTTGGATAAGACGTGATTTTTCTGGGAGAGCTGCTTTGTTTTTCCTAATTTATTTTTGGCAACTACTTTGGTTTAATAGGCACATCATGGGGAATTCTCCTTCTCCTGAGACAAATTTGTCCTTGAAAGAACTTCAATGATTGGAACAGCTATATTAGGGATGAATTTGGCAAATTATCTTTTCAATCTGGGTAAACATCAGTCAGCTGCTTTAGCATCATTTGCTCAGATAACCAATACACACAGCAGACACACAGAAATTAAGGCAAATCCATTGAATCACTGGACATAGCTGAGAACATATGCTGTAACACTTGGGCAAGATTACAGAAATGCTACAACTTGAAAATGTATAGCATATCTCTCTCAGCAAAGGGCTGTTCCTGGCTTTGATCACATATATGTCCAACGGAACACTTTTCAAATGCTTATGACTTCCACTCTTGTTTTTTTCAGTACGATTGGTACAAAAGAGAAGTATCTTTGGCACTTAATAATGTGCAGGATTACACAGCATTAGAAAGATGACCTTTTTATTCTTCTCTGCAAGTTACATAAAGTACTTGTAAAACATGCTGAGCATTGCTCTCTGGGCTGCTGAGTGGCAGAGAAATTATAGCAGGTGAAAGGAAAAGGTACGGGTTAGATAACTATTTTAAGAGGACTTTTTTCAGCCTTTTCAAGCAGCAGCTGGCATTTTATTTATTGTACCTTTGGAAAAAGTGGTACATTGAATCTTCCTCACTTCATACATCAGCTGAGGGGAGAGAGAGATTCTGCTTGAGAAACATGCTCAGTTTTGTAAATGTTAAAAATTTGCATAAGATTTTTGCATATCATAGAATCATAAAATAGTTTGGGTTGGAAGGTACCTTCAAAGGTCATCTAGTCCAAACCCCCTGCCACAGGCAGGGGAATCTTCAACTAGATCAGGTTGCCCAGAACCACATCCAGCCTGGCCTTTAATGTCTCCTAGGATGGTACATCCACCACCTCTCTGGGAAAACTCTTCCAGTACTTTACAATATCCTCAAACTTCACTATACCCACCATCCAGCCTGAACTCTTCTTTTGAAATGCTACCTGTCCTTTCCGTACCCTGGACACACACAGCTCAGGTCAGAATGTTTGCCCTCCCTGATCTCAGATGGTATCTAGGACTCTCCGAAAGGACAGCATTCTCACGCCCAGCTGTCCTGGGATCAGTGCTGAACATTTCCTCTCTCTCTTGCTGCAACAACCAAGATAATCTTTTTCAAAACAAACGCACCCCACTCTGTTAGAGTTAAGACCTGCAAAAGAGATGAGGGTGGATGCAAATTATTCATTGATGTGTATGGAAGATCCAAACCCATGTAACAAATAGCTAGATCAAAGATAAAGACAAAACTGTAGCTAAAAGGATTGAAATCAGCTCAGAGAAGTCCTAGCTACGATGCCTGTCAAAACGGGATCTTGCCCTCTAGCAGCTTTCAGGATCTGCTCATGAGAGCCCAGGACTTAGTGTTTCTTGAGATCTCCATCTGGAGATGAGCAGCTTTGTTCTTTCTCTCCTACCACTTTAATTGGATTTCAACCCCTAGGAAAGCAGTTTCTTGATTTGGTGACACCTTTTCCAAAGTTGTCACTAAGAACAAGTCACTGGTTGCTAAGAGCTCTTCTTTGCTTAGCCATATGCTTCTCCTTTGAAACTTTGGTCCAGGATGGAGGTAAAAATAAAAGCAGACTTGTCATAGGGCAGACTTATAAACAACTGAATCATTTTCTACTCATGGGAACAGTCAAGGAAATAGCATGTTTGCGGTGAACGGGAGCAGACACGCACTGAATAGTCACAACTAGGTTACCCTCTCAACAGAAGGAAAATAACATTATCAGCATCTTACTTTCTGCAGGTCCTCATCCTGCAAAGTGGTCCTGGCCTCTCAATTTTGCCTGGTAAAGCTGCTCTGGCCATGCAGAGACTCTGGCTTTGGCATGTCCCCAGGCATTTGTATTGAAGTTCACCATTGTGTCACCAAAGAGTGTTGCATTGAACCTGGGTTTCCTCTTACCTCACAGTGTTCCCATCCTTGTGGATGAGGAATAGTTGAGAAGGAAGGCAGCAATATTTCCTCCTGAGACTTCCCCTCCTCCCCCATCACTTCCCTTCCTGCTTAAAATCTCACATGTATTTTCCCAAGATAACTGCATTTCTCAAGATCAACCTTGAGAAAATCAGCTCCTCTTGTTAGAGTCATTCTGGACTAAAATAATGAGCTGACTTCTTGTCAGAAAAGGAAGATACTTACGCTCTGACCCTAGAGAGACCTTCAGGAATTCCCTCTTCTCCCCATCTTCTCAATGCCTTTTCATTATTTGATCTCCATTATGAATTTCTCCTATTAGAGAGCTGCTTCTCCAGCACTCCAGAGAAGCCAGTATACCAGCAATTTTGACAGAAAAGGTGAAAGGGAAAGGAGAGCAGGGCTTAGCAGAGAGTCAGTGGGACAGATTGCTGGAGCAAGGTGGCCCATGTTACAATCCAAGTACTGCATCAGCTTGTGGAGTGCATCCTTTGGGCTGACGTAATTGGGGCAGTAGGTCATGGGGCCAGTGATGGATACAGCTTTCCACAATCCCTCCTACTCCAGTGCTATCACTATAATAGCACAGGATGGGATCGTGCATACTGTGTTTCATATTCTTACTCAGTTTTGGAAAGGTTGTTTCAGCTGTCAGTAGTCTCATGATCCAATGCCCAAATTAGCATAGCTTTCAAAGTGTGTACAGCAGGGACCAACACTCTTACTTTAGTGCACAGTTCACAGCCTTCCCTGTTACCGCAAAAAAAATGTTTCAAACCACAAACGGATACACCCTCTTTGTTCAGCTGCTGTGAGTTTGCTGCAGTACACTTGCATCACCATGGTACAGATGTGGCAGACAGAAGAGTACAGCAGGGGAGGCACCAGCCCTACCCAGCCCAGGACCTTGTGAAGGAATGGCTTTTTATATCATCACCAAATAGGATGAGTTAAATGAAAAAAAAAATATTAAAAAACGCCTTTCAGAGGCAACAAAAAATTGACTAAGGATGCTATTTTATTCTTGTCAAATTTAGTTGACACCATAATTTTATTTGCATTTGGTTCACAGACACAAGACAACACCAGAAAGAGGCAAGTGTTATGTGACAAGAGTATTAATCTCACAAAGCAATCACCTGCATCAAGTGACTCAAGCAAGAAATAAAAGTCTCTTAGCAGCACTTTGGTGTGTTACACACCTACTACAAACTACATCACACCATTCCATACATAGCTGTTGAAATATTTATTTGAACTATAAATCTTTTTTTCTTTTTTTTTTTTTTCAAGATAAACACAATCTCAGTTGATGTCAAAGGTTATTCCCTAGTATTTCTCTTTCTGTATTGGGTCCAGGATTCTTACACCAAATCTCAGTCAGATACAATATTTCATGTGTTAATAATTTTAATTATTGCCATTGAATGTGCATTAATTATCTATGAGCTGTATTTGAAACTCAGATGTTGTTCTTATCCAAACTGCAATCTGCTGGTCACAGAAATGTGTGCAAGTGCAATTTGATTTGATTTACTAACCAAGGAAGAGCCCACAATTTCATTAAGAAGTAGTTGAGCAGAGGAAGCTTTCTTCATTAATAAAAACAATTAACGAGTTTCCCAGCTGTCTTACAAAACAGCCTGCTACTTCAAGGCTGGCACTCCAGCAGACTAATAAGCCAGTGCTAATTGGGATATACCAGGCAGGACATTCAGCTTTTGGTACTTATTTATATTGATCTCCACTCACAAACAGCTTTATTTCAAATTTTTACTTAAAAATTAAATAAAAACTTGATATAATCTGAAGGAAAACCTTTTGTGATATGAATGTTTCTCAGGACTCTGAGGAGGGTTTGCCAAGGAAGAGTGCACCCTCATGCTTCAGGTGGGACTGTTACCCCATGTACCAGCAGGGGAAGGGGGTTGTAATTCCTACTCCTCCATCCTTGCTTTCTGAACAAATGTGGCAAGAAAATAAAAGCAGTGCTCAGAGCAAGGAACAGCCAGTGGGGCTCAGGAATCTGATCCTGCAGTAGCTGTCGAGCCAGACTCCTTGAAGGATCATCAGGAAAGCATTAAGGCTTGCTAAGCACCTGTGCCTCTTTCTTCCCACCTTAATGGTGCATTGCCTACAAATAAGAAAAGTATTGATGCTGAATGCTTTCCCACAAGGTAAAACCCCCTCTCAGTAGCTGCTTCTTGTATTCCCTGAGTGAGCTTCTTTATTAAAAAAACCAAAACAAACCAAACCAGACTAAAACACATACACACACAAACCCACGATCAAATCAAAAAGCAAAACAGAAAACCAAGAAGTGAACGACAGTCACTCAGGCACACACACAAAATCCAAAGTCCAGGTTATACACTACTCAGGCACACACACAAAATCCAAAGTCCAGGTTATACACTTAGTGCTACTTATTAAGAGTTGCTGTGACTCTCTAGCTATTTATGTAGCACAGCTGCTTCTTTTTATATCCAGAAAGCTCCTCCACATAGAATCATAGAATATTTAGGGTTGGAAAGGACCTTAAGATCATCTAGTTCCACCCCCCTGCCTGGGCAGGGACACCTCACACTAAACCATGTCACCCAAGGCTCTGTCCAACCTACAGCACCAGGGATGTAGCATTCACAGCTTCCTTAGGCAACCCATTCCAGTGCCTCACCGCCCTTAGAGTAAAGGAATTCCTCCCTATATCTAATCTAAACTTCCCCTGTTTAAGTTTTAACCCGTTACCCCTTGTTTTATCACTACAGTCCTTAATGAAGAGTCCCTCCCCAGCAGCCTTATAGGCCCCCTTCAGATACTGGAAGGCTGCTATGAGGTCTCCATGCAGCTTCTCTTCTGCCCCAACTTTCTCAGCCTGTCTTCATCGACAATTTGGCTTGCAGTCAGCTGCTACTGTGAGGCAATCAGATTCCCTAGTGTCCCATCTTCAAACACAGTGCCCAGATTGGTTTGGTGCCCTCTGCCTGATTCCAGCTACTTGCTCAGGTCTCAAGGCTCAGAGGATGCCCAACAGACACCAGCAAAACTTAGGTCATCCCAAAATGCCAACACTTAGCTTGAAACCATTATACTAGCTAACTTGAAGCCATCTCATTTATTTGCTTGACTCTAAGTTCTGACCCCATGTGATTAACTAAGCCTTTCATTCATCTTTGAGAAATGACAGTATGAAGCTTTAGACTGCTAGAAGTTGTTAGAAGGCTAATGGAACAGATGATTACTAGTGGGGGGTTCAGAAATATGTCCTTTCCTGACTTACCTCCTACCTGTAGAGGCATCTGTATCCTTCTCTGATGCTCCATCCAAACAAACAAGGTCACACAGCAAGTCAGGAAAAGTGGTGCTACAAGTCAGGGTGTCACTTTGCAGCAGTGCAGACATAATGCAACTTACTCTAGGTCAATTAAATCAAACTGGGTATAAGAGAGTAAAAAGAAGCCATTATGTCACCCCTGGCCTAATTTTCCACTTCTGATTATTGGCCATAATCTGTCAGACAGAGCCTGTCCTTTCCTGTGAGATGCTCTTTTGCTTGGCAAGCAACCCAGCCTGGACCAAACAAAATTACTTGATGCTTAGTAAAGTCATATTTGCCAAGCCACACAACTCAGTAAACATCCTGAAGGAAAAGCATTTGTTATAACCAAATGTATCACAATGTAAATATTGTACAAAGAATGTAAATATCCCTTGAAAGTGTTCCATAAATAAAATGATAGCAAAATTAGTTTATCAGTTCAGGTACTACATGTATAGTACAATAGTCATCAATCTGTACAGGTAAAATTCAAGCAAAAAGCAATGCAATCGATCAAATCTGAAGTTTTCCTGTAAATGGAGGGAAAATTGCCTTTTACGATGATATACAGTACAGCAAAACTGCATGACCATTGACTTTTATCAGCTGGGACATAAGCAAAGTCCACCAGTCATGGACAGTTTCCCTGTTACTGGTGAGACTTTTTAAAAGATTTATTATTTTGCATATGTCTGATCACAGTGTTTCAATGCATGGTTTCTTTTTGAGATATTTCTTGTTTAATGGCTGTAGCTTTATGCAATCTGCCTATGCATCTGTGTAACTGTGCTCAACCCTTGTGAATTGCTTCCAAGGTCATTCTTAACTAGCAAAAATATTTCATTTGTTGTCTTTTTTTATAGAATAAAGTACGTTATACCGCAGCTGATGACATATATAGGTTAAAATGCAAACTCTGATGGGTTATCTCTGACCTTCACAGATTTAGGTCAAATCTAGCCACAAAAGTTAGCAACTTCAGCTCCAAGAAAAAAATGTGGATCTATCAAAAGACTGAACTGAAGGCATCAAGGCTTCGTATTTCATATTCCTCATTTGGCAGATTGGATTACAATCACATAAATACACCTGCAAATAGCAAACACAGTAGGGAAAAACTAATGTGATCTGGCACAGTGAAGAAGCCCTTATGAGACAGTTCTAATTATAAGACATTATAATACAGCTTCCTCAATATAATTACTCAGGCAGAACCTCTGCCTATAATGAAAGACAGTACTTTTCCTATTTGTCCTCATTGTAGATGCCACAAACCATTACCTGTCTGCACAAAGAATCCTGCTGGGTACGTGACCAGTTGGTTTGTACTGGAAGGCACAAACCTTGCTTTTGGGGCTACAGCTGAGAAAACTTAATTCCTTCTCCCACTCAAAAGATAGGTATGAAGGAGGCACCTGGGATGATGTTCTCTGCTCACCCATCTCAGTTTTTGTGCCCAGGGACATAATTCCTTTGCCCACCACAAATTCTTGGCCTTTGTTATTACTCACTACACAGGCCAAATAGTACCATTTGATGGTCCTTTTTGTCTTAGCTCTGCTGTGTCAGGGCCAGGGACAACACGTCTGGCTGTGCCAGGCAAAGCTTCTCAGAAGGGTTGTTATGGCACAGGGATGTGATTCTCTCCTTACTGCCTAACAGAGGAAGCCTGATCCCATGATGACAGCAGCAAGTCATCTTACCTGGTGGTTCTGGGAACACCACATCATTTCATGGTGCCCAGCACTGTGCTAAAAGAGACAGCTTAGTGGGCTCAGTGCAGGGAAGAGGGGTACAGTTTCCTTATGCTCTCATGGTGATGGGATGCTGGGACCTGGGTGAGGGAGCAGCTCACATTCAGCCTGGAAGTGCCTGCTATCAGCCACACCAGGGACTCCCCCTAGGGTTAGCTGATAGTGGAGGTACAGCATGGCCCCAGAATGCTGTATTTTCTGCCCACTCTCCCCAGTCATTAAGTAAAGACTGCCTTTACAGTATGGCTGTACCTTGCTGTCCTGGTTTTAGCTAAATTGATGGAGTCCTAATCTCAGCTAGGGCCTCCGAACTCAACCACAGTTCAAATACAATAAATGACCCAACAGTAGGCTCTGTGGGCTTCTGACAGCTTCTTCTTTGGAAAACAAGCCTGGGAATTGTCGATGCAATTCAGACGGTGACTGGGGAGTTGTATTTCTCTTAGTAAGTAGAAGAAAAGCAAACTCTATCACACTATTTCATAATCTCTGGAATGTGTAAAGAGCTAGCACACAGGATGGCATAATAACATGCCAGTAAAATTAAAGCACACATCACAGCTGGAAAAAGCAGGCATTTGTTCACATTCTGGAAGCATTTCCTACATGCCAGAAAGATGACAGCTTTATGGTCTTTAACTAATAGGTTAACTAATGCACTTTACCTTGTACTTCAATTAAGTTTAATAGTAAAAGAGGAGAATCATCAGTCTTTCCCTATTTTGTAGCTGAAGGGCATCAATCCCATATAATTTTGAAATGTCTTTTTTCTTTTTCAAATGAATTTGAGCTTAAACCACTGCAATAAGAAGTTTGCATTATTTCACTGAGGCATTGTTATAATTTTGTTATATAGCAATGTGAGCTACAAAATGAAATGTTAAAATAACACAGACCAGTAGTTAAAGGATCACAGACCAGTAGTTAAAGGATTTACTGTAAATCTTTCTGGCTAAGAGGGTATAATTTGCTAAAAAACCTGCCTGAACAGATGTAACAAACGCAAAATGATGTCTCTTCAGTCCATCTTTAATGTTCTAATTGAGTTTAATTATCTCTTTTCACCTCCTTATGTAAAACTTTGTGAAAATGGCAGGTTTAGAGGATAAAACTGTTTGCCTGCTGTGGTACAGTAGATTGAAGAGATTATTAGGTCTTCGCCTTCTCTACGCTGCCCTGCCACAGCGATTCAGAAAATACTAAAGCCTTATTCACAGTACCTTAGTTGGGGAGGAGCAGGTGTTCCAAGAATAGGGAGCATAGATTAGCACAGTGTAGCATAGCATAGCACAGCACAGCACAGCACAGCACAGCACAGCATCGTGTAGCATAGATACACAGCATAGAACAGGAGAGGTCAGGAAGCAGAAGGCAAAGGTAACAATTTTGCTGCCATGCTGTATAAACCAGGGCAACGATGGACCCGTCTTAAACACCAGCTATCACTTCTGCTAGTACAGCTGATCATAGCTCAGGCTTGCAGGCATCAACACTCGATACTGAGTAATACTGACAAAATCAAAGATAGTAAGTCTTGCGTAAGTTCCCTAGCAGCCTCAGCCCTGGTAGCAGCATATTTGCTTGGGCTGATGTCTAGGTGGACACCCCACTATCCGGTAATAAACACCTTTCTGCACTTTGTTCCCTGATTGAATAATTTGAATAACCTGGATCTTGACAGGCTTAAACAGCAATGCCTGGTGAGGAAGGAGCTGTACGCCGACTGCTGGTTTCTTTGTCCTGCCATAGCAGTAAGCAGTGCCAGGTCCAACACTGCACAGGTCTTTCGGCGGGGGTTTTGCTACAGAACTATGCCACTCTGAGCTGCCTTAAGCCTTCTGTGGGTAGCTGGCATCCTTACAAGAAGTAGATCAAGCCAGGCTTACCACCATTTGTAACAATAATGTCTATTAGCAGTGCTCTTACTGCTTTTACAATAGACACTACATGATCTAATATTCCCTTCCCAAACTTTCAAGTTTTACGAATAATCCTTACCCTTTTACAAATAATCTGCCTTTCTATGCAGCAGATGGGAAAATACAGCAGCTCTACGAAGAAAGAGGCCCGGATCACAGCATCAGAGACTTCCTATTTTTATGATCTTCATTGGAAAAGCACACAGTATTTATCTTGCTTATCTTTGAGGTCTGCCAACCACTTACTTCACTGACACATGCTGCTGTATTTATCAGGGCCATGGCAGGATGCAATTGAGATGCATTGCCCACACACATGCTAACAGCCTGACTTTCACAGGGAAGAAGAAGAAATAGATAAGGGAGGACACTTCATCTTCTTGAGAGTTGAAATCTAGACCTAAGAAAGGAGTTTGGGAACACATGCCAGATAACAAGCAGGAGATCTGACAGGTGCACAGCTTCTGAGATGGCAAACATAGGCAGTACAATCGTTATGGAGAAAAATACCAATTAATTTAGGAAATTCCACCAGTTCACACAAAAGGTACATGAAAAATATATGCTTTTAAATATCCTCCAAGCCAAAGAACACTTCAGGCTGCCTGCAGAGGCATGGTTTGCCTAGCATAGACATGTTTTTCTCTCTCTCCTCCCTCATAATTTTTTCTTCTTTGCTTTACAGCTTATTGTTTAAAGGAATATCAACCCCTGGATTAAGCAAGGCCCTATGTGACACATCTCTGAAGAAGTACCCTGCCTCCTTGCCCTGCTTTTACATTCCCTTCCAGACAGATGCTATAAGCTACTCCTGGACACAAGATGCTGGGCTACTCAAACCTTTCACAAGCTATCCTGACCTCAAGATGAATTTTAGCTCATTACAATGCAGGATAGCAGCAGTAAGATTTCTATGCTGCTGCTTGGTCTCTGTATTAGTGGTGCTCCTCTAAACATCTGCTAGCAGATGTTAAGATCTACCCAAGTGACATCCATTGACACATGACTGACGCTTCCACCAGCTTCCTGGGAAGCACTAGCCTGCGCCCCCAGGAGCTACGTTCAGCTCAGGCTCAGCAGAAGCACATGGCTGCAGCTGCAACCCCTGCCACCTTGCACCCCTGTCTGGGCCAACTGAAGGGCCCAGAATCAGTGTCTTTCCTTAATCTTGTTGAGGCTGCTTGATCAAAAGTACCTACTTAATTATGATTTATTTATTATGTATTGCCCCCTTTCCTCCTTCAATATTAAGATAAAAGAGATGGCAGTGTAAATATAAACTACTTCCTCACATCACTTCAGCATTTCTCAAACTACTGATCTCTTGCAAAGAAGAATTTAGTACCTTCCAGGAATTTCACTGCTATGATGTATGGTAGACAGTCACATAAAAAGCTGAGGTACCCTTCTCTCACACGTTTAGGAAAGTTTCCCAGAGAACAGGAGAACATTTTCCTCTAAATCTCCACTTTCATAAAGATTTTCCTCCCTCTGTTGATAGTTGTTTGCAAAATATTGTTTTCCATGTTTCTATTAGCAATACATGCTAGAAAATGCATAGAGCTACTCTATATAAGACCTTGTCATTCTTTCCGTTTCTTTCTGAAAAATATGGAGCACATACAGTTTCAAATGTCCAGAAATTACAGGAACATAAACATGCCAGACATGTCTGTCTCATGGATGAGGTTTCATACATACTGCTTGCATTTTCTGTAACTGTTAATTAAGAATAAGCCACAGATGTTTTCAGATATGAATTTCTCTGAGATAGGAATGCTGAAATCTAATATGCAAGGTATGGTCTTGTGTCTAACAAAAACATGTTCAGCCAAAATGAGTCACGTTTGAAAAATCTAAGACTCTAGATCTAAATCTAGCTTTATTGTTATTCATTATTCTGCAATTAAATTCTGCTAATTGATAGGCCTGTATGCAGTAACACAACTGTGCAATGGCATGCAAATTTTATCCATGCAGTTTTGCCTTTTTATTCTGTAAATATATCACTTTCTGGAATTATCACCTAGAAGGAGAAGGGACCTGCATTCCTACAGGCTACTTAGTGTTTGTTGATTCCATAGCCCAAACCACACATTTTTGAAACCTTGACTGTCTTCAGAGGTGTAAAAGCCACTGGGCTACAGTAAAACAGGAGCCAGACATCTTACAATTAAAGGGAGTCCTGTATCAGTACAGTAGCATTCTAAACAGAAGGGTTTACATTGACTTTGGTGGGGTTTGCCTCAAATCCTGTTATTTTGAGTCAGTTCATCATTGGAAATAAAAAGATCTCTGTTTTTCAGAAACAACTGAAAATACTATTGTTGGTCTACTCCACTGAAGGCAATCATCAGGAGAAAAATGTGCCATCCTTTCCTTCCCTCTGGCTGTCTCTGGGGAAAACAATGACCGTTTCCAACCACCAGTCCCAACATATTTACAATTTACTTTCCTTATATATACATGAATTAGACCTTTGTGTCACTATCTTGTATTTTTAGTTTACCTAACTTTATTATTGTATCTATTTATGTCCTAAAGAATCTCTAATTAATCAAATTATCCATCTAGTTTGATTACTAGTGGTAACTGAGCCTAGAGGTTGATTAATACATTCTCAAATTATTCAGGAAGGCTCTTGAAAGAGCCTGCAAAATTTACCCATTTTGCAACCACAAAATGCCTTATGAGGCCCACAGCTGCCTGAGGGTTGAATATAATCAATAATCCATAAAGATAATTGTTCCCACGTGGTCGGTGAACAACCTCAGACTGAGAGCATAAGGGCTAACATAGTAATTGATGGTTTTGTTGTTTCTCTATACTTAATGCAATTTGCCTTGAACAAGCCAACTCATCCCTTCTCTTGGACAGTAAATATAGATTTAAGCTTTCCTCTAGGGTATTTGGCATAAAGGAAAAACATACTTCATGCTCTGATGTCAGTTAAAATCCTGAGTTTAGCAAAATTTATATTTTAATTGTCAAGATATCGAAACTAATAACACTAATACTTTACAGCCATATAGTAACTTCCATCTCAAACATTCTTCCAAGTGATTAACTTTCCACAATTGCTTCAAGGCAGTTAATTATATTTATCCACATTTTACAGATGTGGAAATCATTACAGATAATGCCATGTGTTCTAAAGCATTGAGTCAGGATTAAAACTCGAGCAATTTTCTTAGAAATGCTAGGACACTAATTTTTAAAACATTGGTTTTCAGAGTATTTTTTTAAGCTTTTTGTGTTTTAAGCTTTTAGTGCGCTCAGAAGTCTCAGAACTCTAAGAGGTAAAACTTCTAAGAAAACTTGAACATTTTCCTGGCATCATACAATTTGAAACATTAATAGAAATAAAAAATATAATGGGGTTTACTTTGAAAGAGTGAGAGGAAACTGAGAGTCTGGTACCTGCTGGAGTAAACTAGAGCACAGAACTCTCAGGATTTATGTGGTTTTTTTATTCTCAATTTCAGCAAATTTATGCCACAAGAGTACAGTTTATCCTCTGTTCTGGGCTCCCCCACACTCTGAAGGTTCAGCAACAATATTTCTGAGTTTAGATTTAAGTTTACAAGAGTAGCATGCATGGAACACAAACAGTGCCATCACTGAGTGACTCAGACCTACGTGTCATGTCCATGTCATGCACTGGCTGTCTCCTGATCTCACAAAGGCTTCACAGCATGGCTTTTCCACATCCCCAGGGCTGACCCAGGCAGGCTGCGCCACAAGCAAGGACACTGTTGCTGGGTTTCTTGGCTTGCAAAGCTACCAAGCACCACTGGCAGGTGGGCAGATCAGCAAGGGAAATAAGCATAATTATTTAGAACAATGAATATGTGGCCATTCAAGCTCTCATTGATTATATTAGACTACAACACTTCCAAGAACCTTAGCTAAAATTGTGCTTCCTTACGTAACTTCCATGGAGATACTTCCTGAAGCTATTTTTCTTCAGAGGTCCTCAGAGATTCAGAGAGGGAGAGACACTGAAATTAAGCAGCGGGTGCTTTAGAATCATAGAATAGTTAGGGTTGGAAAGGGCCTGAAGATCATCTAGTTCCAACCCCCCTGCCATGGCCAGGGACACCTCACACTAAACCATCTCACTCAAGGCCTCATCCAACCTGATCTTGAACACTGCCAGGGATGGAGCATTCACAACCTCCTTGGGCAACCTATTCCAGTGCCTCACCACCCTCACAGGAAAGAATTTCCTCCTTATTTCCAATCTAACCTTCCCCTGTTTAAGTTTTAACCCGTCACCCCTGTCCTGTCACTACAGTAACTCTCCTTTTGGAAGGAATAAGGCTCACAAGCAGGCACAGCAAAGGCTATCATCCCAGGATTCAATTATTACCAATAAACAGGAAGTGTTACCAAACTATTATAAATGTACCAAACCCTTTAACATACATAAAAAGAAGAAAACAACCTCACAAGAAGCCAACAGATTACTGAAGCTTGGTTGAGTCTTTTGGAAGTATACAAGTCTTTAGCATCTTTTTCATCCTAGCCTTTTGTCTCTTCTTTGGCCTTCTTGAGTTCTTTGGCCTTCTTGAGATCTGCAGACATTAATATTTCACCCAGACAATGTCTCATCATGTTTGGTAAAGGAGAAAAATTATTCTGCTTAACTTGGCAAATCTTAGGTGACATCACAGTCCCAGAGCTCTTCAGAATTTTTTTAATGATCATTATTATTTTTCTTGATTCCCTGTTTACTCTTCTCCACAGGTCTGCAAGACTTTCCTCTCAAGAGTACTTTGTTGCTGCACCTTCTGTACTTCGCAATGCTAATGGTCACATTCGTGAAAACTGCAGCACCCAGGTGGTTCTCTTCTTGCTCCAGGTCTTTACAGGTCTTTACATTGACTTTTCAGAAGGAAGATGAAATTTACTAGCCAGTTATGGACTAGCCAGTTCAATAATACTTCATAACCAAACCTCTCTCTATTAACCAGTGATGAAGGTACCTGCCAGAGAAACAGCATTGTCCTTCAGGCTGTTGAAACACACAAGTGTCCTTAAAGGCCAAAACTGAAGGATTACAAGAGCCACCATAAGCAATGAACTGAAAATCACTAACATGGGGAAAAAAAATCTGTTTGTCTCCTCCTGCAGTTACAAATCAAACTTCAGAAGACTATAGCCTTTTGGCTAAGGTGACACCTCATTGTGGTCACTCAGAGTTTCCTATGATTACAAACTGACTCACTCTTTTGTTACCATATAAACTTCCCCTTTTATTATTAGCCTGTAAGCTGCCCTGAAGAAGTCTGTGTCTTTTTATTTATTCCGTAGTATGTAGAACAAACACTTGATGATGTAAATAAAAAACCAGGAGATATTTTGTTAATCTGTAGGTGGGTTTTGTGGCAAGAAGAAAAAAGAAACATTTGCTGAGACACACCAGTGGTGGCATCAATTTTCCTAGTTTTGGGATCCTTGCTGCCACCTACCTTTTTGTTGCCTTCTAGATATGGCAGAGATTTTAGTCTTTGTAATTATAAGGGAGAGGAGCAGGGAATCCACAGAAGCAGACAAAAGGTTTGAACTAATTAAGGCAAAAAATATGCCTTAAAATATTCACTAGCGCAGTCACCTTTCTGCTTTTCAGCACATAAATTCATTTAATTGCATCTCAAATAACAGGGAAACCTTCTGACTATTGTAATCCAAGTATCTACTATGACCTCTGATAATCTAATCACAGATTCTTCTTTGGAAAAGGTGACTATTGGTGACAGCCAACATGGCTTCAGTAAGGGCAAACTGTGCCTGACAAAATTGGTGGTTGTCTACAACAGGGTAGCAGAGTTGGTGGATAATAGCAACTGATATTGTCTACCTGGACTTGTGGAAAGCATTTGACATTGCCCTGCACAACATCCTTCTCTCTAAACTGGAGAGGCATGGATATGACGGATGGACCACTCAGTGGATAAGGAATTGGCTATATGGTTGCACTGAAAGAGTTGCATTCTTTGGTTGTTCAAGTAGAGACCAGTGACAAGTGGCATTCCACGGGGGTGGTATTATGACCAACATCATTCAATATATTTGTCAGTGATATGGACAGTGGGATTGAGTGCACACTCAGCAAGTTTGCCAGTGATATCAAGCTGTGCAATGTCTTTCTCTTCCATGGACTGGTCCGTTCTTCCCTTTATGCCTGTAGCTTTAGCATCCACAATAGCCACAAGAACTCTGTTCACTGACTACCTGACTACCCACTGGGTGAAATACACCACTTGTGTTGTTTGTTTTTAACCTGCCTTGTACAATATCTGTTAAATACCTGTATTGGAAGAAATGCTGAATATATCAACCCCTCTTCCTCTTCACACCAAACATGATCTTTCGTGCCCCCACCTTATCTCCTCCTGTACAAGCTTCTTTACCAGTACTGAAGAGTCC